>NW_023425540.1:8258822-10658822 GCF_014108245.1 Pipistrellus kuhlii | reverse complement strand
ACCCAGAACTGCTGGCTCCTAACTGCTCCCCTGCCTGCTTGGTTGCCCCTAACTGCTTCTGCCTGCCAACCTGATTGTCTCTAACTGATCTTCTGCTGACTTGATTGCCTCTAACTACCTCTGCCTCAACCCTGCACCTGGAACCCAGGATTCCCTCCTCCAGCCAACCACAGGCACCTGGGATCTGGGCTTCCCTCCCTCTGGTCAACCATAGGTGCCCAGAATGACTGCAGACTCAAGGGATGGTGGGCAGGTGACTTTGCCTGTGCTGCAGCCATAAATGCTGGCACCTGGGGTGGGCAGCTTCTCCATCTCCCAGACACAGACAACCACAGGTGCTTGTGCCCAGGACTTCGGGGTGGGTGGCTTCTCTCTACCAGGCTGTAGCCAGCTGTAGGTGCTGGTGCCTGGACCGCAGGTGGGCAGCTTCTCCATCTTCTCTTGGATGCAGTGGGGGCAACTTCTCTGGCTGGCTATGGCCTGGGATCACAGGGCAGGTGGCTTCTTCATCTCCCAGGCGCACCCAGCCTCAGGTGCTGGTGCCCAGTTTCTCAGTCTCCCCCAGGACGTGGGGCAGGAGGATGTGAGGGTTCTGAGGCTGGCTGCAGCCTGGGATCATGGGGCAGGAGGCTTCTTGGTCTCCATGGCTGCAGCCAGCCTCAGACACTGGTGCCTGACTTCTCTGACTCCCACAGGCTGTGAGTGGCTGTGGGGCGGGGCTGCTGCCATGCTTTTGGTTCGATTTGCATATTCAATCTGATTGGCTGTTTGGTAATGTGATTTGCATGTTTCTCTTTTATATTTAAATACTAGAGGCCCAGTGCATGAATTTGTGCAACAGTAGGGTCCCTTGGTCTGGCCTGTGGGATTGGGTCGAAACCGGCTCTCAAACATCCCTTGAGGGGTCCCAGATTGTGAGAGGGCACAAGCCAGGTCGAGAGACCCTACTCATGCACCATAGGTGCCAGGGAGGGATGAGGGAGGTTGGCCAGCCAGGGAGGGACCACGGGATGGTTCCAGGGTATGTCTGGCCTGTCTCACTCAGTCCTGATAAGCTGGACCCCAGCAGCAAGCTAACTTACCGGTTGAAGCATCTGCCCTCTGGTGGTCAGTGCATGTCATAGCAAGTGGTTGAGCAGCCTTAGCATATCATTAGCATATTGCTTTGATTGGTTGAATGGGTGACCAGATGACTGGGCACTTAGCATATTAGGCTTTCATTATATAGGAAGTTATAAGTTTTGTTTAAATAATTTTATTTAAATACTAGTAGCCCTGTGCATGAATCTGTGCACCAGTAGCTCGCTGCCGACCTTCAGTAGCTCTCTGCCTGCTGCCCTGCCCTCCTGTAGCTCCCTCCAGCCCCCCTCATAGCTTGCTGCCCTGTTCCCCCCTGTAGCTCTCTGCTGCCTGCTTGTAGCTCTCTGCCCCACTTCCTGCTGATCCATGATCCAGTCATTATGTGGTCCATCATTATGCTTTACAGTGTAATGACCATTTGCATATTACATCTTTATTATATAGGATACTATTTTTATTGTTTTAATAGAGCTACATGTGCTTTACAGCAATTTTAATAATATAAAGTTAAGGTTATGTTTCTGCAACCCAGAGGCAACCATTATTAACTTTCAGCCTTTTTTTAGGGCATGTGTGTGCATGTGCATGTGTCCATGCATGTGCTATTTTAATGTATTTGGGTTCATACTGTAAATACATTTTATATTCTATTCTTAATCACTTGACATTGTATTGTGAAATTGTTCCCATATTGGTAAATTTTCCCCAAGCATAGTTTTTATGAATGAAATCTTATGGCTATATCATAATTTAATTCCCTTGCTGTTCAGGTGGTTGTGAATTTCTTAACTTGATTTTTAAAAGGCACTGTAAACAATTTTATGCATAAATCTCTATGAAAACTTCTGGCTCTTTCTTTAGGCATGGCTCCTAAAACTGGGGTTACTGGGCCAGTGTGTGCTTTTGTTTGATGCACCTGGAGAAATGGCTTTGCATACCAGGTGCTTCTTTGAGTCAGGACACAGGGTGTGAATGACCTGGTGTCTTTACTCCTTCTTTGGGGTTGAACATGCTTGAATGTATGTTTTTATGTGTAGGGGACATATGTAGTAGTGAATACTACATTCTAATTCTTTTCAGATTTACCTTTTTCTTTGTAGAAATTTTTGCTAGACTCAAGCCATAAGCTGACAAACTATGAGTCTTAGTTTTGTTGGAAGTGAGAATTTCACCTTTAAGGTGGTCTTTACAGGTATTTTAATAAGATGTTGGGAGCAACTCAAAAAATGCTAGCCATAAATCATTTTAATCTTAAAAACCCCTGTCCTACCAGGGCACTTTAAAGATACTTTCGTAGGTGATCTTTGAAGTTTCTATAGAACTAAGTGTTTCCCTAAAATGCAAAGAAATGTGGCATGATAAATATGCAAAATAAGTCTGTAGGGGGACAGAAGAGTGATTGCCATGTTGATACACTTTTATGAAGATTTCAAATGCTGCCCGTCCAGTGTGGCTCAGTGGTTGAGAGTCAACCTATGAACCAGGAGGTCACAGTTCGATTCCCAGTCAGAGCACATGTCTGGGTTACGGGCTTGATCTCCAGTAGAGGGCGAGCAGGAGAAAACTGATCTCTCTCTCTCTCCTCTGAAATCAATAAAAATACATTTTAAAAAAAGATTCTAAATGCTTACTTGATTTATAATCCTCAGAATTAGGTAGAAATAATGATGAATTTTGCATTTAATTTTTCAGAACCTAACTTTATCTCCTGTAGATTCTCTATCACTCCTGTGCCCCCAAAGCCTCTTGCTCTCCTACTATTTGACTGTTAAATACATGACCTTTCTCTGTATTTTTTTATAGCCTCCCAATGGAAATCTAGGGAGGATAAAGGCTAGGAGGTCATTTCAATTTTCCCTTCAATCTTTTGTGCCTTCTCTTTTATCCTCCTTAAATTGTGAAGTAATTAGATTCTTGCATTTTCTTTTTTGAACTTCTACAAACACTCCCTTTTATTTTCCAGATTATTTTACTGGCCGAACAGTGCTCCTGTGGATGGGTTAGGAGCCCCACAGCAAGCCATTGGCAAATGGTCTGTTTTTCGTTGATTTCCTCCTCCTTTTTCCTAGTCTGATGCCCCATCCCTGTGGTTTTCAGTCTATAACTCTTTGTTGCATGCTGGGCTCGCAGCCCTTTGCTCTTTCTATGTTTGCCTTTGTTCTTATGATTCTTTTTTCTTTTCTTTCCTGCTCTGCCCTTTTCGGAGCAGTTTTTAGATGTTGCACATTTGGCCCATTTATAGATTATAACTTCTGATAGTTTCCTTTGCTAGGTTTTCATTGGAAACCTCACGACTTTCTTGATTCTACTTCTTGTGTTTAATTTTAAATCCTACAAAAGTAATTCTCTAAAGGTTAAGCTTAAAAAGGTTTCAATATAGACATTATTAAGGAAAAGCAAAAGTGAATTTTATACTCGTGCTTCAGCAGTTACCTTCTGATTTTACAAATTCATTGATATTTTTGTCTCTGAATTGGCCACGTGTCAAGGAACTTCTGGAAGATTATCTTTTGTCATCTCGATGTGTGTTTTGTGGAAGTGAATTCCATTGTGAAATGGCAATGGGACATGTTTTTTTCTTTCTTTTTGATGGGAATTTCCCAAGGAGAATTCTTTCTGTTTCCAATTTAGGCAAAGCTGCTCATCCTGGAGGAAGTATTTCCTGCATAAGGTTAGAGACAAGGGACTCTCACAAACTGCAAATCATTCTTGCCTGCCAGAGGGTGTTTTTGAAAGAGACTTTCTCCCCAAACGGTGTGAAGTTTGTCACTTTTCCTTTCTGAATTCTAACACAAAGCTTTGTGCTTTAAAAATGGAGAACGACAGGAAAAGATTCAGCTCATTGCAGAATTTCATACAGAAACTTCATTGCTATTGATGTCACTGGGAGGAATTGAACTCCAGGCCAACTGGCTGTGAGGATCAGTTGTGGCTATAGTGCAGGAGACACTCCTATGGAGCAGGACTTGCTTCAGTGGGGCTTTGGCACTCACTGAGTCTGCCCCTTGAGTGTGTTGCTTAAGGATACATAAAGTTGTAATCTGGCATGATCTGACACTGACCACTTGGTATCTTGGCTTTTGGGTCTCCAGGGAGATGCAAAGTCAGCTACAGCAGGAGCTACAGAGAGATCTGCAGATTCGTCCTCTTTTTTTGAAAAATGTTGTGTTATTTTCAGAGTGGAAAGAAGAGGGGGAGAGAGAGATAGTAACATAAATTATGAGAAAGAATCAATGATTGGCCACCTCCTGCACGTGTCCCCTCCACATACACACACACTGGGGACCTAGCCCACAACCTGGGCATGTGCCCTGACTGGGAATTGAAACTTGAACTCCTGTTTCACACGTCAACACTCAACCACTGAGTCACACCAGCTGGGCCAGATTCCTCCTCTTTGTATTGGGTTTGGAAGTGCCCAAATGAGGCCCAGCTTTATCTTGGGCCTTGTATTGATATGTGTGAGGCTACCTGACCTAGCTGCAGCTTGTTTGAGAGATTTTAGCTTGAGCAAGGATAGGCCATTTATATGCAAAAGCTGTTGCACACAGCTTGGGTTGGGTTGAAAATTGGATAATATGGGGTTTTAGGGCATCACCAGAGCAGAACAAATAGAAATGTCTTCCAGCCAGCACTATGCATGGGGAGGTCCCAGCATAAGAATAGTAATCCCTGTGAGCATCCCCAACTAGGAGAAAGCCACCCCTCCAGTTCCTCCTCTTATGTGTCTGCGTTCCCCAGAGCCTTGCTGGAGCTCAAAGGAAGGACCTTGTAAGTTTAGTTCATGGCCTTTTAAGAGGAATAGCTGGATCTCCAGAAGCCTTTATATCACTGAGCCAATCCACACTGTTTTTTGTTTTGTTTTGTTTTGTTTGTTTGTTTTTACTGCCCTTAGGAACTTATTTTCCCAGTTCTGGGGACCCTGGGAAGGGGTGATGTGCAGGGTTGGTACCCCTGGCTCCTCCGAGTGGCCTCCACATAGACAATCTCCCTCCTGATTAAAAAAAGTGGCACAGTTGGGTGCCAGCCCAGCCCATTCTGCATCTCCGTACCTCCTACCAGTCTCAGTGGGCTTTCTTCTTTACTTCTCTAGTTGTAGGGCTTTTATTCAGCCAACTTTCCAGTGGTTCTGGATGATGATGGTTCTTTATTTTAGTTGTAATTTTGATGTGGTTGTTGGAGGTGGCTAGTAGAGGCATTTACCTATGCTTCCATCTTCAAATCTCTCAGTCTTGATAGTGTTTTTTAAGGTACTGGTCCATTTTATTTAAGTTATACAACTTGTGGGCATAGAAGCATTTATAGTATTCTCTTATTGGTCTTTTATAGTCCATGGAATTTCCTTCTTCATTTCTGATATTGGTAGTCTCTTCTCTATTTTGTGTTGGTTACTGTGATGAACGACATTGAGTTTATAGATCCTTTCAAAGAACCAGCTCTTGGTTTTATTAATTTTCTTTAAAGCATTTGTAAGAAAGAAGGAAGTAAAAGACAACAGGAATGAGTAAAGGGAACTGAACTTTGGCTCATAACTATTCTTTTGTGAAGATGAGTATACAAACTCTAACTCTCAGACCAGGTATAATGAACTGTGTATCATAGTCAACTTCCACTTTTAAAACACTGACAACCTGGTTTCTTTTAAATGTCATTGCAGCCCCGTTACAATGTGGATGACCTTTGCTTTAAAGGCACGAGTCTTGTACCATTTAACAGAAAGATTTAATAACTGCTCTTTGGTTGTAACTTTTTTTTCCCTAAGAAAAGAAATCTATACATGATTATTTCCAAACTTCCATTTCTGTAATAATAATGTGGATATTATTTAAAGTGAACATTGTTGTGATTGTCTACTCACTATGCTATACCCCTGCAACTAATGCAAAATAATGTTGAATGTAAACTATAATTGAAAAATAAAATAAAAAAATATTTGAAACCCACTCAAATTTTTGTTGATGTTTATGTGGAAGGGACCAGAAATTTACTAATTATATAAGCACTCCAGGCGAGTCAAATGCAGTGGCCTAATAACCTTCCATCAACCACATTGCTATTGACCTTGGAGCTGGAAAGGCTCTCAGAGCAATCCCATCTGACCCTCCATTTTGTGAATGAGACACCGGACCTCTAGACTGGGCATGGCAGAGTTAGTCAGCATCAGTAATGGACACTGAGCCCTCAATTTCAGTCTCCTAGTACAGTCATGCACAACTACAGGGTATGGGTGATTATTGTCCAGCTTGGCCATCCACCTCATCTAGCCAACTAAACTTTGAATGTATTTTAATAATTATAAAAATCAAATTTTAAATAATAGATGTTTTTAGTTACTTTAGACATTACAAAGAGCATATGGTAGATGTAATGTTTCCTCCATAAGATTAGGAAGCAGGGTTGCCACTGTCTGCATTGACATCTTCATTCCCAGCAGCTATAGCTGGAACATTATACCGTTCACCAATCTGGCTGAACATTCTAGGTATAGATACTTAAATATCACAGGTCCCTCATTAATTGATGAGGAAGACTAAATCTTGCTCACCTATTTATTTTTATGGAAGTCGTGATTTTACCATTTGAAAAATGTCCTTTACTATTTTGGAGGTGCCATTGAGATGTTAGTGAAGCTAGAGAAAGACACGTCATGGATGTGTGAAGCCTGTGTTCTTTATTATTTTCCAAGTGACCACAATTTTAACATTGCTAGTGCTCAACTTTATTCTATTCTTTTCCCTGATTTGTTTTTGTTTCTGGTTCACATGGATGCTAATTTATTCCCCATTGGAGTCCATAGTGACGGGAAATTTGGTTCTATCATCTAAGGTTTGTTGATTTCTATGAATGAAGGATAGTGACCTGGTCTATACTGGGTGAAAGACAATAGATAATTTTTTAGCCCTTTATGTTTGTTTCTCTGATTAATTCAGAATTTCTGGGAAGGAGGAGAGAACTTTGAGATCTGGCCACAGAGGTTTTTTTGTGTCGATGTTTACTTGAGACCTGGGTCTGGTGTAGAACTGAAGCTTTAAGTTCTCACGTCTATGTGTCTGTGTATATAATTGAGAAAGGCTTTTTCCTCTCATTGAATTAGTAGATCTTTTTTCTCCAGAGGATATTAATAAATCAGGTTGTTATGTCTCTTAAATTAAAGATGCTCTCTTCTGATTGTTTATAGAGATAGATATACGCTTATAAATCAAATATTTCTAAAGCTCCCTGAAAATAATGAAATTGAATTTCTAATAATTTAGCATTAAAATAATATTAAAGAGTTATTCCACTAGATCAGAAACATTTTAAGAATCCAAGTTTACACAATTAAGATATAGTTTTGGCAAATTGCATTGGTTTAATAATTATGGTTTTCAAAAGAAATCTATGACTTTTGTCTGATTTATCAGTAATACATACACACACACACACACACAAACACAAACATATGTTCTTTTACTTGGTTGATTTTCTCATTCATGAGCCTGAACTTTCAATAATTATAAAAGTTTCACAAACAAATAAGCTATTTACACTCCTTACACAATGTTAAAGATTATGAAAAACTATCTGTGCTCAACTAAATGGAGTCATTATTCCAACAAAGTTTTTGTATCAATAGTAATTACGTTTTATAGTATGTCAGCCTAAATATAACTTTCAAAGTCTTTAGATAATTTAAAACCTTAAATGAATATTAAATTGAGCTAATTAATGAATAATTCTTGAATACTAGATCTCTTTTAAGCAATATGGAATATTGAAATATTGTTGTCTAAGCATAACTGTAAGCTTTATATTTCTACATGCTGTGAGTCATTATCTTTAGGTCATGTTATTGAATGTGTTCAGTTTTGCCACTTAAGAAAGGTATAGGGTAGCTGTAGAAAGCTGTGTTGAATATAGTCACAAGTTATAGTATTCTGTTAAAATGCTGCAGAATGGCTGAAAGTTCTCAGTAATTCACCCTTTAGTTTTCTCCTGAAAGAAAATTTTCACCTTGATCAGAAGTTATAATTAATGTACATGTTTGATATTAGATGACAAACAATAGTGATAGAGAAATGAAGTGGATATTTACTTTTGTTTTGTAAGAATACTTTTATTCTGAAATATGAGAGAGTTTTGTAAAAGACAAGACCTGGAAAGTACACTTTATTTGCTTCGGTTTATAATAAGTGGATCTGAAAAGAGAGCATAAAATAAGTTAAAATTTTAGCAAAGTATCCTTATTTTTGATGGGTATGTTTCATTGGTTTACTGATGAATGCTGTCATTTTAAGATGAGAGATTATTCTTTTTAAAATATATATTTTATTGATTTTTTTTTTACAGAGAGGAAAAGAGAGGGATAGAGAGTTGGAAACATCGATGAGAGAGAAACATCCATCAGCTGCCTCTTGCATATCCCCTATTGGGATGTGCCTGTAACCAAGGTACATGCCCTTGACTGGAATCGAACCTGGGACCCTTCAGTCCTCAGGCTGATGCTCTATCCACTGAGCCAAACCAGTCAGGGCTGAAAGATTATTCTTTACCTTCTGTGAATCTGTCTGCAAAGCAAGAATCTGTGCCTATCAGAACAATTTACTGTGCTGCATACTGATTTTATTATATCCTTGATTGTTTAAAGACAAACAAAAAAAAAGAACAAAGTTTTCTCACTTATGAAAAAGCTAAGATTCTTTACAGGTATATTATCTTTATAGGTACTTAGATATATTTTATTGTCACTTTGATTAAATAGGTCACCATGCAGCCGGGACCAGTTTGGCTCAGTGGATAGAGCATAGGCCTGCTGACTGAAAGGTCCCAGGTTTGATTCCGGTCAAGGGCATGTACATTGGTTGCAGGCACATCCCCAGTGGGGGATGGGGGGTGTAAGAGGCAGCTGGTCAGTGTTTCTCTCTCATTGACGTTTCTAACTGTCTGTCCCTCTCAATTCCTCTCTGTGTAAAATCAATAAAATATATATTTTTTTTAAAAATAGGTCACCATGCAGTTGGTTCTCAGGCACCTGTGATCCAATCAAAACCAAATTTCCACATCTCTTCTGACAACTGCCTTTGCCTTTCCAAGATCCTATATTTGGAAAAAATTTCAGGATATCTTTTATACCTAAAATTACCTTTGAGAATT
The DNA here is from genome assembly GCF_014108245.1 of Pipistrellus kuhlii. Lineage (NCBI taxonomy): Eukaryota > Metazoa > Chordata > Mammalia > Chiroptera > Vespertilionidae > Pipistrellus > Pipistrellus kuhlii. The sequence goes on along the minus strand of NW_023425540.1, from coordinate 10,649,609 downwards.
CCCAAAGGCCCCAGAGCAATAGCAGTGATTTATTTTTCAACTTGTAAAAAGGGAAACACTATAAATGATTAAGTTTGTTTGATGTGCTATGTATGGCTTAAATTAGCTCAGCACTATTGCCAGAGCAACATGGGATAAGTTGTCAAATTAGAAGAGACATTTAGCCTTCTCTTGAGTTTGTTGAGGTACAATATTAACGGAAATATTTCACAAAGTCTGTGCCTTATGAGAAGGCTCAGGAGGTTTGCCTACTCTCATGGGACACGTTGATCCAAACTTTATGAAATAATTATATACAGTACTCCAGTAGGGAGGTTAGCCTCCTGCATTCTGGTATTGTTGATCATAGTAATAAATTAACCACAGTCATCCAGTTTCTGTCATCTACAGTTAATTTCTGTTTTACTCTAATGCTTGCCCAAAGGACCTATCATAAGGTCCAGGCTGGCAATTTTGCCTTATCTTAGATCCTCCTGAAAAGCACTATAGCAGGTACTTTGAACCAGTGATGCTTCAAAGCATAGACTCTTGGGTACAGGTTTCTGAACTAACATTTTTAAAAACGTTCTTAAATTAATAAACAAAACGGAAACAAACTCATAGATACAGAGAACAAATTGATGGTTGCCAGGTGATGAGGGGGGCTGGGGGAATTGAGTGAAAAAAGTGAAGGGATTAAAAAGTACAAATTGCCAGTTATGAATATAGCATAGGGAATCTATCAATAGTTAATAATATTGTAATAACTTTGTGTGGTGTCAGAAGGGCACTAGAATTGCCTGGATGTTCACTTCATAAAGTATATAAATGTGTAATCATTGTGCTGTATACCTGGAACTAATACAATATTGTGTATCAACTGTAATTGAAAAACAAAATTGAGAAACTGTTGTCAAACTGGACCAAGGTAGGATCACCAGGGCGCTTCTCAGTCTGGAAGCACATGGCAACAGAAAGCCTGCTGTGACCCATGATCATGCAGAACCAGAGACTGATGTACTGACGAGAGAAACTTTGTGATGATCAGTTGCTTGAAATTTTGTTGATGTTACGTTCATGTTCTATTTTTCATTAATATATTAGAAAGTTCTTTCTCTGTCTTTCTGAATCAGCGCTAACAGCTAAGTAGATTGATTTTGTGAAGGAGAATGAAACATTATTCAATGATGACTGATTCTCATTTATTAGCTCTTCTGAGTCTCTTTACTTTTCATAGCAATATAGTTATTTCCATAGCTTTAGTATACTAGTAAATCTATCTGCCTTCTTTACCTGGATTTAATTGAATTATGCAACCAAGGCCAGTCAAGGACTGTCATATTTGAATTCTCATTTAATCAGGAATGACAAAGTATTTTAAAGAAAAATAGTTAATTTCTATGGTAAACCTAGCTTAGACTTTAGTTTCTGGCAGGCCAAGAAACTTAGCAAGTTTTTTAGACCTTGAGAAGGGAAGAATTCACCCAAATTTCTAGGTACTACAGTTAAGTTTGGTGGAGTTTCTTAGAATTGGTGTCCTAGCTTCTGGATAACTAAGATAGAGGCTTTTAAATAATAATATTCAGTCTCCTTCTGAAAACTTGTGTGGCCTTAGTATTAGCTCAGAATGTCAGAGATATCAATGTACAAAGCAAATGTATCTAACTAGTGGCCCAGCGCATGGATTCATGAACATTGGAAGAAAATTAATTAGAAGAAATATTTTAATATTGCTATTTGTGTGTCTTGCTAATGACACAAATAGGATTTTACTGAGTCTCCTATCTACCTACTCCAGGACTTCTGTGAAGATGAGATGAGGCATGAGAAAATGCTTCACAAACATTTGGTTAACCAGTAAAATCTTTGCATCTGGCTATAAAGCAAGTTGGGTTCCTGGGCTGAAGAAACTCCAAGGATGCTAGTTGCTAGGGAAAGGAAGCCGGGGGTTGCTACATTATGTCATTCCCTGGTGCCCACAGCCACTGTTTCTGGGCTGGGCTGGGCTCTGGGCCACATTTTCTGCCATTGGGTATCAGCAGCGTTGGTTGCAATTTGGTGGGGTTGTCACACCGGGGTGGTGGTGGGGCCCGTGTCCCACTTGGGAGAATTGGAGTGTTGGTTTGTTGGCCCCAAGTCCGTGGTGCCATTTATTTTTAAATGGCCTATGTGCATCCTGGCCGCTCCTGAATCGAGCAGCTTCCCCCTGATGGTCAGCACACATCATAGCTACCAGCTGGATAGACAGATACTTAGCCTTTTATATATATAGATTACCCTCTTGCAGCCTCTATAGAAATATGTAGACCAAACTTATTGAGACCAGCATTTTTTTTCCTGATTATGCGTAATATCAGGAGTTGGTGTTTATGATCCTTAAGGCAAGCTTGTTGGGAAATGTTTTTGGAGACTTAGAAAGTGGCAAAAGATTGCTGAAACCAGTTTGGCTCAGCGGTAGAGTGTCGGTCTGCTGACTGAAAGGTCCCAGGTTTGATTCCGGTCAAGGGCATGTACGTTGGTTGCGGGCACATCCCCGGTAGGGGGCGTGCAGGAGGCAGCTGGTCGATGTTTCTCTCTCATCGATGTTTCTAGCTCTCTGTCTCTCTCCCTTCCTCTCTGTAAAAAATCAATAAAATATATTAAAAAAAAAAAAGTGGCAAAAGATTGTGGGTTGCCCTTTCTCTAGAATGCAGTGAGTTGTCTGGGTCCTCTGGTGTCAACTAATTCTACAGGAGGCCCTGCCTTTAATTGTCTAAGTTATATTGCAGCTCTGTAAACTGTAGAAAGCTGGTAGAAATGCAAATGTCTCTTATCTATAGGAATGTAATACATTTTCTACCCTGTAGAAAAGATGGCCCAACAAAAATTTTGCGGTCATTACAAAAATTACATTTTGGCCCCAGTTTTGCATCTGTCAGCAAATTCGTTTCAGCATTTTTTTCCTTATTCTTCTCTGAACCAGTTAAATATGTTCATTTTATATTTGTACAGCAGTCATGGTTGTTTTGAAATGATCCATTTTGAAAAATCATTCTCTACTATATTATAAGTAAACCAGGGCCTGGAGGTAAAGGACTAGTTGTATAGGGAATCAGAGGCAGGGCTGGAAAACTGAAGAGTTCAGAATCATAATCTCGTGACTTGGTCTGGCTCATACTGTTTCCCCAGCACTGAGTAACTCATTGGATGAGTCCATGCTTAGAGCACCCTGATAATAATTCTGCTTTTGAGGTATGCAGGATTGGGGTAATGGACCATAAACTTTGGAAGTGACCCACCTGACTAATCTCATGTCTCATCAAAAACATTTTAAAAGCTAAAGTGGAAATTATAGGGAGACAATACTTGGTAAGATTTTATAGATGATCTCTTAATGGAGTTCTGTCTTAAATGCAAAAACAGAGCGGGTTAAGTAAGGGGCTCGAGGCTGTGACATGGGAGCCAACATTCAAGTGGCGACCTCAGGAAGTGGGAAGAGGAAAACCAGACCAGAGAGAAGAGGATGAGAAGGACAAGCAGGTGGCCTGTGGAACTACTTACACTCTGGAGCACAAAAGTCCCTCATACTTATTTTCTGTCTTTGCCAGAATACTGCATAACAGGTCACCTGTCCAGGTGAGAATCTGCATTCTCAGCCTCTCTATGATGATGGGAAATGCAGTCATTCTCACCCCAAGTACACTCTGAAATGCCAGAAATGGGAAGTATTCCTAACCTAACACAAAACATTTAAAAGAAAAGAAAAAAAAAGATTCCCAGTCTCTGATGTACCCCTGTGGCTGTTGATCATACTTCTGAACCACCGTACTCTTCAGCATGGTGAGGACTCATCCGGTTAACACTGCATAAGGCCTGTGACTTGCCTGCTTACTCTTCTAAAGATCTGAAGGTTCATCTGCTCTAACCTGAGAGGAAACAGCTATCTCAGTCTGATCTCCAATTTGGGGGTTAATTTGGTGATTTTGTATTTGATCATCCTTTTAAATCTTTTCCTCTTTCCTTTGATTCCATGGGAAACTACCAACTGTGGTAGTCTAACATCCTAAGCCTTCCCAGACTGGTTTCTTGTGCAGCTTGAAGTTGGAAGAAACGAAGACTTTATAAGATTATCTGCAGTGCACTGCCAAGTATTTAATGCACAATTAGTCCAAGGCCCAATTAGAATGCCAGTAAAACTGAACCTATGGTTAATTAAAGCAACTGGACAGTGAAGCTGAAAGCTGGTGGTTTAGGTGCCTTAGGACATTTAAGTTTGAAAGTCTGGTCCATTAAGAGTTGCTCATAACCATTTTAAAGTTCGTTCTTTGGACAAGAGTTTGTGCAGCACAGTTACTAGTTATTTGAGTGGGTGTTTTAGCCTCTTGGCTCAAAGTTGAGTAGTTTAACTAAAATGTGTCTCATTTGGAGGAAATTATTGTCAACTTCTATGGTTCACAGAGTCATTGAGAGTAAAATGGAAGTGTGAAATGTAAAGCAAGTAATGGAGACACTATTGAGTATATAATGGAAAAACACAGAGAAACTATAATTTATAACTGATATTTCTATGGCCTTCTAAAAATGACTACTTCAAAAATTAGAAAAAATGAAATGAAGATTTACACCTATAGAGCACTAACTATATGCTAAGTCTTCATATGAAGATAATTTCATTGTTTTATGAGACTATATATATTTTTTTCTTATTAGACCAATATATTTACCAGAAATGATCACAGGATCATCAAATGTTGGATCTGGAAGAATCGTTGGAAATCATTATGCCCATGGTTCTAACCTTTTTTCTTGAGAACGTTTTATGTTTTACAAAAAGCTGTGATTCCTGTCTGAAAAATAACAATAATAACTTTTGCAAATAAATTCTAAAATTTGCAGTTTTAGCAGATTTCATGAGATATATTTATATATCATAGGTGAAAAGCCCTTGATCTAGTTGTGTCAATCTATAATAATAAAAGGGTAATATGCTAATTAGACTGGACAGCTGAACAACCTTCCAAATGTCATTCTGGATATCTTTCCAGATGAAGCTGCAGATGGTGACCGGGGCCGGCAGGGGGGGGTGGGTATAGGGAGGGAGAATTGAGACAGAGGTAGTTAGGTGTGATCCAGATAGGCAGGCAGAGTGGTTAGGGGCCATCAGGCAGGCAGATGAGCAGTTAGGGCAATTAGGCAGGCAGGCAAGTGGTTAGGAGCCAACGGTCCTTGATTATAAGAGGGATGTCCTCGATTGCAAGAGGGTGCAGGCCAGGCTGAGGGACATCCCCTCCCTGCATGAATTTCATACACCAGGCCTATAGTTTATAAGAAGCCAGATTAGATGTGGCCAATGGTGTCCAACCCATAACTGGGAGAGCATGGATTTGGGTTTCCTAACTTTACTCATTATCCTGCATGCTCTTGGCACTTCTGGACTGATTGGTATTGGATGTTACGCCTACCTCTGTCTTGTTGTTTTAATCAATCAGCAGACAAAGCATTTTAAAGATAGTAATTGCATTTCTGCCCCTCTGTGACAGTGGTATAATAGCTCTTTGAAAGCTGCTCTACAGCGCGGTGAGGACTCATCGGTTAACACTGCGTAAGGCCTGTGACTTGCCTGCTTACTCTTTTAAAGAGCTGAAGGTTCATTTGCTTTAACCTGAGAGGAAATAGCTTTCTCGATCTGATCGCCAATTTGGGGGTTAATATGGTAATTTTGTATTTGACCGCTGTTTTTGGATGTGCTCCAACTGTCTGCAATCACACCCCAAAGGAAGCATGATGAGCTATGTGCTGTTCTAATAATGAAAGTGGCAAAGCAACCATTTTCTCTCTAATTACCATGTAAATTCTGTTACATCTGTTGCTGGCTTCTGTGACAGAGATTTCTGGTTTTTGCTAAGATCAGGATCTTCTTTCTATTGGGTAAGCGAAAGGATTAAACTTCCCAGTCTCATTGTAGTTAAACAGGGCATGTAACTAATTCTAGACAATGATTTCAAATGGAAGTGACGTGGGCCATTGTTCAGACAGAGCATTTAAGATCTGGGTAATGGAAAAGAGTTTACTAAAGGGATGGGCTGGATAGTAAATTTGTAAAGGTGTGGGCTGGTGTTTTAGAAAGCAGCAAGGCATGGTAGTACACTCTGGGGCTGGTCACAGAGGTGAAGCATTGTAGCACTTGGGCTTGAAAAGACAAGACAAGAGGACAGTTACCAAAACATGGGAAGACAGACAAAGAAATAGCAAGCCCTGGGCTTCAAAAGAGAGATGCAGCCAGACCAACATCACCCTGTAGCTAGTGATGGGAGAGTAACACCATGAATGACATCAACTTCTACCCTTAGGTCTCCTCTGATCACCCCATTGGTCAGATCAATGAGAAGCTGGAGGACAAGATCACACAGAGCAGCCTCCTGGAGCCCAGAGCAGCTAGAGAATGATGGTGAGGGGCTCTCGAAGGACAAAGGGAAATGTCCCACCAGGAACCACTCTGCACTCTGCCCTGCCATGGCCGTTATGAGGGGACACAGATTTAGAGAAGCCTGGAATGCTGGGCCCTTTCTTGGAGGACACAGGTCCCAAAGGGTTGCTTGGTCCACCGATAATTTTACATCAGCAAGAAATAATCTGTGTTAAGCCGGTGAGATTTAGTTGTTGTTTGTACGTGACTCTGAAGTGGTACTTTGCAGGAAAGAAGTTTGATTCATCTTGTTTGAGTGCAAAGATAAGAATCTCTTCCACGGGTGGAGGGAGGGTGAAGTGCATTATCTTGCTTCCCTATGGATTTTCAGAGCTTCACTAGCCTGTCAGGGATTTTGGTACTGGTTCAAGTGTCCAGTACATCAGGTGGTCAACTCTTCTTCTTTCCTTTTGGAACCTTTAATATCTAGAGATTTAAGGCCTAAAATATGCATATGCTGCACATGATCAATAATTCAAATTTTCTTCAGTGTCAGCCACAGCTCTGTGCCACGGTCAGTTTCTCAGAGTTATTGATCACCCTTTTATCCACTTAACCCTTGACCTTTTTGGTGGCAGCCCTCACCACGTGGGTCTACACTCCAATGGTGATGGTCACTCTGGGCCATTCTCCAACGTTGACATCACATTCTACGAAAGTAGCTCATGTTTTATTGATGAGATGACTGTGTCACAACTTAATAATGTGCGAGTTCTTTCTCCCTGTCCATTTTCACATTCCTGTCAAAGTCTTCCAAGAAAATGTCTGTATTTGCCAGAACTGTTCCTGGATTTTTTGTGATGTAAATTTTTGAATCAAGAGGCTGGGTATAGGGGGAAAAGTCTGAGGAGTAGGAAAAAAAGGTAAAGGATTTAACTGAAGAGCTTCAGTTTATCTTCATAACAGAAAGTCCAAGAGCAGGGGATGGGAAGAGGGGAGGAAAGTGGTCACAGGTTGCTTATGGAGCAGTATTTTTGGTCTTTGATGTTTAAGACCTCTGGAGAAGCTATAGGAAGAGTAAGAAATTTGTGGAAGAGTAGAAAGGGTTTGATGTTTTCCCCATGTATTATGAATGAACTCTTTCATAATGTTGAGCATTAAATGAGTTTGTAATCCTTTTTTTTTTTTTTTAAAGGATGTATGTTTGATATACAGTATCCTGTTAGTTTAAGAAACCTTTTTAAATCACTTCACTCCACTGGAAAATCCAGACCTATGCTGAGATGATACCTTGAGAACTTTGGATTTATTTGTACTAAAAACTTGGTTTAAATGCGAGATCTCTCTTTTCAAATTAAACATTTAGATAGCAGAAGAATAAAAAGCTAGCAAATGGCAACTATTTCAGTTTCCCTTCATCAGACATAAAAACTCACCTGCAACTTTGTACATCCACCTTTTCTCCCTCCCATTAAAGTGGAAGACATGTCTCAGCACATCCCTGCAACCCCTGTTCTAGACCCATCCCCGCTCCTCAAGGACCACGTGATACTTGTTATTTCCTTGCTGATCTGAATCATCAATCTCATCTTCTCTATTGGCCTCTTCAGCATTCCCTCCATCCGCCCCCCCCCCCACCAAAAGACACATTTTTAAAAAATTTCTTTCCATTCTATTTCTTCCTTTTCTTTCTTTCTTTCTTTCTTTTTTTCTTTTTTTTTTTTTTTTTTTTTTTTGCAGGGGGGTGGGTGTGGGATCAGGCTTCTTGAGAATTGTGTCCAATTTGTTTTCCCTACTTCCTCACCTTGTACTCACCCCTCATTAATACTCTTCAGGTTTATCTTTGCCTCCACTATTCCATTAAAAATATTCTCCTTTTGGTCCCTACTGGTATTCATATTGCAAAATACAATGTTCACCTTCCAACTTGCTCTATCTCCCAGTGGCATTTGGCACCTTGGATTACACTCACCATCTGAAATCTCTGATAGCTGTTGTAACACTGAATTCTCCTGTGTATATTTTTTCTTTTTTTCTCTCTCTCTGGCTATGAACTTAGTCTCCTGTCTTGCCCTTAAAAATAGTATTCCTCAGAGTTTACTCCTAGATTATTAATCTATGCACTTATGTTGGGTGTTGTCATACCCAATGATTTCCATCTGCATTTATGTATTGATGACTCCCAAATCTATGTTTCTAACAAAATCTCTCCCTTGTGCTGAAGAGTGATATATCCAATTATTTATTATTATCTACCATGATCACTTATTATTATAAACATAGCATGTCCAAATCCAGACTCATTATATTATGACCATCCATAATTTTTCATGTTCTATACCTTACCAAATGATTATCATCCACACTGTTGTCCAATTCCCATTGACTTCTTTCTCTCCCCTTTTAGTTGCCAAGTTCTGTCAATACTATTTCCCAAACTTGTTTAGAATTCATCCTCTTCCTTCTATCCCCACTGCCACTAAATCCAAGGCCAGGACATTGCATCCCTCCCTGTAATCAATGCAACATTTTCTAGCTGGTCCACCTATATAGCCTTTTCCAACCAATTTGTTTTCTCTACAGTGCCTAGAATGCATTTTCACAAATATAAATGTTATTCTGTCACTTGCTTGGTGTTTATTCAAACCTTATAAAAGTTCCTTGTAAGATGAAATTTCAACCTATCATTTCAGCCTCATCTCTTGAACAGAAATCTATATTTTGAACTTTGAACAATAGGACATATCTTTGTCTTCTGCTCTGATAAATTTCAAAGGTTTTTCTGAAACATGACCATGGCTTTGTACAAATGTTCAAAAGGCATAATAACTGAGTCAAAATGGAGAATTTAAATGTGATAGGCACTTTCTGGATCTTGAGATTAAGGGTAAAAATTGTGCTCTGTGTTTTATTTTTGCCTTGTGTCTAACCTGACACAGTCACAGTCTCCATGGATGTAGATGTGAACATTTTGGAGAGCCATTAGTCTGCCTACCACAGCTACGAACAGCCAGACTAAACTTTTCTCCCCCACAGAACTGATAATTCAGTGATATCATGTGAGACCCAGCGGCTCCTCAGTATACGTCCAGCTTGTAATAAGTCATCTCAATTATGAAGTTATTTCCCAACTCCCACTGGCAAGTTTTAATGAACTCTACTTCTCTTTTGGGCATGAATGTTTCTGGTTTTAGGGTTGTGATCTCACCCTGCTGAAAAGAATATCTGGGCTTCATACAATATTTTCCCTTCCTATATCTTATTTTGTGTAGAAAGTAAAGAACATGGCATTTAATGATTTTTCTTACATATTTGAGAAGGGGAGTGTTTGCCGGAAATTCCAAAGGTATAATTAACACAAACACAAAGAATTTGATGTCATATTTCAGAACTTAAGAAGTATAACATATGCGCTTTCCAGGAATCCGACTAATGTTCAAAGTAAAAAGAAAGCAGCGTGTCTTGAGCTGGAGGCGGGCAGAGAGGAGAGGAAGGAATGTCGCCGTGGTGGAGGAATTGCCGGCAACTTGGGAGCAGAGCAGTCTGGTGTGACATTTTTGCTAAAGTATTCAAACACGAATGGTCCAGAATAGTAGGTGATGCAAAATTATATGCATTTGGCTTTTCATGCTGTTGTTTTAAAAATATTTTCTTTGAAATTGCATTCCATTTCGGGAAATGTAAAAATGGAATTGCATGTCCTAAACATAAAAATGTGCTAACAATTTTATGTATTTTTTAAATCGGTTCCAAATGGAATATTTCCCCCTCCTCTCCACCTCATCACTTGCCTTCAGTTGCATCCACCCAGAAGCATCCTTCAAAAGCTCTGTCAAGAAAGGGTGGGTGAGGGAGCTTAAGATCCTCTGGAAGAAAGTGCCAATTTCAAGTCATGTACAACTTGTGACATTGCTTAGGTCCCATAAAATATTCATATTTGTGAAATTCTGTGTTGTGTAATCCACACTCATTTATATTTTCATGACTTACTGGTAATGATACTAATTATGCAGTTGGCAGGAAAGCATGAAGTGACAGTTTTGATGATTTTGTCAACAGTGGGATGTTTGATTGTAAACTGTTTCCATCAAGAAGTCCTCCAAGTTAATTTATTTTTTCCTTATTGTCAGTAGAAAAGAATAGCACTGCTCAGCAGAGACTGTGAAACTTAGACATTCTCGACTTCATTAGCAACCAGAGGAGAATCCTGGGAGAGAGAGAAAGGGTGTTGCCTCTGGCACTAATTAATGGTAAAAAACAAACCACGCAATTGGTAAAGTTAATCTGGAACTTTCTGCAAGCACAGTCTCTTTTGTGGGGTGTCTGGTTGGAGAAAACGGAGAAGAACTGAGCTCAGGCATTTTTTGCTGTACCTACTTTTTTCGTGGGTCAGCAAATCCAAGTGTATGCTTCTGATCGGTTCCTGTCTCCCGGACTCCCTACCTCACCACCTTCCCCTTTTCAGTCCTAATCTAGACTAGCATCCTCCATTTATCTTTTGGGTTTTCTCCCTTGCCATTTCAGCTCTAACAGGTAAAGATGTTCATCCTCTCCTGTGGGTGACACTGGCTTAAATTCAGCAAGCCTCACCACACCTCTCCTTTTAAGTCTTCATGGCACATGCGGTTATTCATGTGGCACCTGGTGATAGCAGAAATTCGACTTACAATACAGCCCATTTATAGAGGAAAAATTACCCAAGTGTTTCCCTTTCTTAAGAAAACCAATATTAAATCTTACAATCCTCCCCCCATTCCCCCACCCCCCCAGATTTTAGCTATGGACTTGAGAAAAACTAGGAACCTAAGGTTAAATTCAAAGATATTTTGCTCTTTGGAAATATTTGTTCCCCCAAAACAACAACAAGAACACCCAGTCTTTTTTTCTGTGTTTGCATGTGGCTGCAAAGCAGGTACATGTTACGTTAAAGAACAGTGTGACTTTTGCAGGTCAGTGTTGTGGGTTGGAACAGGAGGTAGGAGATGTGGCACCCAGCCACCCGCTGTGGCCTTGGGGAATCTCCTAATTTACAATTAATCTCTGTCTCTGATTACTCCACTGAGGGGATTAGGTGGCCCCTCTGACTCCCCCTTCTGATGTTAAAGTTCTGTTCTGCTGTGAGTGCAGGAGCGTGCAATTGTCTGGCCACCCACGGGGACTCCGCATTAGCAGTGATTTGTGGTGTTGCAGTGGCGGGAAAGACATAATGATCCTAGCCAAGTGGCGGGGGTGGTGATGAAGAACGGCATGGGGAGAGAGAAATACCTCATTCCCATTCAGGATTTAATGGAAGGTTGCTTTGGGGCTAAGCTCTGTTTATAATAAGGCCCACCTGGGACTGATTGCATTGTTAATAAATGTTTCTGAGCTCCTCTGATGCCACCAGGATGCATCCGAAGAGCTAATTACTCAGACTTTTGTTTAATGGCGCTTATCTAAATAATTTAGGAGCTTTTGAGTGAAAACAATAAAAATGCAAATGATCATGGTGCAGTGCAGCGTAATAAGGATATTTTCATAATCAGAAGTGAAGGAGTCGCAGAGCCAGCAGCACTAGACCCGGCGTGGGTATTACCTGCTCTAGACTTCTGTCAGGTTCAAGGCGTTGGGACCCTTGTTAATAGGAGGTCTCCCTGATCCCGGCTTAGCATCTGCCCCTCCACCTCCACCTGCTCTGGAGTGCATGGGAGCTCCAGCAGCTGCCCTCAGGGTTTGGAAGGCAGCTGGGTGACAGACTCCAGTGGACATCACAGTGCACTAAAACAACTCCACAAATGAGCTGGTTGTTGATCTACCACGTAAATGTGTCTTTAATTAGGTCCCTTTAATTTGTGAGGTTTGAAGTTCTTAGGGATGTGCATTAGGCCAGAGATAACTGCACCGTGGTGCCTTATTAGTTCCACTGAAAAATGATGCATGAAATGGGGCTGCGTGGTAGACGCACTGGAGTGAGAATCGGAGGACACGATTGTGTTTCTGGCTCTGCTGCTTATTACCGGAGTCTCTGGGGGCAAATTGTAGAATCTCTCAGGGCCTCATTGTCTCATCACTTCTATTCACCTACAAATCAGTCCTAGGAAAAAGGGTGAGGAGTCAAATATGTGAGGGAAAACCTGAATCCTAGGACATCCTCTTAACAAACCCATAACTTATATTAGCATATCAAAGTGTCTGAGAAAACTTTGACACACATTTGCTGAACTTATTAAACAGTGAAATCATATTTGATGACCTTCTATCACCAAGGAGCATTCTGAAGGAGCATGGGGCTTGCAGCTAGAATTGGTCCACAAGGTGTGATTTCTGTAAATTTTGAGAAAAGCTACTGAGATATCATATGAATTCAATCCAATAATAAAGTTAACCTGCTTAAAAAATAAAAAAAAAAAGCCCTTGAATTCTGGAAGGACTCATTTAGTTGCTGTATTTCATAGAATTTGAAATGCCACGGGTTATAAAATGTACCATTATTTTATGTATTTTAAGAAAAAAAAATGCTGCTAGTTAAACTATGAGACGGGCTTCGGTGATAAGACTCATCCTTGATTTAGAGATATCTTAAATCCCTTGATTTCAAGTTATACTCATGTATTCAGAGCTAGAAAAGCTTTTGCCACCAGGCCTTGAACAAGGGAGAGTGAGAAGGGCATTACAAGGAGATTTTCAACATTAAAAGACCTTTATGCTCGAATCTCTTAAATATAATTTTTGCATGAATAGCTTTCACCATAACTCTAAGGAGTTGTTGGGCATCTTGCTCGTGTTTTACAGATTAAGCAACTAGGAGGTAACAAGGTTGTGTATCACTAAGATGGACAGACTATATCCCAGCAGGGTTTTTGTTTTGTTTTTTAAATAAATTTATTTTATTGATTTTTTTTTTTTTTTACAGAGAAGAGGGGAGAGGGATAGAGAGTTAGAAACATTGATGAGAGAGAATCATCGATCAGCTGCCTCCTGCACACCCCCTACTGGGGGTGTGCCTGCAACCAAGGTGCATGCCCTTGGCTAGAATCGAACCTGGGACCTTTCAGCAGGCTGATGCTCTATCCACTGAGCCAAACTGGTTTTGGCCCAGCAGGGTTTTTTGATGCTAGTATGGATTTATATGCCTCGTTATAATTGTAACTTTTAAAATATCATTATTTATTGGTTCTTAGTTTTACCAATTCTGTTTTCAAGTGATTAATCTGAAATAGCTCCCCCTGTGTCGGGTTATGTAATGCCCCTCCCCACACTGTCTATCACTCAACCTGCAGAGGGCAGACTCAGGCTGGAGAAGGTGACAGGGATCACAGGAGCCAGAACACTGCTCACTGTCACTGCGAGAGCTACCACTTTCCCAGAAAAATGTGCCAAAGAGGAAAGACAACTGCATCTAAGCGCACAAGGACTGGGTCATGTGCTCCATAACCAAGGGAATATCAGTTGGTCTCTCGGGGGGGAAAGCATGGAAGCAAAGCAACCATGCTCCCTATTGAAGCAGCTAAAGGCAGTCCTCTGTGTTTCTAATGTCTAGTTAGCTTTTTCTAGAAATAAGCAGGCATTGAGGAAGGTTTTCTTTTCCTTTTCAATTTATTTTTTTCAAACTGAGTTAATATAGCCAGAAAAAGATATGATGATGTTAGATTGGCTTTTTCCAGAGGCTGATTTGGGAATTATTCCCAAAGCTTATTTCTAGTGTGTGAGAAAAAAATTAGACTCGGGACTTGGCATATGTGCACAGAGGCAGGGAGGTGCCCGGGGGAATATTTGAGGGTTGTCTAAAGACCCGATTGCACTGACGCTGGTTCTCTGTGGGCCTCCTGCAGCTGACATTGGGTTTATTAGTCATACTTTGAGTCAAGACATTAAATGCCAGATTTCAAGGCAAAGTTGGTACCACAAAGGGTAGAACAGTAAGTGTTATTATCCACACTATGGTAGCATGAATTGGTTCGTCCATCAGGTTGGACACTTCTTAGTGCCTTGAAGAAATAGAAATAGAAGGTAAGTTTAAATATAATAGTCATTGCTAGATTGGCTAGCGCCATAAACCATTCTCAAAGTAGACTAAATAAAGGCGCTTTTATTAGAATCAATGGGTTGCATTTTTGGGACCCGAGGTAAAGAATGTACTTTGTCCTCAGGAAAGCTTGGAGTCAAGGACTTGATCCCTGGGTGATACCCTTTCTTTTGACCAACTCTCTCCTGTCTGCTTCCTCCACTTTTCAGTTCATTTACCAGGAAACAAGGCAGCTACCAGGACCAAGTTATACCTCCCCCAGCTCGGGGCACATGGAGACTGGTTTGTAATTCTCAGCAATAGCAGCAGCCTTTTCCTGGTTGGATGGGGTTCTTATCTTTAGACATAGGAACTCTGAGAATGGCATGGTAATAACTCCTGGAAAAGTTGTAATGTGGGGAAAAGTTTAAAAAAAGTTACTGCTCAACTTATAGGAGAGAGAGACAGATGAGAAGGAGGAGGAGAAGGGGGAGGAGGTGAAGAGAAGGAGAAGAATAATAAAGGCAGAATTGTGAAATTATTATATTCTTTTAACCCCAAGAATGGGTTTCCAACTAGATGGTAAGATCAGGATAATGATCTTTGTGTCATCCTAGACATACAGACCCCTCTAATGGAAATAGCATTGCAGTGAGACAAAACACACCCAAGCGAAAGAATCTGTAGTTAGAGGTTCCACTGATGAGAGTCAGCTCTGACTTGTGAATAGAAAGGTTCATTGAGCCTCTGACCTACAGAGCCATGGGATGCTGCTAGCTTACACTGGTTAAGTCCATGTGAATAGTGAGTCACCCAGCTGCAGGTCCACAGTGTCCTGCCTATTCAGTCTGTCCACACTGCCATCTGGAAGGAGCCAGAGGACTAGAGACAGCAAGGGCCATGACTTATAGTCAGAATCCCTGGGGAAAATGGCATCTCCTGCTCAACCATGTGCCCATTTGTGATGCCCCAATAAAGACTATGAAACAATGAAAAAGGTAGAAAGAAATGTATAATTGCTTATATCAAGGTCTCAAAACATAAAAATGGAAAGAGTTGAAGGAAGGGCCAAGTGTAGGGAATCTTATGAGTGGGGGCAGGACCATTCCTGCCATCCCCATTCTCTGCAACCTGGCATGTGATAAACCAGAGAGATTTCCTCTTCTGTCTAGAGTGACAGGTATACATCCTTTGTGCTCAGCCTTCAGGTCTTATTCACAAGACTTCATGGGAAGGAACTCAGGACTGAAATAAGAGACTGTTGAAAAGACATGCGCACAGAGGGCACGGAGTTGGGTTTTTTTATGGATCATGCTGACCTTAGTTTGTATTCCCAATAAGGTCCCGAGACAAGGGTTTAAACACAAGTGCTTTATTGGCCATCCCAAGAAATACCAGGTAGGATGGCAAAATGCTTTGAGATATCAAGCAGCAGGCAAAATTTAGAAATGATGATGTGGGAAAGAAAACTACTTCATTAAAGTTTCAAACTTCATAATAAGCTTGAATTAGGAAAACAAGCAGTGCAATTTTTCAAAGGTTACTTTTTCCTCTTTTTGGAGGTGATGATAAGAGGCTTAAAAATTAGATGTGAAAACCTCAGCCTGATTGCTACTTGCAAAACTGAGCAAGTTGGCTGTGTTTTGCCTTCCAGGCACGATTTCCTTGCATGTACAAATCACTGCGTCCTGTGCGTGGGATTTATTAAGGGTCAGTTTAACGCCCAGAGGCCCCAAACTTCCATTTTTGAGCAGTGAGATAGTAGTTGCCCAACCAGAGTCTAAGCTGCTTTGAAGCCAAATACAAATGTTTTTCGTTTCTTCTCCCCAATGTCATATTTGACTCTTCTTTTGAAATTCTCCCAGATCCTTATTGGGTTCAGACCTGTTAACTATTTTGAATCCGGAATCTTTTTCAATGAGCATCAGCAGTTGCCTTGCTTGAGTAACTCCAAACTCTTTCTATGAAGGGCCTAATGGTAAAAATGTTATGCCTTCAGGTTATTTGGTCTCTGTCATTGCTACTCAACTCTGTAGCTGTCACACAAAAAGCAACCATAGACAATGTCCAAATGAATGGCATGGTGTTTGTTCCAAAAAACATGATTTGGCTATGGACCCAAGTATGCCACCCCCTGCATCATACCATTAGTAGAGTCTAATGGTTTCTGTTGAACAATTTGGGGTTGCAATGTTTATTTTTAAAGGTAAAGTTGGCTAGGCTATAGTATCCAATTATTTAATCAGACACTAATCTAGGTGATGCTGAGAAAAACATTTTGTATGTTTGAAGTGGTTAACATCTATAATCATTTGACTGTCAGTAAAGGAGATCAGCCTTGATCATGTGGGTGGACCTCATCAAATCAGTTGGAGAGAGAGAGATAGGAAGAGAGAGAAAGAAAGAAATCTGAGGTTTCCCTAGGAAGAATTTCTGCCTCTTTTATCTACCTGTCTGCCATTGTACCATTTGCACAGTTTCACTACACAGAATTATAGGAAGATGTCTATGGGATCAAAATGAAGAGTGAAAAAAAGTCAGGGGGAAAGCAATGCTGCTCAATAAACTAACTCAAAACATGATACACTTTCCACTTTTCCACAGAGAGGTCACTGAGTCGGCCCACATATTGGCAGTTTATCTCCTTCTTTCTGACTAGTGAGTGTTTGAGGATGAAAGTGTCAGTGTTACTCTGAAATAACAGGCACAGGCCATTAATCATTAACCTTGTAAAGAATTGCTAGGCTAAGGTAGACTTTAAGGCAGTGTTTTTCAACCTTTTTTGGGCAAAGGCACACTTGTTTCATGAAAAAAATCACGAGGCACACCACCATTAGAAAATGTTAAAAAATTTAACTCTGCGCCTATATTGACTATATATAAAGTAATTCTCTTGAATAGGAATCAAATAAACACAAAGAAAGTATTTTATAATTATTATGAAATATTAAGTAAACAAAATAGTGAAAAATTATAAAATTCTTGTCTTGTCTGCACCTACGGCACACCAGGCAACATCTGTGCCGCGGAACAGCGGTTGAAAAACGCTGCTTTAAGGCACTTGGATAAATGTATGTGCCTCATTGCTACACTGCTTCTGGTTTTACTTGAGCCTTGTCTAACCTGGTCTCTCCATTTCAGGTAAGGAAGGGCCTTATGCCAGGTTTGGTTTCTAGAAGCTTCTTCACAACTTCTCAGACACTCTTGACAGGCAGGGTATTAGTAGTATGTCAGTAGGGGATGTGTCCAGGAAAAACAGGGGTCATAGTTAGGGGCAAAGTGATGTCACATGTGGTCAGTAAGGCAGGAATTGAAACTGGTCGTGAGCATGACTCACTGTGCAGATTCATGGTCCAGAGGCAGAAGTCAGGATGCTCTCCATGCTTGCACTACCGAGGGACCAACCCTCGTTCTCCAGGGACTTCCCTATGCTCTCAGAGTCTGAGGTCTTCTCCCCGAGAGAGGCTGCCCCTCAGGCAGGGGGATGCGTTCCTTCTTTATTAGACCTTCATTTCTGTCGTCTTAGACAGCCATGCCCTGCCAACTACATACACACATCCATGGAGAGCTTGGTCTGTGGGTCATTCATACCTGAACCACCCTGGCTTTACCTCAGGGTGTGAGTATTCACAAGATGGGCTGAAAGGCAAGGACCTATATTGCTGAGGTGGATGCTCAGGCTGATTCCTTTCTGAGCCTGGTCTCCTGGGCTGACACTGACCTGCCTCCTGTCTGTGTTAGGGGGTCTCTCCTCAGTCCTAAAAGAGAAACTAGGTTACACTCCTCTCTCAGACTCAGTTTCCCTGCTGGGTCAGCATCTGAATCTCCCTTATCTGGGATCCATGAAGCCTCTGGTTTTCTACAAAAAGTGAGTGTGTTGAGTCTTTCGAATTCCGGGATCCCAGATCTTGGCATCTGGGTTTGGAAGAGGATAAGCAGAGGACACGAAGGCTCCTCTGATTTCACTCTTCTTGGCCAGGGCTTACTTGGGAATGGTCTTTTCTGCTCCTTACCCCCTGCATCCCAGCAGCTCCCATTACAAATTCACTGTTTACATCCACACAGATTGGCCCTTGCTGGGAAGGGCAAGCTTCCATAAATCCCAGTAAATTAGTTTTGTGCACACTTGACTTCTTAAAGAATTTTGACCTTTTTTTCCCCCTTGAGTATTTGAAAATGGAAGACACACTATGGCATTCTTCGACAGTGATAGCGTAGGGAAGGTTGGACTATTTTGTGGATTTCAGGTAGTGCAAGTACTGTGTAAATAGCGATATATTGGAACTTTCTTTGTTATCGCCCTTTCAGTCATGATACCATCAAACGCTGTGTTAAAACCCAATTCAGTGCACCTTCATTTGCATATTCAGGCTACACAGATGATACCAGTATCTGGGTAGATTTCAATCTGCACTGTTTTGGTGCAAGAAATGATTCTCTCCCCCCACCCCCCCACACTCATCCCATAATTTAACTTGTGACTCCATTCCATGGGGTGGTAAACATGCTTGCCTACTTGGGGTTATCTCGATATTTCTTTATTATATTTAAGCTCTAGGGGAGTTGTGAGAGATGATGGGGATGACCTATCTGGTACTTATTTGTCCAGAGTTCTCAGCATCTCCTGTTGTATCTCTGATCTTTGCTTTCCAGGCCTCCCCATGTCTCTGCATCATCCCCCATTTCTGCATGATTCATCTGTAGATCTGGTAACTGCCTTACATCTGTTCTGCCTCTTCCTACACACACACACACACACACACACACACACACACACACACACTGGGCCACTGCAATCTCAAGAGGCTAAGTGTGGTGGCTTCCATGCCACACTGGGTGCCCTGAGTATTAGGCTGTTTCCACACCTCACTGGGACCCCGGTGACTTTGCAAGCCTGCCTCAGGTCCTTAGCAAGACACCCATGCAAGCATTTCTACTCTGGGTCTTGCTGTTTCCTTAGGCTCTACCTGGACCAGACTCAAACCCCAACCATGCTGAAATCCTTGTCAGTACCCTGAGGTTCAGTCTGCAGAAAGCCTAGTGCCACCCTCTGTTTAAAGCCCCCACAGCATCTTAGCTCCCATGCATTCACTCTGATTGTCCTCCCTGCAACCGAAGCATCCTTATCTCTCCTGGGAGCAAGGGTAGACAGGATCCTGGACCTGTAAAACCCCAGGACATTTTCACTGCTTTGTGCTGACACACTTATCTGCACTCCTGAATTCTTTTTTTTTTTTTTTTTTTTTTTTTTTTTTTTTTTTTACAGAGAGAAGGAGAGAGGGATAGAGAGCCAGAAACGTCAATGAGAGAGAAACATCGACCAGCTGCCTCTTGCACACCCCCTACCAGGGATGTGCTCGCAACCAATGTACATGCCCTTGACCAGAATCAAACCTGGGACCTTTCAGTCCGCAGACCGAGGCTCTACCACTGAGCCAAACCTGTTTCGGCTGCGCTCCTGAATTCTTTCTAGTTCCCCAAATGGAGCAGAGGGATAAAAAAATCCATTATGGAGGGGCAATGCCAGTTAATACTGAGAAGTATCAACTGAGGCAAATAGTGCTTCTTTTTCATCAGCTCTGAGTTTTAAATGACCATTTTGTTGGGAATGTCCACTTTCTGACTAGGGTCCTAAGAAACAAAGCTGAATATAAGACAATACCTCCTCTCAATTCAGGAACGGGATGAAAAAAAATAAGCTGACTCAGTGTGAAAAGCTTGATAATAGGGTGTGAACAAAACAATTCTGTGGTGCAGGTGGGGTCATCTGGGCGCCACCTGAGTGTCTGCGTTGTTTCTTGGGTGTCAGTGTGGTGCTCAGGAATCACTGTGTCCTGAATTTGAAATTACTGCTTTTACCACTGATGTGAAGCAATTGGGTCATACTTCCCGAAGCAACGGAGCAGTGCAATTTGCAGATCCCATTTTAAACACTGAAAAGGTGTCCCTCAGCTGCTCACAGCTTACATGAAAAACTTCATCTGTAGGTGCACCAGCGCGAAAACAGGGCTTGAATGCATTTACGGATTTACATTTTCTTATCTAAGGAACACTTGCTTGATGAAGCCTTACTGTTTTTTTAAAAAATATTTTTTAATTTTAATATATTTTTATTGATTTCAGAGAGAAAGAGAGAGAGAGAAAGAGAAACATCAGTGATGAGAGAAAATCATTGATCAGCTGTCTCCTACATGCCCCCACACTGGGAATCAGGCCTGCAACAGCCCTGGCATGTGCCTTGACCAGGAATCAAACTGTGACCTCCTGGTTCACACATCGACACTCAACCATTAAGCCATGCTGGCTGGGCACTGAAGCCTTACTGTTTACCCTCTCTGTTTAGAAGTTCCAATTTTAATTTGGAAAATCTAAGAGCTATCACACCCCACAGGTTCTAGGATTCCATCACCTAGTTTACCCCATTCTCTCAGGAATCCCCCCCCCCCCCATCACCATGTACACCCCATATTTAGGCAGCTCAGTGACTCAATGGCCCACATGGCTGCATGCTACCCAAAGAAAAGCAATACCACGTTCAAAACAGACAGCACAATGGATTGTCTCCCTTCCACCCTGGGCTTGGTGTCTACCTTCACAGAGTCCATAATTCTGAACTCGTGATTTTATAACTTCTCTAGAAGAACTACATTGCAATCAGGATTTTTTCCTAAATTATGAAGTCCTTTGAGAGGTTTCTTCATAACGATTTTCTAACTCTTCACCCAGCATCTAGCCAGGTGGCTGCACGTGGTTTGCACTTAGGTTTTGGCCCGGGAGCCATATCAACAGAGAATACCTGCTTGTAAATATCTGGCGAGAAGAAGTCATGTTTACTGAAGACATGAGGTTATTCTTATACTCAGCGTGATTCTACAATATCAGGGACTTATCAGTTATTCCCTGTCTTATGCACAAGCATATAACTTGCCTCAAAGGCTCACCAGAAAATGCTATATTTATTGATAGATTTGCTTCGGAACAACACAAAGACTACATTGTAATCCATACATGGTGGGTCAGAATTTAATGTGGATTTTTTTTTTTTTACCCCCTTTGGAAAAAACAATTGGCCCAAATTTTTCTTTTTCCAGATTGATTGTTTATGTTCTAATCTCTTTGTGGAAGATGATGGAAATGTCTTAAGAGGATATACTATTTCAATATAATAAAAAAATTTAGCAATATATAAGAGAAGCATTTTTGGGAAGCCAATTAAAGAACAGAGTCCGGAATTAAAATAGAGCCAGAGGGAGGGCTGCCTGAGAGGATAGTCTTACAGGTGGAGGGAGGTGGACCATAAGTTGGTTCTGCACCCAGTGTGGCCAATGGGAAGGTGCAAATCAAAGTAGCCAGAGTTGAAAAGCAAGAAGGCTTAAACTGGACAGGAAAGTAACTGTTCCTCCTGACACTAAGGGAAGAGCTATTTCTCCCTTAAGTCTTCGTGAGGAAGCCTTTCTGTAAAGTGATGAATGAGATTCTCAGTCACATTCCTGAAGGTCTGAGATGTGCTCCATGGTCCACGGGTCAAAGGTTGTGAGATCATTCTAAAGGGAGAAGGAAAGAACAGGAGAGGGCAGTCTGCTTTATGTCCATGACACTACTCCCAGTGGTACTTTGCTGGGACACTGCTCCTTTCTTTCCTTTCTCATGAGTTCAGTATAAAAGCTTCCCCTAATACTGAGAGAGTGGACAGCATCTAGAATGCACTGCCCAGAATCACAGCTGGCCATCATACCAGACTAGTGGTATCATCCTTAATCAGTGCCACCAGGGGGGTCAGCAGATGGCAAGGCTCCTCAGTGCCTCTGGTGAGGTGGAAGATTCTGGTTAGGCATTTATAGGGTGTTCCCTGAGGGTTTGGGAAACCCAGATGAAGAGAAAGCAAAGGGCTGAGGAGAAGACAGGTCCGTGGAGATAAAGCGCAGCTTAGAACAGTGGTTTTCAACTGAAAGCAATTTTGCCCTTCAAGGGACATTTGGCAGTGTCTACAAACATTTTTCATTGTCACAAGCTGTGGAGAACTGCTAGTATGTGTTGGATGGAGGCCAGGGATGCTGCTAAACATCCTACAATACACAGAGCAGCTCCTACAACAAAGCCCAAGATGTCAGTAGTGCCAAGGCCGAAAAACCCTGCCTTAGATACAAGCACAGAGAAAACTGGACCTTGAGTGGAGTGACAAGGTCCTGATATGTAGAAGACAAAGAGAAAGCAGAAATAGTGGGTTTAGCCCCAAATACAAAAATTGTCAGAGAAGTAGAGACAATCACACGAGCCAAAGGTAAAGATATACAAAGACCAGCTTTAAAAACTTTGATAAAGGGCCATAGAGATATTTGAAAAACTCAGACATACACAATCCAGGTAGCGTTTTGTAGGCCTTGATTATGGGTGCTGCAGAAATATCTCTAGGGCTGATACTTAAGGGTGGGAAGTAAGGAGAGCATTCAGTAACAGGCTGTGTTGCTACTTTGTGCTTAGTATTTTGAATATACCACCTCATTTAATTCTCACAAAATCTTGGTTGGTGGGCATTATTATCCTCACTGCATAGATGTATTAACTGAGGTTCGGTGAGGTTAATACCTTCCCCAGTGTCACAAGGCTGGCAAGTGGTAAGCTGGCAGCTGACTAGATCTGAGATCCTACCCACAGTCCATGCTGTCTCCTTTGGAAATGTGGGTACTAATGATTTCTTGATGGTCTATCCTATATGATAAAAGCCTAATATGAAAATTGTCCCCTTGACCAGGGGGCGGGGCTGGCGGTGGACCCAGGGAAAGGGAGGCACTCCCAGCTGGCAGCCACTTAGGGACCTTGCCTGTGCATGAATTTTGTTCACTGAGCCTTTAGTAGTATTATAATAACTGAAAAAGAAAAGACGGAAATTTGTGATATTTGGTGAATACCAGCACATCTTTAACTGTGGAAATATATGCTTTCCAAGTTCTATCTGCCTAATTATAAAATAAGAATCTCAAGATTCCCACTTTCTTGATCCAGGTTCACTGTTTGAGGAAATTATTTTAACTCTTTGAGTTATTTTATCTTATAATTATGTCCATATTGCTAAATAAATATCTTCTGTCACTTATTAATAGGTCAATATTTGATTTTTTTTGTTGACCTTCTACTATGATAGATAAGAATTTAAGCTCAGAAACGCTCCACGTGTCCTTTCAATGTAACTTTTTACTATTTATTGAAGTGAATGTGTAGTTGTGTGTGGCACTGAAGACACAAACATGATAATGACAATCTCTCTCCTTCATGAAGTTATATCACAATTGGAAGCACATGGTATAAACAATACCTTACAACATGGTAACTTCTGTGAGAGAATAGTTCAGAGGGAATAGATGAGATGCCCGATTCTCCATAAAATGCTTGCGTCAAGTTTTAAAGGATGAATAGATTTTTTCCAGAGTCAGAAGTGGTGTTGTGGTTAGAGAAGGAAATGAGATACTGGATTTCAGCAGAGGCAAGAAATGCACAAAAGTTTTAAGGCCTGAGACAGAATAAGCCATCCAGAGGACCAGTAAGCAGGGATTAAGTACAATAATTCATGTACAACACTTACACATAGTACAGTACCTGACAAAGAGAACAACTAATAAATGTGGGGTGATGGGTTTGTTGTCAGTGGTAGTTTTGTTGGTGATCATTTTGTTGGTGGTGGTGGTGGTTGTGTTGTTGTGGCTATTGATGGTGATTATGTTGTGATGGTTGATGGAGGCCATGATGATCTTGTTGTTGATGGAGATTGTGGTCATGGCCTTGTTATTGTTGGTGCAGATGGTTTTGTTGTTGGTTTTGGTGGTAGTGGCTGTTGGAGGTGGTTGTGTTGTTTTGGGTGGTGGTATTGCTAGTGGTCTTATTGTTATTGTTGGCGGTGGTTGTGATGGTAATGTAAGAAACTCTTCATGGCTAGAATATAGAAAACAATGTGGCAGGAGTTGAGTTTGGCCTCATGCCTTCAAGTTGATTGTTTTCTGTTCATAAAAATGTGCCATTGGGCCTCTGTGAGACAATGTGAAAATAGGTAATAAGATTTTCTTCTTCAGAGTCCACAATGACCAGTGCACTATTCCCTTAGGAAAAGACTACAGGCCCGTAATAATGAGTGGTAAAATCTTGGAGCCTCAGAGCTATAGACCTCAGCTGTCTTCTGATGGAGAATAGGCACAATCTTCTTGGCAACAACAGAGAAATAGCAAAACGCTCCCCAGGATCTAAGAAATTTTAAAATGTCAGTTCATCTGCAAGCTGCACTAGCAAGCTTGGAGCCCTGGCACAGCAGATGGTGGCAAGTTCCCAAGTGCCAATTTGACCTCAGACTGAAATATTTCTGTGCCCAATCCTGATATCCATCCTGTTTTCACTCTCATCCATCTGCTTCGAAGGTAGATTGCCCATTCGCGAACTGGGCACTGTCTGCGTCACGCAGCAGAACCGCAGAGCAGCAGGCTGCTCCATAGGGCCATTTCTCAGCCTGAATGACCAGCTCCGTGTAAGCAATAGAGGCAAAGCAGAACCGATGGCAGCTGTCTAGGGCCTCATGTGAAGTGATGGTGCAGGGCATATTCCAAGCACCACTATTTCAGCCTTAGCATCACCATGGGCTGTGAATATGCTTGCTCAAGGGCTTTTGACATTCTAAATACTAGGTGGTATTTTTCCATAGTAAGCTTAGATGGTTGTGTGCAGGATCAATAATGCAGAAAATAGCTCAGGCGGCGGAAAGAAAGAAGATAGAATCATAGCTACTGAATGCAAGTAAAAAGAATAAGGTGATTTAAACTTCTGCTTTATAAATTTGAGGCTACCCCATGGTGCTGAAGCTTAGCATTTGCACTTTTTTGGAACAATACTTCACTGCAGCCACTGCTCCAGGGGGCAGGTGTAGACAGCATGCAGGCATTGTTTGTACTGGAGAGGAAGAGGCCAATCTCTCCCTCTTAAAGGATGTCTAGTCTCTTCTGTATCTCTTCCTGAAGGCTTCTTTTCCTTCGCTAGAGAGCACGGGCAAGCATCCTGCTTCCCTCTCTTGGTGATGGAGGGAGAGTCCACAGCAGTCTTCTCCCTTGTTGGCAAATCTTGTTTACGCTCATCCCCTTCAGTGAACTCATGTATTCACATATATGTATGTGTATATAGAGATATTAAACATATAGCATATCTATGATATACATATATCCATATAATACCAATATATGTTTCATATTGCACAAAAATTGCATATATTATGCTAGACATACAGTTTGGTCACCAGATTGGTTCTTTGGTCCTTTACTAAGTCCTGAAAGAATGTGTTTATCACTTTACTTTGGAAAAGGAAGGGCTTCTTCCCCATTCATTTGAAGCTTCAGCCAGAATTCTGAACCGAGAGGCATGGTGTCAACCATATTCTGTTACAAACACTTCCTACCATCTTTGATCATCTCTGGTGTGCCAATCTCTATTCCAAATGCTTGAACTAATTTCCATATTGCTGCTGTCAGGGGATTTTTATTGATCTCGGTTTACACAATGGGGTTCAGAGAGGCACAGAATCCTGCTCAGATCCCATGCCTGGTGAGGAAAAACCTGGATACGGCTGGAGTGTGATCTGATACCACAGCTCGTGTTCTGTACTGCTCTCAGCATCAGATGGTTAGACAGCATAAATGCATCTGCTCAACTGAAACAGACTTCATTCCCCTGAACATGCTGGTTAAAAAGTTCAGTTGGGGCACTGTATTATCATGAGTGTTGATGTGGATAACACTTTATTCCCTAGAAACCATGGAGATCTATCTGCATCCCATTTACAGATGCAATACCTCGTAAAGACTGCAAACTACTGCCCCCCCCCCCCCCAAGGGGAACATTGGCCAGCCCTTCACTGAGGACCTGTTTGAATTTCTGGTGTGTGGATTTTTGAGCCATTTATGCACATGAGGAAGATATTGTTAGAAGCATTTGGCATGTGTGCATCTAGGGGTATGTGCTCCGTTAGGAAAAGCATTTGAAGATGTGGACCTGTCATTCAAAGAGCAGAAACAGTGTCACCATTGCTTTTATATGTTGACATAAAAATATTACTTTATTGGTCTTAAAATAATTTTTATTTTTTAAAATTAGTGAGGTGACAAAATTTTTAAACAGATAATTATAACTATAGTAGGAACCAAAGGAATTCTGATCCTGAATTTGTTCATTGTTCTTCCTTTTTGTAGACATAAGCTAGTGTTTGGTTTTTACTGAAACAGCCATAAACTTGACCAGAAGATCAGAAATGATCAATTTCCCCTGTTATTTTAACTCCCCTGTCTCTCCTAACTGTACCAGCACGTTTTTCCTCACTGACCTTCCAACACATTCCCAGCTTTCATGAGCTTTGTACTTCAGTTATTAAATTACAAAAGAAATGGAGCAAAAGGACTAAAATATATTTCTTAGAAATACAGCTGTGCTAGCAACGGGCACCGCATGTGAAGTATGCCTCTTATCCCACTTCTCCTCATCATATTTCAGCAAATAAATCCGACTCTCTGTGGAACAATTTTGGTGTTAGCACAAAGTAATTCAAAACAGTGGGGGGTGGGAGACGCATAATTATGACCAGCAGAAGACGCATTTGCAAAAGCTGTGCATGAAATGATTTAGTTAGGGAAAAGCTTTGCCAGAAGCCCAGAAAATCCTTCTGTTTCTCCCTAAATTACAAAGCATTTATTCTGTCCTATGGTGATTTGCATGATAATATCATAAAACTAGTTTTGCCTAAAATTATTCTCTCTCACTTTGTCCTTCTCAGTAATAATATGTTAGAATTCATCCACTTATTTATTCATTTATTGGACAGAATAAGAGACAGTTCCTCCTCTGAACAGCCACATCAAGGAGGTCATTACATTCCAATTTAACATGTAGATTGAAGGTGGAAGGCTGCAAAATGAGCATCAGCAGTCTGCATGATCCTGGGAAGCATCTTGGACAAGGTGATGGTTGCACTGAGTCTTAGAGGAGGAGTGGGCATTGCTGAGGGTGAGGTGGGCAAAATGTCATGGGTGGACAGGATGGCATGGCCAAGGACATGGAAGACAGGAACTATAGGATTGTGGGAACTATAGGGTTCCCACATGGAGTCAGGAACTATAGGGTTGTGGGAAAGTGGTTGCCTTCGTCTGCTCAGGCTACCATAACAAAATACCATAGACTGAATGGTTTAGCCACATGTGTCAAACACAAGGCCCGTGGGCCAAATCCGTCCCGCCAGGCCTTGCAATGTGGCCCGCACTGCGCTGTCATCACTGCACTCCGCTGCGTTTCCATCACAATGACAGTTTATGACTGTTCAGTAAACCATTCGGCCCGCGATTTAGGCTGGATTTTAGATTTTGGCCCCTTCTCTGATTGAGTTCGACACCCCTACAATGGAAATTTATTTTCTCACAGTTCAAGATCATGGTGCCCACAAGGTCACTGTCTGGTTAGAGCTCACTCCATAACTTGTAGATGGCTACCTTTGCTACAGGTCCTCACATGGCATTTTCTCTGTTTTTCTATCAGCTCTCTTCCCCCTCTTACGAGGATGCTAATCCTATTAATGAGGGCCCTGCCCTTATGACCTAATCTAGCCTTAGTTACATCACAAGGACTTCATTCCCAAATACTGTAACCCTTGGTTTAGGGCTTCAACATAGTATTTTGGGGAACACAATTGAGTTAACAGTAGTGTGGGTATAGTAGTCATGTTTCTCCAGAGAAACAGAACCAAAATTTGTTGAACAAGACAGAAGCCAAAAAATGCAAATAAGAATTGTTGTTGCAGTCTTAAGTCTGAATTCAGCATGGTAGGCCAGGTAGGCTGGAAATGCAGGCACAGTTTTTGTGGTGCAGTCATGAGGCCAAATTCCTTCTTATTGGGGAAGCCTCAGTCTTAGCTCTTTCAACTAATTGGATGAGGCCCACCCACATTCTAGTGAGAACTCTGCATTATTCAAAGCCCACCAATTTAATTGTTAGCAGCATTTAGAAATATCTTCAGTGGAACATCTGGACTAGTGTTTGACCAAACAGCTGGACACCATTGCCTAGCCAAGCTGACATATAAAACCCTCACAGTGGGTGATAAATCGAAGAGGGATGAACATGATAAATCATTGGCCTGGACTGGATTCCAGAGAAAATGGACTGTGTCGATGAACCACCATTGCTCTAGATATCTGGAATCATAAACAAAGATGTCTAAAGGGACGAGGCAGATCAGATAAACGAGGGAATTGAGAACTGCTTATATTTCTTACACACTTTCATATTAAGCACATAAAAACTTTCTTTTTTATGAAGAAATGTGTTCTTCCATTTTTTAAAGGAGCCATTTTAATCTTTTTATTTACCCATTTAAAAAATATTTATTTTTAAATCTCACCTGAGGATATGTTTTTATTTATTTTAGAAAGAGGAAGGAAGAAAGAAACATCTATGTGAGAGAGAAACATCAATTGTGCACCCTGACTGATTATCAAACCTGCATCCTAGGTATGTGTCCTGACCGGGAATCAAACCCACAACTTTTTGGTGTACAGGATGATGCTGTAACCAACTGAGGACTGTTTGCCTAGCAGGACCGTTTTCCCATTTTTGATAGGGACACGCGTACACAAGAATATGTCTGTGTTATAACCAAAATAATGGGACAAATAGGGATTAAAAGGTGGTAACCATCGTGTGTCCTTTCTACTGTTGAGGGAATAATAATGGAGGACACTCAATGGTCAGGTCTTGGTGTCCTATGAACTTGTGGAGCAGTGTAGCTAGATGTTCAGGTGTTTATGTGGCATCTTCCAAATTAGAAGTGGCAGTTCAAATATTTAAAAGGATCTTGTGGACCCAAACTCACCTGGCAATGCCAAGTCCTGTGCACTTGGTGGTGGGGACCATTTACAGGTTTTACACAGGACAATTTCATGTTAGGTGAAATCATTATTTATTGCTGAATAACAAATGATCCTCAAACTTAATGGCTCAAAACAGCAAACAGTTGTTATCTCATGGCTTCTGTTGGTGACGAATTGGGGAGCAGCTCAGGTGGGAGGTTTTGGTTTAGGGCTTCTTGTGAGATGTTATTCAAGATATTAGCTGGCGCTGGAGGATCCACTTTCAAGCTCCCTCATGTGGCTGGTGGACGGAGGGCTCAGTTCTCTCTATGGACCTCTCTTAGAGCTGCTGAGCATCCTCAGGATGTGGCAGCTGGTTTTCCCAAGTGAGGGATACGGTAGACTGAGATTATAGACCGTGCATTTTATAATCTGACCTCAGAAGAAATTCTATCGCTTCTGTCATCTCCTATTGGTCACACAGACCACCCTGGAACAATGTGGGAGGGACCAGACAAGGAAGAGAATGAATATTAAGGGACAAGGATTGCTGGCTATCTTTAAGTCTGGCTATTACACAAAAGATTGGGCTATCATTTGTGTAGAGGGTAAACTTGAGGAGGATACTGGTTCAATAGAAAGATGATGAAGGTTTGGCAATTAGAAAGAAGAAAGAGAAACTGAGTTGACAAGTACTTTAAAAAAATAAAATCATTAGAACACTGTGATTGCTTCAATGACTCATTTCTAATCAATGAGTAAGTCTGATAGAAAAATTTCGGGGGGGCAAATCAATCTTGAGAAAAACTAAAAGAACTGAAAAATGAAGGCACCCCCATGGTTGAGTGTCCTCCCATGCACCAAAAGGTTGCTGGTTCCATTCCCCTTCAGGGCGCATGTTCAGATTGCAAGCTCTATCAATCCCCAGTAGAGGGCGTGCAGGAGGCAGCTGATGAATGATTCTCATCATTGATGTTTCTATCTCTGAAATCAATAAAAACATATTTTAAAAGAAGAAAAGAAAAAGACTGCTTATGTGTGTTTTGTGACAAAGCCTCAGCGTAGGTGGTGTGTGATGGATCCTGGCAAAGCTTTAATCAATGCATGTGGAAGTGAGAGGGTACAAAAGAGAGACGTCACTGTCTCAACATGCATTGCTTTATGAGGATTTGCATTTTCTTCTCCCTCTCTCTATGCATTTCTTCATATGGTAAAGGTGCCTTTGAAGAAAATGGTGTCTTCATTTTTGCAGGAGAAAACTGGGTAGGAGAGATGAAAATTAAGTGAGCAAAATTGAATCCACCATGTGACACAGTATTTCAAGGCTGCTTCTCTGACAGCTGAAGGAAAGTGACAGTCTGTAGCCGAGTGGAGTGGTTCTGCCGTCTACATTTATACGCTCACCCTCACTTCAGTGAGTAGCCGAAAGCCTCAAAGCGCCTGATGGTCCGTTAATTTTATTTCAAGAATATTCCATGACCCCACCCCCCTTTTTTTTCTCCTTTGGACTTTGAAGTTTATTTTGGTTTTCAAGTCTGCCTGCGAATGATGACATACCCTGGTAGGAGCTTGCATGGTAGAGACAGAATATTTATGGTTGAGTTCTTGGTCCCTCACTTTCATTGGGCACTAAATATAGAGTTTTAGATGGAGGCCCCATGAGTGAGCTCAGCCAGCAATCATGAGAACAGCCCCAGGCAGAGTCATATGTGTTTGTAGGCAGAAGCTTGAAGAAAATAGTGTGATTTGGACAAATAACACCATAGGAGTCTAGGCGGGGTCTTCATGGCTCCTGGTACATTAGTTAATTTGAGTTATGTTGTATCATTTCCATCCACAAGCAGTGCACAGAGCTCAGCTAAGAGCTCCATGGTAGCTGCTGAGACATCACTGCACTCTCTCTACCTGCTTCCTTCAGGTCAGCAAGCTCTCTGGTCTTCTAAGCTGACGTGGGCTGTGGGAACGCCTGCGAGAGGCCTGAATGATGAGGACCAGGCATGTCCTGCCATAGTTTCCTCTCAGGGTGTGGCAGCTTGACCTGGTACCTGGCCTGCATTCGGAGGTCTCTGTTCTTTCCTCCTCCTGCCTCCTCACTCTTCTTCCAACTTTGCTACCAGAGAGAACCCTTTCTTAGTCTTGAGGAAATCCTTAAAATTCTGATATTGCTGTTAGAAATAAGAAACTTAAATGTCTTAGTAGTTTTCTGTCCTCCACACTGTCACATCCCACCTCTGGGCAGTTATATGCAGAGTCACTTGTACACATGTTTCCATGAGAAGACTTGGGGAAAGAGGGAAATTAAGTGAAGAAAAAACCCACATGCAAGAAAAACGTTGTTTACTATCTCAAAATAGTGCCTAATATCAGGGCCTGCTTTCCAGAAGCCCAGCCATGCAAGCTGAAGCCCCCTCCCCACCAGTAGCCAATGGAGCCAGCGTAGATGCTCTCTGCTCTCCATCAGGGACCATGGAGTGAGTTCTGAGCATCTACGTACTCTCTGGGCTCTAGTTTTCTGACTTCTCCTCTTCCCATCAACTCAGATACATAGGGGTCTGCAGGGCTGTACAACTCAGCTCCTGCCTTGGGTTCTGATGGAGTTTCTCCCTTGGTGACAAGTGGTTTTCCCTAAGCCCTTACCTAGTTGGGTGGAGCATAGCTGTTCCATCTAACACTCACTGGCCTGGTCCCTACCAGTGATTTGGGTTTTGCACAGAATATAACAACACTGTTGGAACCACAACACTTTGCTGTCTGTAACTCCAAAACTTGCTTACCACTCCCATCTGTCCTTGGGATGGTTCCTCCTTGTGTACATTTTGGCCTCAGTGGTGCCTCATTTAGTCACTGCAGTTTGGGTTGCCAGCCTTGAAGACCAGGCCAATTCCTGGTCCCCAGTATGAGTACAACTCAACTTCCTCCCTCTGTAGCCTCAGCATCTCTTAAAGCTGGAATGAGCACAGTTGAATTCTTGACATGGAAAATGGTGGTAATCTGTAGTCACATCCTAGAATTATTTGTTGGAGGTTTGGGTGAGGCTTCAAAGCAAACACCCATCTTCCATGCCTTAAGGAGATAAAAACATTACATGTATTTCTAACAAGCCTGTTTTAGGGAATGTAGCTTAGATAGGGGGCCAGCGGGACTCGCTAGTGCCTTCCTCCAAAGTTTGACTGAATCTTAGAAAAGCCCACACGAAGGAAATGGTCCCCACAGAGGAAACTTGCTTATCCAGGTCCTTGCATCTCACCGGACCAACAGGGTGACAGTCTTGTCCTGGGACTGTTTCAGTTTAGTCCTGAATTCCCTGTATCCTATAAACCCCTCAGTCCCAGCATGCTGAGACAGCTGGTCACCCTAGACACACCCACCTCCCAACCTCAGGGCTGAGTGGACCAAAGTTATGATTGGAATTTGGGAGCTTTTAGGCACAATCAGGCAGAACAAAATTTCATTTTCCATTTTCATCTTTGAAATAGTATGACTTCTTTTCACTAAATAGTTATTAGGAAAGCAATATATGTATGCTCTTGGGAAATAATTTAAACAGGACATAAAGAGTACAGTGTAAAAGTGAGAAGTCACCCTCCATTTCCACCCTCAATAGTTTCCCAATGTTAGTGTATTCGTAGTCCATACATATAATTCTCTAAGTTGCTTTTCACAGTAATATATTTTTGAAGTTCTATCCCAAAGAGTACATATAAATTTATCTAAATTTAGAAAAAATGACGGTATAGTCTTCTTTCTACTAAAGTACAGTATCCAATTGGCCACTAATGGATATTTAGCTTGTGGTTAGTTTTCCGCTGTTACACAAGCAATCTGCAATGAATAATATGGTAAGCACATTTATGCACGTACACCTGTCAGAGTAAAATGATAGGAGTAAAATTGCGGGGAGTAAAATGATGATGGTCTAGGGTTTGTCCATTTTATATTCTGACAGTTGTATGCATCAATTTATATTCCTATCAACAATGCATGAGAATGTTTTTGAACTCTCTTATCATGTCTGGGTATTATCAGACTTCTTCATCTTTGCCAATCTGCTAGTGAAAAATGGGAAACTATAATTTTATTTGCATTATTTTAGTTTTAAGTTAGGCTGGACCTCAGTTTTATATTAATTGGCCACCTGTCCAACTTTCGTGTCTGTGTGAGTACTAATTTTTAAAAAAATATATTTTATTGATTTACAGAGAGGAAGGGATAGAGAGCTAGAAACATCGATGAGAGACAAACATCAACCAGCTGCCTCCTGCACACCCCCTATTGGGGATGTGGCTGCAACCAAGGTACATGCCCTTGACAGGAATTGAACCTGGGACTTTTTAGTCCGCAGACCGACGCTCTATCCACTGAGCCAAACCTGTTTTGGCTTTACTAATTTTTATACCCTATTTTTTCTTTATGCAATCTGCATGCTTTTGATTCTTAAAATCTATAGTTTTAGCATGATTTTATTTGGTTTCTTCAGCATGAATTGGCTTTTGTTGTTCTTTGAGGGTATTGACTATTTACATTTAAGTACCTAAATCTCCCTGCAACTCATGAACAGCCAGCCAGCAGCTCATGGGATCCATTTCACATTACCAACTTAGATTTGTTTTATTTAATTTTTTTTTCTCTCAGTGGAGTTGGTTCTTCAGGAAGTAGATAAATAACATGGGTCAATTAAAAAAGAAGATACTGTAGGGACAGGTAGTTTTTAGGGAAGAAATGGTAATATAGAAAATTGGAATGAAAATAAGACAAAAATCTAAGACACCCTTAAGCTCACGGGGTTCAACACTTATTATCTAAATTTATATTTCATTCTAGCTTCTTCTGCATATAGGGAAATCTCTCCATTTATTTATTTTTTACCTTTAATTTCTTCATCAGAGTCAATTAATATTTCTTAATTTAATCTAAATAAAACATAGTAAAGTTAAAAAATTTTCAGATTAGGGGTTCAGGGTAGATGAGTACTTTAAGTGTGATTTTTACTATAAATTAACTTTAGAAATTTGGCCACTTTGGAGTCAGTTTCCATTACTGTAAAGTTGAACCTTTCAGTCCTAAAATGTAAATCTTATGCGAATTAGTTGTTATCAAAGCATGGGTTTCATCTAGCAGCTGAGAAATTTTAATCTCTGAAGAATATGTACAAAATCTCCTAACAGCCTCCTTTTTCAATCTCAACTGACCTAGGGCAGTTGTGGGCACAGATACAATGTTAGCAAGGCTCTGGGTCTTCCCTTAGAGTAGGGGTGTCGAACTCAATCAGAGAAGGGGCCAAACTCTAAAATCCAGCCTAAATCGCGGGCCGAATGGTTTACTGAACAGTCATAAACTGTCATTGTGATGGAAACGCAGCGGAGTGCAGTGATGACAGCGCGGTGTGGGCCACATTGCAAGGCCTGGCGGGACGGATTTGGCCCGCGGGCCTTGTGTTTGACACATGTGCCTTAGAGAGTGACCAAATGCCAAGTTTCCACAAAGACCTGCTCTTTCATATTTTGAGAATGGCTGCATGGTTTCTGGTGGCCTCTGAGTTCTGCTCAATGACTGGCCATCCTAGTTTACCAAGGATTGGTCTACCTCACTCCTTGCAGTCATTCCTGCTGGGTGTGGTGATTTTGTGCATATACAGTTGGTTCTTTTCTCACTGGATGTTCTCCCTCTTGTCTCTGTGTGATCTTTGTTGCTTCCCCTAAATGGGTGCTCTTGTAACTGCGCTATGAAGTGAAGGCTCCCGCAAGTGTCTCTCCTATCAGAAGCCCAGGTGACCAGACTGACAAGATCCTTTCTAAAGCACTCCTTATTGTTGTAGACTTAGCCTCTATTTCTAACTCACAGTTTTACACTTAAAAGTGCCCCTGCCACAGATGAGCCATGACTGTTAATGGAATCCAATGCCTTATTCTTTGATGTCTTTTCAACGCAATAAGAACTGTCCTCCAACTGTTGAAAGAGGGAGTGCCCTTAATTTTGATATGATGAGCACTGACTAGAATCACACATCTCTATTTATACCTTCTCTTAAAAGGCTATCACCTAAATCATAGTTCACAATTTTCATTATTTGATAAATCGCACCTATAAGGGAACTAAAGTAGACATGTAGTTTCTGATCTAGAAACCTCATTATTTCAAAATTATGGACTTGATGAATGGTTCAATTTCAATGTTAGAAAATATACACTGGCGAGGCTAGCCTGGCTCAGTGGTTGGGCATCAATCTATGAACCAGGAAATCATGGTTCAATTCCTGGTCAGGACTCATGCCCGGGTTGCTGACTTGATCCCCAGAAGAGGGTGTGCAGGAGGTGGCCTATCAATGATCCTCTCTCATATCAAAAAGAAAAGAAAACATACACGGGATACTGAATTTGTATCATTTTAAAAATCAACTCAGAATCTTTGTTTTGTTTTGTTTTGTTAATCCTAACTTGAGAATATTTTCCCATTGATTTTTAGAGAGAGTAGAAGGGAAGGGGGAGGGAGAGACAGAAAGAGAGAAACATCCATGTGAGAGAGACACAGATACACATCGATGGGTTGCCTCCCACATGAGCCCTGGGCGGTACGTGTCCGTAACCAGAATCAAGCCTGGGACCCTTCAGGCCACAGGCCGATGCTCTATCCACTGAGCCAAACTGGCTAAGACTCACTTAGAATCTTGATGAGAAGACAGTGAGAGAAAGATGAGGTAAAAACTCTCAATGTGATAAAAATTTTATGAGTTAGTTTTGTTTAAGAGGGAATAAAATTTTGTTTTTCACACACCTGAATTTCTTTGGAGGCTTAAAAGACACTAGAATAGATTATCAGAAAAATATGGGAATGTCTTTCTCTGAAGAAGTTTGAGCAAATAGGTTCAGTTATTTTCCGTCAAGATGTGTAGGTGTGGTTCTTTCTTGGGTGGGTTAGACCCTGCTAACTTTATGTTGATATGAAAAATAAATTAATGATTACTTCAACAGTGCTGCAGGCCTTCAGCTAACGATGTCTTTATGGAGGACAGAGTAGTCAATAATCAGAAATAGCTTGCCACAATGAAAAGGACCTGGGCTTGGAGGAAGATGAAAGGCAAATGGCTGATGAGTGGTTGACTCGAAGCATATCAGGTTCCCATCACATGGCAGAGCACTCAATTTTCCCTTAAAATTACTGGCCTGTTACTGAATTCTCCCTTGCCTGATTCTTACTTCTCATGGCATGATTCTCATTATTTGTTAAATGGGACCTATAATGGAACTAACATAGACATATAGTTTCTGTGAGTAATTAAGGTCCAGGGGGCATAGAGAAAGAGTTTTAAAAGCCATGGGGGAAAAAATAATCACAGAATGCCTGAGACCATGTGTGAGTTTTGGTGATAGAATATGACTTTGGCTTTTGATGTGAATCTCTGCTATTTGGTAGTGGCTCAAGGGCATTAGACACAAGTAATAAAACAGGATTGTATCATGTCAACTCATACAAACCTACCCCAGAGCAATAAACACCGTTAGAAGCAGGAAAACCGCCTCAGCTAGAGATTAATGGGAACATGAAAGCGTCAAAGGGACCTGATCTGGTCCATGAGTGCTCAGCTACATCCCTTTGATTTTGGTCTGTAGAGTTAATTGCACCTTTGATTGGACTTACATGTTAGACCATTTAGTAAATGTTTACATGAACTAGATGCTTCTAATCATTGTGTTTATTCCTTAGTTTGTGCGTAATTTTGTGAAAAAATTTATTTTCATGTGTCTTGGTTTATTCTCTCCGGCTTTATAGTTTATCTATAATTATGATTTTTAAAAACAGCTTTATTGAACTATAATTGATATACAAAGAGCTGAACATATTTAATGTATACCATTTGATGAGTTTGGACATATGCACATACCCGTGAAACCATGACCACAATCAGTAAACAGAGCCATCATCTCTGAAAGTTTCTTGGAGCCCTTTTCTTTTTATTTATTTGTTTTTTTTATGGTGCTAAGAGCCCTCTTAACAAAGTTGTTAGTGCACAATACAGTATTGTTAACTATAGGCACTAAGTGGCAGAGCAGACCTCTAGAATATACTGGTTCTGTGTAACTTAAAGTTTATACCATGAACAAGTCCCTATTCCTCCCCTTTCTTCAGCACCTGGAAACCACCATTATACTATCTGCTTCTATGGGTTTATTTCAGATAACTCATGCAAGTGGGATCATGCAATATTTGTCCTTCTGTGTCTGGCTTATTTGATTGGCATTATGATTTCCAGGTCCACCCATGTTGTTGCACATGGCAGGATTTCCTTCTTTTTCAATGCTGAGTAATATTCTATTGTATATATAATTTTGTTACCCATTTTATTTATCAACTAGAGGCCCAGTACATGAAATTTGTGCATGGGGGAAGGGGTGTCCATCAGCCTAGCCTGCACCCTCTCCAATCCAGAACTGCTGGCTCCCAACTGCTCGCCTGCCTCAGCCTGATTGCCATTAACCACTTCTGCCTGCCAGCCTGATCACCCCTAACCACTCCACTACCAGCCTGATTGACACCTAATTGCTCCCTGATCACCCCTAACTCCCCTCCCCTGCCAGTCTGGTTGCCCCTAACTATCCTCCCCTGCAGGCCTGATTGCCCCCAACTGCCCTTCCCTGATGACCTAGTCTCCCCCAGTTACCCTCCTCTGTTGGCCTGGTCACCCCCAATTGCCCACAATTGCCCTTCCCTGCAGGCCATCTTGTGGCAGCTATCTTGTGTCCACATGGGGGCAGACATCTTTGACCACATGGTGGCAGCCATCTTGTGTGTTGGAGTGATGGTCAATTTGCATATTGCTCTTTTATTAGATAGGATTTATTCTGTGATGGACACTTTGGTTCTTTCCATGCATTGCTATTGAGAATAGTGCTGCAATAAACATGGGTTGCAGATATTTCTTTAAGACCCAGATTTCAATTTATTCTTTAGTTTGTTCCATCTAGCATTCCTCTTGAAATTCCTCCTGTTGGGTGCTGTGTACACTCAAGTAAGCCTGCACTTACTTTCAGCTTAGTTCTTAAGAACCCATGTCTCCTTTCTTGAAAATTTCTTTTCTTATAAAAACAGTAATAGCATGTAACTCTATTTTATACTATATGTACTAAAACATTGGGAAATGGGACAAACAAATCTGGAACATAGGTCCAGAAAAAGAATATATACAAAGTCTTTTTCTTTTATAACTTAAAAAATATATACTTTTCATGAAACCTGTGATGTCTGACCATATCTGTGTGAAGTTGAGCCACTTATATTAGCCACTAGCAGTCACAAGAATGTCACAAACAGCAGAAGACAGTGTTTTCGGGATATTATTCTCTGCCTCCATAGGGTGTAAGTACTAAGGATTTGTTGTTAGTCTGGAAAATAAAATGTGCTGGATTCTCAGGTGTGTTTACTTATCTTGAGGATATCTGTCTCCACATTTTATGTTTTCCTGTTGCAGCACATTTTTTAGTTTTGAAAGTCAATGAAAAAAAAATGTTTCAAGTTTATTGAAAACAAAATATTACAACTTTATAGAAAGGTGCTTTTATGTAACCCTGGAAAAAGATTAACCAGGAAGTTTGGGATTCCAATTTTGACCTAATGGTGACAACCTTTGAGGGTGAAAGATAGAACATCTATCTTGTTCTATAACTTGCCATAGTGTTTATGTTTTATCTTTTTTGATGTTGTTGTTTCAAGAGTTTGTCTATTTTTTTTTTTAATCCTCACAGGAGGAGAATTTTTCCATTGATTTTTAGAGAGAGTGGAAGACAGAGGAAAGACAGAGAGAAATATCGATGTGAGAGAAAACATTGATTGGTTGCCACCTGCACATATCCTGATCAGTGCTTGGACCAGGAAGGAATCTGCAACCGAGGTACTTGCTTTTGACCAGAATCAAACCTGGCACTTTTTAGTCTGCAGGCCAATGCTCTATCTATTCACTGAGCCAAACCGGCTAGGGCAAGCATGTCAAACTCATGGCCCGTGGGCTGTATGCCTTGTTTATTTAGCCCATGTTAGCCTTTGAGTTGGACATGCTTGGGGTAAAGGAAGTTAGTCTATTTTGTAAAGGCAGCTTTTAGGTTTATTGAACTCAAAGATTTCCATTTCAATTGTATTTTCTTTCCACTGTCTCTTTTTTTCCTATTTATTCTTTTTGAAAATTTTAGTTGATTGCTTCTCTTTGTTTTATCTCTTTTGTAATGAAAGTGTTTAAAGCTGTGAATTTTTCTCTGGATACATACTTTACTATGTGCTTTATTTTTAATTTTTTATATTCTCATTTTTGTTAAATATATAGCTTATAATATTGATTTTTCTTTAAACCAATGGTTATATAGAATGTTATAATTTTAAAGTGTTTCCAAAAGTTGTTTAACCTCTTACTTTCAAAGGTAATACTAAAATCTCTTCTTTACCTTGACTCCACCATGAAATAAAATATTGCAAAAGTATTACTTTCTCTCTCTGCTTTCAGTAATATATTCTGAGACTTTCAAAGCAAATTATTGTCATTAAATTATTATTTTTGGTCTTGCATATGTTTTCTTCTGCACTGCCAGTAGCCCACTTAAATTCATCCACCATATAATTATCTTATTTTCCACCCAATTAATGTGGCTTATAACTTGCCCTAGTGTGTATTTTAATTTAGCTCCCTTAAAAAAAATGTATGTAATTTCCATTCATTTTATCCAGCATCTTTTTCACAAAAGCCTTTCTTTTTGCACTTCTCTCTGCACTGTTTCTCAGGGGTGACATCTGGAGTTTCCTCCTTGCTTTGCCTCCCTCACTCCATTTCCTAATCTGTGCTTCTGTTGCCATCATAAATATTTGGCTGAGGTAGGCCCCTTTGCTGTGTCTACAAGATGCTGTTCCACTGCTCATTCTGAAGGGCTTTCCCACGCTCTGTTTGGGTGTGAGGGTCTTTCCTTCCTTTCTTCATCCTCAGGTACGGTCATGGAGACCCATCTCAGCTTAAGTCTCTGGACTCCACATGCCCTATTTGCCATCCCCTTGAGTGCACTCCTGCAGCTTTTTAAGTATAGAGGGAGGTTTCGTTGATCTTCACAATTTCAATAACCAGCATCTGTGCCAATCGTGACCTGCTCTCCTTAGACTCCTCAGTTCATTCTAGGGGCTATGAAAGGTCACCTAAACTTTCCTTTGGTCTGAATTTATCTCAGCTGAGTTCTCTCTGTCTTGGAGTTGGTGCAGACATTGTCCACATGCTGGAAATAGAAATGTAACTCTGCCAGACCTGTTCTAGGTGGATTTTTTTTAACGAGTATTCCCCTGCATCTTCAAAGTTGTTTTATTGAAAAGGGAATTATAGCTTTCTCAGTGCTAGGCTGAGATGGTCACAGAAACCATAAAACAATAATAATATTATCACTGGTCCCAGTCACTCAACAGTGGTGGCAGTAAGTTTGTGAAGGGCTTTCTGGCTACCAAGCACTAGGCATGAGTGACTGACTTGCTTTATGTTTAATGCACTCGGCGTGACAGATACTATCATTCCCTCCTATTTAAGATAAGGTGACGTGCCTCCCCAGGTCAGCCACACAGCAGGTAAACAGTGGGCTGGGATTTTAGCCAGGCAATTTAACTCTAAAATTAACTCTACTAACCAGGCCCTGGAATTAGAAAGGATTTTACATATTTCTGAGTCTACTTCTGAAACATAAAAATAAAACTCTGAATAATGTGGTGGAAATAATAAAAATCCTTTAATGGTGAACTAGTGAAATAAATTTATGAAAAATTAAGCTTCAGTGACTATTAGAGAAAGGTACTAAAAAGAGAGGCAAATTTTTTGGAGTACTCCCATGGATATTAATGATGAAAATTAACCAAACTAATCAATATATGAAAAAGAGTTAAGGAATAATTTTTAAAATGAATTTTCAAGTTAACTTTCACAAACCATTCTCTTCAATGTTTTTGTTATAACTGACACAACTACCTAGCAAAACATCATGACTTACAACTGAAATTAAAATGAGATAATAATTTAAAAATCTTAAAATTAAGATTCAATATTAGAAAGCTATCAGAGAGAAATTGGCCCTTTCATAGATTTGTGGTACAATAGAAGGTAATATACTCAAACACAAAGTGACACCCATTAAAATGTTGGAAGCCAAAATTAGAAAAACAGTTTTATAAGTAGGGTAACACAATCCCATTTTCCTGTTTTTACCTTTAATATGGAAGGAAGTGTTATTTTCAAGTCCCTAATTTGAAGAATAAAAAAAAGATCCTTGTTTGGTGGCACTTACTCGAAAGACAAAAAGTCACTTCGAATTCATATCTCATTTGATTTGTTATTACTGAAATTTCCTTTGATCTCATCTTAATTTCTTCCATATCCTTGTGAATTAAAATCTTGTTTGGTTTTGTTTGTTCCAATGGTTACAATTCATCATCTGCTTTCTTGTTGTCAACAGCTGCAAACATCTTAGAGGCTATACTTAAAAGGGTCAATTTTGCGACTCATTTATGTCTTAATTTTGGCAAAGGGAATCTAATTAGTTGTAAATCTTTCCTCATGAGTTACTGAGATGCAGTTTCCCTTCTTCAGGAACTCCAGATCTGGAATAGCTTTGTTAAATTGAATGCCTCTCGGGGAAAGAAAAAAGCCAGTAATTCCTATGGAGATAGACTCTGGTTGATTTTTGGAGGTGAGGGTTATTGAGTTGTAATAACCAGTTTAATTCTATTGAAACATACTACATTCTAAATTGCTGTTGAGCATGGTAACAACTGACTGTATTATTTAAACTGCTCTGTAACAGCCAATACTTTACACAAACAAATCTCCAAATGGACCCAAGCATCGGTTAGCTGCCTGGTGTGATAAAGCATTAAAAAAAGAAAAAGGCTGTGTATCTGGTTTACTCAGCTAGGGAATAGAAAGCATCGTGACAGAGATCATGCTATAATCAGGCAAGGATATAAATAAGAAAAATTTTAAGAAATTTATTTGCCTCTTTATTGTGCCTCTCTATTAAAAAAAAAAAGATTTGAGGAAGGTTTTTTAAATGCCTACAAGAAACCAAGTGTTCTAAATCATCATTGTACAATCTGTCTACCTGTATTTCTATTTGTACATGTTGAATTTTCCTTTGGTGAGTTAAAGGCAGACAGCCATCTCTGCTTCACCATCAACTTTGTGAGAGTTTTGCTCATGCGCAGGGCTCGGTCCACTGACGGGGAACAGACTCACAAAGCTCTTCTTGTGAGATAGTTGTGTAGGGTGTGCACAGAGGGAGGAGAACAGTGTGAGGATGTGGGGGAGGGAATGGCTCTGACTCAACAAACACAAACAAAGGAGAGAAGTGCATCCTCCTTTAATACTGGTCCCACGTGACTTCAGTGAAGGTCATCTTCCTTGGCAAAGACGTATTTAAATAACAAGGGAGAAAACCAGGGTAAAGGGCGGGGGGGAAAGGTGGAGTCAGGATGAGGCTTATAATCAAAGAGGCGAACCATAACCCAGCTCCATGTCATATGGAGAGAACACACTTTGTCATGTAATTCTTGGCATCTGTACAATGTCAACACTTATTCTGGGGAGGCACAGCTCTTTGTGGTGTGCAGAACGGAGAGAAGGTCTTCTCATAGTTCCATGAAGATAGTGCCCGGCGTGCCATGAGTGATGGTATCCATCCATGGTAGTTCAACCACATCCATAAACACACACACACACACACACACACACACACACACACCACACGTGTGTATGTATTTATATATATATAAAATAACAAACTCTCTTTTAACATTTGGGGAAATTTATCTCATTCTTTTTACTCCCTCAGATTTTTATCATAACAAAATATATTTTAAGGCTTGAGAGTCTTTTATTGGTTACTCTACACACTTCTCTAAGCAAAGAAAATATACAGTTAAGGTAGCATTTTAAAAATGTAATTATCCACAAGGTTCTAAATATTAAACATTATTCTAGGTGAGTTATAATTTCACATTACCATAAGTAATTGATAAATACATTACACAAATTTTGATGTTATTCAACAAAATAGTACTACAAAGTATCTCCTAATAAGATGAATGAAGGTCTTTTTATTCTCACATCTCCTTTGATACAACAATTGTTTACTGCAAGAATGAGCTAGGAGTCAACACCAATTCCATTCTTATTTAATGTCAAACATTGAAAAACTATGTTCTCATAAATAATAGATGATAATAAAAGAAATTTTGTTAAAACTTCACTCAATTCACTGAAATTTATATGATCAAAATCCTACAGTAATATTCCATCAGAAATTATTTTGAATAACCGTAAAATATGACCAGGCCCTTCTTTAACATCATTGAAAGAAAAGAATTAGAATATATCTAACTGGAAAAAAGAATTTGTTATCAACAGCTTTCTTGTTTTCTGAAATACACATTCTAAAATAATATTTACCAAGATTTGTAAAGTGAATTTCTCCCAAAAGTATCTTGTTTAATTTGATATATTTATAAATATTTGGGAAAATCAAATTTTGTGAATTGTATTATAGTGTAACATTTTTTAAATAAAATGTCCAGGTCTATGAGTATTATTGCACAGGTTGTGTCCTGCACAACTTAACAGGATAACATTAGCGTAGACTCTAATACAAATGGCAGCCCTTGGATTTATACAGTGTGGCAACCCCAAAATGCTTGGTCTTATTTGTGCTTTAAATACATTTTCATTAAAATTACTAACGTGACTCAGTTTGTGGAAATAGCCTCCATGTTAT
Organism: Pipistrellus kuhlii; assembly: GCF_014108245.1. Taxonomy (NCBI): domain Eukaryota; kingdom Metazoa; phylum Chordata; class Mammalia; order Chiroptera; family Vespertilionidae; genus Pipistrellus; species Pipistrellus kuhlii. The sequence goes on along the minus strand of NW_023425540.1, from coordinate 10,605,629 downwards.
CTAATTAACCAAATGAGTCATTGTCAACCCAGTCAAGTCAGCCTCATTTCTGTCAGGAAAAAACAGTCTGACTTCATTTTCAATTAAGCATCTAGCCGGTGTGGCTCAAAGGTTGAGTATCGTACTATGAATGAGGAGGTCAAGGTTTGATTCCCGGTGGGCTCGATCCCCAGTGGCGGGGGTGCGACAGGCAGTTAGCTGATCAATGATTCTTTCTCATCATTGTTTCTATCTCTCTCTCCCTCTCCCTTCCTCTCTGAAATCAATAAAAAATATATATTTTTAAATGATATACATCCCTTAACAACCTGAATTCCAACCTGCACACAGAGATAATTGGGCCAGAGGTGCCTGCTACAGGCTGCCCAGGGGGTGAAATAAACTGCCTTCAGTTCCAATACCTTTACCTCCATTGTCCTGGGCTCCTTCTCCTGAGCAGTAGGAAAGAGTGTGCCATGGGCCGGATCTCCCACTGGTGGCCAGGGCTCTGGGAACTGCCTGGGTATGCCATCCTTACTGCTGGGTCAACATTTTCTTTTCCTTTTTTCAAGAATAATTGTTGTTGTTTTTGTTGTTTAATTTTTTTTATTGTTTAAAGTAGCACATATATTAGTATATATATATCTCCTTTTTTGTTGTTGTTTTTAAGTTAGATTTTCACAGTGGCAATAGCTTTGGCTTGTTGGCATTCCGGAATTCAGGATAGTTGTCTGTTTTTCAGGTGCTGATAAATCTAGGGGTTGAAGATATTAAGAAACAGATTGGTTCAACTGCAATTCAAAGTGGCATTCTGTCTAAAGTAGGGGTGTCGAACTCAGTCAGAGAAGGGGCCAAAATCTAAAATCCAGCCTAAATCGTGGGCCGAATGGTTTACTGAACAGTCATAAACTGACATTGTGATGGAAACGCAGCGGAGTGCAGTGATGACAGCGTGGTGCGGGCCACATTGCAAGGCCTGGCGGGACGGATTTGGCCCACGGGCCTTGTGTTTGACACATGTGGTCTAAAGGGTTTACCTTCATTAGCAAACAATATTTAATTCTAAATGCAGGACAATGCACTATATGTTTCTTAAAAATAATTTATGGACGTAATCAAGCTTCTTTGTTAACACTGTCATGTGGATCACGCTGGACTATGTCATTTTATCACCAGCCATCAGCTCTGGCTGGGCAGTTGGCACAGACACTACACAAAGTCCTGAGGAATCTGTTGCTGATGCGTAATAACTTCTCTAATCTGACCAGACTTTGACACAAGTTATGGTCTAGGCTTCAGTTGTTCAAAATTATAAAACTGCTCTTCAGTGTTTTCCTCCGCAGGAAGTAAATATTTACCAAGTCATTTTATCCAAGCTTTGACTATGAACTTTACCTTATGCTTCAGATAGCCCTGATGCTGGTCCCACTGCCCTTTGTTCTCCAAGCTCATACCTGCAATAGCCTCATTGCCATCTGCTGTGGATTCACCTTCCATTCAGTAAGTGGGCCTGGGCAGGGCTAAGTTGTAGAGTCTGTTCTGAACTGGAGTCCAGAACAATGAAGGAGGGTGGCAGGGATGTCTCACCAATACCTCACACTCACTCAGTCCAAACCTCAACTTATTCTGGACTTTGCCCAGAACGGCTTCCTCCTCCAGTCTCTATTTCAGTTTTGGCACCATCTCTCATCAGTTCTTCTCTTCTTATAACAAACATTTGAAAATGTGCAACCTAGTCAAAGATAAGGTAACACATGATCTCACATATGTGGAATCTAATGAACCAAATAAACTGATGATAAAAAATAGACCCAGAGACATAGAAGCATGAACAGACTGCAGAACCTCAGAGGGAAGGGAGGGGAGGGTGAGTAGGAAAAGATCAGCAAATGAACTTGTATGCATATATGCATAACCATGGACACAGACAAAGGGGTGATGAGGATCTTAGGGGTGGTGTTGAGGACAGGAATGGGCTGGAAGAGGTTAAGGGGAGAAAGGACGACCAATGTAATACTTCCAACAATGAAGATTTTAAAAAACAAAAATGTGCAACTTATTTTTATTCTATTATTACTTAGCGTTAGGTTTTATCAGTATATTTACACTTTAAATATGACAGGATTCAAATATAAAGTATAATTTCATTGGGCAAAATCAATTTCTAAGCACTAGTGCCAAGAAGGGAATAGTTCTTACTTTCCCCTCAATCATCTGATAAGTTGCTGGGTACTGTTCCATTGACAAAGCCTCTTATTCCTTCCAGATATCATGGATGTAAACAAAGGTATTTTGTTAGACATTAAGAAAGTTTGGATAGCTGTGGATGGTAGGGGAACATGGCATTTTAGGACAGGTGTAAGCTCTGTAGATATCTTCATATTATACATCAACACTTGTGAGTGTGTTACCTTACATGGTAAAAGGGAGTTTGAGATGTAATTAGGGTTACTAATCAGTTGACCTTAAAATAGGGAGATGATTATCCAGGAGGACCCAATATAATGATAGCTGCTCTGGGAAGCAGAAGCAGGAGAGGAAGCCGAAGAGACTCAAAGCACTAGACGTATACTATTGCTGTCCAAGATGGAGGAGGCCAGGTGTCAAGGACATGGGGAACTCAGTCCTACAACAGCAAAGGACTGAATTCTGCCACCAACAGCACTGAATTTGGAGGCAGGTTCATCCAGAAAGGAGCACAGCCAAGTCAACACCTTGATTTTTTACTTCATGAGCAGTCATGCTGTCTTGGACTCCTCACCAAAGAACTGGTGTTTGAGCTGCTAAATTTTTGGAACCTTGTTACACACAGCAGCATGCTAATACAATGACCTTGGACGAGTTCCTGAACCTTGTTGCGTTTGTCACATCTGTACAGAGGGGCTACTGGTATGTTCCCTGAAAATTAAATTAAGACATTATATGGCAGTCTAGTAGGGTACCCAGAACCTAGTAAAAGTTCCATAAATGTGGTCACATTTTACAGGTATAAAAATAATTCATTGTAAGAGTGAAGAACGAAACAGAAACTCTGAATGAGGGAAGTGTCACTTCAACTGAATTTCCAGGATTACACTGAGTTTTTATAGACAATTTAAATAAAAATGAAACCAGTAAAGAATTGTAAGGAGAAAACTCCATGGTTTACCCAAATCCATCATGCATTGCATGCAAGTATGAATTTGCATTTTAATAGGCAGAAGAAAATTAACTGATCTCAGACTGTGGCATCTTCCAGAGGCAACGTTCTGCCCTGGAAAATAAAACAGGAGGGGGAAATGAAACTTGGTATAGAATATATACAGTGTTTTATAGCCCATATGTTCATATAACTGACTGGCATGGGCCGGGCTGTTATTTCAACTCTGTACCATGTGCTCTGTATGAGCAACTGAGAGCTTCACTGTTTCTGTGCAAAGCTCATGACTGCACCTCAAGGCAAGCATGGGCTCACATTCCCATTTGTGATTGACACCTGATGCATGGGAAATATTAGCCTCTGTTCTTCTACAGAACTCAGAGGAAGCCATGGACTGAAACCTGATTTTTAAGTGTTCATTCAGAGACTACGGTTCTGCTATCTTGTTGGGAAATTCTAATGAAGAGGAGGGCAGAAAGGCAATCCTGAGTGACAGGGGAGAGACTGTATTAGTTTCCTGGGATAGCAACAACAAATCATCCCAAATTGGATAGCTTCAGACAGCATAAATTTAATCTCTCACAGTTCTGGGCATAAAACGACTAAAATCAAGGTGTTGGCAGGGTTGGCTCCTCGGGGGCTCTGAGGGAGAATCTGTCCCAGGCCTCTCTCCGGGCTTCTTGTGACTGCTAGCAATCCTGGGGTGCCTGGGCTTATAGACCCATCACGCCAATCCCTACCTCTGCCTTCACATGGCCTTCGCCTCTACATTTCTCACTTTTAGCAGGAGAGTAGTCATTGGATTTAGGCCCAGCTAGTAATCCAGAATGATCTCATATAAAAATCCTTAGCTTCATTATGTTTATAAGACTTTATCCAAATAAGATTACCTTTGAAGATCCATAGGAGGTTAGGACTTGGAAATACCTTTATTAAGTGTCATTGTACAGTGTATTGTAGGGACTATTACCTAAAACCTATTGAGAAATAGTATATACCTTTATAAATGTAGAATTATAAGAGAAAATAAGGTAAATCCAGAGTGACTAATTTCTATGGGCAACATTTAAAGTTTTGTAAATTCTCTAACTTGGTAGATAATATAACTTCTACATGAACAGAAAAGCTTATTCTTAGAAGAAAGAAAGTTAAATCTCTGAACAAAGTTGAACCATGATAGGTAATTGGAATTTATAAACCTCTCTTTCTTCTTCTTACAAAGTTACAACATGAAAAAATAAGAAAATATTTAAAAATACAAATATAAGATATTTTCTACCTTCATTTCAATTTTAAATTTTTTTGTCATTTATTGTGTCCAAAAATTCCAACTTGTGGTCATGGTGATTCTATATTATTATTTGTCTCCCTACCCCTGATTTTTAGCACATATGTTTTTTAATCATCTTTATTTAGGAGAGTTTGCATGAGAATAAACTAATTTCCAATTGTCTTAATAACTTTGTTTTGAGCTAATATATGTAATAGTGCTTTATAATGAGAATAGTATGCAAGTATAAAGTGAATTTCATTGGCCAAAATAGATCACATGACAACATTGATCTTAAGTAGGTTGGGGAGTAACCAGGGCTCAGAAGGAGAAAGAGCCAGAGTACTCGTGAACAGCCCAAGCTACCACAGCTTGGAATCTGAAGCTGATGTCAAAAGAAATGGTAATGTATTAACTACAGAACGTCCACAGATTTTTTGATTCAGGATGTGGATAAATCCTTCTATGTCTAATGAAAGGTAATTGGCTATTGACAAGCAAATTGTGTTTGCATCATTATCTCTGGAACTAACGAGAAAGAAGCAGTGTTCCTTTCAGAATTTCTTAAGGAAGTGACAAAACCCCTACTGATTATTCTTCTTTCTTAACTGATATATAGTTAGAGCACTGGTAGTGTTCTGGGTAGCTCCAATTATTTGTGGTGTCAAACTAACAGATCGATGGTGTGTGTGTGCGTGTGTGTGTGTGTGTGTGTGTGTGTGTGTGTGTGTGTACACGCCCACGGGCATATATGTTGTGCTACTAATTAACGTATATATTTGCATATGTTTGAGTTCCCCTCTTTCTGGACACATGACAAGACTTCACCTCCTCCTCCCCTGAAGTCAGGTGTGACCATATGACTGACTTTGGACAGTGAACTGGTTGGGAGTACTGAATAGAGGCACTGAATTGCCTGCAAGACACTTAGTTCATTGATATCCTTTCATCCATTGTGATAACCAACCAGGCATGCTCTGCACAGAGGCAGAAATCTACCATCTGCTTTTCTGACTGAGAAATAATGTGGAGTACAGCCCCCTAGCCGACCATGGTGGGCAAGAAGCACGAGTAAAAATAAACCTGAGATTTGTGGTGATGACAGATTATGAAAAAAGCCATAAATTCCTCCATCACTTTTGCAGTATGACTTGTTGCTCTTCCCATTACGAGGGAGACTTTCTCTCTCCACCCCTGAAACTGGGCCGAACTTGTGACTTGCTTTGATCAAGAGACTGAGGGGGAGCTGAGACATTCTCAGGGGCCTCGCATCTCTGCTCAACACTGCTGCTGCTTTGTGTCCACTTTGTGGAGCCAGGGACCATAGGGAGAGACCGCGTGCAGAGGGCGGCCTGGCTGACAGCCAGCATTCACCTCCAGGCATGAGAACAGGCTGCCTTGGATTATTCAGCCCAGGTTGGGCTGCTATATGACTGTACTACGTGAATGACCCCAAGCAAAACTCACAGAAGAACTGCCAGCTGAACCCAGTCCAAAACTGCTGACCCACAGAACTGTGAGTGAATGAAGTTTAGTTGTTTTGAGCCACTAAATTTGTGTGGTTTGTATGTGGCAATGGCTAATACAAGCAGCATACTAGTATTAGTAAACTTGCTTATCCTGGTGAATACATATGTGTGTGTGCGTGTGTGTGTGTGTGTGTGTGTGTGTGTAGTTGTATGTATGTGTTTGATATAAATCTGTGTATGTTATATATTATACATTCCCATCTGTATCAATGTGTTCATGTATAGTTATGAGTGTGTAATATTTACCTGTGTACATATCTTATTCCTGCTTAACAACAGGAATATGTTCTGAGAATTGCACTGTGACACAGTTTTGTTGTTGTGTGGACATCATAGAGTGCACATACACAAACCTGCATAATATATCCTGCTATACATCTAGGCTATCTAGTATACCACCGTCATATATGCAGTCTGTCATTGACCAAAGTGTCATAATAGTGCACATGACTGTACACACACACACACACACACACACACACACTGATATGTGTACATATCAAATTAATTTTCATCAGACTGAGTCAAGAGTGTGATCCAGTTTTTATTTTATAAACAAAGAAATTCAGATGTTCACTGAAATTTTCCTCTTTTCTATCAACATAATTTTGGCAGATGGCAAGATTAAAGCAGTCTTAAAAAATGGACTTGAGGAAATCATTCTCTAATAGCTGACTCTTCTGTAGACAAATTATATTAAAACCAGATTGTAAATTTAGAAGATCGGTATCATTGTTTTCCCCTCTTTGTCCTGATGCATTCCAGAATGCACTACGTAGCCCTTGCTGGATGTGACTGAGACCACCTTCAGGGTCAGGAAAGATAGCAGCCATTCCCTTTTGGACTTTCGGATCACGTCACTCCTAACTGACACTGCTGTGATTAGTCAAGCTGAATCATCTGAGCTACAGCGCAGCATGGAAATTCCCTGAGGCTTTGGATGTAGAAAGTTTAGCATAAAAAGTTATAAAGACCTTTCTAAATTATTTTATCTGAGTAAGAGGGTTGCCTTACAAGCAGAAACCAGGTTCAGGGTGATTAGTTTGTGCTGGATGAATAGGGTTGGTTAAATGGAAAGGTTTTAATAAAAAAAGCAACTTGCATGAAAGCTGTATTAGTTTTCTATTGCTACCATAACATATGACCACAAATTAAGTGAATTAAAATTATACACATTTATTATCTTATTATTTTGGAAGCCAAAAGTCCAGTGTGGGTCTCACTGGGCTACTCTCCAGGTGTCAGCAGGTTCCTTTCTGGAGTCCCTTGGGGAGAACCATTCCCTTCCTCACTCTGGCGTAGCATAATTCAGTTCCTAGAGGATGTAGAACTGATGACCCCATCTCCTTGATGGCAGCTGGGAGCCACCTTACACCCTAGAAGCCTCTCTCAGATCCTTGCGCACTGTCCATACCTCCCTTGCACACTGTCCATACCTCCCAATCTTTCTCTTGCTGCCATTTCTCTTACTCTCTTCCCTGCCTTTCTCTTCCACTTTTAAGAATTTATGTAATTAGTTTGGGCCCAAACAATTAGGGTAATTTTCTCATCTCAAGGTATATATACCTACTTACTTCTGTAAAGTCTCTTTTGCCTTGTAAGTTGACATATTCACCGGTTTTAGGGGTTAGGGCATGGACATCTCAAGGAGCCATGATTCAGTCCCCTCCACCAGCCCATAGAGAGCCTTAGGGTGACCAGAGGTGTGGGTCTAAAGCGTCTGTGAATATGGGGTCTCTCTTCCGAGGCTGGACAGTTTGGAGTGTGAGCTCAGGGAAGGAAAGATGAGGAAATCCTCATATGGCAAGGATTATTAGGGTATGTTCTGGGTAAGGAAGAATAAAGTTCATATTTAGGCCTTATTTTTTGTTCATTTGTTTAAAATCAGACTGTTTAGTGACAGAATTTCCCATAATACCTTTTATTTATTCTTAGAAAGCATTTTAACTACCTCCTACTGTTTGGGGACTTTTTCAGAGAAGAACGTGCAGTGCTGTTCATTTCCCCATCTTAAGAGTCTCACTGGGGATTTTGAGGTTCAGGGGTGGAATCTGAGTCTTGAACTTTGAGTCTCTTTACTAGGGAGTGAGGCAGCCTGAAGGATTTCCCATAACCTCTGTCCTGACTCTTTGTGGGGAATGATTTTAACTGGTTCTCGTCGTTCACACTAAGCACAGGGGATTGTAGAGTGCTACCAGCCAGGGAACTCACAGGGGCTATTGTTTGGATCTCCTTTAGAGGTAAGGAGATATATCAATAAAAGGGAGGCCAGTAATAAAGTGAAAGTTTTCTATTAGATCTGACCCCTCATGACCTAACAAAAATGTTTATGTCATTTGCTTTTCCTTCTTATAGCTTTGGATAGTTATACTGTGGGATCATCACTAGATATGTCCCTAATCTCCAATTTCTCATATATCAGATAGGCCTGATTGGGAAGCCAACCAACGTCATGTGTATATGTGGTATGTGCACTGGCTACCAGCCTGGTGGGTCTCCAAGGTGTCTTCAAGATGGATGACCTCAGGGTGAAACTGCTCCAAGCTGCTGTGCTGATTGTTCTAAGTGGAGGAAGTTAGTCTAGGATTTATTATTAAACTAGAGGCCCAAATACATGAAATTTGTGCATGGGGGGACCCTCAGCCCAGCCTGGGCCCTTTCCAATCCAGACCCCTCGGGGGATGTCCAACTGCCAACATTCCTCTCACAATTCAGGACCGCTGGCTCCTAACTGCTCACCTGCCTGCCTGCCTGATTGCCCCTAACTACTCCCCCTGCCAGCCTGATCACCCCTAACTGCCTCTGCCTGCCAGCCTGATCACCTTAGTGCTCTTCCCCCCCCCCCCCCCCCGTTGGCCTGGTCAACCCCAACTGCCCCCCCCCTGCCAGACTGGTTGCCCCTCACTGTCTCCCTCTGCTGGCCTGGTTGCCCCTTATTGTCCACCCTCTCCCCCCACCACCACATGGTTGCCCCATGCAGCCTGCTGTTCAGTTGTTATTGTGAGGGTGTTGTGACAATTTTGCATATTACCCTTTTATTAGTATAGATGTGGTACTGCCATCCTTCCCAGGGGGCAGCTGGTCTAGGTCTTGAGTATTAGTCGTAATTATGAGGTAGCCTTGAGGAACCCAGGCTCCCTTTCTGCAGTGACTGTCTTTAGCAAGAGGATGCTCCCTGTTCCCTGGGCAGAAGTTCCCTGTGCTCCCCTGTAGTCACCATGGGTCTGGATTCATTTGTCTACTTTGAGAGCCCAGGGACTGGTTTTATCAGTTTTCATAGAGGTTATCAGACTTTGGGGGTTTGAGCCTTGCAGGAAAATTAATAACAGACAGATTTATTAAATCTGAATGCTGATTTGCTAATTTGCCACCGGGGATAGACTTTGCAGGCAGAAGGATACTAGTATCCAAGGCAACCTCTGCTGGAAAAGCAGATGTAGACTGAGAGCAAGGGGAATGTGGGGTTTTGTGGGAGGCTATATTCATATTGTGTCTTCTGCGACTTCTGCAAATGAGGCTCTAGTGGTTAGAAGACATGTTGTGCTGTTGTGATACTCCTCTGTTTCCCGTCGCTGTAGACTCCGAGCAGGTTTGCCATTGCCTCACTGCAGAATAGCTGAATAAGTAACAGTTTTTAAATGGGATTATCATCCAACTCTGCTACCAATTACTTCCATATCAATATGAAGTCATTTGGGATCAATCCGTTTGATCCATGGGTAACTCATCCATTATTGATTGTTTACTAGATTTAATTCCAGAAAGTATAATAACTGGTTCACTTTATTGTAACACTTACTGTGTCTGCAGTGCTACTCAGCATGTGGATCTCCATGCAGCGCTGGCTTGATTGGCACCCATGGTCATGGTCTATTGAATCGGGCTCTCTGAGGACCTAGTCCATGAAATGGTTTTAACAAATCTTTCAGGTGTTTCTCCTATGTATGAAACTGAGGACCATGGCTAAAATGGTCAGGAGTATGGATACTAGGGTCAAAATGCCTGGGTTTGTATTTTGACTAGTCCACTGAAGGATAGATATCATTGGGAAAATACTTAACCTGTTTGAGACTTAGGTTTCTCATCTGTAAAATGGACTTAATAGTGATTCTTACTGTCCAGAGGGTTAATGGAATCAACACATGTAAAATGTGTTCTGGACAGTATCTGGCAAACAGGAAGCACATTCTGAGTGATTGCTATTATTACTGCTTTTATCCCAGAGGAGTTAGAATGAGAATATAGAAGTGTCTGCTTTAGTTGCTCTGAGAGTTCAGTGTTTGAATGGTAGTGGGATGTAGATGGAGTGGCCCAGGATATGGCATCTTTCCCATTCATCTGTTCCAAGGCCTTGATCTGACCCTGGTTTCTTCCAGACCACAGGCCTGCTGGTTTTTAAGATCACTTTTGTGTTTGACACTCCAGTCCTCAACATCTTCCCCTCCTCTGTGCTCTCACAAGAGGAGCACTGCTCAGCCACAAGCCAAGCTGATGCAAGTGCAGGTACAACCCAGGCTGCCAGAGGGAGGTCTGACTGCCAGCTTAGGCCTGATCCCTCAAGGAGCAGTCCTAGAGCTGCAGGTGGACATCCCCTGAGAGGTCCCAGACTGCTAGAGGTCACAGGATGGGCTGAGGTACACCTATCCCGAGTGTACAAAAAGAGTTCTTTCTAAAATAAGGATATTAGCTCAGTCTATATAATTATTTCTTTCTGGTTGTTACTTATTTTTTAAAGAGACATTTGGCTAAATGAATAAACATACTGAAACTGGAGTGTTCCTTATTCTTAAACCCTCACCAGAAAGACCTGTATCTACACAAAGCTGGAATTGCACTCAAATTGAAAAAACTGTATTGATATTATCTGTATTGATATTAAACATATATTCATAAGACTTTGGGTATGGGTTATAATCTTTTAAAAATGAAGCCTTTAAAATATATAACAGATTTCTCCATTAAATATAACTGCATTAACATGAAAAATTTTCTTGAATGTGAATCACTTCCCATCTTTATCTTGTTCTTCAGATCTGGATTTAGCATATTGGGTGACTTTAAGTAACATGCTATTGAATTATTTCACATTTTTTTTGCCAGAAATTCTTTCATTTTTACCTATTTCTGGTTTGGCTATCCTCCTCCAATACAAGTTTTTATCTCCCTCTATACCAGTATCTATCCTATATAATAAAAGGCTAATATGCAAAACGACTGGATGGCAGAATGATCAGATGCTATGACCCACGGGGCAGACGCTCAACACAGGAGTTGCCCCCTGGTGGTCAGTGCACTCCCACAGAGGGTGTGTCACTCAACCAGACACCGGGCTCATGGGTGGTGAGCCAGTGGCAGTGGCGGGAGCCTCTTCTGCCTCCACAGCAGTGCTAAGAATGTCTCACTGATGTCTTAGGCCCACTCCCTGGGGGAACATACCCCAAGGGCTCCTGGTCTCCAATAGGGTGCAGGCCGGGCTGAGGGATCCTCCCTCCCCCACCACCACCAGTGCACGAATTTGTGCACCAGTTCCCTAGTTTGAGTAATAACTGACCCCATTATTTAAAGCAGATGTCTCTGTACAGGTTTATGTTACTTTAATTTCATAGTTACCTCAAGGACCAATTCAGTGACATATATATAAATCTGGTAAAACTGATCATTTTGAGAGGATCCGTCTGATAGGGTCTGATGATGGAGTCTGGTCAATTTTCCCCCTTGGGACTCAGTACAACACAGCACAACCTTGGATACTTTTTGTATGCTGAATCTGTCAGAAGCACATAAAAGTTGTCTTGATATTTTAAATTGTTCAAAACAATATCCATTATAAGAATTATTTCCCCACCATTCCACAGGCCACACTTTCTAGTAGACCTTCCCACACAATGTCATTTGTGATGAACAGATATATTTTTATTTTAAACATTTAATTATGTGTTCATTCAATATTTTTGGGCACCTTCTATATATCAAGCACCAACTAGTTACTGGTGACATATCAATGAGCAAAAATTGTCTCCACTGTAATGGAATTTTAGATTCCAGGAAGAAGAACAGATAATGAGAAGTAATATGTCCAATGGTAATAAATGTTAGGAAAAAAGAGGAGAATGAAGCAGGGAAAGAGAAGGGGTACAAAGTGATGGTGGTGTGGGATGAGTAATGAGATAAAGTCTTTTTGATCAGGTGACATTTGATCTGCATAGGGGAGGGCATGTGGCTATGGAAGAGTGTTCCAATTAGCATGAGAAGCCTCAGGCCCCACAGATGGTGACCCATGTACATCAGAGGGTGCACTGTACCCAACAAAACCCAATGCAAAACCATAGGCATGAAGTTGTACCATCAGCAATGAACAGCTCTGGAGCTAAGACCTAGGCAATGCTGTGGAAATGCCAGTGTGAATCCATCCAGCCTGCATGACCAGCAGTGCACAGAAAATGCACTGCACAAGGGCAATTTTCATCTTGCTTTCCTCCAACATTTCTCCCCCACCATTTCTTGTTTGGTGTTTTCAGGGGCAAACAGACACTGATTTGGCAAAAAACCAAACAAAAGATCTGACTTTTTTTAATTTGAAAAAAGTTTCCTTTGATGAAGATATAAAGGAGTCTCTCTCTATCTATATCTATATCTATATCTATATCTATATCTATATCTATATATATATATATATATATATATATAAAATATTATAATTCTTAAGCTATGTTAGAGCAGATTTTTCCCCCCCTGTCATCTTACATAGAAAATTTTCCTACAGCTGTACTCTTAATTTATAAGAATTGGCTATCTAAAACTCTTTTTTAGAAATCACTGTTTTTCATTCCTATATAGCCAACTAATTTCATTTTTCACATAAAAGTTTCCAGGACCAATTGCAGACTATATAACTATCTCCATTTGGGCCGTAAACTGCGTGTAATTAAGTCTGCTCTGTACCTGCATACTTATGAGCAGGCCATTTATACCTGGGCTAAAACAGACAGGCACATTAACAGTTGCTAAGTATTCTTAGTTTTAGATAAGAAATAAATGGCTATTATCTTTAAAATACAGCCTTTTCCCCAAAATGAGGAATGCTAAGCTGCACTGTTGGTTCTGCATCTAACTTTAATAAAATTTTCTTTTGCTGGAAGGCACAGACAGCAGTGGGGGCAGTTTGCATATTTTGACCTCTCAACAAATGCAAAGCAAATGTGAAAGCGGCTCCACTTTCAATACCCTTTGCATAGTGAGGAACAACTCGCTGGAACACACATGTGCATATTTGTGTTTCGTTAACAATCCATTTGAGATGGAGGTTGCCCTAGGACAACTGACTTTTGATTGCATTATAGGAAACTGGGAAAATGGGCACCGATAATAATGTTACATTCCAGAGAGGTGATAGAGAAGCCACTCCCCAGGAGTATTTTGGAAATATAAGACCTACCAAGAGCCTCCCTGAGACACCATACCAAGCTCATGAAATTGGTGTCAGAAAACTTCTGCACAAATATTTTGCAAATACTTCCAACTATTGCTATTATACTTCCCTACATAACATCCTCTGAAAAATAAATAGTGGCAGATAACTTATTTCAAATGCAATTGTCAACAGTTCTTTGAGTAGCCGTATTAACATTCTTAATCCGTTTACTGCTTCCACAGGGCGTAGCATAGTGGGTGCCCAATAAACATTTGTTCAACGGACAGACAGACAGGTGCAATGCTAAAGACACAGGTGTGCCCAGATACTTGGCACATCTGCTCAGTGAAGTAGCAGGCCTTTACAATTGCTTTTCATTGGAAACATGTCCGTCAGGTCCCTTTTGGATGAGGACCCTCAGAATGAAGCAAGTATTTCTGCCTCGCTGTCAACAAGAGGGAATTATGGGCCTCACCTCAAACTCACTATCAGAGCCACAAGATAAAGGAGTTTTAAATCAGAGTCAGGAGTGGGCGGATGGAACAGAGGGCTTTCCAGATGAGAAGGCTGGAGAAGAGGGCCTTCAGGGATGCCTAGCATGGGTGACACTCCCTCCCTCTCTGTGAGTACTATATGGCCTGGCTGGGGCTACATTTTGCCGGGGATCTAACGGTTTGTTGGATGTCACTAGACATATATTGTTAGTGCAGATTCTTCCTAAATGATGGCACAAGTCCCTAGCCAGAAAGGGCAGTGGCACCACAGGAAACAGAGGTTTTCCTTTCGGCTGGACCCTGCCGTCTGAAGAATGGGTCATTCCTCACTCCTTGTGACCCTGACATTGGCAAGTGTGGAAGCCTAGCTGAGGTGTGTGGCCTCTTCTTCTGCTTGAAGTGACCATCTCGTGTCCCACAAGGCTCTGGTGCATTGGAAACTTCATCTATTCTTACAGAGGACCTGGAATGGTCTCCACCAGAAAGGTCAAAGGACCAACACAATTATTGCATTGAAAATCTGACAGACAACTTGAAAACAATAAAAGGCATGAAAATAGGTTTCATGAATCAATTTTAAAAGTGGTTTGCAAAGTAAAATGAGGCCTAAATGTCTGCTCTTGGCAATCTGGCCCAACACAAGAGATCTAAGCTGCATTAAATATCAGCCTATGGAATTTAGATCATGTTTTCTTCTCACTCCATCCTCCACCCCATACCACTGTGTTCCCACAGTCATATTTGCTTTCTCTGTTTTAGATAAAAGCGTGTTGTACTTTGAATATATCTGACAACAATTACTTTGGGAATATATTTGATCTCATCCTGTTTTTATAGCCTAAATTGCTTATTTCATGATTGTATAAATTCTTAGGAGGAAGTAAGTTTTGTAAATTACTGCGTTAAGTCATATCTACGGGGGAGAAAGTGTCGACTAAACCTAGGAAAACCCTATTCCTGATTGCTTAATTGTTCACATTATCCAAATCTCCTCTGCCACAGTAGAATCTCTGATTATCTAAATTGTGTTTTGTGCCAGGCAGAAAGAATAGATGTTTTAAATTGATATGATCTACTTAACTACAACAAGACAACATGCAGATTGGTGGATAATTGAGGAAAGACAATATTTCTTGAAAATGAAAATTCTGTATTATCATTTAATATCTATGTAGGAAGGCTTAAGTATAAATGCTAGTGACTATGAAAAATTAGAATTAAAGGTTTCCTTTATGTTTTTCCTCCTAATATATTACTACTGTTGTAATTTAAAATACGTGGGACCGAATTCACTGTATACAAATGGCGGGAGGACCTTGGGTACCATTTCTGGATGTTCTTTCCCTTCCAGGAAAGATTGTAGATTCCCATGTCTACACTTCGCACTGAACAGCGGTGGGATACAGGTAGGTGTATGTGGGGTTTGCACAGCTCTCCCTCCAGGCATGGTCATTAGATGTGCCTTGGGAGGACCCTAGCCATCACTGTGCCATCCATCAGCTGGATCTCATCATGACCCCATGGAGGCTGCTCTAGGTGAAATAAACCCACAGTATTCCCTGTCCTAGAATACACAGCATCCGAACATTCCCTGGAACAAAGTACATGGGCATTATTCACCTTTTCTGAAATTGTTTTCTCTTTCCTCAAGCGATAAGGAGTTAGCACAAGTAATCACTAATGTTCTTTGCAGACCTGATGTGCTGTAGTTCTGTATTAAGTTTTCGCTATTGAATTTTAAAAGCCATGTTTATGATTCTTTTTACTCACTCTGAATCAGTGAGATTCAGTCTGTTATCTGATCACCAATCTTATCTTTCATCCCATTCATTTGTCCAAAATGCAGATGCTAGATGACGGTGGGTAGGCGGAATAGTAAAATTACAATGTTTATGTAATACTAAAGTTTGGTTAGCGACATCTTTCTAAAAATGAGAAGCTTTATTTGCCTTTCTCATTCATCTCATGCAGCGGATGTTTATAGAGAATCCCCATGTATAGCCACACATATATGTGTATTCCTGAATGCAGGGAATGGGGCCAGTATTCTAAAGCACGTGAAGTGAGAAATCATGAAGCCTGCTGCCAGCTGCTGGGGAAACAAAGCAAGAAAAATAAACCGGGTCTTTTAGGGGTTGACAAAATTAAGTCTGGGAAAGGCAGTCTGAAGGGGAAGAGAGAGAAACAAAGTTCCAGCAGTCTTTATGGGTTATGGGTTTCAATATCACCTATTGCAACAAACATATATGTAGATGCATATTGAAATGTGTCGTTGAAATAAAAGGTTAATTGTCACACCTGGGTTATGTGCCTATTCCTGGTTTTGAGATGAAGAAAGTCTCAAAAAAAAGACACATAAATAAGCATGAAAACCTGGAATTCTTAATCCTATTTCATTGTGATTCCTAAGGAATAATTCCACCTTTGTGGGAGGGGATGGGGAGGGGGGTTATGGCTCCAAGGATATTGCCTGCCAGGCCTAGGGACCCTACCTGTGCATGAATTTCATGCACCAGGACTCTAGTTGAAATATATTATGATGTGTCATTGAAATGAAAGCTTACCTGTCACTCCTAGGTCATGTGCCTATTCCTGGTTTTGAGATGGAGACAGGCCCAAATACTACACAAAAATAAGAGAAGAGAGGAGAAGTGGTTTCTCCAAAGAAAATCAGGGTAAAGAGTAGGGATTGAATGCACATCAGGCAAAGAAAAAATAGCAGTTGTCCAACCTTCATATGCAATTCATTGGAAGGAATCTTCACTATCATTGTGAGTGATAATGTGGGAGGACCTGATGTGGAATGGTTAAGGACTCCCATAGGACCTGAAGTCACATGGTGATCCTCATCTTGGAAATGCTTATTTTTAATCTGTGTGAATGTGAGCGATTCCAACTTCTGTGCATCTCAACGAAAAAATCTCTAAAGTGAAGATAATATTGATTTCATAGAATTGTCAAGAGGGCAAATTGAAACTATGTCTGTCCCTTGTGTAGCATTTTAAGCACATAATCAATAGTAAGTATTCTGCCCCTTCCAAAAAGCCTGTGGCCTCAGATGTTTTCCACTGTGAATTCTTTCCATTATTTCAAGAAACAGATCATTTGCATGCTATTTAAATTGTTCTGGTGCATAGAAAATAAGAAAAAGCTTAACAATTGTTTGATAAATCCAGCATAACATGGATAATCAAATTTATCAAATATAACACCCAGAAAAACTACAAACCAATCATCCTTACGAATAAAGGAGCAAAATCTTTAAATGAAATAGTGAATAGAATCAGCCATATATAAAGAGATTAGGTTACCATAACTAGTAGGGTTGACTTCAGGGATGCATGTGTTAACTCACGTCCTGGGCTCTCATTGGGCATCCTGCCACAGAGATATGGCATCAGCTGGGACAGTCTGGGTGATAGGAATGCACAGAAGAGTCTGTTTCTTATTTAGAGTACTCTTACCCTCCAGCTGGCAATCTATTATGTACATAATCTTATCCAGTCTTATGGCTTTAAATATCATCTCTATGCCAGTAAATTTCAAATGTGTATTTTCTACCTTTTGTGGCTCCCAGAATGCCAAAATTACCGCCCTCTGCTTAATAACATCTCTACCTGGAGTAGGCTTCTCAGACTGAACATGTCCATGGCAGGGCTCTGGAGTTGAACCCTCTTCCAGTCCCCTTGTTGGAAAATGGCACTACTCACATTAGATATTGCAAATGACCCAAAAGTAATTCTTGGCTTCTCTCTTCCATCACCCCCTCCCCCATCAAAGCCACTCTGAAGTCCTCATTGGTTCTACCTTCAAAATAGATGCCAAATCCAGACCCTTCTTACCACTCTCTACCACCAACCTGTTTTAAGCCAACAACTTCCACTGCCTAGTCTACTGCACAACCTTCAAATTGGTCCTTTTGCTTCTGCTCGTGCCCTTTTCTAATCCCCCCAAGTCTGTTCTCCAGAGTAAATCCCCTACCCCCAATCTGACCACACTACACCTGCCCCTCTCTTCTCCCCTCGGGTACTTCCCCTTGCTCATGCTGCCCTGGCATTGCAATACTTGGCCCTTGGCTATTGTGGAACACGACAAGCTCTTTTTCTGATTCAAGGGGGGTGGGGGGGTGGGGGAGGACATTGCTTTCTCTTGCCCTCCATTTGGAGTGATCATTCCTTAGATCTCCAGAGATAGTTCCTTGTCATCCTTTTCTCTTTTCAATGATCACCTTCTCTCTAGGACTCTGTCTACCCGGCCACACTGTCTAAACTAGCACCGCACTCTAGGTTACCTGGAGGTATTTATTTCTTTACTTGTTTAATTTGAATCTTCTCCACTAAAATATAATTTCCAAGACAAGAGAGGCTTTGTCTTGTTAGTTGCTATATGCTCCATGCTTAGAACGGTGCCTAGTCCATAGTCCATAATACACACAAAAAACTGATATCCCACCACTCAGTTTAGAGCTGAAGAAAAATCGTGGGGACTGGATATTATTCAGGTGAGCCAAGGTTCCCCATCGTCATTGTAATTAACACAGGATGCTTGTTCGCAAAGCACTTCAAGTTCTTTACATGAAAGACTTAAATTCATGCCCCATTACTCTATTTGCTGTGATGCAAATACATTTCAGAATATTGTGAAGAGCAAAGAAAAGCACAGAAATGTATGACTAAGATAAAAAGAAGAGATGGAGGGACAAGTAGAGGGGAGTGACCTGAACATTCAAGGCAAAAATTTCAGTAGAAAAGATCAACTGCATATTCAAGAGAGGAGAGAAGCGAATGAATGGATGCGCAGAATGATTAGTCTGAAAGAGTCTGGAGCTTTTTAACCAAAACGTTGTGAATTTTAGGTGGAATGAATTCCATAGAGGCTTTAACAAGGGCTGAGAGCTGTGCTCCAGGGTCGACGCGGCGAGGGTGTCTGTGCTGGCTAGTCCAGGGTTTATATCTTTCTCAGTAGAATGATCTATTAATTATACAGTCATGTTAATACATGGGCAAGTTCCTTAAAGCAGGAATTGCTCCCTTGATAATGGAGTGGGAAGACTCACTTGGGAAAGGTATTAACACTATCGCTTGCTTTCATAGTGACTCTAACTCCAAAGTAGAGGTCTGTGTGCAACCAGACAATTATTATAGCATTCTACCTGGTGAAAAGCTTGCCAATGTCAGTCTAACTGCCTGTGGGGGGAAAAAATTGCACTTTCTTTTGAGGGGCTGAATGATCTGACTATAAATAAGCAACTCTTTCCGCCTGTCAGTTACCTCAAGAATACGCGGTATTGTCTCTCTTAATGACTGCTCATTACAGATGAGTGTGAGTAAGCGGATTTAATCAGGGTAATGTGGGGTAATCGTCATGTGAATTTCTCCACATCGGGACTTGTTCCATCTGTTCCAAGCCATTTGTCCATGTAAAACTGTCATCATTCTGAGCGGATGACTGACAGATGAGGCCAGACATAATATGCTTTTCATCTCGGAGCCAGAAATTCTCTGATGCGTCCTTCTCACTAAAACCAACCGCTTATGAGACGCAGAGGGCTTTTCTATTTAGGACTGTTTTTCTCCGTTTGGTTTGTTGAGCAATATTTAGCTGGCTCTCGCTCAGCACAGTGTGATAGAGGCTCCCGGGTATTTTGATTGATGTGATAGGATCTAAGGGGCAGGCTGGATAACATGAGCCCAGGGGGCTTCGCACAGCACTGAAATGCAGCTGCCCCCGGGGCATTAGTGTAGCAGCCACACAAGTGCTCTGCTGCTATGAACAGACATCTCTTATCCCGCCACCCTTCAGGGTAGGAAATACAGGTCTCCGGCGAGTTGGTGGCACTTGTCCAGGAATGGTGTGCCTTCGGCAGCCTTTGTGTATGTGCTCACTGTAGGGATTAGTGATGGAAATTACTTAATGAAAAATTTGTAGCTTCAGCCTCATGAATTTTTATTTTTTGCTCCATGGGATTTCTGCGTCAAAAGAGCTGTTCTCCATGAAACGAAGTTCTCTGTGAAGAATTGCCCCTACTCCCCAAGCTAGTGCTAACAAACGTTACAATAGAATGCTTGAGAACCAAATATCCCCTCAAGATGCCTGAATCCGAAAGACAAGCAGCATGTTAATAAATAGAATCAGACATGGTTATTTCCTTTAAGTCTTTGGTGTACTATGCATTATCTCTGCTAGTTTGCTGTCAGTACGGAAAGACTGCATTACTATTCTTGACTCAAAATAGAAAATTCTTTTTCATTTTTCTGCCTTAGTTTTACCATTATTATTATTATTATTATTATTACTAGAGGTCCAGTGCATAAAATTTGTGCATGGGGTGGTGTCTCTCAGCCCGGCCTGCACTCTCTCCAATCTGGGATCCCTCTCACAATCCAGGACTGCTGGCTCCTAACCGCTCGCCTGTCTACTTGCCTGATTGTCCCTAACCACCTCTGCCTGCCTGCCTAATTGCCCCTAATTGCTGCTGCCTGCTAGTCTGATCACTCCCTGACCACTCCCCTGCTGGCCTAATTGCCCCCTGACTACTTGCTCCCCTTTGCTGGCCTAATCTCACCCCTAACGGCTTGCTTCCCTGCCAGCCTGATTGCCCCTAACTGCCTCTTCCTTCGCTCGGCCACTGTGGCTTTGTCCAGAAGGAAGTTGGATGTCTGGTTGACCCAGTCTAATTAGCATATTACCCTTTTATTAGTATAGATTATTATTGCTATTGAAATGCCAGACCATGCTGAAGGACTTGGAATGTAAAGGTCTTGGCAACATTGGGGCAACAGGTAAGAGCTAGGGGCTGGTCTTGTGATGTGATGTCTCTGGGAACAGAAAGATAGAGAGCAAAATCTCTCTTTCAAAGTGAATTTGTAATATTTATTTCTCTTTTCCTTTGTTTTGAAAATGCTTATTTAATTTTGTTTGGTTCTATGTAACAAATGCCACCATAAGCCAAACATCAAAAGAACGAAAGAGTGCTGGGGATGAGAAGAAAGTGTAGGTATGCCTTGATAGGGCTGAGCTTTGCAGGGCACAGGCTGGTCACCAGCACTTGCCAGCAAAGGGACAGGCTCTGATAGAGGCTTGATTGAGAAGCCAAGGAAGTTAGTAGTTACTGCTCTTCTGAGAGTTCTTGACTTCGTTATTTCATAGGTGGATGCCCTTCCATTTTTGCTTTTCTAGAATGTAAATATACTGAAAGATTTTTGGTATTTCTTTCTCTCCACCTGAGGAAAAAGAACAAGGCTTATGCTGATTGTCATGCTTGACTCTGGACCTGTTTGGGTGGAATTCACTCGTGAGCTGCCTCCCTTGGTGCTTGCTTGCCCGTTTGTTCTCTTCATCCCATTGAAGTTGTGACAAGAGGAGTGAAGTGGAGTCTCACATTGCACAGACATCACATATTCAGCGAAGAATGACAGAGTAACTCACCACTAATGTTTTCATATCATTTTCCTTCCAGGTTTCTAAAGGTAAGAGTCCTCTTAAGTATCCTTTACGACACCTCTGGACAAAGTAGCACATATCCATATGCCTCATCAGGGGATCTCCTGGAAATGTTATGATCTAGTGCTAAGTTGGCAAAGCTTCAATTCCCCCAACATTTAATACATTCTTCTCCACTGTGTGCTCTGGTGGTGAATTGTCCAAATAACTAATTTAGTTTGATGTCACACTGTACACTATTCACGTGCTTGCTGTACATTTAATATCTGACTGCCTGGAGGACAGGAACTGTATTCTATTTGCCACTACCCTCTCACACTCCCAGGGTTTGGGACAATGGTGCCTAATTGGGGATGATTTTTGCCACTCAGGGAACATTTGGCAATGTCTGGAAACATTTTGATTGTCACCCCTGAGGAGGGGGTTATACTATGAGCATCTAGTGGATAAATGCCAAGGATGCTGGTAGATAATCCTACATTGCACAGGTCAGCTAACAGAGAATTATCCAAACCAAATATCAACAGTGTCAAGGCTGAAAAAAACTGGGTTAATATAAGAAGACCTGGCATAGTATACAAGTTAATAACTGCTAATTTAATTTCCCCCAAAATATCCTGTTAGTTGTAACAATGCATTGAATCATGTATATTTTATCACTACTTTTCCCCAGGATCAAGAAGCTCATGTCATAATATTCTTATATTAAAAAAAAGCAAGGTAATATTTCAATCCATGCATTTATTATTCTGCAGATAATTGCTGGTATGAATGGTGCTGAGTGATTATCTTTGCTTCAAATCACCTTCCTTTGGGCCTTTGACCTTTCAAATATACGTATTTGTGGTTTTCTGTTTGTCACATATGTTGTATTATAGAACTGTTTTCAGTTTTAGGTGGTGCTGAATTGCTCCACTGTTGCATTTTAGAAAACAACTGTTTAGGAGACTTACGTTGCTGAGTGTACTACATCATGATAACAGAAGTGAACATTTTTTTTTTTAAAGAATGCTTCACAAACATTAAGTAGACTCTGTAGGCACAATTAAATATTTATGGTACCGATGAAGGATTGAGGAACTTTTGCTGATTATGTAACAGAGGAGCCCTTCTCCCAGTGTGAAGGTGTCTCATTTCCACCATTTGCTTGTGATGATGATGTTGAAAGCTAAGTAGACCTGGAAAATGCAAACGCTGTCACGAAGAAGCAAATAGCTGCTAGAGTATCTCTTTCTTATTTGACTGCCTTGGGAAAACGGCTATAAACACATGCATGCTGCCTTCCTGCTTCACTGCCTTCCTTGTCAGAGTCATGTCCCCCCAAGGGGTTCTAATCCAGCTGAAGAAAAACAGAAAACTTGACTGATTCCAACTGTCCCAAAATCTATCACAGCATCAATTTTTAAAGTAACTGATTTTTTTTTTCTTGTCAAAATGTTGCAGTTGTACATCATTGCTCATCTTATTTTGTCAGTGATTCAGTTTCTCGTGGGGGTTCTAGCCAATGGCTTCATTGTGGTTGTGAATGGCACAGACTTGATCAGGCAAAGAAAGATGGTGCCCTTCGACTTCCTCCTGTGCTGCCTGGCGACTTTCAGAATTGTTCTCCAGATGGCCACCATCTACGTTAATCTGGCTGTTCTTTCCTTGATTGAATTATCTCTATTTCCTGGAAAGGTTATAATTTTTAAGTATGTACATGAGTCGGAACTTTGGCTGGCCACATGGCTCAGTGTTTTCTACTGTGCCAAGATTGCCACCATTGCTCACCCGCTCTTCTTTTGGTTGAAGTTGAGGATCTCCAAGATGATGCCATGGCTGATTTTGGGGACCTTGATCTATACCTTTATCATTTCTGTCTTCTACAAAAAACAGGAATGGATTGTTTCCCAACAATCCTTGTTTGGCTTTTTCTCCCAAAATGGAACAACTCCAGTCGAAGGCATACCTGTGTGGCAAGTTGTCCTTTTTGCCATTGACTACGTAACACCCTTGCTTATCTTCCTTATCTCTGCTCTTCTCTTGCTATTTTCCCTGGGGAGGCATACCCAGAAGATGAGGAGCACAGCGATGGGCACCGGGCACCCTGGCATGAGTGTCTACATCAGCGCACTCCTATCCATCCTGTGCTTCCTGGTCCTCTACATCTCCCAGTACATGATGTCTGTGTTAGTCTTGTCTCAATTTTTGAAGATCAGAAACTCCATCACTCTGTTCTGCCTCTTGCTGTTTAGTTCATACCCCGCTGTACACTCTGTTATCTTAATTTTAGGAAATTCTAAGCTGAAACAAAATGTGAAGAAGTTCCTCCCCCACAGTAAGTGCTGTCAGTGAGAGAAAACTGACTTGATCCATTCAAGGAACCCAGGGCTTCATGGTTAATAGCCAAACAAGTCAATCATAAATACACAAAACATCACTGGAAGACTGTTAAACCTGAGGCGTTTTATGGATTTGCTGCTTTTTCAAAGGGTTAAATTGACTTTCAAAGCATAATACATGTTGGTGGATTGTGTCAATGTCAATATGATTGTTGATATCATAATAATGTCCTGCAAAATGTTACGACCGGGTAAGTGGTACAGGAATCTTTCTGTATTATATCAACAATTATCTCAAAATGAAAAGCTTAAAGAAAAGGAAAACGTTTCTTACAACTGCAAGCGAATCAACAGTGACCTCAAAATGAAAAATTTAAAGAAAAAGAAAAACACATTTGAACTTGTGATGTCAGAAGAATGCACAAATGTTAGAGGTCCCCTGTGTGTCTGATGCCTAGTCTTGGATGATTATCCTGAACAAAAAGGCTTACTGCTCATCTCTTGTTTACCTGTACATGACTTTTGTTGTTAGTTACAGAGAACCATTCCTCCACCGCAGATTAGAGAAGCCAGGGACAGGCTGGCCTTCTAGGTCCTTATAAGCGTGTCCGCCTCCTCCATGCTGCTGAGAGCCTAGATGCTGTGGTGACATGTCCCATCCATCGATAAAGAGACAAACAGATGAGGAAGAGGAGTGAGTGCAGGCTGAGTCCTCGTTTTCCATTTCCCCCCATTGGGCATCACACGGAACGGACAATAACTTGCAAAGATTTTCATTTTGCATTTGTATGCTCAGCTTTGAGACCCTTTCAACTGAGGGTGGCAATTTGGAACTCCTGTCATGTTCCATGTCTTCCCAATGAAGCAACATCAGTAGGTGGGTGGGCTGAGGGTGTCTCCATCTGCTTCAAGTCACAATGCATTTTCTATTTGATGATTTTTTTTTTTTATGCTAAGACATACATATTTGCAAAACAGCTTCAGAACCCTTTTGTTTCCAGTAAAGTAAAAAAAAAAAAAAAAATGTTCCTCAGCTTGGCAATAGATTGTAGTTCACACGAGTGATAACAAAGTGTCTTTAGGTTTTGGATTTGCCGATCACCAGCAATGTGGATTCAAAAACCAAACAGTTTACTAGCCCAAGATATGCAGGCATGCTTTCACCAAACTAGCAGAGGGAAGTATAATTTGTCTTCTGGGGTCTGGGAATTAAGCTCTGAGGCTGATCTTCCTGATCCCACAGGTCTCATACTTCATTCCTCAAGGGGCAAAAATAACAACCTTCATCTTCCTGCTATTTCCTTTTCCCATGGCCCCTGGGCAGGAAGGTTTATAGCTAATTGTGTACCCAGGCAGCCATCGCTAGCAAGAGCTGTTGGGTCCTAGAGGTGATTCCTGCTGCTGCTTTGAGAAGGGACAGTGAGGAGTCACATTTATTTCTGCACATCTCAAATTCAGATGCCTGCTCCTTTAGTCATGGTGTGTCAACCCGCAGGTGGATAGATTGAGAGTGGGAGCAACTTTAAAAACTTCAGGAAGAAACACATACAACTCTCCTGTGAGTTTTTTCTAAGGTACCGAATTCTGATTCAATTTCATGTAACTTCCTCTTTAATAATGTTGGTTAGTGAAATAAATATTAAAGTATGACTGCTTGTATACTTAAAAGTTACCAAGAGGGATAAAAAAAGAGAATTCATGCTAAAGAAACATTTTCATAGTCTGCTTTCCTAGAAATATATTTCTTCCAGAAATCTTGCCTATCTATCACATTGACGGTTAATGTAAGGATACTAATTGCTCCCTTGTAGAAGCAAAACAGACTCAGCCCTTGGACTCTCTGGAGCCACCCTTATCTGGACTCCTTGGCCTTGACGAATTGTTTTGGTCCTGTTCATCTAGCATGGGGTTAGCCTCTGTTGTGGTGCGACGTCTCCCTTATCCCATCCTGCGTTTTAGAGATGGACTGAACCCCGTGGTCCCTCAGAGCCTTGACTTTGGGATTACATGCCCATGGGTTAGGCCAGAGGGTGATGCTCTCCATGTGTCCTCCGCTTCCTATGGCTTCCTGAGGAGACCCATCACCCTGGTCAGTCAGTAGCAAAGAAGGAAGGGCTACAAGGCAGGCTCTTAGTGGACGGAAGCTGACATAGTATCTCATTCCATTTCAGATAGGGTTCCAGGAGTGACCGCTATCCAGAGGACCAGTGTTGCCACCTTGTGCCCCACTCTCCATTCTGACTCCTTCAGTACCCAGGCTCCAGGGAGTCGCTATGATTTCCAAACTAAAAATGGTGACTGCAAATGAGAAAGCTAATCTATGTGCTTATCCGAAGAGATTTTTAAAAACATAAATGAGCCCTAACCAGTTTGGCTCAGTGGATAGAGCACTGGCCTGCAGACTGAAGGGTCCCAGGTTTGATTCCCATTAAGGGCATGTACCTTGGTTGCTGGCACATCCCCAGTGGGGGCTGTGCAGAAGGCAGCTGATCAATGTTTCTAACTCTCTATTTCTCTCCCTTCTCTTTGTAAAAAAATCAATAAAATATATATATTTTAAAAAATATAAATGAGACAACAATTTGAGAATTTAAAAAACAACATTTTTAAAAGACTTGTGAACTCTAAGTACCTTTTAAATTCTCAGTAATTCATTAAAATATAATAAAAGCCTGATGACAGAACAATCTGAATCTGAAAGTGGTAGAAAACATTAGTATTTCATGCCTACTGGTCTTCTTCAGGCTGATACTACCCATTCTAGATACTTCAGAAAGTTCAATAGTATGCCTTTTGTATACTGAAGTACAGTCAGACTTGTCAGACTATGACTATTCTAATGTTGGGCTTGGGAAATATGGTTTCCATAACTTTTGTCCATGTAGACCTACTACATCTCTTTGGGTGAGAAGCAAGATAGGTAGTCAGAAATATCCAAGAGAGAATGAAACTAGGCAGATCATCCAAATTGACTTTGGCAATCAGAGGAGTAACAGATGTTGCAGACAGATGGCACCCATATTGGGGAAAAAGTCCAAATGATGGGGGCAGGGAGCTCCACATGTTATAAAGAGGGTCTTGTTAAGGAATGAGTTCGGAATTAGGTCAGAAATAATATTGGCTCAAACTTAGTATCAGTGGTATATTGTTTTGTTTTGTTTTTTTAATTACTCTTTTGCCACAAAGGCATTATAGACTGTCATCTGAGGCCTTTATGCCAGGTGAGAGGGAAGATACTGAGAAAATCTGCCTCAGTGACTTGAAAACATTAAGCTTCTGGGGAGAATCAACATGAATTCAGCTCGTGGGCATGTGTCTCACTTCATTTTTATAGAAAGCATCTCTTTCTCTCTCCTTGATACATTAAACCTTCTGAGCACCCCATACCTTTGCAGGATTAAATAATGATTGCTTTTAAGATGTGATGTAAACATTTGGCTTTCTATCTGTGACATCTGGATCTACTTTATCATTTTGGCTGGGGGTCAGAAGTTGGTGATTTTACCCTATAATTTAAAACATACTCACGTCAATGAAGTGTGGGTTTCCTTTTTTCTTTGGAGTGTTTTGTTTCTATTTTAAACATTTCTCTGCAAGATCATCCATATAACATAATATTAAAATATCAACTCAAATATCTGAAAACATGCTTGTTTTTAAAATGATGACTGGAAACTCATTTTGTTTAGACCTCAGCATTATTGAGAAAAAGATACATTGTGACTCTGTCCTATTTTTTTGAAGTTGAAATGCAAGTTCTTAAGTGAAATCTTTAGCTTCTATTAGCTAAACTCTCTTCCTCCCATCGAGTTGCATAAGCAATGCACCATAAGCATGTGTTGATGCACAGCTGGGTAGAGTTTGAATTTGGAAGTGCCTGTGGTCCCATAGCTAGATTGGGCTCAGCACTTAGCACTCTGAATGACCTAAATTCCAGAATGACTAGGGAAACTTCAAATTCTTCTGAAGATAGGCAGGTTGAAAAGAATTTGGGAAACAAGTTAAGTGACTAACAATGGGATGGGAAAGGGTTATAGTACGTAAATGTGTGGAACGCCTTCAGGCCATAAACCCGCTCATTTGGACAGTAGATGCTGTACTTATGGTTATAAATTAGTAAGTTTCACTAGTACTTCATTTGAAACCATGGTTAGTTGGCTTCCAGAAAACATTGACCAGATTTGGTCAGGAAGCTCAGTGTCATAATAAATATTCACCATTGCTTTTCTGTTATAATACTTTACATTCTTGAAAGACTGATCATAGCGGCACAATGTTCTTTTTTTTGCTTTTTTTTTCAATTACAGTATACATTCAATATTATTTTGTATTTGTTTTGGGCATATAGCATAGTGGTTAGATAATCATATACTTCACACAGTGTTCCCCTGATATTTCCAGTCCCCATCTGGCACCATACATAGTTATTACAGTATTTTTAACTATATTCCCTATGCTGTACTTGTGACTATTGTGTAATTACCAATTTATACTTCTTAATCACTTCACCTTTTACATCTTGTCCCCTGATCAATAGAGCAGGCCGAAGATATGAAGGAGGCAATTAAATAAAAGCCAGAAAATACATGGAATTTTAGTAACCAGAATGTAAACTGGGACCACACTGGAGCAGTGTCATAGTTTCACTAGCAGATAAACAAAAGTGGAAAAGAATGGCAATTGAGGCAGGGGCGGGAGTGGGGATGTTATCAATGCAGCATTAGAGAGAACTGTTGGCCAACAGACCCAGAGATTTGAAAGTCTGAATACTTTGATCTAGTGATTTCACATCTAAGTACTTAGTATCAAGAAATAATGAGATAAGGAATTTATTCTGATGTTTAGAAGGTGACAGAATTAGTGGGGTGATGACATTATGAAGTATAAAAAAGTCAAATAGCTGTATTGTATACCTGAAACTAATAAACCAATACAAGATTGTATACCAATTATACTTAAAAATAAATTATGAATTTTTTTTAATAAGAAAAGAAAAAGTAAGTACCCCAAATGAAAATTGAGAAAGCTCCCTTACATTTTTTTCTTTTTTTTTTTTATTAAGGTATTATATGTGTACATATTTTACCATTCCCCCGCCTTTCCTCTCACCTCCCAGAGTTTTGCACCCATTGGTTATGCTTATATGCATGCATACAAGTCCTTTGGTTGATCTCTTATCTCCCCCACCTCTCCCTAACCTTCTCGCTATAATTTGACAGCCTGTTTGATGCTTTACTGACTCTGTATCTATCTTTTTGTTCATCAGTTTATAATGTTCTTTATTATCCATAAATGAGTGAGATCATGTGGTATTTTTCTTTCATTGACTGGCAAATATGTGAAAAAACCCTAAGTGACTAGGAGAGTGTTTAAATACAAACCATATGTGAACTATATAATGGAATGAACTCCTGCATGTATCAAAAATATTTATCTAGACTTATGTCTATGGACTTGAGGGTGTTTATAAAATAATAAGTGGGAAAAAAGATTGTAAGGTAATATTCTACTTATATAAAAATGCATACATATATTAATGCATAGATGTATAGAAAACTTGGAACTATATATACCAAAATATTGACAATAGCTATCTCCATATTTTCAAATTAGAATGATTTAATTTTCTCTTTTATTATCTGTATTTTCCAATATTTTTATAAGCAACGTGAATTATTTATATAACAAACTAATAATGAAAGCAAAAACATACAAATAAAAAAAGACCCTCTGACTTTGGCCTGGCCTCTCTCTCTCTCTCTCTCTCATTCTCTCTCTCTCACTTTTATCAGGGCGCTCATCTGCATTAACTCCTGTCCCCTGAGGGGTCGAGATCCTTCAGGCTGTTAGTGCCTCCCCAGGAACAAGTTCCCAGAAGCAGCACTGAGAAGCAAAGGAGGCCTAAGGTACCTGTGGCTATCTTAAAGCATGTAATATTTCTCCTGCACAAAATTCTCCAGTGTTTTCCTTTTATATTCAGAATAAAGACCATACTCTCCCTGCAGTTTATGAGATCCCATAAAATCTGAACTGGCTCTAAATTCCTTCTCTTTTTCTTTTCCTTCCTTGGTCTACACAGACATGCTGTTCCTAGTTCACATACCAAGTTCTTTTCCACCCCAGGGCCTTTGCACTTCCTTCCCTTTGCCCAGATAATAACACAGTCTAGCTCTGTCCCTTGTTTGTTAAGTCTCTGCTCAAAGGTCACCTCCATGAAGAAGCCTTTCCCAATATCCCATCCAAAACAGAACCTTCGCCCATCATTCCATGTCCCTTACTCCACCTTAACTTTTCCTCATAGCATCTCAATCACCATCTGGCAATTAATGAAGCATTTAGCTGTTCGTTTGTTTATGACTTGTCCAACTAGAACAAAAGCTCCAGGAGGTTGTGGGAAGGGGTGTTGGCTTGTTCTGGGCTGTATCCACAGCTCCTAAAAGAATATCTGGTCTGTATTGGTGGAAGAAAGAGAGGAAATAATAGTAGGAATTCATGAACTAGAAGACAGAGAAACAAAATGAACAAAAACTAATGCTGTTTCTTAGAAAAATATCCTAAAACTACTGACAAGGCTGATTAAATAAAGAAGTAGAAGACACAAATTATATTAGTGGTAACAAAGGAGGCAAAACAGATAAAGGAAATGTTTTTTTAAAAAGTAAGAGACTTCCCTGACCAACTTTGTAGCAATAAATTGGGAGATTCCACTGAGGCAGGGGTGCTGCCCTGCCCTGAAACCCTACTGCCACCCCACCCCAGGCCTCTGCAGGCCATGGGCCAGGCACAACCCAGGCATCACGGGGTTTGAAGCTATGCAGAACTATCAATAGATAATGACAAGAAAAAAATTACACAAAAGTTCATACTAAAAAGCTGACAAATATGGCAAACATCATAAAATCCAGAAAAATAACAGGGAATGTTTAGCAGAATTGACTGCCTGATAAACCTCTGTAATACTCATTTCTCTGGCTCCGCTCCTCCCCCACTTTTCCTATGACAGTAATTTGTAATATCATTTTCTAATTCCATCTTTCCCTGCAAGGTTGAGAGAATTTGTTTCCTATTATGAATGGTTTGGAAAAGCTGCCGGTTTGGCTCAGTGGATAAAGCCTTGGCCTGAGGACTGAAAGGTCCCAGTTTCGATTCCGCTCAAGGGCATGTACCTTGGTTACGGGCACATCCGCAGTGGGGGGTGTGCAAGAGGCAGCTGATCAATGATTCTTTTTCATCGATGTTTTTAGCTCTCTAGCCCTCTCTCTTCCTCTCTGTAAAAAATCAATAAAATAGCTGAAACTGGTTTGGCTCAGTGGTAGAGCGTCGGTCTGCGGACTAAAGGGTCCCGGGTTCGATTCTGGTCAAGGGCATGTACCTTGGTTGCGGGCATATCCCCGGTGGGGGGTGTGCAAGAGGCAGCTGGTCGATGTTTCTCTCGTCGACGTTTCTAGCTCTCTATCTCTCTCTCTTCCTCTCTGTAAAAAATCAATAAAATACATATTTTTTTAAAAAATCAATAAAATATATTTTTTTTAAAAAGCTGCTTCCAGTGCCACCTCTGGTCATTGATAGAGCCACAATGGTGGAGTGTCTTGCTCAGTGGGTCCTCCTAGCCGACTGGAGAGGGGTGCAGAGTCAAGGGAAACCCTCAGAGGCCTTGGGTCTTTCCTGGGGATGGGGGTGCAGATCAGGCCAAGCCCTCAGAGTTTGAAAGCCCTCCTCCTTCTCTCTCTGGGCGTGGCCTCACTCAGTGGCAGGTTGTTTCCTCCCCCCAAATCTGTTCCCATGGTCTTCTTCAGCTCTTTGAAGATACTTAATAGATTACTTAAAGTCTCTGTCCAATAAGTCCAATGTCAGATTTTTCCATAATTTTTAAAAAAATCAGACCTTGATGCCCTAACCGGTTTGGCTCAGTGGATAGAGCATTGGCCTGCGGACTCAAGGGTTCCAGGTTGGATTTGGGTAAAGGGCATGTACCTTGGTTGCAGGCACATGCCCAGTAGGGAGTATGCAAGAGACAGCTGATTAATGTTTCTCTCTCATTGATCTTTCTAGCTCTTTATCTATCCCTCTTCCTTCCTCTCTGTTAAAAAAAAAAATCAATAAAATATATTTAAAAAATAAAATAAAGTCAGACCTTGAAAGTAATATAATATGATAACTCTGAAAATTAGATTTTCCTCCAACCCCTGCCTCCATTCCCTAGTTTGTTTTCCTTGTTGCTTGTTGTTGCAGTTGCTGTTTTATTGTTTTGTGACTGCTGAAATAACCTACCACGCTGATATTTTTTTCATGTTTGGCCACTAAAGTCTCTACTCATTTAGGTTAGTGGTCATCTAATGGGCGATTCAAAATAGGACCAAAGCTTCCAGCCTCAAGGACTACCCCTTCTCTACACCTTTCTCTACACCTCTTCTTCAGCAAGAATTCACCTCTTTCCCTCCAAGAGCCCCTTTTCCATCTGAGAAAAGGAAAGAAAATAAGCTTTTCCTTTTGTAAACACAGGAAAATGATGTTCTCACCTGTGTTATCCTGCACATCTATATTATTTACACTCCCAGGGATCTATGGTTAGACTTATATTTATCGCTCAGTTAACTGCAGGTAGTTTTCATCCTAATTTGCAGTCAGTTCTTTCACTGCCTTAAAAAGTTACACATTTAAGAACCCTACAGATAGCACTGCCAATAAACTAACCAAATGGCATGCTGAGTAATTGAAAACTAGAGTCCAGATTCTAAGACTGGAGCTGGGAGGCCAGTGACCAGCTTTCCTTGCATAAGGGCCCAATAACAAGATTTATTCCCGTCTGGGGGCACCACGCTGCTGCCCTTGACCCTCCCTGACCCTCTGCTCCTCTGCAGTTCCTCTGTCTGGCCCAGCAAGGATTGCATTTGGAGATGTGAACAAAGCAGGGCTGAGCATGCTTATACTGAGGACGAAAAGAGAGTGTCCTGGTCAGAGCCATCTGGCTTTCCTAAGCATCAAAACAAAACAAAAATAAGCTCTCAGATTTTAGTGGATGTGCATGTATTCATTCTTTGCCTTCCCAGTTCATACTAAGCTGATTGCTAATCTTTACATTGGGACAAATGTGTCCAATTGCTGTGTATTGGGCTTTAATTATAATACAGAATGTTTAATGGGTTTATCCTGAACAAAATGGTGCATTTAATGGCATTTTAAAGAATATTTTTATGCAACAAAACTTCCTATTTGAAATATAAATGTATGTGCCTCAAAAGGAAATTTTTTGTAAAGGTTATAGAAATGGCAAAGTATGCTAATTTCTTTCTTTTTTTTGTTCTCCAGCCATTCACCCACTTCCCTTCTCCACCCACTCTTATTGAAGTCAAGGCCTTGCCTACCGGCATGCTGGTCTACCTCCCCAGGCAAGGGCTTAGGAACCACCAGGAGCCAACAAAGGCACCAGGAAGTCACAGGTATGCTTGTCATTAAGTCATATTTCTTGAGTTTCCAGTGTGGGAAAAGCTCTGAGCCAAGGCAGATAGGAGCTAAATGAATGGGAAATCTGCAGAGACACACAGTGGAAGCCAATTAATCTGCTGGCCAAGAACCCAAGCTAATAATTGCTTCTCCTCCACGTTTCCTACAATTTTTCAAGAAGAAACAGTACAAATACGATGTTAGCAGAGAAACATTTTTTTCTCACATTATACATGAGAATCTGATTCAATTAACTTATCTGGAGAATTTGAAAACTCTGATGTTTGAAAGTGGGAATGATACTAGCTAATATGTTTTGCCAGTCCTCCAGGATTATGTAATATTTCTTTGAATGAATCAGAACAGCACAGTATTAGAGAGTCAGACAGACATTGCTGATTAACTTTTGTCAAGCATTTCTTTAAATTAAGGAGATTGATATTTGGTGAGAACAAATAAGCATTGATTGTCCTACAGAAAGCACCAGAAATAAGTCTTGAGCTTACTTTTATTCACTTAAGAAATAAAACATAGATTTG
The DNA here is from genome assembly GCF_014108245.1 of Pipistrellus kuhlii. Classification (NCBI taxonomy): domain Eukaryota; kingdom Metazoa; phylum Chordata; class Mammalia; order Chiroptera; family Vespertilionidae; genus Pipistrellus; species Pipistrellus kuhlii. Next base: position 10,572,060 of record NW_023425540.1, on the reverse strand, counting down.
TCTTTATTCAGTAATTGAGAGAAACTGCATTCTGATAGATGCACTGGTCCTCCTTTTAATATATGCTGTATCAACAATAACTGAGCAGAAAACCAGAATTGGAAAACAGACACTGGACAACAGTATTCATTCCTCACAAGGCATCTACTTGGTCCCTAACTAAGATAAAACACCACGTGAGAAGCCTGGCTGGTGTGGTTCAGTGGTTGAGCATTGACTTAGGAACCAGGATGTCACAGTTCAATTCTCCATCAGGGCACATGCCCTGGTTGCAGGCAAGATCCCCAGTAGGGGGTGTGCAGAAGGCAGCCGATCAATGATTCTCTCTCATCATTGACGTTTCTCTCTCTCTCCCTCTCCCCTCCTCTCTGAAATTAATAAAAAAAATATATTTTTAAGAAAAAAACCCAAACACCACCTAAGGGATACCAATTACAAGTGCAAAATTATCTTTTTCTTCAAAAGAATTATTTTCCCCTTAAGCTTGTGTTCTATTTTCTTCACAAAGTGACTGTGAAAATAGGATGACTTGTTTCCATCCTGTGGGAACTGGCCAACTTTCTGGAATGCTGATGCTCAGGTGGGAGAGGACCCCTGGTGACTCAGGAGGCAGAGATAGCAGGAGGGCCTGGGAACGGCTGCTCAAAAGCACACTGGCCTTTTCAAGAGGTCTGTGTCCCTGTGGAGACTTTTTTCCCCACATAACAACAACAACAAAAATGTTTGTTCTTTGTTGCAATGCAAATACTTGTAGGATTTTAATGCTCCTCAAGAAAAAATAAGAATTGGGAGTCTTATATTCAATCAATTTGAATACCATTTTAAAGTACAGCTCAGTTCTGTGTATTTGCTAAATAAGGGAGAAGGTGGACAGGGCAGAAAAACCAAAATGGAAATGAGAGTGAGAGGGAAGAGGAAGCTCAAAGGAAAAAAAGCAGGAATTCAATGGAGGGAGAATAGAAAAAGGTATGTCTTCGCTTGTTCAGGCTGCTGTAACAAAAATACCACCAGTTGGGTGGCTACAACAGCAAACATTGATTTCCCACAGTCTAGAATCTGGAAGTTCAAGATCAAGGTGCTGGCAGATTCACTGTCTGGTGTAGTTTCATGGCTCATAAAAGGCCAGCTTCTCTCTGTGTCCTCACATGGTGAAAAGGCGGAGGGAGTCCCCTGAGGTCTCTTTTTCAGGGCACTAATCCCATTCGTGAGGGCTCCACCCTTAGAACATAATCACTTCCCAAAGACCCCACTTTCTATTATCATCACTTTAGGGATTAAGTATCAATATATGAATTTGAGGGGCACAATCTAGAACAAGACACAGAGGCAACGGTGAGGAGCAGAGGAGAGGGAAGACTAAATGTAGAGATGATGGGAGCATGGTCAGGAAAAGGGGGGCAGAGGTGGCATAAGACAAAACATAGAGGTTATTCAAAACTATAGTCTGAGGTCTCCATTGCCTTTGGTGTAGGTTATGGCATGTGGTCATTAAGCACACGACACTGACTTCCATGGTGAGTTATTCATCCTGCAGGCAGGTCTGAGGTGCTCATTCCTTCTCAGGTGGAGTACTGGGTGCTGGGATATAGCCCTGAGGCCCACATCCTGTGAGGTGAGAGACTTAGAAACAATGCTTTTGCCGCTGGGAGCCATGATTTGTGTTCATTATAAAATTCTGGTGCTTATATTTTAAATAAGAATCCTTTTACTACAGATTTCTTGTCTTTGTATTCTTAGGAATGATTAAGGGTTTAAAGTGGTAGTTTGGGACATTAGAGAAGTCTAAATTTTTTGTAAAGATTAAAAGGCTGCTTAATTAATTAATATTTGAAAGCAATTAGATGGGTTTGTGATTTGATAAGGGGTTTGCACAGAGGGGCAGGGTGGGGGTGGTGAGGAATCATTTAATGAACCTAAAAGTTACATTTGAAACGGAATTGTCCTGGCCCTTTTGTTTTTTCTCTAAAAGTGATATCCAGATTTCTTCTTAGTCCAGTTTAATCTCAGAAAGCAGAGTTCTTGGCCCTGTTATCCGGGGAATAAAGAGAATCTTCAGGTTAAATAAAGAAGCAAAACTCAGCCCTTACTTTCACAACTGCTCTGTCATATTTGTGATGGATGAGATGGCTAGTGAGTTCAGCAAGATAAGGAGAGGATGAAGGCAGCTTGTTTCTTTAGATCAAAATCTGCCTACTGGTCCGATGCTCTGGGCGTGTCCCCTGGGGCTGGTGTAGGACCTGGGTAATGGGTCTGGGGGGAGGGGGTTGCATCTTCCCAGAGGTGCCCCAGGTGGAGAATGGGGCAGGACCTGGGCAACGAGGGGGATTCCCAAAGGAAACTCCCTATCATTTCCTGTCTTCATGCTTGAGAAATTACGTTGATGAAAATATTGTTTAATAAAGTTACTTGGGAACAGATATTCATCTTCCACACAAAGTGAGATTTCTTTGAACTCTTAGACGACCCATTTCCTCAGGAAAATTCTGGAATTAGATGATTGCACAACAATGTGAATATACTTAATGACACTAAATTGTACACTTAAAAAGGGTCACCCCCTAGCTGGTTTGGCTCAGTGGATAGCATGTTGGCCTACAGACTAAAGGATACGGGTTCCATTCTGGTCAAAGGCACATGCCCAGGTTGCAGGCTCCATTCCTAGTAGGAGGCATGCAGAAGGCAATTGATCAATGACTCTCTCATCATTGATGTTTCTATTTCTCTCCCTTCCCCTTCCTATCTGAAAGCAATAAAATTTTAATAAATAAAAAGGGTCACAATGGCTTGGCAAGTGTGGTTCAGTGGTTAACAGTTGACCTGGGAGGTCCTGGTTCAATTCATGGCACATGCCCAGGTTGTGGGCTTGATCCCCAGTAGGGTGTGTGCAAGAAGCAGCTGATAAATCATTCTCTCTGATCACTGATGTTTCTGTCCCTCTCTCTTTCTCTCTCTGAAATAATAAAAACATTTTTAAAGGGTCCAAATGGTCAGTTCTGTGTTATCTATATTTTACCAGAAAAAATTTTTAAGTGGTCGATTTTCTACGAAACAAGTTGCAGCAATAATTAGGCATCAGATGTGGGCAAAGAGGGGGGAAATAGAGGACATTTGTGATAATGTCAACAATAAAAATAATTTGTCATCAATATAATACCTTTGGTTTTAAATCCATGGGAGGAATAAATGAAATTTCACCAAATAGGCTCATATTTTAGTATGATTTGATAATGAAGAAAATTCAAAATGGAAACAAATGTCTTAGCAGAACCATAGCTACTGAGTTTTTCTGATGCAAGAATAGTAAAATTGGGAGGAAAACAAAGGGACAAAAATTACTAAGAAAAATCCAGAGCTCACCATTATATCAGGAACTAAGAAGCAAGGACCTGGGTTCTTAGGAGATAAATTGCATCATTTGGCTTATAATCACTTTGTTTGCGAAACACTACATTCAGGAGGAATGGTATCTGGTAGGAAAAACATCCTTTTAATCTTATCAGAACCAGCTCTGCACCTGGAGTTTGGAGCCAGCTTCCTCTCCCTTCATTAGAGGCTCAGTTTCAAAGCCTGGGAGGACTATTGAGGAGAAGCAAAGCTACATACAATGATTCCTCTCCCTTTGCAGAGCACGCTGTGTGAGTCTGGAGAGGCAGCTCTGTCAGATCCCCAGGCAAAATGAGGGCCTCTAGCAAATGCAGAAGCTTACTCTTTTTAAAAAAAATTAATCTTCATTGTTGACAGTATTGCAGATGTCCACTCCCTCCACCCCCCATTGATCCCATTTACCTCGCTCCCACTCCCTCTCCAGCCCTTCACCACAACATTGTCTTTCTCATAATTGTAAAATAATTCACCTGATAAAATTAACTTTTATTGATCTCCTACCATCTGAAGCATAAAATTAATTCTTTTCTTCTTTTAAGCTTTATAAACAGCAGAGACCAAGCACGTGCTCAGTAGGCTTCTCCTGTAAAGAAGTGGTTGGCTTTATTATTAAGACCTGAGAATCAGAGTGCTGACAGTGTGAGTCCCAGTCTGAGGGCAGGAGAAGGCCCACGTCTCAGCTGAAACTGTCAAGCAGAGAGAATTATGTCTTTTTCTACCTTTGGTTCTATTCAAGTCCTTGATGGTTTGAATGATGCCTGTCCACAACGGGGAGGGCTTTACTAAGTCTACTGACTCAAGTGCTAAACTTTTCCAGAAATATCCTCACAACACATAGAAAATAATGTTTAACTAACTATCTGGGCACCCTGTGACCCAATCAAGTAATTAACCATTACAGAGTCATTTGGACTGTTTCCCCACTCTGGTGTCAATGAAATTGTGTGTGTGTTCATACCTATTACAATTATTAAGGCACAACATACACCCAGAAATGCAGACAAATCATAAGGATGCAGTCATCAATATTTCTAGTTATGATTGGTAAGGTATCAGGCTAGATAGATTGGGTAATGCTGTAGAAACAATCTAAAAATCTTAGTGGCTAAGTGATGAAGTTGGATTCTTGCTTATATTGTCTGTTGCATGCACTGATCATCTTAATTCCTCATGGACTGGGACATTCAGGGGCTCACTCCTTCCATCATCACAGGAAGGAATTTTCACAAAGTGAGCACACCGTGTGACCAGTACTCAGAGGAAATGATAGTACCAGGCCTGGCTCTCCCTGTCATGTCTCCTTCCTCCTACTTAAAAGTAATTATTTTCCTGATTTCCAAGCAGATAACATTTGCCTGCTGTGTCTGGTTTCTTTTCCTCAAGGTTGTGTTTGTGACATTCACCCAGGTATAGTTGGAGTTTATTCAGTATCATAGCTGCATAGCATTTCGTGTGTGGGTACATACTGCACTTTATACGTTCTACTGTTGACGGGCATTTGAGTAGTTTCCAATTTGGGGCTACTACAAAATATATATATTTGATTTTTTTACAGAGAGGAAGGGAGAGGGATAGAGAGCTAGATACATTGATGAGAGAAAAACATCGACCAGCTGCCTCTTGCACACCCCCTACTGGGGATGTGCCTGCAACCAATGTACATGTCCTTGACTGGAATCGAACCTGGGACCTTTTAGCCCACAGATCGATGCTCTATCCACTGAGCCAAACTGGTTTCAGCATGAAAGAAACTTTTGCAGAACTTTCTCTCATTCCATAAGTTTCCCTTCCAATCTGTTCATTATGGTGTCTCCATATACAAATTTTTAATTTAATGTGGTTCCAACTTAATCATTTTTTATGATTGTCATTTTATAGGTCTTATTTTGAAATCTGTGCCTATTCCATAATCATGAGTATGTTTTCCTATATTTTTCTACTGAAAGATTTATGATTTTACCACTTGCAATGAGTTCTGCTCTCCATCTGTAATTGATTTTTGTGTTTAGTGTGATATAGAGCTTAAAAATCATTTTTTCCACATGGATATCCAATTGGTCCAGCCCAATCAGTCAAAAAGGCAATCTTTTCCTCTTGCCTAGTAGTGTCACTTTTGGTGAGTGCATAAGCATGGGTCTAGTGTCCAGACTTTCTAATCTGAATTATTCATCTAACCATGCACTGCATTAATTGTCAGTTTTATAATCATGAAATATATTGCATTCTAAAATTCTTGTCTCAACACAAATTCACAGAAAAAGAAGCAATGGTTCAAATGATAGAGATTTCATTTGGGGAGCTCTTAACATGGATGATCAAGTGCCCTCATAAGACTACACATTCCCACCCACCTGGTGTGGCTCAATAGTTAAGCATTGACCTATGAACCAGGAGGTCAAGGTTCAATTCCCAGTCAGGGCACATGCCCAGGTTGCAGGCTTGATCTCCAGTATGGGGTTTACAGGAGGCAGCTGATCAATGATTCTATCTCATCACTGATGTTTCTATTTCTCTCTGGAAAAAAAAAAAAAAAAAAAAAAAGGCTAGACATTCCCTAACAGAGTATAGCGTTATTATTTTACTTGTTTGCCCTGAATTTTGTCAACTTTTGGTTCTAGCATTTTTTTTTAAGTGTACCACATTACTAGTGATATTAACAACCACAATTTATTCCATTATATACCAGGCATTGTGTTGGCGGTTCTCTCATTACATCTGCATCCTTGGGTTTATGTTCCTCATTTCCATTCTTTGGAATCTTTCCAGGAAGTAAGTGTCAGAGATACACTTTCATTCTCTCTGTCTGCCTCTCCCAAGAGCACTTCTTTTCCCCACTGTACTATTGTATTCATGTGCAATTCTTTCATCACAGTGTAGGTGAGGCTGCTTTCTTATTGTGGGCCTCGGTGTCCACATCCCTGTTGTTCTGTCTGATTCTTTTGCCCTTCTCAGGAGGAATGACGATTCACGAGGCTTCTTACTGCCTGGGGAGCCGAGCCCTGGGTATTTTATCCTCCCACCCTCCTCCATCCAGGAAAAGAATGATGGCAAAGATGCCCTTTGCACCGATACCTATTCGTCAGGGACCAGTGGTCTAAGGGAACTAGTTAAGCATGATTTAGAAAATTTATTGGTGACTGAACTGCCATTCGTCATGTGTAGGTGAAGAGAAAGATGTGTAGGTAGCCAGTTTTCAGGGGGAAATGGAAAACATGGTGAGAGTTAGCTGTTTGATGAGCATGGGAGATGCTGAGGCTTCTGGGAGGACTGGGCTCAGGGCCAGTGTTGGTGACCCTGGTGGGGATTCTCAGGGACAGCATTCAAGGAGGGTGGGGAGGGGAGTGCAGCAGGCCAGCTTGGAGGTTGAGGGTGTGTTGCACACCTTAGAAACAGGCTCCGAAGGAGGCCAAGGAGCAGATTCTCTAATGTGCACATTCGTTTTTACACCCAGGCACCCACAGGTCTCTCTGCTGCTCCCCTCCCCACCAAGGAAAGTATATTGAGAACTTAGCCAATATTCTAAAAGAAATTTTGGCAAAAGAGGCTCCAGCTCCCCCCATGGCCCATGACATATGTGCTCTGTTCTGAGCCAAACAGGCAGAGGTGGGAAGAGGAGGGAGACTGAGCTCCACAGAGGCATAGAGCCCTCTTGTACCAGCTGCATTGTTGTGCAGTAACCATGCATTTTGTATGTTTTCCCAGCAAAGTTCATGTCATTGGTGGAGGAGGACTGTGTGTAGCTAAAAGTGTGGAAACAAGGAGGCTGGATTTGGGAAAATCAGTATTTGGAAACAATCCCCTGTTGTTGGGCAGACTTTGAGGGGTTCTTCTATTCCATTTAAATGCAGGATAATGGTTGGTACAGAAATCCTTGAGCTCTTCCTGATGACAAGGGACAAGAAAGGAAGCAAAGGCTCCAAAGGGGCTCTTATTGTCCCTAGATTAGCTCAGCTTCCGAGTTCTGTACACCTTACACTTACATCCGTGGACGAACAGGGATGAGAGCGGCAGACTGCTCAGAAGGAGAGGGAATCCAGCAACCTTCTGAGCCCTGTAGGCCCTCCTGGAGCTCGGGTGTGGAGGGAGCCTTTACACTGTTAAGTCATGTGGCAGGAGTAAGTCTGGCACATCCAAAATCTTGCCTGCCTCCCTCAGTCTGTCTCCAGCACCAGAGTGTGGCTGCTTTCCCAGTTTCCTTCAATGTCCAAGAGATAAGATGTTCCTCCATAGAAGAAGAAGGAACAAAGAATGAGACGAAGTGGTTCAGTTCGGACTTAAGGAGGTTTGCGTGGATTATGGAACGCCAGCTTTTGTTACTTAGTGTGATTCACCAAAACTGGAAGGAGGGCGTCAAAGTTGTGAGAGCAAGAGCATTCAATCCTGCCACCCTCCTAGGACGTGCCTCCTGCTTCCATGGAGACACAGCTTGTAAACACCAAGGAAATAACCTTTTGCAGAATTGACAATGTTTAAACCTAATTATGTTCTGACCCATTCAGTTCTCTAACCCTCCCAACCCTAGGAGGCAGACATTATTTCTATTTGACAGACGGGAAAACTGAGGCTCAGAAAGATGAAACCATTTGCTGAAGATTGCTTCCAAAGTAAAAACTGAAGAAAAGAGTTAGCCCAGACCTGTTGGGCTCTAAAGTGGATGCCCGAAAGTGAAGTCAATTTTGGTCTCAAATACCGTAACAGTCCTCAGGACTTGACATTTTTATTAGTCCTGTGCACTGTCTGAGGTTCGCCTCATGAGCAGCAGTTAGATTCCATGCAAGGTTGTCATCACCTTGGCCCTTCGCATATTCCCATGATTCTCAAATATTTTAAGAGGTTGGTTTTCCAGGCATGGAAACGTAGGCAGTCTCACAGTTTCTAAGCGAACCAAGACATTCTTAGCAGACTGGGTAATTTTGACATGAGTTGTTTTATCTCTGAACTTTATGATAATAGGGCAATAGACAATCTCACCGAATGTTCAGATGTGTCAGGAGATCCATTCAGAACAGGCGAGGAGAACGCAGTCGGCACCACGTGTGTGGCAGATGGAAACGCCTGCTCTGAGCCAGCAGTGGACAACCCCAGGTGTTCTTCATTCGCAGCTCAGCCCAGATCTGAGGCTTGGAACCGAACTTGCCAGAGCTTTGATTGAACTCCCTTGCTTTTGTCTAATTCCACACAGAGCGTCCTGAGAAACCTGCTCTCCCAGGCCTTGGCTGCTCATGGCTTGTACATGGGTTTCTTATCATTTTTAAATGCATCTGAATCCAAACAATTCCTTGAAGTTCTGAAGGTGCCGCGTCTGCAGTTTCTCAGATGTCTGGCGTGAGGAAGGCATGCTGAGCAAAGGGCACACCAAATGTCCTGGCTGCGTGGCCTGCACTTGACTGTGGGGTGGAGAGGAGTCACCTACACTGGGAAATTAGGATGGACAGTCCTCAAAATCTGAGGACCTCCAGGGTTTTCACAGCAAACCCCCCAATTAATACTTTCTATTGCGAGGAGTACATATCCCATGGAAGTAGCTGAGCTTTGTAGAAAGTGGATATAAAATCAAAGGATTGAAGTAACTAGCCCATAGCCACACAAATCAATGCTAGAAGCTGAGAATAGAAACCAGTCTTCTGACCTCTAGCCTGAGACTCTATCCATCATCCCTGTCTCCCTGGGACTAAAATACACCCTTTTCTTTAAAAAAAAAAAAAAAAAAAAAAAAAAAAAAAAAAAAAAACCCGAATGGAACCAGCATGAAATTGAGTGTCATTACTGTAGTTGCCATAGCAACTAGATTTAGAATTCAAAATACAAACTGATTTTGTGGCGGGGGGGGGGGGTGGTGGTGGGTTTGGGGGGGAGGGCATTAGGGAGATGGTGGTAGCCCCCTCTGAAAATAAATAAACTTTACTTTTTCTATGACTTGAATCCTCAGACAAAACATTTTAGTGATCTGAGTTTTAGAATTTCCAGACAGATCAATAGAATTTCCTCTCACGGATTTTTTACTGTTTTTCTTTTTACTTTTAAACAAAATGAATATTCTATTTCAATTCTATGGTTATCTTAATAGTATTTAAGGTTCTTTAGAAATTTGATGATCCATTATGTAATTAGTACATTGTATAAGATTTTAAATCATTTCTAGCCAGGATGTAGTTCTATATATCCTCACAATGGATAGGCAAAAGTTATTCATTTATTTAGTTTCTAGGGTTATACAATTATCGCTTTGAAAATAAAAAATTGTTCCCTAAAAGTTCTCACTAGTAAAAGGACTTTACATGGAAAGAGATTATAATGATATGCAGTACAAACTCGTAGTTGCCACTCAGTATCCACTTCCCCCCTTTTCCTTAGTAATAAGAACCCCCATTTTTTTTTTCTAACCTCTTTGCCCTCAAGCCCATGTCCACCAAAGCCAAATGTAAGGGGGAGTGCTTTGTGTGGAAGTATCTTTAAAGGAAGGACGGCCACAGGCTTCCTCCCCAGACCCTGGCTGGGAGGGCTTAGAGCTCTGACATCCATCTAGCATCTCTGGGGTCATGGGACACATTTGGGAGGGGGCGGGGTAGCAAAGGTATTGGCGGGACAAATCCTGTGTCTTGAAGATTTAGGGGAGCAGGACCATGTGTGCCCTCACCGTCTGCCTCTGGGCAGCTTTTCTATTTTGGGTAAACCACTGCCAATTTGGGCTTTCTGTGCATTTGTAGCCTAAGTTCCTCTTTTTTTCTTTTTCTTTCTTTTTTTAAATATATTTTATTGATTATTTACAGAGAGGAAGGGAGAGAGACAGAGAGCTAGAAACATCGATGAGAGAGAAACATCGACCAGCTGCCTCCCGCACACCCCCCAACGGGGATATGCCCGCAACGAATGTGCATGCCCTTGACCGGAATCGAACCTGGGACCCTTCAATCCTCAGACTGACGCTCTACCACTGAGCCAAACCGGTTTCGGCCGAAGTTCCTCTTAAGGCAGTGGTTGGCAAACCTCGGCTCGTGAGCCACATGCTGCTCTTTGGCCCCTTGAGTGTGGCTCTTCCACAAACTACCACGGCCTTGGTGAGTTTATTTTGAAGAAGTGGCGTTATAAGAAGTTTAAGTTTAAAAAATTTGACTCTCAAAAGAAATTTCAATCATTGTCCTGTTGATATTTGGCTCTGTTCACTAATGAGTTTGCTGACCACTGTCTTAAGGGATACACATAAAACAGTATTATCATGATCCCTTGGATTATTCTATTAAAAAGTGTAAAGCTTCAGGCCTACAGGAAGGAAATAACCCATCTGGTGTTTTACACAGCTCAGTCCACCCATCCATCTCTCTTCCACCTTGTTTTACATGATTTAGCAAGTGGAATGTAGGTTTCCCTTCAAAAAGTTTTTACTAAAAACCTATTACATGTTGTGACTTCCTAATTTTTCTTATTTTGTTTGCTCCCAAAATAAGAAGGCCAATTATTTGTGGCAGGCCCAAAATCTACCAACTTTGGAAGCGTTGAGCATTGTGCAGTCTCTCAGCATACTATATCATAACCCCAGGGCATTGCACATCGGTGACACTTGCGTAGATACACCTCTAGGGGGTCCACTTGCAGGTCATTTCAATGGTTTGTGGTGGTTTTTGCTGGTTTATAAATGTTTAGAAGAAAAAGAATCTGGCCTCTGTAAAGGAAGGGTTATACCATGGAAAGCTCATCAGGAGGGGAGATTCCTGATTCAGTCAGTCCAGAGGTGGACAGTTATTATTAACCTGCCCAGGTTGAAGCGCCCTGGTGACACAAACACAAGGACAGCAGACTTAAGCAGGACTGAGGAAGGCTGTAGAGTTTGAATGGACCGGGCACTGGGAGCAAGAGGAGCGGTGAGGGCTGTGGCCTCCTAGAAGGAAGAATAAGAAAAAGTACAAAGAGAAGAAATATTTTAGTCAAGCTTCTATTTGATAAGCATTATTTGGGCATACAGTACTTTTATTGTTATTAAGGCTTATGTGTCTTACACTTTGTGCTCTCAGTGGACTGTGCTGTTTTTAATAAGAACACCTACTTTAACGAGTGCATGTTTTATAGTCTTAATAAAGGGGATTGTGAGCTCCTTGACAAGTGAGCTGGGGAAATCATGCTCCTAGTTTATTCATTCAATGATTCAACAAAATTGAGCAATGTGTATTTTTATATCTGTATATTTGACTTCAGAGTGATTTCCATGAATAATCGGTCATCTTTACATTACCTTGAGTAACCAGTACAGTATTTTGGTGCTTTATAAAGATTCATGAAATGTATTCAATTTTGTTGCGGGGGAAAAAAATCATAAGTTCATATATAACCTCCTCTCACTCGAGAAAAGCCTACTGTTGATTTAGACAGCTCAGGTGATGGTTATCCAAAATATTCAAATGCATTTGTAGTGCTACAAAGCTCACTTGCCTGGGTTCAAATCCAGGCATTGGAATTTATTAGTTGGGTGACTTTGACCTTAATCTCTCTGGGCCTCAGTTTCTTCATCTGCAAGAGGGGGATCATTATAGATGTGTATCATAAGGTGAAGATGAGACATTGGAACCCTGAGAATGGCAAGTGTCTACCTCATAGATGTGTTTGGGTGCGAAGCTCAAAGCTTGTTCTGCCTTGAGGGGGCTTATGACCTAATGTAGCAATAAGAAAAGATACAGCCCTAGCTGGTTTGGCTTAGTGGATAGAGTGTCCGCCGATGGACTGAAGGATCTCCAGTTCGATTCTGGTCAAGGGCATGTACTTGGTTGCAGGCTCAGGCTCAATCCAGAGCTGGGGTGTGTGTAGGAGGCAACCAATTGATGTGTCTCTCTCTGTCTCTCCCTCTCACTTCCTCTAAAATCAATGGAAACATAGCATGAGGTGAGGATTAACAAAAACAAAAAATATATAGAAAAATTATGAAAAAGGTGCTTCTGAGTATATACTAATGGCTATCAGGCCATAGGGAATCTATGATAGGAGTTATTTGTGATATTTTTTTTCTGGAGAATAGAGGATTTCAGCCAGGTTTTAAACTATAGGTCAGATTTAAATTCATAAAGTGTGTTGTACAGACCCACAATCCTCAAATTCAAATGCTCCAAAAAACATTCTATTTATTATTCATGTGATTACAAAAATGACCTCATGCTTTTTAGTAAGAACTTGACATGAACTGATGTGAGGCTATTGATCTTTATTATTCCATGTTGTGACTTTCTAGTTTTTCTGCAGAAGTATTAATGTGTTTGAGTCTAGGATGCTGTCCTCCATTGGTGGTGTATACTAGTTAAATGAATGACTCCCAAACTTACAGCTTAAAAACAGTAATCACCATTTATTATCTCTCATGATTCTATGGGCTGATGGGCTCAGCCAGGTTGTTCTTCTACTCATCCTGGTGTCAGCTGTGGGCTATTGTCCTCTGGAAGTTCACCTTGGCTGGACCTTTTGACATGGCCCACTCATGGCAGGGGCTGAGTTGGACCTGAGCTGGGTCCAACCTATATTTTGGGTATCAACCTATACGTGTATGAAGGGAAACAGCCACACAACATTTTCAAGGATGAGATGTCTCAAGTCACCCTCACAACCTTCTCTGTGTGACTCCATTTGGGCTTCTCATCATTACAGTTGGATTTTGAGAGAGCGAACTACAAGGAAATGGAAGAAAAGCTACAAATTTCCTCAGGCACCAGCTCAGTTTACAGTATCACTTACTTATATTGCCTTTAGTGACCCAAAAAAGTCACACACCTGCCTAGATGAAATGACAAGGGAAATGAATAACCTCTCAATGAGAGAAGTATTGTAGCAAAGAATTCATGGCCAGTGTTAATCCAAGACAGGATGTTCTGAACTCTGTGGTGTAGGGACCACATCATCTTTATAAAGTGTGATACATCTCTAGCTCAGGAGTTTTGTGTAAGATGTAGAAGATCTGTCAGTCTTCCCATTGTATATTTTTAGTCCAATCTGGTGCATGATAATGAAATACACCAACACCATGATTGATATTTTAAAAAAAAAATGTTGTGTGGCTGTTTCCCTTCATTCATGTATAGGTTAATACCCAAAATCTCTTACCATAAATTTAAATAATTCCAAGACTGTACTTTCAAATGTCCTATTAAACATTGAAAACTTACAGTAAAACCTTAATATTTTCTCTTTTAAATATCTCCAATGTGCCAAAGCCTGTTTGGCTCAGTGGTAGAGCATCGGTCTGCGGACTGAAAGGTCCCAGGTTCGATTCCGGTCAAGGGCATGTACATTGGTTGCGGGCACATCCCCAGTAGGGGGTGCGCAAGAGGCAGCTGGTCGATGTTTCTCTCTCATCGATGTTTCTAACTCTCTCTCTCTCTCCCTTCCTCTCTGTAAAAAATCAATAAAATATATATAAAATAAATAAATAAATAAATAAATAAATATCTCCAATGTATCTAAATTCTAAAGTTACTTGATATCCATCACCAACTGTTTTTAAACTACATGAACAAACTTGTTTTTTTGTTTTGTTTTTTTTTTGCAAGACAAGTTTTACATCATTTCTTTTGCTCATGAAATTTGCATTTCCATTATACTTTTCTACAATATAAACATGGGAATTCCATTTAAAGCTAATCTTCTAAAATACCGCATGATATTTTAAATACCCTGCTCCACATTTTGAATAATTACTTCTGGATTTAGTTATCAATACAATAATTACCATTGCATAACGAAATAAAAATAAAAATGTCTCATAAATTTTGATAATTATATGAAAGAACATAACATTTTATTGAAAAAAAATCATCCTTAGTTATATGGATAATTTTTTTCCTACTTATTTATTTTTTTCTTTTAGGTCATATGACTTTGCTTGAATATTACTTATTACAAAAATGTAAAAAAGTATTCAACATCTATTTGATTTGTATTTTTCTATTACTTAGAGAATTCAATCACATAAATAGATGGAAATGAAAGAAAATTGTTACAACAATGTCACTCAATTCTTGGAACTCTTCCAAGCTACCCTCCAGAAATTATGCTATAGTCTATCATTAAAAATTACTTTCAATGTTCTAAAATTAGGTTCTTCTTCAATTTGGTTTAAAACAACACCTAATTTTTAAAAACCTAGAAACCAATTTGATTTATTATATAGTCATAAGTATAGACTTATTTCCCATTTTGAGGAAAGATCAAGGAATGGTGACAGGTATGCTTTTGACCAATTAGATGGCTTCATCCCTTTCCCCAAAGGACTACAGGAGTGATGGATCCCTGGAGTGTAAGTCTCAAGAAGGAGTTGGGGGCCCTGCTGTTGTGGCTCAGTGTTTGAGGGTCAAGCTATGAACCAGGAGGTCGTGGTCAGGGCACATGGCCAGGTGGCAGGCTCAATCCCCAGTAGCGGGTGTGCAGGAAGCAGCTGATGAATGGTTCTCTCTCATTTATGTTCTCTCTCCCCTGCTGAGAGAATGGCTCCCTGGTTGACCAATAAGCCACAGCCTTTTGAAGAAATAAATAACTGGGTTGACATGTTAGAGGGAGACTCAATTAATACAGTTTGTTTCCCTTCAGGAAATCCTTAACAAATTTATATTTTAAATGGTTATAGGTAATTAACCTACATATTTTACACTGGCAGAAATATAAAATGATACTTTGTGCCTGGTATCTGATAGGAAAATAAAGAATATTTCTGAATGAATGAATAAGATTATTAGAAATTATCCAGATTCTTATCTGGGGAATAGATTTATGAGATGATTAAATTTAATATTATTATGGAGTCTGAGAGAAGTGTGTGATTTGGGTGACACCATGTTTGTCCTAAACCCAAAACTTCAGTATAGACTGAAACTCTGCAAGTGGGCTCAGCAATTTTAGATGAATTTTCATTTGCAAATGTTACACAACCATGTTTTAAAAACTAGAGTATCAGTTGTTTGTATAGAAAGGTGGAGTCTGATTGGGTTGGCTCAATGGTTGAAGATTGATCCATGAACCAAGAGGTAACCAGTCAGGGCACATGCCCAGCACAAGTCATCCAGTTGATATTTCCTACTCTCTATTTCTCTCCCTCCCCTACTCTCTAAAATCAATAAAAACATTGTTAAAAAATTGAAAGGTGCAATAAAAATATTTTTTAAAATATTGAAAGATGGAGTCAGATGGTTAATAACTCAATGCTGTATCTAGATGCTACCCCTTGAATTTTGAAATAGAATTAACATAACATTGACATAAAATGAGGCCAGTGTTTTTAAATATATGGGAAACAACTTTTAAAATGTATTACCCCACAAAGTGATTGTGGTGGAGGAGGCTAGCTATGACCCCAGAATGGTGCTTCTTCTCCCACAATTTAGAGATGTTTTTGGTTTCTGTCCAACTTAGGACATCTTCCCGCTCAGCTTTATATCTGGGTCTGGCCATGAACCTGTTCTCTCCAATGAGATGTGAGTGCAAGTGATGGGTGTTGCATTTTAGCCAGGCTATTTAATAGGCGGCTAAGCCTTCCCCACTGTCTTCTTGCCTTTTTGTTGGCTAGGAACAGGATAGATACTCTGCGGGTGGGGGGGGAGGGGGTTTCAATCACAGCACCAGGGATGTTGACACCACAGCATGGAAGGTGTTACGGTCTTTGAATCACAAGTTAGAGGAAAACTGCCTAGTGACCAGGCATTTTTCATCAGACTGTTACATGAACATGGAAAAAACAAAACAAAGCCATTATATCAAACAACCAAATGTTGGGTTTATTTCCTATAGTTGTTAATATTGTCTTAATAAAACAGAGGTCAAATATATAGAGAATAAAAGTCACATAAATTGCCCTAACTGGTTTGGCTCGGTGGATAGATAGAGCTTCAGCCTGCGGACTGAAAGGTCCCAGGTTCTATTCTGGTCAAGGTCATGTACATTGGTTGTGGGCACATCCCCAGTAGGGGGTGTGCCGAAGGCAGCTGATCAATGTTTCTCTCTCATCGATGTTTCTAACTCTCTACCCCTCTCCCTTCCTCTCTGTAAAAAATCAATAAAATATATATATTTTAAAAGTCATATAAATTAAAGAATGGTATGTTTATATTTTATGTGTAAAGGAATATAAAGTATTAAAATAGACCTAAGGTATGTGGGTGCTTCAATTTTTCCTGCTGACTTTGAGAGATTTGAATGTGCCTCTTTACTGTCAGAACTCCACTCACACGTGCTAACTTTCTGAACACCTGCCATTAAAAATGCCTGAAACTGGCACAAGCAAATTGTGGATGACTACAGAGGACTGTTTGGAAAATGTTGTCATTCCAACAAGTGGGGAGAGGGAAGGGAGGGAGAGAGAGAGGAGGGAGAGAGAGAGAGAGAGAGAGAGAGAGAGAGAGAGAGAGAGAGAGAGAGAGAGAGAGAGAGGAAGCGGGCTAAACAAAGAGCAGCATGTCATATTATTAAAATGATTAGGAGTCAGCAGCAAAGTCAGAGTGATGGCATTGCCTGGGACGAGGAGCCGTTGTTCTGGCCGTGGCATCTGTTAATTGCACTCGCGTAGTGCAGACCTGGCCAGTGTGTTGGCAGCCACGATTGGCAGTGGAAGAGCCTGACTGGCCAGGGCTCGCCACGCATCCATCTTCATTCAGCCTTCCTTCCCGAAGGCCAGGGTTATTGATGCTCTAACAAGCACACCGACAGGCTTTCTCCAACTTCTGTTCATAGGAGGGCAGCAGCTTTCCCTGCAATTTATACAAATGATTTGGCATATGTGGATTTTCAATGCTGATTTTTTTAAAGTAATCTGTTGAAGTCTTCATGTTTTTATTTGGGATAAAAAGAGGAATAGAACACAGACTATCAGTCTGTCATATCCCTTCTAAAACTGACTTACATAAAACAGGAGAGAAACCAAATACCATTTGAATCAGTTATGGTTAGACATCCCACTCTATATTAACGGATGTTCAGCTAACACCACTTTTTAAATTTTGCTTCATCTTTGAAGTAGTCAGTTCTGATTACTCTCAGAGAAAATTACATGCAGCACATATTATGGTTACGTAGAGTGCAAGCACGTTCTAATTACTAGGATTCTCCTAAATTCAAAAGCATTAAGAATTTTTATAACATGATGATTATAGACAATAGCAGGGCAGGCAACGTCTTCACTTGGGCCCACATTTCAGTCTGTAATCCAGATGTTTTGTTTACATGCGGCCAAGCCTTCATCTTTCAGATTCTTTCAACTTTAATTGACAAAATCTTTAAACCATATTGACCTGATGCTTCATAGGCTCAGCATTGCTTTACTCCTTGTGTGAATAATCAACTAAACAAAGAGTTGGATAATTCCAGAATCTCTCTCAGTTTTCACTATATTTTACTGCAGAAACAACCCCCAGATCTCTGGTTTATGTCTCACTGACATTTGATGTCATCTGTGCTTGGCTTTGTGTATCTTTATTTTAGGACCTAAGTGGGAAGAACAGCCCCTTTTGTGGACATGCCACGGGCATGGCTGAAGGAAAAGAACAAGAGAGGTGATCTAAACACACCTCTCCTCAAAGAGGGGGGAAAAACACACAAAAAGCACAGCTCAGATGTAGCAAATATCCTGTCAGCTCACATATCAGCCCAAGCAAGTCACGAGGTCAAGTGGTGTGGGAGGGGAAGGATAATCCTTTTACTAGAAGAAGGAGCCAATAGTTGACAATAATAATACAAGATATTCCAGTGCACTCTCGTGGTTGCAAACATTTACTTACCCCATCTGTTAAGATTTTGGTTCCTGGCAATTATCATCAGTTTATTATCAAATAAACTCATAAAAGTTCTTACAGGTTTGGACATTTGTTACATTGATAGTAGGTAGAACTTACTCTGCTGGATCAGAAAGGATGGACATATTGTTTTCAGTGGAAGTGGAGTTTTTGGGGTGCCATAAAGAGAATTTCCTGAGCCCCAAAGGGAGGATGGAGTTACATGGAAAGCTTTATTGATGGTGTAAATTAAGGGGGTTACCCTCCAAGTTCCCATTTCTGTTCCTCTTGCCATGGAAGAAGTCCAATCTTGTCTTTAGGAGGTTCAGAATTAGGGCCACTGCCCAGAATTTCTGCTCCATATTAAAGTCCATCCAGTCCAGTCCAACATCAGGATAGCTTAGTTTGTGTTCCCAGCTGCAGTCCATTGTGTGTAAGTGTGGGTCCCAAGCAAGAGAGTATATGAGCAAACAAGAGAAAAGGAGCTCTTTGTCCGGGGATTTTAACCAGGAGCCTCTTCAAACTAACAAGTTAACTTTTCAAGGTTTTGCACACTTCTGATGAGGCCCGCCCCTAGCCAATCCATTGCCCCCAGGCTCCACTGCACACACACCCATCGTCCCTTTCTCCAGTGATCTGCAGGGAATGGACTGGTGTTTCCCTGGGGAATTGAAACTGCAGCCTCCTGGTGAAGTTGCTCACATGTCCATGATTATAATGCCTGGCCTCCGCTTTCCTCTTTTCCCATTATTAACTAGAGGCCCGGTACATGAATTCATGCACCAGTGGAGTCCCTTGGCCTGGCCTGCAGGATCAGGCCAAAACTGGCTCTCTGGCATTCCCTGAGATGTCCTGGATTGCGAGAGAGCACAGGCCAGGCCGAGGGACCCCACTGGTGCATGATTAGGGCCGAGGAGATACAAGGGAGGTTGGCCAGCCAGGGAGAGACGGTGGGAGGGTTCCAGGGCATATCTGGCCCATCTAGCTCAGTCCAGATTGGCCGGACCCCAGCAGCCAGCTAACCTGCCGATCAAAGCGTTTGCCCACTGGTGGTCAGTGCGCATAATAGTGACTGGTTGAGTGGCCTTAGTATATCAGTGGCATATTACACTTTTTAAAAATATATATATTTTATTGATTTTTTATTGAGGAAGGGAGAGAAAGAGGGACAAAGAGCTAGAAACATTGATAAGAGAGAAACATCGAACAGCTGCCTCCTGCACACCCCCCACCGGGGATGTGCCCGCAACCAATGTACATGCCCTTGACCAGAATCGAACCCGGGACCCCTCAGTCTGCAGACTGACGCTCTATCCACTGAGCCAAACCAGTTTTGGCCATATTACACTTTGATTGGTTGAATGAATGACCAGATGACCAGACACTTAGCATACTAGGTTTTATTATATAGGACATTAACTAGCTAATTATGTTGATAATATCACAAAACATAGCTATCCCAAAAGGATATTTTCATTCAGCTCATTCCCTATGCCTAAAGCTTAATAAACCTGGACATTAGAAGAAAGAGGAATGACATGAGACAGATTTTATCCATAAACTGAAGTGAGATCTAAAGCCCATTCCTCCTGAGGAAGGAGACCAAAGTTTTGCCACCCTGGAGCTGCCTTCGGGGATATTGACTTTTAGCCGGTTATTAAGAAGTAAAAGACTCAGAAAGAACCTTTGACCCTCCCCCTTTCTTGCCCAAGAGATTCAGACAGGAATCTTCCTGTTTCAGGAAGGAAACTTTAGGATGTTCACCTTAGCCTGAATAGCCTAATTTGAATTAAGAGTGGTAAATAGAGACCTTCAGGCAGGAGTCTGTTAGCTAGAAGCCCTCTGGATCCCCCTGTTTCTGAGTCCTCTGGCAAGGACTTTCCTGCCATGTGTGGCCCAAGCTTCCTCAACTACTTGTAAACTGTCCAGTCTCACTTCTGAAGTCTAAGATACGACCCTCTCCCTTTCTCCTTTGTTCCAAATTCCTTATATACTCCGTGCTGTCTCACTGTCTTTGGAATTATTGTGCTTATGTGAATTCTCCTTGCCCATGCATTAACACTTTGATTTTCTCCTGTTTATCTCTCTCTCTGTTCATTTGATTACTAGCCCAGCTAGATCTTGGAAGGTGGGAGGAAAAGCATTATTGTTGTATTTAGCTCTCACACTAATCAGACTCTGAGGATCAGGCCTGGTGCTCAGGGGTCCTGGGAAAGAGATACAATCTGCTTTCACTGCCTCTCTCCTACCTCCTTCCAGGAGCCTGGGCATTTCTCCTATAACAGCCTTTCTTTCCATCCCCACCTGCCCCACCCCCATCATTCCACAAGCATAGGGAGGAAAGGGGGGGGGGGGAGTTCCTCCAGACAATCCCTGAATCTTAGGTTCCCTGGAGGAGCCAATCCTCTTGGATCCAATCACTGTCCACTTTAACAGAGGGACAGCTACTTAAGGGTCTTGAGTTAAAATGTGTCCACGGCGGGGCCTGATAACTGTGTTGTGAAATCATCTTTTAAATGTTGCCTATTCTTCTGCTCACTTGCCTACTCTTTTCCTCTAAGGTTCACTGCTTTTTTTTTTTTTTTTTTTAATGTATTTTTTATTGATTTCAAAAAGGAAGGGAAAAGGAGAGAGAGATAGAAACATCAATGATGAGAGAGAATCATTGATTGACTGCTTCCTGCAGCAACCTGGGCATGTGCCCTTGACCAGAATACAACCTGGGATCCTGCCAAATTCTCTCTGCAGTAAAGACCATCAAACCCCTCTTTTGAATTTCAGATGTGTGCATCCCCACTGCCCATCTTAAAAAAATAAATGAAACTGCCATTTGATTCAGCAGTCCCACTTCTGTCCTCACTCTGGTTCCAAGAGAATAATATTTTTTAAATCTTTTTTTAATTTTTATTTTTATTAAGGTATTATATGTGTACATATCTTACCATTGCCCCCCCGCCCTACCCCACTCCCATACATGCCCTCACACCCCAGAGTTTTGCGTCCATTGGTTATGCTTATATGCATGCACACAAGTCTTTCGAGAATAATATTTCTTAAACCAAGATTAAAAGCATTATACTGTTATAAAGGGAATGAAGGTTATATTAAATAGTGATTATCTGGCCCACTTCTAATCATGCCAAGGAACTGCTAACATGTTTCTGCTTTTCTTTCTAGATTAACATTTTGTTTATTCTACTTGGAGGTCTCCAAGAATAATTTGAGATGCCTGGTTCTTCTATGCCAGCATGAAGTATATATGTTTAACTTGTGTGTTTTTTTTCTGTTTTTGCATTATTTTCCAATCATCAGTAGGTTTTAACATTTTGAATTAAAATGTATTTTTTAAATACCCTGCAAATCTAATCAATGTATAAAATGGGAACGTTGTTTTCCCCAGGTTTATTCTTTTAAATTGAAGTCAGGAGTAAATGGTTTTTTTATATATGTACTAGAGGCCTGGTGCACAAAATTCGTGCAAGGAGCTTGGCCCCTGGCTATAGCAGCAGCTGCCTCTGCCTCAACCCCTGCCACTGTGGCTTCGTCTGGAAGGTGGTGCAGTCTAATAAGCATATTATGCTTTTATTATCCTATCTAATAAAAGAGTAACATGCAGATTGATCATCACTCCAACACACAATATGGCTGCCCCCCCTGTGGTCAAAGATGGCTGCCCACATGTGGACACAAGAAGGCCACCATAAGATGGCCAGCAGGGAAGGGCAGTTGGGAGGGACCAGGCCTGCAAGGGAGGGCAGTTGAGAGGGACCAGGCAGTTGAGAGGGACCAGTTGGAGGTGATCAACCCTGCAGGGGAGGGCAGTTTGGGGTGACCAAGCCAGCAGAGGAAGGAAGTTGGGGGCAAACAGGCTGGCAGGGGAGCAGTTAGCCATCAGTCGGGCTGGCATAGGAGTGGTTAGGGGGTGATCAGGCTAGCAGGCAGAAATGGTTAGGGGCAATCAGGAAGGCAGGTAGGTGAGCAGTTGGGAGCCAGCAGTCCTGGATTGTGAGAGGGAACCCAGATTGGAGGGGGTGAAGCCTGGGCTGAGGGACACCCCACCCTGGCCCCAGGCATGAATTTCGTGCACCGGGCTTCTAGTTATAGATAAAGCCTATTCTCTGTCAATACTCCTCACGGACTCTCTAAATTGGTGGTTTAGATTAGTAGGAAAGTATTATACTAAAAACACCTAAGTAACAATCAACTAGTTTGTAGTCCTGTTGCTTGGAGCCCATGGAACTCTGCCTAGCACCACTGTCTATGTGGGGCAATCAATTAACTAGAATTTCTAATCAATCAGGAAAAAGATTTTTTATTAAATGGGCAAGAGATGTAATCAAAGTAGGTTAAACAAGTTGAAAGTACTTTCTATTGTAAAATATTATTTTCTCTCTTTTTAAAAAAAATATGTTTTTATTGATTTAAGAGAGAGGGAAAGTAGAGGGATAGAGATAGAAACATCAATGAGAGTAAAATATCATCAGTTTGCTGCCTTCTGCATACCCCCTACTGGGGATAGAGCCTACAACCCAGGCATATGATCTGACCAGAAATCAAACTGGTGACTTTTTGGTTCATGGGTTGATGCTCAACCTCTGAGTCACCCCAATCAGGTCTATCCTATATAATAAAAAGGCTAATGTGCAAATTGACTGAATGGTGGAACAACAGGTCCTATAATGCACACTGACCATCAGAGGCCAGACACTCAATGTAGTAGCTGCCCCCTGGTGGTCAGTGCGCTCCCACAGGGGGAGTTCCACTTAGCCAGAAGCCCTGAGCCGAGCTCACTGCTGGCGAGTGCAGTGGCAGTGACAGGAGCCTTTCCCACCTCTATGGCAGTTGGACATTCCCTGAGGGCTCCCAGACTGCAAGAGGCAACAGGCCAGGCTGAGGGACACCCCTCCCCCCACAAGTGCAGGCCTCTAGTCATATAAAATAGAAGTGTATGCCGGAACCGGTTTGGCTCAGTGGATAGACCGTTGGCCTGCGGACTGAAAGGTCCCGGGTTCGATTCCAGGCAAGGGCATGTACCCTGATTGCGGGCACATCCCCAGTAGGGGGTGTGCAAGAGGCAGCTGATCGATAACTCTCTCTCATCCATGTTTCTAACTCTCTATCCCTCTCTCTTTCTCTCTGTAAAAAATCAATAAAAATATATTTAAAAAAAAAAAAAAAGAAGTGTAATATGCTAGGTGTCCAACTAATTGGTCGACTACTTGACAGTCACTATGATGTGCACTGACCACCAGGGGGCAGACACTCTGACCAGTAGGTTAGCTTGCTGCTGGAGTCCAATTAATCGGGACTGGGCAAGAGGGCTGGACATACCATGAAGCCCTGCCATGGTCCCTGGCAGGCCCCCATCGGCTCCAGTCGGGACTGGGTGAGATGGCCCCAATTGGCTGGATTACTCTTGCACGAATTTGTGCACTGGACCTCTGGTTATAAAATATTGCTAAATATTGACACTTTCATCTGACTTAACCTAATATGTACAGGAGTGATTTGAAGAGTGATGAAATTGCTAACTAGGAGAACAACTCAGAAAGAGATGACTCAGAGCAAAGAAAAAAGAAAAGCAAAAAAAAAAAAAAAAAATGAGAAATGCAATTCTTAATAATGGGCAACAGCTCAGGGAATATCTGGCTTGGAGGGCTGGCCTCATCATGGAGCCTTCCTGTCCTCGAGTATTTCTCCAGCTGTGTGCATCAGGGAAATGGAAACCAAAGCTAGAGCCATGGAAACCCAAGGCAATATAATCATAGCAAAAGCTTTCACTGCCCTTTTCACTGACTGTAAAGATAACCATGTACATTGTGAAAATATTAGAAACTATACAAAATCATATTGGAGAAACTAATGATCACTCATCTGTGTACATACTATTGTTTTTTATGCATACTTGTGTAAATTACAAAATTAGAACTATATACTTTATTTTCTTTTTGTTAACCCTCACCTGAGGACATTTTCTATTGATTTTTAGAGAGAGTGGAAGGGAGGGGAGAGACAGAGAGACAAACATTCATGAGAGAGAAACTCATCAGTTGGTTGCCTCCCATAAGAAACACATGGATTGGTTGCCTCCAAAAAGAGCCCTGATTAGGGTCAGGGGTTGGATCAATCTGCAACCAAGGTATGTGCCCTTGACTGGAATTGAACCCAGGGCCCTTCAGTCCTCAGGCTGATGCTCTATCCACTGAGCCAATCTAGCCAGGGCTAGTACTATATACTTGAGATGTTGATACACAGCCTGTATCATAACATAATTATGTTGTAAACAATTTTCATAAAGAATGTCATCGACAGTGTTCCATGTGTTATATACATAGGCTGCAAGTAGACAGTAAGATTCAAGCGGTTCCATGCCAGGTAGTAGATGAAATGACCTTTGATTGTTCTTCTATTGTGGCTACTCATGTTGCTTCCCTCTTTCTACTCTGTACGAGTGCTACAGGGACCATCTCTGTCCCCATTTTTGTAAACCTCTCACCTCTCTTATACTTCTTTAAATTAATTTGGAGTGAAAGTATGTGTTCATTTTAAAAGTTCTTGCTAAGTATTTCCCTTCATAACATATATACAAATTTACATACCCACCCGTCAAGCAAGTAAGAGGGCAAAATATATATTCTTGTCAATTTGGTAGATGATAAAGTTATCTTTTATTTTTTTAATTATTAAGCAAAATTAATTTTTAGGTTTGGTATCTATTTTATTGCTCCTTTTATGATTTATTCTTCATTTATTTTTTATTTTATTTAGGATTTTCCTATTCTTAAGCACTTTATATATTTAGCATCACCCAGATGGCTCAGATCTTAGTAGAATAAAGTACTAGCTTCAGGGACCCAATCAATTATAGGAGCTCAGTAGCCACCAGGCAGATTGCTGGAATCAGCTCAATACCAAGCACCTGCTCCTGTTACTTCCGGGGGGGAGCCCAGAGGAATTCCTACACATGCTAATAAATCCAGCAGTGAGTTACCACACTGCCTGCTCTCCCACTTTCTCTGCCCATCTTGTTGTTCTGGCTCCTTCTGGTCTGTTTCTACCAGAGGATGCCAGATGAGGAAGCCATACTGTTCCTATCAATTGCCAGGAATACGCTCTGAAGTTACCAGAGAAGCTGTCCTCTCCGGGGTGGAAAACAGAAGAGTCAATCCTATAAACTCTGTGGATGCCTGTCCTTTGGATGCAAGAACTTGCTGGGCTTCAGAGAGGGGGTGAGTGACTGGAGGCAGGAAGGGAAGCTGGTGTTTGTACCTCGGAGCATCTGGGGTCCAACTCACATAGCCAGCTGTGCACACTAAGCCTTATTCTGTGGCAAATGTTGCAAATATTTTCTTTCAGTCTGTGGCTCCCCTTTCAATTAACCAGGCTGAAGTATGTAACTTGGTTTGCTTCTATGTGAATGAAATAGAGGATTGGCTTC
The DNA here is from genome assembly GCF_014108245.1 of Pipistrellus kuhlii. NCBI lineage: Eukaryota > Metazoa > Chordata > Mammalia > Chiroptera > Vespertilionidae > Pipistrellus > Pipistrellus kuhlii. Next base: position 10,546,509 of record NW_023425540.1, on the reverse strand, counting down.
TATAGAAACATGGTCCGTGAGGTGTTCTGAAGCTCTTCTCACTACTGAACACCTGAAAAGTCTGGATGAAGATCAACTAAATTTCTTTAAAATGCATAGCAGAGCTCACAAGAATGTATGAAACTCCCAAAGGCTAAAAATTAAAGAAAGAATAGAAATTCGCTTGGTTGCATTGTGTGAATCAGGGGAGAGGATAAATGGGCCATGTCTGTCTTAGCAACCAATAATGAAGGGACTTAGGTTTTAATGGTCACAGGAAATAAGGCCTTGGGACATGCATGATGATATGAAGAAATTGCTCCCCCGTCCAACCCTATCCCAAAAGCCAGCCTTATTGACTGCTTATGTCCTCTGTGACAGGGTAAGTAAAACACCCATTCAGCCCTAACCAGTTTGGCTCAGTGGATAGAGCATTGGCCTGCGGACTGAAGGGTCCCAGGTTTGATTCCTGTCAAGGGCATGCACCTTGGTTGCAGGTACATCCCCAGGAGGGGGTGTGCAAGAGGCAGCTTATTGATATTTCTCTCTCATTGATGTTTCTAACTCTCTGTCCCTCTCCCTTCCTCTCTGTAAAAAAATCAATAAAATCTATTTAAAAACAAAAAACAAAACACCCATTCACCAGCAGAGATAATAAAACTGTCTGTTCTTAGCTCATGGAAAGAAAAGCTCTTCCCTTTGGTGAGAAAAACTCTTCCCCTTACAGCGAGAACATCCAGGTTTCTCCCACGAAAGTTTGGAGTTGGCATTACTCTACCTGAGATCTCCAAAGGAGGAACTATCACCAACAGTAAAGTAGCCCTGGTCTGACGTCAGTTCTGGGATACCCAAAGCCTTCTTGCAGGGGCATATTTTAATCCAGGACACTCACAGGTGTAGCCCCACCGAGTACAAACTCACAATTCAAATTTAAAAATCACAAGAGAATAATCTACCACGTGCATATGTGGTCCGCGGAAAACACAGAGATTCTGAATCTATGGAATTAGCACAGCTGAGGACACCAAGGCACAAAAGAAAACAGAAAAGAACTTCGGTATTTTTTAAAAAGAGACCTGTACTTTCTATCCATGAAAATCCTGTCCATTGAGAATAAAAGCTTAATGGGCAAGTTAAAACAAGGAGTTTAACCAGATGTATTCAAAATGTGAACCTTGAGCAGTCAGGAGTTATTCACTGACTCTAATATGATTTCAGGTATGAGGAGAGCCTGCGCTGACATGGCCCAGGTTAGATGCCCATTACTTGGGACTAGAGGAAAGATAAAGTGACAGTAAAGGCCCAGGTCGCCTTAAAGTTGTGGATGTGGAATTTCCTGTTATTTCCTTACTGGCAGTATCCCCAATATTCTAGACAAGGAGGATTTAGAGGGAAATGGTATAGTCACACTGCAAAAAAACTAATAATAGGTTGTTTTTCTAACTATTTATGCTTAACATTCGAAAGATTCCATAGTGTGGCTGTGACAGCTCATGTTCCATGATATTGACTCCTGTTAGCGATAACTCCGAGTTTTGCCTGAACACTAAGCCATGTTGAAAAACGATTTTATTCTTGAGATTAAGTTCTGAATAATGAGATTGAACAGAAATGATGTGTGAAATCTCCACGTTGTGCCTTAACAAGCAAGAACATAGGATCCTTCTTCTGCCTCCTTTCTGGGGGCCACGCGGTAAGAAATGTTGGGCCACAAAGGCAAGCAGTTAGGGAGGCAGAACCCCAGGGAAGAGGGAGCCTGAGGGCCCAACCGCCTTGTGTGTGTGTGTGGGGGGGGGGGGGGGGAAGCAGAGGCAGCACTTCAGATTTCATGTAAGAACGAACTAAACTTTTTTGCACTTAAGCCACCATACATTGGGGTCACTGTCATACACACCTGCAGAATTCGATTGCCTGAAAGTGCAACATTGCCTCTGTTAGAACCCACACCTGATGCCCCACGCCTGGCAGAGACTCAGGTCCCAGTGGCTGGGCCCTGCTGGCTCCTGTTACGCTGTGAGAAGGATCCAGTGCCACTGTCACCTGCAGTGTTGTGGGAGGCAGAACATGTGCCATCACCAGCATCCAGGGATGTGCGCAGAACATGCAGAATGTTGCTGAGTTCTGGCTGCTACTTAGCACACAAGAGACATAAATTTGAACTCTAGCCAGGGCAGCCAGCCATCAAAGAAAAATGGAAAGGCCACCGCTCCGCTAAGTGGAGTGGCAGAGCTCTGGGGAGAGCCAGGCTCCTGAGGGACTGGCACCACAGCAGCTCTGGCTTCTTCCTTTATCCGAAGACCTCCAGTGCTGAAGCCCTTGTTATTTGGTTGTCTGCCACATATAGTACAATTAAATCCTATGACTCTACATAGTAAGGTTAGGCCATTGATTAATTCTTTCATGGTCCTTGTGCAGTATTTTATTAACAAATCCAAGTAAACAAATAATTATCTCAAAATAGTGGACTAATCTACATTTATAGCCAAATAACTATTGTAGATGTGCCCCCAATACTGTCTTGTCTTCTCTTCTATTCCCTCTCCTGCCCTCCCATCCCTCTCTCTCTCTCTCTCTCTCTCTTTCTCTCTCTCTCTCTCTCTCTCTCTCTCTCTCTCTCACACACACACACACACACACACACACACACACACACACACATCCTTGCACTTTTGAAGGTGAAGTTAGGAAGGATAAATTAGGTTCCCTTCCATATAAGAAGTTACTGGGGATAGTGGAGCCTGGGGGTGGGGGTAGGGGGGCTGGCATGGTTGATGTGCCAGGAGACTGGGCATCGGATGTCGCTTGTTCCCAGCTGGCTGTGTGAACCTGAGAAGGACCCATTATCACCCCAGCCTCTGAGTGTTCATCTGTGTGATGAGGTTTAAGATCAATGATCTCGAAAATCCCTCTGGCTCTCAAACCTTATCTCGACATTCACAAAGTAATATTAATTTTGCAGTTTCATAATCTGCAATTATACATTCTCATCTTCAACTCCATCTGTTTGCCGACCTCGGGAATGTGAGCCATTAAAATTGGAATAAAAACCGTGTAGAAGTTCAGTCTGCCTTTTTGTTATAAAATAAAATGAAAGTGCCAAGAGTGTTTTGTCAGTTCAAATTAACATTTGGACACAAGAAAGCCCTGATGCGGGTGGACCAAAGACAGCCAGCGGTCTTTTCACACTCCTGCTGAGTTCAGTTTTTTTTTTTCCTCAGCATTGGTGAGGAAAAAGAAAAGTCACACTTCAAAACCAAATGAGATTCTCATTTTTAAAATTCGCATAATTTGGAGGACATTTTAATTTCCCACCCATTATTCTAAACAAAGGCCCCTGGGGCCCTGGGGCCTGTAAGACTTGCAGGAGCACAGAGATCTATAAGTAGCTCCTGGCTTTACATCTGCTCTGTGCCCGGAAGGGGAATCAGTCCTTCCTGACAGGTATCCTCTGCTCCAGCTATTTCTAGACATGCGTAGTCAGCCTGCTCCCAACCTTTTAACTCTAAGGTCTGTGATTGCCCAGCGTGGCAATGCCTTTTGTGAACCTATAACCTGCAACTCCTTTTGTCCCCGATCTCTAAGGAACACTATCCTGACAGGCAAGGGCCTCTTCGTAAGGGGAATCAAACTCGGAGCAGGCTGCATTTAATGTGGCGTGGACGAAATTCAAGACTGTCTGAAAATGTAGATTTCCCTTAACGTGTCAACTGGGAAGAATGAGCTACAGTACAAGACAAATGCTTTCCTCACACAAGGTAATGACATTCTCTGAGTTACAGCACATTTAAAAAGTGTTGGAAGCAATCTAACATAGCAGCAATAGAGTCATTCATGCTCTTCTCATTCTTCAAGCAAACAGTTCTGAGCACCTGGTAATGCAAACCACTATTCCAGGCACTGTGAATACTGAGAAGATAACACCAGATTCCTGGCTGAGGAGCTGATGTTCCAGAAAACAAAATTCCTAAGAATACAGACTGCAGGGGCAGGGAATGATAGGGATTTAGTCACAGGAATTTCTGGCTTTTATATTCATGCTGATTTGCTTTCAGATGAGAGTATGCAGGCTGTGCATGCTAATATTCATCTAGACCAGTGGTTCTCAACCTTTCTAATGCCGTGACCTCAGTACAGTTCCTCATGTTGTGGTGACCCCCAACTATAAAATTATTTTTGTGGCTACTTCATAACTGCAATTTTGCTACTGTTATGAATCGTAATGTAAATATATGTGTTCTCCGATGGTCTTAGGCTCTACAGCAGCAGTTCTCAACCTGTGGGTCGCGGCAGTGGTTCCTCAAAGTGTGGTCCCTAGACCCCTAGTGTCAGTATCGCCTGGAGACAGGCTACACAATGCCAGTGTTGGGCCTCACCAAGGCCTAGTGAGTCAGAAACTCAGGAGGCTGTGGGCCATGAGTCCAATTTGAACACTCCCTCCCAATGATTTTGAAAAAAGCTAAAGTCGGAGCACCCCTGTTCTAGAGCGGTATCCACAGCCTGGGGGCAGATGTGAGCCTGGTGTGTGGACTCCATAACTCTTCATTTTAGTAAAATACCCAAGAGTCTAAGAAACTCCTGTCACACATACTGAGGTTTTATTTTTTTGGTCTTAGACTCTACAGAAATTAGGAGGTACTGACCCCGGGCGGCAGCCCTGGCTCTGGGTTGCGTTTGCCTCAGTGGATCTGTTTACACAGATGAATATAAGAAGTTCTTTTTCTTTTTAGCTTATTGCTTTTTTTTTTTTCCTTTCTCCCTTCTCACTCCCTTCTCCACTCACCGCCCCCCCCCCAAAAAAAAGACCAATTTCTTCATTCAGAGTACAATTATTATTATTTTTAACTAAAATAAGATAAAAATTCTATATTCTTAAAAAATACAGTTGGGCAAACCCTGGGCGAGTGCACAGCAGAGGCAGTGGTGCCTTCTGACTCCCACCTACACCTCCTGGGGGTTTGGCGCGGGGGAAATGACTTCACCTCTCTCTGCTCAGTGTTCTCATCCAGGAAGTAATGATTAATAAAGTTCCCAGCATTCAGAGCTATGGGTGGACAGGTTAATGGTAGTTTAAACCTCTGAGGCCAGAGCCCAGCAAGCAGGAAACTCAATGCATGTCAGCTCCACAAAAGACACATCGCAGGACACTCACTGAGGGTTGCCCGAGCCTCAGATGTTTGTGACTTCATCGATGCAGTCACCACATGCGGTGGATGAGTCACAGCTTCGGGCTCTGGAGAAGGAAATTGAAGATAATCCAGCCCACTCAGAGAGAATGGCAGTGTTCATGTAGGTGGACACTGGAAGGTGTGGCATGAGTTTCTGGGAATGAGGCACCTACAGGCCATTTCACCGCCCACCCCAGATCCTGACACGTTTCCCTGGGTGGAGTTGGAACAACATCTCCTGAGGGTAGGGGAAGGTGAAATAAATATTATTATAGCTCCTGTGCTGGCGTGATTAGATAACCGGGTCTCTGCTCTTTGACCTAGGAAGTTAGGCAGAAGGAGAGTAAACAATGGTCAAAATTGTCTTGTGCTACTCAAAGGGGTGCTCCCTCCAGTTGTATCCCACAGGAAGCTCCTTCCACTCATGCACACAGCTTCAAATCTCATCTAGTAGAAAAGGGATGTGTGACAGAGTAAGAGAGGCAGAGTGGTCCCCATAATACTGACATTCCCAAAAGCAATAAACCTGGCAACAAAGATTTTTCAAGTTATATTACAGACTAGAGGCCCGACGCACAAATTTGTGCACCAGTGGGGTCCCTCAGCCTGGCCTGTGGGCTCGGAGCAAAACCAGCTCTCCGGCCGAAGCCGGTTTGGCTCAGTGGTAGAGCGTCAGTCTGCGGACTAAAGGGTCCCAGGTTCGATTCCAGTCAGGGGCATGTACATTGGTTGTGGGCACATCCTTGGTAGTGGGTGTGCAGGAGGCAGCTGGTCGATGTTTCTCTCTCATCGACGTTTCTGGCTATTTCTCTCCCTTTCTCTCTGTAAAAAATCAATAAAATATATTTTAAAAAAACAGCTCTCCAACATCCCCCAAGGAGGCCCATATTGTGAGGGGTGCAGGCCAGGCCAAGGGACCCCACCGGTGTACGATCAGGGCCGTACTGATAAAAGTTGATATTTTAGTGAATCTTTGAGCAAGATGAGCAAACATTTAAAATATTCTCTGATTATATAAAATTCTAAACAGGAAAATGTGTCTCTCAATAGATTTTAGTAGGGAATGAGTTGCTATATTCAATATTCAGAGCATAACCCTAGAGATGGACAGGTAAACACTCACAACTGGACACTCAAGTTTTTGTTTTCTTGGATCATTTCTTTCTTAGGACTGTCAGAACCTTTTATGCTTGGAAGGCAGGTGAGCTTTTGTACGGACTATAACCTGAGGTTAATGGTTGGTAACAAGCTATGAATCAGATTTATCCAGGGACCTTTTTTTTTAAATCATAGGTCTGGGCTCACCCCCTAGAGATTGATTCACGAGGTGTAGGGTCAACCTGGGCTGGTTTATGTTGAAAAAACTCCCAGATAGTTCTTATTAGTCACGCTGGTTAAGGCTCTTGGTGACTGGCTTTGTCCAAAGGAGATACTGGAGATTAACATCACATTTCATTGTACAGTCATTCAAATTTCCTGTGTGGACACTTGAATAAGAAGTCTGGTACAGTAGGAAGAGTATGGAGTTCAGAGTCAAACACTTCTTGGGTTCCTCAGGTTACTCCTTTGCACGTTGCTTTATAGAGGCACACCCTCTCTGAACTACATTTTCAAGCTCTATAAAATGATTACAACAGTAATCATTTGCTTCAGGCTGCTGTCTTCTGAACTTCCTGGATCACACTGCCTCATTCACTAAAGATTCCTCTTGATAACTTCAACATCAACATTGGGCACACATGTAAGATGCTTGCCTTCTATTCCATGACCTATCTGTCCTCTCTGCCTTCAACATCATTAACTTCTTCCCCCATTGTCATGGATACACCTTGGACCACTGTGTCTCCTCTACCACCCCCATCCCCACAACCACTCCTGTTCACTTCCTCCAGGCTCCCATTGCAATGACTGACCTCGTCTTTTCCTCCAGTCCATTGACACCATCGTTATTTTTTACTAGTTGGCATCACTTTCTTGCAAACATCATTAGCTTTTCTGCTTCTCTTTTTTTTCTGTTACCTGGTGAAACCATCTCCTGCTTGGACCCAATCACTGGCCTTCTCTGCACCAGAGCCTGAGATGCTGAAGTTTTCTGGAGATAATTCCACTGTAATGTGGATGGAGTTCATTTTAGAATGCTGAGCAAAAGCCTCCACTGGCTACTCATTGCAGCATGGTGATGAAAGTTAGGTTTTGTTTTTTTTTATTTCCAAGATGTTGATTTCATAGCATTGCTATGTTCTCTTCTCTAATGTTTTTGCCATCTCTGTACTTGCCACCCAAACCTGACCTTATTCAGCTAGCTGGCTTTCCATATTTGTGGGTTCCCTATCATGGACTCAACCAACCCTGGATAGGGAATATTTGAGAAAATGTTACAGTGCTGCTGACATGTACAGTGTAGAAAGGCCTATGATGGTTGTGTCTGTCCTGAACACGAACAAACTTTTTTTTCTTGTCATCATTCCCTAAACCATACAGTGTAACAACGGTTTACATAGTATTTACATTGCATTAGGGATTGTAAGTAACATAGAGATGATGTAAAGTATATGAGAGAATGTGCACATGTGTCAAACACAAGGCCCGCGGGCCAAATCCGTCCCGCCAGGCCTTGCAATGTGGCCCGCACAGCGCTGTCATCACTGCACTCCGCTGCATTTCCATCACAACGACAGTTTATGACTGTTCAGTAAACCATTCGGCCCGCGATTTAGGCTGGATTTTAGATTTTGGCCCCTTCTCTGATTGAGTTCGACACCCCTAATGTAAAGTATATGAGAGAATGTGCATAAGTCATATGCAAATACTCATCATATTATGTGAGGGATTGTAGATTTTGTTCTTGGGGGCAGGTGAAGATGTCCTGGAACCAATCCCTCAGGTACTGAAGAAAGACTGCATTTCATTAGGAAAACAAGTAGTTCTTAGAGGGGAAGGTCTTCACCAGCAGAACTTCCATTCCTGCCTGGGCCTGGTCTCCCTTGTTCCTTCCGCCTATGCCTATGGCAATGCTAAGAGAGCCCTTGTTCTCGACTTAAACCAAATTCTATTGCCTCTTATCTTTCCAAGGCCTTTGTTCCTGGGATTATCTTGTTGCTCTACTCTACTGCATAGTCACTGTCTCTCTGTCCACGAAGGAATTTCAATCAATGTATCAACATGCTTCCAATGACCCACTCTAAAGAATAGCCCTCTGTGCTCAGATCCCTCCAGCTGTTACCAGTCTCTTTGTTCCTCTGCAGGACAAAGCTGCTCTAATGAGCTCCCTCTGCCTAGGTCTGTACTTCCTTACTTCTCATTAACCTTCTTTATTGAATTATGACATTTTGTGAGCATACAGAAAAGGACAATAATCTAATAAACACCCACCGAGCCACTTCTATCAAACCTTAACATTTTTCAATAATTTTTTTTAATGGAAAACACAATAACAGTTAAAGTTCTCTTTTCACAATCTCTGCCTCTATCCCACCCAACCCAAGACAAATAACCCAAATTTAGTGTTTATCATTTCTATACTATTTAACTCCTGTGTATGTATTCATGCATTATATTAATATGATTTTTTGGTTTAATACTTGATATAAACTGGCAGTATACTGCATGTCCTCTGCAACTTTGCCAATTGGGCTGTGTGGAATGGACATTTTTAACTTGACTAGAATGGCCAAAATGCCTTCCCATGTGATTATACCAATTTACACCTCTGAAGTTACCCCTGCCAATACTTGATAACAGTTGGTATCTACAGACTTTTTTTTATTATTGCCAATCCTATTCCTATGACATGGTGCCATATTGTTTTAATTAGATTTCCATGATTATTAGGGAGTTATCCTCTCATCTTATGTCTATTGGCTATTGAGCTTCCTGTTTCATTTGCACAGGTTTCTATTGCTTCCTGCTTCTCCCGTGGAATGGTAAGAGTTTGTAAATATATTCTGTGTATCATCTTTTGTCAATTGTATGCACTGAAAATTCTCCCAGGCTAAAACTTGCTTCTAACTTGAATTTCGTCATATGGAAGGTCTAAACTTTAATGTTGTTTGCTGTATTGATTTTTTGTCTCCTTTATGGCTGGTCTTTTATTTTGAGAGCTGCTTCCCTACCCAGAGGTCAAATAGATAGCGTCTTATATATTTTCCTTAATGTTTTCATGTTTCTCACTTTAGCTTTAATCTACTTTGAAGTTATTTCTATGAGTGGCTCCAGGGAAGTTTCTAATTCCGTATTTGCCAGCGGGACTGTCCCTTATTTTAGATCTGCATATTGAGTCCCACCTCTCCTCAGTGAGCCCTTGTCAAAGTTGGCGTATATGTGGGTCTTTTTTTGAACCCTGGGTCATGTTCTCTTCATCAGTCCCTGTGCCAGTATCTCAATGTCTTACTTTCTTTATGAACAATATTGATACAACTCCCACCTACCTTGTTCATTTTCCTGCAGAAATTCCTTAACCACTCTTAGACCTGAGATCTTGTCTTGCTTATAACTTTTATGATCTACAGAAGTTCCATCCAGCCAGTTGCTATTTTGATTGCATCTGCATTGTATTTAAGGATGAATTTGAGGAGCATGGGTTTTCTGAATGAATATTAAATATTCAAGATATTATATTAGTATGCTGAATCATTTCATGCATAAATACTAGTAGAGGATAGCATCAACTTATCTAAGCTTTTTTTAAGACCTTAAAATTTAGTTTTTAAGTTTCCCACAAAGGTCCAATATGTCTTTGCCAAAATTATTCTTAGGAAACATTGATTTTTTTGGTTAATGTTACCTTTTCTAAATTATGTTTTCTCATATTTGCTGCTGGTTTATGGGAACACAATTGATTTGTATACTGGGAGTCTAGCTAGCAGACTTGCAGAACTTTTCTTTCTTCTAATTATTTATCTGTAGATATTCTTAAGTGCTTTTACTGGAGACAATTACATTGTGTACAATTAGAAGTTTGTTTCTTCCTTTGGTAGGGGCTGGAAGTGAGTCTACCCAGAATATGCATCTCCCCTCCCCCATGAAGATTATTTCCAGCTGAAAGCAATTAAAGCCCGATAGACTCAAGAAGAGTTTGTTACCTCTTTACCTGCCTATAGCAATCCAGGCAGCAAACCTGCTTCAGGAAGGGAACATCAGCCTAGTCACCTGAGCACAGTAGGGATGAAGGGTGGCAGACGAGAGGATCCAAGCAAAAAGCTCTGACTAGATCCCCTCCTGTGCCATTGTTTCAGGGTGGCCCTGCATGCATTTGTTTACCATATGTTTGCTTTCTCATTTACCTGTAAATTGCCCCTCCTTAATCCAAAATGACATTTTTGCCTCATTTTGTCTCACTGTCTTTGGAATTTTCATGCTTATGTGAATTCCCCAGTATGTAAATATTAAAATTTAATTTTCTCCTGTTAATCTGTCATTTGAATGATTTGACCAGCCAGAAAGAAGGAAAGGAAGTAAAGGAAAAGTTTCCCTGTCCAACACTTTCAACCAGTTGTTTCAGTGTTGTAAGGAAGTGCTGATATGTGCACACTTGCCTTTCAAGTGAATACCTCTGACTTTTCACAATTATAGGTAAAGTTTCTTGGGGTTTTGTTTGTTTGTTTGTTTGTTTGTTTGTTTTTTGTAGGTAGTCTATCAGGTTAGGTAAATTTCCTTTCTTCATCTAGTCTATTAGTTAAGAGAGGTTTTTAAAAATAATAAATGCAGGTTAAGTTTTATCGAAGTATATTATGTAGATGTTGAAGTGATCATAGAGTTTTTCTTAATTCTGTTGATGTGGATGAAAGGGGGACCACGTACTAAACCTGGCAAGCTCAGGGGAGTCCCGACATTAAGAGACCTCAGGTAACCCCCCAGGATGGTCTGAAATTAAACCTTCTTAACTAAGAGCAGATAAAGGCAGGTAGTCTGGTCCTAGGCCATTATCTTCCCTGACAAAGGTGAATCTTTCCCTTAACTGAGCCTATTGTCCTTTTGCATCACGATAACATTCCTCTGGAATGACAGGGTAATTTCCTTTTTTATCCAGACCCCCTCAGGGTACAGCCACTCACCAGAGCATCCCTTCATTGATAGTGTTATTGTATTTATTGTTGACTATTAACTAGCCTACGGCCACTTACTTATACACCTGTATGTGCCTATTACTTTTACTTTTTTATCCATCCCAGCGATTTCTTGCCCTTTGATTCTGACTTAAAAATAAGTGGTAACACTGACATTTTCCAGAGCATTTTCTCTGTTGAGAATTTGCTTCCCACCAGTTGTTGTCAGTTTGGCTTGAATAAACTCATAAACATTTTTACAGTTTGGACATTTCTTATGTTGACAATGAGATGATTTATATTAGTATGTTTTCTAGTGATAAAACATCCTTGAATTTTGTGACATTAGCCTCTGACTTTTCTATTCATTACAATAACTTTCTTTCTTTTTTTTATGTAACAGATTTTACTACTTCTTTTTTTTAAAATATATATTTTGTTGATTTTTTTACAGAGAGGAAGGGAGAGAGCTAGAGAGCTAGAAATGTCGATGAGAGAGAAACATCGACCAGCTGCCTCTTGCACACCCCCTACCGGGGATGTGCCCACAACCAAGGTACATGTCCTTGACCGGAATCGAACCCGGGACCTTTCATTCCTCAGCCCTATGCTCTACCGCTGAGCCAAACCGGTTTCGGCATCATTACAATAACTTTCATAAAATAGGGATGAGTCTTGAATATCTGGTAGGATCTCCCTAGAAAACCATTTTAGGAATGTGTGTCTTGTTTTACTTGTTATATATTTATTGATTCAGTTTCTTTAATGATTGCAACTGTATTTGAATTCTTATTTCCTTTTTTAGTTTTCTAAAACAATTTTTTTTTGAGTGAGCTATATATGTTACCAGTGGTTGGTCTATTTTATTCAACTTTTTTTTTTTAAACAGCTTTGACATTGTTGACTCTTTCTACTGTACCTTTATAGTCTTTCATTCATATGTGATATTAACTATGTTGTTTTCCTTTGCACTTTTTCTTACTTTTTGGTTGGACTTTTAACTTGTCGATTTCAGTCCTTCTTTCCTAATATAGGTATTTAACCCTTTCTCTGTAAGTACTGTTTTAGCTGCATCACATAAACTTTTTATGTTGTATTTTCATACAAAATATGAATCTTTCTGATTTTCATGGTCTTCTATGTTCCATAAGTTATCACAAATGTGGCTTATTGGATGGGTGGGGAAGAGATAGAGAAAAACAACAACAGCTCAATGACCAGGACACTAAGGTGATTGCTAGGGGGAGGGCAGAGGAGGATATAAATGGAGACTTGACCAGCTCCTTAAGGTAAAGATTCACCTTTATTTGGAAAAATACCACCCAAGGAGACTACCTGCCATGAACCGCTTTTAGTCAGAAAGTTTTCACTTCAGACCTTCCTATGTCTGAGTTTGTAAGGCCGTGCAGGCCTCCCTTGAGCTTGTCATGTTTAGTGTGTGGCCCCCTTTTTTTTGTCCATAACATGTTTTCTGAAATTCTACCAGTTCTTCTCTTTCTACATTTCTTAACTTTTTTTTTCTTTTTCTTTTCTTTTCCAGCTTTCACTTGGATTGATCAAGTTATCTTTATTTCATTTTCCCCTCTTTACTGTTTTGGAAGGTTATATGTTTCTTCTCCATCTTCGTCTCAGTCTCCTTCTTCTTCCTCCACTCCTCCTCTTTCTCCTTCTCCTCTTTTCTCCTCCTCCTCTTCTTCCTCCTCCTCCTTCTCCTTTTTCTTTTTTTCAATTACCATCCTAGAAATTTTAACAAGTGTATTTGAGCTAAATTCTAAAATATTTCCATTCTTCCTTGGAATCTCACTTTCTTCCTTTATTTATTTTTTAGTCACTACTCATCCCTCAAATGCCACTGTTAATGATGCCTGTCCAGACTCTCCAGACTAAACCAGACACTCCTAAACTGTCTTTCCTAGTGTTTAGCAGGGCTTATGATTACATGCTTGTGGGCTCAGTGCTTGATCCCTGCCTCTTCCCAAAGACTGTAATTCCTACAAGGGCAGGGATTGGCTCTGTGCTGCTCTATTCTATTCTTAGTGCACAGTCTGTGCCAGGGCACATGCTGTGCAACAAACCTGGCTGAAAGCTGGAAGCAAAGCCTGAGGGAGGGCAAAGTGGGTGGTGATGTTGAGAGAGGAGGACTCAGGGAGGCCAGATCGGGACAAGTCTTCCACCTTCTGCTGCTAGGAATCACCTTCTCCTGCTAAACCCAGACGGAAACAGTGGTGGACAAAACTGAAGAGAAAGTTATTTGTTTCTCCTGTTATGAAGTCTGGAGGTGACAGTCCATGGCTGAGATGGGGGCTCCAGAGGGTCACCAGCCAGTCAGGTTCCTTATTTTCAGCTCTCCTATTGGCTCATGGCTTATATCCTCAAGGTTACCTTACAGTCCCGGAGGTTGGATGAAATTTCAATTATCACAGTCGAGATCCAGGCAGGAATTCTGAAGTGAGGTGTTACTGGAACCCCAGGGTTTTTCTTTGGGTCTGCCTGCTTGCACCCACTGCCCCAAAGAAATGCATGAGCAGGAGTTTGCAAAATAGTTTAACATTGAATTGGCCAGCTCAGGCACTGGGAGTTAACGCTAAAAATCGGGATCCCAGATGGCTTATAGGTTACAGGTAATATGTTTAGGGCAAAATCACCAGACACCATGGGTTAGGGGTTTGGGGTCATGCTGGGGGCAGGTTGATCGGAAGTGAGGAAAAGGTAATAAATCATTTATTTAGGTCTTGAGGGCAGCTCTTAGGTTTTTCTGTCCTTATTCATGGGAATAAGCCAAGGGGTCATTTCACCTTTAGGTTCAGGAAATGAGACCTAACTTAGGTCAAGATATTTTCTGCCGGGACCGGTTTGGCTCAATGGATAGAGCATCGGCTTGGGGACTGAAGGGTCCCGGGTTCGATTCCGGTCGGGGGCATGTACCTTGGTTGCGGGCGCATCCCCGGTAGGGGGTGTGCAAGAGGCAGCTGATCGATGACTCTCTCTCATCGATGTTTCTGACTCTCTATCTCTCTCCCTTCCTCTCTGTACAAAATCAATAAAATATATTAAAAAAAAAATTAAAAAAAAAAAAAAAGATATTTTCTTTAGCCTGCCAGAGGTCCAACTGTAAGAATAGTAAAAAGCTAGGAAAATTCTAGGACAACCAGAATAGGGAAACTAAGACATAAACAGCAGTTTGCACCCACCTAGTAAATCCTATCTCCCCTAAACCAAGGACAGTTAGGAGTAAATGGTTTGCACTTCTCCTCCCCTATGGGAGGATACATAACTTAAATCCTCTTCCTCAGTGAGACAGGTAACAAATCCAACAAATGCCATTTGCCAACCACACCTAAGGACAGACTAAAGAGAACAAATCTCATTTTGGTACATTAGCATAAAGCTGGTGAATAGTCTATTGATTCTCCCATAAACCTTCACTAAATGCCCAGCCTTTAAAACACCTGAAAATGAAGGCCCCAGTGCACTGTCCCTTCAGGCAGCATGCCTGTGCCTTTCCATTTCTTCTCTCCTCCCCCCAACCCCAGGCATGTATCCCTAACCTCTAAGGGACCTCATGAGACTTGCAACCAGAGGAGTAGTGAGCAGTGGCAGCTTGTCCTGGGCTAACCCCTGAACCTGTCTCCAAGGGGTCCTTTTCTCTAACTTCCCAGTGAGCCAAAACAGCTCAGCCTAGGCTCTCTTATTGCCTCCTCTGTGCCCTTCCTTGTTTCACTGTCCTAAGTGTGTTTTTGGTACAGCCAGTCTTGCTTGTTTTCTACACTATGTCTCTTGATTGAAACCTTTCCCCCAAGAAGACAAGAACCAAAGTCTACGCGTCTCCCTGTTAACATCTCTGGTCCCAGACATTAGGGTTTCAAGGCCATGCTGGGAACAGATTGATCAGAGTTGAGGTAAGGGCAATAAATAATTCCTTAAGGTCTTGAAGGCAACTTTGGGGTCCTTTCTGGAGTCCCTCTGTCCACTCTCATGGGAATGTAGCCAGGGAGTCATTTTAGCTAGGGGCTCAAGAACTGAGATGTAACTTAAGGTCAAGATGTCATCTTTAGCCTGCAGAGCTCCAGAGTGTGTAACCATTAGGCAGGTCCAGGCTATACACTTCTGCTGCCTTGGGGGTTATTGATTATGTGAGGGAAAGGCTAGGTCTCTGAGGGAAATACACACACACACATTGAGTGGCCAGATTATTATGATCTCTGAATGCATAAAAATCTGGCAACTCAGTGCATATACTATATGAAAATTGTTCCCTCGACCAGGAGTTTGACCAACAGGCAGGCCACCAACCGCCCATGTCCTCTCCCCCTGGCCAGGCTGGATGGACCCCATGGACGAATTCATGCACCAGGCATCTAATACACACACACACTACACACACACACACACACACACACACACACACACACACAGAGATTATTATGATCTGGCCACTCACTGTGTGTATGAGAGAGTTTCTAGAGCTAGGATTTAAAAATAAATTTAATCAAAGTCATATGGACCCTCAGTTTTAGGAAGAAAGGGCAAGAAAGATCACACACATCTACTGGTTACTTCCTCTTACCAAGACTTTCTTGGATTCCCACTGGTTTGCATCCTATGGATTACAGCTAAGTTCTAGGAAAGTTGCTTTAAAAAAAAAAAAATCTTTTAAAGCCAGGCATATTGCAATTCAAGTAAAATCAGGCCTGCTATTAAGGATGACTGGGGTGGGTGTTGTTGGGATGATCACTGCGGTATAGTGGTATAGACCATGGGCACAGGGAGACTTGCAGGCCAGTAAGAGTTTTTGGTGCTCCAGGTGAGCTGACATTCTGAATTAAGGAGACAACAGTAGGAATAGAAAGGCAGATCTGACAGAAGGGTGACGGGATCCTTGACAGCTCATCTTCCCACTTATATGCTTCAGGAAACACTTTGCCTCCTGGTCAATTTCACTTAGCAGATATTCTTTTCAGTTACCTCAAGGACATCATGAGTTAATCTCCCTAGTAAATCATGGAGTAAACTAAGGCAGAGTAATTTGTGTTTCTAAATCTATGTGGGACGTTATTTTTGAAAATTTATTTCCAAATGCAATTTCCCCCAAAAAATCTATTTTCAAAGACAGGACTATAGAGGACATTGATTAATGGGCATCAAGCATATGTTATAAAAGTACAGCCATTCTTCACTTATAGATAGATACACAAGGCTTCATGTCAGAAAATAACACTCGGGGAAACCATATGGATGCTTTATCTCCATGCCACAAACCATCCGAATTTCCTCTAGGTATTCCAAAAATCTTTTAAACCCAACATTTTCCTTCTCCTCAGAACATACTTATAAAAAGGCAACTTGAGGTATTTTGAGCACAACAGTTTTATTGAAAGGGAACTGGGTTGCTAGAAAAATATATCAAGAAATTTAACCAGAAAGACAAAACAATAAAAAAAAAAATGACAAGGCACAAATGCTTCTGGAGGTGGTTTTCACGGGTGGGATGAGCTCTAGAGTGTGCAAAGGTGAGGAGGCTCACCTGGGCTGGATGATGACCAGGTTGCTCTGTGCCAGCCTCTGAAACAGCTGGCAGGGGCAAACACTGCTGGCAGACGTGAGAAGCTGGAAGCAGGCCTGGGTGGGGGTGGGTGGAACTCAGACTTCAGAGAAGGGAGCATGATGGAGAATGTCCAGTGTACTGATGGGCAGAGGGCTGGCCAGCAGTTGCGCTGGTCCTTCCCTCCTTTAAGGTCCAGGACCCCAGTTATGCTCATTCTCAGATGTGCCATACTATTTTATTTGTATTGTTTTGGT
This sequence comes from Pipistrellus kuhlii, assembly GCF_014108245.1. NCBI lineage: Eukaryota > Metazoa > Chordata > Mammalia > Chiroptera > Vespertilionidae > Pipistrellus > Pipistrellus kuhlii. Next base: position 10,529,522 of record NW_023425540.1, on the reverse strand, counting down.
TTTTGGTTGTTGTTTTGAATAAAACTCGCCTGCTTATGTCTGTCAATCTCTGTCATGGGAGTGGGCTGCTACACTAAAGGGGGAGTGAACGTTTATAGGGGTAAAAACCCTAAACAACCCTGGAGGCTCCCTGAACTCTCCCTACTTGGTGATTCTTTTCTCCAGACTTTGGGGAGCATCACAACATTTTCTGTAGCCATATCATGAGTCTTTCAAATACTTAACAAAACCAGCATGAAGCAATCTTAGTGAGGCATAAAAACTGCATGTCGTTTTACCAATGTTTGGCCGTTTTAAGAAAAAAGACTAATGGCGCTGATCAGAGGACCTAGCAGTTTTTTGAATTCTTAAATGCCATAGATCTAAAAAAAGGAAAACAGTAGAAAAAAGGAATACTTGTGGAGAATTGTAATGTGCCTCGGCTTGTTTGTAGGAAAATCCAGTTAAGATGTAAATACCCATAAGCCATGGTTTTTTATGGCACTAATACAATCCTGGGCATTGTAAAGGTCACAGATACCGAGGTTTCTTTTGAAGGTCACCCCTGACCACAGCAGCATCGCAGCTCCACCAGGTGACATTCTCTTCGGCCCCCTCCCTGCTGCCCTCCTCGGAGGTGGCAGTTTATTGATGGAACTGAAATTCAAGCACAAGGGAGAGACATAAAGACAAGGAAAAAGCCGTTAGTTATTTCAAAGACATAAGGGATCTTTCATCTGGCCACAGAAATTGAGGTGAATCAGGAAATGGATGGCGTTTTTTCAGGTCACATGAATCAGCGCCCCAAAATTCATCATTTTCACCGAGTGCTTGGTTGGTATTCTCATTCTTTTACATCATGTGCATGGCTGACATAAAAGTTTAGGGAGAGCCCTAAGTGTATTTTTAAGAGAGAACTAAAGAGTTTTGTTTTGAAAAGTATCAACTCTGATTCTATCTTACTTAATAATAGGCAAACATGTAAATTGACCATACTTCTGCTATGCCCACAGCCAATGAGAGTGAGTATGCAAATTAGAAGGCAAAAAATGGTGGCCGTCCTGCTGCTCCAGGCGGGAGTGGCCAGGCAGGGCAGGATGAGTGCTATGAGAGGGAGGGCAGGGGGCAAAGGGATCTACAGGAATGGAGTGCCACAGCCAAGAAAAGATTGCAGACTCTGGAGTCTGCAGCCAAGACGAAGAAGGCAGACTCTGGCTGGAGCGAAGGCCTGGGTCCCAGGTTCTGAAGGAAAACAGGTGCTGAAAGTGAAGTGAAGGGAAGGAGGGCCTATTGCATGAATCTCTTCATGTAACGGGCCTCTAGTAATGTGATAAGAAGCTTACTTTGGAACAGTGAGCAAACGTTAAAAAAACAAACAACAAAAACACACTCAGAAACTTCATTTGGAAGAATGAGACACCTGTGGATCCTTTAAAATAATTTTATTGTAGAGAGCCTACTTCTGTGCTGTGCCCTGGTGTTTACTTATATCCACCACTTTTCTCTTTCAGTGCATACAAAGGACACACCCAGAGCAGTGCATACAAAGGACACACCCAGAGTAGGTTCCTGTAAGCTCCAGGTGAGGAGAGGATAGCTCAGAAAGTTAAGGAACTTTCCCTAAGTCCAGTGGACCTCCGATGAGGGCCATTTCGCTTTCAGGACTCTCTAATCTACTCTTTGTTTCTCGCCTGTCTTCAGTATTAATTTGTAATTCATTATCATCAAACATACATATTTTAACAATGCTTGGGTGTAGCCTGTACACTGCCCATCTAATTGACCTCTCTCCCCCACATACACATAAAGTTACATAATTTATTGAGTTAAACGTTATCTTATCAGCCTTGCTGGCTTTATGGTGTAGAAAGCTATTTTCTTCCCACTGCTAAGCTCTCTCTGTATGCCAAGTTTTTTTTTTTTTAAGTGTACACACCTTTAACTGTAATTCTGAAAGGCAAGGACAAGGATTAATTACAGGCCGGGATCTTTTGTTTCTGTCTCCCTTTGCCCTGGCGGTGGAGGCTCCAAAGGTACCCAAGCACCCAAGGGCTGCAGAGTCAGGGTAAGGCCATGTCCTCCCCCCTCCCCCCCCCAACCCAGGAGCAGAGCAGCCAGGCTAGACCTTGGCAGCCTCCTCCTCCCAGGGTGCCTCCGCCTCCCAGGGCGTTCCTAGGCCTCTGTGCCACGTAGGCAAGAGAATCGGCATGTCAGGAATGGAGCTAGTGCCCCTCATGCCAAGCACACAACTGTTAGGCTGCTCAGTAAGGTCTCAGGAGCCAGGCAGCTGCCAGGCCCGAGTGCCCCCAACTCAACCCGGGGAAGAATGCTCCTCCAAGAGGCTCCCAGCTCCCACATTTCCTCCCGGATGTCTTAGAGGAAATCCGAGTGAGGCCTTGAGTACCCAGGCAGCTCAGTGCTAGAGAGAGAGAGAGGAGAGAGAGAGAGAGAGAGAGAGAGAGAGAGAGAGAGAGAGAGAGAGAGAGAGGGAGAGAGAGAGAAAAGATAGAGACTGGCAATTTTGGGCTGCATTAGGCTTCCATGGAAACCTTCAGGATTGCTTTCATTTAATTCTTTTATTAAAAACTACTTCTACAAAGTAAAAATGCAATGTCTATTTGTGTTTCTATCGTCTTCCTCTTGGATATGACAGTATGTGGCACATCTTCCAGCCAGGGGAGCGTTCTCTGCGGCACAGATGAGCTCAGTGGCACAGTTATGGGCATACTGGCCCCTTTCCCGTATGGGGCATGTCCACAACCCGCTCTGGAGCCATTCCTGAGTGTGGGTCACAGGGACGTCCTGTCCCCAGCTAAGGAGGCCGCGGTGGGGGCGTCCATGCAGGGGGACTCGAAAGCCACCCTCGGGAAGCCCAGGTGGAGACCAAAGGGCCCAGAGACACTGTCCCCACCGTCACCCCGAGGAAGAGGGACAGGCGCTGCTCTTTGGAGCTCTGAGCAGAAGCTGTGCTGAAAAGTATCAAGTTCTAGGAGTCTCGAAAGGAACTTTCATGTTCTTTTATGAATCTTGTCACCCGAGTACTTGCTCCATAGATCCGAAAGCTTCTACGAAAGCGCAACAAGTAACATTTGGCCTCAGAATTGGACAAGCGAACCTTATCCCTCCGGGAGCTCCTCTCAACGCTCAGCTGCCTCCCAGGTTCCTCTGATCGGTTCCTGTCTCTGATTGAACGCCTCTGAAATCGACCCACACCAGGCGGGAGGGTCACCCCACTCATCGCTTCTCCAAGACCGCCGGCGACTCTCTGGGTCTTTTAAGGAGTTTCCAGTTCAGAGCGCTCAAGAGGATGTCCCACAAAAAGGAGGAACGGATTACAATCCAAGAGGACTCCGCGGCCCCAGCCCACCCCTACCCACCCCCAACCACCCCCAAACCCCCACACCCCACCCCGATCGGCCGAGCGGCCGGGGGACACGCACGTACCTGGAGCGGAGGCCGGGAGAGGGGACGCGCCACGTCGAGGTCTCGGCCCGCGCCGCCTCCGACCCTTTATACTGCGCTCCCCACCCCACGCCCACCCCACCCCACGCCCAAAGTGGCCACGTCCCAGCGGCGGGACAGGCGCGGGGAGCCACTGACGGCCCGCGTGGGGGATCGGGGGGTGGGGGGAGGAAGCCCAGGCTCGGGAGCACTGCCCCAGGGAGGCCAAGTGGGGCTCCCGGGGCGCAGGGGTGCAGGGGGGCCCGGGGAGCAGGGGGGCCCAGTCCCGGGCAGGGGCGGGCCGGGGGCGGGGCGCCGGGAGGTGGCGCCAGCGGAGCTCGGGTTTCACTGCCCGGGAGGCGGCGCGGCGGGGGCGGGGCGATGCGGTCCGGGGGCGGGGCGATGCGGTCCGGGGCGGGGCGCGGCGGGCTGGGGGCGGGGCCAGGTGGCCCCGCGCTCCCAGCTCCGCGCCCCGCGCCCCGCGCCGCGCTACTCGCGGGGAAGGAGGCGCCGGAGGCAGCCGCTCTCTCCGCCGCTCCGGTGCGCTGCTGCCTTCCCATCGCGGTGGGCTCTGCCGTCCCCGACCGGCCGCGGCCCCTGCCGGGCGGCGGCTCCCGTCCTCCGCCTCTCCTCCGCGGGGGCAGCCCGGCCCCGGGGACCCAGCCCGGGGGCTCCCTCGCGGAGCTGGTGAGGACACTCAACTTTGCCTCCTCGCCGTCTCCCCCGCCGGGGACGACCCCGCGTCCCCCCGCCCGGCCGCGCGCCAGGGACGGGGAGCCCCCCCCAGCCCAGCGCGCAGCAAGTGGGGTACGGCCCTGGGCGAGTGGCAGGGGGCCGAGGCGGCTGCTGCCTCCACTTTCCTGGCCGGGCGCTGAAGAGGACCCCGAGACCTCTCCGGGGCTCCGGGCGCCGGATAGCTGGCCCGAGGAGCGCGCGTCCCACCGGGTAAGCGCCCCCCGCCCATCCCGAGCGGCCGTGGCTGCAGCCCCCTCTGCGCCGGGTTGCGGGCGTGACGAGGGGCGGGGGGTCCTGTGGGTCTGGGGCAGGGGGGTCTGCAGGCCGGAGCGGGAGCCGGAGCGGCGGGGGGCGGCCCGCCCTGGATTAGATGGAGACCTTCCCCGCGGGGGGTCCCGCCGCTGAGCTGGTGCACCCGCTGGAAGTTTGTGTCCCTGCCTTTGCCGAGGCAGGAGCGGAAGCGACCCTAGGGGCGACCGGTCGTGGGGCGAGACGGGACCCCTCCCCGGCACCTCCGGACGGACCGCGCGGTGGAAGTGTGCGAAGGGCAGGGGTCCGGGCAGCCGGCGCTTCGCGGGCTCCGAGCCGCTGCCTTGCACACCCCCGGCTGGGGCAGCCGCTTCTGTTTTAGTTCCAGCGGTTTGGGGGCGCACATGAGAAACGGGGAGGCAGTGGGACTTGGGCTCAACTCCGCCGAGCGCTTCGGCTAGTGAGGGAGACTGAGGCTGGGGCGTCCGGGCCTGGAGGACCCCATGGGCCGCAGGCTGGCGAGGCCCCTTCCGCGAGCATCTCTCCGCCGCTGCACGGATTTCGCATCCTCCGGCTCCGGGTTTCGGGGCCGGAGGCAGATCTGGGTCGCGGAGGAGACTGGTCCTCCCAGGATGTGGAGGAACCCCCGGCGGATGAGCGGTGCCCCGGGAGAGCTGCTGGCGGCGCCCCGTGCGGGGCCTCCCGCGGATCCCCTTCCCCGGGCTTTGGCGGGAAGCGCGGGCACTCCTCGCCCTTTCCCCGCTTTGTACCTGGATGCAGCCGCGCGGAGTTGGGGTTTAACTTTCCTGCGCCCGCGGCGTCCCGGGGACCCCCGGAAGGGGGCGCTGAGAGCGAGCGCTGGGAGCGCCAGAGGGAGGATGCTGAGAGCTGCGTGCGACGAGGTCCTGGGCGAGTGGGTGAGGGTCCCCGCGGGCAGACAGCAGGACCCGGCAGGTCCTGCAACAATGTCGTAGGGTGGAGGGTGGCGGCAGCTGATCTGCTGGCCAGAGGGAGCTGTCGGCATTGCTAGCAGGAGGGACAGGAAAGGTGGCTGCTGAACAAGTCCTTTCAATAGAAGGTTCCTTCTAGAGAAAACATCGCTGCAAACTCTTCCTGTCTGTGCATCTGTCTGTCTTCCTCCCTGTGACGATTGTCTTTAACTCGGGGGGAAAAAAGAGAATCGAAATTGCGCGAAGGTAATCTGAGCTATGTTTAATACTGACATAAAGTTCTGGTCCTCAGGAGAACATCCGTTAGTTAGCATGCCAGGAGTTACAAATGATCACTGCAGCTTGTTTTTAAGGAAAACAATCGTATGTCACCGTGAGCTTCTCCAGAAGAGCTCCATCATCGTGACCAAGTTTGGGAATAGCAGAGAGTATGTTATTAATTACAGTTAGTCTCTCCGAAGGAGGCACTGAAAGGCAAAAACAGACTTTCCTGGGGAAGGTTTTAAATGCTGAAATAGCATTGCTAAATTAATTGTTAATGAATGCCAGTTTTATTGTTGAAAAGAGAGTAAAGTTTGCCTTGCACTATGTTGAGTGGCCAGTTCACAATCTCAGTTCAGGCAGATCATATGGTGTGTATCACTTAAAGAACTTCTTTTCGGGTGTATGCCTGTGTTAACCCCAGAGGAAATATATATATTTACCTCCTAAGATTTGTATCCATTTGTAATAAAAAAGCTCAGTGTAACAGTTTGGGTCACTTGAAACACAGAATTCATGTTGCTTGAGTTTCTCTCTTGTGAAATCTTGGCCACAAGATAGCGGTTCTCCCGGGTGTGGTGTGGTCAGACTCCTGGAACTGTGGGGTGATGAACTAGTTAGTGCCTGCTTTTACATGCTTTTGCTAGTACCCACTTCTCTTAACAGGGAGAGGATGGACAATGCTAGTCATTTTATGCCTTTTACCAATTGTACTAACGGATTTGATGGTTTTAATGGCAAACAGCTGGGAGATCCCTGCAGAGAGCAAAGACTTTGGTCTCCGGGGTGGTCAAGCTTGTCTCTGTCCAAAAGATGTTCTTGAGATGTTTCGGATTTGGTCACAGTAAACCTGTGTTCTTCACTGCCCTTTCCTTTTAACATTATTTCTTCACCACGGCTGGACAGAGTGAAACGTAGGAGCATCCAATGCTGTGGTGTCCCTGGGATCTAATGGATACATGCACCTTCACGGAAACGGTGGCTTCAGCTTCAGAGAGTTCATGGACCTTCCAAAGCCCCATCCCTGGCTTTGCAGTGAGGAGTCTTGCTTTAGTCACTCTAGACTCTTGGTCAGGGACAAACGTTAAAACCAACAAACTTTTCTCTCCGTTGTATGCCGATTCCTTAAAATAACAGATGTCAGCTCCTTGAGCCTATGTTAGTAGAGGGAGCTGCTTAACTGAACCATTGCATAGTTTTTCATTAACTTGATTATTATTATTATTTTTTTTTAATGATTCCAAGTGTCTTTTTGTTGTTGTCGTCAAGTCCTTGAAATTGAAGCTTTGCTTCTGATACACATACATGTCCAGCTGAAGGTAAAAAGGTATTCCATCACATAAACAATCATGGGTTACGGAGTTAATGAAGATCAGAAACTAACCCCTAAGAAGAGGTTTGGATTACAAACCAGATAGCTTGCAGGTAGAACAAATCAATGAGTTAATAATACACCACAGTCAAGGAATCCATTTCTATAGTAGCATGTGTCCAGTGTAGCAGAAAAATCTCACATCCCTCAGCACCTCCTCCATAATTCTGGATTCTATAATTATACCAAATTTGTATTTAAAAATGCCTCTGAAATTGTTGCTCTAGTTACTCAAAGTGCTTAGGGTATAATTATAACACCAAGGTGACTGATTTTATGTTCAGTGTTAAATAATTTTTAAATGTAAATTACGGTGTCTAACAAATTGAGCTACACAGAGTGCAAAGTGTGAAAGTGGGACCTTGTATATTTCTGCCCACCGGCATCTTTTGGCAAATGTAGAGAAAAGTGAACCTTTTTCTTGAGTTCTAAGATGAGTATATATATATCTTGTATATATTGTTTTAAGTTGTTTATATTCTATGTTCTCTTAGTGACAACACACGTTTTCACATATGCTCCCAGCAACCTTTCAAAATCGAGACACAGTTTTGTTGAAAATTGATTTTTTTTTTAATCACTCTGCCTTGTAGAAATGACCTGCCATAGAGAGGGGACAATCTGCTTAACTCTTAATTCCTGTACAAGTTGGTTGAATCCTAAAGATTAATTCAACAGGTGAGGAGTTGCTCATTGGCAGGCAGGTTGATGAAGCACCTTTTGCCTTCTGGTATGCTTGATTACATAAGTTACTTATTTCTTTGACGTGAACTCATCAGGTCCTGCTATCCTATATATAAAATCAATTTCTAATAGCAAGAAAGGGAGAAAAAAATAAAAATGCGTTAGAATATACATAAAGTTTTCACTTTCAATGAGCCTTCCCCAAACTTCTTGTTCAGAATTTAAGCCACAAGGGACAAAGCAAATGCAAGCTCTCTTTAAGAGAAGATAGTGTTTTCTAAGTCACTCAGAATGTGCCGGTATTGACACAGCTACTCTTTGCCATTTGAAGATTCTAGAGCTAAGGAAACCTGGCTCTGAATTTCCCAAGAGTATTCTGAAGCCAGGCAACTTCAAAGCCAAGTTCTATGTCACCTGGCGCACGGCATTTAAGACAGGATTAGCCCAAAAGCAAGCTCAAGAAAACAGAACATTTTCCCATAGGAATTGCTGGTGTCTTCTTCTTCTTTTTTAATCCCTTCTTTTTTGTCCAAGATTAATGGTTGTTTGACCGGAGCAAAGATGAAAACACTTTATTTCCCTTTTCTAAGTTTTAAAATATATTGGCATTTGAAAAAAAAATCATTTCATTTTCTATTCTTTTTTTTTTAATCTTATACAGTAACACTGGTTTCTGATTAATACAAAAAAGTGTTACGCTCTAAAAGAATACATTTTTAGGGGTGCATTATTTTATTTTATTTCAATTTCTGGAAGGCCAGGAACTCACTAATCTTTTATCTCCTCATCTTTCAGTCACTATCTGTCAGTGTGTCTCTATGGAATTGGCTAGCCTAGCATTTGTAGAATGATGAGGGAGTATACCCATAAAATTTTATTTTATGTTGCCTTTTTATGTACATTTTTGAGAGTAGATCACATTACTGTAACAGGTAATGCAATTGCAGATATGTATAATAAGGAGAGTGATGCCATCAGAAACCAACTGTACTGGAGACGTAATACTGTATTTGCTGAGATGTGAAATTAAATAAGTTTTAGGCAAGTGACAGTCGGGATTGAGCAAGGACAGATTGTTCGCAGGAAACAGAGTCTCTTCTCCCTCACTTCACACTCACCTAATGGTGATCTGTGAGGCACCTGTGCAGGGAAAGCAGAGCCAAGAAAAAGTCACGAGGAGGAGAATTCCTCTGAGCGGTTTTCCTGTGCGCTGCCTGGAAGATGGTTAGCGCTTGGCCCCAACTTCCCCGAAGAGATGCATTCCTCATAAAACCGAGTCCAGATAAAATTCCACGCAAACAACGCCCCTTGTTGTAAAAAAACAACAGCCCCGGAGATATGACACAGTTTGGAGAGGGCTTCCCACGCTGTCCTCAGTCAGCACTGCATATGCATGCTGTGGAGAGAGCACCTCTGAGGCCAGGGACACGTATGGTCGGATCTCCTGCACCCATGTGGGTTTGAGAACCACACTGGCTTCTGTGACTTCCTTTACAGAACGGAGATTTAGATCTGCCATAAAACTTTACCCGTTGTAAAGCCGGGAACATTGTTTGTGCGTGGTGGCATAAAGCAGAAAGAATTGCCTTGGATGTTCAACTTCCCTTGTCCCATGGAAAGTGTAATGGAGCCATTGCTCATGCCAGTTGACATACACATACGAACGAAAGGAATTGCTTCTAGGAAGTCTGTCTTGTAAATTTTCGTGTTTTCTGTCTGTGGACTCGGCTTTTAGAAAGTTAGCACTAGAAAGCTTAGAAGGCTGGGGAGAAGACATACCACAAGCCCACGGTTTAATGGAGCTGGCTCCCTAACTGGGCAGGGAGCCTGGAGAGGCCTCCGCCTTGAATGCACTCACTGGCCACGGAGGGTCCCCAGGTTCAGGTCTGCCTGCGGTGATGGGGAGACGTCAGCAGTGGGGATGCATGCCTGGCTAGAACTGGGCAGAAGGAACAGGCGTGGTGTGGGCAGCAGCGGTTGACAGGGGCATACCTGGCCCTCTGTGACTTGGGGGTGTCAGATAGAGGTCCTGTGAGGGCCCTGCCCTGAGTTTGTGGGTGGAATCTATGAATGCACTTGGAGATGTCAGTGGTGGGTCAGAAGCCATGTGTGCCTGAGGTCTGTGGGACCTTACAGAAAGGGCCTCGAGAAGAGGAAGGGGGTGGGAGACAGGAAGTCTGGCGAGTGGTTAGGATGTTTGGTTACCAGGGCAGGGCCTTGGGAATGATGACACAAAACCCATTCCTGGAACTAAGTTCCAATGTGGAGAGCAGCTGGAGGGCACAGCAGGATGAAGGCCCCTGGATTTGGATGTCAGGATAGAATCAGGCTAGCAGGACTACCTACGTGGGGGGTGGTGGGGAGGGGGTGGGTCCAAAGCTTAATGCGGGATGAGCCTCGGGCCACAGACCTGCAGTGGGGACTGAACTGGTTTAACGGGCAAGTGGGGGTGAGGGCCAGGCTCCTGAGCCCCTCAGGCTGGGACATAGGAAGAGACTTTGGGACCATGGTTCAGGGACCTGAGTTGTCCCGGCTGCTGTCCCTCCCTCCTGACGGCAGCCCCTTCCACCCCCTTCCAGCCTTTGTGTGGCCTCTTCCTTCTGCTGGGAGGTTCTCCCTCCGCCGTCCTTGATGGCTCATTGCTTCTGGATCTCTCCACTCTCTTTGATGGCTCACTCCTTCTGGATCTCCTTTCTTCCTTCAGCCTCCCTTTCCCCTTCATAGCGTTTTGCATCCCACCACACTTTATTTCTCCAAGTCTCTCACCGATAGAGAATGTGAGCTTAGGGGACAGACGAGGCTGTCATTTTGTGTCTCGGGTGCCGCAGCAGTGCCTGGCACACGTGTGGCTCTTGGTCCATGTGTGATGTGTGAATGGATCAATACATGCCTTTATGTAGTCTATAAACAGTACAGACTGCACCATCGTACCCTAGATAAAGGACTGTGGCCGTGGGAGCTAAACACAAATTATGTTCTTCACTAGTAAATGAAGAAAAACGTTTCAGAAACCCCCAAGCTGATTCATTATCTTCGTCTCAAAATACAAATGCCTCTGTATGCCAAGGACTGTATATACTTCATATATGCTAACTCAGGGCTATTTGCACAGTAAGTAAATGCTTGATAATGAATGGATGACCTTCCTTGAGTTAGAAATTAGCATAAAAATACTTTATGTGTGTTTAAACACTTTATGTGTATTAAAAAAAGTAAAAAAAATTAAAACTCAGGGGGTGTTGTCTTAGTTAAAACAGCAGCCCTCCTGCTCCCCTGACCTCATGCACAAAAATCCCAAGGAACATATTGTGTCCTTATTACGTATTTTGACACATTGCAGATATTTTAGAAATTCTAGAGTATATTAGAAATATGGCAGGCTTTCTTATTTTATTTCTGTTATTAGGCCTGTAAGCCTTGTCACTGAGTTGGATTTATGGATTTAATAAGCTGAGACAGATTCGAGGATAAACACAGTGTGGTATAGCCATACAATGGACTACTATTCAGCAATAAAACGAGCTCATGCTGCGATACGTGTGAACTTCAAAATGTCACGCTTAGTGAAAGCAGCCAGTCACGAAAGACCACGTACCCCCGTGGTTCCGTTTATGTGAAATGTCCAGAAAAAGTAACTCATGAGAGACAGACAGCAGTGGATTCTTGGTAGCCTGGGGCTTGGGATGGGAACGGGGCACAGCAAATGATGGGAATGTTCTATCACTTCACGTACAGAAATCATTGAAATTGTACACTTGCAATGAGTTGATTTTATGGGATATAACTTATATCTCAATAGAGTTGTTAAAAAATGAATCTGGGGCATAACCGCTAAAGGTAGTGGATGTTAAACTGCCAATGGCCTATACTAGTGGTAGGCAAACTGTGGCTCGTGAGCCACATGCGGCTCTTTGGCCCCTTGAGTTTTTAGCAAAGGCCAGTTTAGGAATACCCTAATTAAGTTAATAACAATGTGCCTAACTACTATATAGTGTAAGTTAAAAAAAATGTGACTCAAAAGAAATTTCAATCATTGTACTGTTGATATTTGGCTCTGTTGACTAATGACTGGCCTAAACAGAGTCTGTTGCCTTCTCTGGGAAGTGGAGTCCGTGTCTCCAGGATTGTCACAGAGCCTGGTGCTGAGGCTGTCCGATGCCGGGATGAGCAGGGATTCTTTGATGCGGAGGAAGTGTGTCAGAGCTGGGTTTCTGCTAGGTAAACAAGCAAACCCAGGTTGTCTCCAATGAGACCACATAACTGGACTTAATCAGGCCATTAGAGGAATCAGCCATCCTCACCGCTAAGTTTAGTTCACTCCAACCCCCTGTCATTTGTTCGACTATGCCTCTCTCCTGCCACCTTCATCCGCCACTTTTATTGTTGCAAGATCCGGGGGACACGCTGGGGAACAGGACCTCCTGGTCCCAAGCGGTGCTGCTCTTCTGCGGAGGGAAATGTCCAGGGAGCCTCTCTGTAGCCTGTGCACTTGCTCAGCAGAACACTGGCTCCTGCAGGGGAGGCCAGGACTTCCAACAGCCAGCCCCAGGCAGAAGGCAGGTTTTCCAGTGCCCCGAGTTTGAGTACTTAAAGGGGCATGTGCTCTTTTTCTGCCTTCGTAGAAGAGGTATAGAATCACTTCGAGCTTTTCTATTCTGCTTTGCCATGCTTTGCAGTTCAAGTACAGCTGAAGTGAGAGTGTGGGTAGAGGGACCGGGGGATTGCCTGTAATTGCCTTGCTCCACTGCTGTCTCAGGGTGGAAGCGACTTTAGTTCTCCCCTCTTGTGTATTGCTGCTTACATCTGTTTAGTGTGTTCACATCCTCTCTGCCCCCTGCCACGGGGCTTCCTTAGGTCTCTTCCGGGCACCGTCCTCTCCCCACACCAGTTGGTTTCCATGTGGGAGTGTTTGCTTTGGCACAGACATCCGAGCTCCAGATACCCCGGCGTGGCCTGCAGGAGCTGGCTGGGACCCACCAGCCTCAGGGCTCTCATGCATCTCCCCGTCAGCGATATAGTATTGTGACCCAGCCCTGAGATGTTCCCAGCAAGCATTTTTGACGATGTCTAATTTCTTCAGTCCTTGTATGCAAAATTCAAAAATTCAGTAGTTGAGTGCAAAATTGAGACCACAACAGAGTTTAAATCCTGTGCCACACTTTTTTTTTTTGACCTCCCACCAATGTAATTTTGGACTGGCTTGTTCTGAATTTGCCTCCTCCCACCCTTGTAGCCTAACCAAGACACAAGTTAAGAGCAGCACTTATAAAATGCCCATGTTTTTTCTATTACCACCAGTCCTAAATAATTACTCACTCAGTGAGCGGTCAGGCATTGTCTATGGGATCCCATGAATATTGAATATTTCCTTCTGCATGTAACACGGCAAAGGAGTAGCTGACATTTTTATCTTTAATGTCACTTTGGATAGTTTTAGTTGCTCAATAAAATACTGTTTAGGTTGGTATTCTTTGTGTGTGTGGTTTTGTTTTTTATTTCCTATGAGTTAATATTCTCCAGATTTCAAGAACTACTTAGGCATTCTATTAAACAGACTGACTGGTTACACGATTAGAAAAATGTCCATGTTGCCAGGCCATATACTTAGTTTTGAAACACCAGAATAAGAAAATGATGCAATTTTTCTCCTGCTTTAAGACCTCCTTTAGAGTAATTGTTGATTTGTATTGGATGTGATTGCTGGAGTTGATCATAATTAAAGTAACACGCAGTGTTATATACAGACTTATTGAAGACGTTGTCCTAAGTGGTGAAAATGTATTAGATCATTACTTTAGATGACTTTACTCTTTTTTTTCTAACCATTTCCTTTCCTGGAAAGCTCCCAAATGTTAACATCAATACTGATTCTGGACACTCTCAGATGAATAGGGTCCTACCTTCCTCTGGCAGCCGGCCTCGGGAAGTGCCAGGACCGTGACTGCACAAGTCTGCAGTGCTGTGTGCACTCCCTCCTTCCCTCCTGGAACCTCCTCACCGCCTGTTATTTCTCTGAAATTAAAAATTGGAGGATAGTAGGCATCAGGTCAGTGAAGGAAAACTCTTCTACAGTTTGCGCTGGGGGTTAAAGGTCGGCATTTCATTCATTTATATTGAATACTTCTGGGCTGTAAATACAGGAGACCATGTTCTACAGAGTAGGAGTCCAGTGCCCAGATATCGAGCTTTTGCGCAAGATGAAGTGGCCAGATGTCCAATGTGGAAAGGAGACTGGATCGTGGTTGCCTGTCCTTTGTGATAGGCTGCTCCTCAGATATCCTTTGATAACTTCCCCTCCATATAGAAGGGATTCTCCATTTCTCCCTCCTTATCATTATCCTCCTGCGGTCAATTTCTCTGCTAGTCCAGCAGCCTTGTAATTATGTTCTGCCTTCACTAGAAAGGGTTGGATCAGGCTGAGCTCAAAGTAACTTCTCATTGACCCTCTGTTTCTGATAAGATCCAGCCCTTTCCCTTCCCTTTCCCTTCACAGTTTCAATGTTCCTCACCAGGTCAAAGGCAGTTTGTGTGGTTTTGCATATGTGTCTGATACTGTCCCATGCCTCCAGTACCTGGCTCTTTGCTGTGGGGATTCGGAGTTGCTGCCGCTATGTTCTTTTGCCCAGAGACTTGTACCTGGGCTGCTTCATGTTGGCTGTTTGGACCAGTCCTTATCATCTAGGTCAGCTGTGAGTATGACGGGAATGTGAGGGCTATTTAATTGGTTACCATTCGGTGGTGGTGGTGGTGCTCTCAAGCACGTACCTGCTTATGAGGAAAGACTTGCCCCAAGGCAGTAGGACCTCCTTCATCCCTCAGTCTGAGATCTGAGATCTGAAGCCTTGGAGCTCTGCCTCCGGAGGCCCTCCCTGCTCTTCAACTTTGCATGTTTCACTTCCTTGGCCTCTGGCTACACGGCAGAGGTGGTGCTGGGCAGGTGGGGCTGCCTGGACCCTGGTGTTTGGGATGAAAGTATTTCTCCTTCTACTTCTCCACCCTTGTTCCTTTTTATTTGTTTATATATATTTTTTACAATGCACACCTTAAAGCTGTGTTTTTCTCTGCAGCTTTCTGTACAGAAAGTGCCAGTCTTGAAAGTAAAGTGTGCAGTGGTCAAGGGGGTGGGGCCAGAGGTGGGGCTCTGCACGTCCACGCAGCACACTTTGGCTGTCAAGACTTTCAAGGCAGACTCCACAATCAGGCCCGGAGCCAAATTCACTCTTTGCCAGCAGCGACGGAATTCCTAGGTCGCATTACCAGCTTGTGAGAAGAAATCATTCAAGAAATTGCAAGCTGGCAAGTAAGAATTGCAGAGATTCATTCACGTGAATGCTGATGCCTGCAAATATCATTTAGCTTTGGGCGTTTCCCCCCCTGATCCACTTGCTGGGTTTCCATCTCACGGAGGCTTATCCTGGTGCACAGGAAAGACATCGGAGCTTCACAGTGGGGATCTTAGGGGACACGCGCCAGAGATGATGTTAGAGAAGGGCCTTCCGGAGGTCCACACCTCCCTCATCCCTGATCCAAGAATCTGTGTCGAAAGGTCACGTCTCTAGACTTGGACTTTAGTTGCTAAAGCTGTAAGCCACAGTTAAGGCAAGAGAGGAGAACAGTACAGCTTGATAGTGGTCAGATACCTGTCCATTAAAATACTTTGAAGATGTATTTTTAAAGGAGTATCAATCAATGGACTAATTGTTTATTGAGGTAGGCTCAAGGGTATTAATGATCTGAACGTGGCTCATGTCTAGAGGGAAGATGGACTTGACCAACATGGGGAAGAGAATACAGAGAATACCTCACTTTAAGTTTTGGGCTGAGAAGAAGGTTATTTTCCAATATCTAGATACTATTTAAAAGGGACTTTAAAAACAAATCATATCATGGAAATTATAACAGAAAATAACTCACTCCAGAGTCAAACACAGTTTAGAAGTTATAAGATGTCCTTGTTTTGGTTGGTAGAGGGGAGTAGTCCAGGCTTTGAAGTGAGTTTGGGAAAGAGAACAACTATTAAACCTTCTTCATTTGATCTTTGTGACCTTGAGAGTTCCTTCTTCTCATAGCCAGTGTTAAGGAAAAAAACACACACATTGAAACCTGTAAAGAATTTTTGTGAGTTTTATTTGAGCCAAACTGTCGACATGCCGGGAAGCAGAGCCTCAACGAGTTGAGATAATGCTCCGAAGAATGGCAGGTTACATCTGTATTTATACAATGCAATTAAAGGAGGGACATAGGTGGGTTACATAAAATTCATTGGTGATGGATTAAGGAGCTGGGATAAAGTCAAACCGTGGGAAACCCCTGGGATTGGATAAAAAGTAAAACGATGGACACATACTTCGGTGAGTGCAGGCAACATTAACATGATAATGAAGGAATTTGTGGTATCTGTCTTGGTGCCCAGCACATCTGGTTGAGCCCCAGGGGCTCCAGAAAATAAAAAAAAATTACAAGTTACCCAGACATCTCACAGATAAGTTATCTTAGAGGAAAAAAGGAAAATGGGCTCAGGAAAGATCTAAGTTGATCTTTGTTAGGGAAAATATCGGCCTAGCACATGATTGCCCACTATAACCTGTTTGTAGTTAGATATTTAATTTTCAGACGATGTTTTCTAGTTACTTTAGGTCTCTGAGTCTGCAAGACTGCCACGTAAGCCTCCCCTGAGCTTGTCAGGTTAGCATGTGGCCCTTTTCGTCCACACCAGTTACTTTGCTTTGGTGTTTCAAGGGGAAAAAGAATCATCATGACCTCTCAGCCACTGAGCATTCATTAAAGGAGAAACTCACAAAGGTGCAGATCTCATTTTATCCTTCTCTGAGGCATCATCCACAGGCCAACAGATCCTGTCCTCCTTCAGAAGGCCCCTCTCCATTGGTGGGTAATTTGAGGTCCACATGAAGGTAGGGAGCAGAAAGGAAAGGATCACCGGATTTCTAGAGAATGCTGGTCCCGTTTAGTCTTTTTATTCCTTTTAATGAAGTCCACTGTGGCTTCTTCTGTCCTCCTCCTGCATCTGAGACAGCAATCACCATTTGCAAAAGCCATTGCGGTTCTGATCCTCCCCATAAGCAAGCTTGCCGGAGGCGAGCGTTATCATGAAGTATGGTGGCACCATTTGGTGTGGGGACACAGCCCCATGGACTGGCATCTGTCCTGCCTGCCGCTCAGTGGGCACTTTTGTGGCCCATAAAACATGGCTACAAATTTACTTCCAATGACCTGTAGTCAAGAGTCTCTTCAATTAGTGGTGGGAGGGCATGAATCTGGATGCAGTTCTGGATTTGCTACTAAGTGCCTCTCAATGGGATTTTCATTCCCCTTCTTCCCAAGAAATCTGGCTTTGGGGTCAGATCTCCTTCTTGAGTTTGTTGGAGACAGTGCTACCGTGTTTCCCCGAAAATAAGACATCCTCCGAAAATAAGACCTACTTACAGGTTTCCTTCTGAGTGAAATATAAGGCATCCCCCCGAAAATAAGGCCCCTCCTAGGCTAAACATGAGAGATTTGGTCCACTGATTCGGAAAGAAATAGAATCACAAGAAATTCACCAGGAAATTCAGAAATTGGATTGTTATGATGATGTTCCAGAAGATGATGACATGATTGTCATTGAATAAATGAGTAAATTCTTGATACTATAGGATTCACAGTTTGTCTGGTTTGAGTTGACAACTACCGTACTACCGTACCGTATACAGGTAATAAATTTCCTTTATTTTCATTTAACAATAAATGTGTACCGTATTCTTCTTCATGAAAAAATAAGACATCCCCTGAAAATAAGACCTAGCACATCTTTGGGAGCAAAAATTAATATAAGACACTGTCTTATTTTCGGGGAAACAGGGTAGGAGCTGGAATAAGGGTTGTGATTAGAGGTGTGGCAGTCATTCTGAGGAGGCCTGGACTAAGGACTTAGTAACTGGCTCAGGTTGGGGGCTGATATGTGAGGCCCTATAAGGTCAAGTGGCTTTGGTGGATTCTCTCTTTAAAAAAAAAAAAAAAAAAAAAAAAAAATATATATATATATATATATATATATATATATATTTTATCAATATATATATTGATAAAATATAAATATATATTGATAAAATTTAAATCAATATATATATTGATTTAAGAGAGAGAGAAAGAGAGAGAGAGAAGGAGAGAGGGGAACATCGGTTTGTTGTTCCACTTATTGAGTCTTCCACTTATTGACATATAAGTGTCAACTGACCAAGGATCGAACCCACAGCCTTGGCTTATCGGGACGAAGTGCTGAGCTACCGGCCAGGGCTGGTGGGTTCTCCTTTAATTGCACTTTGGAGTGAACACAGGGTTGGCTGGCAGGCTCATGGAAGCCTGCAGGGGTAAGCTTAGGAAAGCAAATCGGATGCACGTTGGGAAGGCTGCTTGCTGGGGGGTGCATGGGCTGCCCCTAGCGGGTTTTATGGTTCTTTAGGAAAAGGCTACCCGGTTTTTAAAACCTACCTGTTGGGGTACATTTTGACTTCTGCCAGTTAGCCATTTTGCCTGATAATGGCAGTGTGACCCAAATATGTCACATGTGTGTCAGATATTTAAAAAGCTCCTGTGCAGGGTGTCATCAGTGCCAGCCAGACCCATCTCTTGTGTCTTTCCTATGTGTGGGAAGGAAAAGGTTTTGTAGATGTATTTCTCTGTAAGAGTTTGGCATTATACTTCTAGAGATTGGTAGAAAGCTAATGGAATTCATATAAACACATAATTAGAGGTACATATAAAACATACTTGTTTGAAATGTTTGGCTTTTTTGAGCAATTAGTAAGTTGTCAGCTGTTTCCTTTCCCCATATTAGCTTCCAGATGATTAATTGGATTGTTTAATTAAACGCTCCACATTTAAGTGGAGTGGAGGCCCTGGAAGGAGACTTCTGAAATAATATTGTTTTCTATTGATCTGCAATACACCATATGGCTTGCTTCTACTTAAAGATGTTCAATTCTACAATCACAGTCTTTTAAAATAATTATTTACTGTTCTGAAGTGAAAAGACTATTAAAAAAAAATCTTAAGGACAATCTCAAAAATTCTCTTTTACTGCATTCCAGAGGAGCAAGCCGGGCCTGAGACGAGAAACCCTGGTCTGCGGCTTGCAGTGTTCGGAGGGGTAGCTGGGCTATTTTTAACGAGCGCAAGCGTATCCTGTGGTGGCCGATTTCCAAGGATCCAAAATTAGTCCTGGGATCTTGGACACCACAGTGCCAAGGGCTCAGACAGTCGGCCCCCCAAACTTCTTTGAATTGTCAACCTCAGTCTCACACCAGGATTGATGGCTTTGGCCAAACAGTACATCATTGTTTGGAGAAAACAAAAGGATAACCTCCTTTTGAGCGCAGAGGTTAGACTCTGCAGGATTAGGGGCTCGCCAGGTGGGTGTGAAGACAATGGGGAGCAGTTCCTAGTGCCTGGAAGGTGTCAGTCTCTTGGTGATGAGGGCAGTTAAATGCCTCACAGGGGCAGTGTTATTTTAACCGTGGGGCATGAAGGAGAACAGCTGAGGTTTTTTTTCTCCCTTCTTCTGTTTTGTTTCCATGAAAAGGAGGTCAAAGGAGCAGGTTGACCAGACCTCAGGACTGGAAAGGCTAGGTCATCACCTGGGCCTTTCATCGGAGGAGAAAAGGAGAGATACTGTTACCCCCGCTTCTCACACATGTTGCCCCCAATCATCTAGAGACAAATGACCCATTCGTTCTGAAAGAATTATATTTACACGTTCCCACGACTCCAGAAACGCCTCATTATTAAATCCACGCGCAGCATATAGTTGTCCTGGGTCAGGCTCATTGATGACTGGGATTCCCTGAGGCTTTCTGCTTGCTTACAGATGGATCCATGGCTCATAAGGAGATGGGCTAATTTTTAATTGCTTTCTTCTGACAAACCCTGTCTGCTGTCCTAACTCAAATGGACATGGCAGACAGGAAGTGGATCCAATTGAAAGGAAGGGAAATGCACTTGGTACAACTAGAGTCTTATTTGTGGCATGCTGACTGCCTCCTAATTGATGTAGACATCGCACAGAATTCCAGAGTGTGGACGCTGCTGTGGAGGCTGACCAATGCACCTCTGTCTCCAGGCGGGGCCTTTTCTAACCCCCAGAGAGAGCTGAGGGGCTTACACAGGGCCTCTGTTATCACGGGGGCCATTTGTTTTACCACAGCCCAGCTCCAGGGGAGCCCTAGGGTGACAGATAGCATCCAGCCAACCAGGAAGGATTTTCCAGAAACTTCTATGTCAGACCCCAAGCCCTGCCCTGAGAATACAGTGTGAGTAGAGGAAAGAGATGGGTTTGGTTCTCTTGGTCCTGTTTTCCAGGGAGATGTCCCTTGTCTTGGCATGGATGCCATTGTTCTCCAGCCTTCCTCCACAACCCAAGTTGATTCTGCAGCTTCAGCCACACACCTAGGATTCCCTAGAAACTCCAGCCAGATGGCCGAGATGGCAGGCGGCGGGGGGGGGGGGGGGTTGGGGGGGGTTGAGGGGGGTGGGGGGGTGGGGGGCGGGGTGTGTGTGAGTGTGGGAACAATTGGGAATGTTATTCAGTGTCCCACCCATGGAGAGCTGCCTCACTTGCTGGGATGAGAAGGAGGGGTGGGGATTTGGAAGGGGCATGCCCCACTGGCACGGACACATGGTGGGAACCCTGACTCATGGCTCTGTGGAAGGGACCCTCAATCACCGTGCACAGCCGCACCTATCAGAGCACATGTAACTGAGACATGATGTCTTGAGAGGTGAAAACCAGAAGTGGCTTCTGGCTGGAGAAGGAAAAGATAGAATGTTCCAGGCTTCCTTTTCTGGATCTCAGAGAAGTTTGCAGTCCCTTGTGTCTCCGTGGCATCAACAAGAGCCCTTCCTCATTGGGGAGCTGGATGCCGAGACCTCTGTATGATGAGCTCACTATCTAGCGTGGCCCCAAATGTGTGATGTTTCTTAGGGATAAAATTACATGCTTCACCTTCATTGCAGGGCCGTCTTAGTGTCCAGTGCGCTGTGCAGTCAGGATAAAGAGAGGCTGACCCTTTCCCACATTGTAGCTCGGGGTATGAGAAGGAGAACCGGGGCGAGTCAGGTAAGGAAGATGCTCAGTGTCGTCCCGTCGTGTGTGTCGTCCCCCCCCCCCCCCCCCCCCCCCGTCCAGCCTTCCCTGCCGGGGTCAGGGCGTCCCACCTCTCCCTTGTTTCCTCAGCCTGGGGTCTGGTGTTTTGTGGACATTCATTTTTAGAGTGATTGCCAAGAGTCCTAGTAGACTGTGTGCTTCTGCGGAAGGATCATTCTGTCATAAGCTCTGCTGAATCATAAATGCTGCTTTTATCTGAGCTGGGCCATCATCAGCGGGGTCCCTAACGTCAGATGATCATTTGGGATTCATTTTAACATGTATTTTTTGAAATAAAAGGATATAAAGGAGTCTCCTCCGCGCTTTCCCCACTGCCCCAGGGTGTTGTTTAAGACTTGAGAGTCTATTAATTATGAGCATTGTGTCCTTCTGGATGTTTAATTTGGATGTATGTGTTTATGTTATAATTGCCCATCAGTTCTCTGCAGCCGTGAATGCCTCTATGCCGAAAAGCGTGGCTGTCAGTCTAAATGGGCCATCTGAGCTGGCCTGTCGGCACCTGCAGCCCGGTGGGAGCACTTTTTATTTTTTTTAATACTGGGTCTATCTCTTAATGAGTTAGCCCAATAGGAAAGAGCTGCCGACTTCCCTGTGTGACACACAGCTCTGGAAGCAGTCACTCCGAGAAAGCCGGGCAAGGCACAGATCCAGACAGCAGGGCATGGACAGCAGGGCACGGGAAGAGGTGCTTCCTGCTAGCCGATGCCCCTGAGCGCCCATCTGCCCAGCCTGCTCCTGAATGTTCCTCCTTCAGAGACCACACCGGCCACCCAGCCCTTCGGATACTATGTTGAGTCTGAGCGTGACTGTTAGGGCTTCAGGGTGCTTAGATTTCAGATACATAACTCTTCCGAGGCCCCAGTTCCAGTGACCCAAGGGGGCGTGAAGCAGGGATTATCTGAGATGAGCAGAGGAAGAGTTGAGTGATACAGCAGGTTGCCCCCAAATAACTTAAAAAAAAAAAAAAAAAATATATATATATATATATATATATATATATATATATATATGTGTGTGTGTGTGTGTGTGTGTGTGTGTGTGTGTATATATACATATATATATATATATATATATATATTATTGATTTTTTACAGAGAAGAAGAGAGAGGGATAAAGAGTTAGAAACATTGATGAGAGAGAATCATCGATCAGCTACCTCTTGCACACCCCCTACTGGGGATGTGCCCACAACCAAGGTACATGCCCTTGACCAGAATCGAACCTGGGACCTTTCAGTCCACAGGCCGACGCTCTATTCACTGAGCTAAACCATTCTATGCACTGAGCTAAACCGGTTTCGGCCCCAAAGAACTTTTACTTCCCGAGTTAACCCTTTCTCCTCCAGAAGAGCTTTAAACAGAGTGAACTTCATGGTTCCTTTCAAATATACCATGGAACTTTATGAGGACTGAAATACCAAGAGGAGGCCAGGATTGGAGAGCAAGTTGCTAGTTGATAGTGGGAAGAAATATATGATGCTGGCTCCGGTTCAGGGAATGTCTTCCTAAAGGCCTTTAGGTCCATGTCTGAAAGATTCCTGGCACAAAGAGCTCCCATGCTTTATTTTGGTTTAATTGGAGTTTATTAGTTGTAATATCAGGTCAGTAGCTGACCATGAACTGAAGTCTCCAGTCCTATCCCCTGACCCCCTGGGGAGGGCTGTGCAGCTGGTGGAGGAGCAGGTGGGGAAGAGCAGGCTGCCTCCTGGGCCGGCCACGGGCACCTGACCTCTCAGGAAGGTGCTGACAAGCGTGGCAGCCAGAGAGAAGCTGTGAGGGCTTTTGCTTAATTAAACCACCTGGAAATGATGGCGGAAAGCTCCTCTCACCCATGGCCTGGCCGCCATCATCAGCTGATTCCTCGGGCGGTGGTGTGGCTGACAGCTGGTTGTGTTTTCAAAGCTGTGGGAATAGCCAGAACCATCTGCATGCAGCGCTACAACCGGCTCCAAACTCAGAAAAGGCTACCCTGGCGCCTGGGTATGGGTTTTCCAGAAGTACCACAATCTGCAGATAAAATCGCTCCATCTTAAAGATTACTTAAGGGCAGCACAAGCAGAAATAAACAAGTGGGGCTCCATCAAGTGGAAAGGCGCTCTGTGGAATGGGAGGAAATATGTTTGCAAGTCACATATCTGATAAGGGGTTAGTATTCAAAATACATAAAGAACTCAAACAAAATGCCCCACAAATAATCCAATTAAGAATGGACAAAAGATCTGAGTAGACATTTTTCTAAATATGACATACAAATGGGCAATAGGTACATCAAAAGGTGCTTAACACTGGTAATACTCAGGGAAATGCAGATCATAATGACATACCACCTCACATCTCTTGCAATGACTAGCATCAAAAAGATAAGAAATAGCAAGTGAGCATATGGAGAAAAGGGACTCTTATGCTTTGTGGTTGAGATTGTGAATTGGTGCAGCCACTAGGGAAAACAGTGTGGAGATTCCTCAAAAAATTAAAAATAGAACTACATCATGATCCACTGATTCTAGTTCTGGATATTTATCTGAAGGAAATAAAAACACTAACTTAAAAAGACATCACTCCCATGTTTTTTTTTTTTAAATATATTTTATTGATTTTTTTTTACAGAGAGGAAGGAAGAGAGCTATAGAGAGTTAGGAACATTGATGAGAGAGAGTCATCAATCAGCTGCTTCTTGCACGTCCCATACTGGGGATGTACCCACAACCAGGGTTCATGCCCTTGACCGGAATCGAACCTGGGACCCTTCAGTCTGCAAGCCGAGGCTCTATCCACTGAGCCAAACCGGTTTCGGCTTCACCCCCATGTTTATTGCAGCATTATTTATGCCAACCAAGACATGGAAGCAGTAAGTGTTCATTGATGGATGAATGGCATATATGTATACACACACATATATATATTATGTATAGTATACAGCAGAGATTGTCAACTGGTATGCTGTAAGAATTTTTAGAACATGCGATACTAGACTAATTACTTAGGGGCACTGACCTTTTCCCACAGATTGTCAAATAAAAATTGACAACAGCCAACACAACAAATAAACACCCAGTGTGAGTGAATCAAAATTACAGTTTTTTTTGTCAGGTTGGCAAAAAATATACTCTATTTTTTTTTTAATTTGTCCCAGAATTTCAGTAATTAATTTGTGTGTGCCATGAGATGAAAAACGTTGAAAATTGCTGGTGTATTGGAACTGACAAAATAGATGTGTAATCACTTGCTTAAGTCTATCACACTCGACTTCATTTCTATGAAGACAGGATTTGGAAGCTAACACTGTACTCAGCAAGTACAACATGCAAATGTCAACTTACAAATCACAAAATGAGTGATCCTTTTCACTCAAGTAGATTTTTTTTTAATGCCACCAGAAAGATTGCAGCATTTCTTTAAAAATATAAAGGTCTTCTAAAATGTTTCAATATGATTACAAGGCAGTATAAATGTAGGGATTATGGGAGAGGGTTTTGGATGAGGTGGTCAGATTTGTAGCTCACCTTCCTCAATTCTAAAATGGTAAGATTAGTTCTTATTAGGTTTTTCTCTTCTCTTCTTTTTAAATATATATTTTTATAGATTTCAGAGAAAGGAAGAGAGAGGGAGAGAGGGATAGAAACATCAATGATGATAAAGAATCATTGATCGACAGACTCCTGCACACCCCCTACTGGGGATTGAACCCATTAACCAGGTATGTGCCCTGATTAGGAATTGAACTGTGACCACCTGGTTCATTCAATCACTGAGCCACATGGGTCAGGATTTTTTTTTTTCCTTTTTTAAAAAAATTGATTTTAAAGGGAGGAGGGGAGAGAGAGAGGAAAAGAGAAATATCGATGTGACAGAGAAACATGGATTGGTTGCCTCCCACAATCCACATGAACCCTGACGGGGGATGAAACCTGTAACTTGGGTACGTGCCCTGACCAGGAATCGAACCCATCACCATT
Organism: Pipistrellus kuhlii; assembly: GCF_014108245.1. NCBI lineage: Eukaryota > Metazoa > Chordata > Mammalia > Chiroptera > Vespertilionidae > Pipistrellus > Pipistrellus kuhlii. The sequence goes on along the minus strand of NW_023425540.1, from coordinate 10,504,737 downwards.
TGGTGTAGGGGACTATGGCCCAGTCAACTGAGCCACAACAGCTAGGGCTGTGAATGATAGAGGCTCTCAAAAGAAATTTCAATCGTAGTACTGTTGATATTTGGCTCTGTTGACTAATGAGTTTGCTGACCACTGGTCTAGACTAAGGCCAGGAAGGAGCTTCCCAGCTGGAGGCATTGCCTTGAAGTCACTGAGGACCCTGATGGTAGGCAGCCTTCCATAATCTGAGTCACCTAAAGCTCAGGAAGGGGGAAGCAGATAATGTGACCAGAAATATGATCTTGTGCTGAAATCAGCACAAGCTGATGTGGCTCAGTTGACTGGGCCATAGTCCCCTACACCAAATGGTGATGGGTTCGATTCCTGGTCAGGGCACGTACCCAAGTTACAGGTTTCATCCCCCGGATCCTGGCTCTCTGCCCAACCACGTCTCACTGGCCACCAGGGAGGATGGAACCAAGAACATAGACTTGCAGCTTGAAGCCCAGTGCCCCAGGGTTCCTGGGACCTTTGGGTGCTGATGGCAAGAAATCACCTCTGGATCTTAACTAAGGCCTGACAGTATTTCTGCTAGAAGATTGCAAAAGCCTATGTTTGAGGTCTGTCTGTCTGTCTGTCTGTTTGTTGCTCCCTAACTAGATAATTCTTGTTTGGTAAGCTGACATCTTCACTGGGCAGTGGAGAGCTGGTTTATGTAATCATAGGCACCTGAGTATGCTGTGAATTAGTTTTGATAAAATCAGTAAACTGTATTACCCTGGGATAGTCCTCATAAATGTGGTCTAGGGTATATTTAATTTTAGATGTATAAACACACACATTTCTATTTATCTACTGGTTTATGTACATACATCCCACATGGCTTTCTTGCTTAATCCTAAACTTGAATGTTGCCACTGGTTTTTAGTATGCATTTGGGTAATTGATGAGAATGGAAAGGAGGAGACTTTCCCAGCTCAGGGGACTCCCCTCCTCTTGGGAGCATTGCTGTCTCCTGGGGAAGCCTTTGGTAGCAAGGATATTCCAGCTCAATGTGCAATACAAGCTTTTCAGTTGGTCATATTTTTTTTAAAATATATTTTATTGATTTTGTACAGAGAGGAAGGGAGAGAGATAGAGAGTTAGAAACATCGGTGAGAGAGAGTCATCGATCAGCTGCCTCTTGCACACCCCCTACTGGGGATATGCCCGCAACCAAGGTACATGCCCTTGACCAGAATCGAACCCGGGACCCTTCAGTCCCCAAGCCAACGCTCTATCCATTGAGCCAAACTGGTCTTGGCTCAGCTGGTCATATTTTGGATGAAGTGTGTGGCTTACTAATGAGGAAGATATGCTCATTTTGATAATAATCCCCAAATAGGTTTCCAATAGTCTGAAACTTCCCCTAGTTCTTTAAACTATAATTACTGCAATAATTGCAGTAATTAATTAATCTCTATGATGTGACCCTACAAAGAGCCACATAAATATTCTAAATATAATTTTTGCTCTCGATTCAATTATTTTACATCTATAGAACTTGATTTTCCTAATAAAACAATTTTATTTTACTTTCGTTCCAAACCTCTATTGATTCCTGCTAAACTAAAAAGACAGCATTTCTTAGACTAGAATTTCTGGTGTTCAGGGAAATTTAGCTTCTCTGAAAGCTGAACCAGACTTTTCTCATTGTAGTTTCACATCACACTGGGTGGTGGTGGGGATGTCTCAGCCAAAGCAGTGCCTAGAAGCAGGGGGGCATTTTTTTGGATGTCCCAGTGACTGGGCTGCTGCTGGCATTTGGGATCTGTTGTCATTCCATCAACCCCTGCAGAGTTCTTGTCCTTCTGGCTTAGAATCTAGCTCTTTCTTAAGTCCCAGCTGAAGTCTGGCTCTCAGGGGACACATTGCCCTGTTCTCACCTGTGAAAGCAGCCATTGGCAGTATGCAAAGGAATGGGCATGACTGTGTTTCAATAAAACTTTATTTACACAAGCAAGTCGAGGGTCAGATTTAGTCCCCTGCCTTAAACCATATGAGTTAGTTATTGTAGTTCAAACATGGTCAACTGACATTTTTATATGATTTAAGTGATTATATCATATACTTTGTTGTAAATCTCATTACCCTCTGGATGTGTGTCTTATTTCTACCCCAACTGCATCTGAATCTTTTTCTCCCCATTCTCCCTTTGTTTTCTTTGGCTTGATTTTAGCTTCCCATGATGTGTAAGTCAAAACCTTAAATATAAGGGTATCCAATTAATATATATTTATTTTATGGCTGAAGTGCACAACACTAAACACAAAATTCCTTCACTGGAAGAAACCTTACAGTTTATTAAATATTCTCTCAGTTGCCATAAAATGTGTTTATGTATGTATATGACTACATTAATAGTGGTTGAGAATTTGCTGAGTCCTTATATTGTGACCAAGGGGATTTTCATTATAGTTGCGGATGTTAACCTCTGTATTTGTTTCTGAGGGCTGTCGTTGACACACTTAGTAGCTTCACGCAGTAGAATTTTACTGTCTCTCAGTTCTGGAGGCCAGAGGTCTGAGGTCAAGGTGCTGGCAGCGTTGGTTCCCTCTGGAGGCTCTGAGGGAGAATCTGCCCCGTGTCCCTTCCTAGCTCCCTGTGGTTGTCTGAAGTCCTTCCTGTTCCTTGGCCAGAGACAGGTTCTACCTCAGTCATCATGTGGTGTTCCCACAGTGTGTCCTTGTGTCTCTTGTTATAAGGACACCAGTCATTGGATTAGTTCCCACACTAATCCAATATGAGCTTATCTTTTTTTTTTTTTTTTAAATATATTTTATTGATTTTGTACAGAGAGGAAGGGAGAGAGATAGAGAGTTAGAAACATCGATGAGAGAGAGTCATCGATCAGTTGCCTCTTGCACACCCCCTACTGGGGATATGCCCTCAACCAAGGTACATGCCCTTGACCGGAATTGAACCCGGTCCCTTCAGTCCCCAAGCCGACACTCTATCCATTGAGCTAAACCGGTCCCGGCAATATGAGCTTATCTTAATTTAATTAAATATAGCTGCAAAAAGCTTATTTTCAAATAACATCGCATTGCATTCTAAGGTTCCAGGTGGACATAAATTTGGGGGGAGGGGAGGGAAAAGGAGGGGAGCACAGTTTTGCTATCCACCAACACACTGCAGCATCTATGGGGGAGGATGCCTGGTGCTGGAGATGTACCTGTGACATCCTGAACAGAAGTCCCCAGGTCTTCAGAGACCTTTCTGTCTCTGGGGATGGTTGTTTGTTTTGGATCTAGAATGGAGAATTCAATTTTTGAGAGCTTAATAAACATTTGGTGATGTTAATTTAACTGTGAGCTTCTTCCAGACCAATTATTGACAAAAGGGAGTTCACCCAGGCGGGGATTATTGTGTGATATTTGATAAGTAACTGCTGAAACTCTGACTCATGCCACCTTCCCTTTGGTTCCTCTTTTTATTGTTTTGTATATTTGTATGATAACATAGACTCTTATATTGTGTTTGATGGCTTTGATTTCTGAGCTTTTGTGAACAGTTTTATACAATATACAGAGGCTGTGATGACAGTATAATTTGAAAATAATGCTATAATGTTTCTCACTTTATTATATTTATAGTGCCTGTATTTTTATGGGATTTATAAGCATAATTAAGTTTGTCATTTTAGAAATTGAAACCACCTTTTAAGAGAGATGACAGTACAGGAACTCAGATCTCTAACATAAGGAGAAGGCTCTGGAAAAGGGCACAGCATTCCAATATCTAAAATAGGGGTCCACAGCCACTGATTTTACTCTGTTCTACTCAGATCATTTTTTTGGGGGGGGTGGGGGTGGGCTCAGTCTGACGATTAACATAGTTCTCTCATGTAGGTTTCATTTTTCTCTGGATTGGAAGAGCTAATTTCCATTTTATCTAAATAAAGAAAACACTTCTTTAGCTTACAATAGATTTTAAACTCTTCTAATAGCTGTGTCAATCACTTACTAATTGCTTTATCTTATTAAATTGCTTATATCTTTATCTGTCTTAAGCTCAAAATATGAGTTTGGAAAAGAAAAAAAAATTACCTCTGTGAAACCGTTTAAGTAAGAGCAGCTGCGTCCGTCCTCGCTGCATGAAAGGCTGTGGGAATTCGGTTTCAGTTGAAGACCAATTCGATCAAGAACTTTGAAGAAATTCCACAACTAAAACATAAAAGGGAGAAGCTGGATTGTATTAGGGCCACTGTCGGAGGCTACACTTAGGAGATTTTTCACTTTGCTATTAATTCCACAGTTATCAAGAACCTCCAAGGCTTGGTGTAACTTTCCAGTTAAAACTAGTTAGTTTCGGAAGTCCAGGAATCAGACCCTTCAGGAGAGTGAGGCATCCTTGGAGACTCATCTCCCATTGTTTGCACATGGCCCACGGCTTTTTCCTCATTTTCTCTCTCATGCATGTAGCCTGGCTGCTCCAGAGGTATGATGCCGTATATTACATTAGCCTGATCATGCTTTTCTTCTTAGAGGTTATCAGCATTCTTCGTAGAATAATCCGTGGGTGTAGGGATATGGTGCTGAGCTGGGAAAGTGCCCAAGGAAGAAGTGAGGTCAGCTGAGAAGGTTCAGTCTGTGTAGAAGGAGCAGTCTACACAGAGGAAGAAGGACGGGTCCAGGGACAGGTGTGGCAGCAGCCCTGCCTGAGCATCTCATATCTGTGACCCTATTTAGATATCAAAGGGTTTTCTCATCTGTGGCCGCCTCCCTGGAAAATGCCAGGCCTTCTTTCTGGAGATAGTGACAAGCAGAGACACACCAGTGACCACAGACACACCATTAGTCCATTCCCTCAGAAGCCAGCAAAGGGAAGGAAGTACTTGAATGGAAAAGCACTTTCCATAAATAAAGACTTGAAGGACTGTTGAAAGGAAGGGAGGTTTTCTTGTCATTTATGCCCCAGAGGAAAGAAGTGGGGGGACTTCATAATTTTAGAGTCATAGAGCACATGTGTCAAACACAAGGCCCGCGGGCCAAATCCGTCCCGCCAGGCCTTGCAATGTGGCCCGCACCGCGCTGTCATCACTGCATTCCGCTGTGTTTCCGTCACAATGACAGTTTATGACTGTTCAGTAAACCATTCGGCCCGCGATTTAGGCTGGATTTTAGATTTTGGCCCCTTCTCTGATTGAGTTCGACACCCCTATCATAGAGGAATGGAATGGGCTAGCTTTGGGGCTTCCAATAGATCTGATAAACTAAGCAGGATTATGCTGAATAATTAATTATTATTACTAGTACGTTGTTACATACTCTTCATTATTTTTTGTTTTAGTTTGCATTCCAGGATCACCATTATCTGGACAGAGGAGCATTTCACACTTTTAACAAAATCAACTTTAAAAAATTTTTTTAGGATAGTTTAGATTTATGGAAACGTTGCCAAGACAGTATAGAGAGTTTCCATATATCATGTGTCCAAATGACCAGTTAACATCTTATCTTAGTGTGGTACATGGGTCACAACGAGAAAACAACCCTAATGCATCATCATTAACTACAGTCTGTACTTTATTTGGACTTCCTCAACATGTCCCTCATGTCCTGTCTCTGTTCTGGGACTCCATCCAGAATCCCACATTCCATGTAGTTGTCATGTCCCCTTTGGTTAATCGTAGCTGTGACAGTTTCCCAGGCTTTCACCTCCGATGACCTTGGGAGGTTTGACAAGTATGGGTGAGGTGTTTAGAATGTCCTCAGTTTGAGTGTGTCTGGTGTTTCTCGTGACTAGACACTGTCGTTGCTGGTTTTAGGGGGGAAGACCACAAAGAGATAGTGCTATTATCACATTGTATCAAGGGCACGTGCCATCAACAGGACTCATCACTGGTGATGTTGACCTTGACCACCTGCCTGAGATAGTATAAAATATGCAATAACATACCAACCCAGTGTCTAGATGAGTCCAAGGCCCTATGTGAGGCCTACCATGTGCTTCCCCTTCCCACTCACTGCCCACTCCCCTTTGCTTCTACATTCCTCAGAACTTGTCCCACCCCCTGCTGCTAGGTTTTGTCTGGCCTTGTCCTGCACCATGGGCACCCTGTGTATGTTTATTTGTCTGTTTGGTTGATGTCTCCTCCCTAGAGGGCAGGTTGCAGGAGGTCAGAGAGCCTGCTTTGTTCACTGTATGCTTAGTCCCTACAACAGTGCCTGGCACATAATAGGTGCTCAAAAAATACTGAATGAACAAATGAATGAGTGAATGATTTGTAGGAGGAAGGCCACAGCATTCAGACCACGGTCCTCTCTGCACCGCAAGTTCCAATCTGGAGTGAATAAAGACAGATGCTTGGCCACGGTGATTAACCACATAGTAGTACCATTTATGGAATCCATATGTTTGGCTTTTTTTGCCAACCTTTCTTACAAACATATTCTGAGAATGGTGGGGTTCAGGGACACTCCTTTATTCTAGTGCTTTGTTTCCTAAGGGTCAGAACTTTTGGTTGCTGTAAGTGTTGAGAGAGTATTTGCAGAGGCGCTTTGTCTATTATTAAAATGGATTTCAGTCAGGGAAATGCGTCAGAATTAATCAGAAGTGTGCTGCGACAACAAAAGGAAGGGTGATGTAATCGATGTGATAGATGATGTATTAGATCGTAATGATGATGGCACAGGATGTACTGAAACACAAGAGTTACAGACCTCAGCAATCCGCCTGTGCTGATCCTGGCGAGGTCCTGGGCTTCTCAGCCCTGTGGTCTGTGCACTTAATTGTTAGGAGTTGGTAGTGAGAGCTGGTCGTTCTGCATTGCTAGTTCTTGGCTTCAGGACATGCATGGGGACTGGGAACATAGCTAAGGAATTTTCCTTCTACTAAGACATAGGGTGCTCGGCGGCAAACCCCTAAAAGGCTTCTTTCAGCATTAATTATGTGGTTGGAGCAAATACATGAGCAAATTAGAGCATTAGCACAACTCACAGTGACGCTGGGACGGGTACAGCAGTGAGTTTGGTGGTTTTTGCATTATGGAGATGGAAGGCTTTTTCTCCCTTCGGAAACACGGAGTCGAACAGTGGAACGTTCAGGGGCCTTGTCCTCGCTGAAGCCACATAATAAAACAGTATTGGACTAAACGCTCTTTTTCTTTTTCTAGTTAATCCATCAGCAATGTATTATGCACACCGTGGAATGCAAACATTTACTTTTGAAAATGTTTTAGAATTCCTTTTAGATTTTAGTTGAAAGTGGGACACTCTAAAAAAAAGTCACAACCTGGGGGTCTCTGCAAACAGTGTCAGCTTTTGTGTGCACAGGGGCTCCCTCCGTGCTTAAGGACAGGTATCTTACAGGGAAAGAAGGAAAAACCAAACACGAACACACAAAATAAGGTAAACACTCATATTAATTTGCTAGGAAGAATAGAGCTCAAAATTGTATTTATGACTTTCTGATATGCCAGAGTGATTAATGGGACCCTGAGTGGTAATTCAAGGGGCACGTGCGCCCCCAAAGGAGCCTTCATTTTTCAAGCTCAAAAAAATTTTCTGTTTTGGTGTGGGAATAAAAATAAAAAAAATAGGTGAACGATAAACATGTCATTCCGGGCTATAAAAGTATCCTTGAGACTCATGTAAAAATTTCCTGTTTACTCCCTTCTGTTGTGATTCAGTATCTTCTCTCCTTTTTTAATAGAGCGGTCATTTTCTCCTCTGGGTATCCATTAAGCACCAGGCAGTGCTCAAGCTGGTCTGAACAGGGAATAAGTGATTTCAGATCTGAAAGTGAGGGAGAGCGCATCACACTGATGATTAATAGGAAGACCTGCAGCAACACGCGGGGGAGTGGCCGTGGCAGCAGAGCTGGATACTCGCCTCTAGGCAGTGGGTAGGATAACATCAGTAGTTCAAGTTTTCCCCCTTTATTTTGTCCCTGTAAGTAATGTATAAGGTTAGCCTGGCCAGTGTGGCTCAGTGGTTGAGTGTTGACACATGAACCAAGAGATCACTGGTTCGATTCCTGGTCAGGGTACATGCCAGGATTGCTGGTGTGCAGGGGGCAACTGATTGATGATGTTTCTCTCTCATCGATGTTTCTATCTCTCTATCCCTCTCCCTCTTTTCTTTCTAAAAAATCAATAAGCACTTAAAAAAATAATGTGTAGGTTTAGATGTCTTACATCAGAAACTTAGAGAGGCTACCAGTGTAGCAAATGTACAATAGGCAGTATCCTTGATCATTCATCTTTTTTAGGTGAGCATTAGATACTGTAGAAGTACTTACTTGAATTTCTTGAGCCTTGAAAATTGGGGAGATGCCACCTAACTGAATTTTAGGAGTTATTATAATTCACCTCCCAGAGAATAAGCCTTTCTCTTAAGGAATTAGCTGATGCAAGAAAGGGCCCGTCTTATTTTCAGACTACAAGAAGATCTGTATTTAAAATGTCACCTAAGTAACCTAATTGTACAAACATGCAATTTAACACTTCCACAGTAAATAAACAATCCCACATGGAACCTGAATAGGAAGTGCGTGTGATTATCTTCTGCAAATTCACCTACTCCTGGGAACCATTTCAGTGGATTTGCCTATAATTATTATTACTTTTTTTGTGTGTGAGTAAAACAGAGTTGCTCTGCCCTTTGTAAATGGCAAGTCACTTTTGAAGTTTTTGTCTGGTTGCCATAGTTACTTGTTTTATTTCTTTTTCATGCGATGATGCAAATATTGTTTCTCTTGACCTTTCTCACCTGTTGCTACCACAAACCATGACCAGAAGGGAGAAAACTCTGTGTTGTTTGCTTTTGCTTTTTTTTTTGTGTTCTAAGGATGCAAATTAGAGTTGCTATGGTTACAGGAATCCAGATTGGAGGGAATCAGCTCTTGGTAAGGTACAGCTACTAGGTTCTTTTGTGACATTTTCTTCATTAGGGAAATTTTTGGTAAACTTTAATGATGCACAAAAATTCACCATTTCACAGATTAATTACATCGAGACCCTTTCTGTTAGCCAAGGAATTCCAGCCATCGCTAGCTTCATTAATGACAGAAATGATAGTCCATAGTTTGAAAAAGTTAACTGCAAGCGATGACTTTTTTGTCTTGATTGCACTTGGATGTTCATATTGTTGCTTCTCCTACCCAACGGTACAGCCAGAGCGTCTGTAGAACCCCAGATCCTGAGCCAGTAGTTCCGGGGTGGGCCCGAGATTCTGCATTTCTAGCACGCCCCCTGAGGACCGGTGCCCCTGGCTTTGGGGCTCCACTTGGAGTAGTGGGGGTTGTGCTGCACAAAGCTGCTCATCCCGCAAGGACATTTAGTGTACAGGCGAGGCAGAATCTAAACAGATTCTCACTGTTCTGTATTTCAAAATACCAGCAGGCTTCACAGAATTTGTTTTCCATTGGTGTTCAGTGCTTTGAGTGGTGGCAACAGTGATGGGCTTTCCTCCCCAACTCACAAAGGTTTGGGATTTTTTTGTGTGTGGGGGAAGAATACACTGTACTTTTTTGGGACCATTAGTGCCATGGGTGTTCTGTGTTAATGTGGCATACACTTGTGAATATGTGTATATGTGAGTGTCTATTTGTATGCATGTGTGTGGTGTGTGTATGTGAGTGAATGTACGCATGTGTATATGTGGTGTATATGCGCTCTCACCTCCTTAAAGTCAGAGCTGAAGTCACATCCAGCCTTGCACCCTCAGCCTTGCATTGCATGCTGCATTACACAGAGCAGGTGTTTGGTAGATCTGTTCACTTAATTGCATTGACTGCGTGAGTACTAGCTTTGCTGGAATGAAAAGAGATTGCCTTCATGTTGAATTGACAGATTCAAGTTACCATGATTAAGAAAGGAGCAGAGGAATTACTAAGTGAACAGAATTCCCTCTGCGAGGCACCACCCGACTGCCTCTCACAGAACAGTGAGGTTCACCACGGGCCTCTGCGCCGGGAACACAGCTGGATTTTTAGTGCACACTTTTTTTGGAGATAAGAAATGAAAATCCTATGATTAATGTATTTTCAGATTTTCATACTGCCATTAAAATATTTTCTTCTCCTCTCTGTCTTATCGGTTGCTGCCTAGGGGTCAGCTCTGAAAAGTAGCTCCCATTGCTGGGTTATCATCGGTTAGCCGCCCTGCACTGTGGCCTGGCCGGGGGGATAAGACATATCTGCGTTCCATTAGAGCTGAAGGCGTCTCTGTTTGTGGTTCTTAGATGACCCAGGAGTAATTGGCAACATTGCACGTTCTCCCAAGTTTTTGCTCAGCTCCATATTGCTGTAACCATATTGAGCATGTATTTTTCACACCTATTTCCAGGATCTCAATGACAGTTTCCATATACTATTCTTACTGTCACACACGCTGCCGTATATCAGCTTTCTATGAAGTTTCTGTCCAATTTTCTTTTGCGTGATGGACGAGTGGCTTTTGGAAATTATGTCCCTGCAAATATGATGCACAGTGCACGTGTCTTACCATGCCGTGTGGGAACAAAGGAGTTTTACATGTCCATCCTTTGGTTGTTGGGCAGAGGAAGGAAGGATTTGCTTGTGGAGTGTATGGCAGGCCATCCCCTGCCTGGGTCTCTGAGTATACAGCCAGCAGGGACTAGTTCCATGGGAGGAGAAGCGGTATCCATCCCCAGAATCTAGGAAAGCTGTCCTGCTCCAGTGGTGGTTTCCAGGGCAGCTTTCCTCACCTTTGAATTGGAGAAGCTGACTTCAGAGCGACATTAAGTAGAAAATAATGTATTTCCCCCTCATCTGTACTCTAGAACAAGAGGGTTACATCTGCCCTCTGAAGTTCCACAGGGTGAATTTGCACCCTCACCTTGTTTGCTGTCTACAGCTCATATTGCTATTTAGAGATGAAGATCTCCCATTGCTATGCCCTTTAGAGATGGAAACCTCAATTTGGCAAGGCTAGAGTTCCCTAATCAACACTAGGACTAGGGGTCTGTAAGTAGTCACACCTGACATTAAAAATAACGTGTTTTTGCCTGCGTGGTGTGGCTCAGTGTTGAGTGTCAACCTATGAACCAGGAGGTCATGGTTCGATTCCTGGTCAAGCACATGACTGGGTTATGTGCTTGATCCCCAGTAGGAGGCATCAGGAGGCAGCTGATCAATGAGTCTTTCTCATTATCCATGTTTCTATCTCTCTTTTCTTCTTTGAAATCAATATCTATATCTATCTATCTATCTATCTATCTATCTATCTATCTATCTATAATGTGTTTTCCTGAGTAGTATTAAACCATAATTTAAAATTGAATAAGATATTAAATGTTTTTATGATAATTTACATTATTTAACACATAAAGCACCATGTCAGTCACTGGTTACTGACACAATACTTTCCATCCAGTCTGTCGCTGTTGCCACCAGCAAATCGGTAAAATCAGATATTTAGGGCTAAACGGAAAGCAAGACAAAACAGGCTTGGTGCTCATCGTGTTAAAGAACCTTGTTAAAAATGTACATGTCAGTGAATGTAATTCAAAGAACTACATTTTGAAATATTTAAAAAAATTTTTTTTTATTGATTTCAGAGAGGAAGGAAGAGGGAGGGAGAGATAGAAACATCAGTGATGAGAGAAAATCATTGATTAGCTCCTCCTATACGCCCCACACTGGTGAGTGAGCCTGCAAACCCAGTCATGTGCCCTTGACCGGAATCGAACTGGGACCCGTTAGTCCTAAGGCCTTTGTGCTATCTATTCACTGAGCCAAACCAGCTAGGGCTGAAGTTTTTTTTTTTTTCATTTTCATTTTTAAAGCTAAAATTTTGTATTGAGGCACTTATAAATAATTTTGTGTTTTGTTTTTTTTTTTAATTGATTTTCAGAGAGAGAAGAGGGAGAGGGACAGAGAGAGAAACATCAATGTGAAAGTGAAACATCCATCAGCTGCTTCCTGCACACCCCCAACCTGTGACTGAGCCAAAAACATGGGCATGTGCCTTGTGTCCTGACTGGGAATCAAACCAGCAATGGAGCCACACTGAGTGCATGGGGTGATGCCCAGCCAAGCCACACTGGTCAGAGCAAGAGTTTTGTGTTTTTAATCTTGTGTAATGGGGATGAATATACATCTATTTATTTATTTATAATTTTTATACAAACTGATCCGTTACTTAACCAGATCTTTACATACTACCTATATTTTATTCCATTACTTAAACTTCTGGAATTTTTTTATATGCCAGTGCTCAGTGTGCTAAATAGTGTTTCTGAACACCCATTGTCTGGACAGGCTCTGCCACTTACTAGCCTTTCGACAGTGGGCTAATGAGCTAATGTCTCTGTGCTCAGCTTCTGTGTCTGTAAAACACAGGTGATAGTGCTTATTTTTTAGGGATTTTTTTTTAGGGTTCAATGAGTTAATATAGCAAAGCACATAGAACTGTGTGTACATTATCATCAAGAACATTATCTTATTAAACATTAGAGTTATATAAATTATTTGGGATGAGGGGGACTAATTTTCATTTGTAAGCAGCTGTTATATTCTAATAACTGTCCTGTATACTTTACTTATTCAATCTCCATTAGTTGTCCCCGAACCTAATGACAGTTATTTTAAGAGCCTGCAGCATGTATTGGATTCTGTCCCTGATGCTTCATTCCAGGAACTGCAGGATAAGATGGGGCCTCTGGGCAGAATGGATGTCCGCCCTCCAGACTGACCTTGTGTTGCAGAGGTGGACTGCTTGTTCCAGAAACAACAGCGGGCTGTGGCTTCAGGACAGCATGTCACCAAGGACAGGCAGAGCCACCTGAGGAGCAGGGAGGGACATTGTGATAACAGAATGAATGCAGACAAAAAGAGGGGATGGAGTGGGAGGACAGAGTTTGTGTGGTGGGCAGAGGCACTCAGACGCTGGGCTGTGGGTGAGGTGTGGGCACAGCTTGTCCATCAGCCTGAGCTGTGGGGAGAGCTGCTCTGGATGCTGGTGTCTTCCTGGCTGTGACCCTCCAGCAGCAGTGAGCTGGGGGCTGCGAGCGGGTCCCACAGACGTGAGTCATGCCAAAGCTGTTGCTTCCACTGGCTGTTGCTAAAATAATTTAGAAGCATACCTGGAAAATTTTATTTCTGCTGACACATTAATTAAAAATATATTAATTAGCTCAGCAATGCCTTGAAAATAGCCAAGTTCGAGTTCAAATGTCTAGTTATTTATTTTGTACCCAGAATATCCCATGATCACAGTTGCTCATCATGTCTTACTATATCGCTCGATCCCTTAACACCATAGGCTGATGTTAAATTAGCACACAATTTTTTAAAAAACATGAAGTATAAAAATTACTAGGACCAATTTCTAGTTGGACTTTGGGTGCTGTTATAAAAATATGACTTGGGCGTGGGAAACTCCTCCCCCCACCCCCCACACATTTTGAGGATCTGACTTGAAACTTACCAGCTTACCAGCGTCTCTGTCAACAGAATGAAGGAACTTAAGGCATTCCATCTTGTAAGTTTTCTCCCAAGGTTTCATAATGCACAGGGTGAAGGTTTAAGTGGAGTGAGGTGGAAGCTAACCAAAGGTTTCTAAAAGCTGATTGCTATGAAGGCGTCTTTGAAAGGATATACTCATTTATGAATATGATTAGGAAACAGTTTGAGAGGTTGATACTGAGAGGTAAGCAGACTGCTGTGCTTGGCAGAAGAGTGGTCCCAAAGGTGCCCCATCATCCTCCCTGGAAGCTGAAAATGTCACTGTGTATGTGAAAGGAGCTCTGCAGATGTGATTAAGCCTCTTGAGATGGGAGATGATCCTGGGCAAGCAGGAAGGTTCTGGATGTAATCATGAAGGTCTTTCCCAAAGTAGGCAAATGAGTATTTGTCCCAGATGGAGAGGGGGAGGGAGGTGAAGATGGGGCAGAGAGATTTGAAGATGCTGTACTGTTGTTTGCTGGCCTTAAGGGGGCGGGATGACAGGTACCAAGAGATGCAAGAATGCAACTCTAGAAGATGGGGAAAGCGAGGAGACAGAGGAAAAACCATTTCAGGTTTCTGACCTCCAGAAATGCAGGGGGTACAGTTGAGCTGTTGTAAACCACCATACAAAGAGAGTTAGTTTTGCTGAGGACTTACGATCTTCATAACTTTTCCTTCTCTTCTTCTCCCAGCCCCACCCAAACATGTCCTGGTGGCTAAAGTTTTCTGTAAGACGACTGTGTAGGCTGTGCGTATTTCTGATTTGATTTGATTTCATTTCATTAGCACATCCGAGGAAGAAATATTTTTCTTTGTAAAGAAATTTGCTGGAATCTAGGGGAATAACACCTTAGTGATAGAATTTTCTCTGGATTATTTATATTTTTCCTTTGACGATAATAAAGTTTTCCAATTTAATATGTTATTAGGAGTGATTCATTAAAGTCCTTACTTTTATTAAAATATACCTTTAACCCATGTGACTGACTTTTTAAATTAAATTTATTGGGTGACATTGATTAATAGGATCATATAGGTCTCTTGTGATGGGAGATTTGTTTTCCTAAAAGATTTTAATGGCACAATTCACGTTGACAACCTTAAACGTACTTTAATTCTCACTTTGATGAAATAAGGCAGAACATTTTCACTACTTGATTGGCTTCCTTTGCTTCTTTTCATTAATACGTTCCTCACTTTGGCACAGAACACTATTTGGTTCACAACACTCTAGGAAAAATGCCTAATTACTGAAAAACTTTGACTGAAATTCCGGGAAAACATGCAGTGGAACATATTTGTTCAGTTTAAATTTATTTGACTTTCAAAAACAGATAAAAATAATCTGCAACTAAACCACATTGGTGTTTTCATTGAAAGGATTTGGTTGTGCGTGGAACAGAAAGAGAGGGTGTGGAGGCTGTCTTTAGTTTACAATGCCTTAAAAGGAGAAGCAGAATCATCTCGGCGCTCCTGCTGGCACTCGACCAGGCTCTCCTTGAGGTCTTTCCAGGATACCGTACACAGCACACAGCGTAGCAGAGCTCAGCATGAACGCTGATTTTAAATCCACTCCGTGCTCATTGAGATTGCTCAGTTACTATGAACACCTGATTCACACAAAGAGAGAAAAAAGTATCACTGGTTGATGAATCAGAAGACCAGGATCTCTGCTTTTGGAGTCATCACTGCTTACCCACATACTAGTAGCTTTAGACAAATCCCTTCAGGCACTGAGCCTGCATTTTATTTTATTATTAGTATTTTTTTTTTTTTATGTCTTGATTGATTTCAGAGAGAGGAAGGGAAAGGGAGAAAATTGAAAACATCATTGATGAGAGAGAATTATTGATTGGCTGCCTCCTGCACAGATCTGGGGATCAAGGCTGTAACCTGGGCATGCACCTGGACTGGGAATTTGAACCATGATCTCCTGGTTCATAGGTTGATGCTCAGCCACTGAGCCACGCTGGTCGGGCTGAGCCTCCATTTAATTTGCAAACTAGCAATGTGTGCTTTGTTTCCCATTCAGGATTTTTCAGGGCATGAAGATTAGGCCTGTGGAAACATTTAGTAAAATATAATTTTGTATTAAAAGAAATGCTTAACTATGAAGGTGTTTTGATCATTGCTGAAGTCAGGAGAAAGGAAAGATTTTGCACATGTGTTTGTGTTTTGGGTAGTGTTTAGAAGAATCAGATCTGCTCCCAGCCTGAGAAATAAGTGAGGAGGATCTGGGCTATTTCAGGTCTTCTAGGAGCCATACTTGTGATCTCCTCTAACTGTGGATGCCAGGATCCTGAGGCTAATGGATGCCCCTTTCCTTCATTCATTCCTAAACTACAAAGGATGTTTCCAGATTCCTCACCTCCAATCCCGGAACTTTCATTGAGCCAAAGAAAATGGGAAGTCTTAAAAGGAACTTTGTGAAGTGGGAGGAAGGTTTTCGAAGGTAAGGCAGACAGAGGTCCAGAGTATATATCGGGAAGATGGTGGCAATTAGAAAAGGTTTAGAAAAGGTCTCATAGAGGAAGGCCATTGTGTGGACAGCCATGGAAGGCAGAGGACCTGGCTGAGGTAAGTGGTGGGAGATGTTCAGGCAGAAGGAGCTGCAAGTAGGAAGGCCAGAGAGCGTGAAAGCTCACTCTCAAAGAACTGGAAAAGTTTATCTAACCAGCAAGTCCCCACAGTCAATGCCATGTACCCATGGGAATGTTACAAATCCTCCCTTTCTGCAGCGTAGAGAACGGGATTGGTGGATATACGATTGGATGCAGGGAGACCAATGTAGTAGGCTCCTCAATAGCCCAAGCCTGATATGATGGTGACTTTTATCAGAGAGGTAATAGAGCGAGAGGGACATAGGTCCATTTAACAGGAGTCTAGGAGGCTTAATGTACAGGATTTGGTGCCTATTGGATGTGATAAAAGGAGGGGGCTTTGTGCTGAAGAGGGAGATGACACTCATTGGTGTTTGCTTGATCTTTAGAAGAAAGGTTTTTGCTGTGCTCCAAGGTGAGAAACTGGAGAAGGTGACTAGTTATGCTGGTGGGGTGTTGAGGAATAAATTTAAATCTTTGGGTCTTAAAACTCACCCACTCACAGTGACTCATCTCTCACCAGTTGCTACCGTAGCCTTATAATCATGTTCTAGAAACACTTCCCCACACTGCCTTTCTAATGTTTTCCTTTGGCTAGGAAGAATATCTTTCCATGGTGGATGATTCTAGGGTGGAACTTGGGTCCTGCCTGTGATATCCTATGGCAATTACAGGAGTCTGTTGGGTTCCCTTGTAGGCAGACTTGAGTATAGTGGCATAGGCTTTATCGGTGTTGCATCAGATGGGGAAACCAAGCAATAAGGAAAGGTTCAGAAAAAGTCTTATAGAGGGAGGCCATCATGTGGACAGGTTTCAGAAAAGGTCTTATAGAAGAAGACCATTATGTGGACATATGTTCCTCAGAAGTACCGTATTTTTCGGACCATAAGATGCTCCGGACCATAAGACGCACCAGTTTTTAGAGAAGGGAAATGAAGAAAAAAAGATTCTGAAACAAATAGTGTCCTAAAATATTTTATGTAATCACATAAACACATGTAATCAACCCTGTAAAGTAAACAGCAGCATTTAGAACCATTTTAGAGCCGGGCAAGCACACAGAGACCACACAGAGCCGGGCAAGTAAAAAAACTTTTTTTTAAAAGTATATGTGTAGGCTATATTTGGACCATAAGACGCAGGGACTTTTCCCCCCCACTTCTGGGGGAAAAAAAGTGCATCTTATGGTCCGAAAAATACGATACATTCTGCAAGAAGGAATAAGCAGAATCTGTACTGTGTCAGAGGCACAAGGAAAGAAGTTTGATAAGAGAGTCAGTGTATTCCTGAAGAAGGGGAGTGCGGCATGCATGGGAAACATAAGATGATGGCTTCAGATTCAGTGTTGATGAGAAGTCGTTCGGGGCCAGATGGCATCCCCTCTCTCTGAGGAATGAGTTGACATGTAAATCTGCTCCACGTATTCCTGGATGGTTTTAACCTGAAAGTGACTCGAAGATAATGGAGGTGGAGACCTGCTCTTTCAGGGTGATGGTGAAAGTTCAATGACTCCCTCATCCAAAGCCTGTGCTCCTTTATTTCAGCCATAAATGTAATTAGATCTAATTGAGATGGAATGCACCCACATGATTTACTGAATTTATTTCATTTCTCGTAAAATAACACCTATGCTACCTCCCTAATTTCATTCCTTTTCTCACAAGAATAGACATTAGTCTATAAGGAATCGACACCCATTTCGTTATTGGTTGTGGCAAACTTTAAGTCAGATCAGCGTTTACCAAATACTGGGCATTTACTGAATTTTAAAGGTTATCTTGGCACAGGCTCGTGCTTCAGAGTAATTACAGAGAAGGGTCCTTGTAAGACACGTGGTGATCTGGGTAGATGTGGGGTGGGAGGCATGGCTTCACCATGGTAGTGCACTCATGGCGGTTGAGTGGTTGAAGTCCATTGTGTTTTAGGACTCTATGACCAGGGTCAGCTGTCTGGAAGCTCCCTGTTGACTTTGGGTTATAAAGGCATTGCTTTCATGTCTGCTTGCCATTCTGGCAACAGTTAGTGAAGGTCCAACAGAGCCACACAGATCTCCTCCTTATTCTGATGCTGTGGAGACCCAGGGCCTTTCCTTCCCCTTGCCCCCTGGGGATGCACTTAGTTGTAATTAAGTTTGGCTCCTCCTTAAATGGGTTTCTTGTCCGCCGTCTTGCCAAAAATTAGACCATGTAAGATTGTCTGATGATGGTTATTTACAGTTTTCAAAAAGAGACGTTTTATATTAATGTTGGGTTTAAAATAATAACTCAGGAGTTGAGCATCAGAGCTGTTTAACAGCTTGCTAGAACCTTAATTATGTATTACTATATGTTATAGCACTTCAATGTAGATATGAACAAACGGAGAAGTCAGGTAGTAATTTTAGCAACGTTTGAAGTTAAAACATGTAGCCTGCTAAAAACGTCCAGTTACAGCTAATATAAAATTAAACTTTTACAGTGAAATTGGAACTTGCCTAATGCTCAGTCTATAAATGATTCTGCATTATCTGGTCCCTTCTATGTCATCTGTCTGTAGCCATCACATCATATAAATTATACTGGTGGGATGTGTTAATTTACCTATATTTGGAATTTTTCATGAGCTTGAGAACCCCCTTCGTGGTCCAGGGCACCATTTCTCTTAATATCTACTTCATGTGGTTTTATTTTAGGCATATTTCATCCGGCTCTGTGCATGGTGAATGTGCAGAATAGCTGCTTGGATGACAGTTAATCTACCAGGATGAATTTCTGATTGCTCACCATGAGGCTGTTCTTCTCATTGATCACGGAAATTATAAACCTGGAAGTCAGAGGCAATGAAGAAAAATCATGCCCCCATCTGTGAGCCTATACCTTATTTTCTTTGCCGTGGTTAGAAAAGAAATCACTGTCTCAGCTTTAGGAATCTGGCGGTCCCCTCGGGAAACACTGCCGGCAGAGGAGTCTGGGTGCCATGTGCCCAGACTCTTCCTCTCAGGGTCCTCAGGTGTCAGGATGGGTTATATGTGTGTGGGCACTGGCCCACTGCCTGCTCTGGCTTTTAGGAAGAGGGTGACTAACGCTCTATTCAGTGGTGCAGGGGAGGCAAATGGACGAGAGAAGTTTAACAGCTTCCACCTTGTAATTAGAAAGAGTTGGGGCAATCTGCAGACCAACCCCATGGGGGAAATGAGGCTGCGTCCACCCAGCAGACTGTTTCCTGTTTCCCTAAAGAGCAAGGCTGTACCTGAGATCTCCAGCTGGCAATTGGTGAAAATAACTGATGAAATAGGGTTGCAATTGAAAAGTTTGATTCATAAGCATCTAACATGATGTAGAATGTTAAAAAATTATACTAAATCTTTTTTTTTTTTTTCCACTGCATAAGCCAAGCCCAAATGAGCTCTCTGTTGAAAGCTAGACCCAGGATAGGGGGAGGATCTTGGGTATTGCATTCTTAGTCTCCCCCCTCCACCCCCCAGGTGAAACTGCTTAATAATTATTATAGTAATGGATGTTTTCAGCACCCTCCACCTCCCAAGTTGTAATTGTTCTGCCCCCATAGAAGATAAATAAGGAAGCTAAATTAGACTTTTAATTCATCAGCATTCTGGACTTCGTTGAGATTTTTGGTCAGAAGAAATTACTCGCTGATGAGTTTTTATTTCCATGGAAAATGAAGTTATAGGAATGCTGAAGGTGAATGGACATCAATCTGGTGCAGCAGGCATACGAGAGTATGAAAACATAATACTATCATTATTTGGATACATAACATATTCAGAGCCCACGTTGAAAGGATTAAGAAAATACTTTCTCTAGAGGAAAACTTTATAACCTTGGCTGAACAGTTTCATGTTTCCCGTTGGAAAAATATGCAGGAAATCACAGAATGTCCCTAACCTGTTGATCCCTGATACTTCCCTTCCCATCCTTGCTTCTCTTTCCTTCTCCTCCCCTCACTCTGCCCCCAATTGGAACCATTTGGGAAGACTATTTCATTATGTTGCGGCCTCTACTTTCTCAGGCAGCAGGTCCCTGAGGGATTTCAAAGACATAACTTATTCCTCTACTTGAAGCTGAGGACTGCCGTGCCAGGCCTCCTGCCAGGACCGGCTCTCTGGTTTCCCTGGGCCCGTGCCAGGTGACAAGCTCAGCACGTGTTTCCTTGTGTAGAAGTGGCCGGCTCACACTGGAGGAATCCCGTGGAAACTCTGTAAGCCCAAGATGCAGGATATTTAGAGATACTCATGGCTGGCAGGGAGTCCAGGCAAGCTCTCTGCTATTTCTGGAATGAGGTTTGCTGGGACACTGTTGTCCCCTCAGGCTCGCCATGGTATGGGTGTCTCAGGTACTTCAAATCACATGTCCTCAGGAACATGGCTGTCGGAGGCAGGCATGCTTACCTTGGGCTAGATGGTGCCTCTAGAATGCACATGTATAATATCTCTGGGTACCGAGTCCTCAAATACTAGCACACGTTGGTCCATGTTGCAGATAGATGGCCACTTCTACTTTCATTTAAATTCCAGCCATGCCCAGAGAGTGTTCCTTTCCTTCATCTTCACTGCTGCTGAGCAGTGAGCTTTACCTCGAGGAAACGTGGTTTGTGTTGAGTACTGGGTTTGTTTCTTTTCCCCATTTAACTCAGACCCTTCAGATGCTTCCACGATATTGTCATTTTTTATTTAAAAAATGCTATTTAGGGACAGAGTGGGAGTTTACTCAAATATGCATGATTAGATATTTGACTGTTTTGGTGTCTGAGGTACGTTTGATCATTTTAAGTATTGTCCCAATGCTGTGGCAAAAATGTAGACCTGCATTTCATCTTACGTTTAGTAATTACAGTGGAACAGTGTAGACATTAGACAGGTTGCATTTTCTATAAGGGAATTCACAGAAAGTTTTAAGCTTCCCATTTTGTTACAGTTTGGACAATGGTTGGCTGCACGCACCTGAAAACTCAATGTATGGCAGGTTAGCCAGCTAAGTAAGACCCGTGTTTTTGTTATGTAGCAAGCTGTATGTTCAGAGCGGGTGGGATGCGGTGGGGGTGACCTTTGGGACTCAGGTTCCTTTCCTCTTTCCCTCAGCCATCCTTGGTGTGTGGCTTTGTCTGCATGCACTCAGGGGGCGCTAGAAGGCTGCTCCATGCCTGCAGACAGCCTGCATCCTGCAGGAAGCGGGGAAGGGCAGCCCTTGCCAGCCAGTTCTCCTCTTGGAGAGCTTCCCAGTGCCTGCTGCTCACCTCCCGCTGGCCTGAAACAATCAAGGGTTACCCTAATGGCAAGGGAGAAGGTGATGAACATGGGGAATGTGGAAACATGGAGGGGAGATGGGTAGATGGCTGCCCTGAGTCCAGTGGAGAGGGACAATGATTGGGTGGGGAGAGGTAGAGAAAGGATATTGAATAGACAACTCCCGTGCCTGCTCCACGTTTCTGAAGAATTCCCATCACCGACTTAGCTTTTGGATACTTCTTGTACCTACTTAATTTTGTCTATTCTGCCCTTAGAAAAGCACCTAGAAAAATGTGTGGCTATATTTATACATGTATATATATGAAATAGAGTGTTTTATACAAACATACACGTGTGGAATAACAATGCATTAGTCAGTGATGGTCCCACAAAATTATAATGGGGTTGAACGATTGCTGTGACCGAATGATCTTGTAGCCCTTGTAACAGCACAGCGCCTTACTCACGTGTTTTGCAGTGATGCTGGTGTCAACACTTGTGCTGTCAATCCTACAAAAACACAGCACATAAATGACTACGCTACTGGTTTATGTATGCACTGCACTGTGCTGTTGGTCGTTTTAGAGTGTACTCTTCTTATGAAATACAAGTCTGCTGTGGAACAGTCTGCTGGGTTACACCGGTAGCAGCCCCACACATCTGTTTACCTTATCTCCCTGTTGCATTGTTTTCTCTTGTACTTGGTTTCATCTCATGTTGTTTGTACAGTAATATACAGTACTGGCTTGTAGCATGGGAGTAATAGGATATACCAGTGGTAGGCAAACTGCAACTCATGAGCCACATGCAGCTCTTTGGCCCCTTGAGTGTGGCTCTTCCACACAATACCACTGCCTAGGCGAGTCTATTTTGAAGAAGTGGCATTAGAAGAAGTATAAGTTTAAAAAATGTGGCTCTCAAAAGAAATTTCAATCATTGTACTGTTGATATTTGGCTCTGTTGACTAACGAGTTTGCCGACCACTGGGATATACCATATAGCCTAGGTGTGTAGGCTAGACCACCAACTTTGTATAAATGCAAAGTAGAAATCTATGATGTTGACACAATGACATCGCCTAGCTGTGCATTCCTCAGAATTTATCCCCATTGTGAAGTGGCACATGACTGTATTTTGATGTTTGTCTTTAGAGTAAACTATAACTTATTGGCAATTTAGGTTCTCTTCTCTTCTCTTAGCCCCCTACACTTTTAAATGTAATATTTATGGATTTTATTTTTCTATGTTTTAGTGAAATTTTAATAACAGGCTGGGGACTAAATTGTGTTAGCAACTATTTCAACAAAGCTATATATATGAAACTGCGAATGTGTTTTGTGAATTAAGCAAATTGAAGAAACACTGTCTTATTTAGAACATTGTTAATTTCCCCCCATAGTCTTTGTATAAGTTGTTATGAGGATCAAGAAAATCAATGTAAGAAAAGTTAGCCTCGCACAATGGCTGTTAAATTTGTTAGTTTTTTCTTCTTCTTTTTTTTCTTCATAAAGGCAGGAGTACTTAGTTCTTCACTAGGGGGTGAATTTAGTTTGATCTCTAATTACCAGCGCCGCCTCTGAAGATATTGATAAAAAGATCCTTATGGAGTAAAGGCCCAGTGTATAGTAAGCGATGTGTTGGCAAGCGCCAAAAAGGCAGGGAGAGACTCAAGAGGGAGCAAGTGTGCTTGGAACATCATCAAACATTTCCGTCTTTTGAAACAAACAGTGTGGACCGGGCTGGCCAGGCACACACTGCCACCTGATGTTCTGTGGGCAGGGGTGCCAGAGTTAGTCATATTTTAGTCTAAGTATATCCTAAATGTTGTGTGGGAATGATTATCATAAGAAGGTTTCCCTTGGTATTTGAGATGCAAATTTAAGTAGGCATCCTGGATTTTCTCTGGTGCCTTCTCTTCAGGGCCCCTCAGGGTGGACCACTGGGCTCCATCAGCCTGATCACTGGGTGCATCCCCGGATGAAGGGGTGGCCTCTGGATCCATGGGGAGAAAATGAGTGGTTTTGGTTGTTTAGCTAGGCACGCTTTGATTGAAAATGCACACACCGAGAGCTAGCATGATTAAAACCTTTGGAAAGTTTGGTGTTTTGCCAGACAGCTTTCCACATGTGCCTTGTGAGCTGGTTTTGTGTCCTTTGGAAAGAAGATCGCTTCGGAGGCCTCCTGGGGAAGATGTCTGTCCCACCTTCACCATCAATATGTGGCGGATATACAGATGATGGAGTCGGAACCGTGTGTTGCATTTAATGATAATGCATTATAATCACCCCAAATGGGTTGAGGATGAATCAAAACTTTATAAACTGGTGCTAAATTGACTTAGTGATTTGCATCTGGCTCTGTGTGGCTGGCCTGTTGACAATAACTTACTGGGAAAAAATGGCTTTGCAATTTCTGCTTAATTGCATGTGCTGTTCTGTAGGGTGATGTGGAAGATATTAAAATATGAGTAACAGATGGATGCTTGCTAATGGAGCTTCACATCCCATATATTTTCTCATTGTTTTCTATTTATTTATGTCTCTATTTCTGTAAAATAAAACTTTTGCGAAATATCACTAACTTTGGTGGCCTTTTTCCGCTCAGTTTTCCTACACTTTATCTCAATTTTTTTCTGTCACCTTGCTGTGGGTCAGAAGAATCCCTGTTGGGAATCCACGTGGAGTTAGGTTTTTGTTACTAGAGGATGCAAGTTCCTGATACTTAACCAGGTTGAAACCCTTTGAAGGTGATGTGTATTCATGTATTGGTGGTGGTTCTGTTACCTATCTGGTATGGCTGTAATTTACTTATCCTTATTTAAAATAACCGAAAAATGAGATACTAAAGAATCGAAGTGTCTATTTCTGGACCACTAGAAAAGATGTCAGCTGTTAAACTTGATGTGCTTACATTAGCTTGTTGGTAGAGCCTACTGTGTGTAGGACATTGGCTGATATTCAGAGGTATAGAAGGTGTTTGTCTTTTTTCAAATAGCTTGAAGTTTAATGCGGGAAGGAGAGAACGTAAATCCATATAATTCAACCAATGGCGCAGTCTTCATATCCCACAGGAGGTGCAGCTTCTGAGTGCCATTACTAACAGTGCAATTCCTGCGATTTGGTAGTGTGTTCGTTACCAAATACACTCAGCATTTTTATCCGTTCCTTGCCTTTATTTTGGACTTGATGACTTTTAATATGGGAAAGTTCACTCAAGTGGGGATAGAAAGAGAATAAAGAAATGACACTACACTACGTTTTCTCTTATACATACTTTTTTTTTCAAAGTACCCCATAAGAGTTTGTGAAGTTTTAAGACTAGTAATGCTTTGATTCCTGTAAAAGGTCTCCTTGAGGGTGGGTGTGGGGTGAGGACATTCAACCATATTTATGACGAATTACTCCAGCCTCCTCTGCTCCACCAGGTGGCACCACCAAAGCACGAGCATCCTTCTGGTTCAAGGGAGTGACTGGGACCTTCCTGGAGTAGAGACACCCACTCTTGTGTTGGCTCATTTGGTTGGGACATAGTCATCATTGCGGTGCCATGTGTGCATTTTCACTGCGTTCCTCTTAGCTTGTGGTAATTAATATGTCTGTTTGCTAGAGTGAGTTCTGTAATTGTTAATCATATACAAAACACAGATACACAGTATAAATACAAAACAAAAACACATGCTCACCCTGCTAAACCCAACCCATCCCAAATCTTAGTAAACATTGCCTTTTATGTCCATGGTTTGAGTTATAACGGCCCCTGGCTTGACACGTTTAACCAAGTCAGCGTTGGTTGTTGTAGCACTTGGGTGACATACCCATGGGACCCAAGCAGCTGCAGAGAAGTCATGATGATAATTTTGTGGTCTGAGGTGCACCTCCTGTTTCACAGTGTTTCTCTCTTCTGCCATCTTGGGGGCTGGGAAAGAGACCTGTGGGCCCCATAGTGGCTGTGCCTCAGTGGCAAAGCACCTTCCAGGTGAGATTTCGCACAGCGTTCTGAGAGTACCCAAGAATAGCTGCAATGCTGTCTTTGTAAATTGTCATAACCTTCAGAAATTTGAATGAAGGTTTCCAAAATTATTTCTGAACTAAGCATATGTCACAGTTTGGCATAATTTTATCAAAATAGCTGGGTGGGTGGTGAATGCAAGTCATTTCCTTCCTTCTTGGTGGCATTGTTATGTTTTAGACTCTTGGTTTTTATTTATGATAATGATGCTCTGAAATTATTGTGACCATTATGTTGTTATTCCAGAAACTCTCTTTTGTACTGTAGATAACAGATGCATCCTTGTGTGTTGGCCCAGAATCTGTGCTCTGTGGGCAATGATTGCACCCAATTTCAGGAAATGGTTTCTCACTTCTAGACAAATGGATAAGATATTTCATCAGGGTTAATTGTGTATGAAGCCTTGTAAGATGTGCCGGTTGATAGCAGGGAATTTAAGAACACTTAATTCTATTTTGGAACATCTACCATCTGCCAGGTTGTGGAGAGAAATAAGAGTACAGAAACCAAGGCCAAGGGCAGGTACAGGAGCACCTTTTTACCCGGTGGGCCTTTGCTCCCATCCTAATTTAACCTCCACTCTCCATTCCTCGCACCCTCCATTTCCTCTCCTTCTACTCTGAGCCCCTAACCAAAGCAAAGACAAATATTTGTTTCTTGATCAGGATCCCGATCCCAATCCAGGCAAAGCTTCCTTTCCCTCCATTTCCCTGCAAACCTCTGCCTGATTTTTGACCAGACCCCTTCATTCGAGAGGCAAAGCCAGGCGAGGGAAAAAGATAAACCAGCCCTCCTAAAGGAAGCAAAGATGGAACCCGGAGGAGGTCAAGCCAGCAGCTCCCAAGCCCAGGACTTCTCTGGTTTAGGGTCTGACACTGACTTCTTAGGGACCTGAGCTCAGGCAGGCTGCTGCTCTGGATCCCCAGACAGGGAGGGACAGGGGACCCTGGCCACTCAGAGCTGGTGGCCTGCATACCTCCTTCCCCATCTCCTTACCTCTCTGACCTGAAGACAAAGAAGCACTTTCTAGAGCACAGTGAGGCCTCTCTTCCTGGGACATACCTGTTTGAACACCTCTGAGCTGGAGCATCCCCGCAGACTAGGAGGGTGGCTGGGAGGGCCCAAGAGAGGGTCTGCAGCCTCCCTCCCGCCCCTGTGGCCAGTCTCTGTCTTTACAGAGTGAGGCGTCAGGGCCCAGGGGTCCGGACAGCCCATGGCACATATAAGGCGATCATGAATCTCTGATAACGGTAGGAGAGTAAAAAATAGTTCTCCTGCTAACCTCCACATAGAGTCTTTTAATAACAATTGAAAAAAATTTTTTAGGCAATGGAAACATATTAAAGGCATAAGTAATTTTTAGTTACTCAATAATTTAAAAATCAACCGTTACCTATCAGTTGGAGAGTAAAGGGGCAATTCAATGAATGTTACTGGCTACTTATTTGGAGTTTAAATGACTGACCATGACTGACAGGGGCACTGCCATAGGGGTATAGGCCCCCGGCCTCCATGCAGCTAACTTGGGATATTGTCTTTGTATCCACGGCTGTACCCAGCTTTGCACACATTGGATTCCCACCACTGAACATATAATTTCACAACTTGGAATATAATGGCGTGCATCCGCTTGTGAGCGCTAGCCAAGAGTCCAACCAGAGGCCACCACACAGTGAGGGAAGAGGGACTAATGTCAGAAACTTGCAGCTTCAGTGAGAAATGAAGGCCAAACAGCTCAATGGTTAAGAGCAGCTGCTTTGCAGAGAGAGATTCACGGCTGGATCACTGCTCATCACTTTCTTCGTTTATGACCTTGAACAAGGTACAGACTTCTGCCTCATATTCCTCTCCTGCAAAGTGAGGACAATAATAGCACTTACTTATGGGGCTGTTTCGAAGATGAACTGCCGCCATCTGTGGCGTGCTTAGATGCCTGGGGTCTTGAAGGGCTGGCTAAATGTTAGCACACACCGTCTTCAGACATTTATTACCGGAGTTCTATGACCCCCAACCTCAATCCTCAGTTAGTGTGAGGTTTACCCAATTATTGAGATGCACTAGAAGACAATAATCTGAGCTCTCCTGTCACCTCCGTCATTGCTGCTGCAACAGTCTCTGTCCCCAGATACCTGTGTCCAGACAGGGTGGATTCTGTATTTGGGTAAGTATCATGGGAAGATAGCAAGCATAAAAAAATATGCAGGACTTTTTAAATTATTCTTAAAATAAAAAGGTGCTTGAGGATAATGGTTGTGGAGGCAGTGTGAAGAATGGTGATGTGTTTCTTGAGGAAGCACTGATGTTAAATATATGTAGGCCCGTTACCATTAGGGACTTGTTTTTCTCCATCAAGTGTGAGAGCTGGTGGTCTCAAGTGGTTTCACTGGCTCAAGTGTTTTGGAGAAAAATATTGGTCCCTGTAACTTTCCAGGACACTAAGCTAACAGGAGGACGAAAAGTTTGACCATACAGTACTCTTTTTAACATGGCTTTGCATTTGGAAGATGATACCAGGTTAACTTGTTTAAAAGACAAATATTAGAATCATATGCCAGGTCTTCTTAGGGCCTTTTTACGCATGCATATTAAAACACAAAAGAACAGTGATTATTGCAAATGGGCTGTTCAGAATATTGTTCCTCCTGGTGGCAGGTTGCAGGGTGTACATGGTTTTATGGGCGTTGAAAAAATTCTTATAGACTAATTGGTGAGTCATAAAAATGTATTTCTGAAAACAAAAAGGGAAGAATCAAGACCATTCTAAAGATCTAGCCTTTTATTAGGTAAGTTACCGAATACCCTGGGACCTCGATTTTCTAGTGGGGATCCCATTATACTCCACCTGTGACCAAAGGAATGGCAGCCCCTGCCTTAGAAGGAACACAGATTTTTGTTTTGCTTAAAATAATGGCAGCTTCACAGGGAATGAAAAAGAACTTAAACATTTTGAAACATCCTATAACTTGCTTTTGTTTTGAAGTAGGTTCATGCACTTATGTACAAATATTGCTCTTTGCTGGAATTCCTAGCTTTCAACTTTAGAATGGATATTTTAATATACACAGTTTACAAGAATTTTTAAAGTGAAAAAATTGCAAAAAGGTGCATTTATCATTTCTTAGAAACTTGAACATTTTAACCAGATCCTTTGGGTAGCATAACTTTTTACATGTGGATAGGTGTCACTAATATATGCCAGTCTATTGGACAGACTACTTGTTTTTAAAAAAAATCTTGCATAGTGTCTAAATTTAGCCTATAGTATACATTATTTACTGGCTACAAACAGGGGTATGTCATATAACCTGTGTTTTCTTTTCTAAAAAGATGACAATAATGATATGACAGGTAAAAATTAGGAGGATCAAGGGAATTTTGCCAACTCTAAAGTGTTGGTGTGGGGCATAGGAGAAAGCTGACTCCTCTAAGACCTCATAGAACTTCAGGGCTGGGAGCAGTGTGGGTTAGAAAGCTGCCCAGGTGGATCTGAAGACCAGCCAGATTGGAGAATGACTGGCAAGCACATCACATGTTGCCTGCACAGATTTTGTTCAGATCAAGTGTCCAAATGTTTTGGAAACTTAACCTGGAAGCAGAAAGATGATATTCAGAAGACATAGACTTACTTCTTTCATTATATACCTCGTCTATACTGCTTTGACGTTCTATTTCTTTGATTGTCTTGAGTTTGAGAGTTAAAAAATTATCTTTGTTGTTTCATCCCTCTCCCCTTCCCCTTTCTCTTTCTCTCCCTTCCTGCCTCCTTCTCTCCATAAGTAACACCTTGAGGTCCAGGTCTATGTCTTTGTTTTATTTAATTTATTGGTTTTGAGAAAGGAGAGAGAGAGAGACAGAGAGAGAGAGAGAGACAGAGAGAGAGAGAGAGAGGGAGAGAGGGAGGGAGGGAGGGAAGGAGAGGGAGAGAGAGGGAGGGAGAGGGGGAGAGAGAGAGAGAGAGAGAGAGAGAGAGAGCGAGAGAGAGAGAGAAACATTGATTTGTTCCACTTATTTATGTGTTCATTGGTTGCTTTTATATGCGCTCTGAACCGGGATTACATCAAAACCTTTGCGCATCAGGATTATGCTCTTAAACAACTAGGTTACACATTCAAGGCCAGGGTCTGTGTCATGAATTTCTTTTATTTATTGTTATTCTGAAAGCACCTGGCTAATTATGTAAAAGCAAAGAGCTCTGAGGATAGTTGCTGATTTAATTGGGTTTTATTAAAAAGGGGTCATTAAGCTCAGCCTTAATGGAGAACATTTGGAGGGACACAGATCTAGATAAGAACATGGCCCACTTATATTTGAAAACATGCATTTTCTTATATAATGAAAAATAGACATTATTTAGCACCTGTCAAAAATAGATAGTGCTTGTTAAGAGTATGGTAACAAGCCCTACATCTGTTGTGTTGAACACAGGCACCTTGAGAGATGAAAACAGATGATATGTTGGCTCACAGCTAGAAAATATTGTTTCAAAAATTTTTTAAAAAACATCTTTATTTCTGAAAAATATTGCATATGTCCCCCCTTTTCCCAATTGGCTCCTTTTAGCCCACCCCTGCCCCCACCCCAGGCCTTCACCACCCTGTTCTTTTGTCCAAGGGTTATGCATATATGCATTCATGCATACCAGTTCTTTGATCTCTTCCCACTCGCTTCCCCCTGAGATTCACAAATTTTATTTTCAGAAAGGTCAGTTCTGAGCTGCTGGTGTGTGTGTGTCTGTATGTGTGTATGTGAGACTTCGGCAAGTGCTGGCATCATGCCAACATTGCATCGAAGCTATCATCTACTAGTTAGCATTTTTTATATAAGTGTCCTGGGTACCTCAGACAATATAGCATGGGAAAAATTTCTTGCAAGGACATAGCACACATTTCTAAGAGAAGAAAACACAGTATCAACTTAATTTTGCATATTTGTAGTTGGGAGGAAAATAACTTTAATCTCATATCAAGGGCTGTCAGGCCCTAATTAAATTTTTCTTTCTTCCTTCTCTGGCCTCGTGGTTTCAGTTAGTTCTGTTTTATAAATAGAGATACTACACTGACATTCTCCCCATAGAAATAAATAAGTTAATAACCAGTTATTAATGTTACCAGGTCACAATTCTTGAGGAGTCTTGTAGTAATCAAGCTAGGCATTGGTGGGAAAAATAGAGGGAAGCCATTATTTAAAAAAATGTGGGATTTTGTAACTTTTTGAATAAACATTAATATGTGGCAATGATAGTATGCTTTAAAACGTACATTTAATATATATCATCTTATATAATAAAAGGCCAATATGCAAATTGTTCCCTCAGGAGCTCAAGGCTGTGAGTTTGATCGCTCGCTATGATGTGCACTGACCACAAGGGAGCACTGTGGAACATGGTGGAATATCAGCACCTTGGGCAGGGTGTTGAAGTAGTGAGAAAAGAAGGAGGCAGGGACATAGGGAAGCAGGAAACCTGATTTGCCCTGATTGCCAGCCCTTGGGACCCTTCCTGTGCATGATTTTGCTCACTGGGCCTCTAGTATTAAATATTATTAATAATGAGATATAATGTATAATTCAATACATATTAAATATATTATGTATATAAATTGATACTTATTTTTAAAGCAGTTTTCAGTTCACAGAAAAGTTGTGTGGAAAGTACAGAGATTTTTTTTTTAAATATATTTTTTATTGACTTCAGAGATGAAGGGAGAAGGAGAGAGAGAAACATAAATGATGAAAAAGAATCATTGATCAACTGCCTCTTGTACATCCCCCACCAGAAGAGGGGGCATATTCCTTACACTGATGCACCTAAATTGACGCATTGTCACCCCAAGTTCATAGTTGATTTGTATATTCTTGTTACTCTCTGGGCTTTGACAGGTGTATAATGATGTGAATCCCTCATTATGGTACCATGAAGAGTCGTTTCACTGACCTAAAAATCCTCTGTGCTCCACCTGTTCATCCTTCCCTCTCTTCTAACCCCTGCAAACCACTGATCTTTTTTTTATTGCCAGAGTTTTACCATCTCAGGAGTGTCATATAGTTGGAATCATACAGTATGTAGCCTTTTATATTGGCTTCTTTCACTTAGTAACATGCTTTTAAGGTTCCTCTGAGTCTTTTTTGCTTGATAGCTCATTTCCTTTTAGCACTGAATAATATTCCATTGTCTGGATGCATCGTTCACCTGCTGAGAGACATCTTGGTTACTTTCATGTTTTGGCAATATGAACAAGAAAGTATGCCTTTAGAGGAAGTCTCCTTTATACTGTTTTCTTCTATATAAAGATTTCTGTAAAAATGAAAAGCAAATGAAATTAGAGTACTGCAGGCACCAAGGAGAATGGTGAGAAGGAGGCCCTTAGGTGTTGGAGAGGTTGAGGAGCACTGAGTCATCTGGTGTTCTGTTCCCATGTGTTAACTTCTTACCCAGCTTGCAGAGGGTGTAGGGCCTGGTTTCCCCATTCCCATTCCAATAGTTAATGAGGTCTCTTGTAGGATTGCCCAAGAGTCCAATAGTGTAACACGTAGACACTTTCTGATGTTATGCAGATGTGCCTTAGAATCCTTGTGTCAGTACTTCCCATTCTGTGCATTTAAGTGTTTCTTCCTGAGCCTCAATTTTCTCATCTAGAAAAGGTGTCAATAATTGCTTCATGGTAATGTGTACACAAAGCCTGGCTCAGAAAAAGTGGTCCACAGGCGATCATCATCATCATCATCTCATCATCATGATCATCATCATCGTCATCGAGCTTATTTTCCTACTTATTATAACACTAGAGCACATGTGTCAAACACAAGGCCCGAGGGCCAAATCCGTCCCTCCAGGCCTTGCAATGTGGCCCGCACCGTGCTGTCATCACTGCACTCCGCTGCGTTTCCATCACAATGACAGTTTATGACTGTTCAGTAAACCATTCGGCCCGCGATTTAGGCTGGATTTTAGATTTTGGCCCCTTCTCTGGTTGAGTTTGACACCCCTACACTAGAGGCTCGGTGCATGAAATTCATGCATGAAGGGGGGTGCCCAGCCTGCACCCTCTCCAATTTGGGACCCCTCAAGGGATGTTCACTGCCTGTTTACAGGGATCGGACCATGGGAGTGTGGCCAGCCTGGGTGAGGGACTAAGGGCTGTTTTCAGGATGGCTACACCCCCTTCAGGGTGGGGGTCCCCACTGGGATTTCTGGCCAGCCTGGGTGAGGGGCTGATGGCTGTTTGCAGGCTGGCCAAGCCTCCCAGCCGGGACCCTCACCCCATGGGGTGTGACCAGACTGGGTGAGGGGCTGAGGGCTGTTTTCAGGCTGGCCACACCCCCTTCAGGTGGGGTCCCCACTGGTGTGCCTGACCAGCCTGGGTGAGGGGCTGATGGCTGTTTGCAGGCTGGTAGTGTTTGTCCATAAATTGAGGATCACTACTAGTAGCAAATTAATTTTATCAGTGGTTTCCTCTTTCAATAAATATATTGAATAAAGTTCCCTACTCCTGGTTGTTGGTATAAAACTGAATTGAATAGTTTTATAACCTTTTGATGGGTAAAGTGGCAGTGGCAATAAAGAGTGTTTTCTTTTTCTTTGAAAATTATTTTTGTGCTTATTTTTATTTTTATATTTTAACATCATTTTTGCAGTGGCAATTTAAGGGTGATTTGATTAAGATAAAATATTAAAGTTGATGATAGAAATCTAAATCCGACTTTCATCAGAAAATTTTCCAGTGCTGATTATCTGCTCATAAACTTTTACTTCCTTAGATGTTTTTCCTGCCTTTGCAGGAATTGCATGTACAGTCTAGGTATATAAATAAAAAGAACTTCAAAGCTCCTGATGTACTGTAGGTTGATGGCTACTAGGAAAAGAGAGCTGTGATGGCCAGACAGGCCCAGCCCTCAGATTGGGGATTCTGAGGCAAGAGGTGTGTCAAACATGTGCTGAACTGAGTGATGTCATGAGCTAAGTGTTGGTCATATTCTTTGGACATGCAAGGAGAATCAGACTGCCCAGCACTGGTTTGGGACAGGAGATTCCGGGTTTCTCTCCAGTGGACCTTGCCACTAGGTTCTGACAACTCTAGTTTACAAGCCTCTCCACAAGGATGAAAACCAATAGACAGAGTTCATCTAGAGACGACACAATGGGAAGGCAGGTGGTGTGCCACAGGGGGACAACTTGAGCTTGGTCGCTAGACCAACAATCTGAGACAAGTTGAAGAAAAGAAGTCGATTGAACATGAGGTTATCATCAAGGACATTGTCCCTTAGGCGGCATAGCAGCCACAGGCCTGGTGAGATCTGAGTAGGTTCACCCCAAGGAGCAGCAGGAGAGTGGGGCACATTCTCCACGGTGATGTGGGATTAGGCATTAGCGTCAGAGCTGTGCAGGCCAGTTATTTTAGGAGCTACATGTTATCCTCCAAGTGAGTACGGTAACTGGATACCGCCCGAAGGAGGAGTACATTTATTTATTTATTATGTGTCCACTTTAATGAATGCTTTTGAAATGAAATACTGATGGCCAAGGCATAATTTTATTGTAAAGTGACTTTAATGATTTTTTTTTTCTGATACAGAGAAATTCATGATGGATTACATGAAAGAAGAAAATTACCTACTGATATTTTACTGTTATTCATTTTTAAAAATCTCACTTGTGGTCTTCAAAAGCTGTAATGTAAGGATGGGTTTTTGCCAAACAAATCTTGTGTCAGTTTAAGTGAGATGTATTATGCTTGTCTTTGGTTCTCTTCTCTGCTGTGGGAGGTCTTCAGTCAGTTCAAATTGGGCCTTTTTAATGTTCTCAAATTGCAAATGTCCCTTTTAGTAAATGGGCAGATGGTAGTTGACAATCCTATTTGTTAAGTACATTTATTTTGAAGAAATTTGCTCAGACATTTTACATATGTTTGATCATGTTACCTGTACATTCTCACCAAGGAATTCAGTTTATTTGGGGAGCAAATAGGAATCATTCCCCAAATTGTTCTATTTTCTATTTATAAATATCTCATTTATTTATTTTCAGTAGTTTGCACTACTGATTGGCTAATTGTGTATCTTTTCCATGGCAAGAAGAAAAACACCAGCCATGCCTTTGTGAGGGTGAAGTGGTACCGACAAAAATGGAACATTCCAAAGCTAAAAATGAGAAATCTTGAGAGGTGCTTGAAGCCAGTGTATTTACAGTAAATACTCACTTGGGTAACTTATTCGATAGCAATTTGCACTTTGAATCGCAGTGGATGATGACCTTAGAAATCAGGCATCTCTCCACCAGGAGTTATAATAACCATGTGCCTCTCCTCTGCGTTCTGCTTCAAGGACACTTTGGTTTCTTAAGTTTTAAATACCTACTTCACTGCTCAATTTTATTTGAGCTATTCTGACCATCCTATTTGGAGAGTGGTTTTCCTCAAAATTTCTGATACTCAACATGATCATTATGGACTAGCCATATTTATAGTGTAATCCACATTTAGCACATTCCATCTAGTTGAGGCAAAATACACTTACCAACATCTCCTCTGATCCCCCGCAGCTTTCTTCCCATTGGCTGTTTCTCCGTTATCTTACAGTTCTCTCCTCACAGAGAGCTTGTCTCCTAGGAGGCGCTACAAAGGTGTATGTTTTATGGAAAGACTGAAGTTTTGTTCCCTTTTGCTCAATTTTAATTAGAATGAAAGAAAGTCTTTGTATTCTGGGCCAAGTACATTTAGTAAGTATCTGTAAACAAGTTTTATGAAAAAGCTAATGTTTTCTTCTTTCTGGACCAGGGTTTATTAGAACCAAAGGAACCCATTATTGTTAGCTTAATTCGGCATTTAAACTTAGTTTTTTTCTAGTTGGGCCAAAGCTGCTGCAAGGACACTTTTTGGATGTCATTGTATGTGTCACCTGCCTGTCTGGACCTCTGAAAAGCCCGGACCTCAGAAATGGTGTGCGAGCCTTGTGCGAGACTTCCGGCTCTTCAAGGAGAGAATAGTCATGAAAAGGTTAAACAGTTTCTCTCTGGAGCTAAATGCAAAATAAATAACAACCAGAAACCATACCAATCAACACACCAATGAGGGAGTGGTTCGGAAGATGCTTTGAGAACAAGGCTGTGTTGACTTACCATGCAAAAGAACACAGGAGGGTAGTTCATACTAAAATTTACTCAATTCAGGAGGACCTTCATAGATTTCTAACATTTTCCTTTCCTTTTTTTAACCCGGTGGTGGATTTCAAATAAACCTAAACATCCATCTGTTTCCAAAAAGGACTCCCAAATGGGTAAATTGTTTTCTAGAATATGCAAAGTAATTATAAGTAAACACTTGTGATCTGGGGGCATGCAGTGTTAGGATATACTAGCAGACAACATCAATTTAGGAGTCGATTACTCTGAGGACAGCCTCATACATTGGTGTGTGGTGGGCATATGCCCCACACAGAGGCTGCTATTCAATAGCTACAGGATTAAGATTAGTCACATCCATCAGGCAAGATGTAAAATGCCCGGTGGTGAGGCTATTCTCGCTTCAACTCAGTTCATGTGCAGATGGAGATGCCCATCTAGACAGAGTTCTCCTACAGAAGGAAGAAAGAGTGGGTGATCCCAGCCAAAGTGGGAATGGAGGTGTAGCACAGGTGAGAATTTGCGGAGTGTTACCGGCAGTACTGATGCAGAGCCTAAACTACCATAGGCTCTAAGAGAAATGTGGGAAATAACCAGTTTCCTCTCATTAAAGAAAGAACATAAGATGTTGGCTATCCAGTGTGATTTAATGCTGTAATAGAAATTTTATGCAGTGCAATCAGATAAAAGGGGAGATAAGAAAATATGAATGTTGAAATGGAAAATATGAATTTCCACATTTTGGCCCCCAAAACACAAGATAATCAGTTCCATGTATTAGAAGAAATAAAAATTCAGTCAGGTTAAAGTTTCAAATAAATATACAAAAGCCAACAATTTTCTGTTTACTAGTAAGGGTTGTTTAATATCTATAATAATAAAAGCATAATATGCTCAGTAGACCAGACAGCCTAACAATATTCCGGAATTATTATGGACATCCTTCCAGATGAAGCTGCTCTGGTGGTGGCTGAGGCAGAGGCCATTAGGAGCCTTCGGCAGGCAGGTGAGCAATTAGGGGCAATCAGGCAGGCAGGTGAGAGGTTAGGGGTGATCAGGCAGGCAGGCAGGTGAGTGGTTAGGAGCCAGCAGTCCTGAATTTTGAGAGGGATTGCCAGTTTAGGCCCTATCCCGCCTTGTATAGGTCAGGTGCCTTTTTAATGTCTACTTCATAATTGTCTTAGTCTCTTCCAGCTACTATAATAAAATACCACACAACTGGGTGGCTTATAAACAATAGAAATTTATTTCCCACAGTTCTGGGAAGTCCAAGATCAAGGTGGCAGATCCCGGGTCTGGTTCATAGACAGAATCTATTCACTGTGTCCTCATGTGGTGGCAGGGAGAAGGGAGTTTCTTTGGCTCTTATTATAAGGGCACCAATCCCAGCCTTGAGGGGCTCCATCCATAGGATCAAATGTACCACCTCCTCACACTACCCCCTTAAGGGATTAGCCTGCAGCATAGGAATTGATTGGGGGTGGGGCGGGCGGGGAGAGGACACACAAACATTTGGGCCATAGCGACAATGAAGTATATGAGTGATCCAAATAATACTTAACTCTGAATGAATGAGTTTCTAACAAGAAATATACTGATATTAATGATAAAGAACGCTTAAAATGTGGTACCATAAAGTCTACTGCGTTATATCTAGTACTCTGCTTGAAATGTAAAATAACTCTTCAGAGGTATTATCAAAACATGCTCTTTAATTACAGTTCTTCCATGGCTCCATTTAGTATCATTAACTTCAAAGATGTTGAATGTTGACTGTGACAGCTAGCTAACTAGCTATTTGCATACAGCCTCCTGATGACAGGCTGAATAAGAACCACTGTGTTAAAACAAAGAGCTTGCGGAAGGAATTTTTAGTATTTCCCTGACTGTGGGAAAGTCAATGAAATAATGTCAGTGACTAATTATTGTTGACATATTTGTGAAATGATTGTAAGAGCTATGTAAACATAGCTTTCATTTTTATGTAACAGGATCATGCTTTGCCTTAATCTTTGGAAAGAAGTCTTTATGAAATTGCCAATGTTTTAATGATTTTGAGTTGGAAACCTGTTCCGTTTCCCTCTGAAAAAAATCTGTGGATGTCGACAATTCATTTTCTCCTTTCATCATTATTCTCAGGTGGCAGAATTTTGATTTGGTTCTTTCTGGGACCCCTGCATTGCAGAATGGTTCTGTGAACAGACTTGGCTCCCAGAAATGGTCACGTTCAGATTCGTATGATGTCCTATCTGTGTAAGCACATGTTTGCCATACTGCCTGTGTCAGGCACAAAGAAGTAACTGACCTTGACATTATCTCTATCTTTAATAGCTTTTTGTTCTTTGTCTAATCCCTCCCAGCTGCTTTACCCCGCTCTCCTTTAAGTCTTCGGGTATTTATTATTTTAAAGTGCACTCCTTTTGTAACTTAAGCTTTTTAGTTTTTGGAGCTGATTTACTTTTTTCTCCTTAACCTTTTGATATATAAGAATGTACTCTGAGGGCTTGGTGAGTGCATACCCGGGCGAGGGGAAACCAGAAAATAAAAGAGAAATAACACTCAGAATTTTTATGGCCGCATTTTTAGCTCCCTTTAAGTGGTTCGTAATTTCTCTCCTGTGTCTGTCCATTCTTTTGTCCTGGTGTGCTTGGTTTCTGTACATTTATTAAGAGAGGGTAACGTGTACTTTTTTATGTGCTCAGAGCTTTGTTCATGCTTTGTCCTGGGTGGAGTTTTGCTGTGATTCCATTCATTTACTGCTTCCCATTAGTTTTGCAGTCTGGCCTGGCCCTCTTAAACACGATTGCCTGGGTTCCAAGGCATTTTACAAAGATCGGAGTCGATCAGTGAAGGCTGTGGCCAGCACATCGAATTTACACACTCATGCACCTCTCTCTTCCCTGCGGGGTGGGTTAGTTATGAGTCTGCTGCTGGCTTCTCTTCTCCGCATGCTGGAGGGACCTTTTCACGAGGAAAGGCATTCAGAGCAGATTTGCGATGAACAATTTTCCTGATTAATTGAAGAATACACATAGCTTAGTTATACTCACCAAAGCAAGGTTGCCACCAAATCGACTCTAATTGGCTAAATAAATAACCCTAAGGTTTTACTGCCTGCAGCCTGGATCCTTCTGCAGATTAGCAACAGCTAATGACTGGTGTGCCTCAGGCACTGACTGTTCTCCTCTCCCTTATAAATATCCCCAAGACTTATTTTCTAACTCATGGCTTATATTATTAGCTCAACTTTCAAAACAGCTTTGGATTTAAGAAGATAGCAAAAATAAAGCCATTTTCAGTATTGTGTTTTTTAAAAAAATAAAAACTAAATTTGTTTGCTTTTCTGTAACCTAAACCAAGGGTTCTTAATCGGTGGTGGTCTTGTCCTCTCCGGGGACATTTGGCAGTGTCTGCAGACAGTCACTGTTTGGGGGGATGGGTGTGCTGATGGTGTCCAGTGGGTACAGGATGGGATGCTC
The DNA here is from genome assembly GCF_014108245.1 of Pipistrellus kuhlii. NCBI lineage: Eukaryota > Metazoa > Chordata > Mammalia > Chiroptera > Vespertilionidae > Pipistrellus > Pipistrellus kuhlii. The sequence continues at coordinate 10,465,878 of NW_023425540.1, read as the reverse complement.
AGATGGACATTGGTAACACAAATATGAATGAGACGTTTCTCCTGCTACAGAGTCATGTCTAGTCTAACTTTTGTACCTATTGGCCAAATTAACCTCACTTTCTGTTTTTGGGTTCTTCCTTACTTTGTTGCTCTGGACAATTAGGTTAAAATAGAACTAGTCATTTGGTCCTTTGCAGGTGAATTATTTTTCTACATAGTTCTCAAAAATTTTTTTTAATATTATGAAACATAAAAGAAATATATATTTTTTATAAGCCCTGTTTTCCCTCAAAACTTAATGTGTGTCACCACCTGAGATGCTCACAGTCGGAGAATGTATTCACAGAGCCTACTATGGGCTCCAGGTGTATATTGATGAGTAATAAGTATGTTCAAAGTATACTGTAGTTGAGGAAACAGAAAACAAATGTGGAACAAAGACTTGAATGTCCCATGAAAAAGGAGATGAGGGCTGCGGAGGAAATGGGCGTGGTGAAGGCTTTGACAGGGCTGTCTACTGGAGCCTCTCTGAGGACATTTCCAAGCAGACCTGAAGAATGAGAGGCAGTGCAGACAGTCTTGCTGGATGAGGGGTGTGTTCCTGGATGTGAGAACCATGAGATAGGAGAAAGCCAGCCATATTTTAGTCTCCAGTGGCTCATGAGAGTTGGCCAGAGTGAAGGCAGGAGGGGTGGGCAGGGCCGGATGGCAGGAGGCAGATGGCCCTCCTTTCTGCTCTGTTACCTCTGTGCAGTGTGGATAGCCGTTTCTCCCTGATGATGGGAATGATTCTGAGATGATAGGCAAGTCTTGTATACTTAGACGTAGAAGAAGATAAATTCCACTGCACACGGTGGGGTTTCCTCTCCTGATTACTTAGCAAATAGATCATCTTTAAAACACAGAGAGGTTCTTTAAGATGAAATATCAGAATGTCCTAAAAAAATTGGTAAGATGATTCTCAGATATGCCTATTTACTCCTTAGTCTTTTTCAAGCCAAACTCCTGTTTCCCGGTGGGAGGTCTGTCCTCGCCTTTGATTGCTGTCTGTCACAGTTGGTATCCCTGCATATCTGGCTTCTCCCCCTGAATTCCTTGCCTTCAGGCTCAGCCTTACTTCACAGCCTTGTTCAAACTTGGCCTCAGCCAGGTGTGCAAGAGGTGAACTGACTCATTAGAAAGTCATTTCTGCCCACAGACTAATCTGGCCTTCAGGATTCGCCCTGAGGGACTGAACTCCTTACCTTAGACTGAGTCTATTAACAGGTCTCCACCATTTTCCTACTATTCAAACTTTTGCAAAATGCACCATTAGATGGCTACCTACAAATAGATGTTTAAATTGCCTTTTTTTTTTTTTTTTTTTTACTTTAAATCCTTTATATGACTGGCTGACTTTTATCATTCATGTTTATTATGGGAATAGACAAAAAATCCTCACAAACAACAACAAAAAATGATCAACTTAAAATATGGACCAAAGAAATGGCCATGAGTAAGAAAATGATTTAATAAACATTGCTGCATCAAGTACATGAATATTTTCAATTGTTAAAAATCCTCCTTTTAAAGGATTTCACTTTATATGCATGAAAATGGATCTTATACATAACATTCAATAAACACCAATTCTGTATAAATTTATGTGTTATATATATATATATATATATATATATATATATATATAATTTACCCCTAAATATAACAAACATAAATATATCTTTTTCTAAAAATAATTGAGAGTAGCTAAAAACCCAGAAAGAAATGCACCAGAATGATAATGATGATGACTTTTTCCCTTTATTTCATACTGTTATACATTTTCTATAGTGGATATGTGCAGAATACACAAGGAAGAAAGAAAGACCTCTGAAAACATTAGGAACATACTTGGAAGTGATTAAAAAATAATGATGATGATGTCGTGGTTTTTTTTTGGCTGCTTCCCCTCTTACCTCCCAATTCTCGTATCCCCCTCAGATCTACTGTTTGAGACAATCCCTTTGGCTGCTGCCCTGGACTGAACTAAGGATTCTTTCTGTGTCCATAGAACAGATCAGGGAAAAATAGTGATACAACTCTGCTCTTTCCACACAGGGCAGGGACTTTTCATTTTATACCTTATTTGCACAGCACGGCATTGATTTTCTAAGCCATGTAATGCTATCAGGGGGTGCCATAAAAGAACAAAAATCAAACAAAATAAAGAAAAACCCTTCTAGAGTACTACTATATGATGTCTTTTTTAATGCTCAAAAGTGTCAAGAGGCAGATAGAAAGAAAACCAAACCAAACACGGCCAAGCTTTTAAAGAAAAAGTGGAAGAAAAATTCCCTAAGGACAGCCTTAGAAGACGTACCACTGGCTATATGTATTCCGAGAGACAAAAGCAAGGAGTCCACAGCTGTTTTTATACATTAAAAAAAGTATGGCGCTGTTTTTAATATTTTGCATTATAGATCAATATTAGAGTGTAAAGACCATTCCCATCATTTTACTAAGAGCAGGTTATTGCTTTTCTGCATTCTTCTTTCAAGTAAAATAGAAATAAAAATGTATCAAGGAGCATTTAATTCAGCATAAATTCATTTACTTGTAATTTTATCATTCAGCTAGATATTTAAGTATTTAATGAATCTTATTACAGGAACACATACAGACTGGTTAGTTCAGAAAACTTGTTCAACATAATGCACATGACTTAGGAACCTTAGTTTTGCTACACATTTTGGATATTAAAAATAAAATAAAATCTCTCTTGCTTATTCTAATCAAACCCCAAACCAGTTACTTTGGCAACTGTCTCTGAATTTTCCAAAGTCATGGCTAGTTCGAAATCCAGCACCCAAGCATTTTCCGTCTTCCTGGGGGTGAAGGTGGTGGGAAGAGGCCTTGTCATTCTGTCCCGCCTGACTCAGTCAGTGACACAGAAACCTCAGGGAGAGGGCCGTGCACGCCAGGCAGGAGCAGACCTGCTCTGGGTGCAGTTTCACTAGATCCTGGCAGACTTCTCTCCACTCGCCTCACCTGGACAGTGCTGCTGAGAGACCCAAAGGTAGGAACTGAGAAATCAGTCAGGTTGTTTTGTCCTTTTATTTATTGATGAGGGAGAGAGGGAGAGAGGGAGAGAGGCATGGTTGTTCCACTTATTTATGCACTCATTAGTTGATTGTTGTATGTGCTCTGACTAGGGATTGAACCCACAGTGTTGGTGTGTTGGAGAGACACCCTAACCAACTGAACTACCGGGCCAGGACCCAGTTGTTTTTAGACTCCATCATGGGTTCATCCTCAGGGCATTCACTTCACCCTTCTTTGAAAAGCTGGGGGTGTGATCTATGAGTGGGAAGAGGATTGGGTTCTCCTGGGTCTTTAACTCGGTCTCTCTGAGGCCCAGACCTTCTCCAGGGAAGAAAGCAGAGTCCTTCCCCAAGTTCTTGCCTCCAAATGCCCAGTGCTCTGGAAAAGCCTTTCTCTCAGGCCACCTCTTCTAATTGAGAAAGTCCCCATGATAATAGTTATTAATGATTAATTATTATTGCTTTGATCAAAACATAGGGTTTTCCTTCCAGCACTACTGAACAAGACTGACAGATTACTCCTAGTAATGTCAGCATCCATCCAATGGGCCAGGTAATGTAACAAACAGCCCCAAATTCTCTGTACTGTAAACAGTGAATGTCTGGTTCTTATTCCTGCTCCCTCTGCATGTGGGGTTGGCAGAGGCTCTGCTCTGCTTGATCCTTGCAGAGTGGCAGGTTGCTTCCGGGGCTGTTGTCACTGTGATAGGGGTGAAGAGAACGTGGTAATACTGAGCATTTATTTGCAAAGGCTTGGGCATGGTATGTGGAATTCTACCAGGAAGACAGGAGAACAGCATTCACAATGACTAGAATACTTGTAAATAGTTTTCTTGTTCTTTATGTGCCAGGCTTTGTCACCATAACCTTTGTTAGTGTACTACTATCTCCTTTACTTTTTGCAGCAGGTGGCTTCTGTTGTGACCCTTACTTTACACACAAGCTCACAGAGGGTTAATAAATGCTCAGTGTTGGACAAGAATGCTGGGCAGAGTTGGTTGTAGAAAATTTTTTTATCTTTTCCCCCGGAGATTGCATGAAATCTCTTCAGAATTTCTGGGGCAAACAGCGCAGGGACAGGGGATTCAGCAATCCTAGAACTGTTCTAATTGTGCCTGCCTAGGTAATATAGCCCAGGAATTAACCCTGACATCATGTGGGTAGAGTTTACTGTGTGTGGAAGCTAGAGTTCTTTCTATCTCCTCTGAGTCAAAAACCTATGCTACATCTTCATTGCCTTGTTGAAATAGTGCAAATTCTCCTAACACGTCCATCTTACTAGCTGTTGTTGTTTCTTGAGGATATACCACATTCCAGACATTGGGGCATCCCTTTGCATGTACTGTCTCCTCTAACTCATTATTCCCAAAGTCAACACACATCTTAATTTGAAGAGTAAGGACTAAAATCTACAGTTGTTTGACTCAAAACTTGCCCTTAGGGTTTCAATCAAATTACTACAAATTCCCAAGGTTCTTACAAAGTGCTCCTTCTATTCACCCCATTGGGAGTTCATTGCTTTGAATCTAGGATTGAAAACTTTTCTTGAAAAAGAAGAAGGAAAATAGCCATGGACTAACTCCAAATGCCTCCTACCCTTGGAGCTAGGGTCCCAGGACTGGTTGGGTTCCCATTTATATGTCAGTGGGATGGAGCAGTTAGTCAAGGGCTGGCATCCTGGCTTCATGACTTATAAATAAGCTAGAGAATCTCCTTCAGCCTGGTTTTTCTCAGATGTACTATGGGGGCACCTTCCCTGCAAGGACTTTATACATGGGGTGTTTTCCTTAGTTGTTTATTGAATGATAGTGGAGATGGAGAAAAGGTAATTGCCATGACCATTGCAGTGGGCTTCAGGATCTTAAAGAGGGGCCAAAGCACAAATGAAAATACTATACAAGAAATAGGAATTTAGAAGGCATTGGGGGCCAGGTGGAGCCTCTTTCTTGAAGAGACACGCCAAAACCTGGCCTTACCCGTGTTCAGTCAGTTTTAGATACACATCTTGCCTTCAGTAAAGGTAGCAGACAGACTGTCTCTAAGGTCAGTAAAGATCAGTAAAGATTAGGAAGGTCCAGTAAACATTTACTTGGAGACTATCAGGTCAGGAAATTGCTTTGAGCCACCACTGTCTCAGCACGAACAATTGGTGCTTAGCATCAGTCCTGCTAACGCTCAAGGTCCATCAGCCTTCCGACTTCCTTGGTGCACTCTCATGATAGTATTAGAAAGCGGTGGCTTCCCACAGTTAGTTTTCTCCATTCTCTGGCAGCCTTCCCTAGCCATCCCAACAAGCTTTCTGCAAACATGGCTTTATGCCAAGTGCCCTTAGCTATAACTTGCAACCCAATGCCACTCTTAAGCCCCACCAATATAGAAAAATTAACCTCTTAAAAGCAGGTGAAAGTGGAAATTGATACAGTCTGGTGAACAATGGTAGCATGTATGAAAAGCTTTAAATATGTGTGAATCTATTAACACCATGATTTCTCTTCTACAAGTTTGTCCTAAGCAAATAATTAGAAAGATTGAGAAATGTTTATGTGGTGTCATGGGCGCAGTAATTGGAAGCCATCAAAATCATATATTGAGCCAGTCCCCAAGCAGTAGTTAGGGACTGGCTCAATACATGGTTTCAACCATTTGACGGATCAGTTCGTGGCCATTTAAACCATATTTTTGAATATTCCAGGATTTAGATAAACATCAATGGACCAATTCCAATTTTATATAATAGAAATGAATTTACATGCATAGAAATGTACAGGTGGAACATATCCTCAAATGTTACCAGAAATCATAATCCAACACCAAGATGTCATTTACTACTGTCACTTCCCTTTTCCTTGCTTGTATTTCCCAAAATTTATTAATAAGATATATTCAGAAATAGATTATAATTTATTCAAAGGGAGATAAAGAGAACACTGGGGAAGTTTAGTACTCGAAAGAAGCTTGTAAGGGGGTGATGGGAAGCAGTAGAATGTAGGGGCCACCGCTGCTGCGCTGTGGATGAGATTTGTTGATATCCTACCATCCATGTTCCCCTGATGGCGGAGTGTGCCAGCATCTCAAGTCAGCCCTTTCTAATTTGGCAGAATTACTGTCATTTACGGTTATTAAAGCTACAACCAGAAACAATGTCTGCTTCCTTTCGTTTAAGTAAAATCTGATCACAAGTTCCCCTGAGTAATGACAGACTCCTAGCTGACCCTCCCTGCGTTTTAGTAGCTGCCTGAGTCAGCTATGGTTCCCCATTTGGACTTGGTCGCTACCCACATGTGAGTAACACTGATCTCCCCATAGCCCTGAGCAAAGCTGCTTACCTCTCTCTGCGCGCTCCATAAATAGGGCTAAGCATACTCATGTGCTTCCCAGCTCACCAGGGTGTTGTAAAGATTAGCCGGACTTTGTTAGGAAAGGGACTTTGAAGTTTTAGTGTCCCGAATGGTATTATTACTAAAAAACCTGTAAAACTTTCAGCTGCAATGTTCCCTTATTTGTAGCACTTAGGAATTCCACACAAGGAACCAACCTCCCACAGGCTTGACTCCAGACCCACGCTGGGCCAAGACAGGCTCTGGCCTGCCCAGACCAGCGGCTCCCCCACCCCGGCTCCTACCTCTGGGCTTGGAGCTGTGCGACCTGCCTTGGCTTGATTTTGATTTGGCTTAGTGGCTCCTTGGGGTTTATTATCCACATTCTGTCAAGGTAGAAAGCCACCCATGCTCAGGGCCCTCTGGTCTATGCCAGGAAACAAAGAAACTTGCTCCATGGATGCCCTCTTGCCTAGTTGTGGAGTTCTGCAATGCAGCATGGCCAGGCAGAGCTTAGGTGTCCCTCAGCCAGTGCCTGGAAGCTCCCCAAAGTGCCAGGAGTCACCATCCAGGACTAATAAATGCTCATCGGTCTCAGAACAGTTCATGCACTCACGTTCCTGTTCTCGGTGTCTGGGTCTTCTTGTTGACATAGATGAACAGGGAGGAGAATAGGTCTAGACAGTCAGTTATGAGGATGCCTTTGCCTTTTTGTGGTCTCGGGGGCTCAGTAAGAAGGAAACTCACCTCTGCACTGGGGTTGCCAAGCCTCACTCTCCTCTTCTCACACGTCTGCCCACTTCTGTGATGAGTCTGAGACACCTCTCCCCCTTGGCAGTGACTTAGAAGAGTGTCTTAGAAATGCGCCTTGAGAGTGGATGCCAATTGTTTAATGCTGAGTGGGAAGAAGAGGAATGAGTAAAACCAACCAATGACCCAGGTGAAGTGGATCCCAGATCGTTAACTCTGAAATATTTATGATAAACGTTGAAAATAATAACGTTGTAGAAACATAAGAGCAGATTGCATTCATTTAATGACTCTTCAGTAATTGCATTTCCTTATCTTTGTCTGTAAATACATTATCTAGTTTCCTAAACTAGAAATCTCAGAATCATTCCAAATGATATCCCTTCTTTCACAACCCTTCTCTAATAGTCACCAAATTCTATCTCATAAATACAATAATTGTTCCCTCTCTCCTCTTCCCCCCAATATTCTAGCCCTTCTTTTCTAATCTCTTCAGCCACATTGACTGTTTGAGCCATAATTCATTTACTGGCCTCGTGATTCCTCTAACTCCTACCACTTTAATCTCTGCTTCCAGAGGACCTCCACATTGATAACCAGATTACACCTTGTTAAACATAACAACCTTCAAACTTGTAAAGAATGTTTGTGAGTTTATTTGAGCCAGGAAGCAGAATCTCAATGGATCTGGATAATGCTCTGGAGAATGGTGCTTTTTCACCTTGTTTTATATCTTTTACATTAAAGGAGAAGACTTGGTGGGTTACATGAAATCCATTGGTGATAGATTAGGGAGGCAGGTGAAGGCGGGGGGGTGGGGGGGGGGTGGGGGTGGTGGAGCACGACTTCTGGGACTGGATAAAAAGTAAAAAGATAGACACATCATTTAGGTGGGCACAGGATAGTTAACAGTAAACAATTAACAGGACAACAATGACAATGAAGGAATTATGGTCTCCGTCCTCCACCCAAGCTCATTAGGTTGTACCCCAGGGGTCTGGGGAAAAGGGAAGTTACAAGTTACTCTGATATTTCATGGGTATATTATCTTAGATGCAAAAAGACAATAGGTTCAGTTAAGGTAAAAACTGACCTTGTTAGGGAAAATACCAGCCGAGGACATGACTATCCACCATAACTGCTTTAATTTTAATTTATTATTATTATTATTATTATTATTATTGTTGTTGTTGTTGTTGTTGATGTTAATTCTCACCTGAGGATATTTTTCCATTGATTTTTAGAGAGAGGGGAAAAGAAAAGTGAAGACAGAGAGAAATATCAATTTGAGAGAAATACATCAATTGGTTGCCTCCTGCATAAGTCCCTACTAAGGCCTGGCCTAGGAGGAGCCTGCAACCAAGGTACATGCCCTTGACCAGAAGAAAAACCCAGGACCCTGAGGTCTGCAGGCCTATGCTCTATCCATTGAGCCAAACCGGCTAGGGCCATAACTGCCTTTAGATAAAGTTTTAATTTCAGACAGTCCTTTGTGGTTACTTTAGGTCTTTAAGTTTGCAAGACTGCCATGCAGGCCTCCCTGAGCTTGTCAGGTTGACACCCTTCCCCCACCCCCTGCCTCAGTCCACACCTGTGGACAGCCACTCAGTTCCTTGCACCCCCAGGTTTTAGACATCATTGGTTTCTCATTGCCCTTGAGATAAAGTAAGAAACAAACTTTTCTTATATGCAGATTGCTTTAATAATGTTAAAGAAAGACCACCCTGGAAAAGTTAAACACATAAGGCAGACTTTATTCAGGACAATTTCAATAGCAGAGAGAGATTAAACTCAGTTCTTCTGAAACCATAAGCAGTAGAGAGCTAATGGAGAGATACTGGAGGATTTTAGGGGGATGGGTGGTCAGTGTGGTGAGGGCATCTGTGTGCGCTGACCGGTGCTCTTGAAGTCAGGCTCCTTCCCTTCCACAGAGCTGGAGAGCCAGGGCCCCCCTCTCTCTTGATGATTTCGTTTCAAAAGGATGGCTCCCAGGTTCTGGAGAAAAACAATTCTGGGTTGTAAAACTGGCAAGAGGCTGGGCCAAGATTTATATCACAAAGGGGCAAAGAAAAGATTTGAAATGGTTTGTTTTCTAAAGTAAATGCTCTCAGAAAAAGGGAGACCAGGAGCCTAGAGTCTGGTCATGCCGAGGGGAAGGTCAATAGCCTTGACCATAGTTTTACTTGTAACTTCATTTCTGATTTCCTCTCCAGGCCGCTCTCCTTTTAACTCACCCTGAACTACTCACTGAAGTTCTGCTCTCACCTCCTCCACTTTCGGGCCCTGGACACACTTCATACTTTTTGACCTGTTCCATGTCACCTTGGCGCTGCAGGCAGGGACTAGTTCTTTTGCCCAAGGACCTGAAGCCCTGTAGAGTAATTAAATATCTACATGGCCATCAGCCCAACGGACTATAATTCAGTATATTAAGCACATCTTGGCACATTGTGGGTAATTGAAATACTTTTTTTTTTTTTTTTTTGATGAGTAAATTTCTTCCAAGTGTTTCAGGATTGATCCGTGGGCTCTTTTGGAAACATCCTTAGGAAAGTCACTATATTTTACATTAGATTCTGATTTTAAACTAAAAATAAAATAAACTCCCAAATAAGCAATAAGTATCATAGGAATCACCCGGTAACTTGTTAAAACAGAGGCTCTGAGACCCCATGCCTAGACGTTCTGGTTCAGTAAGTCTGTGAGGGACACGAGACTTTACATTTTGTTGCTGCCTTAGTGATTCTGATGGGCAGTCAGAACCCAGAACTTAGTAGAGGACTTCATGTCCCAGCCTCACAGAAAGTTCCAGATAATGGAACGGGACTCCTGAAACTAACAAGGCAATGAAAGGTCTTTGGGGGAATACAAGGAAACTTGTGCAATACTCCCTGACCCTTCCACCCGCTACACTCCACAAATGGGATTCGGGATTCAACCACCTCTGGTCACAAATGGCTACAAACCAATGGGTAGGACTTGCCACCAGCCTTTGTTTTTCCTGAGTCCGAATGGTCTCATTCAGGGCTAAGGCTGCCACACAGCAAACTTTCATTTGTGGCCACTTGTGGCCTTTCCATGTTTTCTCCTGATTTCACTCAGCATTGGCAGTGACAGTGAGCAGGCTTCAATGCCAGGCCAACCGAGGAGGAGAGTCGGAGAGAGAGTCATTGATGTGACAGAAAATCGTCGACAGGTTGCCTTCAGTACATGCCCCAACCAGGAATCAAACCTGGTACCCAGGCCTGTGTCCTGGTAAGGAATTGGACCGGCACCCTCTCAGTGCATGGGACGACAGTCAAGCAACTGAGCCTCTCAGGCCGGGCTAGCGTCACTAATTTTAAAAGACTTGGATGGGTCTTGCCTTCAGAATCAGTAACATAAACAAGGGTCACAGAATCCACACAGTGGAAACCCTTGGGGTGAGGGCACTGCCTTTTCAAACAGAGACTTGTGTGGACGTGTTTCCGCCTGGGCTTGAGTGTCCCATCGGCTGGTTTGGAACGACTTTGGTGGTCTCAAGCATCTACTACCTGGATATTAGACCTCGTCATTTCCTATCACGCCACTCCTCTGGAGGAGAGCAAGCTGCTTTGGGACAGAGGAAGGCGCGCTGGTGGTGGGGCCCTTGGCGGCTCCCAGCACCTGCGGAACCTATAATTTCATTGGCAAAATGAGAGCATCCGTTTTTAGCCTCAGAGAGGTTTTTTTTCCCCTCCATGGTTTATATTCTGGCTACTTTATTTTTGTAGCGGCTCCACTGTGTTTACTTCATGCCTGGATAAAGAGCCCTTTCTTTTGAGAATGATTACAACTGACTAAGCTTAGAAAAAAGCAAATGAACGTGCTAGGAAAGTCATGCTTAACTATTAGCAATATTGTCCTGACCTCCTGTCCTTCCCCACAAAGGCTATGGCAAGCTTTACTATTTAGGCAGCACCAGAAGCTCACGTGTGGTTTGGTTTCTTTCTGGATTTAAAGCAACTCTTTCAAGTGCAGTGTATCACCAACCAGCTCTTGCCTTCTCCAGTTGTTTCAGTGAACTTTTGTTCATCAGAAGCCTGTTGCACACCTGTATTTCCCAAATAAAGTTTCTTGTTTAGCCTAAGTTAATCCCCACCAAGTAAGAGTCTGTGAGAGCTCAGGAATAAGGTGCAGCATTATTTTTTGGAAGACTCACAAACGTTTAGTTCGGGCTTAGGGTACCCGTGCTGCTAGAGTGGGGGAAAGTCTGGTGGTTGAATTGTTCCTAGCAGCCTTCAGTGCAACCATCATAGCAAGGGAAATCCAGGTGTCCCGGTTAATAATTTGGACTTTGTAATAAAAGAAAACACATTAATTTCATGAGAAACATCAAAAATGCTTTATTCAAAGTAATGTCCATTGCTAGCTACACATTTCCCAATCTTTCAGATAATTTGTGGATACTGTCCCAACAGAACTTTTCTTGTTTTGAGGCGAACCATTCAGTGACCCAATTTACCACTTGTTATGTTTTGAAGTGCTGCTCAGAAAGTGCGTGTTCCATCAATTGGAACAAGTGGTAATCTGAAGGAGCAAGGTCTGGTGAATATAATGGGTGGAGATCTTTTAATGTGTTTTCAACTGGTTTTGAAGTGTGTGATGGTGCGTCATCCTGAAGCAAAATTACTCTGCTGTGTCTTCTGAAACAATCTGGTCGTTTCATAATCAAAGCGTGGTTCAAATTGATTATTTGTTGTCAGCATTGATCAGTATTAACAGTTTCACCTGGTTTTAGAAGCTCATAATACCCCACACCTTCCTGATCCCACCAAACACAAAGCACTCTTATTTCCGAAGCAATTTGGCCTTGCAATCAATCAATGTTGACGATTGACCTGGATTAACCCATGATTTTGTTCATTTGGGATTTTCAAAATAAATCCACTTTTCATTGTCAGTCACAATTTGATGCAAAAAATACTTTCTTTCATGCCGTTGAAGCAACATTTTACTGATGACTTTTCAGTTTTTCATTTGTCTTTCATTCAGTTGATGTAGCACCCATTTTCCTTCCTTTAACATCTTTAGCATTGCTTGTACATGATCAGAAATTATTTGCTGAGCAACGTTTAATCTTTCTACAAGTTTTTTTTTTTTAATACATTTTATTTTTTACAGAGATGAAGGGAGAGGGATAGAGAGCTAGAAATATCGATTAGTGAGAAACATCGATCAGCTGCCTCTTGTACACCTCCTATTGGGGATGTGCCCGCAACCAAGATACATGCCCTTAATCTGAATCGAACCTGGGACCTTTAAGTCCTCAGGCTGAAGCTCTATCCACTGAGCCAAACCAGTTAAGTCCTGGAAGTTGTTTTTGAGTTTGACACGCATCTTCATCCAATAATGCTTGTAATTGTTGGTCTTCAAACTTTTTCAGTTGACCTGGGCGTTTTTGTCTTTCACATTGAAATCATCCCCTACTGAGGATCAAGCTTGCAACCCCCGAACAAATCAAATTGGCAACCTTTTGGTGCAGAGGATGCCCAATCAACTGAGCCACACTGCCCAGGGGCATAAAAGCTTTTAATTATGGAATTCCTTGTTTCATTTCTGTTTTAGGGAATCTCTATGTGAAATGCAAGGCTACAGATGGGAGAAGTCCATGACTAAGAAATAAGCATTTCGACAACTAATGGAAGTTTCAGTGAGACTGCTTGTATTCAGTCTTCTTAGCCACCTTGAGTGTTGGGTCCAAAGAGAAGCTACATGCTTCTTGCTCAGTAAGATTTAAGGAGGTCTAAGGCAGCAAATAGAAGGAATAATTGTCTGTTTAATCTTTATAAGAATAGCAAAATAGACAATAGATTAACCAACCAAATTTAAGTCTTAAAGCAACAAATAAGCTAAGTTTTTCAAAACATAATGACAAAGGCTTATCAGTAGAGGAATACATGACTTTAATATGGTATTTATTTTCTTTTGATTGTTTGTACACTTTCAATGACAAGAGAAGAACGAGTTTTATGAAATAAGGAATTCTGTAATTCCTAGGAGCTAGAAAATATAAACTTGGAACATTTGGTTCTGTTTCAAATTGATAAACATGTTAAGATGAGGAAAACAGATCCTCCTGTTCCCCCCCATCACCCCAAATGAAGATATGATGGAAAACATTTTGCTTTAAGCAGCATAAATTTTGTACTTGGATGTCTAGCACACTATTTTTATTTCATGATTTTTTTAAGATCCATAGCAGAATATAGATGAAATAATTATTTAAACATACCCATCATATTTATTTACCTTATAAATTTAATTTAAAAAAATACTTTAATACTTATTGCTACCCTGTTTCCCCGAAAATAAGACAGTGTCTTATATTAATTTTTGCTCCCAAAGATGTGCTAGATCTTATTTTCAGGGGATGTCTTATTTTTCCATGAAGAAGAATACGGTACACATTTATTGTTAAATAAAAATAAAGGAAATTTATTACCTGTATACGGTACAGTAGTACGGTAGTTGTCAACACAAACCAGACAAACTGAATCCTACAGTATCAAGAATTTACTCATTTATTCAATGACAATCATGTCATCATCTTCTGGAACATCATCATAACAATCCAATTCCTGAATTTCCTGGAGAATTTCTTGTGACTCCATTTCTTTCAGAATCAGTGGATCAAATCTCTCATGTTTAGCCTGGGGGGGGCTTATTTTCAGGGGGATGCCTTATATTTCACTCAGAAGGAACCTGTAAGTAGGTCTTATTTTCAGAGGATGACTTATTTTTGGGGAAACACAGTATGGACTGAATGTGCCTCCCTCTCGCCCCCAATTCATATGTTGAAGCCCTAACTCCTGATGTGATGATTTTTGGAGATGGGGCCTCTGGGAAGCAATCAGAGTTGGTTGAGGTCATAATGGTAGGTCTCTCATGGTAGGATTAGTACTCTCATATGAAGAGACACCAGAAATCTCTCCACCATTTGAAGACACTGCAAGAAGATAGCAATCTGCATTTTAGGAAGAGAACCCTTGCCAGGAATGGAATCAGCTGACATGTTGATCTTAGAATTTTTACCTCCATATCTGTGAGAAGTACATTCCTGTTGGTTAAGTCACCCAGTCTGTGGTACTTTGTTATGTCAACATGAACTAATACACTGGTGTGGACCGTTTCATGTTGGGGAGTATATTTAATCTCTAGAATGTTTGAAATGGACAGTGAGATATTTGATTTAATGTTAGCTTCTTTGTTCCATGTAAAATTTAGAAGTCTACATTTATGATTTCATTAACATGTACTCCTATAAATTCATGGACAATTGTTCTTACCCATGACTTGCTATCATAGCACAGGTTAGCAATATCTTGCTCATGCCTATTCAAACAACCAGATCTTTCATTTATATCCTTGCTAATTTCAAAATCAAAGTTCCCTAGCTCTGTTTTATATGAATTGTTTGAATTTTGAAAATAAATAGACAATTTGTTATGCCACTTTATAATTGAACTATTTATGATTAGTAACCAATGATCAAATGTTGATGTTTTGATCTTATTTAATTTTCTCTTATTTGGTTAGGCCTAGCTTCCTTAGAACCACTTGCAGAGCAGTGAATGGAAAATGAGAATCAGGGATCTACAATGCTTGATTTTGTTTAGTAGTTGAAATAAAATTATTAAATCAAACATATGTATATAACTGTAGTCTAAGACAGATAAATTTAGTGAATAAATTATAATATAAAATTATTTTAAATAAAATTAAATTTTATTTAATTTAATAAAACTTTAATTTTAAGGATCTGCATCACTTATCTATTAATATGTAAAAATGGTACAACACACTGAGTTAAAAGAACACACATTTGTGATCTCATTTGTTTCCGTAAGCTAGCGTCTGAGTTCTTAGCAATGCTGTGAATCAAGGGCAATTGACTGGGATTGATGTCTCATTTGAAGGCTTGACTGGGGAAGAATCTGCTTCCAGGTTCACTGTGTTGTTGACAGAATTTGTTTATGGTTGCAGGATTGAAGGCTACATTTTCTTGCTGGAAACTTCCTTCAACGCCTAGTGATTTTCCATAACTTATTATCAATTTGGGCTTCTCCAGTATGGCTGTTGGCTTTCTCAAAACCAACCAAGGATAAAGAAACTCCAACCCTGGCCTAGGTGGCTGAATTGGTTGAGCGGTATCCCATGCTTGGAGAGGTTGCTGGTTCTGTCCCTAGTCAGGGCACAGGCCTGGGTTTCAGGCTCAGTCCCCAGGAGGGAGGTGATTGATATTTCTCTCTCTCATTGATGTTTCACTCTCTCCCTCTTTTTTCCTCTCTCTTTCTCTCACTCTACAATCAATAAAAACATTAAAAAAAAAAAAGCAACCCCAGCAAGCTAGTGCTGCAATTTAATATAACGTAGTCACATTGTCACTCATATCTGGTCACCTGCTGTGTTCTATGGGTAGATGCAAGTCACAGATCCCATTTGCTCTCAGGGAGGGGGTCCTGCAAGAGCATGGGCATGTGCAGGCAGGTATCCTGGGAGGCACTTTCAATTCTTCTCAAGCATGGCTTTCCAGGAGACATTTTTAATAAACAAAACAAACACAATGTAATTATGGACAAATTAAAAAAAAAGAATACTGTATATTAGATATTAACTTCATGCATTATTTATAGTATAATATAAGTACTATTTATTTGGCTGTTGCCACTGGCATTGATAACAATCTTCCTGGTCTATATTTTATTTATGAAAATAGATCAAATCAGGGGCTGAATCTTTTAAGATTTTGGGAATCAGTTTTCATTCAACATAACTTTCCTTCTCCTAGCTGAAGGTGAAAGTAGTTTGAAAGCCTTTAAAGCAGCGGTTTTCAACCAGTGTCCCACGGCAGGCAGAGCAGTGCGCAGCAAGAGTTTTTGCAATTTCTGACTATTGTGTCAGGGGCACTGGTCTCTTTTCCCTTAGATTGCCAAATAAAAAAATGACAATAGCGAACACAAAAATAGCTGGTAATTAAAAAAAGAATTATTTTTGTCAGATTGGCAAAAAAATATTTTCTGGAATGCTGCAGAATTTTAGTAATTATTGTAGCTTATATGAGCAGTGAGATGAAGGTTAAAAATTACTGCTCGAAAGGATGTCACTGTGGATACAGATCTGATTGTAAAATGTGTACCTCTCTGGGACTCCTGCCTGAGCTTCTCAGCTTCTTATACCTGCCTGTGACCTGTCATTGGGCCCTCACGTATTGATGCACACACATGTTCCACAGAGTTGACACTCATCCACGGCAGTGCAAGGCTCCCTGAGACATATTTCACAGCCAGCTTGGCTTTACACTGGAGACCCAGCCCTTTGCAGAGGTTTTCCTCGTTAATCCCGGAGCTTCATCTTGTGGACAGACAGGTCATGCAGCCCGGAGCAGTTTACAGCTGCCTTCCGTGGTTTGATGGGCAGCCTGACTGTTCGTTGCTTGAATTTTCATGCTGGACCACATGTGGATGGGGCCTGCCATCCTGGCCTCCTGGATAGATTTATTATGATGTGCGGACACAGTGCCATAGCTTAACTTTGGAGCAAAGTGCCTCATTGCCAAATGCTCACCTCAGTTCAGAGCAGATCCTTCATGTTTAAACTTCCTACGTTGTCCTGAATCATCAGAGAAAGACTGGTCAGATCAATGTTTAGAAGGTAGAAAGGTTGACGATTTAGAACAAAACTGCTATCTCTAGGGAAAAAAAGCAACTCATCTGTCATCAGTTTTTATACTTCATCACACATCACTGTTTCCCCCGATTCTCAAATAAAAACAGAAATGCTGATTTTTAGAGAATGTGTATTCTTTTCCTTAGTAATTTATATCAAAATTTGTGAGCCTTTTTAAATATGTGGTCCTTGTATGCTCCAGAGTGAATCAAAGTGATGTGTGTCTCCCCGCACCCTCCCCCCCCCCCCCAACCCCCATGGAGGGAAAAGAACTAGGAGGAATAAAATATCACGCCAGGTATAGAATGAATCTTTGAAGTTGCAAAGTACAGGGAAAGAAAACAAATTCCCAGACAGGTGGGTTTTCAAGACCTGAAGCAGGCATTAAAGAAAATAATATAACCCTGATTCTGTGTTCTAGATGAAGCAGCAAGGCTCAGAGAGGTGAAGTTCTAGCCTCTGGATTGTAGACTAGAACACCTTTTGTTGAATTGAGAACAATATTGACATAAACTTCGAGCCGGAAATTTGGGTGCATAGTTTTGAAACCTTATTTCTTTCCTATAACCTGGATGCTAACATTATCCCGATTTTAAATATATTTTATTGATTTTTTTGTTTTTTTTAACAGAGAGGAAGGGAGAAGGAGAGAGAGTTAGAAACATCGATGAAAAGAAACATCAATCAGCTGCCTCCTGCACACTCCCTACTGGGGATGGGCCCACAACTAAGGTACATACATGCCCTTGACCAGAATTGAACCTGGGAATGTTTGATTCAATCCGCAGACTGATGCTCCATCCATCAAGCGACACTGGCCAGGGCTATCCCGCTTTTTACAGCAGAAGAAACTCGGGAAGCTTTAAAACAAAATGCATTCAGGTTGCACACATAGAGAGGAGTGGCAGGATTTGAACTCAGCGCAGAGCCATTTTTACTCAGGGGAGCCTTTTCAGACGTTTCCTCAAAGAGGACAGAAGGCACTGCAGCCTTACTGGGGCACCCCCCTTCTGAAGGATTGACACCTTCTGTTCTTCTGTTTTCCACTAACTTAGGATGTTCTGGGCCACAGTTTGTATTTTCAGGAATTAAACTTGGAAGCAGCAGGCTTTTGGGGACCAGCAGGGAGACCCATTATTTGACAAAAGCTCTGAAATAGGTAATAGTTGGGCTAATTTGCTAGGATTGATTTGGACATTTGAGGGGGTAGGTAACATTATTAAGACTGCAGAAACTTTCAGGGTCCCTGAGGCTTTGAGGCCTTTTCAGGGCCGAGGAAGTTGTCCTGGGGAGATAAAAGGCCCTTTTGGTCCTTTGAGGAAAAGTCTGAGCAGGGACTTCTGAGGGTTTCTCTGTTTGATCCCATTCTCTCTCAGAGGCCGGCCCCTCTGTTGTCATTTAAACACCTCATTGAAAAGCAGTTCCCAAATGGTTTTAAAAATGATGTCTGGTGAGGGCCAGTGCTTCTTGAAGTCCCCCCAGCGCTGGGTTTCCTCCTGGTTTTGAATCTCAGTGTTTATTTTTAAAAGCTTTCGTGGTTTGACCTCTCAGCTTTTGTTATTGCAGCTGTGCTGACTTAGCCCTCCCGCTCCTCCAGCCTGTGTGGTTTGGGGAAGGTTCACCCACGTTAGGCTCGGGCTGGAGGGACAGGAGACCAGTTCCAGGGACACATCTGCGTTTTGTTAGCTCCCACAGTCACAGGTGTCCGTCACTGTGCTGTCTGCTCGCCAAAAGGGTCCTCTTTTCTCCTTCCTGGGCCGCTCACCTCTTCTGTCTTGGATTTTCTCCATTTGTTATGTTTTGTTCTCTGCTTCCAGTGACCTCCTTCTCTTCCCAGCCCAATCCTGCTTCTCACCTGCATGCGGTGCAGAAGCTGCTCTTCGCAGCCAGTTGCAGAAGAGAGATTAAATGTGCAGGAAGGCAACAGTGTGCCCTCACTGCATTTCCCTCCCTGGCTGGGCCGTGGACAGGGCAGTGCTTTACCACATGCAGAAAGATGAAGGTGGTGAGTGGGAATTAATTAGAACGGAAGCCCCAATCGCAGGCCTGGAGCTGCGGGCTTTGCAGAAACAAGGAGTCCGCTCCCGCTGTCATTGGGAGGCAGCTGGTGCTCCCTGTGAGCCCCCCTGTGCGCTGGCTCAGACCTGGTCCCTGTCTCCCCTCAGTGCTGAAGCTCCTGAGAAGGTGTCCCTTGCTGACCCTCTTCCTTCCCAGAAGGCTCTTCTGGAAGTTTTAGTCAGATAGCAATCATTTCCCTACCTTTTGTGGTGCTTAAGCCTTCCTTTCAAGTTGCCAGCGGATCTCTTTAAAGCTCTGTGAAGCTATAGACACACATCCTTATTTTAGCATTGAGTATTCTGAGAGATCGGAGACTTTTTAGAGGCAGGTTTGGCTGAAAAGCGAGAAAGAATCGTCATTTATTTCTTTTAGTTCACACACCTTCTTATTACAGGATTGCAACATCCCAGTTTGAAATCCTTTTCCTGTCCTGGCCCGTTCCAGTTGGCACACTGCCTCCCAGTCCTGAAGCTTTTTCTGGAGACAACTGACTGTATGCAAACTAACCAGGAAACTCGGGAGAGGTGTGGTTAGTGTGTAATAATCATAGCCTCAGGGTATAGGCAAGAGGAAGCCCTGTCTGATGCTGGGGAAATAAAAAACTCTGGTGCTTGACTCATCCCCATGACACCCGAACTTGATTTATTGTTCTTATAGGCGTATTGTGCTTTTCTTGATGAATATATTTGTGGAGCCTACCAACTTCTCTTTTGGGGATCATGGTAGACACTGTTCTTGAACTTGAGAAACAGTGCATTGCTTTATCCATATGTTTTCTTAGCCTGAGGACACGTGAACCATTTCTGTTATTTTTCTTACTTTTTATGGACAACAAACAGTATAGAGGTGGAGATGGAGGAGGCTC
Source organism: Pipistrellus kuhlii (assembly GCF_014108245.1). NCBI lineage: Eukaryota > Metazoa > Chordata > Mammalia > Chiroptera > Vespertilionidae > Pipistrellus > Pipistrellus kuhlii. Next base: position 10,446,140 of record NW_023425540.1, on the reverse strand, counting down.
AATGTTTTTATTTTATTTTATTTTATTTTATTTTATTTTATTTTATTATTTTATTTTATTTTATTATAAAAGAAGGCAAATAGCTTAAAGGAAGCCAATTCCATTCCCAAAAGTAGTAGTTAGAGATCTTCAGATGATAAGACAAGGGGAGAAGCTGCTGGAGGGGAGAGATGAGGCCACCAGGAAGCAAGAAAGGAAGAGCTTTGGACCTTTTTATTTTTTGGATTCTGTGGATTCTGTGGATTGCTTTGCTTGTTTTGTGCTTTAATGTTCAATATCTCCATATGCTAAAAGTGACTCAATTAAATTATAAACCTTTCCCTGACCAGACAGAATAGTACTCGCTCTTCTCTACCAGTTGAACTTCTCCTTTATATGCTGTGTAGCGAGAACACACTTTCCTATTCAACACATAACAGATGAGGATATGTCAGAGGGGCCATGTGTGACGTGTGTGGGTATTTGGAAGTTCAAGTTAATAGCTCGGGCTGTCAGGAATATATTATCTCAAGTGTAATGAGTCGCAATCAACTCTTTAGATGGTAATCGTCCCTTAAATAGAGGGAGCAGGAATTGCTGTCAGATGCAGGAGATGGGGGTCTGGTTCACATTATGTGAGCCAAAGAGCCCTGCCCGCCAAAGCCAGGGCGTGCCTCTGGGAAGCGACCTTGCCCCTGGCCTGTCTCGCCCCAATGCCCGCTCATTGTTCAGATTCCTGTTTCGGAGGGGTCTAATTTTCACTGTGGGATGACTTCAGAAAGGTCTCTCTCCCCTGATGTGGTTCCTGCCAGACAGTCAGGCGCTGGGGCCCTGCCGCTTGCAGCAGCACTGTGAGTTATGTGCTCCGCTGGAGCAAGAGGGCCCATATTTTGTGTTTCAGGGATGAGCAGGCAACTTGTCACCATGTGAGCATCTGTTGCCTGACTCCCAGTCTCCCTCCATCCAGGTGGTTACTCTTCTGAGCAATAACCCACTCCATTCCCACAGTCTTGCAGCACACCCACCTTCACGCCAGTCGGCTTCTGAGGTTCCTGTGCAGAGCTGGGCCGCTGCTGGGGTGTTTTCACTGTGGCTCCGGTCCTTTAGTACTGATAGGCCGCCCTCATGGTACCCATACTGTCTCTGTGTAGTCACAGCACACACTGTATGAGCTGGTACCGAACTATTGCTCCTGGTACACCTGGCAGGTTAAGCTCCTGAGGCCTCTGCGCACGACATCTCCATTAACCCATCCACAGAGAAGCTTGTTCTAGGCATCTTTCTGTTTAAAGAATCTTATTTAATATATGCTTAATTCATTAGCTTTGAACTCACAGCCAACGGCACATTTTGGGGTTACAAATAAATTTTAGCAAATAGGCAGGTTTGCAACATGGAATTCATGAGTAATGAGGATCAACTGTATTTTCTTTTTCTCTCATGAATGCTAGTTACCACATGAAAGAGTCATGTCTGACGTTACTTGACCCCTTCTGTACTGTGAATCCTGTAGGTGCAAAATAGATGTCGAAGCTTGTCCTTGGCGGTGGTAGCATCATGGGTGGAACTGTCACGGCTCTGCAGCAGCTCACAGGACAGGCCTTCTTCCTAGTGATGAACTAGACGCCTGTGGCTTCAATCTAAAAGAAACGGGTTTGGTTTGGGTTAAAGTATGTGGTCTTATTGGTGGGAGCCCGCCATAACTTCTTTGAACATGGCTGTGAAACTTTCCCCTACACACAGGGCCAGCCTCTGTGCCCCAGTGGGCACACTCAGGGGTGGGTTTGGAGAAACCTAGGTGGGATGCAAGGGTGTGGATTGCCAAGTGTGACGAACGCTCGCTGACAGCATTGTCTCCCCAGGCTGCTGTCCCTGTCTCCAGCCCAGGACGCCTGGGATTCCTGCACATCAGCTGACAGCCATCCCTCTGTCACAGCAAACCGGGGTTGAGGACAGGGGGTTCCCTGTGGTGATTTCAGCTAGAATGAAGATATCTTCTGAGCAGTGGCAGTTTCTGGACTGAATGCCCTTGAAGGATGAAAGCACATGCCATTGTAACTTCTCTGCCCTGCCTTTCTCTGAAGGCCTGACATAGGTCAGGTGCCTCAGAAGCACCCACATTGAGCTGTAGGGCCAGCAAATGGACACAAAATCGGTGGTGAAGGTGAAGGAAGTGGTTGAGGGAGAGCCTGTTGCTACTGACAGTTTATCATGGGACATCAGGTGGACTAGGTGTAGGGCTGAAACCATTTAATGATTCAGGTTTCCATCATGACTAGTATTTCCTTTACTTCTACTGGAGGTTCAGCTAGAACCATTGTCGGTACTCGGTGTTCCCACCTTGTCACGTGTGTGTGCCTTGTCTGTGAATAGATTTCTCATCTCCCATCCTTGGCTAAGAGAAGAAAGAGGATTGGGAGGTTGACATCTCCCAAGGTTTGCAGCAGAGGGAAATCATGAAACCCAGGTCATCTCAGGATGCTTATGATTAAGGTGCATCTTTTTAGCTTTTGCTGAAAGACTCCTGTGTGCCCGAATATGAAAATAGGAGAGACCCAATTTGAAGGGCATGAGTAGTTTATGAAAGAGCGGCTGTAAACATCACATTATAGCATCAAATTATGTTTGGTGGTTTACCGTAGGAGTCTTTGTCAGCTGTCACCAACATTTCCTGCCACTTTCCTGATGTACAGCTCTTTCATGGCATTTAGGAAGGGACTTGACTTGAGAAACTGTCAGTAAGCAACGAGTAGCCACAGCCCTTGTTCCTTGTGTAATCCCAGCCCTTGGAAGAAGGGAACAGCTAGCAGTGCAAGGTATTTTGTTCCAAGTATAATAAAGGGCCTCTTACCTCCCCCCACGAGGCTGTCAGCTCTGCACTTGAACGAGGGGTTTTGTTTATGGTTTAATTTCCCCAGAGTTCCTCAGTGACTGCTTCCGTGATGGTCCAGTCCATCATTAGATGATAGTTTCTCTGACAGGTGTGTGAGGAGAGAGACAGATTTGGCATTAGCACTCTACCGAGCTGCAGGGGGTCTGCTGGTGTGAGAGAGGGGGCGTGAAGAAGAAGCTGATTGTGACAACGCATCTTCATGGAACATTGAGTCTATATAGTTTGAAAAAACAAATATCCACGCCAGGGCAAGTCTGTGCCCTGTTGTCATTTGAATTATTTTTTGCGTCATTGTTCTGTCTCCATACTTGAGTGATGCAGGCCTTTCTTAAGGCTCTGGCTTTAATTATCAGGCTTTTTGCTCTCATGAAAAAGATCTAAAAAGTGGTTGATGAGAATAACAAGTGGGAACTAACTAAAAAAAGCACCCTAATCCTGTTGAGATTACAATGCACATTTTGGAGTCAACCATAAAATACCTCCAAGAACATAATGCATTTCTGGTGTTTAATTACTGTTAAAATGCTCCTGAGTTGTTAGTATGGTGGACCTCATCTCAGTTTCTTGTTCATTTGGGCCTGGGCACACGCATGCGTTCTAAAGCCATATGAGAAATAGAAATGGACAGAGGAGCTCCTTTCAACATGTCTTTTCTCTGCAGTTAACGGGGAGAGGGACACAGGAGTGAGGAGGGAGGGGTGAGGTGGGTTGGCAGCCAGCCCAGGGTCAAGTGTTCTTAGGACGCTGTAGGTGTGAAGGCGCCTGAACCCCTCGATTACAGAGAACAGAGAGTGGAAGCCCAGGAGGCTGCAGGATTGCTACAGGGTGACACTCCAGGTCCAGTGGACATCAGCAGGTCAGAAATTGGAGAGCTGAGAGCTATGAAAAGTTGGTTGACTAAGGGAATTATTAGTATAGACATGAAATTTATAAAGATAATGTTTATATTTCTAAGGGATATGCCTTTTCATGACCAGTCACTGTTGGCCATTGGGTTGGCCTTGTTCTCCTGTCTTTTAAAAAATATATATATTTTATGGTATTTTACAGAGAGGAAAGGAGAAAGAAGGATAGAGAGTTAGAAACATCAATGGGAGAGAAACATAATCAGCTGCCTCCTGTACACCTCCTATAGGGATGTGCCCACAACCAAGGTACGTGCCCTTAACTGGAATTGAACCTGGGAACCTTCAGTCCGCAGGCTGATGCTCTAGGCATCCTCAAACTTTTTAAAGTGGGGGCTAGATCACGGTCCCTCAGAGAGCTGGAGGGCCGGACTATATGAACTACTAATTCCTACTGTAACACCTCGGCTGCGCTCACTGCCCAAAAAACCTGGCGGGCTGGATCAGACTCCTCTGCGGGCCGCATGTGGCCCGCGGGCCATAGTTTGAAGATGCCTGCCTAGCCACTGAGCCAAACTGGTTTCAGCATCGTTCTCCGGTCTTGACTCTGTTCAGGATAGTAGCCGTTGGACCATGGGGACATCTCTGAGCTGGTAGGGTGGTTCTGGATTTTTTTGTGTGTGTGTGGGGGGGTGGGGATGGATGCTGCTTCTCCAGAGAGCCTTAGAAGGTTCCTTGTATCTGTCAGTCCTCTTAATAAGCCAGAAGAGGTGAGACTTTGCTATGTTTGCCTAGCAGAGTCTGTGATAAGTTTGGATTTTATAAGAGTGTGAAGAGGATGCAGAAAAAGGGGGCCCAAGCCTGTCTGAGCAGCATCAGAAGCTTCTTCTGAGACCTGAGAACCTTCTAAAGGATGTGGAAAGAAGATTTTATTTTGAGCAAGATGGGATCCAGGCAAGCCTAGAGCCTCTGGCCAGGGAATTGAGATTCTCTCTTCTCAGGACTTGCTGTCTGGCTCGGCACAGCCATGACCCACCAGCTCCTGCCTGGGCACCTGCTGAGGGCCTGGCACATTCCAGACCCACAGGAGGTGGGGCAGCGCCCAGTGCCTCCAGGTGGAGTTTATTCTGTTTTTATCGGTGATTTTGACTGATGTCAGATTAGGCACTGAAACTGACTTTTGGGTTGTGCCCCGATCTGCTAACATTGATGCAGACCCTGAAGTCAAAGAAAGGAACCCTCATCCAGTCCTTCTTGAATGTGCATATTTACTTGGCCTGCTCTCAGCCATTCAGAGTTGAATTTGATATGAAAACTGCTCTTGACAGGGAAGACCAGCATATTAACACCAGAGAAAACGAGAGGTGAGCGCTGAAACCCTTTTGGCTCAGTGGGTAGAGTGTCGGCCTGCGGACTGAAAGGTCCCAGGTTTGATTCCGGTCAAGGACATGTGCCTTGGTTGCAGGCATATCCCAAGTGGGGGGTGTGTAAGAGGCAGCTGATTGGTGATTCTCTCTCATCGATATTTCTAGCTCTCTATCCCTCTTTCTTCCTCTCTGTGAAAAATCAATAAAATATATTTAAAGAAAGAAAAGAAAATGAGAGGCGAGCCTTGGAGTCCTGGTCAGGGAGGAGAGGTGACTACATCCCTGGGGTACACGGAAGGTGCCAGCAGGAATGCAGGGACCATCTTAGGATGAGCTGCTTGAGTGATGAGGTCAAGCCAGTAAAACAACCTAAAGGGCGAGAAATAAGAGTTCTGGATTCAGAGCCATAAATAAGCATCATACAGCTTATAAAATCAAAGCAAGAAAACAAACCAATACCCTTGGTCAGTTTAATACTATTCATTCAACAGAGGGGAGATTAATCTTCCTGATAGCTTATAAAAAGAAAACATAAACCCAACCACACTATTTGGGGGTGGGGAGAATAAGGGCAGGGAAGATCCTTATTCTGGGATTACTACCTGTCGGGTATCATCCTGTGCAGTTTCCCTGAGTTTTCATCTTTGCTGGCAAAGCTTGTCAGTGGAAAATAATGAAACACCATTTCGTAAAGCATGGTGCATTTCCAACTGGTCTTGCTTGCTTTCCAGTTAGTGCAAAGGAGCAGGATTTTGAATGTGGTGGTGAGCAGTGAACTGTGGCTCCTTTAATAATTGGTAAACTGACAAATTCCCTAAGATTATCCAGCACCCCTCTCCCAGGAGTGATGTTTTACATCCATGATGTCGCTCACCAGGGAGAGGAGGAACCGTGTAGTCTTAGGCACTTGGGCTGACATTTTGAAGGGCACGTGTAGCAAAGAAAAGGAAAGAAGAATCTTTGGCTCCTACAGTGGAGAGTTCATTTCCCACAGCAGGTTTGCATCAGGGCCTTGTGATTCCATTTACGAGTCGGATTTGACCAGATGACTCCTTGATGGAGGCTGCAGGATGGCTTCATGACTAATCCAAGGCAGCTGCCATGGGTGCTTTTAAACATGAGGGAAGCTGTGCTAGTTCTTCTTGGGGAGGATGCTTCAGTACAGCTTGTGCCAAAGTGGACGAATGACTCATTGCCAGTAAAAAAAAAAAGAGAGAGAGAGAATCTTTTTATTCCCCCACGCGTGTAAACACTCTAAACACAGTGTTTAGAAGTAGGTGATACACCAGCTGGTTCAATGTGTAGTAGCCTATTTCTTATTTTTATCACCAATTTATATTGAGAGGATGACAAATAGAACAGAATTGGATTTCTGGTTCTGCCCCACAGCCAGGCTTCTGTAGTCTCAGGAGCATGACACAAATGCTTGGAGTAACGGCTCACCTGCCTGTGTGCTCTAACACAAAAAACGAGATGTGTCTTCTTTCTTCAGGCCTCAGTGCCCACCTTGACAATGGAAGACCCAGCAGGTCACCAGGACGGAGCTCAGGATTTTAAAGTCTTGTATTCTTCATCTCTTCAGAGAGATGAACATTCTAACATGACTTCAGAGTATTTGCTGGGTTTGCCAAAAAATAAAAACAAAAGCCACTGTAGTTTGTCTTCTAAGTCCAGCACAATTTGCTTGGCCCAAAGCAATGTACACCATGTCAATCAGCAGCACTGGCATCTAGGCACATAGAATGAATGAAGTCCTGGAGAACCCAGATCTGACACAGCTCCATGTGGATACTGGCTTGCCTTGCTTGTTCCCAATAATCTGATTGATTTTAACGAAACATCTTTTCGTTTCTCTGTATTGAGCTGGAGAGAATATCTTTTGTAGCTATAAATTTCTAAAGTAATACTATCTGTGCTTTTTCTGGGAAAATATTTGTCTGAGTCATTTAACCCATTTTCATTTTATGACCAATTCATCATGAATTTCATAGTCATCCATCTTTCCAGCGATCAGTAAGTTCCCTTTCTCCTTCATGATCTTGCAGCTGACTTTTGTCTTAGTTCAGCTTTATTCTGGGGAGGTTTTGGTGCCATTTGTGGGTTTGATCTGTGGCTGATATTCTCCCCACACCCCAGATTCCTATGTAATGACCAAGGGCTGATATATGTACACAGCCCCTCCTGTTTGCTTTAACAAAAGTAAAGTAACAACAGTAGTTACATAATTTTTTAGAGTTAAATCTTCATCTTCGAATTTTGAATTTAGATCCAGAGTTAAATCGAATCTCTTGTGTGGACAAGCAAATGCTTACATGTCTTACCTAATGTGTTCTTCTGAATAAGTAGGAATTGAGAGACCACATTTTTTCTAAAAGCCTCAGACACCCTTCTCTTTCTGGGTATTGAGAACGTCATCTACAAAGGATGGATCAATTTAGCTGTCAGAATGAAGCTGAGGGCCCAATTGCCCATGCAAATTGGCCACTTGTACAAGCGCTTCGAAATTGCCTGCAGGAAAAGTAAGCCTGCCCTTTGCAAACTGGGCACATGGAGGCAGGAATAAGAAAGAACGTAGTCACTCTTTGGAGATCTTGGTGTCCTCAGAGAGCTGATTTTAGAAATTGCTCATTTTGAGTAGTTGCTGTTTTCTTGGCAACTTGTTTTGCTTTAATAAAGAAGTCATTTTGCCCCTCTCTTTCTTTCCCTCTTCTCCCATGCCTCTTAGCAGCACGGAACACATCTCATTGTCTGATGCGGGAGTAAAGGCCTGGGAAATATTTTACTCCAGCTTTATTCCAGTTACTGAGGCAATATATTGGTTCCAAGGTCAGCCATTCTGGCCAGCTTTAATATACTCAACAAGGGTGAGCTACACAAAGACTGAATGGAAAACAGTTGGGTTTCTCTCTTCCCAAATGCTGTTAGGATTAGTCAACACTTAGAGAAATAAAACCCCCAATTCTCGTCTTTTCTGTAGATCTTAGCTGTGTTTAATATTTTTAAGGCATTGCATTTTATAGGGACAATTATAACTGAAGGAGAGAGGGGTCCTGGATGGATCAGGGTGTGAAGGCTTCAAGCAAGACAAATATTTCTCTTCCTGGTGCATCTTCCTCTTTGGGTACAACTCTTAGAAGTACCTGCTCTTCTGTTAAGAATATACCTCTGCTGGTCAAAGAGCCCCAAGATTGAATCATTAAATGACCCAAATGTGAGGTCTTGTGTTCCCATGTGAGGTCACACTGCTGATGAAACCTCAGCCACCACAGGAGATGATTTCCATGTGCTTCTCCTTGGGACCTAAGATAGCAAAGAAGGGAAAGTGTGACATTGTGGCACTTGTCATTTTTAAGTGTACACAAGGTAATTATTAAAGAGATTCTTTATTCAATGATCTTGACCAATATGGGGCATTTTTTGTACAGAAAATAACTCGTTGGTTACTAATTATTATACAGAGCCCTTCCATGTAACTATGGCATTATGCCATGCATCCTGTATTCGGATGCAGGAGAAAGTGTCTTATTGTTCATATATATTATATGGAAAGTAAGATAAAACATTTATTTACCTTTTGTATTACAATGTTATTATATAGGTACAAGTCTTAGGAATTGATTTTAGGTGCATCTCCCTCTTACCCCATGCATTTGCATTCATGTTTCCTATGGAAACACTACTTGATTTAGATGTTGTTTGCAAATGTAGAATGTGGCATAGAATCCACAGGCTGGCCAGTGCAGGCAGACCTCGGGTGAAGGAATACCTTTAAAACTGAAAACATCCGAAGAGGTGGCCCCTCACATGGGAACAGTTGGAGAGGTGAAATGAGGGGCCTGAAGTTTCTATACAATGAATGCTTTGCAAATATGGGCTATGATTTGTAGTCTTTCTTAAAAACATATTTTAAAATCTAAAGTTCTCCTGTGGAGCCTCAGGCTCCTGGTTTCGCTTCTCCTTGTCTGTCCTCTGCAGAGCTGCCACATGGATTCTCCCAGATGCCACTCTGGCCTTCACCGAGCTGTCCATGGCTCCCCCTTCCTTTGGGGGAAGTCTCATCTCTCTCTCATGTTAATGTTCTCTCATTATTTGCTTTGTCACTGAGCAGTGTCTTTGAGCCTTCCTCCCATTGGCCATGTGTTGGAGCCTGTGTCAGGCTGCCTTGCTGGTCCACTCACTCCAGCTGCTGCCCCTCCCTGCCCCTCAGCCTCCTACAGGGAACCCATTTTGTTTGCTTCCTCATTTTCCTTTGCAAACTTGAGCATCAGGCCAGCTTTCCACCCATGATTCCTGCTGCTCTCCAGTCCTGACGTGGCATCTTAGAAGAGTTGCTTTGCTCCACCTGTCCTGCGAACTTCTATTTTCTCCAAGGTTGGAGTTTCTATTAATTCACCCTGCCCCAAGGGTGGTACAGAGGCTCACACTCTGACTCAGCATAGCTCTAGCTAAGATTGCTTTTCCTTCCATCCAGGGATTCTTGGGACTGCCTGTTTGATCTACCATTTGCTTCACCTGTGATGCACCCCACTCAGATGGTCTTCATCAACTCCTACTATTCTACCCCTCCCACAAAGCCCTGATCACATGCCTCTTCTTCCAGAGGCTTTCCTGACTTCCATCTGGAAGGAACCTCCTTTTCATCCAGTTTCAGAGCTTTACTGAATCGTGTAGCACACGAATCAGACAGTGCCCCGTGTGAGCTACCAAGAACATAATCAGTCCTTGCTGTGTCTTCTAGCCACCTAGAATGGCCATGAGGGTGTGCTGTGCATGGTGGTTAAATGACCGCTTGACTAATGTGGATGAAAATGGGCCACATGCTAACCTGACAAGCTCAGGGGAGGCCTGCGTGGTGGCCTTACAAACTCAGAGACCTAAAGTAACCACAAAGGATGGTCTGAAGTGAAAACTTTTTATTTATTTATATATTTTATTTTTAAAAAAATATATTTTATTGATTTTGTACAGAGAGGAAGGGAGAGAGATACAGAGTTAAAAACATCAATGAGAGAGAGTCATCCATCAGCTGCCTCTTGCACACCCCCTGCTGGGGATATGCCCACAACCAAGGTACATGCCCTTGACCGGAATCGAACCCGGGACCCTTCAGTCCCCAAGCCAACGCTCTATCCATTGAGCCAAACCGGCCTCGGCTGAAGTGAAAACTTTTTAATTAAAAGCAGTTTATGGTGATTAATTATGTCCTAGGTTGGCATCTTCCCTGACAAAGGTCAATCTTTACCCTAATTGAGCCTGTCTATTTTCTTTTTGCATCTATGATACTATATTGTTGGAATGTCAAAGTCATTTGCCTTTTTCTGGAACCCCTCTGCGGAGACCACAAATTCCCTCATTGTCACTGAGCTGTTGACTATTAATGATCATATACCCCCACACTCACTTTACATATTATTTTACTTTTTATCCAATCCCAGAGGTTTCCCCTTCCGCTTTCTTTTGCCTCCCTAATTTATCACCAATGGATTTCATGTAACCCACTTACCTCTCCTCTTTTGGCGGTAATGTATAAAATAAGGTGCAAAACTGCCATCCTCAGAAGATTATCTCAATTTCTTTAGATTTTGCTTCCCAGCAGTTGTAGACAATTGAACTCAAATAAACTCACAGAAATTGCTCACAGAGTTCAATGTTTCTTACCTTGACACTGATGATGAGATATCTCAAACTCTGTTGTCACTGGTGAAATCTTGAAAGTTGGGAAACAGCTTTCCTGAGCCTGTACTGGTGAGATTTCTTCTACTTCTCCACTTAATGTCTTCATTATGCCAGGTGGTCTTGTCCACTTTTATTTTATTTCTTGTGATTTCACTGTGGTTGGTTCAAAACTGAGCTCTTAAGACTGGCCTGACATTTTAATTTCTCTCATGTACATGTAGGATAGTAGCCATCACTCAGCTGACCTTTGATCTCTAGGAGAATGTTTAAATCCAAATATTTTTTCATTCTGGGCTGGGGCAGGTTGCATATTTTAGTGGAGAGGCATATGTTGAGCACTCAAGTTGTAACTGATGCTTAAAATGTATTCATGCATTTCACTGTAGAAAGGACTTCAAGAGCCTGTTAAGGTGGCTAAAGGGTCCTTCTGGGAATGGTTTATCATTTGTAAATCATAACACTTTGCAGGTGTTTTGCACGGGTGTGTGTCTGAGACTGGCTTTTGCTGGGCGGGGCTGTCATTGAGAACTTCTGAGGTCATTTCCACTAAAGATGATACTAAGCTAAAAGAGAAAAGAATAAGAGTAACATGGAATTGAGTCAAATGGGGTCATTTTACATGTCAGTAAAACATAAGCAGTTTCTTATTTAATAGATAGTTAAATATCCACCTTAAAACATTCCAACCTTTAATTTGAGGCCAGCCTCTAGGGCTTTGCCATTTCTGTACCTACTCCGTTTTCTAGAAAATGTGTCAGTGATTTATGGTGTATACATCAGCTCATGTATGACCTCATTGGAGAGGATGGGCCAGCTCAGCCTTCAGATTTGAAGGGGCCATTGTCTGTGATTTTATTTTGTTCCTATTCAAGGTCACTGCTTTGTTGTTGTGGTTTCTGCTTGTATATGTGGGTGTTGTATCGAGTGATATATGTGCCTCCTGAAAGTGGAACTGTACCCAGCAAGGGCTGACCTTAGGGAACTGATGCTGTTCAATGGCCTTCATGCCCCTTCCCCAGAATGGTAAAATCCTTGGCATAAACAATGGCATCGTAAAACCTTTCAGGGGGTGTGGGCCCCGATCCTGATTTTGGAACTGGTTTTTGGTTCGAAATCAGATTCCAAAGGAAGTGATGCTGTCCCCTGAGCCATGTGAATTTTGAGCTGGGCATTCTGCCACTTGAAGGGGCCTGGGTTCAGCAGGGATGTTCTCTTCCTGCAGCATTTGTTGTCTGGTTGCATCAAGGATTCTGAATTCTTAGTCCTCTTGGCCTCTGTCCCCTTTGCTGCTCTAGAGGATGCCATTCTCTGCAGGCCTGACTCTTGGATGTCCTAGCCAAAGGGCCTTGTGGGCTCATTTATGACCTCACTGGGGGAGACTAGGTAAACTCAGCCGCTACACCTAATTATCAGCTTCAGTTTTTAATTTAATTCTGATATGTGGGAGCCAGGAGAAATCTCCAGGTACTCATGGCAGCAACCACTGCATCTGTCCAACCATATTACTTAAATTTTGATTAAGTTGCAAACAAATACAAAGAAATTTTAGTAATAAATTACAAAGCAGATTTTAGGGCTCCAGAAAGTTGATGTATTCAAATATGCTGTTTAATAAAGAAGTCTCCACTAACATATTTGTTGCCACACCCGAAGGAGATGTTATTGGTGTTGTAAGAAAGAATTGGCCGCTCCTAGGAATTTTTCCTGGGCTGAGGATGCCTTCTTACCTTGGGGAGAGCTCCCTTACTCCTCTTTTTGGCCTCAAGGATTTGCATCTGTGCCTTCCCCTTTCCAAAGATGATTTCACGAACTTTAAAAGATTCTGCTGGGACCACATAGGGATCCGGGATTCTGCTGTGTGTTGGGCACCTGGCCTGCGGGCGTCGTTTTGGGCAATCTGAAGGAGTTGCTTTGGCTCACCCAGTCACTTCCCATGAACTAACCGTAGGCACCTCTCAGAGATGTGATGTTACCTAGTCACTGCCCTCTGACCTCTAGCCCTGGAGACTTCAAAATTGCTCTTTAGCAGATACAAAGTTTTACAAATTTCCAGATGCTGTAATTCAGTTTCTTTTCTGCAGGCAGATGGCTTTTTAGAACATTACTGAAGGAGATAGTGTGGGAATTATTGCATGGAGGAATAGCCAGAATGTTCCAGAATATTCTGGGAAGTTCTTTCCTTGCCATCATTCTCAGCTGCTGCCTAAGTGAGTGTGTGATGGGCTACGCAACATCAGTGTATTTATGGCAGCCAGAAGCTGCAGAGTGTGGAAAGCAGGAAGAAGCTGTATGAAGGACAGCAGAGAAACCATGAGCGCAGAAGTGCAGTATTAAAGTCCCAGGTGTCCTTAAGGAACAAGGGCACATTTCTTTTATGAAGAAGAAGTGGGAAGTAACCTATTTGTTGGAACTCCAGGTTCTACAGGGATTAGTGTCTTGTGGTAGACTTTCTGTCACATTACGACATCAAGTTTGCAGGATTTTTGTATGTTAAATTGATGGGGAGATTGGGTGGCTTGGTTTTAGTAGAGTGAATCATTTTTATGCTTTATAATTTTTTCCTATGAAGTCTCATTTTGTGATCCAAATAAGTTGCTATGTAAATAAAAACACAAATGCATATTTTTGGTATTAGTTTATTCTAAAACTTCTGCCTTTTAATGAACTATTTTTAAAATGTATTACTTAAGGTACTGTATTAAAAAAAGAAAGCATGAAAGAACCATCCTACACTGTGTAAATTCACACAACCAATCTGACCTTCAAACTGCTTAAAATAATTCAAATGGGTTTGAGATGATAGTCCTTTCCATTGTTTCCTGAAATTTGTTTTCATATGTTAACAGCATTTGAATTTTTATTTCTCCTTTTCTGAAACGAGAAATCCATAGGTGCATGGATATTAATTAAGCCAGGTCTGTCCTACTTGTCATTTTTAAGCTATCCTGTGTCATTGTTTTAAGTCTCACATTGCTAAAGCAGCTCCATCTGGTTGTGCATGGCACTAATGGAACTTTCTAGAATTCATACACAATGACTACAACATCTTTTAAACTGGGTAAACAGGACCATTTCTTTTCTTTTTTTTTCTCGCAGTGTTGGAGTGTGAGAGTTGAGCTCCAGTGAGCAGATGGCTGTGGATCCTTAGTGTGATACATGATCCAAGAAACACTCCAGCCTTTTCCTCCTTGGTAAGTCAGACATCGAGGTGGGAAATGAAGGACCTAACAGTTTTATAGGCTCAGATACTGTGACAGCTGAGGAGCTTTACTTTCCTCTGCAGTCAAAATGGCAGTGAATGGGCAAGCTTTCAGAGAGACAAGTTTCTTTATGGCAAAACTATTTTGACCCAACCCCTCACTCAGGAAACCCAAAGCCCTGACAGGGTGCCATTGACACAGCATCCTCTGGCCCACGGTGTGCTTATTCACCTGGTTTCAGTTTTACTTTGCAACCTTAAACATACTAGAGGCCCTGTGCCCGAGATTCATGCACCGTGGAGGAGGGAGGAGAGAGTCCCCTCAGCCTGGCCTGCACCCTCTCACAGTTCAGGACCCCTCAGCGGACATCCTTAGCACTGCTATGGAGGTATGAGAGGTTCCTGCCACCACTCCAGTGTGGGAGCTCACTGACCACCAGGGGGCAGCTTCTAAGTTGAGCGTCTGGTGGTCAGAGCGCATCATTCTGCTGTTCTGTATATTTGCATATTACCCTTTTATTATATAGGATTAGGACAAGCATGCAATTACTTTGGGTTACCCGGTAATTATGTTGCATAAAAATGTTGTGATATCAAACTCCCTCTTCTATTACAAGCAAAAGCAGATGTTTAAAGAGTAAAGTTGAACAGGATTGGCAAACTTAAATCATGGGATAACATAGGGATACCCTTTGCCACATATATCAAATAACATGATTTTAAAAAACTTTTTCTTAAAAGGGTACACTGACACTTTAAGGCCTATTTGGTAGGTTTTAATATAAAAAATTGGCAAAGAAAAACCACTTTATTTGTGTTTAGTTGAAGAGTTTAATCAGGGAACTACTTTTATTCATTCATTCATTCATTCATTCATAGAAATAAATCATTGTAGCAGAACTTTCAGAGATCTTTTTCAAGAGCCACTGGTCCCTACAAATTTCATGAGTGATGGTAACGTTTTCTTCACTTAATGGCAATGATATAAAAAATAAAATCATGCTTATAAAAGTAATGAAAAACTGTATGAGGTACCTAATTAACTGGAAAAAAAGAAATTGCAGAATAATATTTAATATAATCAATTAATCTTCAAAATATACACACACAAATGTGCAAACATATTATCTCTACCCACAAGTCATGTGTGTCATAAAGTCTACCAGAACATATTAATATATACCGAATTGTAAATAGATTAACACTGCAATTGAGAATGTTGGCACTTCATGAGCCTTATCTTCACTATCTAAGAATTTCTAATGTTAAAGTTTGCAACCTGAAAAATAAAAGAATTAAGATAGTGAATGTTCATTATAGAAAATATAGGGTGGAACAAAAGTAGGCTTACAGTTCTGAGTATGTGAAATGGAGTTTATTCTTGTATTATTAATTATTATATTAATATTTTTCATACAAACAATGGTAAACCCAACTTTTGCCTCATGCTGTATGTAAAAGAAGGGCACAGTTCCCCCATAATCCCTTAGCCAAAGATAACTGCCCGCAACTTGGGCATGTGCCATGGTTGGTTATCAAATAGGACAGCCCCCAACTAGTCACACTGTCCTAGGCTATAGTATGTTTTTTATTAGTAATTCATAGATTTGAATTAATACTGGACATAAAAGTTTATATACTGCTCTTAGACTTGTTATAACATATACTTGTATATTATACATCTATGATAATGCTATATCATATAATTGGAGATTATTAATGACCCTCATTTAATTGCATCATACTAGTCTACCATGCAAAGGCACTATAATGTAATTTACTGTCTTTTTTGGGGAGATATATAAGTTATTTCCGGTTAAGAAAAATAATAGACAATGCTGAAACAATCATGATAAGCACGTACGTCTTACACTTGTTTCCAATACTGCTTTCTAGATTTTGTCAGTCACACTATCTCCTGCCTTGTGAAAAGCAGAAATTTGGTGCATGAAATCGATATTTTATCAACAATAGCAGCTGCTACTGTAAAGCTTTCTTTTAGTTGAAGGTTAATTCATTGTGTTACACTAGCTGTAGCTGACTTAAAATTTCAAAACCTAGGAGTTAATGAATGAGACTGCTAATTGGCTTTGGAATGTGTTGTAGACATTTATGTTATACCAATAATATACTGGAGAGTTTGCTTTGCTGAAACTTCACTGAGAATCATCATTGATTATTTAGTGAACTTGTTAGTTTTCCTTCCTTTTTGTATGTGTCATTGCTTACACATAATGTTATTTGGTTGGTTTTTTTTTATGTACTTATTGATTTCAGAGAGAGGAAGGGTGAGGGAGAGAGGGATAGAAACATGAACGAGAGAGAATAATTGATCTGCTGCCTCCTGCATGCCCCCTACTGGGGATTGAGCCTGCAGCTAGGACTTTTGTCCTGACTGGGAATTAAACCTTGACCTGCTGATTCATGGGTTGATGCTCAAACACTGAGACATACCTGTGGGCTATTTGATTTCTTATATGATTACTAGTAGCCCGTTGCTGGAAGATTCCTGCAGTAGGGCTTCCTGTTGAACTCTCCCCCACCCCGCCTGCTTCTCTTCCTTCTCTACAGCTTTGCTCCCTTCTGCAACTCTTGGCTTCTTTCTATGCTGTCTTGATATGCAAATTAACCACCACCTTGGTTGGGTTAATTTGCATACTCACCCTGATTGGCTGGCGGGCGTAGCTTGGCATAGCTAAGGTGTGGTCAATTTGCATATTACCCTTTTTTTTTTAGGTAGGATTAGCTATTGAGAGAGAGAGAGAGAGAGAGAGAGAGAGAGAGAGAGAGAGAATGAATGTGTGTGTGTGTGTGTGTGTGTGTGTGTGTGTGAGAATGAGAGAGAGAGGGAGAGAGGATGTGAGAATTTTTTAAATTTTATTTTATATTTTCTGAGCTACTGAGATTCACAATTTTTATTAAAGCTTTTAACAGACTTTAAGAATATTAATTCTTTGTTGTATTTTTTCTCCACTTCATTTGCTTAACTTTATCTTCTTAAATTTAAAGTTTATTGAAGTGTTGCCAAATTTTTGCTTTATACTTATATCAACCAGTGCTTAGAAAAATAATAATCTTTTAAACTTTCTTCTAATCTTATCAATGTATTCAGTGCTTTAATTCAGAAAAAACAGTTCAGTTAGCTTTATAAAAATAGATACTGACTTTTGTGATTTTTTTTCTCTCACAGCTTTATTCTGCCTCTGTTCTTCCTCACTGATAAAAATCAATCCTTAGTTTTAATGAAGATACTCAAGCAATTAAAATATTTGTATGGAGGAAAGATCTCAGTTGTACATTGCTTCATTCTACAAATAGAGACCATGTTTAGAGTCAGATAATTAATTTTTTTTTCATTCTTTTATTTACTTCTCTTTTGGTTAGGGAAAGAGAAAGGTTAACCTATATTTTGAGATGTTCTATAGCCTTTACCTATATTTTTAACAACTACCCTGTTTCCCCAAAAATAAGACAGTGTCTTATATTAATTTTTGCTCCCAAAGATGTGCTAGGTCTTATTTTCAGGGGATGTCTTATTTTTCCATGAAGAAGAATACGGTACACATTTATTGTTAAACAAAAATAAAGGAAATTTATTACCTGTATACAGTATGGTAGTACAGTAGTTGTCAACACAAACCAGACAAACTGAATCCTACAGTATCAAGAATTTACTCATTTATTCAATGACAATCATGTCATCATCTTCTGGAACATCATTATAACAATCCAATTCCTGAATTTCCTGGTGAATTTCTTGTGACTCCATTTCTTTCAGAATCAGTGGACCAAATCTCTCATGTTTAGCAATAGCACTGTCTTTAAATGAGTACTTCTTGTCAAGGTAGCCTGCTCACAGTGCATTTGCAATGCAACTGTCAGTGATTTTCTCCCATGAATTCTTCACCCAAGTCACAACTTCTTGCAGTTTAGGTTTTACAAAGTTTCTGAGACAGAGCCTTGGGGGGCCTTATTTTCAAGGGGATGCCTTATATTTCACTGAGAAGGAAACCTGTAAGTACATCTTATTTTCAGAGGATATCTTATTTTCGGGGAAACACGGTACATACAAACACACATACATGTATACATACACCACATACATACATGTATATACACACACACACACACACACACAATTTTTCTTAATGAGATAACATTTATTTAGGAAGTCAGAGAGGTAGAGCCATAGAAGAAAATCAGCTCAGGAAATAAGTCACAGAGGTAAACGAAGAGCTCTTGGAGTTTATAGGAAAGAGAGAGAGAGAGACAAGGAAAACCCACCTGGGGGGAAAGTGGTGGGGAAAAGTGTGGTTGTGCTCTGTAGAGAGAGCTGCCTAGTATATGTTATTTAATAGTTACTTTACCTGTTCTGTTGATTGTTAACAAGTCATTGTCACTGTGCTTTTCCTGTCATTTTATTTTTGTCCCTAATGTTTTGTGTTGTTTGTTTTAAATGTTATGTGGTGGTGTGTCCCCAAGCCCAAGACAATACTGGTCAACTATACCAGTGATGTGTAGTTGATGTCCTTACTAGTTGAGTTGAGAGCACTCGCGTAGAATATTATTTGGTTATGGTATTTTCTGCAGTAATGGTCTCACAGTTTATAAGTTCTAAGAGAGAGAATTAGCTAGATTTCTCTTTCTGGGTTTAAGCCACCACTCAGTTCTCCATCTATATTTTTCTTGGTTTTCTCCATTCATTGGCTGTAAAACCAGGAAAGTGAAAGGATATCATTTGAGACTAGGAAAAGGCAATGAGAAATCAGACTGAGTTTCTGGAGACAAAATCTACATGTGAAAAGAATGTGCTTACTGATTTATTGGTGTTTAGTTGGTAACACTGCTGATAGGAATTTCATTTTGTGGTATTTGCTGTTCATTTCTAAGAATATTATTGATATGAGTGCATCACTTATGTAAGCATGCTATATGGTTGTACTCTAAGATAAAGATTTAGCCTGTCATTCTTAATAATATCAGAAATACTAAAGCCATGGACTCCATTTCTTGTTCCTGCCCTATTGTTTAGTCAGCCAGATGGAAAATCTCTGTGAGATGATCTGAGCTGTGGAGTCACATGCATTCGCTTTTCACGAGCCAAGTTCACTGACAGGAGGATTGTCTGCTCCCATTATCTGCATTAGGATGCACTGGAATTCCCATTCCAGGAGGCAATTGCTCTCCTTCCTTCTTTTCTCTTTGGTATGGGATTTTGGCTCTTCCAACCCCCATTTGTTTTAGTGAGTGTCTGCAAAGTATGTTATTGTCCTGAAGGTTGTTGGCCCTATGAATACCATAAATATTTGTAAATCACAGATGTGTGGGCAAGTTCAGAATCCACTTTCTTTTCTTCTCTTTGTGAAGTCAGCCTGGAAATGGCATATACGTCTGTTTATTGTCAGACACCCATTAGAGGGGCCGGTGTGTGGGGTAAATTACTTGGAATTGAAGATTTACATGTGCACGGGAGGAATTTGCCCCCCTCGATTAAACTGTGCATAACGTCTTTTTTGGCAGAACTTTCCGAAGAGCAGAAATGACCTTGTGTTTGGATTTTTGGGTTTCAGGGGACTTGAGGTTTTCCTACATGTCTTCAGATCAGAGACTTTTATAGCTGCAGGGCTGCCAACCTAGGCAGTTCATGCTTCATCCACTGGGGCTTTCCTTGTGATTTTTGTGTGCATTTGTGTCTCTTTTAACCTCACAGGCCACAAAGGTATCAGAGTCATTTTGTTTCATTTGCTTTTGCTTAAAGTTTGTATAGTTACCACTGTTGGTTAAACACAAGCAGGAAAAGCAAAGGTTGGAAAGATGGTCAGGAGTTTCTGGGAAGTAAATGCCACTGCATTTTCATATCACTGTATCTAAGAATAGCGAACAGATCTTAAATTTTCAATGTGGAGGACTTAAGTGGGTGCAACTAAGTTATCTATCATAGCTCAGATTTTTTTTTGGCTTTGATGGTGACTGTCCTGCTTACAGCTCAGAGTCATACATGTTTTGCAAAGCTTCCTCTTCCTTCCATAGCAAACCACCTCATTGCTACAGTGATGGCTTGAAGATGAGGCACATACCCAAGTTGACCAATCACACATTGCATCTGATGCTAGCCTGACTAATTTTAGTTGAGGCCACAACTTCAGCCTGGGCACCAATATATTATTCTTAAACAAGCCCATCCTTCCCACCCCCCTTGCATCATTATCATTTGTTAGTTTCCCTTCTCTACTGGATTTTTCCAATAGGAAGGGAAACATCCACCTTCTTAATAAGATGACCTTTTGACCTTAATTTTCTCTCCATTTATGGCCCATTTCTATTCCCTTCAAAGAAAGACTCCATAACAGAGCTTGTTTATATTTGTTGTCCTTAATTTCTGTGTTTCCTTTTTCTCTTGAACCCACTATGACAGCTCAGTCTTTCTGTCAATACTGCCTTGCAAGGTCACAGTCACCACCGTGTTGCTAAACCCCAGTGGTTGAAGCTCAGTCCCCATTGCTTTTGACATTCAGAGTTGGCAGCTTTGGTATGATACAGTGGATCCCTCCCACCTCCTTTGACGCTTTCTCCATCTGGTTTCAGGACACTACATTATCACTATTTGTATAATTTCTGCCCTCCCCCAACATAGTCTCCATGACAGCCGGTATTTTTGCCTCCTTTGATCACTGTAGCATCTCCAGGCGTAGAGAAAGGCCCCAGGCACAAAAAGCTGCCAATAATTATTTGTTTCATGGAAGGATTTGTAGAACATTGATGGATGGATAGATGGGTCTTTGGGGATTTTTCAAACTCAGTGACAAAACTTTATTTCTAATTTGGACACAGGACTGCAGAATAATGAGATTGTCTACTGGAGGAAGGAATAGGATTATTCCCATCTATCTCTCAACCAGAGTTTAGTGTATTTGGTATGATTTTTTTCTATATTGTTCATTGGGTGAATAGTTGCTTGTTCACACTTTCTCAACTCACATGCCATCTTCTCTATGGACCTTTCACTTCCCTCTCAGTGATCAGGCCAGTTAAATTGCACCTTGTCTGTATCTTCATACTCCCATGCATATTTCTTCAGTTGGATTTCTTATGGAATTTCTTGTGTACACATAGACTTTCCTCTTCATATAGTGAGGTCCTTGACTTTCTTGAGTTCATCTTCCCACACTCTGACACACAAATAGTGCCTATACTTATGTGTTATTTAATAAAGTGCTTCCAATTGGAATTTTGTAAAATGTAACTTCTTTACTGTCCACTAACAGGTGATAAATAGTGCTTCTCTAGCCTTCTGATTGTGCTACACTTTATTTAAGATGTTATTTTCATAATTTTTTTAGTAATTCAATAATTAGATTTTCTATTGCTATCATAGACTGTCCCCATATTGTCCACCTGAGGCCACTCACTCTACAGCTTTCCTGAATAGCCTTTGTTGTTTTCCAGATGAGTGAACATCATTTATAGTGTTTCAAAAACAAGAGAGAGTGTAAGATCCCTCCACAGTCTCTCTCTCCGAGGTGATCGTCTATGAGTTGTGCAGAATCCTGAAAAGAAAGGCAGGAGTAATCATATGTCATGTAGACCAAAATCTTGAGCCTCTCTCCTACACTGTGGCGTTAGATGTCAGCTCCTTCTTGGCATTTAACATTTCTTAAATTGAGCATTTGGACCTACTCTCAGTGTTACCATTGAATTTTAGCAGTATCATCTTCAAGGAGTAGAACATGACTGTCAGAGCTTGGAGCTGAGCCAAGCTTAGAATGCTGAAGTCATATTTCCTATAAATTAGTTTTATGGTATGTACATGTTCAATATTGATGTGTTTTTAAGGAACAGGGCGTACATTTCTGCATCAATTGAATAGATAGATAAATAGATATAGATTTATAGACATAGATATCAATATAGACATATATATATACAGATGCATATATATATGCATATATATTATATATATATGTATATATATATAGATAGATAGTTAGGTTTATATATATATATATATATACAGATGCATATATATATAGATAGTTAGGTTTATAGAGATAGATATATATGATATAGACCTAGGTATAGGCATAGATTTAGATATAGATACAGACAGGATTATAATGGGGATTCATGGCAGTCAACTAGGGCAGGCTTATTGTCAACAAAATAAATGTCTAAAACAGTGTACTAAAGTGCAGCCTTGTGGCTTAATTATAAATTTCTGGTTAATTAATTGCTAGCTGCTGAAGGATCCACTGAATAGGGGAAGATCTGAGCTCTGCAGGATCTTTAAAGTAAATGGTCTTTCACTAACTTGGTGCTAAAAGCACAAGAGAGCTTGCATGCATGTATGCATACCACCTTCTTCTTCTTCTTCTGCTTCTTCTTCTTATTCTTCTTCTTCTTCTCTCTCTCTTTCTCTCTCTCTCTCTCTCTCTCTCTCTCTCTCTCTCTCTCTCTCTCACAAACACACACACACACACATGTTTTTCATTGAACAGTATAAATAGTTAGCCATCTTTCTTCTTCTTCTTCTTGTTATGTTTTTTTAATCCTCACCTGAAAATAGTTTTCTCCATTAATTTTTTTTTTTTTTTTTTTTTTTTTTTTTTTTTTTTTTAGAGAGAGTGTAAGGGAGGGGGATAGAGAGAAACATCAATGTGAGAGAGATACACTGATTGATTGTGTCCAACACTGGGGATTGAGCCTTGAGCCAGCAACTGAGGTACGTGTCCTTGACCAGAATCGAACCTATTACCTTTCAGTCCACAGGCCAATACTTTAACCACTGGCAAACTGGCTAGTGCTCAGCCACTTTTCTTGTCTTTTCAACGCTGAACGCATACCTATGTCGTGCTGACACCTGTGTTCATGGCTGTGAGCAGCAGGTAGGGGGCATCCACAGGGCATACAATAGGTGCCAAAGTAGCAGCTGAGGCATGCACAAGACCACACATTCCCAGATTAGAGCTCATTCCAAAATACCATCCCTGAAACAAACATTTAAAATATATATATATATATATATTATTGATTTTTTTTACAGAGAGGACGGGAGAAGGATAGAGAGTTAGAAACATCTATGAGAGAGAAACATCCATCAGCTGCCTCTTGCACACCCCCTATTGGAGATGTGCCCTTGACTAGAATAAAACCTGGGACCCTTCAGTCCGCAGGCCGACACTCTAGCCTCTGAGCCAAACCACTCAGGGCCCAAGCATCTTTTTAGTAGACAGGTCTAATCCTTTCTCCCAAGTAATTATGGCTTTTCTCTATTTCTCTGGAATTCTTAACTTCTTCCTAACTTAATTTGATCATAGTTATATGCTAACTTTATCATTCTACTGTCATATTTTCTATGGAGCATAATACATTTCTTTTCATAACTTCCCATTTAATTTACTGTGTTATGATTTTCTATCGTTATTTTATAAGCCAGTTATAAAAAAAAGTCCTATATGCTAATTGGAGGGGGGTATTGAGCGAAATGGGGGACATCTGTAATACTGTTAACAATAAAAATAAATGAATTAATGAATTAAAAAACTGTCTGTGTAAAGGTCTTGAAGTTTCTTAAACTGAGCAATTGGAATGTCATCATAATAGCAATAATTAAAAAGTAAGTTATGATGGCCTAATGTTTTTTGTTTTTCTAACCTTGACTTATTTTCTTGTTCAAATTCTGTCTTAATGGAAGAACATTTACAAAGCATTTTTGGTTTTCTGAAGCAAACCCTCAATGGTCAGATACACTTACAACTAATATTTCTAACCACAGTTGCATGGTTTGTGAAGATTTTATTGATTTGGATTTGCTTCATATTTTTTTTGAACCAATACCAATTCCCCAAGTGTGGAGTATAAATCTTACTGAGTTGCCTCTACCTGTCTGTAGTAGTCATCCTTGTTTGGATTTGAAAGAGGACTGGTAGAAGTTTTAATGTCCTTGCATGTAGCAGTGACAATAGAAATTTAATAATGATCCTTGAACATTTTACAATATAAAACATTTTATAAACCACTGGTAGTAGCCTCGTAATACTTTATAATATAGGCTCAAACGATTTGAGTACTTCCTGTATTCCAGGCACTGGTATAACTGCTTCAAGCCTATCATTTCATCTTCTCAGCGCCATTTAAAGCAAGTTCTAATCTTATTCCCAGTTTAGAGATGAGTATACTGTGGCATGGAAAGGTAAAGGAACTTGCCAAGGTGACTCAGAGGTGGATTGGGTGGCTGAGCCTAGTGGATAATATATTATCAAGTATGTGTTTCAGTCCCCCTTTTTTTACTAAGCTCACCAAGGGGGCCCCTATGGTGGAATATTATTGAAAAGAATGATAAAGAAATAGAACCCACCTATTTAGATATTATTGCAAAATAATGCAGCTATAGTTTTCTGCAAATAGTGTCTTGGTTTTAGTTCACTGAGCTAGCAGATATTCTGAGGGTTGGAACCCACACTCACTGTGTAATTTCCTTGCCCAAAACACATGATTGGTGGTTCATCTCAACAAAAATTCCTCACAGACAAACATCTGTGTAAACAAATGGTGCCTCTGCATTATCTCTTCCTGTACATGGGGTCACCAGGGACTAGCGGGCATTCCAATTAATGTCCGATTGGGAACTGTGTTTCTATTATTGACATAACACACTGACCACTTTTCTTTAAAATTGCAAAAAATGTGACGTGGATTAATAGCCTGTAGCTCCTACTTCCTTTAAATAGGTATTTATTGTGCACGTACAGTGTGTGAGGTTTTTTAGGCATTGGCAATCTACTGGCAAACTTAGGCTCCCACTTCCCAAGGAGCACATATTTTAGTTGGGAAAGTCAGATCGTATTAATTTTGTCACAATACATAAGAAAAGAAGCATGTAGCGGTAAGTGTTAAATGGTAAGCGGTAAGGGATTCAGAGAGGTCGGGTGTTAGAGTGTGAATAGGGTCAACTTTGGATTGGCCTGTATGGTGGGGAAGGGGAAAGGGGTGTGAACTGAGACCACAGTGGTAGGCAAGCATTAGGTTGTGTAGGGCTTTGTAAGGCAGGACTCAAAATTTGAATGTTCATCCTAGGTGTTGGGAAGCCTGAGGGAGAAGCACTGGGGAACAGGATTTGTTTGCTTTTTTAAATTGTCACTCCAGTTGTCATGGTTACCAGAAGGGAAGCAGGAAGGTCAATCAAGAGTTCCTTGCAGGTGACTGGACAAGGCATGATATTGCTGGAGATGGAGAAAACTCGATGGACCACATACTGATACAGAAGTCCTGGGGAGATGCAGGTTTTGGAGGGGAAAGTCAGAATTCTAGGGCCATGTCAACTTTGAGTTGACAGTTTCGTTTCTCACCCAGTTTGAGAGAGTAGACAGTTATATATGTGAGTCTGGGCTGTTTGGGGATGATTGGAACCAGAGGGAGATTTTTGACTGTAGGGAGGAAAAGCATGCCTCAGACAGAACTGCGGGAGTGGGAATGTTGAAAGGTGTTGGGGGCAGTCTTCATAATATTTTACTTGATTTGACAGTCCTTTGATACTTCAGAAGTGACCTTAAAAGTGACAAGAAGTCCCAGAGGTAATCCTCTTCTTGAGAGATTTCATTCAACATCTTAGCTGCCAAATTCCCTACAGTTGTAACATTACATGCCATTCTGGTTATAAGGAACAAGGTCAGATTCTTCCAATGAGGTATGTGATGGGAGCTCTGTGTAGGCTTTATTTTGCTCATTTTCTCCCCTCAACAGTTCAGTCTTCCATTGTTCTCCAAAGCAGGCTCTTAATTGAGTCTTGGGAGGCACTAGGCAGGGCAAGATAAGTTTTCCTTGTTACTAAAATGCTACTTTATGACATTAAAATCTGCCCCTTGTTTTCTCCTCCTGCTCTGTGCTCTTTTAATTATTATAATTATATACTCTTTCAGGAACCTTGGACCAGTGACAGTTGAGTATTTGAGAGGCCTGCCAAATGTTTTTGTTAATGTATTTCAAGTTCTCAGTGCCGGTTCTGGCAGCAGTCAGTGCACTTGTTGACTAAATGAATCTGTGCACATTTGCAATGTGCTGGGGAAGAGCCTCTGACACCGTGTTAATAATAAGCCAGCAGACAGGGGTGCAGCCACTCAATGTGTGATTTCCTGCAAGGGTTTCGGTTAACACCACTTGCATTGTTAACACCTTTTGTAGGAGGATCAAAGCTATGAAGCCCAGGATGTCACCAGAGTTTTATCAGTGGCTTAGAAACATTGATTTTCCATCAAGAGAAATGCATTTGGCCTACTAATGTAAAGTCAAAGGCTTACGTTTCTTGGTTAGTTAAAATATGATTTGGCACTGGCCGTTAAGATTTCCTGAGGCAGGTGCATTTTACTGTAAACCAGGCTATGGGACTGGATGTTGAGAAATCATGGGTTTGACCATCCAGAGTCCACAGAGAGATAGATCTTTGTGAAGGGTACATGCATAATTAAAATATTTGTTTTTTTCTTAAAAATTTTAATTGATTGTTTTTTTTAGAAAGAGATAGAGAGAAACATCAATTCGTTGGTTGATTCTTGGATGTGCCCTGACCAGAGATCAAACCCACAACCTTGGCATATTGGAGCAATGTTCTAATCAACTGAGCTACTCAGCCATAATTTTTAAGGCACACTGATCAAGCACTTGTTAAAAGAGATGAACTGAACTAAATAATAACTATCTTTTCTAGTGGATCATTTCATTGGTCAAATGCCAATATAGAAATTAGTGGTAAATAATCTGAAAGCCTCCTTAAAAACATACACAATACTTTACTGAGATATGATTGATATATAAAAAGCTATATATATTTGATGTATAGCTTTACATGCGTTTCGGGTAAGAAAATACGTATGAAACCATCAATACCACTATTGAGGCCAAAAAATATACAATACCACCCAAACTTTCCTCTCTTCTTTATTATTATTATTATTATTATTATTATTATTACTACTACTATTATTATTTTAGTACCGGTAAGAATATTTAACCTAAGATCTGATCTCTTAGCTTAAGTATAAAATACAATACTCTTATTAACTCTGGGAGCTAAGGTGTATAGTAGATCAAATTTTTAAAATTTGTGTTAGTTCTAGAGATTGAGAATCACCTCTCATCAATGCCATTTGGAGCAAGTCTATTAGGGACAGAAGTCAACATTCAGCACCCTAATTCAGTCAGCCTGAATTTAAGTGTTATATGATCTTTCTTCTCTGTTGGAAGTGGCATTCAGATTTCAGGTAACACATGAAGTGTCGGTGTCTCTTCTGAAATGAATACATGCAGTGCACTGAGGGCAGTAAAATATAAAGATGGGATTTGCCTCAACTGACAGGGCTTTTAATAATTGTGTGCAAGTTGTTTGTGAGACCCAGAGGACATATCTCTTGTGATTCTCATATGATTCCATGGTGGATCCATGCTTTCAGATGGGTCATTGAGGTCAAGTGGATTCCTGGTGGATATGGGAATTGTTTATATTTTGGGAAATCAGTCTAATAATCCCTATTAAAACTAGGCAAACCCTTTCACCACTTCTGGGAATATAAATAATAAAAACAAAAACACCACATACATATATGTATGTGTATTGGGTGTTTATAGTGGCATTGTTTTCATTGCCTCCCATCTCCATAACACTCAAAAAACTACCTTGTACGTTGAGTTTGTATCAATAGCTTATAGTTTATATATCAATTAGAGTATGAAAATGCCTAAAATATGATGTAGGCATTTAAAGAACAATTCATACCTGGCTACTGAGGAGAGATTTTCATACTATTCAGTGAGAAAAATAGATCCCATTTTATAAAGCGGAAAGACCCTGGTCTCCCGAGTCTGCACACACGTGTTTGTACGTGATCCCATGGATGTGAAGAAGGAACTAGAGGGGGCCCAGTAGAGTGGTCACAGTGCTTGTGTGGGCAGGAGGAGAAGCCGCTCCTAAGAAATGGCCCTGCTGTGGGCAAAAGTATGAAGATTTGGTCATCAGAGAACGGTGAACTCTGACCCTGTTGTTCTGGACGTAGCAGAATTCTGGTTACAAGCAAGATGGTCAGAGAGCCTTTTCATTTCTTTAAAGGGCAAAAGTAACCCCTAGGCATATCAGTTCTTCCCCAGCCCCCAACTTCATGTCAGGGTTTCTTTGTGACTGTCTCCTGATACCATTCATTCTCCTTTCAAATGTTCCCGTTTTAGAAATAAGCATTCGCCAGCAGTAGATTGGAAATCCTAAATCTGCCCTTAGGTATGTGATGTAAGACATTAAAAGTTTCTCCTTCCCTCCAGCCCATGAGGAACCCTGGGCATGTCAAAAAATGCTTCCCCTGTCTCCCTTTCCTTTTCTATGTGTGCAAATACCATAATTCTCGTGTGTATTATGGGTAGTGATAGATACTGTAATTAAGGTAAATTATAATGGTAAGTGCCTAACTTTTTATTCAAGAGATGTTGTCTAAACAGAAAGATTGCATATAATACAGCCCCTCAGTACCACTGTGTTAGCAAATGCTGTTGCTATTGCTTAAAAGGAGGAAGCTGGCATGGGGGTCAGGGAGAAACATAAATACCTTGCATGGTGACATCACAGGAGTCAGTGACAAAGATGGGGGTTTGTCGGCAGACTCTCTGACCCATTGTTTGAAGAGCTCTAGTGCATTTGCTGTGGATCAGGATGAAGTGTCTCGTGTGCATGTGGACCTGCCCACAACGCCCAGGAGAAGTGGAGGCTGGGCCTGGGATCAGACGCCCTCCTGCTACTTGGACAGCATTTAGAACCATATGGTGGCCTAGGGCCCTGCTGGAGTGCATGCCGAAGCCAGTGGCATGGCCTCAGATGTCCTAATAGGCAGTGGGATGCACAGCAGAAAGAGAAGTTGTTCTTAATTAGCCTTTCTGAAACTTGATTTGTTTTTGCTGGTGTGGGTTGACTTGATGAACTTTTCCATATCTTCCCATACACTGATTCAGGAGGAAAATGAAATGCTCCCTGATGGATAAACAGAAGTCGCTGGGGTGTCATTGATATGCATTTCAGTGTACCATGTCCTGCATGCATGCAGGCCCCAGGAAGGAGAAGGAGCCCCCCGTTCTATCCCTGCCCTCAGGACCCTGCCAGCATCAGGAGAGGTTGCCCCAGGTACCCAGGAGGCAGGGCCTCTAGCTAGGGAGTCTGCGTCCAAGGACTGGTGTCACCTTGGCCCCGTTAATCGTCAGCTCAGAAATGCACTTTTTCTTCCCTGAATGTGACTGTGACATGATTTGGCATCACCTGTCTTGTGCCTTTGCCCCTTCTTCCTAAGGGAGGCACGTAGCCTGGCCAGGACATGTTCTGGTTGACCTTCACTTTGACCTAAATGGTTAAGATGCTTGTTACTCACCTGAGCCCCACAGGTGCCTGGCACTTTCTACCTCATTACTTGTCCTCATCAATATCAGAAGCATATGAACTGTATGTTTATGACTCTGGTGTATAAACTCATAGATATCAGTGCTCCCATTCTTAAGGAGCTCATGTTTGAGTGTTCCTCAGTATCTGCATGTGGAGGGCAGTTGTCACCTCCCGAGGATCAAGAACACTCCTGTGGTGTGGCAGGAGCTGTGAGCAAATGGCAAGTTGATTGCGATCATGGAAGTGCTCTGATAACCATATGCTAAAACCAAATGCTGCTGCTAATGAGTCCATGGAAAATGGAGTGTGTGCCCTTAATTTGCTCCTTCCTGCCCATCAGAGGTGTTATACACTGATTGCTTGGGCCCCTAAACTTTCTATGTTGAATTTCTAACCCCCAATGTGATGGCATTAGGAAGTGGGACTTTTGAGAAGTGATGAGGTGGTGAGGGTGGAGCCCTCCTGAAAGGGAGAGACTTGAGAGAGGTGTCTTCCCTTCCCTCTCTTCTCTTCCCCTCCTCCCTTTCCCTCCCATCCCCTGTCCTCTCTTCCCCTCTCCTCCCCTGTCCTCCAGCTCTCCGCAGACATCAAATCTACAATACTAGCACCTTTGACTTCAAAGCCTACAGAAATGTGAAAATAAATGTTTGTTGATTAAGCCACCTGGGCTATAGTAATTTGTTACAGCAGTCCACACTAAGGCAGGAGGGATTTAATAAAGATTAAAGTGAAGTTAACAGACAGAATGGCTGATAGGCAAGGGATTCGCAGATCTCCAGATCCATGATAATACAGATATGGTAGAGAAGTGAAGGAAATGTCTTGAGATAAGAGTGCAGTTATGGAATCAGGTATATTAAGCCTTCATTATCAGTCTTGTCCCCTTAACTTTGAAACCAAAAGAAGAGTCAGTTCCTACCTTGCAAATTATAGGCAGTGCTGAGGAATAACTGGGATCAAATAATATGGGATTTTGAAGAAAAAAAATGCACAAACTAGCATTCTATTTAAGGCTTAAATAATTGTAGGTTTGTGTGAGAAATTAAAGAAAAATGTTTCAGCAAAGCAGATGATGTGCATAAGTAGAAATGATAAATATATTCTGCATGTACAAGCCAGTGGGATAGCATATTTAATTAGAAGTTGCAACTGATAATGTTAAAAAATACCCTGAAAAACAATTGTCTGTGAATTGTGTTCAATTGGTTTTATTTATTTTAGTGGAACTTCTTATGGGTAAAATGTCAAAGCAGTAGAATCTTAAAATAACACAGCAGAAAGTTGAATGCTTGTTACAAATGACCTCTCATTTTTCATGTGGCAGAATAAAGAGAAACTGGATGGGTTATCAGAGAAAATTAGAAAGTTGTCCAATGACTGTACCGGGCTTCCTATTTTAGTCACTGAGAAAAGTTTCACTGGTAGGGAGCCTACAGCTTAGCGTGCTCTCAGTATGTATGAGTAGTTCTGTGGAAGATGGTTATCACACCCCGGAGATAAAGAACACTCCTGTTGGGAGGAAGGAATTGTGGCTTTCATTGGAATCATGGGAGTGGGTCTGGCCATTACTTCTGCTAATTGGTCTTACTAGTTTCTTTCCTCCCTACAGGGTTACTTAAATTGCAGCCCTGAAGCAGAGTTCCTCATCCTCAGCACTATTGACATTGTGGGTTGGATAATTTCTTTTTGTGGAGCTTCCTGGACATTTCAAGTATTTATCAGCATTTCCCAGTCTTTCCTCTAGCATCGTGCCCCAACCAAAATGTCTGCAGACATTGCCAAATGTTCCCAGGTAGAGGGACTCAAAGCATCCTCGGTTTTGAGCTGTTGGTGATAATGAGTTCTTGGATGTGATGCACTGCAGTTCGCATGGTATTTTTGTCAGTATTTTGACCTTATGCCAGTAGCTTCCATCAGTACATCTACTAGCACCTTTGACCTCAAGGCCAGGTACCTGAGGTGGAAGTGAGACAGGAGCCAGCAGTGATCTCTGCCGTCCCTTCCCTAGAGGCTGTGGGAGGCTCCCCTCCAATTCGCAATGCTTTTTCTTCTCATTTATGTACTCATAGATTTTAGAATGAAAGAGTGGAATATAAAATTCAATCTCCCTACTGAAGGTTGAAGAAATTAAGGCTACATTATTCTAAGACAAGAGCTTTGAGAGTTAATTTATAATTTGATGACCTACTGCCATAATTTCATTTCTCTCTCTCTCGCTCTCTCTCTCTCTCTCTCTCTCTCTCTCTCTCTCTCTCTCTCTCTCTCTCTCTCTCTCGACTTCCAAAACTATCAAGATGGAGAGTAAAATGAATGCTTTTTGGTCTTATCCTTTAAACCCACAGAGTTTGTTGAGTTGAGTGCAGGTTAAAACTGCCTTTGAAAGAGTGTAATTTAAGACATTTTTATTATTATTATTTTTGCTGCTCAACTTTTCCAGCTGTATTCCAAGAAAGGAAGTTGTCTGACAATGGGAGATTTCATAGCCTGTATATTTGAACTAAATCAGAGATCTGATGGCAAGTCTGATACTGCACAACATTATGTGAATTTGGGGAACTTTTGAAACAGAGTGAGGCCATAAACCAGTGAATGGAATGGAATTATAATTATGTAGACAGTAGTCATTTTGATTTGATAGGTGTTCAGCAGGGCTTTTAGTACATATATTTTCCATTTTATTTAAAGGGAAATTCCTCCCAATTTGCTTAGACCAACCATCTGGAAGCACTTTTCCCCTTTATTGCCTTTTGATACCTTGCCAACTGAATGAAAAATGATAGATGATGAAAAAATTACAAAAATCCTGTTTTTAATGCAGTTTAAAGAAAATACTAATTTTTCACCTTTCAACACATGCATGCAGTTAAATGAAGTTATTTTAAGTTTTCGTTGGTACTTATTTGTCCCCTGGTATGTGTGACAAATATTCAGATTCTCATTCTTCCTCCTACTGTCATTTTACACCTAAAGGCCCAACGTCTCCCAGATGTCTGTGTTCAGTCATCATCACTGAGGTAGGAGAACTCCATCCTACATCTGTCCAACCCTGGACATGAATGTCTCATTCCGATGGTTGGTTCTGCTTCCTCTATGCAGGCAGGCCAAAGCTTGTTTCCCCAATTCTGTAATGAAATTGTGCTTAAAGAAAGCAGTTTTTCTGAAATATGCATCTTAAAGGTAACCACTCATCGGAAGCACTTCATGGATAAATCAAGTAGAGGTGGACTTATCATTTGAAAAATAAAAGTCTCTGATCTCATCTCAATTGCCTACCTGCTTAAGGAACCATCTTGTCTCTCAGTGACCGAGTCTTTGCCTGTCTTTGTATCAAATGGACTGAGCTTTGGGTGGCAGTCATTCACACAATGGAGACCCAGTTATAAAACGGTGTCATATTTATCCAACAGTCATCTGTGAAAGGGTGTTATGTCTATAGCAGACATGCTCTGTGCCAGGCACTGTCACAGGGGCTTTTTGTCTATATGTCAGCTATTGACAGAAACCCTGCGAGGTAAGGGGCTTTATTTATTCCCTTTGGATTGATAAAGCCAAGACACAGACACCACGTAACTTTCTCAAAGTAGAATCAGAAAGCTGGGTTCATTTCACAGTCTGCTAGCTCAGAAGGCTGTGCCCTGACACTGGGAAAAATTCTCTTCCTTTCTTAGTTGTGAATGATATTTATGGTTGATGTTTTTATCTAATGAATGTATCAGATAGGTTTTTGGATGAGTTTGTTGTTGCATTTGTGTGAAGATTTCTAGTAAATAATGTTACCAGTATTTTTATATTATGATTATGAGGCAGTAAAAGCATCAATTGGACCAATGACTTATGAACATTTTAAGAGGGACATATTTCCATCTTAATATTTATGTAGGATCCATGATTTTTAAAGCACTGAATGTAGATCTCTGCTATAAAATATCATCAGAGGGACATTTTAAAAAATTTTATGCTCCTTTAGAAGAGAACATATTGGGTAGGCATTGGCAGAAAGAGCTAGAGGAAAACTATCATCTTAGATTAAAGTAATTTTTTCCTATTCATAGAGAATTGCTGGATCTTGAACACAGCTGAGTAGTGTTTTCCATATCTTATGCTTCACTTACTGCAAATGAAATTAATTTTTTGATGGTAGCCTTTAAAGTCTCAAATATTATTATAATGAAATATGATGATTATAATATCTATTTATGCATGTAATATGTGTTTTCCTAAAGTAATTACATAATAAATTTTCATTTCACAGTGACAAAAGAGTTGGGTATCTGTTTAGCTCTCATCGAGTTAAGAAAGGCAATAGGTGATAATTTTGAATTAGATTCCACTAGATAGAAAAAAAAATTAGGAAAGGTTTTCTCCTAATTTTTTGAGATGAGTTTTACTGTATAAAAATTTTACATACCTATTTTGGTACATACCTTGCTTGGGTTCAGTGAAATTTATTTAAAGGAGAAGTAGTGAATTTTGTAAATGCTAGGCTGCTGGGGCTACTCAAGAGTACAGGGATGTTTCAGAAACATAAATGATTACGGCTATTTAACTTGACTTTTATTCAGCCTATGAGCTTCTTCTGTCCATGTATGACAAAAACATTGGCATACTGCCTGCTGTCATTCATATGCCTTTCCTGTTCCATATGGATGTGTATTCAACAGTGTGAATTTACTTAGGGATTTTAAGCATTTGTTCTTTTTTTTTTTTCTTGTCCTTCAACAACATTTAATATTTTTCTTCACATAGGTCTTGTACATTTTTTTTAAGTGACTGAAAAGACAGTATAAAATGAATTACTTTGCTACAAATCTGTTTTTGGTAGATGGGGAATACATATATTTTAAATTTCTATTTATTGTTGAAAGTATTACAGATGTCTCTCTCCCCGCAAGTCCCCTGCCCCCCACATGCATTGACCCCTTTTATGGCCTCCCTGCCCCCTCCCCACATCCCTCTAGACAAAGCCTTTACCACACTATGGTCTGTGTCCATATATGTATATAAGTTCTTTGGTTAGTTTCTTCCCATCCCTAAGCATTTTTCTTACCCTTACTCCCAACTTCTATTCCCTTCAGCCACACTCTCCAACATACCTTATCACTCTTTCCATTTCATACTATTTTAAGGCTTACCCTTCTCCCTTTATGAAGCCCTATAAATCTACTGGAAGGTTTTTGCCTCAGTATATCAACTTCCACCTGCCAATTTATGTGAGTTCTAGCTTGGCCAATATGATGGGTATGCCATTTAAGCCTTGTATCCTCTGCCTAAAATTTCTAAATTTTGTTTAAGGCTTCAGAAGCCAGTTGAGTTTTGTTTTTATTGTTCTCAGCCCAGCTTTCTTATTTCTGCTTAACTCCATCTATTAATATATCTGGTGTATACTGTTACATTTGCTGTCACATGTTTAAACGGTGCCCCTTTTTCTTCCATGGAGTATTTCCCTGATGATTTGGGAAGAGTTTCTGCCCTCTTTCTTATCATTGTATAATTTTATTTCCCATTCTCTGGGGATGTACCCTTCATTCCTACAGGGACTATCTTGCATGGATTCTGTTAAGACCCTTTGTCTCATTCTAAAAGGAAGATCTAGCACTGGCATTCATAATATTATATTATTTGCCTTAATTTATCTTTCTGTAAGTTGTGACTCGTGATCCCACATTTAATGTTTTTCCTTTTGCTGAACACAAGATTAACTTTATTTCCTCCTTCTTCTATTCTTTCTTGTGAGTAATTCACCGGCACAGTTCAATTCTTTGGGCTGGGGAGTGAGCCATTGTTCTGGCAGTGGGTGGAGCATGGTGCTGATGTGACTTGACTCTAAGTTTATGGTGACTTAAGAGAAGTGCCTCCCCTGCTGTAGTTGGGTCTGGTATAGTGAGACTCAGGTGTCCCGGTATCAGTTATCTGCTTCCATGTGATGCTGCTTGGACATGGGCTAGAGCTGCATGACCTCTGAAGTGGCTGAACAGAGAGGACACCCCCAGTACAAAGAAGACACCGAATACACATGCACAATAGACTCCTCTCTTCCTGGTCTACGTTAGCCCAGTGGCTGAGCTAAGTGTCCAATTAAGAAGATTTATTAAGCTCTGGAGCCCCACCAGATAGTCAGCAGCATAACAGAGCACAGGCTGGAGAAATGCCATTTTCTTTCTTTCTGTTCCTTTTGCCGCCACCTGACCCTATTCCTTCTGCATGGGCTGGAGCAGCTCGCATAATGTGCACGCAGGTTGGGAATAATTTTTGGAATGGTGCTGTAAGCTATTTTATTTACGGTTATGCAGTGTACATAGTCTTTCACATTATCACAGAACGAAATGAGAAATGACTTGGTGAGAAAAAAAAAAGTCCAGATGGAAATTGTCATTTGCTATAACTCAAGAATAAATATCATAACTAGGAACCGGATGCTCTGTGGTGGAAATGTAGGCAGTGTGTATGCCTTTTTCTTTACTTGCAGATTGTTTTATTTACTTATATTAGGTAGGAAGGATAGGCTGGATGCTTTGCAAGATTAAAGACCAATGAAATGGAAATCCCAATCCTGGGGAGATTGACTGCTGACTGCCCAAGGAAATTAGATATTAAAACAGCCCCTGGAAAATGGGATGGAATGCTTTGAAAAGGTGGACAAAGGAAGGCCCTCCCTCTTTGGAGCCCATGTAATGTCAAAAATTTTTATCATTTATACAAACCATATTTTTACTAAGATCTTAGCATTTATCTGCAGTGCCTTATTATTATTAATTTTTTACTTTCTTAATAGGTAGTTAAGATTTCTTTTGTCCTAATGTAGGTATAGGCGCATGCTTATATGTTATTTACACAATTTCAGTTGTTTAATAAAACTAAATCTAAGATACTGGGAAATAAAACTAATGTTTATTTTGTTTTTTAATATATTTTATTGATTTTGTACAGAGAGGAAGGGAGAGAGATAGCAAGTTAGAAACATCGATGAGAGTCATCGATCAGCTGCCTCTTGCACACCCCCTACTGGGGATGTGCCCGCAACCAAGTTACATGCCCTTGACCAGAATTGAACCCGGGACCCTTCAGTTCCCAAGCCGATGCTCTATCCACTGAGCCAAACCGGTTTCGGCTAAAACTAATGTTTAATTAACAGTTTAGAAAAAAGAAAAATTCTCACAGAAAACAAAAGCAAAATGAGTTTTTGTTATCTAATTATTTTCATCGGGAGATACATAACAGTTTTTATTAAGATTAAAAAATATGCCTGGATACATAGGTAAATAAAACACTCTAAATAAAGGATATACAATAGTATTACAGTTCATATTAGTATGAAACTGGAGAGCCTTGGGGGGGGGGTCTTAGTCATTGGTTAAAGATAAGTTTTTCCCCCGAAGCCTTCTTCTCCACGTGGTGACTTTGGTTTGAGTGGCTGCCTGAATGATCAACAGGAACGGTCGGGTAATGACATAGCTGCCCCATCGAGTGCCTTCATTGCAGGCACTTTCTCTAGGAGGCCAGGTGCACTTCATCATTTCTCAACACCCCCTCAGGGAGGGAAGTATACTTTTCCACAGGGAGAAACTTAGTCATGGAAAGTTTTAAGATGTGAAGGTCTGAATGTCAACCCCCATACCAGCCAAGGAGCTGCCACAAAGAAGCCACGGTGTCTTCTCCTCACAGGTAAAGGCCCCTTCCCAGGTGTGGGCCAGGAGGGAGAGCCTGGGTCAGGGGCATGACTGGACACAGATGGACAGAGAGACAGAGGGACATGGGGTTTCAGCTCCTGCTCAGCCATAAGCGCAGATCACTAAAGGGTTTGTTTTACAGTTTCTCTGGTTTACCTGGGAAAGGCTTTAGACTTCATAGATGGAAGATATAGCTGGAATCCCAAATTTCACACAAGGAGTTTTGACCCTGAAGAGAGGGTCATGTGGGGCTGAATGGTTATCTTTTGGCTTTTGTGGCGAATCATTTTCATTTCTTTTTAGGCATGTTTGTGAACTGATGGATATTAATCTGTATTTTCCATGGAATGCTTATTTGGCGATTAGCCAGAGTGCATTGACATCAGAACTCCTGGGTTCTACATTCAGCTTTGCTATCCATAGTAATTCTTGGGCAAATTACTTCCCCTCTTTGGGACTGTTTCCATGTCGGTGAAAAGAGAAGGTTGAAGTGAAACTACTGGTTTTTAAACTGTTTCCAATGGCTCAGGTTTCCCCCAAAGTGCTCTGAGAGGAAAAAGAGGCCGAGGCGATGGCTTTGGAAAATAGTGGTCTGTTCTTAGAAAAGGTTGAAAAGACCAGGTGTTGACTCTGTGAGGTTTACTTAAACTATAACTTAAACATGAAATTTGCCTTGAAGTGTTTGCAGTATTGAATAGCCACAGCGTGGAGTGGTTCAGAGGTCTTGAGAGGCTATAGCCGGGTTCAGATCTTAGCTCTGTCATTCCTTATGACTCTGGGCCTGTTTTTTTAGTATCCCCGTGCCTCCTTTCCTCATCTGTGAACATAGGATCATAACTTGGGGTGATAATATTATAAGTTCATTAGTTCTACTCTGGGGGGAGGATGTTGATAATGAGGAGGCTATGCTTGTGTGGGGGCTGGGAGTATATGGAGATCCCTGTACCTTTTCATCATATTGCTGTGAACCTAAAGATGTTATAAAAAGTAAAGTCTGTTAATAAACAAAAGTTTCATAATAGTAACTATCTCATTGGGTTGTTGTAATGGCAGGATATCATAAAATATTTTGAACCTGGCACCTATTAAA
Organism: Pipistrellus kuhlii; assembly: GCF_014108245.1. NCBI lineage: Eukaryota > Metazoa > Chordata > Mammalia > Chiroptera > Vespertilionidae > Pipistrellus > Pipistrellus kuhlii. The sequence goes on along the minus strand of NW_023425540.1, from coordinate 10,408,021 downwards.
AAGCCCTGTGTAAATGTGATGCTCACCCATTGGAAAACTGGTTTTGCTACTTGAACAGTTTCAGTATTGAAATTGTTCATATGTGCAATGAGTTTCAGATTGACATACTAAGTTGGTAAGCTAAGTAATTGTGTAGAGTGGATGTCACAGGCCAAGAAAATAATTTGAGCAAGTTATGGAAACAGAAGTTCCAGAAGTGGCAATGTCTAGTGTAGGTAAGAAGTTTGTGCTGGGAAAGTTTGTTGGGCTTTTATGTCTAAGTTGGGGTGAGTCTGTGCTGGAGCCCAATACAGAGTTGCAGGACTCACTGTTGTAGAGGTGAGACTTTCAGCTGGTGGTGGGGTGATGATGATGGTGGTGGTGGTGGTGGTGGTGGTGGTGGTGATGATGATGGTGGTGGTGATGGTTGTGGAGGTTGAGGTTGAGGTTGTGATGGAGGTGGTGGTGGTGGTGGAGGTGATAATGTTGGCAGTAGAGGTTACTGTGCTGTTGTTAGTGATGTGATGATAATGATGGTGGTGGATATGGTGATGATGGAGGTGGTTGTGATGATTGAAGCAAGACAGGAGTCTGTTCTCTTTACCTCAGAGAATTAGTGTGCAGTCTCCCTCCAGAATGTAAGGGCACTTGGCACACTGCTGTGCCATTTGATAAGAAAAAGCTCAGTTAACTCTCAGAACTGAAGGAGGGAAGCCCCTGAACAGCAAGCGGAAGACAGAAGTGGGGGTGGGGGGGGACTGAGGAGCTTTCCTTCCTTCCCTTCTTCAGATTGACCCCTGTGAAGGTCATATAGCCTCTTCCTCAGGTGCACACTTGGCTTGCAATTTTATTACCATCTGCAAAGCAAAACAAAAGCAGTCAGATAGCTGGGGGACCAGAGTATACTCCCAGGGAACATTCGGGCTTCCTGTTCAGGTTTTTGAAATGGATTAGGTGAAGGCTTTGCTTATAAATTTCAACAATGTTCATTTCATTTACCAAACTCTGCTGTAGAACTGATTTGCGAGACCTCCATTTCTGTGTGTTGAAACTGTGTGCTGTAGCAATTCAAAACAGTTTTGATGAGTATGTGCAGTACTCTCTAGTTACTGGATCATTTTGGTATAGTAAATAGGCAACAAAATTGAAGTATGGAAAGGAGATCTGAATATGCCCTTTTTAGGTATAGTCCTTTTGTTATGTCATGACTCAACAATTGCTTTGAGATTTTAACTTTGTGTATAAGAGCGAGTCTTAGTGGGGGAAGGGTGATTTGCCCACCCTTTTCCCTGCCCCAGGACTGTTGTCAATATCTAGCAATTGTGATTGTCAAGAGTGTTGTCTTATGCTATTGAGTCCTCACAAGTAAGAGGCCAGCAATGTTGCTAAATACCACCCAGTGCTTAGCCTACAACAAAGGCGCGTCCCTTCTAAAATGCCAGTAGAGATTAAGAAATTCTGGCATATAGTGTTCATCCTATCAGAAATTTGAGGGAATATATTCATCATTTTCTAATCTCTTCCTTTCCATTTTCCAAATTTCATAACAATAACTGTCTTATCATTTACCTAAAGACCTTTTTGAAATCTGTGTAGAAAAGAAATGTACTTGTAGTGGGCTAATTTTATTTCTTTTCTGTACATTTCCAATTTAAGCGTTAATCCTACAGATATCCTATATTTTCCCCATGATGTTTGCAACAGTTCTTATAAGTCAACTGATATATGTGTTTCTTCTCCTAAACTTTTGGTTTTAAGTGCCTGAATACAGTGTAAAATGTCTTTGAATTATTTTTTGAATGTAGTTTAGTGCAATACGTGCTTTACATGGCCAATACATACTTAATGTTAAAATTTGGTACTTGATTCATTTACATAAATCAAAATATTATTTTCTTAACATCCATTATTCCTTCATTGAAAAGAAAAACCAGTGCCCCCCTCTCCCAATAAAACAAAAAATACATTCAGATCTCACTGAATTTTGATACTGACATGAGAGAAGTTTGTTTCATGTTGGAGAAATTATTCTTAGCTTTCTACATTTCTAGACTTTAATTATTACATGTATTTTTAAAGTATATCTGAGGTAGAGTCTTTATGAGAATGTTCCAACTTTTAAACACTTGTGTCATGCTCTCTCTCTTTTTTTTTTACGATATTATAAATAGATATCCATGACACTGCTAAACTTAGCAGGGTATAAGCCGTTGCCATTAGGAAAAATGTTTCTGTTTCGATAAATCCTGCCATTGGGCATGTGGATCACTTTGAGATAGAGCTAATTTGCTGCTGACATTTCAACTGTGTTCCGTTTATTTGATTTCTAACCAGCTCTCTTTTCCATGTCCCTTTCTCTGATTAGGTAAGGCACCAAACATGTATTGGCTCATCATAGGGAATTAGAAAAACCAAAGTCCTTTTCTTCCTGGTAGATAAAGGGAGGTCCCTGATACTCATCATTTTTGGTCATTTCTTCTGGTCTCTGGGTCACTTTCTCTGTCTAGCCCTCCCTGGGAGTGCCTGCTCACAGTGACTGAGTGGGTGCCCTCTCTGACAGATATTGTGGACCCAAACACATCTCCCATGTGGTCACTTCAATCATAAGGACTAATTAAGTGATATAAAGACATTTGAAGTTCCCTTTTAAGAGGCCATGCAAGCTAATTCATGAATATTGACCATCAGCAGGTCCCCAGCACCTTGCTGACCTTGTTGGTGGTACTATTAGCTCCTTGCAGTCACCACGAGAGGTGGGGTGTTACTGTACCGACAGAGAAACCCCCACAGAACTGAAGTCACTCGGCCTAGGTTTTCCTTTCTGTGTTTGACTCTGGTCTGCCCAGCTCCAAATATGGTATTATTTTCACTCTGTCTGCACACCAAGCCTCATAGGCCTTTATTATAAATTACTCAGTTCAATGAGGGTGAAGGGAGGTGACCCAGCCTCGGAAGGAATGCTTCAGAAACTTGATTTTCAATGTTGCTTAAAATTAAGAAGGTGCTGCCATCTGAACGGAAAGTTTGACAAGCCCTGAGGTGTAGAGAATTCAGTCCAGTGGATGGCAGGGGAGGTTTTCACAAGAGTCTGTAGGACAGTCCCCAGCATGGATTCCTGTGGAATTTGGGATCTCTGGGGAGGCTGCTCTTCTGTGAAGCCATTGCTAAGTGTTCCCCAGATTCTCAGGAGGGACAGAGATGCGGTAACCAGCAGGGCGTTTTCAACACCCTGTTTTGTTTCCTGACGTGTACAAACACAGTCTCAGAGGGCATTCCTGGCACTGGCTGCTTGGGCCTGTTGTTTCACAGTGGGATAAAATAATGACTATCTTGCTTCACGTTCTGTAACTCTAGAAGTTGCTTCCAAACCACATGGCTCCTTATTAAACTGGGTGAGAGAACATGCTCGAGGAGCTGGTTACCTTATGTTCACCCTTTCTTTGGGCTGCTGGATCATCTGTTCTGGAATCTAGTACCTGTTCAAAAGGAGGGAGACGAAGAAACAGCTCGTCACTTGTTGGTTTATGGTCATCATGCCAGTGTCCTTCTTCCATGAGTTAACGTTTGGAGGCCACCTGAGACAGTTTACCTGGAAGGTCTTAGTGTTTGTTCATTCCTTTCTGGCTGTTTTCTTCCTGTGAGCTCAAGAACTCGTTGTTAGAGGTTAGTCTAGTTATGATTTCTGCTCTGATCAAGGGGAAAGTATTTGTCTTCAGATTCAGTGCCATGGGACACTGGAAGGATCCACTGTAAGGGAACCCTTCTAATCACTCATCATTGAAAATTTCAAAATAATTTGATTTAATAAGTGATGTAGCACTACAGACTTTGAACTGTTACCAAGTCTTATAAATGATTTAGCTGTGGCTTAAGGATTTATTTATGGTATTAGAAGGTTATGGGCACACAGGTTGTAATTTGAGTCCTGTTTTTATCTTACACACACACACACACACACACACACACACACACACACACACACACACAGTGGAGAGTGCTAATTGAAGCCATTTGACATTATGACTTTGACTAGAAACGAAAATCGTTGATGTATTTTGCTTAGTTTAACCTCATGGCAGGCAGTTAATGAAAGCATGTATTGCTATGGTTTGTGGAAATAAGACAGCCCTGGATTTTATAGATGGGACAGTTAACATAGGAATCATATGTGCATCTTCTAAAGATGATTCACAGTAGGATACTGAGCCTGGCAGGAGAGGAGAGCTGTGTGTGTTCAGTCTGTTTCTTTTCTCTCTCATTCTCTTTTCCTGTTTTATTAAGTTGTTTATTTCTAACACTTCAGCCTCTGAGCACTGACAAGGAATGTTCAGAAAAGAGGACTGGCACATTTTTCAGCAGAGTATGAGATGGCTTAAAATTTGGGGTTGTGATTTTTATTTCAGTGTGACAGCAGGTATGTTAGTCATTTCCTGCTGGTCAGTGTGAGATGATGCATGTAAAGACTTAGTATTATAATCTTCACAGCCATGTTTGGGGAATGTATAATTAATATTCTTGTTTCCCAATGAGACAGTTGAGCCACAGAGAGGTTAACTAAGTTGCCCAAAGTTACCCAGCAGCAAGTTTGGAAGCCCAGTGGAGGAGCTGGGCTTCTTAACACTTCCTGTCCTTGCCTATTTGTCTCACAAACATTGGCTGTGTCTTAAGGCCTAAGTTCTCCATTATGGTAAGAGGGCACACTAATGAATAAGAGCCTCTCTGCTCCTGGGCTTGTGTTATATTGGGGAATTAAATTTATAAATCATTATGTCACTTTGTAAGTGGAACAGTAAGTTTATATACAATGGGTCTGGAGTACAAGGTTGAAGGAAGAATTGATTCTCATGGAGAATGAGATTGGGACAAGAATGAAGCTTTCCCAGATGCATTGGAGGCAGGCCTTCATAGAAAGGAGGAATAGATGGAAAATTCTACTTTGGAGAAGGAATTCTGAACACAAAGAGCAAAAAGATGTGTAGGCATGAATGTGCTGGCATCTCAAGAACACTGAATTGCATGCATGGTTCCTGGTGGGAGATGAAGCAGGAGTTTGGAGTGAGATTGTGGTTGCATGTTGTTGGCCATGCTAGGGAACAGTCCACAAGATCAAGTGCGGAGGGTCAGAGCAGAGTTGTTTAAGGATAGATGGAAGAAAAACAGAATAGAGCCAGGGATGACTCAACTAGGACACTTGCTGAGGCAGGAAGAGAAGGCCATTCAACAGGTACCATTTAGTGGCCACTTAATGCATGCCTGGTGATGTTTTGAGAGCATTAAAAGCATGAGCTTATGTGTTCCTCACAAAAATCTTGATGGGTAGGTGTGGTACTATTACTTTAGAGGAGAAAAGACATTTGGCAGAGGTTAACAAACTCTCCCAAAGTCACTAATTTAGCACTCAAACTCACATCTGTTCGATTCCAGAAATTGCTCCAAGGACCTGTGAAATAGTTTCATTTAGATGGTGCAAGTGGATATAAAGTCATAGCATCTCTTTAAAAACTGAGGGTGGGGTGCACATATGCTACTTCTAAAAAGTCTAGAGGAGTGTTAATAGGTTGAGATAAGTCCTTTTGAGCTCTGTGGTTGAATAGTTACAGTGGATTTGTTACTTTTAGTCCATGGCCATGAGCAAAATCACCTCATTTATTAATTGTACAAATATGTGGATGTTTTGAGGATCCTTCATTATGGGTTGATATGAAGTGAAAATGTGGACCAACAGGATAATAGGGTTTAGACATCTGAGTCCAGTGTGTTTGTGTGTAGAGCTAATCATTTTAAGCATGTGGTTATAGCAAATGAAGACACAGTTCTTCATGCTGTAGATAACTGACAAGTGCAGATGACTGTCTAATGATTCATATGTGGGGTCCACTTGAACTGGGATAGGCTTGCATTTGATTTATTAGAGTGTGCTGAAGGTAGAGTTCTGGCCCGCTCAGAGACAGTGGAATGGAGGGAATGGTGACAGTCAGGAGAAGAGGCAGCTGTTTGTTAGGACTGTATTGTGCTTAGGTAGTGACCCTGGGGCAATTCTCATCCTTCAAATTCCTTAGGAAAACTCCATGCTTGGAGTCACTTGCCTAGAAAATCCCCATAGGATGAGTCTCTTGCTCTGTGGTCAAGGAATTAATTTGCAAAGAGATGCTAGCTAAAGATTTATAGGATTGCAGTGTTTGGAGAAAACATTACTATTTCATGATATGAAATGCTAAGTTGACAGTTCATAACACACTATAACCTCTGGCTGTGGGAACTGTGGAGGAAGGGGTGATACTGATATTTAAGAGCTGAGAAGAGGACCATGAGGGACTGCTGATTCCAAGTCAATTACACAAGTGTTGCATGATGGAGGCTTCCCATTAGGAGGTGGAACCTGTGGTCCTTGGGATAGTTCTGAGATTCCAGGAACATTCTCTTGGGCTGCCATATGGCACTAGGTCCTTAGTCTTGTAAGACCTCAATGCTCTGAGCAAGCAGAACATTTGTCATTTACACAGTTGAAGTAATACGTCCACATACTTGGATACTGCCTATCTGCCTTCGTGTCCACTGGTTCTTCTATTTGCTCTTCTTTTTGGAGAATGAGCAATATTACAAAAGATTTCCTTTAGCTATCTGCCTTAATTGCTTTAACACTGGGCAAAAATACTGAGCAAAGAATGGAAATTTCTATTAAGTGGTTGAAGAACTGTATATACATGGTCTCCAGGGACTGTCAAAGGGTGTGCGTGGTATGCATGTTGGAGATGACAGTTCTTGGGCTTGTAGCCAGATCTCTATCAACACAATTATTAAGTAATAGAACATAAGTAATATGATCAATTGATAATATAAAATAATACAAACTGGGCGTATTTTTTATGGTAGATAATATATACTAGAAAGTAATTATAAATAGTGAAAGGTATTTTAAATTATTTAACTCCTGGGGATGCTACTTTCTAGTTTGATGATAACCTAGGGCTAGAAGGTTGACTTTTCTGGATCATAGTTTCTTATCCAGATTAAACTCAAGTCTATATTTCTCCAGCTGCCATATATTCTTCCAAAAATTTTTATGCCATTGATGCAGAAAATGGTACCATTCACATGGATACTTTTGGTAAATGGGGGAGACTTCTCACCTGGAGGCTGCAGGGGTTGGAACCTGGTACATCTGAGCTAGAGTTCTTCAGTATCCTAACCATGCCTGATGCTCCTCCTCTCCTGTGACTCTCTTCTGTTAGGAAATCATTTTCTCACTGTGCCTGCACTCTTGCCCCTTCCTATAACCCCTCTCCTTGTAATCTGTGAGAATCACCATTAACACCAGAGGAAAATATTAGACAATAAAGTAAAGCTTTTGAAAGGTTATGATCTCATTGTGTTTTATTTGCAGTGTGGTGTGTGGAGGAAACTTACAAGATAAATGAAGAGCCCAGTGGCTGTGCTTTTGACCTTTAGCTCTGGCTTCCATTTAGGAAGTTATGGATGACCACCACCCACGCCTTTTATTGGATCTGGCATTTGTAGCCATGCCATTGTCGGATTTTTTTTATTTTTAGGTTTCTGAACATTATATTGTTTTTCTTGATACTTCGTTCTGCACTTGCTTCAGTCAGTAACTCTCTGGTCAATGTGCGGCGTACGTATAAATAAAACAACACACAATTATAAATTCGAGTTTGCTACTGTGAGTAAAATCTTTGGCCATGTGGGATTCCCTCTAGAGACATTGGGTTTTATCATCTTGTTCTATTTTATTTTCATTTGGAGATTATCGTTCTCCTTTCAGAATAGGACCACTCGGATATTCTTGAGTAAGGTACATGCCTTTTAGATGATGACCAAGCTCTGAGGAGATAAAAAGATGCCTTTTCCTGCAGGGCATCTTCATGCATGACCCTAACCAGTGTGCTCAAACTGGACTTATTAGATGTGGCTGCTTCTATCCTGTGGTGATGGAAATGAGTCAGTGAGGGAAATAAGACCCCAATTCATTGGATTCTTCTCTGTAGTGTTTCTTAAACATTCTGCCTGATATAATCACACATGGTCATTTGAAGTTAACTTGCAAAAACAACCCCCAAAAAGTATTAAAAATATGCAGACCTGCATATCACAGAACATCCTAATGACTGGGTTCATTTTCCTCCAGATGTTAATTGTAGCAGCAAAGATCCCCATTGTCATGTCTAACAATTGTGGGCATTGCGGTGGATCCACATTGTACTAAGTGTTTCCCATGAATTAAGCCATTCAATCCTCAGAGCCTTGTAAGAAAGGCACAAAGGTTATTTGCACTTGAATATGAAAATAGAGGACATATAACCAGCAAGGGACCGAGCTAGGATTTGCATCTGTCCAGTGTAGAATCAGACTTATAGCCCAGGATCCCAGTGTTTGTATATTTATATTTCAATATGAGAATGTGGGTGTGTGCCTGTGTGTGTGCATTTGTTTATAGGCCACACACAGGTTGGTTTCCTATGGTTAAACTTAATATTATATCTTGAACATTCTCATGCCCTTGAAATTTCTCTTAAAAATACTCTCTTGTGGATCAACCAAAGGACTTGTATGCATGCATATAAGCATTACCAATGGACACAGACACAAGGGTGGTGGGAGTGTCTAGGAAGGGGTCAATTTGGGTTGTGTGTAATAAGACATATCTAATACTTCAAATAACAAAGAATTAAAAAGATACTCTATGATTCTGGCTGGTTTAGCTAAATGGTTAGAGCATTAGCCTGAGGATTGAAAGGTGGTGGGTTCGATTCTTGGTCAAGGGCAAATACTTTGGTTTCAGGTTCCATCCCTGGCCCTGGTCTCTGTGCAGGTGGGAGGCAGTCAATGTATGTGTCTCGCTCACATTGATGGATGTTTATCTCTCTCACCTATTTTCCTCCTTCTCTAAGAAAATCAATGGAAAAAATATCCTCGGGTGAAGATAAAAAACAAAACAAAAACAGACTCTCCTGTCTTCCTCATATACTTAATTTGTATAGAACCATTTCCATCCCCCTAAATAGAAGCTTCCGAATCCTGATTGGATCAATGTCATAATTCACCTAGAGGAGAACATTTCCATGTAAATCTTTGTTGACATCTTTGATGAATTCCTTCAGAGAATGTTGTCGAGATAAAACCACATGGCAAAGTATATAAATACTTTAAAGCTCCTTACTATGTGTACGTGTGTGAGAAATAAAAAACAAACGCCTGTTTTGTTAAACAGACATCATACCCACCATTCACAGCTTCATGTTTGCATTTCAAAAACGGCAGTCAGTAAAGCAGCAGCAAGTTCTACAGGTGGAAACACATTTCCCCCCGGACTTCTCAAATAGGTAGCTTTACTTGTCAACTTCTGTGATCCGTTAGATTAGTTACTGCACTGGCTAGATCTGTTTGTGGTTCACAGGCGTGCTGTGCTCCAGATACCTCGGCTTTTCCAGACCGAGCTGTTTGTGAGTTAGCGCACAGCCCCATCACCCCGATCTCATCTCCGTGGTTAATGAGCTGCTTCTTGTACGACTGTGGCTGTAAACAGCGAGCTGCAGGAATTTTCCAGAACAGCGAGATTAAGCATAACATTTTGCCTCTTATATACGATCTCAGAGAAGGTGCATAGCTTTCATCTGTGCACTCAGCCGGAAACGCAATTATTGCTTATCGACAAAACAAACAGGTGTGCTCGCTCTCTTAGGGTGATTTCACAGGGATGTTCTATTTACCAGGCTAAAGTGGCAGCTTTGAGGACAAGAACACAGCATTGCCATGGAGGATGGAAAGCATCTGTCGGTGCTGTGTGCCCGAGCATTCCTCCCCAGCAGAAGCAGAGAGCTTTGCCTGTACAGTTTATCTGTCAAGGCTAATGAAACCAACTTCCTTTCTGTGGGTGAGAGGGAAGATTATTTTCCCTAGCTAACTGGCATTTAGTAAGGAAAGGAGGGAGGTTCCAGTTTCAGTTTGCACCTGCATGTGCTGTGTTCTCATCCCAACTATTCTTCACAGACTGTAAAGGAGACTAATGGGAATTTCTTGTCCTGCTTGGAGACTACTTATGGGAAGCTCTTGATGCGAGTTTGTACTTTCTAACCACCCCTTCTTCAGACCTGCCCTGCTTTCTGTTCTGCCCTGCACTATCTGTTTCTTCATTATATCTGACCGCCTGATACCCAGTAAGTCAAACCTGACTGAACCTAAATCTGTACCTCAGGACTCCAGTCTCTTTAGTTAATCCGTAAAGCTAATCTCACCCCACTTGTTTATTCTACACCTCAGTATTTTTATTCACTTAAATTGCAATAAATAAATGCTTGTTGACAATTCAAACAATGTAGAAGAAGATAAAATATCCCCTCTGCTTAGGAATAATCAGGTGTTTTTTGTTTTTGTTTTTTCTCTTGCATACATATAAACGTAGAAATCACTTGGTTTATTTTAGTCAAATATTGGATCTTTTTCTTTATCTCTGTAGATAGATAAATGTCTACATTCCCCCCCCTCCCCACTCAACATCATTATTGGATTTTTATGTCAATGTGTAGTCTTACTACATTGCTTTACAAGCTGCATGATATTTTATCGTAGGCACATGCCATCATTTATTTGATTTCATCACTTACAACTTCGTTCCTTTCATTACTGACAAGTAAATGCATTTGTTACTTCCATTCTCAGTAATTTCTACCCTCCAACTTTATTCCATTTTTCTGCCAAAAGTGTGTTCTTTTAATTTCCTTTGAGTTTGCATGATTCCCACTTTTCCAAAACTCACCTTCCCCAGCCTTTTCCTATATTAACCTGGTGCTTCTTTGCATTATTTGTTAGTGGCTGGCTGATCCATTCATTCAGCAGGAATAAGAAAATGAGGTACTTCCCATGTGCAAGAAACTGTGGTGGGCTGTGAGGGGCCACAGCGACAAATGGGGCTCAGGCTCTCCTGTGTGGCTTGCATAGATCCAGGTCTCAAGGGAGAAGTCACACTTTGATGGAGTCTGGGGCCACAGAGATAAATTGCATCCTCAGGAGGCCAGATGGAGAGGTCCTTTCTGCTCACTGGGAAAATGGCCCCAGGAATGGAGGAGGTAGCTGGTGTTAGATCTGGAGCTCAGTGAGTGCAAAAGCTCTAATATAGATGTGTGTGTGTGTGTGTGTGTGTGTGTGTGTGTGTGGTGTTCTGGACAGGCTGAGTGTGGGAAAGTGTGGGGCTTCAGGAGGATTAGTGAATTGTTTAACTCTACCTGGGAGGTGTGGCTAAGGGAATTGATGAAGTAGAGAATTACCTCTGTTCATTCAACACATGCATTTTTAGGTTAGCAGTACTGTGACGCTTCTACAAATTACAGCTGATGAAATCTCAGGCATAAGGTTAATAAGGTTGGAGCTAAAACTGGGAGGCAGGCAATCTGGATTCAGAGTCTGCGTTCTTAAAATCTCGCCCTGCTGCCTCCTCTAAGCTAGTGTCTCTACACAGGAGGGCCACTGGGCTGAAGACTGAGGAGCACCGTTAGATAGTTCCTAACCTTTTGCATAGCAAAGGTAGGCATGCAGACATCCTGGGGCAATGCTTTACTGCTAAGAGAACAACTTGCCAAACTGATGCAATTTGACCTTCCTTTTTCCGGACTTATATTTAGGAATCATTCCTTTTGTCTGTTCATTATGGAATGTAAAGCATTCGGGATTACATTGCAGCCATGATGACCTTTATTGTGATGCCCTGAATGACCTTTCCACTCTCAGGCTAAAGAGCTGAAGAATAAAATACGATATGTTCACAGCATGTCTGTATTTCCCTGCATCACATTTCATGCTAATCATTCGATGCTTATGTGGCAGCTAATTCAAGGTTTTTATTGACCTGTTCTTTTGAAATCTCACATAAAAGACTGATAACTTATGGATGAACTTGTAGTTTTTCATAAAAACTCTCCTAAATCTTGTGGCAAGCACTATTCAGCAGCACTGGCAGAAAGTATCTAGACCTTCACCATGATTTTCCCATTGTTTGGACAAACACTACCTTGGTTTTTATCTCCTCTAGTGCCTAGCCTGTCAGTCGGTTATTATGTGTGTGATACTCTGTTCTGGGTCCTGGGATGTCAAGTGAATAAAACCTAGGCTCAGTCCTCCTATTAGTTGCTTATTTCCTAGTTGGCTATAAACAAATACACCCATTGAGAAGTTTTAAGCAGTTCTAAGTGACATGAATGATTTCAAGTAGGTTTATGTGACAACTGCTTAATGCTTTAGGAGGTCTTTCAAGATTCCTTCCTCTTAGAAATTTTCAAATATGCAAAACAATATTATTAACTATAGTTAATTTTCTGTTTCAATGAGGATTTCCTATTCTTGCTTTTAATAAACTGAGTCAAAAGTAATAAGTAAGTAAAAAGTAAAAGTAGTAAGTAATAAGTAAGCCCTTGAGATCTAATTGAAGATTATGACAGATTTAAGTGAACTCAAGTATGCTGACTTTGCCAGGTCTGATCCATTGGGCCCAATAAGTATCATCAGATATCATACCTGAGGGTGGTTGCTAACTAAAATCTGAAAATACCAATTCAGGGCCTTTTCATTGAATATTCTATCCCCCCCCCCCCCCCCCCCCCAGTATATTAGCAGTCTATTATGTGTAAATTCACTGGATAATATTTCAAGGCATTTGCATTTTCATCTTAGAATAATGAATATGATGAGTTTATTTCTGTTATGAATTGTAACATCCTCCTTTTTTTTTGTCCTTTGACTTTCATGTACTCCAACAGAGGATGGTGTGCCAGAGTAACGTGTCTGAACCTCTCAGGGTTAACATGCCGTGGTGGTATCTTCCATGAGCTTTCCGTTTCCAGGCCCAGGAGACTTCCTCTTTTTAGTTGGGCTGTCTATAATAATCCCTTCATCCCTTTGGCTATTAATTGGAAAATTATGACATTTAGAAAGGACATTTCTCAAAACCACAAAAATCTTTGTATTTGGACCAGATGTTAAGAGAATTTTTAACAGAGAAATAAAACATCTGTGACAATGAATGGCAGAATTGAAGAAAAAGGACCATAAGCAGCATTTTAATGGAAAGATAAATATTGTTATGAAGTTAGAGATGTGGGTTTGCATTATTTTCACCCACCATTTTTTTCCTCAGGTGGTGATGGCTTGCCAGTACTATGTCTTGTATTTTCCAGTGGTGGAGATTTTCACAGCCTTATTTTAGAATAGGGCAGATACCCAGGTATTTGCAGTCAGGGTGGTAAAGACTGTAATAGAAATGAGTATTGATGTGCAGTGGGGCCAGGTGGGGATGGGGGCAAAGTGGAAAAAAATCGGACAGGGCTACTCAGAGATTGGGGCTGAGGATTGAGTCTAGAGGCAGGGAAACCCATAATAAACAGCTGACACTGCAGAAGTGAGAAATAGATGGGTTGGTCAGGGTATGGAAGTGGGCATGATTCTAGATATGGATGAGGGAAGGGTTGACAGAACATAGCGACCAACTGAAAGATGAACTTGGGTGATGAAGGAAAGCGAAGTGAGGGGTGGGTCCTCAGATTCTGAGTTGGATGTCTGAGTAAATGGTGTGGCTGGATATGAGGGCAAATAGGCATGAAGGGAGAGCTGGTGAAGACAGGTATTGAAGTCACCTTTAAATGAGGCACATCTGGGTTATTCCTGTGAAGATATCTAGTTTGATTTATTAGTTTAGATCATGTACAAAAGTTTTGAATAGAGTTATAGATTTGAAAGTCACGAGTTTTTAGAAAATTTGTAATATTATGTGAGTTTTAATAAAAGGCCATTGAGAATGTGTAGGCTGATAAGTGATGAACCTTCAAGAGAGATTGGGGTGCACCTTCATGTAACAGGAGGACTGAGCAATAGTTCTGGATGCAGTAGGAGCACAGGGAGATTCAGGTGTTCTTGAAACCAGGGAACAGAGGATTTTGGGAAATATTCAAGAGGAAAGGTCAGTGGGCACATGTGCCATGGAGACTTCTACAATAGTTGCATAGGCTCACAGGATTTGACAATTAGGAGGTGACCAGTGATGTTGACCAGAAGAGTGAAGATGGAAGGGTGAATCCTTTTCTTCCTGCTACCACTGTGTGCTTTCCCATGTTGGCAAAGATATTGCACTCTAAGTTGTGCTTATCTTAACTAGAAACAAATGGAAGCTATGAATAAAAATTTCAACACCATAAGAGTCATTTATAACTTGATTATCTTATTGTGTCCAAAACCCTTTAGAAATTGTCCTTTTTTCCTTGAAAACCCATTATTTAAATTTTCATTTTTAGAAAAGACTCAATTGTTAGTTTAGCTAACACAGAAGTAGAGTCAATGAATTTTCACTTAGTTTTAAAACCTGCTGACAGATAAAATTAATATTGCCTTTGTGTAAATAATAATTTTATCTAATGGACTTCATTTATTTTTTATGGATCCTTCAGGCAATCTGGAGCTAAAATAGGGGGAAAAGGCAAAAATGCAATAACAATTCCCTTTGAAGAGAGATATAAAATAAGGTCATTGGAGCCGAACATTGGAGCCGAACTGTTATTGAAATGTATAAAATAATTTAATGTTTGCTTTTTCCCATTTTATACCAGGAGGTCATTTTATATAACCATAGAATTCCATCTCATCTCCCTTCAGATATGAGGAAAATCTAGGGGTAAGAAAGCCAGATTCTTATTCAGTTACCTGAAGGGTGGCAGGGAATGATGCTTCTCTCCTTAAGGCAGTCACTGTTTTCATTAACACATTCCTAAAAATGTTTCATTAATTCATTGATGCTAAATCTCTTTTGGCTGATATTTGGCAGTTGAGACACATGGGTTAAAATAACCTAAAAAGGATCTGATTTTTACAAAAAGGTATATAAATATGGAAGATGCAGTATGTCTGATGAGCATCCTGATTCCCCCTAGAGATTCAATGTCATAAGAAGAAACCTGTAATTTCACCTCATTTTCCAAATAATGGAATGTTCAGTTATTATTTTTGAAAAAGATTAGAAGAATTTATTTTCTTGCATACTGTGCATTAAGTTTATTGTTTTATTGATTCTTTATTTAATCCTATTTCCTGCTCAGTACCTAAAATATCTTAACTATTGTAAGAAAAGAACATAGGTTCATTCAATACATCGATTCCAGCCTTGAACACATCAGATTCATTGTCCTGGATCATTTCTTCCTGCTGCTTTAAACACTCTTAACTTGAACTCCTTCAGAAGCCATCACTTCTGCCTTCTTCCATTTAGAGGGAATTCCTTTATCTTCTGGGTTTCCTAAGTCTTTACTTCTATTTCTATTTGATAATTATCAAAAGATAGATTTTTAGTTGCTTGAGTCCTCTTAACTGTGACCTTGGAGGGCCCCCATTGTGTCCTCTTCATCTTTGCCCTTTGTGTTAGAGTGCTGTCTCTTGTCCATAGGTGACATCCTTCAATATGCCTGGTTGGTTAATGATTTCCCCCTATGATTCCTCTTGTTTCTGTGCTAAGCACTTATCTCTTATTATGAAATGTGGGGATACATTACTGGAGTGGATTCAGATCATCTGATCTTGTGGCCCTCAATAAGTGTGTGGTTCTGCCAGCATGAGTGGGAAGACTGAGCACGCCTTGCAAAGAGCCAGCGGGTAGTAGCCTCACCTATTTGGTGTGGCTGCCACAACACACTTGATCTTACAGCAATAACCTATGAGATGCCTCTAACCCGAGTCTTCATATCTTAGACACAGAGTGAAGAGAGAGATTGGATGATTTCAACCTCCCCTTTCATCTCTTGAATTCACAGAATCATTGACAAGTCCTGTCTCATATGTGCCAAGGAATGAATAAACCACCTCACCATGATGTTTGGCACTTCACCATCCCATGGCAAGGGATGGGTGAATTCTAAATGCTCAACAGAGCATTGGCTATGTGATTTCTGATTCACTGAGACTGCATAGTCAACATGTTGGAATGCATATAAAAACTTGAGACTATAACGTTCATTCCATAGGTGGTTTATAGTAAAGAAGTATACGTAAATCAAAATGTAGGAATATGAAAGGTTGTATGCCTACACAGGCAACCTTTGATGAGGAATCTGGCATTAATTGCTACATTGGGGTTCCTGGAAAAGAGCTGCCACTGTGGGCTGGAGTGGGTGGCGTTGTGTATGCAGAAGGTGGAGGCCAGCCTGGACCAAGCCCAATGGGAAGGCTTGGGCAGGTGTGGGGCTCATGGTATCAGCAACCTGAGTGTGCAAGGCTGCCTGAGGATCCTGAATAGGCCAGCGGGGCTGGAGGGATGCCTTTGCAGTGGGAGTAGTGGAGGTGGAATTGGAGGAGATGATAGTTGGTGAAGGGGCAGATTGTTTTCCTTGGAATGCCTTGGGGGAACTCTGGGAGTTTCGAAAGGCCGGGGCTGTTTACCTGGCAGGAGCTGAGGATTGTGCAACAGGTACCCTAGTTAGCTGTGCCAGGGTGTGTGGGGATGAGACCATATGGTTTATTTGGATGGTGGTATGATTCTTCAGTGGTTCTACTGCTTTCAGTTTAGTCTGGGACTTAATTCTGGGAGATCAGTTGGTTCATCAGATCCCATGGAATAGGGCCAGGAGATGGGAAGAGGGAATGCAAATATACACATTTCAGAAGATCTGACCATCCGACATTACAACATGCTGTACTTTGTATTATTAAGAAGCGCATGTGCAGCAGTCCTCAACTCTGCCTTCACCCCTTTGATACTAAGGGCTCTGCAGTGGGCAGGTGTGGGCACCTTTCATGAGTCCTGTCTGAGTCAGTTCACCTGACCTCATTGTCTTCTCCCCAGTGGAAGTCCTGGCTTCATGGACTATCTGAGATGTGCCAAAGGATTAGGCCACTTCCAGCTTTACAGTAGACCTCAGTCTCGGCAGAAACCCAGCGATTTCTGAACAGAAGCACACTAAGCTTATTTTGGATCTGTGTTTATTAATAACCAGTTAGACTTTGTTTTCTAAGCAAACTTCTTGTGTAAGTGCTCATTCTTTTAATTTCTTTCTCTTTCTTTCTTTCTTTCTTTCTTCCTTCCTTCCTTCCTTCCTTCCTTCCTTCCTTCCTTCCTTCCTTCCTTCCTTCCTTCCTTCCTTCCTTCCTTCCTTCCTTCCTTCTTTCTTTCTTTCTTTCTTTCTTTCTTTCTTTCTTTCTTTCTTTCTTTCTTTCTTTTCTTCCTTCCTTCCTTCCTTCCTTCCCTTCCTTCCTTCCTTCCTTCCTTCCTTCCTTCCTTCCTTCCTTCCTTCCTTCCTTCCTTCCTTCCTTCCTTCCTTCCTTCCTTCCTTCCTTCCTTCTTTTTAATCTGGCAGCATTTTTTAAACTAAGAGGAACAGTTATTTCTGTTCCCTAAAGCCTATTCATTTGTGGTGTGGGTGTGAATGGGAAATGTTATTTATTGCACACACACTTATACTCAGAGTTTTGCTTATTTAAATGGAGCTCATAGAGAGATCCTCCCACATCAGGAAACTAAAAGGAAGGCCTCAGGGGTTTTGAAATAGATGCAACAAAAATGCTTCTATTTTGTAGCCCAAATTAGCCTGCTCTAATAAATCTTCCTATTTGCAAAATTGTTTGTTTAGTATTAACTCACCTAATATGTTTTTAATTTTTCAGAGGAAGTGGGATGAAATTAGAACAACATTTACTTAAAACGATCTTTTAAAAATTTCTGCATAATATATTTCCCAATGTAACAAATAGTTATAATTAACATGACTTTTATTCTTAGTGAAATTTTGCTGATAAGACTCAATACAAATTTAGTTGGGATATATACATATGTACAGATATAAATATGTGTATATATCTATCCTAATAAAGGGTAATATGCTAATTAGACCGGGAGACCTTCCAGGAGGCCTTCCAGACGTCCTTCCGGACAAAGCAATGATGGCAGGGCCAAGGCAGAGGCGGTTAAGGGCAATCAGGCGAGGAGGGGAGGGCAGCTGGGAGTGATCAGGTCAGTGGGGGGGAGAGGGGGAGAGGTGGCAGTTGGAGGCGAGCGGACCAGCAGAGGTGTCATTGGGGGTGAGCAGGCCAGCAGGCAGAGTGGTTAGGAACAATCAGGCAGGCAGATGAGGGGTTAGGAGCCAGTCGTCCTGGATTGCAAGAGAGATGTCCCACTGCTGGTTGAGGCCGGATCCTACAGGCCTAAACTAGTACTTGGACATCCCCCGAGGGGTTCCAGATTGGAGAGGGGTGCAGGCTGGGCTGAGGGACACCCCTCACCCTGTGCACGAATTTTGTGCCCTGGGCCACTAGTATTTAATCTTTCAAATGATGATAGATTATTCAATTTCTAAAGAGGGAGAGGTACACACAAATTGGAGTTTCTCATCCAGGGGTGACTGGCAGTATCTAGAGACAATTTGGGTTGGCACAGATGGGGCAGGGGTGCTCCTGGCATCTAGTCAGGGATGTTGTTACATGCACTGAACGGTTCTCGGAATAAAGAATGATCTGGCTCTAAAGGTCACAGCGCTGAGATTGAGCACTAAAATCCCTGGTATAATTCTGTGCCTCCCCACCTCCGTCACCGAGAGGCCAGAGCCCAGTGACTCAGTGGAAGATGGAATTACATAGTCTAGGACGGAGCCTTAGAGTAAAGGCATTAGTCATGCATGGCAGGCTGCTCAGAAAAGCCCACTCTGTAAATGAAGATGGTGAATGCCCGGCTCTGGCATCTTACCACAAGGATTGTTTATAGTCTCTTTATTTTAAGAAAAAAGGTAACATCCTATGTAGACTGAAAATTATAAACTTCTAAAAATCACCTGTTCTCTTTAAAAGTGCTTCACTTAGTTTTTCATGGCAAACGTGTAATTTCATCTCATCATCGTAGGCCTACGAGTCCCATTTTAGCTGCTCTCCTCTTGACGTGGCATCTCCTCCTTTTCTAATGGCCCCTTTCCACATCCAGGCACTTGTGCTATTTTTCCCCCCACCTTTCCTTCAGGAGGCAAAGATGCTGACTCCGAGGTGAGAAGTTCATGGCTGTTGACATTGGGCAGTTTCAATGGATGGTTGTTCAGTGGAACTCATTCATAGGTAGGACAGGGGAGTCTAAGTTGGTGTGGGCCTGACACATTGAAAAATCATGTGCAAGAGAAAAATTTGCTCGTAGTCTCCAGTTGACTTGAACTCAGGCTGGGAGGTCAGGATGAGGCAGTGGCCCATCCATCTCAATGGAGTGTTGCCCAGTGAGAGGTAATGTGTCAGAGGTACTGCTCTTGGTGCCTGCTGGGTGCCAGGGACAGTGTGAATGTGTGGTGTCATGCCTGCCACAGAGCTAGCACTTTCTGAGGTTTCCCTGGTACTTTCACTAGCCTTCCTGCTTTATTTTATCTTCGCTGACTTGTTTTGACATGATTGGTGATAATCTATCTCCAGGGGGCTGGTGAGGGTGCTTCAGATGCCCTTGTTCTGAACAGAATGAAATTACATCTGAAGTCCCTTGAACAAGTGTTACTCTATGTTACCTCATCTGATGAAATTTCCTGTGTGAAGTCTCAGGTCTAAAGGATAAGAAAAGGAGGGCTACTTCATGTGGTTACCTCTAGACTAGAATTCTAGAGCCCTGCCCATTTTTTCAGACTATGATATCTTTTCCAAGAGTGAAATTAATCATCTTTTATTTTTATAAGCCAGGAAAAAAATAACTCCTGTGCCTTCATTGTCCATTAGGGTGCACCGTGTCTGGGCAGGGGTTGTGGCCCTATGGGATAGGTACCCTACCCTCAACCCCTAGCTCCCAATTTTCTTCTGCATTCCTTCCTCTATCTTCATGCTCAGGGTTCCTGCTCCTGCAGAAGCCATACTCTAGCTTAGTCGTGATGTATAGTTCCTCCACTGTCTTCTGCTTAATGTGTACATTTTCATCAATAGGAGCATTGAGTCAATGAGACTCAACATATAGAGACTGAGAAATCCGATGCCCCCTAAAATTTATGTGTCTTCTTTGTGAAATCTCACCATATATTCAGGGGACACTCTGTTAGAGGATGAGGCCTCTATTCTTCATTTATAACCACTTCCATTACAAGGACCCTAATAGCTTCCCACTTTTGCATTTTTTGGGTCTTCTATTTGATATCTCCTCTCCCTCTTAATCTACAGTCTCTTCCCACTCACCACTTCTCAGAAGCCACAGTTCATGATCTGTTTTCTTTACACTAAACTTTTCCTAGCATTGACTGCTTTTCCTTAAGTATTCTCTCAGCATCTTAAACTCAACATGCACAAAACTAAATGATCATATTCTCCTCTAAACAAAATTCTATTGATTACTGTATTAAACACAATGGCACTACCATCTTCCCAGTCTCTTATATTCTTTGTCTTGAGTCCATCCATGCCTCTTTACTTTCTGTTGCCCTAAAATTTTCAGATTAGAACAATGATCATTTTATTTCATTTCACACTTTGCAAGTTAAGTTTCTGGTTTCATTGAATGCTCTTTGCTTACCTGGCATTCAAGTTAGCCATGTATGTTCTAGCCCACCTTTTCTCCCTCTAATCCTTTTTGGTTCTTTGACACATGGATTTTGTCTTTTGTTTTACTGAAACTGTTTCCTCCAATTAAAAAAAATATTTTTATTGATTCCAGAGAGGAAGAGAGAGGGAAACATCAATGATGAGAGGTAATCATTGGTAAACTGCCCCTTGCACATGCCCCTCTCCTCCCCATTCCTAATTGGGGATTGAGCCTGCAACCTGAGTAAGTGCCCTGACTGGAAATCAAACCCTGACCTCCTGGTTCATAGGTCCATGCTCAACCCCTGATCCATGCTGGTCGGGCTGTCCCCCCAAATTGATCATTGACTGTCTTTTCACTAAAGCATTGGTCTGACTCATTGGGATGCAGTTGAACAGGTCTCTTTTTAAAAAGTGTTATATTTTTAAATCTAACTTGATATCCATTTTTTGCTTGGTGAGCTCTCTCTGATTTTCTTCTCATCTTCGTGTTATGACTGTTTAATTATCAGCTTCCAAACAAACGTAAAACTTGATTTAGCTCCTCCTTTTCCCTCCTCATGCTTTCCCTGGGTGAATTTAACCACTCCCATGATTTTAACCTTTCTAAACATTGTATGCAGTCTCTGACTTCTTTTTATATGAGCACCCAGCCTGGATTTTCAAGTTTGCTGCTTTTCCTTAAGTATTCCCTCAGCATCTTAAATTCAGCATGCACAAAACTAAATGATCATATTCTCCTCTAAACAAAATTCTATTGATTATCATATTAAACACAATGGCACTACCAGCTTCCCAGTCTCTTATATTCTTTGCCTTGAGTCCATCCAGGCCTCTACTTTCTGTTTCCCTAAATTTTGCAGATTAGAACAGTGATCATTTTACTTCATTTCACACTTTGCAGGTTGGGAGTTTGTACAGAGCTCACCTGGGTGATTCCTTTGCTCTCATCCTTATTGAAGTCGTCAGTGGCTTCCACACTTACTCACCTGTCAGGTGCCTTGGTGGGAGGGCTGGGAGGCTGGGCTCTGTGGGAAATGTCCCTAGAGCTCCTCTAGATGGTCTCTCTAGCATGGTAGGCTCAGGGTAACTGGACTTCTTACCTGGGGTCTCAGTGCCCAGACAGCATGTGCTAAGAGATAGGAAATGGAGACTGGCAGTATTAGGGGCTGGGCTTGGAACCTAGCACACCATCACTTCTCTTGTATCTGATTGGTCACATTGATAACCCAGCTTCAAGAGAGGGGTCAGAGCCCAACCTTAACTGGTGGAATTTCAAAGAATCCATAGCCTTCTTTATTTTATTTTTAAAAAATATATATTTTATTGATTTTTACAGAGAGGAAGAGAGAGGGATAGAGAATCAGAAACATTAATGAGAGAGAAACATCCATCAGCTGCCTCTTGCACACCCTCTATTGGAGATGAGCCTGCAACCAAGGTACATGCTCCCAACTGGAATCGAATCTGGGACCTTTCAGTCCGCAGGCCAAAGCTCTATCCACTGAGCCAAACTGGTTTTGGCTCCATAGCCTTCTTTAATTTGCCATACTTTCGCTAACCCATCACTTTGAATGTTTGCCTAAATTTTTATTCACATTGACACCATTAGAAGTCTCAGCTTCACTTGTTTCTCTTCTGAGCAACTGCAGTGTCCTCAAATGAACCTCTCCTTTCTACCCAATTTCCCAAGTACACTGTTGTAAGAATAATTTTATCAACGTTTCATCTAATGTAATATTAATATACTATGGTAGCTTGTTGCCCAAATATAGAGACCTTAGACATTAGTATAGTTTGCCTCCCAAACCTTAACCCTACCTACTCTGTAAGCTGCTTCCCACTATATCTCCTTTTGTATCCCCTGGTGTTTGGGACAAGTATAGCAGACTGTTCCCAAAACACTTTGCCTACTCCTTCCTCTTGCCTCTTCAGGGCATCCTTTCACCCTATCCTCTTCCTTTGGCATGGAATGCACTTCCAGAAGTCTCCATCTGCTGAAATCCTCTTTATCCTCCAAAATGAAACTCAAACGTGAGTCCCTCTGTGGATACACCCTTCATCTGTCTAAATAGCACGAGGACTCTCAACTCCCACCGCATTCCTGCTTCTTTTTATGGCTTTTTAACAACTTGGATTATAGTTATTTTTATAAGCCTATCTTATTTTAAAGCTTATTCATCTTTTAAATTATTCATAGGCTTTCAAGTATCAGCACTCCCAGTATAGTAATTTCATCTCACCCAGTGGGTGCTCAGTATAGATTTCATTGGATTTATATTTGGTCCCTAGCCAGAGACTTTGCAGATCATCCATGCAAAGGATGGATGACCTGCAAAGTCTATACATTTCAAAGGATAAATTCACTAAATATGGGCAATTTTTAAGAGTCGGGTAGCATATTAATAACTGGCTTATAAGTCAATGACAATGGTTATAGTCTTATTCAATAGGGTCTTTTGAATATTAAAAAGGAAGGGCAGGGTTCTCAGGGTTCCCACAGATAGGTCTGTGTTTGCATGTTCCAATGGAAAACCAATTGATGATCCCAGCCCTTAAACTTCATTCCTTAGGAAAGTGATCGTGATGTTTCCAATGGACCTTAAACTTGAACATTTCTCCTTTTATAAAAAATGGACTATCTCATCAAATGATTGTGAGAAAAAGGTCCTTATTGAGACACACATACACTCACATGTATCTGACTTCAGAAAAATGTCTGCTTCTCAAAGCTCTCAGCTCTTTTTCTTTTTTTTCTTTTCTTCAAGGTAGTGGTAACAGGGCATGACCAAAGGGCCACCACCAGAAACGCTGAGCTCGGTTCCATTCAGGTGTTCTCCTTTGTGTTTCAGGCACTTTTCCCACATGACGGGAGGACAAGCTTCTGGTTAGAAGACAAGCGCAGAGCCCAAGCTCTCCTGCCCACCATGAAGGGCCCCTGTGTCATCGCGTGGCTGTTCTCCAGCCTGGGCTGGTGGAGACTGGCCCAGCCCACGACAGACGCTTCTCAGTGCCAGAGAGCGGAGCACCCGGTCATTTCCTATAAAGGTAAGGACAGGCATGCTCTGAGTGCCACGGCACTGTCCACACTTAGTGACAGGGTAGCAGTTGCTCCACTACTCTTACTTTAGACGTTGTTCAAAAATAGGAGCAAACATATGAAATCCTTCATCGCCAGAATTTCATGTCCAGAAACAGATCACTAACTCAAGAATTTTCACAGATAAGGAAGCCCCTGTGTTGAGACCACTGTTATGTAGCAGGTGCTGGAAGCATCCTGGGCCTTTGAACCAGGGGGTAAAAATGTGACCCACAGACATAACACCAAAGAAAAGGAAAACAAACAAACAAAATCTCAGCTCAGCATTTCCCCACAAAACTTTAGCATTGCCACAAAACATGTGATTTGTGTTCCTAACTGGCTTTGTATGGCAGACAGAATTGGTTTAATTGTCTCTGTTCCTCTGTGGATCAATGGGATTAATGAATTGGTATGTGTATCCACTCATGTGTTTTTTCATTAATTAGTATTTATTTAGAGTTCTTTTCACCCTGGACACTCAGCATGCAGGAAGAAATTGAAATGTCTTTATCTCTGTCCTCAATGAACTCAGTTATATTATCAAGTGAATCATAATTATTCAGTCATTGTATTTAATAATATACAACAATTTCAAATAGACAAAAATAGAAAAGATAGTTTAAGGGATACCCAAACCCTGTAATTATTAATTCATGGCCCACTTTTTTTTTTTTTTTAAATAAATCCTCACTTGTAGTTCACACCACACCCACCAAATTATTTTGAAGCAAACAATAAATCTTACAATTGTATCTTTATTATTTTAGTTTTACTATAAAAAGAGAATTTAAAATACCATAATCATATCAAACAGACAAAAATAACAATAAAAAATAATTCCGTAATGTCACCAGACATTTGGTAAGCATTATGAGATCCTGAAGGGTCTCATGGATACTTACGCATTTTTATAACAGTGGGATTAAATCAAGATCTAATGAAGTTTACATATTGCAATTCGTGGTGTATCTTTTGAGTCCTTTTAATGGTTTACTGTTTGTTGTTGTTGTTGCTCCCCTTGCATATTACTTATTTAAAAAACTCTAAGTTCTTAGTAGTATAGAATTTCCTACAGTGTGGGTTTTGCCAAATGCATTCCATTGGTGTTGTCCAAATGTCCTTCTGACTAGAATGTTCCTGTAAACTTGTACCGATATCAAGGCTGCTTAGAATCAAGTTCAGATCTTTCTCTCTCCACTCTGTCATGGATGGTGCTGTGTACTTCCATTGGAGGCAGATGACTGAGTGTGAAGTTAGCAGTCATTGATGATCATTGCCTAAATTTACTGATTTATTCAGGGGTACAAACCTGAAATTTCCTCATCTTGTCATTCTTCTTCATTTAATGACAAGAATATTTCTATACAAAACAACTTTTCTTCGCCATCTCATTTGATTATCCTGAGGGTACTCCTTATATAGGAATGGCTGAATCAGTTTCTTTAAGACTAGTGAGGTTTGTTTTTTTTTTTTTTTTTTTTTAGCATTATCCAAAGAGGACAAATAAGATGTAATGTTTGCTTTCTGTTTATTTTTCTTATTTTGATGATGGTGGTGATTTTAATTCTCACCAGAGGATATGTTTTTAATTGACGAGAGAGAGAGAGAGAGAGAGAGAGAGAGAGAGAGAGAGAGAGAGAGAGAGAGAGAGAGAGAGAGAGAAACAGAAACAGAAACATGGGTCATTTGCCTCTGATACATGTGTCGACTGAGGCATCAAACTCACAACCTGAGTATGTGCCTTGAGCAGGAATCAAACCTGAGACCCTTTGGTGCATGGGACGATGCTACAACCAATGGAATCACACCAGCCAGGGCTGATTATTAGAGTTATTATTAATACCTGGGTGTAATGTTTGATATATTATTTGAAGCAGTTACAGTTTTTGTTCTTATAGATGGTAAAACGACATCTCAAGCCCTGGGAGCCTCTTGAATTTGGCTCCTGAGTTCTTTTGACACAAACCAAGTTGCTTCTGATAACGTGCTGACTCTCCGGGACAACAAGATGTCGCTGACTCCTCTTAGTCATTTTCTTCCGTAGACCCAACAACCTGCCATTTTTGGCTGATGTTGCGTGGAGGTGCTCAGTTAGGTGTCTTGACCTGAGGAAAACATTTAAAAAAAAATGCACCATATATACTTTCTAGACAGTTAGTTTCAAGTCCCTTCCTGACTGTATTCCTGAACCTCTTCTGTCTTCTGTCTACATCTTTTTCTCCCGTGCACATAATCCTGAGTCTCTGCAGCCAATATAATTATTCCTTTGCCTTTTCCTGAATATTCAGCTGTTTTGGAATAACAGTTTCATGCAACTGGAATCATTTTTGACTACTAAAAACTCTGTACAATGATTCTCTTCTTTTCATTGTTAGCGTATACATTTCATTGGGAGATTAAAGCAGAATTACTGCCTTGAAATCACTTGAAATAATTTCCTCTTGTATGGTTATGCCAACTCAAAACGCAACTAGTTTTTTTGAATTTTGCTTTTGTTTTTTAGATGTTTTTAAAATTTACATCTCGTTATTGTGTGTTGCTTCAAAGTCAAATCCATCAAACAAGGATGTTCAAGGAAACTAGCTTTTCTTCTTCTTTTCCTCAACCTGTTTAGTCTCTGCTTTTAGCTAACTGTTTACTTAGTGTTTAAAGTTCATGCTTCTTTTTTAATATAAACATAGATGTATACACACATATATTCTTGCCCTCCTTTCTTAGATAAAAGCTTGCATACATATAAAATTTTCTCTATGTAGCATTTTTGACATAATGATGTATCCTTGAGGCCACTCACTAGTCAGATAGATTTATGTCATTTCTTTTTCTAGCCACGTAGCTCTTACTATGTGATGAACATAGGTTATTTTCTGTCATTTGTGATCATGGACTATTAAAATAAGCGATTAAAATAGTCCATTTAATAGGCTATTAAAATGAGTAGCACCTCCTGCAGTCAACTTTTAGTGTTTTTGCAATAGTACCATTGGGAGACATTCCTAGAATTGGGATTGCTGTGTCAAAAGGTAAATGCACATGTGGTTTGCTAGATATTACCCAATTTCCATTAATGAAGGTTGTGCCATTTTGCATTCTCTTTGCTCTGGATGTGAGTATCTGTTTACAATCAACTTTTCCAGCAAAGTATACTATTAGTCTTTCGGATTTGAGCCAATCTTATAGCTCATAAGTGGCAACTCAGCTTATTTTAATTTGCACATTCTAAATTAGGAGTGAGTGTACAACAGACATTTAATTGGTACCTATTATGTGAGAGGGTCTGTGCTAAATATTGAGGAGCTAGAGACAAAAAACACAGTCTGTGTAAACAAATTTGAATACCTTGAGGAATATAAACCAAAAGGACCGTTGTAAAAGCTTTTTACCTGCCACCAGAAGGAATTATCTAGTTGAGAACAAGGCATCATGGGATGCAATAACAGGGGACTTTTCAAGAGGGAGGTGGCCATCATAGCATTCAGTGATACAGAGAGTTAAGGAAGATGTGGGCCAGAGGGTAGAGTGAGAAACTCACCCTGGTTTGCCAGGGACTTTCCTAGGTTATCATTGAAAATCTTGTGTTCTAAGAAAAGCAATGGTATATTTGTTCCTTAGTGCTGCTGTACCAAAACACTATAAGCTGGATGGCTTAAAGGAACAGAGATCTCTTCTTGTACAGTTCTGCAGGCCAGAAGTCTAAAATCAGGTGTTGGGAGGTCCATGTTCTCTCTGAAGGCTCCAGGGAAGAATCCTTCTTTTCCTCTCTGTGTCTTCTGAGGATTGTTGCATGAGTTGACCTTCCTTGACATGTAGACTCATCACTCCAGTCTCTGAGTCTGTAGCCACATGGCCTCTGTGTGTGTCTTTTTGACCTCTTATAATGACACCAATCATATTGCATCTAGGGCTCATCCTAACCCAGCATGACTCCAATGCAACTAATTACTTCTTCAGAGTCTCTGCTTCTAAATAAGGCCACATTCACAGATATCCAAGATTAGAATTTCAATAAGTCTTTTGGGAGGACCCCATTCAAACCATAACAAACAGCATTTATCAGAACAGGCTTAGCGCAGTGCATGAGGAGAAACAGATGGCGATGAGCTGAGGGATACATGTGGGATGAAGAAATCAATATAAAAGGAGAGAATGATTGTTTCACCCAGCAGGGACATGAGGACAGGGGATAGCTATTAAGAGAGCATTATTTAAGCACTTCTAAATGGTGATGGGAAGAAGCCAGGTGATGCAAGATGCTGAAGAGAGAAGAATAGGGGGAGATAATTGATTAGCAAAGTCCAGGGCTGTAGGAGGGGTAGGATGCAGGGATTAGTTTACAGGAAGAAACTCCACCTCCAGTGTGGCTGGATGGAGAATGGCCAAGGCACCCAGGATGCAGGAAAGTTAGTGAGTGGGGGTGGCTGGAAGGGGAGGGAGTTCCTGAAAACCTCCAGGTCAGCTGAGAAGGAGTAGGCAGGGCAAGGGTCCAGAGTATGGGGGTTTTAGGAAGGAAGTGCTTCTCCGAACAAATGATAAGACTTGACCAAAATCACACACAAAGATTCCCTCTGTCCTTGAAATGGCTCATGTTACAGCTGAACAGGTGGCCACTGATCACCTACACCTCTTTTCTGTAACACACGACTCCACAAGAGGATTTGAGAAAGCAGGGTGAAATATTGATAAGGGAGAAATACAAGAAGGGCTAGACGGTCTTGACTTGCAAGATCTTGATTTCCATGTACATCTAGAATACAATATCATGAGTTAGTGTGGTAACCGTGAAGGCACTCTGCACAGAGGCAATTGGTGAATTGAACCAAATGCTATAGTCATGTCTTAATGCATCTAAGCACATCTTTTTTTTTTTTTTTTTTTTTTTTTTTTTAATATGTGTGTTTTTATTTCAGAGAGGAAAGGAGAGGGAGTGAGAGAGAGAAGCATCTATGGTGAGGGAAAATCATTGGTCGGCTGACTCCTGCATGACCCACACCAGGAATTGAACTACAACCTCCTGGTTCATAGGTCAACACTCAACCACTGAGCCATGCTGGCCAGGCATAAGCACATCTTATTGAAGTCTTTTTAAAACATTTTATTTATTTAAAAATCTAAAATTTAATTAAATTTATTGGGATGTTAATACCATATAAATATGAGGTGTCCAATTCTCTAATACAACATCTGTACATTGCATTGTGAGCTCATCACCCAGAGCCTAGTCACCATGTATTTGAACGCTTTTAGCCTCTTCATCCTACCCAACCCTTTCCTTCATGGAAGTCTTGATTCGATGTACCTGGCTAGGCAGAAGATGGGGCAGGACTATTTCCCCAGCCTCTGTGGGCTTCTCTGGTCTGCCGGAGTTCATTGCTCAACACGCTCTAACAGCTGGCTGGGTTTGCAAGGTTGCTCCCTGGCTGCATGTTCTGGCATATGTATCCCTGAGTGTGCAGGGGCTGCTGGAACACCCTGCCCATTACTGACAACCATTCACACTTATGTCCTTGTCGTTTGCTTAAAAGTCTGTTCCAGTAAAGAGGGGGAAAATATAGGGACCGTTCAAGACAGCATTTTTCTCAGCATGCTTACTGAGTCTCATAACCATTTCTGAAATGAGTTTTAAATGTTTAATGCTCGCTGAGGCAGACCATGCCATATTCTGCTTTTGTTTGTTTATTGATTAAAGTTTAACCCAGCTATTTCGAGAGCAGGCTACAGTTATAGGAATTGGTTTATGGGGAGCAATTATACGTTAAGCACAGAGGAAGGCCACTGATGGGGTGAGTCATGTCACACTCAGGCTCTCTTTGTGTGGGAGCCTTAATAACACTTTCTTCCCCAAGTAAACTCACAAGAGAAAAAAAATCATCTGTTAATAAAACCAAAGAATCACACTTGGTTTATGTAAATTTTAGTTTTTACAGAGAAAAGCATTGGGTTCAAGAGAATTTTCTACAATTGGTATTGACTTGTTAAACTACATACAGATTCATGTGAAAATATTAAAATGAAATAGTAAAATCAATTTCATGCCATCTATTTTTAATTAAAATAAATTTCCTAATTCTTCCTTGGAGAATGTAGGCCACTCTCATGCAGTCATGCCCATGTGTGATTTACAGAGGTCAAATGGTAACTCTGAGAACAGGGAGAAACACTAGAAACAATTTTAATCAAGGTTTCCATACTGGAAGACTGAACTCTTACAGGGACTCAAGAAATCAACTACTACAGCTTGTGTTGTAATGATGAGGGTCCCAGAAAACAGAGAAGAGGAAAAATCCAATGAGAGCCAGACATCACATGATTGTCTGGGGCATGAGACACCAGACAGCCAAAATTCGACAGAAAATGCAGTACCATGAGACGTGCATTTAACTGTGGAACATTTATAGGCCAAAGGACATATATGGAGCCATAGGACAGGTATGGAGCCATGGGGCTTGCATGGGGCCATGGGACATGTATGGGGCCATGGCATAGAAATGGTTCCTTGGGGCTCCTTCCAGCATCTCCATCCTTGTATTCTAAAAAGGTTGGTTGCCCTAGCTGATTTGGATCAGTGGATAGAGCACTGGCCTGCAGACCAAAAGGTCCCAAGTTCAATTCCAGTCAAGGGGACATGTCCAGGTTGTGGGCTTGATCCCCATTAGGGAGTATGCAGAAGGCAGCTGATCAATGATTGTCTCTCATCACTGATGTTTCTCTCTCCCTCTCTCTCTCTCTCTCTCTCTCTCTCTCTCTCTCTCTCTCTCTCTCTCTCCCCCCTCCATCCCTCCCTCCCTCCCTCTCCCCTTTCTTTCTGAAATCAATTAAAAAATATATTTTTTTAAATATAAATGTATTTAAAAAATTCAAATAAAAGGTTAGTTCAATGTGACTCCAAGGATAACTGAGGTTGCTCAAGTTATACCCTGTGTAGTCCAAAGTGCAGCAGGTAGTAGGCCAAGCAATGCCAGTGCTCCAGGGACTGTGAGCAAGTCAAGGGAACATAGGGAGAGGCGGGGCAAAGGGCAGGTTGGCAGTTAGCAGAGCAAAAGGAAATGTGTACGTGGCCACTTTGCAAACAGGTAGGAGACAGCCTCTCAGAGGTGGGAGAGGCTGGGGGTTCCCAGAAGTTAATACTCAGAAGAATCAACAGAGAGGTTCAAAACATGTCCTATATTTTTATTGTCAACATTAACAAATAAATGCTTTTACCACAGATATAAACACTGAGAAATATAATTTCATAATCCAAAAGAAAAAGAGAGGATCCATAAAAAATAATCATTAATCCTGTGGAATCAGACTAGAAGCCAAGTTTAAGATTCTGTGCTGGACCCTTTCAGTCATGATTCTTTCAATCACCTTTGACTCCATGTGGAGATAAAGGCAACTGTTCAAATTCAAGGGACAAGTGCCCCACCCTAGTCCTGCCCAGTAATGGCCCAAGCTAGCATACACACTTAGTTCCATAAATATTTTGACTTTTGTTATGCATACATGAATGTTTCATATACTGTAATGTCAAAATCATATTGGGCAAAATATTCAAACTAGTTTGCAAGTGAAGCAACTAAAGTACATGCACACTGCCTACCTTTGACACTGAAAATGGCATTTGTGAAAACACACAGACACAGACACAGACACACAGACACACACATATATATATATAATGATTTTTTACGGAGAGGAAGGGAGAGGGATAGAGAGTTAGAAACATTGACAATAAAGAAACATCAATCACCTGCCTCCTGCACACTCCCTACTGGAGTAACCAAGGTTGGAATCTAACCTGGGACCCTTAAGTCCACCTGCTGATTCTCTATCCACTGAGCCAAACCGGTTAGGGCCACAATTTTTATTTTAAAGTCTGTTGCTAGTTTGCTATCTGAGAAAAAATGGAATATTAAAAAAGTTTCCACTTTCCAATTCTACAATGTAGGTACATCATGATTATTTAAAAATGCATAAAGTGTATACTACATTTTCTTCTAACATCTCTGTGAGTTATTCATTAAATAAACTGGTTCCAATACCTGCATTGTACTTTGTTGATGTTATTATCTTTTGACTGATGAGACCCTGAGATGGCCCCTGTTATATGTTTTTTTTTATAAATAATGATTAGGTTCTGAAAATGATTTATTGGGTTTTGAGAATTAACAATGAATTTTGTATTACTTTTGTGTGCTAGGGCCACTAGTGAAATAATTTATGACTGAACATCTATATTTTATCCTAAGATAAAATGTTTGTGTTTTGATTGATTTGTCTTGGTGGGGAATAGTTTTTATTATTTTAAGAGTACAAATGGAATACTTGATAAGCAAACTAGTTCAATGCGATTGCTTTAGAACTGGGAATACGATTTTGTGAAGTTGGTGTCAGAATTTTGATTTAAAACCTTCATTTGGCCTCAAGTAGTATGTTACTGGGTTTTATTCATCTTTAAGCATATCATAGGCTTTCTAAGCATTAAATGGCTAATTTATCTGTTTGTCACACTGAAGGTAGATAAAAATCTTGTTATTTTATGCATGAAGGAAGAGTTGGAGATTAAATGTATGGAGTGTAAAGTTTTAATTATGCAGTATTTTTCTTGAACTTATGACCTCTTGTGTTCTAGTATGAGGGCAAGATAAGCCGCCATGGCTACATCTGAGAGACAAAACATTAGACCAACTCTAGCAGACAGCAGTGCTGAAATGTTTCTGTCATCATTGTGACAAAGAAAAGACTCCAGTGAGGTTCTTAAATCTAACTTAGTTTATCTATTAATATAATCAATACCATAACTTTTAATTTTCTGGGAGGACTTCTATTACTGAGTGAAGAAGGGCCAATGATCTACTCTGGCTCTCAGAGGATTCTGTCTGATTTCTGTTTGGTTTCCATTTCCTGCATGTGGCTCACGGGTGGACTTCAGAGAGCCTGAGCACGTATGTCTTGCATGAGGCAGGAGGCATTCTCATTCATAATCAAGAGCTCATTGGTGTTGTATGCTAACTGCCAAAATGAACAGATGCCTCCAACCCACCGTGACAAGGTGCGGTAAAACAAGGTGACTATTCCCACCTCGGTAATACATGTGAGGTAGACTACACATTCTATCAACTGAAATCCATAAGACCAGATCCTGACGCCAGAAATGCCTAGCAAACTGCTTCTCTTGGCTCTCAGAAGGTAACTGAAAATTGTCATTCTCATTTGCATTTTTGAGTGTTGTGCCAGATAAGACATTCCAAAATATAAAACTACAGACCAGTAAATCTCACACACGTCTTAATAAAATTTTATCAGTTGAATTCAGCAATTAAAAAAAAAGGATAATATATTGTATCCAATTGATCTTTATTCCCAAAATGCAACATTGTGTGGGATTTCAAAGGTTTAACATTTAAAAATCAATTAATGTAAATCAATTTATTAACTATACTTTAAAAATATTTATTTCAATAAATCTAGTAAAAATATACTGTTTTACTTAGAATGAAAAAAATCACTTGATAAATTTTAGCTCATATTCTGGATGAAAACTAGGAGTTAAATGTATTGTCACAACATGACAAAAGTCATCTTAATAAATCTAAATCTAACATGATACTTAATGGATAATGGTTAAAGGATGAATGCTTTCCACACAAGTAAGTTGACTCTTACCATTCAGTGATTTTAATTATCATTGTGCTAGCCACTCTGAAATGTAATAATATATAAATGATTTCTAATATTTATTTTATTAAAAGTAATAAAATATATTTATATATTTTAATAAGTAATATAATAAACAAGTAGATGGCATACAGATTGGAAAGGAAGAATTACAACTCTTCTTGGCAAATGAGATTATCTATATGGGACAGTCTAATTAAATTTTTTAAAAGAAATATTAAAGCCAACAAATGAATTTCTCATGATTTCAACATATGTAGTGAGTATAAAATATTATTGCATTATGATATATTGTCAACTAATAATTAGAAATTGAAATTAAATTGTATCCTTTACAGTAATATTATAGATATGAAATAAGTATATATTTAACAAGATATGTGTAGCTGAATATTGAAAACTGAAAAAGATTACTAAGAAAATTAAAAAGACCTAAACAAATCACAAATATTTATAAGTCAAAAGATTCAGTTTTAAGATATCAATTTGTACTATATGTATTGCAGCTATAACACATGAATTGCAATCTATAGGTTTGTAACAAATCCAACCAAAATTTTACTGTTCTTCTATTATATAAATTGAAAAGCTGTTTTTAAAATTTATATGGAAATGCAAAATATTTAGAAAAACTGAAAATATTTTAAGATGATAAAGCTTAGAATACTTTTGAGCACCTGACTTCAAGATAATGTGGTGTTTCCACAAGGACAAACATATAAATCAATGGAACAGAAATCAGAGACCAGAACAAGATCCCACAAATATTGCTGGTTAATTTTAAACAAAGTGACCATAGTAATTCATTGAGGAAATGATAGCTCTTTCAACAAATAGTACTGGAAAAATTGGACATCTCTATGGCAAAATTAGCTGAAATGGATCATAGACATAAAGAACTAAATTTATAAAGCCTCTAGAAGAAAATCTATGAAAAAATTTTCTCTGACCTTAGACACAAAAAGCACATAAAAGAAAATATGAAATTTGACCACAGCAAAATTAAAAACCTTTGCTATGCAAAGACACCATTGAATATCTGGAAATGCAAGCCAAATGCTATGTGAAAATATTTACAAGACCTGTGTCTACTAAAGATGGTGTGTCTACATATATAAATAAACTATTACAACTTAAGAAAATAAGTAATCCAAATTTTAAAAAATGGACTAGAGATTTATAGTTTATAAAATACAAATGACAACCATAGTGAGATACCTCTATACATGCAGCAGAGTGACTGAAATTAAAAAGGCTGATAATACTAAGCATTGGAGAGAAGGTGGAGGGACTGGACCTCACGCTTTGCTGTTAGTAATTTATGATGGTGCAGCCATTTTCAAAAACACAGTTTCCTCAGAAGTTACACATACACTTACCCTAAATACCATTCATAGGTATTTGCTTAGGGGTAATGAAATATTAAATAGGGTCTACAGAAAGATTTGTGCTCAAAAGTTTACAGCAGTTTTATTTATATTAACCAATATGGAAAATTCAAAGGTCCATCAATGGGGGTGGACAAATTAATTATGTAAAATGGAAAAATACAATAAAAAACAAATGAGGTGAATCTTCAAAATATTATGCTAAGTGGGAAATTCCAGATACAAAAGACGATATACATATTATGTATTATTATCTTATGTGAAATCTTACAGGAGAAAAAAAACTAAAGCAATAGAATACCTATCAATGGTTTTCCTGGTTACAGGGTAATGGAAAAATTTCACTGCAAAGGTTTGTGAGAGAACATATAAGTTAATTCAAATTTTAATATCATCATTGAGGAGGTGGTGACAGGGTTTATACATTTGTTAAAAGTTGTTGAATTTACATTGGTAAATGTTATTGTGTCTAAATTAACCTAATTTAAAAAAAAATTACAGTATTATTTCCAACTGTAGAGGAGAAGCAATGACTTGCCAAGAATGTAAGACCCGGTAATCAAATTGCTTGCAAAGCAGCCCGAGTTTGTCAAAACACTGTGTCCAGTTTCCTTAGCACTAAGACCGAGCATAACATGACAGCTTTACAACGGGAAAGTTAATATGAACAACATATTATGCAACATTTAATAAAATGTGTAACTATGTGTGTGATAGAAAAGCTACGCAAAATTCAAAATATTCAGGCCTATGATGGAAACCCCTCACATAAACTATTTAATCTGTCAAGTTTTCCCCCAAAGTTGTTTTAAAAGATAAAAAACCTAATAATTTAGGATAACGATGTTATTAGAGAGATAATTTATATGGAAAGTTTCTTCTTTAAACATTGTCCTGGCCCCTGGGTAATCTTTGGAGGAAAATATTTCTGACTTATATGTGCTTTGAGACATGTCATCACATCCGAGCATTGCTGATTTGTAGGTTAGTTGGAAGGAGACTTGACTTGGGGTGGTGAACGCACATTACAACATACTGATGATGTATTATAGAATTGTACTCCTGGAACCTATATAATTTTATTAACCTATGTTACCCCAATATATTCCATAAAAATAAATTTTATAAAAGAGGTAATAGTAAGCACAGCGAGGAAATGAGAGGAGCGTTCATTTAGCCACAGTATCTTTGGTTGTAATGTGTACAACTCTCCTTTTTTCCTTTCAGGGTTGATTTTCTGCAGGCAGTCTTTTACTTCTTCTCACTCCTGCAATTAGCAATGGGGCAGTAAGAGGACCTACTGGCACAAAACAGTCCAGTAGAACTTTCTGTGATGATGGAAATGCTCAAACTCTATGCTGGCAAATATGGTCCTGTTAGCTATGCGCAGCTACTGAGCACTTACATGTTGCTAGTGCAACTGAAGTAATGAATTTTCAGTTTGCTTAATTAAAATATAAATTGTCATCTATTGATGGTGACTATCATTTTGAAAGCTCAGGTGTGGACTTTTGGCTTCTAGCATTATATATAAAAATATTGGCCTAGGCTGCTATGTGTGTGTGTGCCTGTGCGAAGGCTGTTATAACTTGGCATATATTAGAGTCTTCTTTTGGAAACCATCATGGTTCATGTTTTAAGAAATCTGGCCTTGGAAAAGAAAAATTTTTCCTAGAAGTGATTTTTATACTTCTGCTATTAATTACTTCACTGATGTAAAGAAAATCTCTTATTGTTTTTCTGGTTGGTTTCAATTTCCTTAAGTGAAAAATAGGCTTAATTGGGTTTTTATATGAAAGGTTTTACCACAGTGATCATTCTATTGCTCTTTAAACTAAGCTAATAAGGTAGCCTATGAGGCATCTGGGATATTCTTTATCTCTTAGAGAGAACTCCCTTCTCTCTTTAACCCTGCTTAGACAATAACACAATCAGATTTCGCATTAAAGGACAAAATAGAAATTGAGATGCTATTGACATTGTTGACATTAACATCATTTGTATCACAAATGTTTATTTAATAGGAAAATTAATAGTTTATATGAAGAATGCTTTGATTTTTCATTTTCATACGTTTTCATAGCTAACTAACATATAAGAAGTTTAGAATCATATTCTACTTTAGATTTAGCACTTTTTCTTGCTCCCTAGAAGGAAAGAATTCAGAGATGAAATATTAAGATCTATTTGAAGTCATCAATGCAGTAGTGGGATTTAGAAAATTACTCTGAAAGCTGCCTGGCTATTAGGCTTAAACCATCCATTAGAAATATTGGGGCTTCAAGTAACAGATAACTGACGTCTAGTGGTTTAAGTCACAAGGAGACTTATTGTTCTCTAACTAGAAGTAAAGGGCTGGTTCAGAAGTGTCAAAGCCCCAGCTCCCTCATGTTGCTCGATCATCCTCATGGAACTGGCTTTTGCTTTCTGTGTTTACTTCACATTGGGATGCTGCTGGCAGCACTGAAAGGCAGGCAGCAGAGGAGGTTGGAGGATACCCAACTTCTCTACTCATCTGTTTTATATCAGAAATCAACAGCATAGGAGAACCTTTCATGTGCAGAGTTGTTTACGTGCACGTAGCCATCCCTTGTCACGTGACTGACTAGGTACAAGGGGGAAAGGAAATGTTTGCCAAATGGGAATGGAGAAAATTATAACTGAACCCCTGAGTCCAGTCGGCCGGGAACTAGGGTGAGGCGAGGACCCAACTGTCAGTGCAATATTTAGGAGGCACCCAAAAATTTAGTGATAAAAATAAATAATATGTTAATGCAATATTAAAAAAGTCAATATTCATGACAAAAAATTTCATACTGAACAAAGGATCTGATCAGTGTAGTTTCCTGTCAAGCCCTGTTGGATTTCTAATGTCTTTATTAAAAATGTGGGCAGTTTGTTCATTAGGGATTTTGTAAGTTATGAGTGTAGACTTTTAAAAACATTGAATTAAGGTATTGTTTGAATAGGTAAGGTTTTTTTGGGGGGCACCCTCTTAAATTTGACACTCAAGGTGAGGACCTCACTCACCTTCATCTTGTCCCAGTGCTGCTGTATAACAAACTCAGGCTCTGTTGGCAAAGAAGACTAGTGGGCAGCAAAGCTTGCCTCCACAGCTGTGTAATTGGTTCTGGTGTATGTGCCCCATGAATATTCATAAATCTGTTTCTGTTCCCTATCTGCTCCATGGACTATGTCTGCCTCTCCTCTGTCATTCTAAAACCCTGGTTGATAAACAAGGTCTACTCTATCTTGTGTCACTTTATAAACAATGAATATTCAAAAATACTCTTTTTAATGGAAACGTTGAGTGGGTCCTCTCTTGATAAGAAACAGAAAACTTACTCTAGCACTGTGATTTTCAGCTGGTGTGCTGCAAGAATTTTTAAAACGTGTGATACCTGATTGTCAAATTAAAAAACAGCCAATACAACAATAGCCACTGGTGTAATCAAAATTATAACCATTTTTTTTGGTAAAATCGGCAGAAAATACGATAATTTCATGGTTTTCCACAGAATGTTAGTAGCTTATGTGTGCCATGAGATGAAAAGGTTCAGAATCGCTGCCCTAGCAGAGTTTGTATTCCCAAACAAATCTGAGATACACTAAAGAAGTGCAAGAATTTCCCATTTTTGTATTTTTCTCATTAATTTTTTTTTAATGACTTGAAATTTGAAAGACAAATCATGAAAAAGTTGAGAGAATAGAAAGATCTGCTGGTACCTTTTTGTGTGTCCTGATATGGGCAATGGGAATTTGATGGTCTTTGAAGATGGTTGAGTATGTTCCTATTTTAAGGCACTCATGCCATAAAATTGTAGAAGTCATAATTATGCAATATGAAAGCTGGCATAAAAGAATCCACTCTTCATTTTAATCTAATGTTATCTTTGGTTTGATTAACTATACTAGTGGTTGATGTTGATAAACTGTTTATTTGAAACCTCTTAAGCTTTCCTTCCCCTCAAGGGGCATAATAAAGACAAGCTATCTCTCAGTGGAGAAGCTTTAAAATTCTATCAAGGATGCTTTTGTGACTATAAGTAACTTTCCTCCAATGAAAATTTTATATGAAGAAAAATTTATGTAAACCTGTGAAACCTGACTAATATAGATATATAATAGGAATTTCATGCAAGGCTATAAAATACGTTTGTATTAAGGGTCCAATGTAGTATTCACACCATTTATAAGATATAAATTCTTCAGTCTCAAAGGTGGGCCTGCACAAAATTGTTCAGTGTTTTCTCTGATTTAATTCAGCTTTTGAAAGTTCTTAAGGGCAATGTTTAGAATTTATTGGGAGGGGGAAGGGAAGAACATATGGAAATAATAAATTGACAGAGTGGGTTGTTAAAGATGGCTGCTATGGGAAAATTTAATGTTTGCAGCAGCGAGAGTAAAAATGGAAAGATTACAGTGAACTTTGCATGTGTTTATCATTACCATTCTTATTTTGGACTTCACTTTCCCCTGAGCCAAACCTGAGCACCCAGGATTTTTAAACTATCTTCTTCTTTAAGCAACCAATAAAATATGTTTCTCTTTGCTATATCTTCTTGCTTCATGCCCTGTCTACTTCCATATACCCCATTTTCTTCCTGGCCATTTGAGATGCCTTATTTTATTTCATTTTTTGATTCAGTCACCCCATTGCATGAATTAACAGTTGCTTTTGTTGCAACTGAGCAAGGGATTCTTTGCAGATCTGTATCTCCTGAGCAGGGGTTGGGGTATATAGTTGGAGAATATTCCGTCTGCTCTGTGGTTCGTTTTGTAATCCTCAAAACACTCTGGGATTCCTCTGCCACCATACCTAAGTGATGCTTCCATTGATATTGCCAAGAATTTCACACTCCTACAGAGAGAAAGATAGCTCCCAAAGGATGTGTAAGTTTGTTATGCAGCAACAACTCTCTAAGACTTCAGGCCAAGCAAAAACATGTGCTAGCACTGGAGCTACTTTTCAGCCAATGCAACCCTGTGAGCTTCTAGATCTTCTTTCATTGCAGCAGTTTGCTTCTGACCTGTTCCTGCCCTGCCATATGGCTGTGCCCTCCCTCCTCTGCTGCGGTAGGTGGAGGAGCAGCGTGCTGTTTCCCAGAGCAGACCCAGTACACAGCCACATCTGCCTCCGCGCTCAGTTTGTTTTTTATCATCTGTGGGACATTAACGGACCAGTGCGCGTTTTCAGATGGAGTAAAACAGAGAAGATTATATCAGCACTTTGCAATGATTTCCTGTGTGCTATAACTGTTCATCATAGATTAGAAGGACTTATGCCGTTTATAGTCTGAGACCAGCTCCTTGACTGCATAACCATACAAACAAAGCACTATCAGAAGAAGCAAACACGACTGTAAAAGCTCATGAAAAATTCTGCTCTGATGAAATGGATACAGAGCCTTGGAATCTTTAATTAGTGAGGGTTTTATAACCATATTAAAAGAAAAAAATGCCCCCCCCCCCCGAAAAAAAAAGCCACAGCTCAAATATCATGCCTAGATATCTTGCTAAGAAGTCCTCCCCCTTTGCCCCCAATCCCCCCACAGGGTCGAGGGCAGGTGATATACTGAATTGCTTTTGGGCAAGTCATCATTTCTCCTCTAATCATTTTCATATGGTTTTGCACATAAAAATTAAGATTTGAGTTGGAGACTTTAAAGAGTTTTTGCTTTAACCTCAGTTACTAACACTAAAATCTTCTCACATTTGGTATTTCTCTAGCATGGGGCCTAGTACAGAGATTAGCATGTGTGTGGGCTGAATCCCGAAATCAGGGGGCAAGCAGAT
This sequence comes from Pipistrellus kuhlii, assembly GCF_014108245.1. Classification (NCBI taxonomy): domain Eukaryota; kingdom Metazoa; phylum Chordata; class Mammalia; order Chiroptera; family Vespertilionidae; genus Pipistrellus; species Pipistrellus kuhlii. The sequence continues at coordinate 10,367,614 of NW_023425540.1, read as the reverse complement.
TAACTGTGTTTACTTGGTTTTTACGTTCTCTTTTTTGGGATATAATTAGCACTTAAATTAGATTTACTTTAGTAGTTTAAATTCTATTTTGAAAAGGCAGATGTAAAATTGAAAGTAGGGACTGAAAATTACATACCTCTTCCCCAAAGATTTAAAATGTTAATATTTGTCAGTGTGAAAATGTTGGGCGAGCACTCCACATATTTTCTCTGTTCATTTGTAGTAGTTTTCCTGGTTACTGAGAAACTGATGTGAAAGCAAATGAAAACAGTTATTATAAAAGATTTTCAGCAAAAGAACTGACTGAGTTTATGGGAGAAATCTTTTACCCTCCTATAATGGCATTGAAAAAACCAGAGCTGCCCCAAAAGCAAGAAAGGGGGAATCCCAAGAACTGATATTAACAAGAGGAATCACGTGGAAGGGGCTTAGGGGCTAGGGTTTTCAAACATGCTTAGAAATAGGAGTAATGGGTGGTACGGGGTCCTGGTGGGAAGGAAGAGCAGGAAGTCAGTTTCCTGTAGAAAGCTACAAACGACAATGGGCTGTCCTACCTGAGAAGTGGAAGTGCAGAAGAGCTGCACATCACCCCCATAGAAGAGGGCATGCAGCTGGCTGAGGGTGGAAACAGAACCCATGAAGGAGAAATTGTAATACCAAGCCTGCTCTATAGGATCCCATAGTGGACCCAATCATGTACTTTCCTTACCAGGGAGTAGCCCTAGGTCAAGAAATAGACACTTGACATCTACACATCAAACTTTTGACTCTATGAGGGACCTTTGGTCTTCCATTCTCTAACAATGCTCCAGGATAGTTCCTGGATTGTAGGCTCTAATCGGAATTACTCTTCCTGAAGATGAGCAAAGAGTTAAAGAATAAACCTCAATGGGACAATCAATGCAGAAATTATATCCCTTGGTACATATAACAAACCAACAGCCAACGGATTTTAAAGTGTGTAAGAGACACACAAGTAGAACCAGAATGGCCAGAGCAAGGGGCCTTGATACAGAAGTGACAGAGAACAGATGTAGTAAAGAAGATGAGTCGGAAGAAAATTCTGTGGAAAGCTGTGTGAATGTAGTAGTTAAAGAGGGATAAATCAAGTCATATTTGAATTCAAAGTATATAGTTCATTTAAGAATTTATCTACCATTCATAACATGTAAGAAATACATGAGTCAGTCTTTTATTATAGAAAAAAAGAGGTCATGATGACTTAATTTTAATCACTTGTCTGCCTTTCTCTAAAAAAACAGCCATGTATTCTACTCTTATTTTCAATGAAGAAAGTACATGATCCTGCATAGACTTGGGTTTTTGGATGGCAAAATTTCTATTTTGTTTATTGTTGTACCCCACACAAGGACTTCATAGTGGAGAGGATGACTTCATATTTAATTTCTTGCTTCTCAAGAAATAGTCTCTCCAATAGTATGGAGACAACAAAAAAATTAGACATTTAAAAGATAAGTCATAGACAGAGAGGAAATTATAAAATTAAAAGCATTCATCATTTGTGTTTCTTGTTCTTCTTTGCCTTTTAGTTCTTTGACTTGTAGTTTTCTTTCATGAATCACGTGAATAATACCTTTCTGCAAAGTTTTTCCAAAGATTTGGGAATATACATGTAAAATAAACACGGGATTGGCTTTGCTTAGTTCTTAGAATATTGTATGAAACCAATATCTACCAATACTGATGTTATTATTTTCATCTCGGGTTTATTATTTTCACCATATTATCTGAAGTAAAATTCCTCAAGGGCATGTACTAATGTTTCATTACTTTTGATAGCTATTATCTTGTTATCAAAAAGTAAGTTATAATACAAATTTCTTTTGGAGAATACTATTGAAATAGATCATCTTGCCTGGGTCTCTACATCTTAATCTAACCTCTCTTTTTCATGGCTTTACTTTGCAGTATATATATTTTGAAAAACACAGTTACTGATCTTTAGACCATTGGAATCTTGTCTCTTTCTGAAATATACTCAATCTGACAAATATCTTAATATCTTGCACTCTGTACTCTATCTGGGTTTGCTAACAGAATCAAAATCCCATTCCTATATGTTATTGCCAAATGTGTGCCCATATTTGATGCTGACTTCTGATTCACCTCCACATGGTACAGATGAGATATATGAAGACCCACTGCTGAGGTGAATGGTGGATTCATATGGTGACTGGTTCCTTGAATTGGCCAAAGGGCTCAAAAGCCATTGCTGACAGACTATTTCACTGTCAAAATTATTGTTTATCTTCAATTTGGAAACTAAACAAAAACAACCTCTCATTATCTTTTTATAAAATGAGGACAACAACAAACCCCAAATCAGTTACCATGACCTTAGGAGAATCCACCATGAAATCCTGTCAAAGAGATAATTTTCAGTACATTGCAGTCTTGGATTCCAGGTTGTTCTGCCTCCCCTGTTCTATGGTTCTTATGAAACTGGGTGGACTTGCCGAAACCAGTTTGGCTCAGTGGATAGAGTGTCGGTCTGTGGACTGAAAGGTCCCGGGTTTGATTCCGGTCAAGGGCATGTACCTTGGTTGCGGGCACATCCCCAGTAGGGGGTGTGCAAGAGGCAGCTGATCAATGATTCTCTCTCATCGATGTTTCTAACTCTCTATTCCTCTCTCTTCCACTCTGTAAAAAATCAATAAAATATATTTAAAAAACAAAAAACAAAAAACTGGGTGGACTCTTTGCCCTCAAAGAGTAACTCTTCCCCTGGTTTATTTTTTTCCATCACACTCAAGGAAATGGTTGAAACAAGATGTCGTGCCAAATATAAGACAGAATAAGTTGGATTGATGAAAGTTTAAATGTTTTTTAAAGAAAAGAACAAAATTTGGTATAGAGAAATAATTACTATAGGCATAAAAGAAATTTGTATTGTTTTCTTCATGCAAGAAAGGACTCATTTAGATTCCAGGGATCGCAAACTTGTTACTGATTCAGTTTCCACCTAACATGGCCACTCCATTACTCTGACCTCTGAGTTACAAAGGGAATCTACTGAATGGAAATAACTTGTCAGGTTGTGAAAAAATATAGCAGTCTTAGATTCCAGCAATGCCTCACAACATAAAATCATAACCCAGCAGCAGACATTTACCGAGTCTCTTATGAATAGCATGTCTTTTAGTGTTTATAAAAGTCTATAGAGTGGCTATGTCTCTACCCTATTATACAGCACCAGAAACAGACTAGGAGACATGCAGTGACTAGTCCACAGGCCGAGGTGTCTTTGGAGCCAGCAGGGATGAGAATCTTGGCCTTCGGAAAGCAGTGGCCAGGCACTAAAGTTCTACAGCCCTTAGCTGTGATGGGGAGGAGCTTGTTTGTATCATGCTGTTTCTACCATCTGTGTGTGTGTGGGAGGGGGTTGAGGGGATGAGCCTGAGGGAAGGGGGTCTGGTGCTGTGCTGAGGAGCTGGAGCCATGGTTGGGAGGGGAAGCCTACAGTGTACAGATCAACATATCTGGGCTCCCTCTCCTCAGGTTCACAGAAGGTTCCAGAGCCCTGCTGGCTGCCGCATTTACAAGGGGGCCCTGAGTCAGTGCTTTCTTTGAACCTTGATTCAAAAAGTTTTGAGGTAAATATATCTCATTTTCTACATCATTGCCCCAAATGAGAGGCTCTGTTCTAGAGTCCAGGGGTGCTTATTGCACTACAGAGGCACAGAGCACCAGACATAGTCCAAAGTATTTGTCTAACATTCTTCACTTTTTCTTGTTTCCCAGTTTCATAGCTTTCATCATAGCATGGGCACCTAAGGACTAAAGTTCATTCATACACTTTCAAAATGTATTCACTTAGTTACTCATTGAGCTAGAATTCATTCATTTACTAAGTACATTTTCATTGAGCTAGTGCCTCCTTTATGTCAATTTGGCATCAGGCACTGGGGATATAGGAAGTGGGAAGACAGATAATGTAAACAGGGTCATGAGGTCTCGTTGGGCAAAGCTTGTGCATTATACGCACCAGGGAGGGGTCCTTTATCTTGTCTGAGAGACCCTGGGAGGCCTGGAGAATCTGTCATTGCAGCTGGTTTCTGAAGGGAGGGCAATGGAGCAACGGGTGAGAAAAGTAGGTAAGGAAAGTTCTGGAGAGTCCTGGACCAACAGTCCTTGATACAGTCAGATTCCAAATGAATGTTCGATGGCAGGAAGATTGGGGTTAGAGGTAACAGGGAGCTAGATCAGTGTAGTTTGTGAGGTTTCATCTAAGGATATTGCTGTGGAGTCAGTTGCAGGGGACGCTGGGTGGCCAACACAGTTGAGAGAGTGACTGTTGGCATAGCTGAAGAACAGTGGTACAGATGTGAGAGTGGTGGCCAAATCAAAGTCTTAGCAGAAGGGATAGAGGGAAGCATGGTCAAGAAGAGGAAGTAACAGGGTTATGTGAATGAATGGGGCAGGTGTCCCTGCAGTGTGCTCCAGGATGATCCACTATCTTCATTTGAGTTAATGGAAACCCAATAGTCCCTCTGTTTAGTTGAATTTCAGCACCAAAAAAAGGCATTATGATTTCTGTCCAAATGTGAGTTACAAAGGGAAACTACTGGATGAATCTGTGAGTTAAACAACTTTAGCTAACAAAAAATGATATTAGAAATTTATCTATAAATATTCATTCTATATACTAGATGATGTAGAAAGACATTATTTACCTTATATATTTTAAGAGGTGAAAGATTCAAATGCTCCTCTCATCTTTGAACTGGGCACCCGCCTGACTAGGGCTGTGTGTCTCCTTTAGGAGGAGCTACTCCCACAGTCAGGAGAGTGGCCCCACCTCCCTCAGGGCTTTTACCCTAACATCAATTAAATGACAGCTTCATTCATAACAGTTCTTCCTACCCTCTCTTGTCACCCTAATCCTTTTGACGGACTCAGCTTTGAAAATAAGTTTATATTTATTCTTGACTTCATAAAGCTATCACCAGGCTCTCCCTTCCCAGCCATCTTTAATGTAATAGTGTTTATGTTTAGGGAAGAACAAAAATAGAAATGTTTATACCTGGCGATGTGGAAAAGGAACTGATGCAAGTTGGCACCATCAACTTGGTGGATCCTGTTTGTGCAAATAATTCTCATTAATTATAGCCCTTCTAAGTGGACAGCTTTATGCTACTGACCATATGTAATTAACTTGACTTGTCTTCTCTAGGTATGAAAATAGAATGCACTGCAGTTTCCCCTTTACTTACTCTCAAGCAAGGGCTGCATATCCTTCAGTGGACACAGTCTAGCATTCATCTTTTTTTCTTTAGAAGTTCTGAAATCACTGTATGGCATTAAATTTAATAGGCCTAGTATATCAAAAATAAAATTATAATTATGAAAAGTCAGTTAAAAGGAGGGTGAACGGTAAAATGAAATGAGATTTTTAATGGCTTGTCGACAGTTATAATTAATGAGATGGAGCTTGGGCCATGGATGTGACCTTCAGGTAAGCATGGGACTAAGCCCTGTGAGAGTGGGCCCCAAAGGAGAATTATTTTTCAGAAGATAATCCCTCTCTACATCTTGCCAGCTTCTGCCTCCCCCTTGTTCAGGACGTTTTCTTGAAGTTGGGCTCCTAGGTGTGGTCACATCATTGGGTGCATGAGAGCATCCCTGCAGGAGGCAAAGCAGGCCCGACGCACAGACCCAGGAAGAAGGCAGAGCCATAGCTAGACAGCGATTCCTAGATTTGAGAAGCCACTTATTATCTTGCTCAAAAAGGAAGCTGCTTTTCATGACAATGTTAATTCACAGGTCTATCCACTTCAGTTTATGCTGTACACAGTGATTTTCTTTGAACACTAGTTGCAAACAAAGAGAGAGCAAGACAAAGGCATGCTGGCTTCTGTGCCTGATACCATCCAACTGCACTACCTCCTCACTCACCAAGTGGGTTCCTGAGGCTATAAGAAGTGTTTTTGTCTGATAAACACAGGTCCCTTTGAACTCCGTGGGGGTTCTTTTCCACTGGCACTTTCTTATAACTGTATGCAAAGTCTTTTTTTTTTTTTTTTCCTGATTTGGAATCCAAAGAGTCTACATATGAGCCTACCCCCACCTCCTTCATCCTTTGTTAAAGCATAAAACATTGTAGTTACTTAACATCTGTTATGTTTCATACCCTGAGGCACAGGCAGGCAGAGCTAAATTTTGCCACACATGCACACACATGTTAGCCTCTTTCCCTGCTCATGCACATAAAATGGGTTGACTGGAAGGCAGAACAAATTGGAACAAATATCTAGCCACTGGTTCACAAAGGCTGTTAGTTACCCATCTGATGACTACCAACAGCAGCCTGTCTTTCAAGGCAGCCCACAGAGAGGGAGTGCATCCTCAGTGAGGCTGGGACCTACCGGAGATTATAAGATGTCTCTTCTGGGGAAAGAATTGGGATGAGAGAGGAGGATTGAATTTATATTTATGGCACTAGAAATAGTATCCTCTTGGGAGACACCTCAAAAGCACATGCAGATAAATGGCTCGTTGTCTCAGGAATGCGGTTTAACAGTCTAATTAATTCTAAGATCAATTCCATCATGGCTGTTAGCTCTACAATTCTACAGTGACCTATAGGAGTTGTAAGAGATTGGAGAGGAGTAACATGCTCCCACTCAGGAAGAAGATGGAATTCCTTCCTTCTTTCTTGCATGCATTTATTGTTCCTTTGCTCATATTCCACCAGTGTCTAGTAACCCTTCAGTGTGGGGTCCCATTTTCTTCCTGTTTTCACCTGCTTCGGAACTGTATTCATTGTCGTCTATGTGTTGATGGCTATCACATTTTTATCTGCAATTCAACCACACCTGAACCACGGAACCACCTGCACCTACCTACTCATCTCTCCATTGGGATTTCCAGTGGGGATCTCCTCTCAGGCACCCATAAAAGAACTTAGGTTGTTTCCAAACCCCCAAACCTGTTTTTCCTCTTATCTGCCCTATCTCAGAAATGCCCTCAGAGGTTGAGCTGCTCTAGTAGAAAGCTTGGGTGTCATTCCTAATTCCTCACACTCCTTAGTTCCCAAATTAATCAATTCAAAACATCGCCTCAATCTGCCCTTCCCTCCTGATCCCTGGACTGCATTCTATGTTCCCTGTGGTTCATCCTCCACACAATGGCCACAAGAGCTTTTAAAAACACAAATTGCCCTGACTAGTTGTGATGTCTCTCTCTCTCTCTCTCTCTCTCTCTCTCTCTCTCTCTCTCTCTCTCTCTCTCTCTCTCCCCCTGCCCCCTCTCATTTTCATCTCTCTAAAATCAATACACACATTCTCAGGTGGAAAAATAAAAAAGCAAAGGAGCTCATACACCCCTATTTCCTCCCCCTCCTACCCCACATACACCTTGGTTTCCTTGTGCCATAGAACAGGTTTGTGAGAACAAGAGCCCACCTCCATTTACTGTGAATATTTTCCTGGAGCCCAGCACTGTCACTCCTTTACATCTGCCTTCAGTAACTGCAGCAGAGTGGAGTAGCTGAGACAGAGGCTTTACTTCCTGCAAAGCCTAAAATACTATCAGTACCTTTACAGCAAGACTTTTCTAATTGCTCCCACTGAATAAGATCTACACTTTTTCACTTGGACCTGCTAAACCCTACTGAATTGACTCAGCCTCCCCCTGGACTCCTGGCCTCACCTCTCACATGGCCCTGCCTTGTTTCTCTTGCTCAGTTATCCTGATTCATCCCCACCTCAGGGCCTCTCCCCTGGAATGCCCTTTTCCCAGGTGGCTTTTTCCTGTTACTCAGATCTCAGCTCATTGTCTCCACAGCAGTTTCTTGGAATCTGCATAACATTGCTCTGAGCTTCAGTCTCAAAATCGTCCCTGTGTTATTTACACCATGGCACTAACTACGTCTTTTATTGATTCTGTCTTTGTCACTAGAATATCCACTTAATGAGACAAAGAGCCTTCTCTCTTTTTCTTCCTGTAGTGTCTCCAGTTCCAAGCAAGGCCAGACATGTGTTTGCTGAAGGAAGGCTGTCATGCCCCTGGCTATGGATGGCCCAGTGAGGGAACATTAATGGGATCAAACAAGTGATTAGAGTTGACCATGATGAATGCCGTGGAATTGGGCACAGAGCAGCAAGGGTCTATGAAGTCTTCTGGGAACACATCAGGAAATGAGTACATGCACTTGTCAAGAAAAATTGAAAACAAGATTAGAAATGTGACTGTGACACTGAATTCACAATTCTCTGTAAGGAATTCATAAGTAACAGCTCCTGCTCTGTGTGCACAGTGGCTTGTTGCATGCTGGGAGCCAGAGTAGCTATTAGACAACCAGGTGCTGGTATCTGGAAATGAGAACAACCACAGCTTCACCAAAATAAACCAAAGGGGGCAAAACAAAAGAAAAAACAGCATTTATTTTCCCTGTGCCCTCTGACCATACATCACCTGCCAACTTGTCCTTGTCGAGGTTGGTGATTTGAAGGTGTGAGTGCAGAGTTCTCTTGGGCATGCTGGGCCAATGCAGAAATTCACCTCTGCTGGCAAGAACAACCCTCAAGCCATAAACATCAGCTTGTGTTTCACATTTAAAACATATGCTTTTAACATCTTGAGTGTTTGACTTGAGGCTATTGGTACCTAAGTAAGGGCCTGTAAGTGACGCGTGTAAATTTTATGAAACCACAGATAACATCAACTAATAGGTCAAGCCAGGAGTTCCAGAAGGTTTGCTTTTTATCTGGGAAGAAATGGAAGTATAGTAATTAACTGGGGTTTCAAGATGTTTTTGTGTGACTGTGTATAGAACACTCGTCTGTCCATGAGTTGGGTAGTTATTTCCTGTATGCCTTTCTCATTTTAGTGGAAAGAAGCTTGGACCATATAAAACTAATTGAATGAAACATTCTGGAAATGCTATTACGTATTGATGCCATGTGATGTGTTGTAAATCATGTACTGTGAGGGATGGGGGTTCTGTCTAGACTAGACTACATTGGTGTCTGCCTGGGTGAATGTCAGTAAATCCCCCTGCTCCTCTGGACTCCAAATTTCTTTCTTTTTAAAATTTAAATTCTTTATTGTTTAAAGTGTTACATAAGTCTCCTGTTTCCTCCATTGACCTCTCCCCAGCCACCTCCAAACCACCCCCCCGCCCCAGATGCCCTCACCTCCTCATTCCCCTCTTTCTGTGTCCATTGGTTATGCTCATATGTATGCATACAAGTCCTCTGGTTGATCTTTTACCCCTCACCCCCAGCTTTTTCTCATAGATTGGGCAGTCTATTCTATACTTCTGTGAATCTGGTTCTATTTTTGTCCATCAATTTATGCTGTTCATTATATTCCACAAATGAGTGATATATGTGATAGTTATCTTTCTCTGACTGGCTTATTATGCTTAGCATAATGCTCTTCAATTCCATCCATGCTGTTGCAAATGGTGAGAATTCCTTCCTTTTTATAGTATTCCACTGTGTAGCTGTACCATAGTTTTCTAATCCACTCATCTGTTGATGGGCACTTAGGCTGTTTCCAAATTTTAGCTATTGTAAATTGTGCTGCTATGATCATAAGGATGCATATATCATTTCTGACTGGTGTTTCTGATTTCTTGGGGATATATTCCTAGCAGTGGAATTACTGGGTCAAATGGAAGTTCCATTTTTAATTTTTTGAGGAAATGCCATACTGATTTTCTGAGTGGCTATACCAAATTTATTTTTTTAATTAAATATTTTAGAGAGGAAGGGAGAGGGTGAGGAAGAAGAATATTAACAATGAGAGAGAATCATTGGCTGCCTCTTGCATACCCCACACTGGGGATTGAGCCCGCAACCCGGGCATGAGCCCTGATTGGGAATGGAGCCTTGACCTCCTGGTTCATAGGTTGATGCTCAACTATTGAGCCATGCTGGTCAGGCTCCAAATTTCTCATTGATAAAATGAGGCATCTGAGTGAATGTGTTCAGAGGTTTCTTCTTAGTTTAAGATTGTCTATTATTTTTGTTTCTGTTACTAAAGGATTATACTTAGTATGTTTGATGACCTGTAATACATACTTATTGAGCTCTTACTCTATGATAGTCTAGAGCAGAGGTTGGCACATATTTATTTATTTATTTATTTTGCTGCAAAGGCCCACAGAGTAAATCTTCTAGACCTTGGAAAGCAAATTATCTATATTAGACTATGCCAGTGTAGCATAAATGCAGCCACAGAGCGTACATAAACAAATAGGCAGGGCTGTGTACCATAAAAATATATTTACAAAAACAGGTGATGGGTAAGATTTAGCCCATGGACCATCATTTGGCAATCCTTGTTCTAGAATCTAGACTATCAATTATACTCTCTAAATATTACAGATGGCTTTAAAAAAAATAAACTTACATCTTTGGGATATAAATGCTTTCACATGTAAACCACTTAGGAATGTGATAGAATATAGTTTATGAGAGCTACTTAAAAGTAATCACCAATCAATAAATGTAATAGACAGTCATTGTCTGGTGAAGAAGAAGGGACGAAGAATGTGTGAGGTCATTAAGGAAGGATATTAGTGGATTCTAGGATTGCATTGTGCCTTGAAGTTTTCAACATTATATTCATTCAAGACCTGTTGCACTACATATTAGAACAGAGATATTAACAAAAGTACACAGTGCTTTTCAGTGGCTTCCTACCTGTTCTATTTCTTAGACAACAGGAGGGAAGATCATTCAGAAAAGAATGATCATTCATGTTAGTGATGTGGGGAGGTGAGGGAGTGAGGAGATGCTTGGGGAATGACTGAGTGGTCAAAGTTGGAGAAAAACAGAAGAGAAGTGAAGAGCAGATGAGTTTGAAGGGCGCTGATAGCCAGGTCCAGGCAGTTTGACAGCCCATGGAACCTTGCAAGCAGAGAAAGACAGTGCAAGCAGAGCACAGCGTGGCCTTCCAAAGGCTGAGTCCATGTGTCTAGAATTTCATAGGACACCATAAGCCGCGCCTTCATCTATCTGTGTTTGCAAATTTCATGAGAACTGGGGCACTCATGATGCTGAATCTGACTTTTCTTTTTTTCCAGTCTTCCTAAAAGATTTATCCAAAGCAGATTTCATTTTGCCTTTCTTCATTGAGTGTTGCTGTTAATTATTCACTAGAACAATGTGGGATGCCTGCCACTTTTGTTAATCTTTAGGCATCTTGTTGGTTTCTGTGGAAGAATACAAGGTAAACATTTGTAAGTGGAGAATTTTTTTATACTGGTTTAGAAAAAAATGACATTGCTGTGGGCTGTAAAATATGTGAGGAAAGAACACAATGAAATGTACTGAATGTATTATGAATGATACTTATCTGTTTTCCAGCCATATGTCTGTTTCAACTCATAAAGAATTTGGCGAGCTTGATCCTATTAAGAATTGCCCCTTTGGAAAAGCTTTAGATTGGCCCCATGGGAGATTCTGATGCTATCCCTGGAAACTGAGATCTCTTCTCAGATAAGCAGGTTAAATAATCCCCTGATAAAGCGAGAGAGTGAGTCTGTGCCTTTCTGACTCATCCAGACCGAAATATGTGTATTTGAATAGCTTCCAAGAAATGGAAGGTTTTATTACATGGGTTTTATTATTATACTGATTATCATCACAAGAGGAATGACCTCCCAGGTAGGGGTTCCCAAAACCACCCTCAGGTTCAATGATCACTAGAAATGTTGATAAACTCATAGTCACGGTTAATTATAGGAAAAGGATACACATGAGAATTAGAACATTGCATAGAGCAAAGTCTGGGAGAGTCCAGGTGTAAACTTCTATTTGTCCTCTCCTAGTTGAACTACCTGGACAGTGCTCAATTTTCTTCGCAATGACTTGTGACAATATGTATGGAATAGTGCCAACCAAGGAATCTCACGTGAGCCTCAGTGTCCAGGGTTTGTTTGTTTTTTTCTCCTCAGTCAATAGCCATGGAATGCTCATGCGACTACCTTAGTTAATTCAGTCTCTATCCTTTATAGAGGTCAAACTGACACAACATCCTCAAAGCCCCCAGCATGAGTCACGTTGCTAGCGTAGAGGATCTGGCATGGTCCAAGGCCCCCAAATATACTAGGGCACTTCTATCAGGCAGGGTATTCCAAGGTCTTAGAAATGATCTCCCAGTTGACAGTGAGGGGGTCACACTCTTCTTTGAAATATGCAAGGACGGAGCACCTCAGACCTATGTAATCTCTCACTTATTTGATTGAGTTCTGCCAAAGAGTGATACCTTTTTAGTTCATCTTGAATGGTCAGTCATGGCTTTCCTTTGGCAGGGCTTTCACACCCTTAGCAGGTAGACTGTGATTTACATGAAATTGTATGTAAGAAGAGATTAAAATTAATGATAGATATTCTGCCTGGTACACAGGGTAATGTCAAAAGATGCAGTCGGCCATCCTCATGGTACAACTGTGAGATAGGTGGAAATCCCTCTTCGCTGCCTAGAGTGGTAAGAGTGGGAATTTGAGAGCCTCCCATGCCTTAGATACTCTGCTGAATGCTTCATGGGAATTGATTTACATGTTCTCAACATCAACTATTGTTTTTTTATTTCCCCTCTATTTTACACTTTGTTACGAAAAAAGTGAGGCAACTGTTGGTGGCCTCTGAGTCCCACAGATCAAGATTTAACCCAAGTATGTGTCAAACTGTTAGGACCATGTTACTTTCATTAAAGACTGGGCAAGTATTGGGCAGGTTTGTTGGAATTAGTCTGATTTATTTGCAGTGTAATGGCAGTTGGTTCTGAGAAGACCCAGAAATCACTTGTTTTTCAATAATGGATATAATAAAACAATGTCTTTATATTAATAAGAAAGCGCTGTTCTTAATACCTAGATGTGCACTGTCCAGTAGGGTAGCTGCTAGCCATGATTGGCTGCTGAGGACTTGAAATGTTGACAGTCAAAATTGAGATGAGCAGTAGCATAAAATCCACACTGGATGGTCGAAGACTGAGAACATACACATGAGATGAAGATGCCTCAATTTTTATTTCATTGATAATATGTTGAAATGATATTTTGGATATACCAGGTTAAACAAATTAATTGTGCCTCTTCTTAGCATTTTTTAATGTAGGTATTGGAAAATTCAACATTACATGTGTAGGCCATATTATTACCTTTTATTGGATAGCATGCCTCAGAGTATTTATCATTACACTTTTCCTTGGGACCAGCTAGCATTTCTATTCTTCAGTTTACCTCTCTTGTGTGTATGTCACATCTTTTTAGCTAAATGATATATACCTCAAAGGCAAATTTGTCTTACATTGCATCCTAGCCACTACCTACCATGGGTGGGATGTAGCAGGTACTCAAAAAACATTTGCTGACTACAGAAATAAATTACAGTGCTGCCTCAACATTCTTGCTGTGTATGACCCTAATGCTTATCCCTAAGGCTCCTAGGGTCTGTCTTGGAAAACATTTTATTTTTGATGTATAGATAAAGCCAGTACTTATGCAGAAAAGACCACCTTGGGACTCAGTGGAATGGCTTTGATATGAAAACTTTTTTGCACAATCTGGGCTTGTCTCCTGAATTCTTGCAGCTTGCTCCTTCCCTTGAACCCTGAGATCTGCAGAAATAGTAGCTTAGATGAGAAGGTGCTGATTTTCCATTATCAAACACAGAGAGAGAAGAAACTGATAGTCCAAACTGAGTATAAATTGTGAGAAAGAGGTATTAGCTCCAGGAAATGATTTATTTTCTTAAAGCTGAGGTCTGGCAGTTCCTGAATACATGGCAGAACTAAGTGTAGGAATACTTTAAACCAAGTGTCCTAAGGTTCTAAGAGATGCCTGGGATGATCTTGTGCACTCCCAGTAGTTCCCCAGGGGGCACATGGTCAACAGCACTTTTACAGCAAGCCACTCCTGGACTAATCCTAGTGCCTGTCGAATAGAAATGGTTCATTTTTATATTTTTAGTCATATTAACACCATTTGTAATTCGAAAGTTATAAATCTAAAGGAAATTACTTTTTAATGTCCTCTGGCACAACATTAAGATTTTGCAATTAGATTTTATAGCCTACAGTCATATGGTCACAAGGCAAAATTAAGACTCCTGTGCACCAGGAAAGTTTCCTGTAGGTGGTACAGGGTACTTATAAGCCACACAGAGTTTAGGCCAGTTATAGCCTGGAGGACAAAGCTGGTCATAGTTCAGGAGCTTGAGGTTCTTGGCTTATGAATTTGTATGATCTTTGAAAGAAAGTCTGTCTTGGTGGGTGGATAAGTAAAAATTGCTTCTTGTGTGAGTTATCCAGCAATAAATACCTGCCACTGATTAGTTTGGTTCTCATCCTGCAGTTACTCAGAATAATTGCTCCATGTGGTCTAATGAAATAGGAGGTTTCCGTGATCTTAAATGTTAGACAAAGGGAAGGCAGTGCCAGCTGGCCAGAAGGAGCTGGAACCTAGCTTATTGACATTCTAGAAGCATCTTTTACTCCTGTGTCAGGTAATCTTGTACAAGTCAGAATTTCTTGGGCTGCAGTAGCCTGGACCTCTACCTAATGTTCATGTTGAGTTCCTGAGATTGAGCAAGTATGTCTGCTTTGGCCAGAAATTCACACAAGCAAGTGAGAGCTTGGGGAATCAGTGGGAATCAGGCATTCCATTTGATTCAGAGTGGGAGTACATTTCAATTGGACACGGTGGTAGTTGATGCAGAGAAATTTTGCTTTCTAAATTTCTCTTTTAGTACATGTCCAGGTAAAATATCAAACACACTTATTTAGTTCTGTATTAACGTTCAACAACCTAACTTTGAAAAAATATGTCTGAAAGAAATCCCTTCGGTCAGTGCAGCATGCCCTCAGCCTGCCCCCAGCCAGTCTTTTTCTAACCCTTCCTCTCCATGCTGGCTTGGCTCTCCTGCCCTTTCTGGAATAGTGTATGCATTCTTTCCTATAATTTAGCAGGTTTGTGGCTATTATTTAGTTCTTACTTACATTGTGAACATACAGTATACCATGCTTTCCAGGCTGTATGACATAGCTTAAAATGAGACTTGTGGTTTTCAAATTAGATTTGAGTTAAGAAGACTGCTTCAAGTGAAGTGAACGGTCACAGCTTTTGGTTTCTGAGAAACCCGGCAGGCAGGCTGTGCAAGATGAAGCAGTGAACTTCAGAAGAACTCATTTCCAGAGTACAGATATTTTATAAACTTGCAGCTCCTGGGTTTTTCCATGTGAAGAATGGATTAAGTGTGTTACATGTCTTTGCAAAGAAAAAGTGACAGAACCCCTGACTCACATGGAGCAGAGATGGAACTGACAGAACCTCTGACTCACGTGGAAAAGAGATGCAACTAAAAGCAAAGATGATGTGAGACAGCACTGTTCCCAAGTTAAAACAGTGCTTTAATGTGTCATGCTTACAAATAAAAATGTCAAGGAGAGACGCTTTATGCATTCTTGATATGTTGGATTTTTTTGCTTTTACCGATATAAAGATGTTTAGTGTATATTTTATATATACAAAATGTATATTTGTAATATCTCAATATATACTTATACAAATACACATGCATATAAGCAAAATAATCTTGCCACTCAGTGTGTGTGTGTGTGTGTGTGTGTGTGTATTAGAGGCCCAGTGCATGAATTCCTGCATGGGTGGAGTCTGGCCAGCCTGTCCTGAGGGAGGGGACATGACCAGTTGGCTGGCTTGTCTGCTGGTCGAACTCCTGGTGGAGGAGACAATTTGCATATTTGTCTTTTATTATGTAGGATATATACTAAGTGGCCAGATTATTATGTGTTCAGAGATCATAATAATCTGGTCACTCAGTGTATGTAAATGAACATATTGATGACTGTATCTAGACATAACTATGTATAAATTAATATGTATGTATGTATATATATGTATGTATGTATGTATATCTGTATCTAGATATAAATATGTGTAAATATATACTTATATATATACTTACCCATTTATATATCTGTGCATGTGTATATGTGTATAAACACATATATACCTACATTCATACACAGATACATGAATACATTCTACATAAATATATATGTAATTATTTTAGTTCTTTAAAATACTATATTTGAAGAGTTGTATGTGCTCTCACGGAGACTAATCCATGGTCTTTCCACTTTGTTATTCTGCTAGTGCTGGGCACGGGAAGATAGAGATTGGTAAAGAAGTCACAGGCTAGATTGTCCCCTTTGCCACTCATTGGCATGTGGCTTTGGGAGGTCATATAACTTCTTTGCCCTTTGCTTTATCAGCTATCAAGTCCGGGGGGTTCAATTGCAGGATAGCCAGTGTCATGTTCTGCTGGAATGACTGGTTCTGCTAAGTCCCAGGTAGGAGTTATAGTGAAAATAATTGAGCTTGAACATTTGGAGGAACAAGATTGGCTTGCTATTTTTCAACCTTTCTACAAAGCTAAAGTTAGGGAGAGTGTATTTGCCTATTTCTAAGTGAACTGATATAACCAGGCGCTGTCTTGGAAAAAAGCATGATGAAGGAGAGTAGTTTTCCACTGTTGGGTTCTTATGCTTCATGCCTTGTTGTGTGTGGTGATCCTGGTTTCTGTCTGCTTTGCTCTCGGACCTTCCTTTTTCCAGTTGTGCCTTGCACACTGGGCAAATGGAGGCATTCTTTCCTGTCTCCACCTGAAAAGCCCCACCAATTTCCTGCTTTCCAATTTAGCTCTTTTGGTGGGTGGCAACTGCTGTTTTCAATAAATTATTCCATGCTGCTCTATTACTAGCCGCTAAGGATTAATGTATTTTATACATTTCTTGGAAAATTGGTTTTAAATTTGGACGTTATGGGAACATTTCTGTCGTCCTATTTTGGTTTAAATTCCAGCTTTATCTGCTTTTACCACTTATGTTACATTTGGCAAGATGCATAACTTGTCAAAATCTCAAGGTTTTTAACTTTTACTTTTTATCTCTACAAGAAAGATTATAGATCTGGCTTTACAGGATTCTGAACATTAAACAAAAGAAATTGTTAACATGTAAAAATACCTAATGAGTTCCTAAGACCAAGTAAACATTGAAAATATAGACAGTAAGAAAAAAGTGTGAAGACACATCGGTTATTCTGATTTCTTTTTTTCATGAGCATCATTGTTTGTGAATTTGCGTATTTTCTCTCTGATGAGGTGTTTTGCCTTGCCTGCCACTCAACAAATACAGGAGGCTTTGGGACTGCTGACTTGAGAATGTCAATAACTGTACAATTTTTTTTTCTTTTTTACTTTTTTAAAGTATATTTTTATTGACTTTTTACAGAGAGGCAGGGTGAGGGATAGGGAGTTAGAAACATCAATGAGAGAGAAACATCAATCAGCTGCCTCCTACACACCTCCTAATGGGGTGTGCCCGCCACCAAGGTACATGCCTTGGACCGGAATTGAACCTGGGACCTTTCAGTCCACAGGCCGACGCTCTATCCACTGAGTCAAACTGGTTAGGGTTGTAGAAAAATTTTATAAGATTTTATTTGAGCCAAAATCACAGCAGTTGCTGGGAGCAAGATCTCAAGTGCTCAGGAAAATAACAGTGTTGCAGTTTCTTTCTTGCATTTGAAATTAAGGAGGGAATTTAAGGAAGATTAATAAAGGTGGGAGAAAGCAAGGCGGGGATTGGATTACAGGAGAGTTAACCAGATTATATGCTCCTTTGAGGGTGGGCACACTTATTTCCATGGTGTGTTAAGATGCACGGAAACAATGGATAGGGCTTGCTTAAGGCAAAGAGAAACCTTTACTAACAAATCGTATACCCGGGGTGTGACTACCCACCTGACCTATCCAGTTAGGAATTTATGACTGATCGCCCTGTGGAGTTACTTTCCCTAGAATCTCTTTTTTTCTCCACAAGACTGAAATCTATCGTCATCACAAAACTCGGGTAGCTGAAATCTATTATCTTCACAGAATTTCAGATAGGACTGGGGTAGCTGAAAAACTGATAAATCTTATTTTAGGGGTGAAACATGGCATGTGGGTGCTGCCCACCCACTGCGGGGAGTGCACGTGACTTGCTATGAGTGACAGTGGGTGGGTCAGGCCTGGAAAAGCAGACAGGAAAGGAGGAGGAAGGAACATGGTAGCAGTCTGGTCACAGTCTGCTAACCCGGCATAGTCCTGCCATGCGTTTCTTCTTATGTCTTTTGAAAATTCCACTCCTTTGTTTTCCAATCATATTTTTAGCTGAGTGCATTGGTCAAATGGGTTATGAGATGCACTGAAGCTGAAAATGAAGTCCCTAGAAGGGAGATGCAGGCCGACTCTATAGAGTAATAGTTATCTTTGCAATAGGACGTTCCTTTCACCACCTGGGGAAAAGGCAGGCAAGGAGAATTTCCAGAATGCCCAGCTAAGGGTACACCCTCCTTTGCTCCCTCTGCCCTACCGGGCCCCCTGACAGAAGGGCCCTTCTGCAGGAGGTGAGAACCCAGCTCGTGCATTTTCAGAAGTGTCCTGTCCCCCATATCCCAGCTGAATGCTTAGACTGCTTAGAAATTCAGCCATTGCTCCTTCCCCTTTTTATTCCAGAATGCTCTTCATTCCAATAAAGCAAATCAGTGATAATATTAAAAATGTCTTCCCCTTTACTTACATAAAGACCCTTGGATCATAAAACCTTAAGTGTGAAGATGGTAAAAGTGTTTTCTCGTATGGCTTAACTGACTTGTAGATTATGGTTATTAATAATAACAACAGTAAAGACAATAAATGTTGTATGTATTGGTTGACATAGTAGCTGGCTTTGGGAGAGTCCACCTTTTACAACTGTATTTTTCTTTTTTCTAGTGAAAATAAACTCACTTTCCAACTGAAGAGATCATGCATTTTTCTTTCTAACTTGTACTTTAAAAATGTGTCACATAGGAAGATATAGTTTTGATTTAAGGCAGTTTAGGAGTCTAGTGTAGTGGCTACAAACACCCCCTCCCAAGTCAGGAGCTGAATCTTACTAGCTGTTGATCTTGGCAAGACTTGGTTTCCTCACCTGCAATAGGGTGGGTGTGAGAAATCAGGAATTAAAATGTGTCTCGTACATAGAATAGCACCTAGCAGATGGCATGCACTGTTTGAATGTTAGCTATTTTTGTGAGGCACTTTACCAATAATCATATCATCTGCTTTATTATTATCTCCATGTGTGGTGTTAGATATCGATTGAATAAAAATATAATTTCATGAGAATTGGGAAGAGTAAGCCTTGATTTTCACCTTTTATTTTTAAAAAAATCTTTATTATTAAAAGTATTACAGATGTTCTCTTTTTTCCCCATTGAGTCCTTCTAGCCTGTACTGGCTCCTACCTACTCCCCAGGCCTTCACCACCCTATTGTTTGTGTCCATGGGTTAAGCATATATGCATACAAATTCTTTGGTTAATCTCTTCCCACCACCCACCCCCACCTTCCCTCTGAGACTTGACCATCTGTTACCTGCTTCTATGTCTCTCAATTTATTTTGTCCATCAGTTTATTTTGATCTTTAGATTCCACATATGAGTGCGATCATGTGATATGTTCTTGCCACCTGTGCTTCTGTGCTTCCCCATCCTCCTTTGGCCCCTTCTAGTTGAACCTGTGACTCAGTTTCCAATATAGTTTTCAAGTTTGCCAAAGAAGTCTTGCTGCTCTACTTATTTGATTCCTTAATTGACTAGAATTTGAAGGAGAAAAAAAAAATGAAACTCAGGCCACTTATTCCACCGAGCCGATCTTATTCCACCAGAGAAGTTTCCGTTCAATGTTTGCCCACAGTCTGCTGGGTCTCAGGTGACCAGTGCTGCTGCCCAGCCAGGCAGAGCCATCCATCTGGTTTTTGGAAGGACTGTCAGGTTTTGGACAGGTGCTGTTCTTCATCAGCACAATCTCCTGTGATCCTTCTTATCAAGCACTAAGAGGTTTCCTTGGCTCATAGCCATCATTACCTTGGATATTTAGAGTGCTTTTTTAAAAAGCAACTTTTACTTCTTTTTCTTTATTTCTTTCTTACTTTTTTTTTTTTTTTTTTTTTTTTTTGGTGGGGGTGGTGAGTAACTTGAATCTATAAAGCTAGTCTCTAGTTTATATATGTTAGTTATTTGGCCCACATTTATTAATACTGGGTATCCTATATAATAAAAAAGTAATATGCAAATTGATATCATTCCAAGACACAAGATGGCTGCCCCCATGTGAACATAAGATGGCCACCATAAGATAATCAGCAAGGAGGACCAGATTGGGGAGGGGGGGGCAGGCCTGCAGGGGAAGGCAGTTGTGTGTAGGGGGGAGAATCAGGCCTGCAGTGGAGAACAGTTGTTGGGGACCCAGGCCTGCAGGGGAGGAAAGTTTAGGGGGACCAGGCCTGCAGTGGAGGACAATTAGGGGCAACCAGACTGGCAGGGGAGGGCAGTTAGGGGCAATCGGGCTGGTTGGGGAGCAGTTAGGCATAGATCAGGCTGGCAGGGGAGTGGTTAGGGATGATCAGGCAGGCAGGCAGAAGCGGTTATTGGCAATCAGGCAGAGGCAGGCAAAGTAGTTGGGAACCAGCAGTCCTGGCTTATGAGAGGGATGTCCAAATGCCCATATAGGTCTGATCCCAGGCAGTCAGACATCACTCAAGGGGTCCCAGATTGGAGAGGATGCAGGCTGGGCTGAGGGGCAACCTCCCCCCCATTCCTGCCCATGTACGAATTTGTGCACCGGGCCTCTAGTGTATTTATAAAAGCAACTTTTCTTGAAGCTGTGACACTAGGTTCTTTTAAAAATTGAATCAGTACATTTTTGATAGATGTTAGTAAGCAATTATGTTGGTGCTTAAATAGTAGTAAGAAAAGGCAACATAAATCATTGCAGCTCATTTTGCAATAGAAAAATCAATGACAGAGGCCACATTTTTCTTTCTTTCTTTCTTTCTTTCTTTCTTTCTTTCTTTCTTTCTTTCTTTCTTTCCTTCCTTCCTTCCTTCCTTCCTTCCTTCCTTCCTTCCTTCCTTCCTTCCTTTCCTTCCTTCCTTCCTTCCTTCAACATGTATGTATATGTGAGTTTATTTGAGAGAGAGGAAGAAAGAGGGAGAGAGAGGAACATCAATTGGTTGCCTCCCATATACACCCTGACTGGGGGGTCGAACTCACCAGCCAGGACTGCCAGAGGCCATATTTTAACAATCGTGTTTGTGCAATGAATGGATTAGCTAGGATAATTACTATTAAATATTAAAAACTATAAAATATTGTATTTAATTAAAATATACAGATTTTTTGTTACTATTTAATTTCCACACTGGTCATCTTGCCTTTTATATTTAAATTCTATTTCATCATATGGTTCTTTCAGCAAGATCACATTCAGTAAGATCAGAAGAGAGGGATAGGAGGAAAAGGTGAATGCATTACTTGGGGAAAATGAGCATGTGTTAAGAAAGGCAATGTTATTGAAAATTATACCTCCCTCACTCACCACCTGCTGTGTCCCATTCCCAGATCACCTCACTCTCCCTGGCCTTTCTTTGGCCTCTGATGAGCTTACTCACCACCACCTACCCTGGTCCTCTCCTGTCTTGACACTGTACTTTCCTAGTTCTTCTTTTGAGCCCCTAACTGTTCATTTTCTGATTCCTTAGAAAGGATAAATAAATCTTCATGTTACTATTGAATTCTGTTATAGTGTTGGTGAATTCTATGAATAGGTTTACTGAGCCATCCTTGTTTTCCTAAATTAAACCTATCCCACATGAAAGTGTGTGTGTGTAATTATGATGTGCTAATATTTAAGAATGAGATGGCCCATAATTTTTCTTCCTCATAATGCCCTTGTCTAGCCTTAGTATCAAGATTATCAAGACCGTAATAGCCTCAAAACTACAGAAATGAGAGCTTTGAATAATCTCTGAAATAATTTATATAAAATATGTTTCTTCATATTTATATAAAATATGAAATGAACCTATAGCTCTTTTTGACATAATTGTGCTTGGAAGTTTATTATGTATTTTGTTTGGGTGTTTGAAACTCTAATAACAAAAGAATGTGATGAAAAGTATTTTACATGTATTTTAATGAGTGGACAGGCTGAGTGAGAGGGGCATTATAACAGTGGAGGCTAATCAGAGGATACAAGATATAATTTAGGGTTGGGGTCAAAGACCAGGGAAGAGAATGGATTGAAACTAAGTTGTAGGGACTGATCATCCAAAAGAAGACAGAGCATAATGATTCTGATCGTACAGGAGAAGTTGAGACCATAGGTATTGATACAGCTGTATTTTCAGTTACACAGATGAGTGGATGGGAACTTTGTCTGTAGGTGCTCCTGGGATCCAGTGAGATAGAAGGCCCTGTGATGCGCAAAGTTGGGCTAGACAGACCTTGTGGAGGAATGCACATGAAAATTAAAAAAGGACCAAATATGCAGATTGCCCAACTTGGATATAGTGTTAACCATAAAAATATACAGTTTTAATGGGGAAGCTAGTTAGCAATTTAAATAAAGAAAATTGAGAAATATTGACAGAACTATATGCTGGTAACTCATTTCCCCCTCTTTACATGACTTCTTTTTTATTTTAATATTCCAGGAAGTAGTATAACCATTGGTCATTCTAGGATTTAAAACCTGAAATATGTGTCTCTATCTTTTCTTTTCTTTTCTTTTCTTTTCTTTTCTTTTCTTTTCTTTTCTTTTCTTTTCTTTTCTTTTTCCTTTTCTTTTTTTTTTTTTTTCACTTTCTTTTAATTCTTTTAAATGAAAATAAAGATTACTGCATGGGAAAGGAGTTAACTCAAATCTTTCCTTTCCTTTTACCTAAGCCCCAAATAATCTCTCCTTTCTATTGTATGTATAAATACTTCCTGTAACGTTATAACCACCTGCATGTATAGATACTGTGTTTAAGGGACATTTTAGCGCTAGTTCCCTAACTGAATTAATAAACTTCTAGAAGGACTGTTTATTAATAACTTTTGATAGTTCCAGTGTCTTTTTCATACTTTGCTATAAATAAGTACTTTGTTTCAATTGACTTACTTATAATATGAGAAATTTATATAAAGTACTAAAAACAGTCACCATATATATAAAATTTTCAAAAACCACATACCAGTCTCTATTTAAACTCAACCTTGGTTTCCTTTAACGGAATAGAACTTCCAGTTGGTCACTTTCCCCCTTAATAACTGATACCAGAGAAATACTATATTTGTTACACAAAGCTATTACTTGGAAATAATCCATCTCATTTGCATCAACAAAGGCATTTTTACAGGACATGTAATAGGACAGGCATATATTCCTATATTAGATCTGTTTTTAGCATCTGCTTTTGCTGAAAGGGATTTTTCCTGTGCTGCACATTTTTTCCTTGAACCAGTAATTTTGTTGATTTGACAGGTACTATGTGCCTATTTAGTCAGTGTGATACCACTCAAAATGTTTCATCCGAGAAAAAAAGACAATCAAATGACATGGCTAATTGTCAGGGATGATGGTGAGGTATGGCATAAATGGCAGGTGAATCAATGCATATTTTTTCAGTGCCAGAAATGAGCTAATGAAATTTACTCAAATGGCTCATGAAACACCAGTGTAGCCCATTTCAAACACTGTCATTTTATAAGAATGGAACTCTGGGCTGGAGGCCATTTAATAGGATTTAACAGTGCTCATAAAGCACACATACACACACAACAAAACAAACACTGTCTCCAGAGAGAAGCTGCTTCCTAATTTACCTTAGAAAAAAGAGGCAGATGAGGCTGGAAGTGACTGGGGACCTCTCATGTTGGAAGGACAAGTCTAACCATGGGGCCAAAGTAGGAACCCAAGGGAAGGGATCTGGAACGTCTAGTACTTTGAAACAAGACAAATGGTGTTCCAAATGGTGTTTGTCCTTGTCCCTGTGCAGGCTTTGGTGATTTTTCCAAGTCTTCCACTCTTTCATGTCAAGTTGCAGAGGAAATGCTGTGTTATTTTCTGCCCAGCCCAGAGCCAGTGGGAAAATGCACATCTGGCTTGTAAATCACAGCCATGCACTGATGCCTCGCTCACTCTTTATAGGGTGGCTGTCCTTTGCGCTTTACACGCTCTCAGTGTGGATAGTGTGACCTCCTGATGGAAACCTCCAGTGGCCCCTCCAGGGTCATGTTGGGGGACCTTCACATCCTCTCTGAAATGTAATGTTTGCTACCTGAAGTGCACTCTCTGTGGTCCCCAAAAGAAAAGTCATTCATTTTTACCTTTTCGTTTATTTATTTTTCCTGTTTAGAAATTGGCCCCTGGTTACGGGAGTTCAGAGCGAAGAATGCTGTGGATTTCTCGCAGTTAACATTTGACCCAGGACAGAAAGAACTTGTTGTAGGAGCAAGGTGAGAGATCTAACCTTTTGCCACCACACATATTTCCGGCCTTCGTGTTACATCTGTGCTAGTTACACGTGAACTGCTCTGCCAGAGGTGATGAGTGCTAAGTAATAATTCTGCTACGGATGAAATACAGTGTGAGTGTCATAAAGCAGTCTGCTAAGAGTAGGATCACGCCTGCTTTTTACAGCAAGTGTCCATTGGGCTCTCCCCATGTTCCAGAAACTGTTCTAAGATGAATTCATTCATTTTTTTCCTCCCATGAATCCTGAGAGGTAGGTATTATAAGTATGATCAACATCATATTTTAGAAATGAGGAAATTGAGGTAGGAAGTGGATAAATTCATTGCCTGGGGCATGTTTGTTGTGTCTAATAATAGATGGACCAGGTTTTAGACCCAAGCAGTTAGGTTCCAGAAACTATATTCTCAACTTCTCACTAGATTCCTCAGTAAAACTGTAGAGATCAAGAGACCATAATGTCCATTTTTCCCCATGTTACTTTTTTGTGTGACCATGATGAGGCCATTTACCCAGCCAACTGGGAATCCAAGGAAGTTGTTACTCCTTATATCTCTTAAGGTACACAAGTTCTTATATTTAGGTCAACATTTGACATTCCAGTGTGCCATCAAGGCCACTAGAACACAGACAGTCAGCACAGATCTTGAGATTTCCCCTCAAACTTAGCATGCTTTCCTTAGAAAACAGACATAACCCTAGCATTCAAGTCATCTATTCTTGTCAGTGTATTTTGAGGATGATATATTTAAAAAAATACTGTAAGCATCTTTTAGGAAAAATGACATTGAGCTTGAAGAAAAAAGTAATTTGTAGATTTGGACTCTTGGAATCTAGGCAAAGTACTTTGGACAGTGAAGTGCTCATCTTTTTAGCCCAAATTTACAAGATTATAAAACATACTTTTCACAGCAAGAGAGGTTGTTCAGTTCCCACATAGACCTGGGTGAAGCTAAATCTGCCTTAAGTTCTGGGCGTTATAGACAAACCTTGAACATATGGCATTGGTGTTTTTGCCATCAGATCTTAAGAAGCCCTTGTGCATCCACCCAATACTTGAAGACATTAAGATGTGTGGCTCTAACTTGAAAGTAATAGACAGAAGTGGGTTTAATTCCTGACACTGAACATGTCACCTGCATTTCTTTATGTTTGTACACAGTGAATACGGACCAGATGGGCTCACTCGGTGTGCTTTTGCTTACTCCAGCCCGTTGCCAATACTTGGTGGATTTCTGATGCTGATTTCCATGGAATTCTATCACTGGAAGCCTGAGCTCTTTATTGCAAAGATTTTTAGCTGGTTTGCTTGGCCTCCAGATTTTCTCTCCTTTCTGCATACCATGGCCAATATCATCTTTTTTAATATCTGCTTACAGCAGCTCCCATGGGATAAACCTTGCCTTTTTGGTGTGGTGCACTAGACTCTGCCTTGTGGTCCCAAATTAATTTTTGTTTTTGTTTTTCATTCTCTTCTAGTGCAAGCATGTTAATTATTTATGTCACCCAAAAAGTAAAAAGTTTTCTTTCTTGCCTCTGGGATTTGGTTACTTTTCTGGAATATTAGCTACCCTTCCAAACCAGCACAAGTTATTTACTTGGTGAACTTGTAGTAAGGATCTGGCTCAAGGCTTCTTCATCTTGCCTGACCTGTAACATTCCTTGCTCTGTATGGTCTTATTGGAATTCCTGTAAGATGAAATCTGTCATCTGCCTTCATTAGTTCACTTACTGCATTATTTCTTGTCCAATGTCCTCCACTCCTTATGATCAGATAGTGACTTACCAATGGGAAGAGGCTGTGTCTGTCTTGTGTTTCTCTAGAAGACAGCAATTTCTCATCCTGGTAAAAACTCAGAGATGTCTGTTGTTTCAATGTATGTACTTCCAGGATTTGATTTGTATGTCACCCCTCTGCACTTGGAGGAAACATAAGGGAAAGATGTGTGGGTTGAAGCAGATTCATTCTAGATACCTACATTATGGCAAGGACACAAGCGAGTGGGATCCCACAAGCCTCAAAACTAACCGTATGGAAGATGAGCTTTTTCCTTTAGCCATGAGGGAAACAGGCCCCTTCTGGGACTGCAGATGCAAATATGACCTCAGCTGTTGTAGCTGGCTCAAAATCCCTCATGCAACTCCAAAGAACTATAGAAAAGGATTTCTTGTGAGCTCGACTCAAAAGACACTCCATCAATTTGGGAGATTGAACAGGTTACACTACATGTTTGCATATATTTTGCCAGTGGCTGGAATTTGGTCAATGGCACATAATGTCCTAATGAATGAGAAGCCACTGAGCAAAATGGAACTTACAACAGACATCTCATAGTCCCTCTAGGATAGAAACAGTTCCTGGGAAATATCTTCCTCTTAGGGCCCTGAGGAATATCCACACTAGTGTTCCTGGAAGCCTTCATCTACCTCTTCTCACCACAGCCACAGCCCAGCCACACCAGGGGGACTGGACTAGTCATTGAGTCAACCTAGTATGCAGTATGGCATGGTGACCAGCAGCAATAGGATGTCCAGACTTAGCTCATAAAAGTCCAGGATGTGCAGTTAAATGTGAATGTCAGATAAGCAATCCTAGGACATGGGCTGTATTTTCTATTCTAGTACAGTGCATGGCACATGGTAGACACTCCATAAACAAAAGAAAGGATAACTGGACTTGCTTAGCTGTGTGACCTCGAGTCCATTTCAGAGTCTAATTTTCTCATCTTTAAATTTGATATAATTATTCCTATTCCTTTCAGCTGTTGTGAGGATTAAATGAAATAACCCATGAAAAGTGATTGTCACAATAGCAGGCACCCAGTAAGCATGCAGCGGTGGGGAGCTCTGTGTCTGTCTGTGGGGTTGGCATACATGTGTGTATATATTTTGGCCGATATCACAGAGTAAGAATAGGAATCTTACCTAGAAGACTTGGTGGGATTAGGCTCAGAATGTTTGGGAAGGAGAGCCAGCCAATTTTAAAACTAAAAATAATCCAGCCCTCAGATCCCTGTTTGGGAGGGCTTTAAGCTAACAAAAAAAGTTTAGGTAGCAGGTGTATATTGTAGAAATCTGTAATGATTTAAATATATGATGGATAGAAAAGTACAATGAGAGTTTGTTTTTATTTATTAGCACTAGGCATTGTAAAATTGTTTACTGGATGGTTTCACTTTATACCAGTCTCACTTTATCTTTCTGAAATTAAACTCAGTTCAAGATTCTGTGTGCTCTTTGCCAAAAGAATTTTATTGTGCAGCAAAACAAAAACCTTTCCTTAGGCTATTTGTGTTGTATAATGACAGACGGTCCTTGCATCTGAACTCTTACATTTCTGGAAGGATCTCTAACTCTACCATTTTCTAGGAGCACATTATCTTTCATAATATTTTAAAAGCATTGACTTTCATAGCCTGCTTCCCCAAGCATTTTTAAAAATTAATAATGGTGTTTTAAATGATGTGACTCAGGCATTTTTATTGTAGAAAATATGGAAATACAGGAAAGCATAAAGAAAAAAACAAGTTCAGAAATAATCAGTTAATCTTTTTAGTTATTGCCCTGCTATATTTGATTCTAGTGGTTTATATTATGGGATAATATTTTCTGACTGGATTTTATATATTTTATCTAAAAATCTACTATAAGCAGCTCCCATGATATGTAGCTAAAACAAACAGAATGAAATTCCAGAATGAAAGAATATGCTGTGGTTTAGAGATATTTGAGTAGGTAATTATGGAAATAATCATTGTACTAGTAGATCACATAGTTGACACAAATGTAAGTTTCCTGCATTTAGAATTGTAACACCAAATGTACGGGAGAGTGATTCAGTTCTCCAAATGAATCATGATCTTTAGTGTTACCAGTTCATTGTAAAGATGGCAGGAGATCCTGTGCTGAATTTAAATATTATTCCAAAAGGTAACTAGCTTAGAATGCACACAGTGCAGGAGGTTCACAAGTCATCCATATTTTAATAAAGCATAAAGGCATACAGCCATAAGGAAAAGAGATTCTCATTAAAGTTAATAGGGGTTGAGTTCATCTTTTCTTGCTTGTTTTTTGAGCTACTTTGTCCATATAACTTCATTTCTGGGTATCTTCATTATCTCTGACAAGGTCAGTGTCAAATAAACATATAAATTGAAGGGCATAGAAAGGCTTGCACTTGCCTGTAAGCTCTCACACAGTCCCCTGGGGGTCCAGGAGACCCAACCACTTGCTTCTGATTGAAGTGGTGAAATGGAAGCCCCTGCACCCAAAACTTGGGTCAATTATGATTTGCCATCATAATTGATGGCAAATATAATGATTTTTATCATTGGAAATTTTAAATTGTATTAAAATTGCATCACAAAATGGGAGCATTATAAAGATATCAAGAAAAAGGGAGTTTCCTTGCACACCTGATCTGATGGGCTTTCCAGCCTACAATGCATCTTGCATCGAACTTACTTAGTAACCAGTGGATTATTTCCATGTATTAGAAGGTCTTTCTGTATATATGTTGGTACAAATAGTGTAGATTTATAAGCAGCATGTTGATTACCTAAAACTAAAACTAAAACCTGAGTGCTTCCAAGGCTGAGCTCGGTATTCCTTTACTGTCACAACAAAGTGGTTTTGAAAAAAAAAAAATTTTTTTGTATTAATTTGAACCATTTGTTTTGCTCATGGTTTGAATCTACCAAACTAAAGATAAAAAGGCAAGATAAATTACTTCTGTTGTACTGGGGCTGTATTTGCTTTAAGTATCAAAGTGTCTATTCCCATAAGATGACATGGAATGAATGGGCAGGCTTCTATTTAATTTGAACGAGTTTCTTCTTTCAAGATGGCTTTGTCACTGGTTCTAAACAAAGGACTCTATATTTTAGACTCATAGAGAAGTCATTTTTTTAAAAAAAGTTGACTAATATAATTCTCTCTTTTTGGTGGTTATAATTTCTCTTTTCATTTTAAAGTTTTAGCTTAGGACTAATTTGTTGGAAACAGCAGGTAATTAAAAGGAAACTGGAGATTTTTATGAGATTTCTGCCTCTAGTAGCCACAACTTCTATTTCCCAAGGGCTGTATTTTAGTAAAGTGTGTACATTAAAGAAAACTCCTGCTGAATAGAATGAAATCAGCAATTAGGAGTGAATCCAAAAAACATCAGAACACCATCGTGCAAAGAAATCCCAGGTAACCGTGATGTTTATGTTGTGTTTACATTAATTACAACTTAGGAAAAGCAGCTGGTGATGAAAAGAAGGCCGGTGCTTTTCATTCTTGGTCTGCATTTTCACCCCTGCCCACCTGGATTTACTTTAAACCTATACTTTATGGTTTAAATATTTTTTCTCTGTCATTTTCTTCTCTGTGTTGGCACTTGATTCATTTTCTCTTAAGATTCTCTCTACTTATCTTCTCCTCCATGGTTCTTCCCTTTCTTCCAATAGGCCCATTTGGTTAATCATGTTAAAAAGCCCACTCTTTTTCTTCTGGTTTTATTAAATTTTGTGCAGTATTTGCCAAACAGGACATTCATTCAAAATTCAGCTTTCTCTGCTTCCTAGTCCCATCCCCTCTGATTCAATGCTGGAAGGTGGTCCTGGAGTGAGAGCTTCTAACAAATAGGTGGTCTATAGACGCTTTTGTGGGAAAGACTTCTAATCATGTTCCTTTTGCTGTTGTGAAAAACAAATCATCTCAGCCATTCCTTCCCTGCTGGAGCTAGAGAGCTGGTAAGCCCAGCTCTATTCACATATGTAGTTAAATCTAGAGTCTTCCATTTTTCACATTACATGAATGAGTCAACACAAGAGTGTGATCAAAATAAATCTAACTCTTTACTTTGAGTAATGTATGCAAGATAAAATATTTGAGTTGAGAGCTTTTCTCCTTGTGGGTCCCACGTGGCATCCTTCAGAATTTAGTAGATCATTTGTTCTTCTTTCACGACTCTTCATTCGTCAAATGTTTTTTGAGCCTAATTTATGTCAGAAAGTGTCTTAGGAATTAAGAAAACAAAGTTGAAGACTTGATATCCTGGCACAAGGGTTGACAAGCTGAGGTCCAAGTTGGCCTGCTGTCTTTATAAATCAAGTCTTATTGGAACACAGCCACACCTATTTATTTGTATCTTAACTATGGCTGCTTTAGCTGCAGAGATGAGTACTTGCCAGTGAAACCACAAAGGTGAAATCTTTGTTCTCAGAACCTTAAAGAAAAGTTTGCTGACTCCTGGAGTAGTGGGTGGGTCAACACAAACAATTAAATTCTCCCAGGGAGGCCTGAGTTCAGGGCCCTGGAAACATCAAGAGTGAAGGAGCATGATGGAACCTTGTGGGTGAAGAGGGTGCACTGAGAGTGACTCTACCCATTGGGCCTTGGGGATATATAAGGAGTCTGACATGTGGGGTAGTCTTCCCTCCAGAAGGACCACACCACAGGAAGAATCCCAGATTATGTTGAACTGTGACTGACCTGTTGGTGGCTGAGGAGGAATTTAACTATAGGTGAGTCCAGAGCTTTAGGTGTGATCAGATTATGGAGGAGCTTGGACTTAATCGTCTAGAAACCATGGTTGCAATTCCAGCCATCATGAGAGTTATCTGAGAGGTCTTTTAAGAAATAGATGCCCAGGCCTCTCTTCAGTCTATTCGAATTAGACTTTCCTGAGGTAATGTTGGAATCTCCTGTTCAACCAGCTCGTGATGATCTGCTTGCCTGGCAAATTTGAGAATCTCTTCAAGTGTCATTAGTTGCTCAGGAGATATTCTAGGTCCATCTATTAACAAACTCAGATTTGCATTGGGGAGATACTTTTGTCATACTGTATGCAGAATGTGCTAGAATTTGGAGAATTTTGGAGTTAGGGATAACAGTTGGGGACTGTGGACCTGGTGACAGTAGAGAGAACTTAAACTTAGTGATAGAGGAAATGGAGAGAATTCAGATTTGAGGCCTGTTTCAGAGGTTTCACTGGGTTTGACAGTGACTGATGGTGAATATAATGGGGTGGCTGAGGTCAAGAGCCAAAGGTGAGATTTGGGAGTGTGGCTTGTGATGGCATTAGCTGGGCTTGAGCAAATGGGGAATGAGTTGTAAATCTTTGATTATTTGAAGAAACAAACAAACAAAAAAACAACCCTCAGATTTTGCTAATTTTGAATATAACCCAGAAAAATAATTATATATAGAGATAATTTAAGCAGTGACTATTTCTAGGAAAACAGAAATTAAAAGAATCATAGGATAATTCATTTGATATTTTTTTAAGTGAAAAATGATCTCTATTAACTGAAAAAATGGAAAGGAACAAACCAAATACCCTGCGGACATACACAAAGCAAAAGTCACAGGTTAAATTTAGATAGTAACTCATCATAAGTCATCATCTGTAATCCTCAAAAACACTTAGAGATTTGCAAGTAATATTTAAAGCATATAAAATTTAAACTATCAGTGTGATTATCAATATTGATTAATAGCTATATCACCAAATTTGCTTAAGGGAAAATGTTTTTCTGATTTTATATATCTGAAATTTGCTAGAAGCATTGGTCTTAATTGTAGCATGCCACTAAAAATCCATCTGTGTTTTTCATTCTACTTGTCAAATACCAAGAGGCTATCCATGTACTCCTGTGACTTTTAATCTTGGTATTGAAATATAACCAGAGTGCTATTAAGACTGTTTGATCTTGGTTTTGATGTATTCTCTGGAACTTATTTCTAATAACCAGGACTTATAAAGGATTTGAAATAGGCATTTAGGGAATGAAATAAAGAATGAACTAAGCCAATAAAATTCTGGGAAAGTGATTACTGAACACATATGGTAACAACAACCATAATAAAAACAAAATTGTTTTTAAAATTTTATATCCCAAAGTACACATATTTATTATTTTTCAGGAGAGTAGGAAAAAGATGGACTGAGGAGGTAGCTCATAACATATGACCGTATTGTACATTTCTTTCCATATTAAAAGGAAAGAAAATCAGCATTCAAAGCCATGATCTAAATGGGATCCAACTATTTAAATATTGTGCTATGTATATGGAATAGTTCGCCAATTTTAAAACTTAATCAAGCTCCCCAAACTTGTGGAAAATGTATGTGAAAGATAATTTTGGAAACATTATAACCACAGAAAAGATAAAAGCTTTTGGAGCTGAAACTGGTTCGGCTCAGTGGTAGAGCGTCGGCCTGCGGACTGAAAGGTGTCAGGTTCGATTCAGGTCAAGGGCATGTACATTGGTTGCGGGCACATCCTGGTTGGGGGTGTGCAGGAGGCAGCTGGTCGATGTTTCTCTCTCATCGACGTTTCTAGCTCTCTATCTCTCTCCCTCCCTCTCTGTAAAAAGTCAATAAAATATATTTTAAAAAAAAAGCTTGGAAATTGTTTGACATAATAAATATTTGCATTTAAACAATTTTTATGAAAACAGTTTTGTGTTTTAAAGGATAAAGGTACTACTTTTCTATAGCTGCAAAGTCATAGACTTATATTTTAATGCACAAATCTGTCAGTGCCACTGAAAATTTGGGAATCATGTGGGTGCTTTAAGCTCTGTGCCTGTTGGCTATTGGTGCCAGTGATAACTGAATCTAGAAGTAAAAAGAAATCATGGAGGGTGGGGGGTGGGGGGAAGAGATGAAGCTGGCACAGGTCACAGGTCCAGGTGAGGCTAGCTTTTTTAGTAGCCATCAGCTCTCTGAGTTACCCTCCTGGTTACAGGTTTTATACAGTGTGTGTTTTGTCTTCAGATTATTTCATGACCAATGAGGTCTAATCCTTGACATGCTTTTATCATCATTGTTAAAACATCTTAAAGATTTACTTGCTGTTTGTCTCCATTTTTTCTTTGTGCAAAATGCAGGACCATCTTTAATACTTCGTATTCTGCTCCCTTTCCTTAAGAAAGCCTCTCACCTATCTGCTCCATAGGAACTTGAAACTTTTTCTTTGATTTTATAGCTGTATTCATCAGAGACCAATTGAGTTATTCTAAGAGAATGTCATTTTAAAACACCTGTGTCTTTCATAATTAATGGAGGTCAGAGTTAAGTTTTATGGTGTCTCTAGATAAAATGAGTCATTTAGTTAATATGCTCATGATGGCTCAACCTTTCCTTTAATGCCAGCTGAATTTTATTGCTTTACACGAGGACACAGATGAACTTTGCCTATTAAGGCCCATACCGCTCCCTCAGAGAATATATTGTTGTGCTTAGTGATTTGTTGCTAATAGGCCCCTGGGGGAAGTGACGGGATGCAGGCATGAGTTATTCAGTCCTGCAGTCAATAAGAAATAAACCCCAGTGACGAGGGAGGCAATGCACTCAGATGTCTAGGGAGTAAGGGATGAACAGGCTTCAAAACTGTCAACCAGCATCTGCCAGATTGAATGGCTTTGCGATTTGAATTATTCAGTCTATTGGACCCTATCTGTGTATTACCCCTGTATTAGCACTACTAATAGTAATATTTATTACATTGAATGGGCAGTGTCAAATGTTATTCCAGAACATTGAAAAAAAGTAGATCCCTAACAAGGGGAAAAGCTCATACTTTTGTTTACCATAGTCATTACAATGGACCTTTGTAGCTTGGTTAAACCCTTGCTTTGCACTTCCATAATGAGAGGGGTGGGGAGGGCATGGAAATGGAGAGCAGATTCCCTCAGCTGTACAGCTAATACACTCTGAGAATCTAATCTCCTAACCTTGTGCACCACCGCCTTTCTCCTTAAACAATGCTAATATTCCTCCTCACTACCTATTTAAATCCAAGGGTGTTATGAAGATTAATGAGGCCACTTAAAATGCTTTGGGTTGCTCAAAGCATTGCCCTGCAAGAGAAACTGAGCCTGTGTGAAACATTTGGTTAGCGTTCCCAGTTGGCGGGGAGCCAGAGCATTACTCCTTCATGTTGGAAAGGTTGGTAGCCTTTCTCGTGAACCTCACATATGTGGTGTTGCCTCCTCCCTGAGCTCACAATAGCAAGATAAAGAGGTTGCCTCTTTGGGAATGCCCTGGAGAATAGCCACTTGCTATAAGGACCGTAGATCTTCCTTTAGTGTGTGAGTGGCTCCACATCTGGGAATATCCATTTTTTATTCCCTTTAGAAGATTTTCTTTCTCTGTGTAACCTTTAACTTTGTAGGTCGTTGACCTAAATTCTAACAGATCAAGCTGCCTGGGGAGATTTTGGGTCCCTCATCTTGCTAGCTGGAGGGGAATTTTTCCAACAGCAAAAACGCACTTGGACTTGGAGCCAAATAGTTTGAGGAAAGAGGTTTGTGAATAGTAGAATCCACTCTGGTGTTTTGTCAGATTCTTAGATTCCAGCGAGAGTAGGGAATTCCACAAATGTTTCACTTTTATTTCATTTTTTAGAATATTTTTTAAAAAATCACTGAAAATTATGATGGATAAAGTGAATACTGAAATGTGTAATATTACATATTTCTAATATGGAAAGGTCCAGCAAGGCATTAAATTGCTTCCTTGGGATTTATGTAGACCACAGTCATGTATTAAGCAAGTATTTGAAAACATCTACCAAAATGAAACAAATAACAAAAGAGCGACAAAAATGTAACCAACCCTACCGACATAAAAATAGACGTTAAATACATGTTGAGGCTCTGCAAGCTTACTTATCTATTAATTCCACTTTCAAAATTTTCCAGGCAGTGTAATTAACTGACTTTATGATTAACAAATGTTAAAGGTAACTACTCATCGAATATATTTTTACTAGTAAAGAATTATCTTTCATATTTATATGCTGAGGTTTTATTTAAGATTATGTTGAAATACAGTCCTCATTTGCAGATGATAAAAACACTTGAAAAGCATTTCCCAGGAATTTATCAAAACATACCATGATAAATCTTTTGAAGTCTTTCCTTGGATGGCCATATGGTCATCCAACTCTATTGGTCATTTCACACATCTAAAAATGGTCATGGGCTTGTAGGAATTTGTGTTATTTAACTATTGCATAGTCTTTCATTTCATAAATGAAGAAACTTGGGCATTCTTTAAATAAGCATGTGTAGGCAGTGTCAGGGAGAATTTATGAGAAATAGGAGGACGACAGGAAGCACCATCTAGTCAACCAGACCAGCAGGATTTACATTCTCTTAATGAGCAGACACATATGTCACAGTGAGATCACAGCCCCAGAGGTGAGATTCAATGACCTGGAGAATCAAAAGCTTGTCATTAGCAAGCAGTGCTAAGCCTTGAATCATCTCAAAATTAGTTGTAAATGTATAGGTGACTGAACAATGAAGGTATGAGATAATTGTACTATAAGAACTATTTCTCTCTCTCTCTCTCTCTCTCTCTCTCTCTCTCTCTCTCTCTCTCTCTCTCTCTCTCTCTGTTTGTGTGTGTGTTTAGTGCCAGTGAAATTAGGAAGGGGACATTGGATGACCAGTGAGGCCACATAGCACAATGGGACAAGGGACACTGGGGTGTGTGTCTTACCTCTAACCCTAGGATTTTCCCCGAGTCCTAATAATCTTGGATAAATCATACTGCACATCTTAATTTGAATAAGTTTCGCCATCTACAAATGGAGGGTATATTCTCTCTAATGACAACTCAGCTCTGGAATTCTTGGAGTCTATGGTTTTTATTAGGTTAAAAAATAATTGAGGAAGTGTTAAAATTAACAATTTGCATCTTATAATCCAGAAGATATCAAAGAAAAAGTTCAAATCTTGGTGCTTTTCTTCATTAAGATGGTGGTGGAGGTGTTGCTGGCAGTGATAGTATCTCATTATTACTTTGATGCTTTTCCTAATAAGCACAATCCTCCTCTCTGCCCCTTCCATTCACCTATTAAATGCCTCTGATTTATTACAGATGAGATGGTTGTGAGAGCACCATAGTTCCCAGCAGTTTTTAGTGAATGCAGAGTAAATAGTTAAAGTCCTGGTAAAGGCTGGCAGTGGAGGGTGGTACTTTTCTAGACAGTGGGGACCTGAGGGGCAGAAAGAGTATAGTCAGCAGAGTTAGGTTTGGAGCTGTAGACTAAGCTGTGGCATGATTGTCATCATAAATCAGTGTCTTCCTGTCGTAGTCCACTCGAGCTACTGTAACAAAATACCACAGATCAGGTAGCTTATAAACAACAGAAATTCACTTCTCATACAACTGGAGGCTGGAAGTCCCAGAACAGGGTAGCAGCATGGGGGGCTCTGGTGAGGGCCTGCTTCTGGCTGGCAGATGGCTAGCATTGAGTCCTCACATGGTGGACAGGGCTTGGGATATCTTTGGAGCCTCTTTTATGGGGGTAATAATGCACCTCTCAAAGGCCCTACTATCCTAAAGGTAATACTATCACCTTTGGGGGTTAGGATTTTTAACATGAATTTTGGGAAGACTCAAATATTAAGTAGAGCTTTTATGGAAAACATCTGAGAACTGCACCCAGGGGTTTCAGAGAATAATCTCTATACCTTCTCCTCCAATCCTCTCTCCAAGTAGAGAAGACTTTAATGCTTCTCTCCAGCTGGCCTGCCCAGAGCTCTGCAGAACATCAGGGACACTACCATCCTCTTTCTTCAATGGCATTAAGAGACTTTTTGCTCTTCCTTTGGGTATGAGAGCTGTCTTTCTAAAAAGTTTCCAGTAATAGATATTATAATGTGGACATGTATGTGTGTGTGTGTGTGTGTGTGTGTGTGTGTGTGTGTAAGAGAGAGAGAGAGAGAGAGAGAGAGAGAGAGAGAGAGAGAGAGAGAGAGAGAGAGAGAGAGAGAGAGAAAACACGGTGAATAGCCTTGTAATATCATCAAAGCCCTCAGGTAATTCATTGACTGAGAATATGAATAGTTTCTTTTACAGGGAATATTAACAGAGACAATGAGTTGGAAAGAGTGTGATGACTGGGTCCCAGAACCGAGATAAGATAAACAGTGTTGTCTTTTTTTTCCCCTTGAAAAATCCAGCCATGGAGAATATGCTAATTTCATTGTGCCTGGAAATTTTGATATACTTATAAAACTCTAGCAGTAACTATATTAATTGCATTTATACAATGTGTCAGAAGCCATTCTAAGTGTTTTCATTGGATTTAAACCTCACAACCACCCCAGGGGGCAGCTTTGAATATTAGCTCCATTCTTCAGATGAGAAGACTGAGCTACACAGTGCGACAGCTTTCTTCCTCAGGTTGGATGGTGATAGAGCTTTGGCTTTTACACAAATATTCTCAATCGCTAGGTAATGCTGTCTCTGTAACAGAGGGACAATGACCACTGTCTGCTTCCTGTATTCAGGAAGCCACTTAGAACACCAGCCTGGGGGTCAGGGTCAGGTGCCCTGGCACTCCCTGATGGCCGGTGATTGCGTCTGGTGCCACTTGTATACTCAGCACCTGAGAGACTTTTCTCTCCCTGTGTATAGATTTCTAATGTTTCTTACAGAAGTCCCGCTGGTCTCTTATTTCCCATCAGTGAGATCTTGGCAGCTCTGCAAATGCAAGCTGGCCTCCAGGGGTGCCCACCGGGCAGCTGGTCTGCAGTCTTCCACGTGCGCACTGAGTTCATCATCCTTCCCCCACAGGGAGGTGTTTCTGTTGGAAGCCTTGCCTCTGCATGGTGCCTGGCTAAATAAAAACAGACTCTTTCCCTAGCTGGTTTGGCTCAGCAGATAGAGCGCTGGCCTGTGGACTGCAGGGTCCCAGGTTCTACTCCCATCAGGGGCCCATGTTCGGTTTGTGGGCTCTGTCCCCAGTTGGAGCATGCAGGAGGCAGCCGATCAATGATTCTCTCTCATCATTGATGTTTCTCTCTGCCTCTCTCCCTCTCTGAAAACAATAAAAATAAATAAATAGATATTAAATAAATAAATAAATAGGCAGGCTCTGATGCAATAATCTGTTCTTCATAGTGGGGTAGGAGTCAACGGTAAGCAAGTGAGGAGACGTTTTTCCCAGATGGCTTTGGGGCATGTGCCCAGGGTTATTTTCAGAGGTTAAGTTGGAGGGACACAAAGAAGGTGGCAAAGAGGCCTTTGTAGTGGTTGGAGGAGACAGTTTTCACTGAGTGCAGGAAGGCAGTGTCCCCATGGCGGGGGACAAATTGTGAGATATCTGAGTGCCCGGGGGCCGATCCCTGGGATGCATGAGACCCCCCTGAAAGGGGTCTTAGTCCTGTTCCTTCCTCAAGCAGTGTGTGCACTCATGCCATTGGATGTCAGCTCCCTACTGAATTGTCCTCCCCATCTCTAGCCACACCGTAGGCTTTGCCTTTGGCCTAGCTGTCCCTTCTATTTCTACTGGGACATCATTTCTGCTTCTGACATCTACTCATCTCCCCAGATAGTTAAAGTAATCTACAATTCTTTCTTAGTGGTGTTGGGAAAATTTGGTTATTTTTTAAATATATATAATCTTGGACTAACCCATTATAACTTAACCTCAGTTTCACTGGGACTCCTCCCCACCACCCTGCATTCTTTACTACAGTATATGCCAAATTCTCCCGGCTTTATTGTCTGCACCTGGGCAGACTTTCTCCTCTACGCATCCCCTGAGTGCCGCTCCTGCACTCCAGCTTCTCATCTGCGTGCAGTTTCTCCATGATTTGAGTTAGAGGCTGAGACATCTCACAGAGAGGCCCATCTGTTCTTTCTAAAAGCCACAGCACTAGGGTCCAAAGTCTAATGCAAAACCTAATGTGACCCAAACCACCCGCTCCCCCCAAACCCCATCTCATGCTCTGCTAGCCTCGATTGCATATTTATTTCACTGTTCTCCCTCTTCACTGTTGAAAGCTGATAGTTTCCTTCTCTCTGATTTCCTGTTTCACACTTGGGAAGATAGGGCTGACTCTTTCAAGCCCTTGATGCTGGACACAGTTAATGCTTCTAAACTTATGATGCACTAACTCCATCTAACAAGACAGATCACTCTAATACTCAGAGCATTGGTGAATTCAAAACCTAGACACATTTTAATGATAAAGCCCAGTGAATGTAGGTGACCTGTAAGAATGAAGACTCATAAAGAATGGTTTTCTATCATCTTTAGTTTCAGAATCCAATGCCCATATCCTTTTGTCCCTTTCACATAGATCAAGAGAGCCAATAGTAATGTAGACTTAGCTAAGTTTCTCTCTCTCTCTCTCTCTCTCTCTCTCTCTCTCTCTCTCTCTCTCTCTCTCTCTCACTCTCTTTCACACACACACACACACACACACCTTGTGCCTTAACTTTCTCACCTATATATTTTTATTTTTTTATTTTATTGATTTTTTATAGAGAGGAAGAGAGAGGGATAGAGAGTTAGAAACATCGATGAGAGAGAAAAACATCAATCAACTGCCTCCTGCACACCTCTTACTGGGGATGTGGCCGCAACCAAGGTACATGCCCTTGACCGGAATCGAACCTGGGACCTTTCAGTCCACAGGCTGATGCTCTATCTACCGAGCGAACCCGGTTTTGGCTCTCACCTATCTTAAATGTTGGTTGTCGCATTACTGAATTCCGTTTTGAGCTCCGAGGTCCAGTGAAAACTGTGCTACATGTGTTCTTAGCAGGAGGATGCTTTGGAAGCCAATATTCATGAAGATTTTTAAAAAATTTCTTTGTTCTTTTGATTTTTATAAACTGTTGTATTTTGGACTTATTAAAAATAAAACTTTTTTTATATTTTGCAGAAACTACCTCTTCAGGTTACAGCTCGACGATTTGTCTCTGATCCAGGTAGGTGCACTTTATTTTCCTCAAGCTTGCCTTTTCCATCCCAATTAGCTCCCTGTCCGAGGGCATGAAGACAGATGTGTGTGAAGGTATTAATCAGTGCCGCGCAGGGAGGCATTGCATCCGGAGGTCAGGCCACAGGGCTCCTGGCTGCCCTGCTTCATATGAGGCACCACCTGCTTTGATTCACAGTTGCCCCTTTCTTCCGCTGTGAGCGCCTCTTCCTTTCAGGGGCACCATCTGACTGTCTCTTCTTCACATGATAGATAATTCAAATGACACTTCCTCAGTGTCTGGAGTTGCCCTGTTCTGCTTCCTTTGGAATAATCATTGGTTATGTATAATAGTTTGATGCTTTCAGCCATCATATGCTCATAAAAAAACAACCATCTTAAAAAGATCATTGTTTCCTCTTTATAATGAAATAACTATGAACATATGTGTTGAAAACTACATATAGGAAAGAATTACCGTATTTTTCGGACCATAAGACGCACTTTTTTCCCCTCAGAAGTGGGGGGAAAAAGTCCCTGCGTCTTATGGTCCAAATATAGCCTACACATATACTTTTTAAAAAAAGTTTTTTTACTTGCCCGGCTCTGTGTGGTCTCTGTGTGCTTGCCTGGCTCTAAAATGGTTCTAAATGCTGCTGTTTACTTTACAGGGTTGATTACATGTGTTTATGACTGTGATGTTGGGTTTTAATGCACATAAAATATTTTAGGACACTATTTGTTTCAGAATCTTTTTTTCTTCATTTCCCTTCTCTAAAAACTGGTGCGTCTTATGGTCCGGAGCGTGTTATGGTCCGAAAAATACGGTAGATAAGTGATGATACATAAAATCACAATTTACCTACATCTGTGTTCATGGTTTCAAGAAGGAACATGTGACTCTTACATCTGCATGGAGTATTTATTTTATTGTTAGAGCTGAACCACCAAGGCCCAGTTCCCCTCCTGTCTTTTAGACATGTCTGATGACCAGGGTCTCCTTGGAGGAAGGAGGGTTAAGCCATAGATGTCACCTTCAACAGGGCTCTAGAACTCCCTGTGGACATGCCAAGATTCTGGCTCTGTGTAATTTGGAAACGGTTCCTCAACATTTTTTAATGCAACTCTCATGTAATGGAGGTCTATGAAGTTATTGGAAAGATGTTTCTATCATTTGCTTTTCTTTGTGATGCTGGTGTTAATGGACATGCAGGAAACTTTAATTATCAGTGCTGAAATAAGCCAGCCCCACAGCAAAGCTAATATTGGTAAAACGCAAGGGCTTTGAAGGTGATAGATTTGTTGGTCTAGCTCCATGACTCCCAGCACTGGTGGGTTTCGTCATCTGTGAAATGACCACAAAACACTCCCTCCCCCATACTGTCACCGCCAAGATTAAACGAAGTAAAGCATGCACAAGAGATAAGGCACAGTGCTTTTTAAACAAATGCTAACTGATAATAAGCATTACATTATTATCCTAATTGTTTCATTGCACTGGCCAATGAATTGTCTTTCCACTGCAATTTAGTTTATAACTAGTCTTTAAATGAATGTATTGGTTGATAAAATTATAACATATTAACAATAGCTCAGAATGGTCAGCAGTTAGGGTTTTAAAGTTCTGATTTTTAAATAATCTTTTACTAGAAAATGTAGACTTTTCAGTAGATAGGAACTGCATATTATGCTCATTGTGATCCTCATGGTATAGTATATTATCTGGCATATTGTGTGTCTAAGTAGGATGTGCAGCCTGGCCAGTTTGGCTCAGTGATTGAGAATAGACCTATAAACCTAGAAGTAACTGCTGATTCCCACAGACAGGGCATGTGCTTGATTCCCAGCATGGGACATGCAGAAGGCAGCTGATCAATGATTCTCTCATCATTGATGTTTCTCTCGCTCTTTCTCTCTTAAAAAAAAAAAAAATATATATATATATATATATTTATATATATATATTTTTTAAAGTAGGATAGGCAGATATGTATGTGTACTAGCGTATTCATGGATTAGCTCTCTTGGTTTAGAGGGTCTAGAAAGAATTGATGAACACACTGAATACACACGACTTGATTTCCTAATCTCATTCTCCGCTGAAATAAACTAAGATTTTTTTTTTTTTTTTTAATCAAAGTAGCTGGTTCCAGGGCCCAGGTTATGAGAGTCTGATAAACCTGGAAGATTTTGTTGTTCTAGGAATTAAGGATGTATTCAGAGAATGAGTAGGGTGTGTCAAAAGGAACTAAGGGCCAGCTTAACAGGATTTATGGAGGAACTCTGAGGCAAGTTGATTGCTAAAATTAATAATGATGGTATCAGATTATAACAGATTGAATAAAATATGAATCCATGAATATAGCTAATAAAAAAATAAGTGAAAAAATTACCAACTGAGGCAGAAGGGGCTGCCCTTCCTTACTGTAAACTGCCAAAATGAATGCTAAAGTTAATGGGTAAGAGTTTGATGATCACCATGATATTTCTATATTCTTAAAATATTCACCTATAAAATACT
This sequence comes from Pipistrellus kuhlii, assembly GCF_014108245.1. NCBI lineage: Eukaryota > Metazoa > Chordata > Mammalia > Chiroptera > Vespertilionidae > Pipistrellus > Pipistrellus kuhlii. The sequence goes on along the minus strand of NW_023425540.1, from coordinate 10,324,988 downwards.
TATTAATTATAAAAGGAAAACTTGTGACTTGATAGTAAAAAACCTGGTCAATCTCACCTTAACCACTTAGTTGAAGGTACCTTCGCTGTAATGGGACAAAGAGCTAGTATAAACCACCTGATTCAGTGCACTGAGAATGACACAGCAAGATTTCCATAATATTACCAAAATTTTTAACCAATTTCACTATAAGGAACCATCACACAAACTGAAACTGAGGGGAGAATTCTACAAAATGCTTGCTTCTATTTTTCAAAAATCACCACGTCATGAAAGGCTTGAAAAGAATGAAGACTTATTCCATCACAAAGGAGAAAAAATTGACCTGATAATCAAATGAAACACTTGATCCAAATTACATCTTGTAACAGAAAAAAGGATATTTGTGCTATAAAGAATACTACTGAGACAACTGCCAAAATGTTAAAGTCTTTAGATAGGATAGTAGGAATGTATTAATATTGATTTATTGATTTTGATACCTGCAATGTGGTTATATAGGAGAATGTGCTTATTCTTTGAAAAAGAAAACCTACTAAGATTAGTAGAGGGTAAAAAATATCATTTCTGCAACTTTTCTGCAATGATTTTAAAAATTACAATGTGTATGTATTATATATAATACACACATAATCGGCAGAAAGACTGATAAAACAAATGCGATTAAAAGTTAATAGGGGTATTGATTCAAAATGTATACTATGAATGAAAATAAAAAAAGTTAATAGGGGGAAATCTAAAAGTCTGGGTGAATAGTGTGTGAGAGTCTATTGCCCTTTTCTTGTATTTTTTCTTGATGTTATTTCAAAATAGATGTCAAACATTGGAAAATGCACTTGCCATTATTCCATGTATGATATGATTGTGGAGAAAGGGAAACTCCTTTTTCCATCCTTGCTTCCCATTATCCTGACTGCCTGTGGTGGGAGTCGGGTCTAGAATATTGATGGAACTGAACTGTATTGAAGTATGGAAAATCCATCAGCATCACCACCCAGACAGAGATGAGAATCTATGATACAGAGCCAAGCAAGAAGACAGGGGCTTTCTCAATGGTTGCCTTGACAACACAGCCCTGATAACAGGTGTCAGATATCACTCAATCTTAATAATATTGTTGCATATCACACAACTTTCCTTTCACATTTTTGATTGTGTATGCTTCTTGATAGCCTCCTGACTACTTACTGTGGAGAGGGATAAAGATGGAAGTTCTTCCCATCAGACTGTTTTTTTTTCTTAGATGTCTCCAATAAAGTTGTCTTGTTGATTTCTATGAATATTTTAGTTTAGTTCACATGATTATTTCCAAGGCTGAAAAGAAAGAGTAGGCACACCGATGAAGAAAGGAATGAACTGGTGTTAAAAAGAACTCTGTCCAGTAGAAATATCATGTGAGTCTCATTGCTAATTTAAGATTATCTGGTGGTGGTCACATTGAACATACAAGTATGTAGGGGAAATTATAAATTTTTAAATTTATTGATTTTTTTACAGAGAGGAAAAGAGAGAGATAGAGAGCTAGAAACGTCGATGAGAGAGAAACATGGACCAGCTGCCTCTTGCACACCCCCTACTGGGGATGTGCCCGAAACCAATGTACATGCCCCTGACCAGAATCAAAACCGGGCACAGACCTACACTCCACCATTGAGTCAAACCCGTTCCGGCAAGGAAATTATTTTTAATAGTATATTTTACTGAAATCATTATATCAAAACCATCATTTCAACATGCACCTATGACATTAGGAGAAATTGAGATATTATATCCCCTTTTTCTTTTTGTTTTATTAAGTCTTCGAACTCTGATGTGTGTTACTCTCAGAGCATATTCCTATTTGGACTATCCAACATTTGCAGGCTCAGTCTGGCTAAGTGCAACCCAGTTGTACAGTGCAATTCTAGATCATGTGTAACAGATGAGTTTATTACTTGGATGCCTTTGGTTGTGTTTTAAAAATGTTATTTTCTGCCAGGGAGCATCTGGATTGTTTTGGATATCTCAGGCTAATATTTTTCTCTTTCCTTCACTCTAAAAAAATATAGAACTTTTTCATTAAAAATGGGAAAATGAGCAAACTGAGTCCAGGAAGAACAAGCAATGGGCAATTGGAGAGCATCAGAATTGAGAATCAGTGACAGCCCCCCCCCCCCCTTTTTTTTTAATGCCAGACAAGCTTTGTTTGATCTAGTCCCTCTCTGCCCAGCATTGCAGTGTTCTTGCCTGTCCCTGTCACCTGCACCACCAAGGGACATTTTCACCTTGCCTCTATGCTGCTTAAAACGTCTCAAACTGCAGGATACTTCCCAACTTTAAGAACTTGCTCTTGTAGTCCTGAAAACATGTTGACCCCACCCTCTTCTCATTCTAGGAAAAGATGGCCCGTCTGAGTCTCACGTTAGCTGTCTCCTCTTTTGTAACCCATCTGAGTCTCTTTTGGCTGATGGCCCTTGGATGCCTTTTACGAGCTCTGAGCCCTTACTTCTGACTAGAGCCTACTGCCTCCCATTGACATTTACAATGTGTGCTTGAGGGGCATTGTGCTTCTCTGTCTCCTCAGTATTAGATTAGAGCAGGCTGCTAGGTTAGGTGACCTGACAGGTGGTAGACTCAAAACAAATGTCTGTGAAAGTTTTCATCCCTTTAAACCCATGATGTTTAGCAACATGTTCATTCTTTCTTTATCTTTTTTAACTTACCATTAGCAGAGTGTGGGTGAATTTCATATTTTTGTCCCTAAAATGAAGAGAAGGGAAGTTTTACAGCCGAGATACTAGAGCAGTGAGAAATATGTGCTGAAATAGGCACCCTAAAACACAGCTGTGCACATTCTCACCCCACAGGACAGTTAGCTATTGTAAGCTGTGCTGCTATGAGCATGGGAGTGCATATATCCTTTCTGATTCTTGGGATATATTTCTAGAAGTAGTATTACTGGATCAAATGGCAGTTCCATTTTTAATTTTTTGAGGAAACACCATACTTTTTTTTAAAAAAAATTATATATTTTAATGACTTTTTACATCGAGGAAGGGATAGGGATAGAGGGTCAGAAACATCTATGAGAGAGAAACATCGATTGGCTGCCTCCTGCACACCTCCTATTAGGGATATGCCCACAATCAAGGTACATGCCCTTGACCAGAATCGAACCTGGGATGCTTGAGTCCGCAGGCCAATGCTTTATCCACTGAGCCAAACCTGTTAGGGCAACCATACTATTTTCCACAGTAGCTGTACCAATCTGCATTCCCACCAGCAGTGAAGGAGGGTTCCTTTTTCTCTGCATCCTCTCCAGCATTTGTCATTTGTTGATTTGTTGATTTGTTGATGATAGCCATTCTGGCAGGTGTGAGATGGTACCTCATTTTTGAAAAAGGAGATAGAGGAAAACATGAACAAATGGAAGAATATACTATGTTCATGGATTGATAGAATCAACATCATTAAAATGACCATACTACCCAAAGCAATCAATAAATTCAATGCAGTCCCTATTAAAATATCAATGGCATACTTCAAAGACCTAGACAAATTCTACAAAAATTCATCTGTAATAAAAAAAGGACCCTGAATAGCTGCAGAAATCTGAGAAAGAAGAAGAATGTTGGAAGGATTACAATACCAGATATCAAGCTATACTACAAAGCCACTGTTCTCAAAACTGCCTGGTACTGGCACAAGAACAGACATATAGGCCTGTGGAACAGAACAGAGAACCCAGAAACCAACACAAGCCATTATGCTCAATTAATATTTGACAAAAGAGACAAAAGCATACAATGGATTCAAGACAGTCTCTTCAATAAAAAGTATTGGGGAAATTGGACAAATAACTTGCAAAAAAAATTAAACTAGACCACTAACTTACACCATACACTAAAATAAACTTAAAATAGATGAAGGACTTAAAAGTAAGATGGGAAACCATAAAAACCTTAGAAGAAACTATAGACACCAAAATAGCAGACATTTGTTGTAGCAATATCTTTACCAATACAGCTCCTAAGGAGAAAATAAACAAATGGGACTTTATCAAAATAAAAATCTTCTACACAGCAAAAGAAATCATCGACAAAACAAAAAAGCCAACTGCATGTGAGAACATTTTTGCCAATGTTATTTCTGATAAGGGTTTCATCTCCAAAATTTACAGGGAACACATAAAACTTAACGAAAGGAAGATAAACAATCCAATCATAAAATGGGCAATGGACCTAAATAGACACTCTTTGGAAGAGGACATACAGAGAGCCAAAAGACATATGAAAATGTGCTCAAAGTCACTAATCATCTGAGAGATGCAAATCAAAACAGTGAAGTACCATCTAAGAGTCACTTTTAATTTCAATAAATAAAACCTGATTTTCATCAACCAAGAGGAGGGAATAAAATATTAATGTGATATCATTTATGAAGGAAATTCCCTTGCAGCTGGCCTGGTGCTGAATTGGAGCCATCACATCTTGGAAACCAATCATTTTCAGGCATCCTGATAGAAGTTGTGGCAGTTTACTGTTATGTGTCTCTCCTCCTTGTCATAATAACAGCTTCAACTCTTCAGTATCACTTTTCTTCTTGCCTTGATCACAGTAGTTATTTTGCAAGAACAAAGCTTTTTGAGAAATATAAAAATGCAGCTGGTCTCCAGATTGATTCCCATTTGCCCATCTGGGATTGTACCCTGTATGGCCCCACGTATTCACTCTTGCACAGCCTCCTGAGAATACAGAGGGACGGCAGCTCATTTAACCTCGCTCTCCTCCAAAAGTTCCTCAGGGAAATAGCTCAAAATCCATTTCTATATTGTTTTGTTACTGAGAGAAAAGAAATTCACAGCCTGTTTCTCACTTACAACTGCAGGAGTAAGCAGAAAAATGGAAATCTGTGTTTCAATTTGCCACCTGCCTCTCTATGGCTTCTAAAATGAAAACTGTTAAATCTCTACCTGGTCAATATCAGTAGAGAAGTCTCTGGAAAGTTGACATAGGTGTTACCTTTGTTTCCTGTATGTTTGGGCTTGTGGAATTGAGTTTCAATTTCTAAACCAGTGTTTCTCACCTAGGAGCTATTTAACCCATTGGAAACATCTGGTTGTCACCCCATGTAGGGGAGGCTGCCACTGGCATTTAGTGGGTAGAAAACTGGGGGTGGAGGACATTGCCAAAAACCTTGTCATGTACAGGGAAGCCCCTCTGTGTTCAACTAGGAATGTCCTGGCTCTGCATGCGAGGGGTGTCAAGGTTCAAACACCCAGGTTAAAGCAATTACAACTTCAGCTTCCACATGTTTTGAAGAAGCAACTCTTCCAGTTGGTGGTGTTACTGTTATTTGATTAAATTTATAAGATTCGTTTTGGGTTTAAAAAATTTTCCCCTTTAGATTTCTTCATATATTTAACCAAACACATGTATGAATCCTTAGTGGCCATTTCTAAAGAAGCTGCTGGAAGCCTTGAGTTTAAATTGATTTCTTTTATTAATATGAAATTAAATTTAAAACAAATTGAATCAATTTATAATACCAATACTCTCTCTAATAGGTCAGAACAATATGAAATAACTCCCCTCTGTTGCAATTCATCTGTATAGTTTCAAGAATGATGTATTAATGAATAATTTAGAATAAGGATTCAAATGAGATAATCACATTAATTTATTTTTAAAATCAAGCTTTATATTCATATTGAACAAGAGGAGACTTGACTCCCCTGTAGTCCTCAAAAACCATGATTCTAATTTTTATTTAATTTCTACTTTATTTATTAAATATATTCTTAAAATTATAGTGTAGAAGTAGAAGGAATCTTAGAGATAATCTTTTTAAAAAATATATATTTTATTGATTTTTTACAGAGAGGAAGGGAGAGAGATAGAGAGCCAGAAACGTCGATGAGAGAGAAACGTCACCCAGCTGCCTCTCGCAACACCGGGGATGCGCCAACCAATGTACATGCCCTTGACCAGAATCGAACCTGGGACCCCTCAGTCCGCAGACTGACGCTCTACCACTGAGCCAAACCGGCTTCGGCAGAGATAATCTTTATTAAAACCTTTGAGGGGTCTGCAAATGAGAGCCTGCATCTCAATTAATTTTTACTGGAATATAGCCACTCTTTTCTTTGTATATCGCCCACTGGATATCATCATAGTTAAAGTTTATTGGAACATAGACAGACCATTCCTTTCTATGTTGTCTGTGGCTGCTACATTAGTGGGGCTGACCGGTTGTAACAGAGACTGTGACCCACACAGCCTAAAATATCTACTATTTGACCCTTTAAGGAGAAGTTTGTCACCTGTTACGGTACTTAGTACAGTGTACGTTTTCAATGAGTGTTTCCTGAATGGACGAGTGAACTCAATATAATGCAGTGTAACTCTGATTTTGCTTTTTTTTTAGACAGTGTTATGTCAATGTGTTCATTTAGACTCCTTGTGCAATAATTTCATGGACTTCTTCTAGAGTGTAACCCATAGGTTGGGAACCTGAGAGAGTGTAATATTTCGCCCCAGATTCTTGTCTCTTATATCTGCCAAAAGCTGTTTTACCTACCCATTTATTCAGTCATATTTCCCTTCCTTTTCTCATAACTTCCTGGAGGAATTGAAGTTACTCATGTACATTTTATATAGACTAAGATTTTATTAATTTCAGAGAGTTTTTGTCAAGTTGAATTAACTGCTGATAACAGAACCTTGCACTGTCAGTGGCTAAACACACATGCAGGAACCTTAGTCCTCACGTGTGTGACAGTCCCGTGTACTGGGTCAGGGTGCTTTCCATGCTGTCATCAAGGGCCCAGGATGGTCTTTATTGTTCTCCATCTTCAGCCCACATTTCTATGGGCAGCATGGAGGAAAGTGTGGAGGACCATGCCAAGGAGATCTATATTGGCCATGCCAGGAAGTGGCACACCTCACTTTTGCCCAAATTTCAGTTGACCATAACTTAGTCACATGGCCTTAGCCAAGGCAAATGGGGCTGGGAAGTGTAGTTCATCTGTGTACCCAGGCGTAAAACTCTGCCAGTTAGGTAATGGCAAGCATGAGCATTTTGTCCTAGACAGCACTGGGAAAAACAAGACTTACCCCCCGAGGGATGCACGTAGCTGTTCCCTGTTCTCTCCCAGGCTCCCCACACCCAGCCATCCCAGCCATTCTAATTTCCTGCTACACACAAATAGATTTATTTATGCTTCTAACATTTCTGTAAATAACAAAGTGGGGATACTTTGAACAAACCACTTAACCTCTTTAGACCTCAATTTTCTCCATGATGCTTTTTGGAGAAGGAGAATCAGGAATTATCCCTGAGGTTCCTTTCAGCATTAAAATCTTAATGTGCACCATCCTTCCACTTACTCTTTCTTCTGTCGTTGCTTAAATGCTCCTGTATTTCTTCTTTAAGGGAAACTTACCCTATAATTGGAAACTTGGCTGTATGCTTATTTGATGTAACTTTAATGACCTAATTTGTCATAAAATAATGATGACTCAACAATAGTAATAGCAGACAGCATTTCCAGTGCCCTTTTTCTGTATTCAGCTATTCTCATGCATCATCTCATTCTTGTTTTCTCAGCAGCACTAAGGGATAGGTATTATTTCCAATATTTTATAGAAGAGGAGTTGATTTATCCAAGATCCCAGAGCTGATATATTGAAAAGCTAGGCTTTGCACCTGTGTATGTTGGGTTCATGCGAAAGGCTCTAATCTCTACCCAATATGCTCCTTTATTATACTCATCTGTATTGACCACCACATGGCCAATGGTTGATGACTGGCTCTTGGTGACTAGAATTGTTAATTCATAACATAATACAATATCTGGGTTTTAGGTCAAGGTTTCCGCAAGTCTGAAATGGGGATCCCTGTGTTTGTGTTTTGTTGAGAGCACATTCTCAGGGAGTGTGGAATGGTGGGTACAGCAGAGAAAGGAAAGAAGCAAGGGTTTGCTCTCATTTGGAGTCCAGCATCTGCCTAATGCCGAGGGCACTCTGGAGTGTGACTAGAATCTCATTTGATTACCTTTAGGCAAGGGGATCATATATACCCAATTTTTCCTTGATATAGTCTTCCTTGGAAAAGCTAAAGATTTTTGAATTTGGAGGATATGGTGACATAATCTCTTGACCAGCTAAGAGCAATTCTCCAGAGAAGGGCAGAGCCTTGAGCCAGTATCACCCAGCAATGGTAGCAACCAGAGGAAGGTGCATCATTCTGTAAGGAGAGTTGAGGAGAGCACCAGAGCACCATTATTATGTGCATGACTAATATTTTACATAGGCTTGTCCTGATGTTCTAGATCCTGACTATTCCCAAGCACTGAATAAGTGAAACATTTTTATGTCTTTGGGGAGAAAAAAAGTAATACATGTTTGATTATTGAATATATTCTGTTGTGCTGTACTTAGTTTTTAATACTTCTACATATCCATATCTGAATTTATGCTTCACTTGTAGCCTCAAAAACTAAATTGAAGATGCATGAATATTTTTCTTAGTCATGTGTATCATTTGGTTTCATGACACCAGATCAGGAAATTTCTGTAAGATAATAGCAAACACTGTCTGACAATCATAGGCTGCTAGATAAATGGAGGGGTCGATTTCATTTATCTCAAAAGCATTTCTCCTTCTATTTCAGAAGTGGCCCCAGAACCTGACATAACTGTTGAATGATGGGCATGCTTAGAATTCTCAGCCCTGTTTTCCTTTTCTTTATTTGTGCACCTTATCCATAATGCTGACACTGATAGATATACCAATGTACCAGGAAAATCCTCTGTTTCAAATATAAGTAATGGTTTTCTTGTTTGGTGAGATTATGTATTCTGGGGGCTTGAGTCTCCTAATTAGCTAGGGACCAAGTGAAAATGAATGGCAAGGGAGAAATACAAATGAAAAAATGTGAGTCACATTGGCCTACCATTCTCTAGAATGAATTAACTAAAATTCTTTATTTGATGATTCTTTAACATATAAATCATTTGTCTTCCTGAATTTATTCACTAACTGTGATGGAGTTGGGTAGAATAACCGTGGGTACCACCGTGATGGGTACTTCCCTTGTTTAATATATGCCTTTCAAACTCTCCTTTTGCTATTCTCTTGTAGCTAACCTAGAGTTTATATATTATTCCTTCTTCATTATGTCACAGCCTTTAATTTGTTTACATTAGTTCTACTGGTCTTGGACTAGCCTCTTGAAAATAATAAGATGCTATCTCTGTTATGATTTTATATGGATTGACTGAACAGTGAAATTCTTGAAGTGTTCATTTTCAATTTTTGGGGATACGCAATTATTTTTTCCATGTTCTCTAGAAAGTACACAGGCAAGTTGTCTACTATGTTTACTATTAGAAGTAGTCTATTTAGCAAGAAAATAAGCATAACTAGGTATGAAATTGTGTTAATAATTGCATTCCAAAGACCACTCAAAGTCTTTTGCTGTAAAAATTTAAATTCTTTGAATAAAGGAACAATGAAATCAAAAGTAGTCTTAAAGTATAGCCATTAGTTTCTGGTTCAAGAGGGTGAAGAGAATTCATATACGAATTCTACGTATATAAAAAACATAGCATTTAAATGACAATGTCATATAAAAAGAAAAACATGAGTACTAGAAATGGAATCTTATATATACCCTCATTTGAACACTTTTTTTTAAGGATAGAAAACATCCTTTATTTGAACATTTGAGACAATAGAAGAACAGGAGAAACATACAATCCAAAACCTGGTGTTAGCAGCCAGATAACAAGCAAAATTAATTACTTCAGCTGAAAGGGGAATATTTTAATGAATATAGTATGACATTAAATAAATTTAAAATATCCAGTGAAATTTCAGAATATATTGTAGGTTTTCTGTAAAAAAGTAAAAAAAAATTTTTTAAAAAGGAATATTGAACACACACACTCCCGATTACCTCAGCTTTTTCCTGACACATTTTGAGGACAGAAGGAGAATTTTAAATGTCATAAGCCCACAAGAACAAGTGAAATGGGAGAGAAGATAAAACTGCTTTGGGTTTAGCTAGAGGCTGAGCCTCCAGTGATGGCTGCTGCTCAGAGAAAGAGAAACAAGCTGATATTTTGGCAGTCATACAAAGGTCTAGTCACAAATTAAAGATTGAATGGGCTTCAAACATATGGGTAGTCTTCTCCATGAAGATGTTTTCTAAACTGATGGTGAAAAGGTCATGGAGCTAAAGAGCTAAGCTAGTACAGAGGACTGAGGAGCAAAATACTTACCAGGTTCCTGATTGAAGTACTACACGGCATGTCCTAGAAGCAGAGATGGAACAGAAGTGTATTCAACTCCAGACTGCACCTCAGCCCGGACTCAGCTCAGTTCCTGCTTTCACTCCTCCCAGTCACCTCCAAATTGTGTAGACATTCAGAGATAAATGCCAAAACTGACCAAAGAGTTGAAAGTTCTTACTTTGAACAAACAAAATATATGCCATACATAGAAGGCTTACTTTAGTTTTCTGTATGAAGTCCTATAGATTTCTTTATAAATTAAGGACATGTATAATTTAAAAAAACAATATAAAAGTGATATTATATCTACAACGCACGTGAAGGATGCCATGGAAAAGAAATAACAGGAACAATTCATGGAAATAAAAATATGAAGCTATATATATATATATATATATATATATATATATATATATATATATGTGGTTCATCAAAGATTATGCAAAAATAAATTAGGAGTTTTAAATAATGCTTTTACGAAGGAAATTTTTTTTCAACTTATAAGGTTAACAACTAGAAAGTGGTTAATTATATAAAGATTAACATGATCAAAAATAGAAGTAGAAATTCTACATGATAAGGAATAATCATACAAGAAAATGGTGCTCCAAATATAAAACAAACTTGGGATAATTTTAAGTACAAGAAAGCAAAAGCATCAAATTTGGATGGAACATAAGGACTTTAATATGTTCATGATAAAATTATGTTTCTCCCTAACAAGTGATTTGTCTCTTATGAATGGGATATTTTGCTGGATTAATACTCATCTTCTCCCTTCTGTGAGTCATGTTAGTGTAGTCATGAGCAAGTGTAGATTTTACCATTTGTTCCTTTTCAAAATATTATGTAAATGATTTAATAATCTTTTTAAAGTAATTGTTAAGGATTATTTTTAATTTGTTTCTTATCATTCTTCTCGAATAGCTGATCTAAGTTTTGCTACCTGGAAATGTAACCTTTAATTCTACATATTTATGCTTGACTTGTAGCCTTATAAAGAAACATGTAGTTAAAAATTAAACAACAACATTAATGACCTTATGTTCAATTCTTTAAAAAAATTTTTAGTGATAACTTTTAGGTAACTTTTAAGGTTTCATATGTCTGAAGAAAAAATATGAATTTCAAGTAGTCCTTCAACTTGACCTTAAGTTCTCTTTCTTTTTTTTTTTTTTATATAATTAAGTTAAATCTAGTATTTGAAGTAAGTAACTTTGCCAGTGGTCATCTCTATGTGATGGGTGGTATGGATTTTCCTTTTTATTATAGTTTCCTAAATTATCTGCATTATTTTTAGTGTCAGCAAAGCAAATCAATTTAAATAGATTTATGAAGGATGAAAAGGACCAAATTTTAAAACCTGGTTTTAAAACTTCTTGCCATGTAATAATTACAGTTTGTTGAGGAGGTCCCTCTCTCCTCACTTGGGGCTAATAGGAGTTAGGGAAGAAATGCTGAAAGAATAGATACATATCTTCTTTTTCACCATTGACCCCGTTCCCTGCTAGACTAGCATTTGAACTTCAGACTTCTCAAATTTAGAGCATCAGCTTCTGTGTGAATGCCTAAAGCACTGGTTTGTCTGAATGTGGTGTTGATGCCTCTGATATGGGACCCATCTTGACAATCATGGCAGATCTGCTCTGTGAGTCAACCATGGGTTAGCCAAGTTCCCAAGCACAAGTGGACATGACAATGAGAATGAGCATGAAATAAAACACTCTTTTCCCTCACTATCAGTTTCTGAGTTCCACCATGAGGATAATGCAGGTATGAGATTCAGTTTGGCTTATGCGACCTTTCTAATGTGTACTGACTTCATTGTACCTAGACAATCAACGGCTCTCCTTTAGCCTGTAAGGGGCTTCGTCACTGTCTTGCTTGTTTACTGTCTTTCTAGGACTGCCAGGACTCAATTTCTCTGTGATTCTGGAGGAAATGCCAGTGGCATTGTGTAGTAGATTGAAATTAGCAGCCCCTATCCCCCAAATGATATCTATGAATGTCACCTTATATGATGAAATTAAGACTCTTGAGATGGGAGGTTATCTTTGATGATTTGGGTGAGCCCCAAATGAAGTCACAAATGTCATCACAAGATGGAGACCAAGGGAGTCTTGACATGCACATACACAGGATAAAATCATGTGAAAATGGATCAGGTAAACTCGTCTTGAAGATTGGGTTGATGTATCCACAAACCAAGGAATACAGAAGCCACCATCAACTGGAAGAAATAAGGAAGAATTCTCCCTTGGAGCCTAGGGAGGGAGTGTGTCTTTGCTGACACCTTGATTTTATTCCAAGGATTTTGATTTCTGAATGCTGGCTTCCAGAACTATGAGCGGATAAGATTATCTTGATTTAAGTCATCAAATTTATGATAGTTTTATTAAAGCAGCTTCAGGAAACTAACACAGATAACATTTATTTCTTGTATTTTTAGGCAGGCCAGTGACTGAGGAAGCCTAATTATAGTATCTCATCCAAGGGTATCTCCTTAGTAGCTTTTATTTATTTATTTATTTATTTATTTATTTATTTATTTTTTAAATATATTTTATTGATTTTTTTATAGAGAGGAAGAGAGAGGAATAGAAAGTTAGAAATGTCGATGAGAGAGAAACATCGACCAGCTGCCTCTTGCACGCCCCCTACTGGGGATGTGCCCACAACCAATGTATATGCCCCTGACCGGAATCGAACCTGGGACCTTTCAGTCCGCAGACCTATGCTCTACCACTGAGCCAAACCGGTTTCGGCTCCTTAGTAGCTTTTAAGGACTTAGAAATATGCACTGAGAGACACAGGGCTCAGCTCTTTTCTTTTCAATTTTGAACCCAAAGGATGAAGTGAATTGTAGGCTACTTGTAGCTATCTTGGTCCATGTGAAAATTTGCTCAAGAATAAGACCCTACAGAGGCCTTATTCAGCAAAAGCTGATCATTTTAAATAGATTCATGAAGAAGAAAAAAAGGGCCAAATTTTAAAATCTGGTTTTAAAACTCCTTGCTATATATTAGTTAGAATCAACACTCTTGCATTTTTATAGCATACTTTGAATCCCTGGGCTAGTCTGTGCCTTTTTCCTCATGTTTTTTCCAGTTACTAAATATTTTAAAACTTTTCTTTTTGGCTTAAACTAGTTGGAGTTGAGTTTTTATCACTTGTCACGAAGACAGTCCTAAGGGCTTGGTTAAAATGATTGTACTTCTGTCTGGTGCTCACATTTAAAACTTTCAAAACACATCTGAATGCCAGTGTACACTCATTTTGAGACTCCTGATACTTAGGGATTTTGCTGCCTGAAGTTTGTCTACCCTCTGAGAAGAAGGGTTTATCTTCGGAGTGCTGAGTCTGATGCATGTACCAAGTGTGTTTTTCTTCCATTTAAAATAAATGTTACCATTGCTTAAGGGAGTCGTTTTAGATCAGAAGAAGCATACTTGGCTTATAAATACAGATCTCAAAACACTCATTTGGAAGTCTCATTTAAACCAGGCAGTCCTTTCCATTACAAAGGACAAAAGTTAAGTCTGAACATATTATCCTTTGGGTAATGTGTGGTTTCCTAGGGCTGCTATAACAACCGCAAATTTAGTGGCTTAAAACAACAGACTTTTATTCTCTCACATTCTGGATTCCAGTGTCTGAAACTGAGGTGTCCGCCAAGTCAGCAGCTCTAGAAGGGTCTTTCCTCATTCTCCAGCTCCTGGTGTTTCCGGGAAATGGTGCGGTGGTCAGTACATAACTCCAGTGTCTGCCTCTCACCTCCCCTGTGCCTCAGAGGGTCTCAAATCTCCCTTGCCTTTCTAGGGACTCTTGTCAGTGAATTTAGGCCCAACTAGGTAACCTAGAATGATCTCACCTTGAGAATCTCAATTGGATTTGAAAAGATCTGTTCTCCAAATAAGGTCATGTTCACTTCTGGAGAGATACATGTTTTGGCAGGCCAGCGTTCAACACAGTGCGGGTAATGTTCAAGGTTCTCTACAGAAGCAAACTTTCTTGAGCTCATGTATTTTCACTTTGCCATGAGGCTTTTCTTGATGTTGCAGCTGCATGATTTTTTAAATGACAACTTTTCCTCTATCTTAGGGATCTTAACCTCAGCACTGGTGACAGCCAGGTCGGATCATTCTTTGTTCTGGTAGCTGTCTTGGCTTTGTGGGATGTAGGACAGAGGCAGCAGCACCAACATCTACTCACTAGATGCCAGTAGCATCTCGACCTTCAGTGGAGACATCACAAACATCTCCAGATCTTGCCAAATGTCCCCTGACGGGCACAAACCTCCCCCAGTTGGGAAACAGAACTCTGTCTCTATGCCACGCTATCATGGTGATAAATGCTTTCTGACAGAAAGACTGAGAGCTAAGAGACCGGGGAAGGAGAGGGCACACGGAGGAATGTAAATTCTGCCTTTCCCATTCCTGAGGTGGGGCGAGTGGATTTTCAATGGACTGTGGTGCAAGGAAGGAGTTGGAATCTGCCTACTTGCCCCCTAAGATATGGGAGTGCCCATATCTTAGATGGAGGAGGGAGGTTTTTGACTTAATGCCAGTCCCAGTGATAACCTGGAACATGACTCCCTGAGGGACCACATGGGTGATCACTGCTGGCTGGCCCTCTACCCCACCAGAAGCTCCATAGTCTTGGACCTGGGGAATGCCATAGGAGGGAGAAGGGGGTGGGACTGCAGTTTCTTCCTGGTCGTATTTGGAGGTTGATTCAGTATTGTAATAGTGCTTTAAGGTGACAGTACTAGGAACTTCAGATTCTTCTGTGGGCCCCTAGAGTAAGCATGTTAAACTCGTGGCCCTTGGGCCACATGTCTCATTTATTTGGCCCATGTTAGCCTCTGAGTCTGACATGCTTGCCCTAGAGGGATCCTGTTGTGTTTCAGCTGCAGCAGATATCCATGTCCAGTCCCATAAGGGAAATAGGAAGCATGAAATGCTGTTCCTGTTTGTACAATTCACAGTAATGCTGCCAAATTTTTCTTCTAAATATTCTTTGGCATTTTGTAGTTTCAGTTAGGACAGAGAAGAGGTGCTACACATTATGGTCTCCTCCTCTGATACCTGTTCAAATGGCAGGTGTCTAGAAATGATAAAACTCTGTCCAGGGCTCTGTTAGAGTTGGATGCTTAGAGTTGGCCTCTGAGATTGACCCTGGGCCACTGGTGGACTCTCCTGTCCAGCTCCCTTCCCCCCACTCCTCTCCCTCCCCACACCTAACTAGGTGCCCAATCCATATAAGAAGCTGGCGAAAATGAACATAGATTTCTTTTTGTAATTATAGAAAAACAAGTAGCTGAGTTAACCTTGAATAGAGAAGTTATAAAATGTAAAATTTAAAAAAAGGCATTACATGGTCTGACCAAGCACATTATGATATGATAATTTCTGGCAACTGTGTATAAAATGGAATTACACATAGCCATAGTTGTAAATATGTTCAGAAAAGGACGTGTAATTTATTTACCTTGGTAAATAGAGATTTTTACATTGATGGCTTTTTTTTTCATATGCCTTAAAAGTACGAGTAACAGAATAGTTCTAATAATAGGTGTTTCCCCTCCCACCCCCCAAGGAAATCATGATTAAAATGACCCTTATAATTTTGAAGCAAGATTGGAATAAATGTAGTTTTAAATGCATTCTTATGGTCAAGGACACAGGAAGGTTTCTACAAAAAAGATGAATAAGGAGGAGCAAACTTGAGAAGATAGTATCCACTTGAAGTAAATTGGAGAGGAAGGGGAAAAGGTGATTCAATTTGAAAAAACCTTTAGTGTCCATGAATACATGCACTATATAAAGTTTTGGTGAAATTATTTAATGTCTTACTATAGCATTATCTTCCTATAAACTTTAGATACTCTTTTATTAAATCATTGGTGACCCGGTGCATGAAATTCATGCACATTAAAAGAGAATTAATTAGAGGAAATAGTTTAATATTGCTATTTGCCCTTTCTCTATAATAGAGGTGTCAGAGATGAGAGAAAATTAGTAAAATGTATATGAAAATCTTCCTCCTGTCAGAGTCTGGGGCCCGCCACGGGAACCAGAGTCAAGTCCCTGTCCACCCATGGTGCCTCAAAGTCGTGTGAGACCCAAATCCAAACCCAGACCCAGCCAGCCCCAACCCCATGAAGCCCCACTGGGTGGGGGCTGTGGCCTGAGATCCCCTGGCCCAGGCGCTGGGGTGGGGGGTGCAGCCGCAGGTCCCTCAGCCTGGCACTGGGGTGGGAGGTGCTGCCTCAGGTCCCCTGTCAAGCCCCACTGGGCATGGGGCACAGCCTGAGGTCCTCTGTCAAGCCCCGCTAGGCAGGGGCACAGCCTGAGGTCCTCTGTCAAGCCCCGCTGGGCAGGGGATGCAGCCTCAGGTCCTGTGGTCCAGTGCCAAGGTGTGGGGCATGGCCTCAGGTCCCCTGGCCTGGTTCCAGGGCAGGGGGTGCATCCTGAGGTCTATCATCAAGTCCTGCTAGGCATGGTGTGCGGCCTGAGGTCCCACTTTAACCTTTGCTGAGAGGGGGATATGGCCCTAAGGTCCCTCATCAGGTCCCCCCGCCTGGCGCAGATGCTGGTTGAGGCAAGGCCTGAGGTCCCCTGTCAAGCCTTAAAGGGCTCGTCGCAGCCTGAGGTCCCCCGGCCTGGTGCTAGGGCGAGGGGTGTGGCCTGAGGTCCCCTGTTCTGCCCAGCACCTCACAGCCTTAGGTTCCTGCTAATTGCTCATTAAGGCTCATTACGGGAACTCAGCCTCTGCTGTGGGTGCAGCCATCTTGTATTATAGAATCCCTGCCTCTGCTGTGGGCGTAACCATCTTATTATGGCGTGATGGTCAATTTTTATATTCTCTCTCTATTAGATAGAATAAGTCAAATTTCAGGCCCCAAGTGTTTAGCTTTCCCCCCATAACATTCAAAGTGAGATGATTCCTGCCAGAAGAGGCACATTAATTGTTAAAAATATATGTGAGCAAAGTACAATCCTTTGGCAAAGGAACACAGAGTTTTCTATTTTAATGGAAAATTTATGTTACATAATTACAGAGCATATCACATTATAGACGTGCAGCCTGATTCTAGGAGGCCTCTGAATAAATATAGCACATTTAGCTGTTTCAAAAACAAAACTGTTTTCTCAGTTTTTGACTAATTTCAGTTTGTAACGGGTGTTAAAGTATATTTAAAGATTCCTAGGTCAACTTCTGAGACACAATAAGCCTATAATTGGATGTACCAGTAGTATATTAGTCATACAATTTACAGACCAATAACCTTTTTCTTGACCCTCAAAAATAACTGACATTTTTAGACTCTATCCCTTCCCTCATGTGGGATGCAAGTGTCTAATTCTGCACATTAGTTAGTTGCACACCCTTAAAAATTAACCTGGTAGCATTTGACATTTTAAGTCCTTAATTATCATTCATTACATTGCAACACCTTTAAATGGTAAGTAATTACCAACTTGCTCCCCTAGTTGACCAGATTTGTTATTTGGCAGATAGAAACTATATTCTCTGCTTGTGCTCCCTAGAATCAAGGGAAGCATTTAGTGATAGTTGGACAAATATTACAATTATTTCCATCCAGGTCTTTCAGATATGTGCAGTGTAATTCTCTGGAGATTTTTAACAACAGAGGCATTACATTTTCCCGAGTCTTGCCGTGGTGATCAATCTTGGGGCATTATTGTGTATATCCTTCTGGATGTTAAGCACTCACCATGCACTGAATGTCATCAGGGCTCCGAATAGAGAAGCACCTTCTCTATTCTGATTTTGCATGAGAGAAAAACTTAACAATGTCACACATCTCTGACCTTGGTGGACTCCAATTTAGAACTCAGACCTCCATGCTTTCAACCTTCTGCTGATAATATTATAGAGTAGGATAGTCTGGGACTCCCTTCCTCCATTCCCTCCCCCTTCCCTCATAACTCCCATATACCTGAGTGATAAAATTCCACCATGCCAAAGAGCCAAACAGTCAATGTGAATTATTTGGCCTCTCATTTTTCTCTTTGTTCGCTTAATTCTGAAGAGTAGGTGAAGTTTACAAACCAAAAGTCCCCAACTCACAAAGGGAAGTTTATTTCCATGTACTCTTTTTCCAGGAGAATGAGTGTTACAGATGGTCCTTAGATTACAGGCTTATCGGCTTTTAACGCAGCGACACTAGAATCTGTTAGGTCATCGGAACCACTTGAATAGACTTTTAAAGACGGAAATCCCCAAATCCTTGCTGTGCCTATAGAATAAAGGTTTGGGGTCATGGGGATTCTGGCTTTGAACATGAGCCCTGGGAAACTAAATATTGCCATTAGTCATAATTTGTGGGAATAAGTCCAAGGATGGGTTTTGAAAATAGTGCATTTGCTCCTAGAAGTGCTGGTGAGGAGCAGGGAGAGTGAGGCACTGAGCAGCTGTATGTTGAAGGGGTGGAAGCCAGGAAGTTCTGCTTTGACCCTAGTGACCTTGAGTGAGGATGAGGCATCTCACTGGCTGTCCATTGGGTATTTGAAAAGGCAGGTTTTCATCCTGGTGTGGGGGGAGAGGGAAGTGAAAATGGAAGAGTGGAAGAGAATGAATGAATAAGTGAGTGAATGAACAAATGAATCAAGTGTGGTTCTAGGTAGGTCTGGGAATAGGGCTAGTTTGTCGGCTCATTAGGAAGCCACTTCTGCACTCTCAGTGTAAGGGAAGAATGTATTGCATGCTCTGAGGTGGTGTAGGAGTCCAGACTCCCTGGACAAATGGGGTCTAGAGTTTTGAGAGGACAGCAGGTAGGCTGGTCAGTGGATCTGTGAAGAGCTTTCTGTTACAGTAACTGGAAAGCACCAGGTATTTGGATATTCCAAGCAGGGAGCTTGACGTCAATGCGTATTGATGTGAAGGAGGCATCTTGTCAATCTCTGTGTGAGGAACAGCAGGAGGAATCCAAGAAAGAATGGGTGGAACTGAGTCTCAGTGTCCATCTCACAGTGTCTGCAGAGCCATACTTTTGGCCCCTGAAAAGGGCCCACTGCCCCAGCAACTTTGCTGGCGTCATTGGAAAAGATCTCATGAGTGAGTGCCTCTTCAAAATGATGCAGGTTGCATGTGCTGAGGCTTACACACTCCCCGGGCTTAGCACCTACAGGAAAGCATGACACGTCCAAAGTCTCAAGCTCTGGACAGCTACAGTGGAGCAGAGCTGGGCAGCGATTATGTGTGACAGCGATTATGTGCATTGCAGATGCATTATGAGATGCCATGTGCTGTCCGGCAGGATTGAGGGTTAATTAACTGCTGTTTGTGATTGAAGCTTCTGTTCCTAATTTCATTTTCCTGTATTCCCCCTCCCTTCATTTCTATGATTGATTAAAAGCCAAATACTTTAAACCACTATTCCTCTGTAGGTAGAGGCACTACCAGGTATAAGACAGAGTGGTTGAAATCTAGAGATCACAATTGTGATATTGCAAATAAAAGGACCAATTGCTATTTGTTTCTTTTCTCTTTGTTAGTACACAGCTAACACAGATGCCAATATGAATCTTTTTATTCACTTTATTTATTGATTTTTGTAAAAAATACCAATATCCTTTCTACCTTTACTTGAATACTAGTTATTAATTTGGGTTAACAGTTACTCAGTTCCAAATAATGGGTATAGTGGGGGCTAACTTCAGCATATGGTAGATCAATAATCAATTTAAATCAATATATTGGATGAAGAGAGGAAAGAAAAGTGAAGGAAAGGAGATTAGATGAGCAAATATCTAATTTCAAGGAGGCACAGACTTGAAAGTAAAATTATATAAATGCATATTGCGTGAAACTGAGACCAAGAGCAGTGTAAGCCTTAATGGCATTTATTAGATTCATCGCGGCTATAGCTAAAAAAAAACCCCAGCATTACCGATTATCCACACAGTGAGTTAAAACAGCTGGGATTTCGGTAACCACATGTTCAAAAATTCAAGTTTGCATTTCTCCTGTGATAACTTTCTCTTGCAATTTAAAATTAGAAAAATGTTTGCTTTCCTTATGCCCTGGAGGGTGATGCAGAAAGAATGGCATTGTAAACCCTTAAGAGCCAAAAGACTGTTTAATGACGACATGTTCTCAGAAAGAAGCAATTACCCGATTGCTCTGAGTCTTTCATTTCAGGTAGAAATTATAAGGTAAATCATATTGACAAATAGATAGCAGGCACGGGCTGCGCTGTGCTCTGCTGGGAAGGAAGGGTCTGAGCGTGCACTCACTGCTCAGAGTTCTAGTTGGTAGGGTGAGATTTATGCTCCTGAAGTACTAGTAGTGATTGTGGTGGTGCTGTTCCAGGCACCTTGTGATTAATTGCCTGGGAGTGACAGGCAGAGTGTTAGAGGAGCTCAGAGCAGAGGGAGAGATGGTGAGGGTCAAGGACAGGGTCAGGGACAGGGACAGGGACAGAGCAGAGAGGGTACATACTAGGGTCTCTAAGCCTCAGCATTATTGATACTTTGGGCCAGATCATTCTTCATCCTGGGGATGCTGTCTTTGCACTGTAGTATTTTTACCAGTGCCCCTCACTTCTCCCGACTAGGTGCCAGTGGTTCCTCCTCCTGCCCCCAACATTAGGAGAATTGAAGATGTCCACAGACATTTGCATATGTTCCCTGGGGGGCAAAATTGCCTCCTGTTGAGATCCATTCATCTACACCAAGAGCAATGGCTTCACTATTTGAATTACCCATATGATACCATTGACTACATTTTATATTACTTAGGAATTAGTTTTCTGTGTTAGTTTCTGTTTAATAAATAAAGCACCATGAAAACAGATTGTTTAAACTTAGCAAGCAATTCTGGAGTTGTAAATCTTTTCATAAATTCAGCCAAGTTTAGTTAACTGGCCGTGCATCTTCTGTGTCCCAGAGACAGTGAAGAGGGAGTTCCGGGAAATCCCCCCTGGTTGTCCGCTGCCTCCACTCACTCTGTGTGGTCTTGGACAGTTTACTTAAGCTCACTGTGCCTCGGTTTCCTCTCAGGAGTAATCATAATCTCTTCCTTCAGGTGTTTATGATGGGCGAGTGAGTTAATGCAGATAAGACTCGGGAGGCAGCCTGGCATAGCACAAGCACTGACTGAATGTCACCGCTCTTATTCTTACAACTGTGAACTTTACAAATGAAGTTCACACTGGCAAATGCTGTACTTTATGATCAAGATCAGCACTCCCAGTATCCATTTGTAAATGTGGGGTAGTAAGCCTTTGCTAAGAGGGAAGGTGGCTTAAACATTTGCATGTTTAAGAAAAATTGTTGTGATGTTTGGCATCTTCCAAAAGCCACTGTTGCCCTTGCACCAGTTTTGTGCTGCCCAGGTGGGCAAAGGAGCCTGGGTGGGCTGATGAGTTGGGGGACAGAAGCCAGTCTGTTCCTAGTGCTGCAGCTTGAGTCACAGATGCTAGGAAGAGAGTGGGCCTGGGGCATGTGGCGCCTAAAATGAGCAGGGCAAGTGTCTCTGCTAGACATCAAGACGTGTGACAAAATAATTACTCCTTGTCCTACCTGGTTTGGTTCAGTGGATAGAGCATCAGCTTGTGGACTGGAGGGTTCCAGGTTTGATTCCAGTCAAGGGCACAAGCCTGGGTTGTGGGCTTGATCTCTAATAGGAGCATGTAGGAGGCAGTCAATCAGCGATTCTCTCTCATCACTGATATTTCTGTTTCTCTCTCCCTCTCTCTTCCTCTATGAAATCAATAAAAATATATTAAAAAATAATTACTCCTTCTTTTGGTGTTCAATCGATGCCTAACAAACTTCTATAAAACTATTTTTATTTTGCTCATGAGTTTGTGGATCAGGAAAGAATTAAAAAAAAACAACAAAAAACCTTAGCTGGGAAGTTCACTTATGATTATGGTGGCATCAGATAAGGCAGCTGGGACTGGAGGTTTCGTATTCATGCTGGTTTATGAATACCTATCTGCACATCATTGACCGTGGACTTAGTCTGTCTCTCTGCCTCTCTAATCTATCCGTCCGTCCGTCCGTCCGTCCATCCATCCATCCATCCATCCACCTCCCCACCCTTTTCACTTAACCTCATTCTCCTTCATTCACTTGTATATACACACATATGAATGTCTTTCCATCTATCCTTTTTAAAGAAAACAGTGTTCCAAATTTGCTGAACTTTCTGTCATTTTTTATGATATGATAAATAGGAGACACTTTAGGAAAAAAACACATAATTTTTTTTTTTTCAAGAATGAGTGAGACAGAATCTGTTTTGCAAAAAATCTCATGCAATGGAATTTAGAGTAGTCCTATTGAAAGTGATTTTTCAAACACACACTTAAATGTTTATGAATTTGTTGTTGAAATTGACATACAGGTGCTCACTATACTAGTCACAATCTTATCTATACTTCAGATTTGAAAATTTAAAAAGTTTAAAAAACATTTTTTACCTATACTTTTTACCTGGTTATAAAATTTTTCATGGAGGTTTTCTGCTCAAACTTTTCTTAGAAGGTTTTGAAGCACAAGATTTTGACATCAGTGAAGACAGAAATGCACTGTGCAAATTTCAACAAGAATCTAAGTGGAAAATAGGTTTAAAAAAATAGAAGAATAGTCAATAATGCAGTTGGATTTACATATTTCTTTGCGGTGTCTACTTCAGTTGTAACAGTTTCAATCTAAAAATAGACATAAAAAGAATGTAATAACAGATTTTCTAAACAGTTCTAAACCAATATCACTGTATCATGAATTATTAAACTAATACATAAAAATGTGATCAATTAGAATGCGAAATAACATATATTTATAATATCTTCAATTTTATGTCATTTAAAAATATGTACATTATAAATTAGCAGAACATTTTGGGAAATGGAGTAGAGTCTGACTGAAAGTGTTTTGTCAACACCACACACTCACCTGTAGTTAACTTAAACCATGGACTAAAATAGTTTTGCAGCTCGGATTCTCTTTCTAGAGAGAAGACATTTAATTTAAAATTCTTTTTTTAGAGAGCAAAGCCTTTGTTTGGAGAGCATGATGAAAGGTTTTACTATTCTTCATTCCCTTTGTTTCTTCATTTCTGCTTTTTTCAAATGCCACATGGTAAGAATTAAGTCTAGGTTAGGACTTGCATATTAGCTACTGCCAGGTTAACTGGAATCTTTTCAAGACTATCTTTTTGTTCTTTCTCATGGGTGAGAAAGACGTTCTGAGACCTGTGCTCCTGAAATTAGCCCTCCCTGCTTCAGAGGGTGCTGCTGCCCCACCCATGGCCCACTGCTGGGCAGAGTGATGCACCAGGCACAGGAAACAGCTGTTTTGAAAACTTGCATGCTGATATTTAAGTTTGACTCAGAGAAGAACTAAGCCTGGCTGGTTTTGAGTCTTATGACTCATGGCTTTAACAGAGTGACTGTGGTTTGGGTTAAAGGATATGTTCAATTTGCGTGTGAATATGTTGAGAGACCAAGTAAGAAGTTCCTTGTTAATCCCAAGTCTCTTTGGGAAGCTAAGAGCTCTAGGTTTTGAGGGTCTTTCAAGTCAACTCACAGAGGCCACCTTCTTGGCTGATTCTTGGCCCAGTGATGGGTGCTTGGGATCTGTTCTAAGAGGGACTGCAGAATCCAACACTCTACCGTGGAGATAAATCAGTTACATCAAGAAATGCAAGCATTTTGTGGGCAGAAGCACTTTGTAACAAGAAATATTCTAAATCCTCACTACAGTAGAAGACATCCTAGAAAGTGGTTGGAAAGAGAAAGGGACTGTGCAATAATGTGGAATTGCTTCTAATTAAAGCAAGGGGACTTGTGAAGTGTTGGAGGTGTGAGGAATTTAGCACATAACCACATATGTTTCTTTCTCCCTTCCTCTTCTTTGGTGTTGTTATTAGAATGGAAGGATCTGTGAGTTGTCTCGCTTGGCCAGCTGCCCCAGACTGGCAGCGTTTATATGGCTGGCCAAGCGGTGCCCTCTTCCTGTGCTGCAGGCACATTTCCTGTCCTGGGGCCTGGCTGTCAGGACTGAGTCCTGCCTTCCCCCTCTCTCCCCTAGTAAAGTAGAACTTAATTGAAGCAATGTGTGGTGTGTTGGCACAAGGAGAGCGATTTATTAAAGCGTATCCACTTAGTAGTGGTAGGCAGGCTTCTTCCAGCTGAAACCTGCAAGAACAAAGGAGAAAGCTGTTCCTCGTTTTATATAAAAGCACCTTGGGTCCTCACTGCCCATGGCGGGGAGTGCGTTCCATTTGTGATTTTCTAAAAACTTTACCAACAAAGCGTTCTTGAGTTAGAAAATAAAGGGGGGAAATATCCATCACTGGTGATTGTTAAAAATAATTGATAAATAGTGTTGAATTAGAATTGGCCCAATCCATCATAAAAAAAAGAGGGGAATGGAAATAATTATATTCTCCTCTTTCTTTATTCGCTGGCTCATTGTTAACTCCCACATGGCTGCTTTTTCTACATAATTCATTCAGCATGTGTCTACGTTGATACTTTTCAGGCAAGCAGATCTAGGTTTGAGTTTACATTATGAAAATGAAGGTCTTTTGCTTTTCCCTTGTCACTATTGCTTTGATTCAGAATTCTATATTGACTACTGTTTTATAGTCTACTGAAAATTATTGCATTTCTCACTATTCATTGCAATGTGCTTTCATTCAGAATTGGAATATTCAATCAGGCAAACACATTGGGAAGACAAAACCATTCTATGCATACTGATCATGTGCACTGAGGTGTACGGTCAATAATTCCAAGCACCCTACGTTCTGTGATAGGTACCGTGACCTTGGAAATGAGGTGAAGTTTGAAATCTTTGACACCGGTAAGAGGCACCTGGGGACACAACCTGAGGCAGTCACTGGAAAGAGAAGGAGTGGTCATGCCTGAGGTTACACGTGCTCCATGTAACAGTGAGCATAGGGCAGTGCCTGCAACGCCTTTGCCTCTGTTGGGGTATTTGGTGGTAGATTTGGTGCTTTGGGGCAAGGAGGCAAAACATTTAGTTTTCCCAGCCAGGGAGTATGGCAGACAGCATGTTAACAGGGTTCTCAGTATTCTGCCCCTTGGTGGGCCTACCTGTGTTATCATCTCTCCTTGAGGGTGGACAGCACTGATAAATATTACAGGGGATTCACGTCCATGGTGAGGTCACCTTATATTGTAAAGGTCAAGGGATTTTGCAGATGTAATTAAGAACACTAATCAATTGATTATAAATTAATTCAATAGGAGATTATTTGAGGTGTATTTGGCCTATCCATGTGAGCTCTTAAAAGAAACTCCAAGCAATAGCAGAATCTCTACTGTTGACCGTGAAGAAGCAAATTCCATGTGTTGGAAAGAGCCACATGGCAGAGGTAGATGGGCAGCTTCTAAGGGGAGAGGGCCTCAGTCGTAAAATCACAAGGAAATGAATTTAGCTCCAGCCAGTGAGTTTGGAAGAGGCCTCATTAGATTTCAGTTCCAGTGGACACCTTGACTCAGGCTCCACTGTGGGATCCGAAGCAGAGGCCCCAGCTGGACTCCGGACCCAGGAGAACTGTGAGATTATAAAGGAGTATTGCCTGAAGCCTCTTAGGTTTATGGCAGCATCATACAAATAAAAAGTTTAAAACAAGGAGTGCATTGGTTTCCTATTGCTGTTATAACAAATTACTTATTAGTGACTTGAAACAATGTGCATTTAATAAATTTATTATCCTAACGTTCTGGATGTCAGAAGTTCAAAATGTGTCTCAGTGGTCTGAAATCAACCCACTGGGAGGGTTCTGTTTCTTCTGGAGACTCTAGGAGGACAAGTTGATTCCTTGCCTATCCCAGCTTCAAGGGGCCACCTGCACTCCATGGCTGATGGCCATGGGCACCTTCCATCTTCAAGGGTAGCTGTCACACCTCTCTGACCTCTGCTTTCTTCATCACATCTCCCTTTCTGAGTCTGCCTCTCCTTTTCTCCCTCTTTCACTTATAAGGACCCTTGTGATTACATTGGATTCACCAAATATTGGAGGTAATCTGCCATCTCAGAGTCAGCTGTGATGGCAACTTTCCTTTCAGTTGCCACCCAAATTGCCCCCTTGCCATGTGACATTCTCTATTCATAGGTTCCAGGATTAAAGTGTAGACATCTTTATTCTGCCTTATCACTAGGAATTCAGGTTTTATGTAGTGGAATGGGAGACAGGATGGAATGTGTAACTTAGAAAGAGCATAGTAATGTCAGGTAGAGGGCCCCGTTGGGGATCCCTTTTTCCATCTGTTCAAAGGGGATTGCTGGGAAATGGGTAATGTCTTTGTGTGCATGACAAGATTTCACTATTCCTTTTCTTATATTCTACTAATGGTGCTTAATTAGTGGATTTAGTTATAAACAAATGTAAAATGTTGTTGAATATCCACTTCACAAGGGGAGGGCAGTGTGTCATTTTGTACATGTGTATTACTTTGATTGGGAGCTTGGGAACAGTGCCATGACTACTTTTCTGGTTACAGCCTTTAGAAGATTCTGGGTCCCTTTCACCTGCATTCCAGTGAGCCAGGGACAAACATGGTTCACTGCCAGTATGCTCACAGGCCTCCCTGCTTGTTCAGGTTTTGGCTTCCTGGCTTCCCAACCTTAGCTTCCTATTGCTTTATTTATTTTAGCCAATATTACTATTTTTAATTTTCCTCCACAGTCATGCATTGCTTAACAATGGGGGAAATGTCTTGTAAAGGCATTATTAGATGATTTTGTCTTTATGCAAACATCACAGAATGTCCTTGCTCAGACTAGGTGGTTTAGCCTGCTACACACCTGGGCGATGTGTAGAGCCTTCTGCTCCTAGGCTAGGCCAATACAGCCTGTTAATATACTGAGGGCTGTAAGGCAGTTGTGACATATGGTATTTGTGTATCTAGACATATCTAAGTATAGGAAAGGTACATTAAAAATAAGGTATAAAAGATTTTTAAAAATGGTACACCCATTTAGGAGCCTGCAGGACTGGAAGTTGTTCTGGGTAAGTCAGGATGCATAGCACTGGCGACTTTATAAGCACTGTATACTTAGGCTGCACCACATTTATAAAAAGTATTTTTTCTTCAATAACACATAAGCCTTAATTTTTTTTACTATAACTTTTCACTTTATAAGCTTTAATTTTTTTTTAAACTTTTTGACTCTTCTGTAATATCACTCAGCTTAAAGCACAAACACACTTTACAGTTGTACAAAAACATTTCCTGACACAAACACACGCATTAGCCTCGGCCTACACAGCGTCAGCATCATCAATAACACTGTCTTCCGCCTTCACATCTCGCCTGGGAGCTCTTCAGAGCCCGTAACAACCATGGTGCTGTTCATCTCCTAGGATACCAGTGCCTTCCTCCAGAATACCTCCTGAAGGACCTGCCGAGGCTCCTCTTAAGGAGGTATCATTCAGAAATATGTCCATGGTGGTTTGCTGGGGTCCTTTCTTTCTTTTTTCTTTCTTTTTTTTTATCATAAATTTGCTTGTGAGAAGATATGTTTTTCTGTTAATGATGGATGTCACTATGTCACAGGAATGTTTAGCTCCATGGTAATCTTGAGGGGCCACCGCCATATGCTGTCTGCCATTGACTGAATTTGAATGTGGCAACATTTGTTGGTCTTTATTGTATTCATTATATTTAAAGGTGTGTTGGACATTAATCTGTTTGCTCCAGACTGAACTTCATTTAACCTAAATTTGGTGATGTTCTTGTATTAAGAGTGGGGGGAAGCTGAGGCATGAGCCAACCATTTCTCATGTTACTTAAGAGGCCCCTGTATCCCTGAGAGGTGAAATCACCTGACAGATGTCAAACAGCTGTCTTCTCCCCTGTCAGGGACAGCAGTATATCTTAGTCACATTTGATGAGGGTTCGTGGCTATATTTGCCTTATCATATTTAGGGATTTGGAAGTCTAGAAAAATCAAGATATTTCTCATATCCCTCCATAAACCTGTATAGAAAGTCAATAAAATATGTTGATATGGATTTGCTTTTATATAAATTAAAACCCCTTTGGAACTGTGCATATTTTGGGCTGGATAATTCATTGGGGGTCTCTCTGTACATTCATTCTCGATTGTTGAGCAGCATCCCTGGTCTCCCCCCATTAGATGCCAGTAGCATTCTCCACACTCCAGGTTGTGACAACAAAAAGAGTCTCCAGACACTGCCGGAATCCTAGGGGGCAGTGTGAGGGGATCGTTCCCAGTTGGAGACCACTGGCATAAACTTATGTGACTGACAGGGGAACGTACTGTGAATGGGAGCTATTGGTTGGGTTGAATTAGGTGTTTGAATGAAGTGAAGACTAAATTCCAACAGAGTGGATTTCAGTGCTAGAGGGACAATGCAAAATTTATTCCTATAGAAGTAAATATGCCATTTTCAAACCATACAATTACCTATTGCTTTGCATTTTTAAATCTTACCAGGTCCATCAAGATCAGCCAAGCATAGAAATTAGATTTTGATATACCATCTTAACTTACACTGTAATGCATTTAGTTTCCTCACCATAAAGTGGGAATGATGATACCTCCATCAGGGTTATTGTGACAATTGCTTCACACTTATGAAGTGGCTTTCATTGTACCTCGAAGTACTCCACTCATGTTAATTAACACTATCAACAAAATTACTTAGCACAGGCAGGCACTCATACACAAACTTATTTGTTTTTTAAACTTCACATTCCTCAGTATCTTCTTACTAATCCAAAGTTCCAGATAAACAAAGTTTATCACCTTGTCCTGGAGAAAACTCCTCCAAATCTGACTAGAGTGAGTCCAGGCTGATGTTCATTGACTGGAGCCACCTCAGGGCTCTCCACCAACCTGAGGGAGAGTTCCTGACGTGAGTGCTGAGTTTCTGAAAGCAACCACAACTTTCACACAGCCTGGAATGCCTCTCACATGTTCCTTTCTGCCCAGAGTCTAGACAATTGCGATTGTATCCAGGGTGAGTAGGCACCTCTAAGACCACTCGTGATTAAAGGCTCTCTAGGAACATTCCCGGGCCTCAGGGTACAGTCATGCTCATGGCTGTGGTTTATTACAGTGAAGGATATGGAGCCAAATCAGCTGAGGGAAAAGGCACATGGGAGAGGTTAGAGGAAACCTGGTGCAAATTTCCTGGGGTCCACTCTCAGTGGGTCACTCAGGGTGGGTGTATTTCCCAAGTTGTGACCTGCTGTGAACTGCTGTCTATCAGCGAGGCTCACTGGACTCAGTGCCCAGGGTTTTGTTGAGGGCAGGTCACATAGACACCCTCCACCTGGACCGTACTCAAATTCCAAACTCCTTGAAGGGAAGCAGGCTTCAGCATGGATCACGTTGTGACACGCACAATTTAGTTATGGTGAGCCATTCTTAAGGGAGAATGATGGAAACTCTCCTGAAAGCCACCCTCCCAGATACCAGCTGAGGGCCACCTTCGCCAGGAGGCCGTCAGCCCTGGTATTTTGATTCTTTTCTGTACAGTATTTATTAAAAGGGGACTGGAGTTTATTATATGGAATTTAATAGCATTGGTTGCCTGAGTCAGGAAAAACCATTAGAACTAATCCTTATTGTTTTGCCCATGTCAATTTATTATATTTTGATAATGTATTAGAAGTAGAGAGTATAAGTTGAAAAATCTTATCAAATTTATAGAAACCTTAAGGTTACAGTTTATTATTACAAAATCTTACATTCAGTATTTTTTTTTTGCTACTGTTATAAAGATCATAATTAAAATGTTTCTATCCTTTGTGTGTGTGTGTGTGTGTGTGTGTGTGTGTTAACAAGTGTATTTTCATAGACATTATCTCTTTTGAGCTCTATAGCACTGCTTTTTGGTAATTAGGGCACTCATTTTTTCCATACTTCCAGAGGAGCAAACTAACTTGACAGGTCAGCCAATTTGCCCAAGGTTGCATAGCTAATAAAAACAAAGCCAGTACAAAAATGGTATTGTTGTATTCTTTTATAAATTCCACAGCCATCTCTAATGTCTTGTTATTGAATCAGAATAGAGTCATACCTCCAACACAATAGATTATTATCATTAATATCTATTTTTAGTCCTATGCCTATAGAAGATAGTATTACATTTTCTCTTATATGTTGTCTACCTGACTATATCCTCTCCTCCATCCGCCACCAAGGTGTCTTTGATTGGGGTGGGGATTCTGTTCCAGGTGATTGTTGTAGGTGAAGACTTGCAGTGATTCAATGTGCATAAGGCTCTCAGCTCTGCACCCAATAGTTGTTCTCTTTGTGTAGTCCCCTCCCCACATGGCCTATCATGTTCCAGGGGATGCATTTCTGGTAGTTTCTTTAGTGTAAAGATCTAATCTTATAACCTGGAGGGGGTAGAAATGTTTTTGCTTAGCATCCCAGGAGATAATTGCATGATGCAAGTGTTGTGCACCTTACCAGCTTATTTATCATAAAATTTTCATAATTTCTAAAACAGATTGAAATGTACCTACTTCAGAAATAAATTAATAGGTTTAAAACAGAGTTTAATATAAATTATCCCCTAATTATTAAGCAATTACAAATCAAATAGTTGGTGCTGATCACCTGTATACAAGATAGCATGTTAAAAATTCATGATAAATTACAGGTATCTGTTGAAGGTGATTATTTATAAAGTCTGATGTAAATGAAAGTTGCCAGTGCGGAAGGAAAATAAATTCTTTATTAACATCTAGTTATCTATTTCTCTCACTTCTAGATTCAATGTGTTCTACCTCTACATCAACTCTTATTGCTTGGAGGGGTTGTGATATTTCTTAGGGTGGCATTTTTAGTTCATCATCATTCATATCACATTACCATTGACTGACAAATTCTGAACTTTATTGCAAAAAGGCATAAAAAGTAAGCTTTGTATTTCCTTTTCTTAGGGTTTCATGACCTCATATTCTGTGTTTTTCTCAATAAATGGGTGATCTTATCACCGTTTGTTTAATAATCACCCTTTCAGACTGAATTGTTGTGTACATTTTCCACACAAAGAAAATGTTTTGCAAATTTATTCTATATGTTCTAACCTCAGACTGACTCAGTCTCTTTATTAATGATTCAGGTTAGGATTTAAGGATTTGCTGAAAATCTTGGTGGATAGTTGCAAGTGAATAAGATGACTGACAGTTTAGGGTCCACTAGCTCTGAACAGGTGAAAGCTATCAATATAATGTTTTCAAGGGCAAACAATCAGCTTTACAATTGGAGCTAAATCCATCAACTATAAAAAAATAACAAGACTCAAGCATGTTAATCAAGAATAGGAAATAGAATAGGTGTATCAGAAAACACAGCTCAACAGATTTAGATGGCTCTAAAAAAGTAATCTTCTTTTCCAGTAATCAATATTATGATACGCAATATAATGCTCTAGCTTTTTCTAACTAATCTTCTTATGCTTGAAGTATTACACACTTTTTTCATGCTATACTCTTAACATATCTTTTTATTATGGAAAATTTCAAACATAGACCAAGGTAAGAGAATATATTCTAATTAAATTTATCAATATTTTTACAATTCTTGTTTTATCTATTATCTTAACTGCTTCCCAGTACACATACCAGCACCAGGTTATTCTGAAGCAAATCTCAGACAACATGACATATATTCTTTTGATGTTTTAGTTGAATTCTATCCTTTTGAGTTGTAGCAAATCACAGAGAACAGAGAAGGGACCAAAAGAGCCTGAATGAATCCGATATATCATCTGAGAAACTAGCAAAGGAACTTGGGCACAATAGTACAGAGGTGAAGATCCAGGTGGACAATGCAGGGCTTCATAAACAAAAGGAACAAGAATGTGGAAGAAAAATTAAGAATTTATGTAGTAGGTGTAGTAGAACCAGAACTAAAGGGTAACAGCTATGAGGTGGTAGATGTCAGCTCAGTTTCAGAAAAAGCTTCATAAAGTCAATTGGACCAAAGATTCAATTGTCACAAGAAATTGATGTTTTCAACCAACTGAATTTACTAAGCAGACCTGACAACAGCTTGTCAGTGTGATATAGTGAGGAAGGTAGAAAGGGTTTAGGTCAGATTTGATGTCACATGGCTCTCTCCAAATCAAAGAACCTAAGAAGTATGCTTGGATTCTCAGCTCAGCCTCTTCTTAGTACATACGAAATGAGAATTTATTTATTTCTGAATTTGACAGCTATGTAACAGCTTCATTCTACTGTTTGTAGTCCGGGCACTTAGGGCTGTGACAAGATCCTAGTGTTTTAAGCCAGTAACCTAGTGTCTCACTTTGATTTTGCCACTAGCTAGCCAGAGCTCAGTGAAGTGTTTACCGTCAACCTGAACTTTAGGCTCCTGATCTGTAAAATAGGAATTTTAAGGAGTTTTCTGAGAATTAAGTAAGGGATCACAATTAAAGTTTCCCTCCTTCAATCTCTCTTCAGTTAAGTACTTGGTAATAAGTGTTTGAAGTTATTATTCAAGTGTCCAGAACATGGCAAGCCTTCCATGTTAATATCATTATGGAAATTTTCAAACATAGACTCTGAACCAGGGCTACAAATGAAGTACACATGATCTCATGAGGTACACATGATCTTTCCAGAACAGGGCTAGAATTTGGGGAGCATGTTGGCCTGGATTAAATTCTCCTCATTACTCTAGGAGAAATAGAATATTACCAACTTAACCATGCTTGCTGCTTTCCATCAAAAGAAAATAGTTGCAATCATTTCATTGCTATCATCTTCCTACATTTTTATAGGGTGGAAGAAATTGTTTTAAAGATAAAATATTTTTCTAGGACTGTCATAAGAAGCCTGATAAAAGTTTATCAGTGTAGCCTAAAATTACACTAAAAAATAATGGCTTATTCAGCCAAGCAATTACATCATTATATTGATAAGACTTTGTAAATGTGTAACCATCTTCTGTGGAACCATAGCCTTGAGAAATTGTCACAAAAACAGGATCTCTTCTTACCCCCCCACCTCGCCCCAACCAAATCATATGTTACTATTCATCCTCTTTACTATATTAATAATATTTATAAGAAGAGGGATTGGATGCCAACAGATTCTACTTAGAGGATATTTAGGAAGTCCAGAAACCCTCTTGTGCTTTGAAATATGCCCTGGCTAACTGACATCTCACAAAACTGCTCTCTGAAACATCAAAACAAAACCCCAAGCTGGACAAGACGATTCTCTCCTTGGAATCATCAACCTGCCTTCAGAGACTTGCACCAGAAATCCATGGTAACCTAAAATGCCCTCAGGGTAGATGCAGAGCCAGAGATATTTGGAGAGCACAGCCTGGAACTGAGCACTGACGCCCTTTGTTCATGAACAGGTTGGGAAATGTGAGATAAATGGATTTTTTGTGATAGTGGGAGAACATGTGGGAGAGACTTAGAAGGAGAGGGTGCTGGGGGGCAAGGAATGTTAAAACTTTAGCAATTCCTCTTTGGTCTTCCTCCACAAAATACTGCCCTTTCCTTCTAGCATTTTTCAAATGCCAGGCCCTCAACATGAAAACACAGCGCAGCAGTCTCGTGCCTGACATTCCCTGGAGCGCGTGAGGAGCTGGCCAGTGCTCGCTGCCCCTGCATCCAGAGCCCAGACTGGGTAGAACCCAGTCCTCTGATAGCCTGAAAGGAAGCCGAGGGGGCAGCTCCCTTGAACTTGGTTTGGCATAAGCCGGAATACCCATGTTAATTAATTGCCTCCTTCTTACCCAATGGTGACAGAAGGGATCCCCTCTCATAAGGTCATGGGGATGGGTGAACACAAGACATTCAACACTGGACAGATGAGATGACAGCAGTTTGTCACATGTACTCATAGCTGGGGAAGGAGGACACCACACAACAAGCAGGTCCCTATGGGGAACAGAGGGAAGGAATGGATGTGGGAGGCAGGCTGTGTAGGGTGCCTCTTGGTTCCCGAGGGAAGATGTAGCTGGTTCATGTGAATAATTGCAGGGGCTGGCAGAGAACTGGAGCCAATACTCAGTGATGAGAGGGAACAGCACCTGGTCCTGTCACCCAGCAAGGTTGTTGGGCTCAGGGACCTTATTCATGGGGACAGAGCAGGGAGGAGAATGTGCACTTAGGCTGTCTGAGACCCCAAGAGTGTCCTCCAGGTCTCCAGCAGCACATTATAGTGGGCCTTGATTGTAGGCACCATGCTACCATGCCTGAAAAGAAAAGAAATGCATTAATTTTAGTCAAAACCGACCACGTGCTCATTGTTTGACACTTGGCTCACATTCCATTCCTAAATATTGAAGTGTCTGTACATTATAGAGAAGAATCCCCAGAGTAATGTTAGAAGATATTTCAAATCAAAGACAATTCTTATATTGGCTGGTGTTGCTCAGTGGTTGAGCATCAATCTATGAACCTGGAGTCCAGGCTTCGATTCCTGGTCAGGGCACGTGCCTTGGTTGTGAATTGATTTCCAGTAGGAGGTGTGCAGGAGGCAGCTGATCAGTGAGTCTTTCTCATCATTGATGTTCCTATCCTTCTTTCTGTCTCCCTTCCTCTCAGAAATCAATAAAAATATATTAAAAAAAAAAAGACAATTTTTAGCCACCTTTTTGGAACTCAAAAGGAGCGTTACAGAATTACTGAGAACATAAAGGATTCTTGGCTCCATGCCATTCTCTCTTACTTCACTCCCTCAGGACAGCAAATGACTTAAATAGGGACCAATGTTCTTTGTTATTTCTGGTATCAAAGAGCTATAGTCATTATTGAAAGGAAGATAGCTTTCTGCAAGTGGGATATACAAAATTGTAAAAATAGAGATGGGTTTCCTGTTTTGGGTTTTCACCCTTGGGCTCTGGGTCCATTGAGGAAACCCTGAATGTTACCCACATATTTACAGGGAGGATGTTGCACTCGCACCAGCTGGGAGCCTCAAAGCTGAGAACCTTAGGATAGTTTCTAGCCAAGTGACTCATTTGACATCAATTTTGACTATTTCCTTATAAAATGGCTCCCTGGATTTTTGGCTACATTTGAGTAGATTATTTTAGAAGATTATTCTGGGATTTGCTTTGAACAATATTAAAACAAAATGTAAACTTGGAGGTTAAGTGCTTCAGTGCTCTTTTCTGTATCATGGCCACCATCTTGCCTTCTAGCATACCCCTTTCCTCCTCCTCCCTGGCTCTCTCTTACCTTCTTCTTCCCCTCTTTTACTGCTCATGTCTCTATTCCTGCTGCACAAGTCGAGTTCCTTTTGGCTAATGGAAATGTGTTGGGCAAATGTGTACTGCTTAAACAGGAAGTAACAGACTTAAGCTAAAAAGAAAGTAGTCTATTTTAATGCTATGTTGTATTCTCTTCCAATCTTGTAACAGGATCCCCTCAGATAGGCTTGAATTTCAGCTTGTTTACATTTTTCATTATGGACCATATTTCCTAAAAAGAAACTAGGCACTAAGCCACCATTCTAGAGTTTCCTATCCTAAAATTAGCTTAAAGACAACAAAAAAATAGATTTACAAGCTAAATTCACTTCTTATCAATCTCTGCAGGAGAATTAAGGAGATGGTAGGATACAAGTGTTCTGATATACCAGGGCATCTGGGGGACAGAGTGAAAAAACAGGGGCCATTTTATTATTTTCCTTGTCCAATCTGTTTCTATTCATAGTGCTTCTGACATCAAACGAGTGTGTTTTTCCATACCAGTCAATTATCTGGTTAACTGCACATTAACCAGGTGTCTTATAATTCCATTCAGTCTGACACTATCTGTAGTTTCCTCAACCCCACTGGTTAAGGGATCAGCCCCACAAGGCTGATGATTCCCACTTCAGACACCATTCTCAAATCCAGATTGTCACCTATATTTCTGACTAGCTTGCTATAAATATATAGAAGTAAGCGTCAAACTAGCATTTTCAAAACCTATTTGAAGGGAAGAGGGGAAGACTTGTAACTTCTTTAGAGATTCTTTTCAAACCAGAATGAGCATTTCTATTTTATTTAGCAACAAGACATTTGATAAGGCTTCTCCCCCATGTTCATTCTCAGCCTATTTTCAGTGTTCAGTGTAAACGAAGCTTCAGCAAATACACCCTCTGGGTGTGGACAGTTGCTGTGGGGTGCAGTGCTATCTCTCTGACCCACCCTGACCTTTTGCTGGACTTATCTTCACCTCCTGGGGCCTCTGCTGTGTACAGAGCTGTCTCAATCTGTCTCCCCCCGCCCCCCTTTTTTAACTTATATATATTTTTATTGATTTCAGAAAAAAAGGGAGAGATAGGAACATCAGTAGTAAGAAAGAGTCATTGATGGTTGCCTCCTGCATGTCCACTACTGGCGAGCAAGCCCCAAACGTGGGCATGTGCCCCAACTGGTAATACAACGATGACATCCTGGTTTATAGGTAAATTTTAGTTGAATAAACTTACAACTAATCCAAGTTAAACTAGATTACATAGACATAGGAGTAATAGTTAGCATCACCTGTCTCCTTAGCATAGAACCAATTAAAATGATTATATAGGGGTGACATAGGGTTTCTATCCAATTTCATATATCATGAGTTTGTTAATATGAAACACAGATGAACCTCAATGGCTCTGTTAAGTGGTGCAAGGCATCAAAGGAGAAACTTTGTCATCTAGGGGTATTATGCAATAATAATTTTACCTTTGATGTAGTTGCAATATAGAAACTATTTCCTAACGCTAAGAGTTTTTCCTGAGACACATGATTATTTAAAGGAAAAGCAGAAATTGGCAGAGATGGCCTAGGGTTCAAATATTTTGGAAATACCCAGGGTGAGATATCTAGGAATGATGAAAGTCTGAGATTTTGTAGAGCACTTATGGACTGGCTGCATCCATTAAAATTTTTTAAAATTTATTTCAGAGGGAGAAAGCTAAAAAGAGAGATCAACTTACTGTTCCATTTATTTCCCATTCATTGGTTGCTTTATGTATGTGCCCTGACCAGGGATCTAACCCACAATCTTGCTATACTAATGATACTCCAACCAATTAAACTCACCACCCAGGGCTGATGCATTTATCTTTTAATAGACTCAATTAAAATTGGGTAATTAAAAATTATGTGTTGGTTGAGTCACCTGGTTTGTATATTAGTATAAACACAAATCTAACCAATTACAAATGACATTTGTCAAAGCACCATGGAAGGTAAACCAATCAAGGGGGTTATAAATAGACTGATGAGGTCTCTGCATATGCAAAGAGAAATGATGAACACACTGGGACAGAGATAGTCCTCATAACCAGAAATCACTTCTAAATTAAAAAGCAATTAAATATTTTATAATTGCTGTTTGAATGTTTGTGGCTTGATTTTCACAGCCACAACAATCCTAAGAAAATAATTATGAGACCTAATGATCCATTATCACAATCCATTAAATCGGTTGGCCTTGAGTGAGAGTATATATAGATGTGTACGGGGGGGGGGGGGAGTTATTGTTTTGGAGAAATAAAGAAGAATAAAGCAGCTTCTCAATTAGCCAGCCTAATCAGATCTCTAGGCCTTTGGAAATGAGGAGATAACGGTTAGCATGACTTATTTCAGGGATGTTAGAGCCCTGTAGGGTTTGACTGTTCTAAAAAGTACAAGTTTTCCCACAGCTTGTGTGGTGGCTTCAGGAGATACGTTTGGTTTCCCCCTTTAATACTGGCATTATTGTCAGCCTGTAACCATTTAGGAAGACTCTAAGAGGATAGCAGGGGAAATTGTTGACATTTTAGGACAAGGAAGAGTGACATACTGGGAGAGACCAGATAGGCTGGCTCCTGGCCAGTGTAAAAACCCAGAATGCACCAGGCCCCCCGTCTCTTTTCCAGGCCTTGTTTCACCGCTTCATTGTCCCTTACACCTCCTCAGGGTGCTGTGCTGTGGGAGAAGGGGGTTAGCTGGCACCCTTATTCCAGGTGAGAGGGGAAGAGACCTGTGTTCGAATCCTGGGTTATCCACTTACTAGTTTGGTAACATTTGGTGAGGTA
Organism: Pipistrellus kuhlii; assembly: GCF_014108245.1. Lineage (NCBI taxonomy): Eukaryota > Metazoa > Chordata > Mammalia > Chiroptera > Vespertilionidae > Pipistrellus > Pipistrellus kuhlii. Next base: position 10,286,690 of record NW_023425540.1, on the reverse strand, counting down.
TTTACCTTTCTACTACTATGTAGATGAATTTAATATCAAAGCCTGATTTACAAGCTATTGGGAGAGCAGAGAGTGTAATGGTGGGCAGAAGAGTACCAGTCATCTCCCACCAACAATTCTGGATTGTTTTCCCCAATATATCTTCCTGGCAGCACTTTTAAGATGTGTGACTTTCACACCCTGTCTGATTTCTTGTTCCTGTTGTTGCATTGCTCCTCTATGTACCAGTCACTCTTGGAATAGTATGTCAACTCCAGATGGCTGATCGCTTTCTGCTGGCCTCCTTGATCTGTTGGGTCTGGTTGATCTCACTCTGCTTATCTGAAAGATGGGCAGTGGTGATTACATTCAGAGTCGAAATGTGAAAAATCAGTCTGACCCAACTTGTTCACTAAAAAAGGCAGTAAACTTTCTCTGTTGATATTGAGTATTATAGTTGAAAACCAACCAAATATACCTGAAACTCTAGTGTCAATTCTGAATTTGGCTGGATAAGAGGCTGAATAAATATTTAGTTTGTAATAGCTAGCTTCTTTTCAAAAATTTCCACATATATGTTAATCTAAGGGAAATAAAAGCCTAACAGATTTAAAAAAAAAAACAAAAAACTTAATTTTTCTATTCTATTTTTCTTATTTTTTCCCACATATAAATTTCAACTTCTTTAACTTTGCTAAGTGTCCTCTAAGTCAAGTACCTCTAATTTTTTCATTTGTTCCTGTCATATTTCTTTTACATCATCCCATTTGTTTGGCTCAGGGCACAGAATTCCAAGCAAATAAGTCATTATCATTAGACTTTGATAAAGATGTTCCTTTGATAAAGAACTATGACTTTTTATAATGTTAACAAAACCTTTCATGTGATTAATATGGTTTCTTGTTTTTTTTACAGTTGGTTTTGAAAGAACAAAATTTACTACCAAGGTACTAAAGTATGTTTGATTCAAAAGTGTGATGATAAAAACACCCTAGGAATTTTTTTTTTGTCAACTGTTTTCTTTTTGGAAATAAATTTATTGTTCTATTATGCTTTTCTTCAAATGATATAACAAAGGTATTTTATTTTTCTGGGACTGCAGTTACTATGGTGATAGAAGTAAGGCAGCCCATAATTATGTACAGCCTGCTCTCTAAAGCCAGACAAAGGAGGGGAATTATTATCTTATTATAGATAAGAAAGACTTGAGCTACTGATATCCCCCCAATAATGGAATCAGGTGTGTGGGTGTCTCCCTCACATGCACCTATGGTGCTCTTTCCACTGCTAATAGCTGGTTATCCACCCCTATGTCACTCTATTGTCCCTGCTTATTTCAGTCGATATCTGCCTGCAATCAGTCTCCTATCCATTCTTATTATGTCCCCAGAGAGATCTTTCTCCATTACTAATCTCACCATACTAACATCTTACTTGACATCCATAACTTTTCTTTATTAAAAAAAAAATATATTTTATTGATTTTTTTTTTACAAAAAGGAAGGGTGATAGAGAGTTAAAAACATCATTGAGAGAGAAATATTAGCTGGCTCCTGCATACCCCTACTGGGGATGTGCCCACGACCAAGTTACATGCCCTTGACCGGAATCGAACCTGGGACCTTTCAGTCCGCAGGCTGACGCTCTATTCACTGAGCCAAACCGGTTTCCGTAACGTTTCTTTAGTTCATGAACAAAGTCTGAACTCCTTGGCAGGATTGGTGATGCCAGTCTTGAGCTGCATGCCAACCTGTAAAGCCATCTTCCTCTTCACTCCATATCCTAGTGACTTTAATTCTTCAAACAGATATACTTTCTTTCCATTCCAGGTGTGTGAACGGACTAATTCCTTTGCTTTTCAAGAACACTCACCCCTCCATTCACTCATCAGTTCTTTGACAATCTGGTTCAAGCCTCGATTCATCCCCAGCCATATGTGGGTCCCTTCAGTACTCCCCAAATCACAGAGTAGCTCCCTCTGAGAGCTCTTTGATATCAGGGATTATGAGCTCAAATATTTGGCAGGAACTGGAGGTGAAGTTTTCTATCTGAGGACATAAAAATCATTTGTGTGTGTGCGTTAGTACATGTATGCATGACTTCTGTGTACATATGCCTGTATTAGTTTTCTATGGCTGCTGTAACTAATTACCAATAATTGTGGTAACTTAAAGCAAACATATTTATTATCTCACAGTTCTAGAGCCAGGGGTCCAAAATGATCCTGTGGAGCTAAAATCAAGGTGTCTCCTGGGCTTCCCTCTTTCCCTCCCTTCCTATCTACTGGAGATTCTGTTCTTTGCCTCTTCTAGAGTCTGGTGGCTGAGGCTTTCCTAGACTTGAGGCTGCACCATTCTCATCTCTGCTTCCATGATCACATTACCTTCCCCTCTGTGTGTGTCAAAGCTCCTTCTGCTTCCCTTTATATGGATGCTTTTCATTATTATGTGTAATCCAAGCTAATTTTCCCATCTCAACATCCATAATCACATCAGCAAAGTCCCTTTTGCTTATAGGTAACACTCACAGGTCCCAGGAAACGGGATGTGATTATCTTTTCAGGGGTCATTATTTCGCCTGCCACAATGGCCCACTCCAGACATACACAGTTTGTGTTTCTATTCAGAACCATAGAACCAAATTATTGACTTCAAAATCAAATTCCTTTGTAGTAATTTGGGTTGCAAGATCTGGCAATTACTTGTCAGCTTTGTCTAATCACATATCAGAAGAGTTGCTAAGAGTACATGAATGATGGGAGCAGGGGGTGGGGAAGAGGCTGAGTGATATGCACCTCCATTTATTGTAAAATATAACAAAAATATCAATTTTCAGTCAATATATCTTAAATATTAATATTATATATATATCATAAAGTCACTAGCTCTTACTCTCATACTTAACACTTTTTTACTTGTTCACGAGATAGAGTGCTTTTTCACCAAAGAGTTTAGGAAGGATCATATTTTAGGACTTGCCCCTGGCATATAAATAAGTTGTTTATACTATAGAAGAGAGAAATGTGTTTGAAAAAACAAATGGCAAAATCACAGATGGATGTTTAATATTAAGTCATGTATTTGCTTTAATAAGTTCAAGCAGCTATTCTTAAAATAACAAGACTGTTAAATACTGAGAAATGAATATATCAATAACATTCATTAAGTCCACATTTAATATTGTAATATTGTAAATAATGCTTCTTGAGCAGAAGTATATCATCTTGTTATACATTTTATTTAAAATAGGAGAGAAATGTAACTGCCCAAATGTACACCAGAAAACAAATTTTAATGTTTATTTCTCTCAGCTGCAAGCAGAAATTTATGGAAATAATACTGATAAGGCTCATAAAAGACTTTTCAATATATCTTGTGATCTGGCAAATAGCTCAATATATTTTGAAGTTGGAAGTAAAGTTAATCTTGGTAGCGGTAAGATGAATCTCAGGAATCAAGTGTTTATAGCGCAAATAGTAAACAAATTCTGAATGGTCCTGAGAGTATAAAAACAAATCCTCAGTAAGCATCTATAATCTGAGCTTTGTATGCTCTCCAGTGGTTCTAGCCCACACGTTCTAACTCGAAACTGTGGAGAAAAATCAGATGTGTTGTTTGTTTTTCATGAAGCTAGTTTCAGAAAAGTAGGAAAAAATTGATGGGAGGAAAAACTAAAAATAAACACCCATATATTTGCATCTTTATTGTCTGTTAAGCTGACAGTTTACCCAGTGTAAAGAATAACAACACCAAGACTGATGACTCCAATATAGGTGACCTTACACTCCAAGCAAGAGAAATCTAACACACAATCACAAATAAGATAGTCCCCTTGAAGGTGTAAAAAAATTCTATTAACCCCAATAAAATGAAATTTTAAGCCAGACAAAGAATTTCAGGATTCCTGCACCTTCATTTGCATCCATGCAGTAGTTTATGGAATCCCTTTGTACATTTGTTTCATGTTGCCTCAAAAGAGAAACCCTACTGCTTTCATGACCTGTGATATGCAGTCCCTTTTGAACCCTTTGGCTATATTTCTGAATGAAGTCTCATCATATGGCTAGGAAACTCACTTCTATATTAGGGCCAGACTTGTTTCTCTTCATTTTCCCAATGGTCCTAGAATATGATTGCCAGGAGCCAAGTGCTCTGTGCAAGAAGAATACTACAATTTGAGCTTTGTGAAGACATTTCCAAGGGAGCCTTCATTCTATCAAGTTGCTTGTCTGTTGAATTGGTCAAGGTCCTAAGCATCCCATGCCAACATACTTCTCCTCCCTCCCTCCCTCCCTCCCTCCCTCCCTCCCTCCCTCCCTCCCTCCCTCCCTCCCTCCCTTCCTCCCTCCCTCTTTCCCTCACTTCCTCTCTCCCTCCCTCCCTTCCTTTCTTTCCCTTTTCTTTTTTTTGCAAGAGCTCATGTCATTCATTGCCCCATAAAGTCTTCAAATAGTCTTAATAAGTTCAGTTCAGGCAGATATGTTTCATGACCTTCTATAATCAACTTATTCCTTTTGGAATATCTCTTTCCATGCACAGAATAATTGTTACATCAGCTAAAATGTCTAATGTTAACTTGATTGGGTTATGTCTGTTTAGCTTCCATGATTTCTGTTGAATATTGCAGAGACTGAATGTTTGAATGGCATCTTCTTTGTTATCGTATGTTTTAAAAAAGAGGAAAAAAAAGTGGCATTAGAAGCAATAGTTTTCCCATGAAACAGTCTTGGGAAATATTCAGTTAGGCAAGTCCTTGAGAATTCAGTCCATGCTGATGGCTTCAATCCCATGCTTGATTGACTTTGAATTGAGTTCCTTCCATATTAATACTTTAGGAAATTTATGTTGAAAATAACCATCCCTCTAGTAATTGGACTTTTTCACTACATTTAGGCTAACAGATTGGGTATTAAGCCACTTTTCAAACCAACCCATTTGGATCCATGGAAGTGATTTCTTTGAATCCTAGAGCAGATGCTCTCAATAGCCTTCTCACATCACTTTCATTAATGGCAACATTTTTTAAGTGCAACAGTTGTTTGAAGCTTCCATGTCTGACAATTATCATTGAAAATTATACCAGATGTTATAATGTCCTTTAATATTGGGTTCATTTCTGATGCCTTTTTACCCCACATAAAAGCATTCTAGTGGCGCGCATCTATGTTCAGTAACAGGGTTATTAGAACTCATCTTCCATTATTTTGATTTGCTCTACCCTTAGGTCTATTCCAAGTCCTTTGCACTGCTTGTCAGACATATTTGGTCCCTTAAAGCAGTAACTTGTCAAATATGTTTTCTGGGATCTCAGGTTTCTAGAGGTGGTTAGGGATTTTATATGTATTATACGTTTTAATTCTATTACTTCAAATAGAATTTACACTTATGTGGACCATAAACAACATTATAAACACATTGGAAATCTTGCTGAATTAACTGTTTTTATAATATGACCTGGATTAATTGGTTCATTGTAGAGCCTGGGGTAAAGTGTCTTCTTTCATTTCTGATTATACCCCAAAGTGACTGAGATTCAAAGGTGGCCTTCTTTATTACTGCTCAATTTGTATAATCAGTGTTATTTCAAAAGTAGGCAAGAAAACAAAATGCAGAAATACTTAGAGTCCTATGACTAGGCGGTTATTAGCTTCACCTTTTTTAATGATGTTATCGTTTTGCACTTAAAACATGACTTTAGTAAATGCCATGTTTACCTTCTTTTATATGAAATTATGCGGAAGAATTTCCTTAAAGAAGTGAGTCTATTGCTGAAAAAGTGTGGAAGTCCCTGCTTCTACTCCTTACTGCCCCTCTTTAGAGAGAAGCCACCTTCATTGTTTCTCTTCACACTTCGGGGCAAAGTGAAGTGTTTGGAAAAGGAATCCTTGTGGGGAGTTTACCACAGAAGTGCAGCTCCTAGTGTGCTCACCCAGCCACTCAAGGTCTCCAAAACCTCTCGCGCCCATTCCTCATGGGAGGTCCTCCAGTTCTGAGGCTGCGAGTGTGCAGCATTCTGTATTCATTCATCAATTCAACAACTGCCCACTGAGTTCTTGTTGTATGTAAAGCTACTGTTCTAGGTGCTGGGGACACATAAGTGAGCCAAGAGGGCTAGATGCTACCCAAATGGAACTTATCTTCTAGTGGGGTTTGAGAAGGCAGATGTGGTTATGCACACATAGTTGTATAGGCCACAATGGGGAGATAACACATGGACAAAGACATGCAGACAACATGATGTTAGCTAGGTGGGTATCTGGGACAAGAGTATTCCAGGAAGTGCGACTAGCTGGGGCATAGGCATGGGGACATGTCTGCATGGTCTGATGATCACAACAAGGAACCCGTGTCTCCAGGAACAGATTGTGGGGGTTGAGGTGGGGTACTGGGAAATGAGACAGAGAGAATGTAAGTAGCTAGGATGGCAGAACTATGCAGGTGGCTTTAGTTTGTACTACAAACTTTAGTTTGTAGATCACCAATAAGAATGGCATGGACTTGCCTCTATTTGACATGGACATAAATGCAAGTATGTGGAAAATTAATATTAAAGTGAACAAGTAGACTTCATGTCCACCCAGAAATAATCACAGAGAGGAAAGTTGGACACATTTTGCCAGAGTGACTGAAGTTACTTTATGCCTTTCATGGCACAGCATGCCATCTGATGTGCCACTTGGCCGGAAGGGGGGATCCTTCAGCTTGGCCTGCACCCTCTCGCAGTCCAGGAATCCTCGGGAGATGTCCAACTGACAGCTTAGGCCCACTCCAGGGGGAAGAAGGAGGAGGGAAACTGGGCCTAAACTGGGCCTAAACTGGCAGTCAGACATCCTCTGGCAGCCCAGGAGCTCTCAGGGGATGTCTGACTAACAGCTTAGGTTGCTCCCCCTGGGCAGTGGGCCTAAGCCATTAGTCAGACATCTTTATTGCTGCCACAGAGGTAGGTGAGGGTCCCCCCACCATAGCTGGAATGGCCAGCCATGAGCTGGCTTCTGGCTTAGTGGAACATCCCCTGTGGAAGCACACTTACACACCAGGGCGCAGCTCCTGCTTTGAGCATCTGCATCCTGGTGGTCAGTGTGCATCATAGCAACTGTTAGAGTCAATTTGCATATTACCCTTTTATTATATAGGATTAGCAATGAAGCCTATGTTCAAGGATAGCTGGGTCGACACTTTATTCAGATTTCATAAAAATCACAATTATTTCAAGTGTTGACCTGTTTGTGTTTGCTTCCATTTTGAACAAAGGTATGGGCTTACATTTCCTTGCAATTTGTTTATAATTGCGCTGACAATTGAACATTCTCCAGCATGTCACAGAGATACATGACGTAAGACTATGAATACAAACATATAAAACAAGCCCTCAGGTGGATGTTAATTTTTGGCACCATGTAATTAAACCAGGTTTTTAAAAATGTTATCTTTTGCCAGTATCTAATTAGCAAAGCCATCTGCTGCAAAAGTAGTGGCCCATCTGCCTAAGAATGTTGTTCTCTTCATTTTTATGAAAAGTATCTGCTTTTGCAGGTCCTTGTCTAATTAACTTCTCTCATGGCGGAATGTGATATACACAGCTTTGTTTATATACTTGTGAGGTATGTGGATTTATATGTATGTAACACATACATAAAACGAGCCCATCATTTTTCTTTCCTGCATCTGATTTGCTCCTGAGAGATCTCAGCTTAGCAGCTAACTTAGCTTGTCATCACCCTAGCAGGTGTGTGTACATGGGGGGATGGGGGGAGGTGATAGCAAAGTATTTTCTGTATCATGAAACACTGGGTGCTTCCTTAAGTCGTCAGGGTTTCTGTAGATGAAAAGCGACTTTCGTTAAACCTACTCCATTTCCATTTAGGCCTGTCTGTAGCACTGTTACTTCCTGAAAGTTGCTGATGTAGTTAGTTCCTGCCTATCACTGGGTCTGAGATGACCATGCCTACGCTAACAATGAAAATGAGCACCATTTCGTTCTTAAGATCTTGTCTAGACTGACGAGAGACACTGTATTTTATTATAAGCTAATAGCTGATTTGGGCAAATATTATCTATACGACTGCTTCTCCTTCCATCAACCATTACCTAGCACAAAGCCCTACACTTGCTCAGTACCTACTGAATATTTATTGCACACAAAAAAGAATGAATGCATGTGCATAAAGCAAAAATCTTTTTAAGAACTTGAAGCCTGCAGATGTTATTTGTGGTACTTACAAACAAAATGCACCACAAACAGGAATCTTCATGTCTTATATAATGTAGGTGTATCAAATTCTTTGCCCACTGTGTATAGCTTTTGGCTGTCCAAGTAATGGCAATATGAGTGCTGCATATTTGCTATTGAAAAATAAAATGAAGAATAAATGGATAATGGAATAGGGAATTAACATTCCTTTTCTCTACTGGGCTATCACTAATATGCAATGGAAAAAAGATAGTAAAGGACAAATATTAAAGATTAAAACAACCCAGACATGTGGGAAGTTAGATCATGATTGTTGTATTAAGGTCCAAATGTAGAATAAAAAACAATTTCCCTTTTGTTTTAACTATCATAAAAGTAGGTTTGGGTAGGTAGAAAAGTTTCTTAATAGGAAGTTAAGCAGAAAGATGGCTTCATACACCAGTTATGGGATTTGTTCCAAAATCATGATACATGAAGAACAATCAAGAATCTCTATTGAGAATAGAGTGAGGACACTTGATTACAAGTTTAATTGATTAAAACCAATCTGTGGAATGAAAAAAGTTATGCCCACGTCAAAACACGATCAAATTTTATACAGAACGATGATTAACTTTGAGAAGTAAAATTTCCTACTGGAGAATTGCATTAGTATCTATATTTCTCTCCAAGGAAAGTGGTTTTTTGTTTTTTGGTGTTTTTTGTTTGGTCACTTGTTTTTCCCCACAGTCATCAAGTTGTTGATTAAAACCTAGTTTACTGAGGGAATTGAAAAGCACTATGGGATTAATCTGGAACACCCAGTTTTTTATCAGTGTGGGAAAACACACACATTTGCAACTCCATTCTTTTCCATATTCTGTGATATCCTACAATATGGGTTTAGCTTTGTAATAGATTGTTCAGTTTTATTGCTAATATAATTTCCTCTTATCCTATCCTTTATTTAGGTAGAAAGTGAGAAGTGAGTCATCAGAAAAGCTACACAGTCATGGTCCTTAATTAATTCTGGATTTGAATATTGTTGGAAAGCTGATAGGTAGTGTATGGAAATGTTTCAGGAAAGTAAATTTTGCTGTTTTTAGATACTGTCTTTAGAAAAACCTGTAAGATTTGTTCTATTTTCTGTTTGGTAAACTTTTTGAGTAATTGCTCTTTCTTAGTCAACTGAGTTAAGTAATGAAATATTTTTGAAATCTCTCACTTTTTTTTTCTTCTATTACTTTCCCCTTCCAGTCGTTGGCCAGTATTTATCTTGAAAATGCAAAAGCTACTTGGCAATTAGGTGACTTGGGAAGCTCTTTATTTGCCATTTCTGCAGAATGATCTAACAAGTTTGATTTCATTTGATAAATATTCTGTTCTGAACCCTGGGAATAACCCTGCTCCTCATAGCTCTATGTTTACTGAAGAGAGAATTGCTATTTCACTTTCAACACAATCGCTAGGCCACTGAGGGCCACCATAAATACCTCTTTATCTAAAGCATTTCACTGCATAGAAGTTAATTTCTCTCTGTGATGTATAACACTAAATCCTCTTGGTAGTATAAAATCATAGCTATAATGAGGCCTACTTTGCTAAGAGAATATATCATAGTGAATCAATTCTGTTTTCAGTTTAAGTGAGGGCAAGGGCATGGGTATGTTTATTTAAATAAAAACAAGAACAAGCTTTTAGAAAGAAACCTAAGAAAGTAAAGGACCACTTAGAATGACAGCAGTGCATTTATTCCTCTGTGCTTCACGGGGGACAGACAGTTATACAACTCTACATAAAGCTCTTATCACTTCTGGAAGTGCCATCACTTTGCGTGAAAATATTTGTCATCGTACCATGGAACTCAAGTCATTTGTTTGCCTTGAGATGCTGATTAACTGTGACTTTATTGTTGCCATTAAGACTTATGAACAGGAAAACATCATAGAAGAATAAATTCTCTTATCAGATGTTGACACTGACAAATATCTCGAAGTCTTCACAAGGGAAACACTGTAGTATTGTTTCTGTTTGGAGTGTTCTCTCTAGAATACTTTTCTTTTGGACTCATATTTGCCAAGTTAGATAAGTTATAGAAGATGTAGTGTTTTGTGCCTCAATCGTTGTTATGTCACATTTTTTGGAGGTCAAGTAGACATTAGATAATGATGTTAGCATGACTTTGTTATTTTTCTAAATTTAGGAGAATTAGAAGAAAAAGTATTTCTGGAAGTAAGGGCAAAACCATTATTCTTCATAATACTTAACAGTAGTTTAGTTTTAGCTAATTTTGAGTATTATTAAACATTAGCCCAAATTAACAAAAAAAATTGCCACCTCACTTAGTTTTTTTTTTTTGACAATGATTTAACCAGTTTTTCAGAAACCCCGAATTTTTCAGAAACTCAACTGTAGTATTAAGAATGAACATAATTATAACAATATGCATACAGATGGAAAAAGCATTTTTACCCATGATAGTTCACATCCCCACAGTAATATAAAAGATAAACAACTAGGATGCATACATTTGTTCAAAAAATAATTCACAATGTCAGCATGAGATCGTTAATGTTTGCAAGCACCATTTCTTCCTGCAAAATAAGCGCTGTATGTTATCTTAACTAACCACAGGTTCTGTTTGTGAGTTAGCGTCCTATGTGTAAGTAGCCACATCCACTTGATCAGTAATGAGTTGGAGTTGAAAAGTCTGAGAAAAAGAATATTTAAAAGTTGTGACTTTAAATATTTAGTCAGAGCTAATATCATGAAAATTACTGGTTTGTGATTTTTGCAAGAGGTATTTATTTCATTGACTACCAATTATAGTATATGTGCCTTGGGAGTAATGATATGCAAAATCTTCCTTCTTTTATTATCAATGAATATTGATAGATGACATGCTGTTGAAGCAAAATGAAGATGTCTAAATGAGTAGTCAGATCATTTTGTTTCCAGGCTTCTCTTTGAAGTGTGCTGTGGGTTTATTCTGTGACATCACAGAAGTGACAGGTTCTGTAATCGTGCACTAGTCACCAACACATTGGACATGCACCTGCTACAGTGACTAGATCTACATATCACATTTTTTTAAAGGAGGTGAGCTGTTTAAAATTCTTTAGTTCTAAAGCTCATGTAAACCCATAGGACCGGATTTTATGTACTTGTTCTAAATCCTATATTAGTTTAAAAATATTGGTGTCCTGATTCCCCCTAATCTGATTCCTGGTGTCTCTTTGCCCCCTCCCTCTCCCCCACTTGCCTCAAAGCCATTGTGTTCCTCAAAGTCATTGTGTTCCTCAAAGCCGAATAAAGAGCTAGGAAGAGGGAAGAGGAGAAGGAAGAAAATACAGTCTTAGCTCTTTTTGTTCAGTCAGAATTATAATAGTTGCTGTCATTTTGGTGTTTCCTACAGGCTGAGGAGTGGGAGTGTGATGAAGCGACCAAGAAGGCCTGTTACAGTAAGGGCAAATCGGAGGTAAGGAGGGCGCGGTCATGGCGGTCATCAGCTTTTTGAAGGCTGGAACATAAAGCATGTTAATGGGAAGGCTATTCCTGATTACGGTGCCGTGTGAAGAAGGCAAGCTTTGAAATATATGTGCAGTAAATTCTCCAGGTTTTAACATTCAGTGAGCTTCCAAAAGGGATTTAGAGCATAAGATCAGATCCAATTTGCACTCTCAGACATTAGACTAAGCAATGAAATTAATTGGTTATGATATCATTTAGAATACTGTGAGCCTGGATTTTTAAAATAATATTTAGATTTCTCTCAGTTGTGCCTTACAGCTCACTCCAGAAAATGACTACATGATATCTAAAATAATGGCGTCAAAAGTGATTTGAGAGTTCTTTATAATAATTTAACTTAACATATTTTAAAAATAAGCACAAGGAAACCTGTACCTCCAAGTTCCTTAGGGCAGGGTAGCTATGGCTCAAAGGCATGCCTTGAGCAGCGCTCCACATGGCAGGGGTGCTCTCTCACAGTTGGCTGCCCAAGGAGAGGCTCCTGAGGAAGTCTGTGTTTCTGAGAAAATGATGCTGGATCCATGAGGAAATTCTCTCCCACTGGGTCTCAGGCTCAGTAGGTCTCATTCTGTTAGGGATCGCCTTTCCTTTGTCGGAGCAAGGGCTTTCCAACCTCAGTCACATTTTGGTCCAGAACAAAGTTGCTCCTCAAGAGCAGCAAAAAGGGCTTATTCTTTACCAAGTGTGGTCCCAGGGCAAACAGTACAGCAAATGCAGAGATCGCTGGGAAAACTCCCTCACACCAGTGGTATTATATGTGCGGGAGACCATCCTGCACCTTATTTTATCCAACTTCATTGCCTGCTTTTCTGTCTTTGAACTCAACAGTCTTGAGGGTTAGACATGGAGGTAAGTCCTAGCAAACTTAGTCTTTGTGTTTCCCAAAGCCAAATGAAGAGCTAGGAAGATGGAAGAGGAGAAGGAAGAAAATACAGTCTTAGCCAGGGAAACCCTTGCAGACAAAGAAAAAGAAAGGCTATTTATCAAAAGATCTCTAACCTCATGAAAATGCTTCTGAAATAAGTCATGGCACATACAGTAAGATTTAAAGGTAGTACCAGGTTACACAAAAATGAGAATACTGTCTTTTAAAATACCCTCGAAAAGAAATACGTGCATAAGGAATGTATTTACTTCAATAATCTTATTGACTCTGTATAGATTATGTAGAAGCCTTTTGACAAAGTGCTTTCCAGACGGCTTTCTTTCTCCTCCCTGTCATATGGATGTCTTGATATGACAGATGTATTGGTATACCTTTGCTCCTCACTCACAGAGCACAGGGAGTTCTTCAATTAAGATCACCTGTGCTTGAGGAATGAAATGTGGGGAATTAAATTTACCAGGGGCTGGGGTGGAAAAAAAAATCATCTTTCTTTCATTCTACTAGTAAGATTCACTGTTGGAAAACATTGGCCTTTCTTTCCATGGTTTTAGTGCCAATGTCCTCCCCTTTGCCTGGTGATGTCCGGGCCTTCCAGGACACTGTTTGATGACCTCATTCTTCTATTTTATTTATTTTTTTAATCCTCACCCTAGGACAGTGGTTGGCAAACTCAGTCAACAGAATGGCAAACCGCAGCTCGAGAGCCACATGTGCCGACCGCTGCCCTAGGATATGTTGTTCATTGATTTTAGAGAAAAGGAGGGATGGTGGGATGGATAGAGACAGAGAGGAAGAGAGAAACATCAAAGTTAGAGAGAAACATTGATCAGTTGCCTTCCATACATGGGGATCTGACCAGGGGCATCAAACCTGAAACCTAGGTATGTGGCCTGACTGGGAATCGAACCTGCAGCCTTTTGTTGTATGGGATGATGCTCCAACCAACTGAGCAAGCTGGCCAGGACTCTATTTCTAGGAACTAGAAAGAGGGAAGAGGAGAGACCCAAGCCCAACCCCTGGGGCATAGATGGGGAGGCAGCAAGGCAGCCCCATTAAAAGCAGCAGCTTAGGCCACGTGCCACCTGCCTGAGGGCTAACCCCTAAATTTGAAAGTCAGACACTCCACATTTCTCTGTTCTGACAGTGCCAGGAGCCAAATCAGAACACATTCTCTGTATCAATTTGACTAAAACATAACAGCGGTTGAGGGGAGTGGAAATCAGACTTCTCTGTGGCCATGAATTTAGAAATGAGAATTCAACTATTTCATGACTTTCTTTGTGTGATAGTATTATGAACTTACAAAATGTATCCCTGCTCTTCCCCCCCCATAAAAAGAATAATAGACAATGTGACATCTCAAAAATGAGAAAAATGCCAGCCATTCTGACTGAAGTAGCCTTTTTCCTGTGCTAAGAAAAGCGGTCTGTGCTGCTCCACACAATGGGTTTTCCCACCAGGAATGTGGAGAGTGGCCAGGCTGGGCCTGGGGGTGGCAGCCCGAACCCACTTCTCCCTGAGAGCCTTCCCAGTGGCTGCAGAGCCAGGGAGAGGAAGATGACACATTTTCTCCTGCTCCTCTGGGACTGACCCTGAGGTTCATGTATAGTCCATCCCAGTGACAATTGAGGGAATTAAAGTCAAGAAAATGTCACCACATCTTTGCTTTGGGCTTGTTTAGAAGAGAAGCAAAGCACTGGGCCTGCTCATTCTTCCTGAGGTTTGATGCCTTGTTATGTACATGATTTTCAGCTCACTTTGGAGCAATGGGGGGAAATCTGTTTTTATGAATTCTGAAACCTCTTATAATAAATTCTGTTGTATTTAGTTTCCTTTGAAAGACCATTATAGAAATCAGCTTTGAGAACTATTTAAATGTCTTTTCCACAAATGTTATTTTAAACATAAATAGTCCATTCTCTGGTGATCTAACAAGAGTCCCTTGTCTGTTTGGCATTACTATGTCTGAGCCAAAGCCCTTCCCACCATGACCTTTAGGAACTTGACAAAAGAAACACAACTGGTGATTAAGGGCCTGAAAGAGCTGCTTTGTGTATATGTTGCACTTTATAATTTTCAAAAGTTTCTTGTTCATGATCTCATGTCAGTATTCTCAACACCAAGTTCCTAGAATTATTTTGCTAGTCAGTGGGAGAGTTTTGATTAGGATCTAGGGCTCTGTGTACTGTTCCCCTGCTCTTCCATTTGGTCCTGCTCCCGAGTCGTCAACTTGGATAAGTAAAGAGTTAAATTCCACCTGTGTGAGCAAAGACACCATCCTGCCTGGGAATCTGGGGCCACCAGGGTTGAAATTTGACATTTTCACCTGAATTGCTAGTATTTGGAAAGCTAGGAGTTTATCAGTGCCTGTGGCAAACTAGGCCTGCCTTTCTCCTAAATTATTGCTGCAAAAATTGAGGATTCCTTAGGTGAGGTACTAACGACCTGTGCAGGTTACACATGCCAAAGTTCTTTTTCATATCGAGCTTCCCAAACAAGTTTCCTATGGAGTCAAGTTCTTTTAAGAGTTGCATTATATAAATAATAGAGGCCAGATGCGTGAAGATTCATGCAAGAATGGGCCTTCCTTCCCCTGGCTGCCAGCACCACCTTCGCTCCAGCCAGAACTGCCTTTTTGCTCCTGCCCTGAGCTGCCTTTCCACCTTCTCACACTGCCCAGAGTTCCCCAGCTGCTGGGTGTCTGCATATGCAAATTAACCCACCATATTTGTTGGGTTAATTTGCATACTTTTGAATGGCTGGTGGGCACCCTGAAGGTGCGGTCAATTTGCATCTTACTCTTTTATTAGTATAAATAGTAATTACACTTTAATTTATTAATACACTGTGTGTTACGTAATGTAAATAATTTTAATGAAATCTGTGTGTATATGTATATGTTTATAAATTATCATACTTCTATATCTCTATATGTATATTGGGATGGGCAAAAGTAGGTTTACAGTTGTTCATATGGAAAAATACATGCAGGTTATGATTATTGCAATAGCTTTGTTAACTCAAAAGGATATTGCAATGGCACAGTGCACTTAGGTACAGTCTTAAAAATGCTCAAATTGCAGGCCTTCATCAATTACACCAGAAAAAAAAGGGTAGCCTTTTTCTGCCAAGGGCCATTTGGATATTTATAACATCATTCGCTGAAGATAATTCACTTAATATAAATATATGCTGCTATGAAAAAAGCTCCTAGATTTATTGAATTTTGAAATTCACCTACGGTTGCCTTTACAGGGCCAGACCAAATGATTTTGCAAACCTTCTAAGGCTTGAGGGCCAGATATTCCCCACCCCCGATTCATACCTTCTCCTAGTCTTTGGAAACCAGTAAACAAAACTGAATTTCTATGACCTGCTTGGGTTAGCCCCACTGTCTCCTGAGGAGGTTGAAGTCAGCCCTACTCTTACCATCCCCTGTATTTATATTTACTTCTATAATTTGTATGCACATTTATACATTGGAAACACACACATGTATCTTTATATACATTTGTGTGTATATATTTCTATCGATTGGATCATGTGGTTTTTTAAGATCCAGCTGGTAATCATGACTTTGGTTGGTGTACATTGGACCTAAAAGGCACATGCAATTACTCTGAATTGCTCCTCGGATGCTCACTTTGGATGTTCACACAGGTAATGCTTCATTAAGAGACAGACGCTGCTTTCAGTGGGAGCGCTGTGATTAACATAAAGGCTGTCAGGCTCCTCCCCCTCCCCCATCCTCCCTAAAATTGATGGGTTTGACGATGGGCTGGCTGTTGCTGAGGCATCTACCTTGTTTGCAGTTAATCTTTCTACACAATTACAGTCTTTCTTCAAGCAAAACATAACTGCTCGAAAGGAAAATGATGAAATGCTATAAGGCAAAACCAGTTAATTCATTAAGAAGATGATCCTAAAACATGTGTTTTCTCTTCTGGGACTAGACCATATGTCCTTGAGATGGAATGAGCCTTGGCCAGTCTCATCTAAAAGTTCTCAGCGAGTCAGCAACTATGCATCTCAGCTATCAATTCAAATAAAAATTGCTTCAAAGTCAAGGACAGGTTGACCAGCTTGCAAGAATGCGGGTGCACATGGGTCATTTTAATGTCCAAGTGGTATTATCAAAATGTAGATAGATGGTTCTCATTATCAACAACAGAAGCCATGTGGTGGCAGGATGCTAGTGGCCTTGGAATTTCCATGAGCACTATGACTTCTCAGAAAACCAGAAGTCATTAAATCCCCTTCAACCATTCTGAAGATGATATAAGGTGGGGTGGGGGGGAGAAATTCCTAGATGAGAGAGAGAGAGAGAGAGAGAGAGAGAGAGAGAGAGAGAGAGAGAGAAGCAAAGACATTTAGATAAGCTGATTTGTAAGAGAAACCTGAAACAGAATCTCCTAAAAGGATTCTATATTATGTCTATACTTTTAAAAAAGGTGTTTGCATGCAGTCTAGCAAGTTCAGCTAATCCATATGAAGGCCACATTTGTAGCAGAGCTTGACAAAGAGGTTTATCCGGAGATTTTCTACAGGCAAATTTGAGTCTAGGATAATCACTATTAAGAGACTAATTATTACAAAGCCTGGGACACAGACCATTTTTCTCAATCTTAATTTTGACTCTTTATTGCTAAGTATATCTTCTGCTCAAAAACTAAGTACTTCCACTTTCTCCTATTTTTTAAAATATATTTTATTGATTTTTTACAGAGAGGAAGGGAGAGAGATAGAGAGCTAGAAACGTCTATGAGAGAGAAACATCAACCAGCTGCCTCCTGCACACACCCCCACCGGGGATGTGCCCGCAACCAATGTACATGCCCCTGACCGGAATCGATCCTGGGACCTTTCAGTCCGCAGACCAATGCTCTACCACTGAGCCAAACCAGCTTCGGCCACTTTTCTCCTGTTTTTATGTTTTTACATTATATTTTGTTTGAACTTGCTCCAATCTCTCTTGGGGATAAAATACACACACACACACACACACACACACACACACACACACACACAACAACAACAACAACAACAACAACAACAACAACAACAAAACAAACAAACAAACAAAAAAACAAAGCAAAAACCCAAGGATTTATTCTTTGAAATGTATTTCTTTATCTAATATTCATATTTACTGATTCTAGAATCAGTCTGGGGGCAGTTTGCAAGTTAAACCAAAGAGAACTTCCAAGTGATTAAGAATAGGAAGGATCTGAGTTGAGCTGAGCCAATCTTTTGGGCAAATGAGTTGAGTTTTTGGCAGGAAGAAACAACATACCAACAGCCTCCAAAAGTTTCTCTTGTAGGACATCGTGTTCCATCGGACCCTCATCCTGGATCCATCTTGAACATAGTCCCATTTACTATAAGCAAGCCTGGATTCCATAGGGCTGGGTCCTCCATCCTTTTAGAAAAGGACTGCACAGACCTCCCTGTCTGACCATCCTGGTGCCTGGCATTTACCTTCTTCCTTGCTGCATACTCACTGAGCAGGGTTAGCTCATCAGGGGCCTATGACCCTCCTCAGATAGAAGAACTGCCCATTGTATCCACACATGATTCTCATGACCAGAATAGGCCTTACAAACAAACAAACACCCTCTGTGCTAATTGAAATAATATTATTTTCTCCTACACTTACTTTTTTCAAGATTTAAAAAAAAAATGACCAGTTGGATTTGCCCTTCCTCCCTCCCTGGCAAAAAGCTACATCCTGGTCATGACACCCCCTAACCATCTTTCTAATTCTTTCTCAAGTTTGTGATAGGCCTTCAGAATGTTAAGGACCTAAAATCCTATTTTCACTTTGTCCTTTTTTGGGGGGAGAGTAAGATAAACACCACCTGTGTTATCTTCAGTGTTTGCCTTCCCATAATTGATGAGAGGCACTTTCTCCCTTTTCACCAGGTCTGTAGCATTCAGCCTTGAGATCTCATCTTTTCAATCTGAGTGATTCTCTTGGAATATCTTACCCTTGACCTTCTCCTTGATTAACAGGGACTGTCTCTAGCACACTTCTATCTTGAGTCAGTCTCTTGTTTCAAAGAAATAAACAACATCTTGACTATTCTTGGAAAACTTCTAAAAGCAGCAGCAGAAAACAAAACAAAATCCCCACCTTTCTCCTCTGTGCAATTCTCTATCTCATTCTTTATTCTGGTGGCATTTTTGTGTCTGTTTTATCTGCTAATGTGTCAAGTCCTCTTGGCCCTGTGTTCTCCAAGGTCTTTTTGGATTCCCCCTCAGACAAGCTTAGGCTTTGTGTTTTCCTCCTCATCTTTGAAAACTCTGGGCCCCTCTGCTCCCTGAGGTGGGAGCCCTATCTCTAAGGGACTTTTTAAAAATGCCCCGGGACGCGGGACAAATTGTTAAAAATCGGGACTGTTCCGCTAAAAGCGGGATGTCTGGTCACCTTACCCATCTCCTATGCTTAGGAATGGATGATGATAAGGTTTTTTGAAGTCTTGTTTTGTTCCTTCTCTCTAGAACTTTCTTTATCTCTCCCCAGTTATAAAGACAAAACAGAAGACACCTCCCCAGGTGGTGTACCTTTCTCATTTACCCAACTTACTGTCTACTGTTTACACTCATTTCTTAATTCTTCTGATAGTTACCTTAGCTCTTTTGTTCTGTGGTTTTCTTTCTTCAGTTGAAGTGTCTTCAGGTTGGCACCTCATGATAATGTGCCACATTTATTGCTGGTACTAGTATTAAGAGATTTATCTACTCTTGATATTTCACTGTACATTTATTGTAGAAAGCAAATTCAAATAGCTTAGCTCTTTTCGTCCTCACAGCCAACCCACAAAGCACACTGAGCTGTGACAGATCAACATTGCATGGATACTGGGTTGCCACCTGGTTGAAGGAACATTGCTGTGCTATTCAGTCCAGGTCTCCCTGACTTGGGGCAATGTGTGATTCAAGTCATTGTGTCATCAGGTCCAGCGATTGGTCAGTGCCCACATCTTGTTGATTGCCTGGATCCCGACTTTGCCTTTTCACACCTGCTGTATTAGTCAGGCCTGAGATGAGGAGGGACTGAACTATGGAAGTGGTTTCCCTTCCTTTCTGTGAATTGCAATCTCCCTATCTCCACATTAACATCCACACTGATTCCCCAGTGGCCTTATAATCACAAGCATTGGATCAGGTCAGAACTTCATGCATTAACAACATATCATGGGTCCCTTCACAATCCGAATAAATGTAAGCTCCTCAGCCTGGCACACCTGGCCTGGGTCTGGCTCCCCTGCTTGTGTTCCCTCTTCTACACACAATGAAAGCACCGTGATTTCTCTAGCCAGTGTGCCGTGGCACAGGCTGTTCCCCTGCCTGGAGTATGTTTTCCCTTCTTTGCTCAGGAAGACCCTGCAAGTGTCAGATAACACCTCTTCCAGGGAGTTTCAGTAAGTTCTACTCTTCCTTGGAAGTCTATGTTAGGTGTCAACCTCTTCTGGGAAGCCCTTCTATACCTCTTTCTTTCCCCTCTCCTCTGGAATTAAGAATATTCTGTTCTTATGTGGACAACTCTAAAGTAATTGTTGTTGCCCTCTATTTCAATTTTTTTTGTTAAGAGTCTAGATTGTGACCTTCAGCACAGAGCCCCCTGAAGAGTATCTGATCAGTAAATGCTTTCTCAGGTCCATGCACTCCTATGCCCATGGACCAGATTTTTTTGTGAATGCTCTGCAACTGCAAGAACTATTCAGCTCTGGGTCACCATCAGCATGGGCTTTCCCACCATATGTTTGAGACGTCCTTCTTTTTTTGGTTATATTTTTATTTGTCCATCAAAGAATCAAAAGTGATAATAGAGTCTTGTTATGTATGTAACCAAATTTGAGAACAAAATATGAACCTTGTTCTGATTTGTATAGAGTTTCTCATGTGGCCTTCTCCTTGGAGAAGCATGCATATGTAGTTTAAAAGTCCTGGGATTTTAATTATATTTAATTAAAATCAGTAGTATCTCTTACTGAACAAGCATGTGGATAGTCACATTATTTAATAGTGCTGAGGCCTTGTTAATGAATTTCTTGTGATATTTTTATTTTTTAGGATGAATGTCAGAACTACATCCGGGTGCTTTTAGTAGCTGGCGACTGGCTATTTACCTGTGGGACCCATGCTTTCACGCCCGTCTGCAGCAATCGCACGGTACAGCTTCATGATGAGAGTTGACAAAACTTATGTCAGGAAAATGGAAACCTTCTATTAAAGCATGGGTGTATTTTTGCTTTTCTGTTCTCCCAACAAGTTGCTCTTTAATTCAAAAAACCTCTTTTGTCAAATTGAATACATATTTGATGTATTGATTTACTCCTAATCACAATTTTCAATTATATAAAGAACTAGAAATAACCATAGCTTTTATAATTAAATTTAAATAGATTTTGAAACTATTCCTACCAGCTTTTTCCCCACCAGTGACTCTAAACATTAATCATAAACATGTTCTTTTTTCTTACTCTGCTTCACTTTAGAGATACTCCTAAGTATTGACGTGGCCTTAAACCACAATCCGAATGAACAAAGATATTACAAATTGGAGAAGAAACATGACAAAAAGTTAAAGCAATGAGACAAACCACTGGAACTCTAGGCAAAGTAGTTATACCCAATGCTTTTTCTTTCAAGCTGTGATTACTGACAGGCATTTTCAGAGTCCCACATCTTTTGCCAGGAGAGCAGCAGGGTTATCAAAGCAAACCTGTCATCTTCCCAATGCGAGATATTCATTTGATCTTCCTCAGGGAACATAATGGAAAACTATCATCAGGTTAATTTCCTGGTTGCACAACTTCTCTCAAAACCAGAATTTATCATCAACTTCATTATTTTTGAGTTAGCATCCAGTTATTGTACAAAAAAAAAGGAGGATGATGAGGATGATGGTGATTCTCACAGAGATCCCTGGGTACCATGGCCTGTTATAAGAGGCCTCTGTCCACTTACTCATTTAATTCTCACATCTCCCCACTGTGGTGGTTATCCTTTGTGTCTCCTTTTATATAATAAAAGGAGAGTCTTGGGCAGAAAGATTTTGACTTACTTAACGGGGCTACAAGTCTACTCATAGAGCAGGCAGTGGCTCTGAGTGTCCCCCACCCCATCTGCATTCTTGCCTCTCAAGAAAGAGTGAGGGAACAAGTGGACCCAAGATTCCTTTACCACCCAAAGGGCTTTTCTCACTCAGGGACTGACAGGCTGGATTCTCCCCAGATGACAGCAAGTAATTGAGTTCTCTTTAAAAACTCAATGAAGTTTTGAAAATTTGGGCTACATGGTGCTATAAATATCCACACATCCTTACCTAGGAACACGTTTTGGGCTATTCATAATATGCTGATTCAGTTAAATTGTATATAACTTTTATTGTAGTTTATATTTCTATAAGTATTGAAACCTGGATCTTTATTCAAGTGGAAAGAATAGCAGTGCCCTTGCATTATGCATAGAAACAACATACAACAATCTTCAGATTTTGTGAGCATTCACTCACACAAGATACTGTTACTCTGTTGGGATGATGAGAGTGATACCTGCACACTAAAACCAGGCCCACAGCACTCAGTTTCTTCGAGGGCAGAGCATGAACTTGGTCATGTCTTGTCATGAGCCCCAGAAAGCTTGTTTCCCATGCTTCCTAGCAGTAAAGGCATTCTCAGAATTAAAGAGCCCGCCCAGGGTAATCCATTTCTCTCTCCTGTCCTCACCCACAGTTGAGTAACCTGACGGAGATCCATGACGTGATCAGTGGTATGGCCCGCTGTCCCTACAGCCCCCAGCACAATTCCACGGCTCTCCTCACTGCCAGCGGGGAGCTGTATGCTGCCACAGCCATGGATTTCCCCGGACGCGATCCCGCCATTTACCGAAGCCTGGGCCTCTTGCCTCCTCTCCGTACAGCCCAGTACAACTCCAAGTGGCTTAATGGTAAGTCCTCCATCCACTCCTGTTTCCCATCTCATGCGTCTGCAATTTCTGATGACATAGTGCTCAAAAACAAACTGTCACAGTTTCTAAAGAAAAGCATATTTTCTAAAGAAATCAAAATGTAACATGCTTGCTATTTCCATGTGGAAGAGCATCATGTGGCTCTTTGGTGATGGAAAGAGCAGTGATAGTCCCTACAGTGTAGACCATGAGAATAGGACTCCTTTGATATTCATCAAATTTAGGTTAGTTTTGCCGAAACCGGTTTGGCTCAGTGGTAGAGCGTCGGTCTGCGGACTGAAAGGTCCCGGGTTCAATTCCTGTCAGGGGCATGTACCTTGGTTGCGGGTACGTCCCCGGTAGTGGGTGTGCAAGAGGCAGCATGTTTCTCTCGCAAGAGGCAGATGCAAGAGGTCGATGTTTCTCTCTCATCGATGTTTCTAGCTCTCTATCTCTCTCCCTTCCTCTCTGTAAAAATCAATAAAATATATTAAAACACACACAAAAAACACACACTTAGGCTTGTTTTTAATAGTAATGTTTATAATTTAGAAAATGTGATGTTATGTCCAAGATATCTGTAGACTCGTGCATTTCCTCTTATCATGTTTATTATATATCTGAAACAGGAAATTACTAGTATTTCATGAAACATTCAGACAATGTGTAAAAGAATGTGTACGGCGACTGGTAGCTCCAAGTAGCTTGGCCAATTTAAAAAGAAGGTATCAAATCAGGGTAGACATCTTTGGAGTTGCTTATATCAGTGGCTCAAAAGTTAATAAGGACCCCGATGCTGCCATTGGTCTCTCTGCATCTACAGCCTGTCCAATCAGGTTGGTCCTCAGGCTAACTCACTGCTGAGACTTCTTATCCTGCCTTCGGATATGACAGTGGAAGAAGAGCCACATCAGACTTCCCTTCAATCTTGGGTTAGAACTTGGTTACCCGCTCACTGTTGAGATTTGCTCTGTACCATGTCCTGAGATGAGGCAGCCAAAATTCATCCCCTTTGCCTATGTGTATGTGCATGTGTTACTGTGAACATACACTCTCACAAATATAATGCTGTGGATAGATGTGTGTACCATATGTAGTTCATTCCCTTATGTTTTTGGGAGTTTGTGCTAAGATGAAATCTTCAAATAGCCATGATCATATTTATTATTTTGAGCCTTCAAGTTCTATAAAGATTTACTGGCTGTCTGCCAAGGACACACTAATTAAATAGGGCAGAGTTTCTCAACCTCAGCACTATCAAAGCTTTGGGCCGTATAATCTTTCGGGTGGGGGAGGAGTTGTCCTGAATATTGTGGGATGGTTAGCAGCATCCCTGACCTACACTCACTAGATGACATGCTTCCATCCCCAGTTGTGATGACAGAAATTGCTTGCGGTTGAGAACCACCTATTTAGACCTATTGTTTATGAATGTGTATGTGTACATATAAGCATAGCACAGGAATTTGGTCAAATAATATAGTCAAGCCAACCACCACAGTTTGCCTTTTGAAAAATCTCTTCTAGAAAAGAAAATGTTCTCATCAAGTTTCTCCAGCAAATTGAATGACCATGTGCTTCCAAAGGGAGGCATGGGCTGATTTTCCCAGACGAAGAGTGACTTGATTCTCTCCATTACCATTAGTTCTGTTGAACTGGTTGCATCTGAATCCATCCACGCTCTATGGAAGGTCCCCTTTCATCCCTGAAACTTTCATCTGTGTAGCTCCAAGTTCTGCCTATTTGTTGATTTTTACTAGTCAAGCTGTTTCCAGTTAAAATTCAAAACTTTCCCACCCAAAGGCATTGCAATTAGAGTTTGCCCAAAGCAAAGTATAAAGTAATTAGGAGCACAGTCTCTTTCTTTTCCCTCAAGTGATACCCTTAAGAATATCCTAGAAAAACAATTCAGGTCAGAGCATGAGTTATATCCGCTGGCTGTTTCTTTACACGTGACTCTGATACCCACAGGCTGATCAGATGGTCAGATTCTCCTAACCCTCCGGGTGGAATTTTTTCCATATGAGAGTCAGATGGTAGAACAAGGGCCATGGAGAGCTAACCCACTGTGCACCCCAGTCCAGCAGGTGTGCCTTCATCATTTATTGAGCAGAGGAAGCTTTAGATTCTCAGCTCATAGAGGCTCTGATTTCCTCACAGAGCAGCACTCCTCACCCCCTCCCCTGGCCACACCGGGGAAGCCCTGACTCCTGGGGCAGAGACGGAGAGCCAGTTCTTGCATGCTCACTGCTTATTCCCTCTCCTGCTTTCTATTGGGCCAATTCCTTCTTTGTCTGAACGCTGAGATACTGGTTCTGCTCCTGGCTGGTTGGCCCCGTTTTTCTGCTCCTATTGACTCTCCATCCAGGGTGAATTCTGGCCTCTGTCCCCCACTTTGCCCTGCTCCGTCCTCCACTGAGCCCAAGTACGGAGTCATCTATTATCACTGGCCTAATTGGAACCCACACGTCATACCCCATCTGCTGATTGACCCTTCATCCTGTCTCAGTTCTTTTCTGCTGTGTGTTCTGGAGGAATTTTCTTTCAATAGATGGTTACTCTATTCATTAGCCCTTCTTTTTTGCCATGGCCTTACACTTCTTCCTCTCTAAGGGTGATCACTCTCTTTTTATAAAAATGCTCAGATTTTTTTCTTTCTTAAATGAGACAACAAATAAAGAAACTCAAACAAGCTAAAAAAACAGCCTAGTTCTGCCATGTCTAGGAACTTCCTCATGTGGCCATCTTCATATATGAACAGCCCTATTGGATTAGAGGCCCACCTTTACCAGTATAACCTCATATTAAATAATTGTATCTGAAATCATCCCATTTACATATTTAAATGTACTGAGGGTTTGGCTTCAACATTTTTTTTTTTTTTGGGGGGGGGAGGTGGGGATACAATTCAACTATAACAGTATTGAAATCTTTAACTGCAGCCTCTTATTTTCTGATGGTGATAGTGGTCTTCCTTCCGATGCTGTGGGTGCATCCTCTGCCCATCCTCAGTCTCCCATCTCAGCCGTATCACCTTCACTCTGAGCAGACAATAGTGTTTCCTTGTTTCCAGTGATGTCAGGACTGTGTGATTGTCGGTCCCCTTAGTCCAAGGCAGAGCCGGTTTACTCCTCCCCCCTCCTGCTTTCCTGAGCTCCGGGATGCAATACATTTCCTTAAACTGCTGCTCTCTGCACTGTGCATCCCTCCTGGCCCCATGGCCTCTGGAGAAGGGTTTCTGTCTCTTAGGCAGCATTCTGGAGTGGATCTCCTCCCTCCATTCTATGTTTGAGTTACTCCCTCAAAGGGCTACAGTGCAGGCTTGGCTCAAGCACAATGACACCAAAATATGTTTCTTCAGGACTTAGGGCATGTAGATAGCACAGCAGGCCCATAGGCAACTCCAGCCTCCCAGGACCCCAGAACTTCATGGCCAACCTTTGGTCTGTCCAGGGTGATGTCCTGCCAGGACACAGCGAACCCAGAGTAAAGTCCTGCCAAGCCTCTAGTCTTCCCACCACACCTCCTAGAAACCAATATAAATACCTAGTACTGTTCAAACAACCGTCCTGGTACATGTTGAGTCCTTTGGATTTAATGCCCAAGCTCCAAGCACACATTTTGATTATACCACTATGGTTACACACCATTAAGTGGGTGTCCCATCCCTCCTGCACCACTGCCCCTGTGCCACATGACCCGAGTGGCAGGACACGCCATCAGCTGTCAGTAACAGCTGGCATAGAGAGGAAGGACAGGGCTGGCTGTGGATACCTTCCTCAGGTTTACCTGCTTCTCTTTCCCAGCCTGTGTGTCTGCTCTGTCTGTGTTTTCAGCCCTGACTCCGGCTGCATTCCCACGTACCTTCTTGGAGCTCTAGAGGGGAAGTGTGCTGTTCCCTGGGTGCACCAGGCCTTCCTCACCGTGGTCCTGTGCACGTGGCATTTATTCTGTCTTCACGTCCCTTGATTTTGCCTACTCCCTTGTATCAGCTCTTCTTTACTTCAGCTCAAATTTCAGTTTCCCCTAGACTCAGTTGGGTCTTTCATCTGCTCTTGGCCATGCTCATGTTTATACTTACCCCTCTGCACTGGAGCTTTTGGTCTCTTGATCAAAACCTACAGCAGGCTTGCACACATCACCTGCTCACACATGCACACTCATGACTCTGTTATCTTAGCAGAACAGCACACATCACCTATGCACTCATGCACTTATGGCTCTGGGCTCACAAAACTTCATTTATAGACAGTGGGTAGGATATGGACCATGGGCTATGGTTGGCCCAGCCTTTATTCATTCTGAAAAGCTCTTTCTCCCACATGATCTACCCGGCCAGCTGGGGGCCCCTTTCAGTCTCGGTTAAATACTACTTTTCAATGGGACCTCACCAGACACCTTATTTGAAATCATATCCTCTTCTATCTAGTAGTCCTCTTGCTGCTCCTTACCTTGCTCAAGGTTGTTCCTTAGCTGTCATGCTCTTTAGTACACTGTCTCTTTATCTCCAGTAGAATGAAAGCTCCCAATACATATAATTTTAATACAGTAGTTTACAGGTAAGTAATTTACTTCTTTGTTTTCAGCACAAGCTTGTGAATACCCTTGAGGGCAGGGAATACATGCGAGCCATCTTTGTGTGCTCAGCATCTCACTTAGTTCCTGAAACACACCTGAAACTTTATTAATATTTGTTGAATGAGTAAGAGAAGACCACGTTTCACAAGAAGCAGAAATATGAATTATTGTGTTAAGTGAACGGAACAGGTTGTATTAATTTTAAACCCCACAACCCCCAAGAAAAATGATTTGTATATTTTTTAACTAAGTCAAGTCTGAAGACTTAAAAATCTTCCTTTTACCATTTTATTTGGACTCCTATTTTCAGCTATTATTTATTCAGTCGGCTATAAAAAACAATGCCATCAATTGAATAATGTTCTGTAGGTTTGAAACGTTGAGTTTAAGTGTTTGGTAATGAATCTAACTTTTATAATGAGATTTCCCCCTGTGCAAAAATCACTCTTAAAATAAATTTATGTGTTTAGAGAAGTACCTTAACAGCTTTAATGCATTAAAATACTAATTATTAATAACCATTAGTAAATGACTATTGTAAGGCAGGATAATAAATGTTTAATGGCCGATGCTTAAAATAAAGAAGCTGTAGAACTTGCCTTTTAAGAAATTGGCAATCAAATTGGGGAAACAATAAACCGGTGAAAAAAGGGAAAAAATGACACTGCCAAATTAATAGTGTGCAAATTGAGTTTGTGGGTACTGAGGGAACTATATGCTTGCCATAGAATAAAACCTCAGTGTGAACTTAGAAAAGCAAATTCATAAATTAGTCTTAATAACTCAGTGTGGACATGTACACAGACATAATCTCATTAGCACTCAGCAGCCTGCTTGTTTTCTTCTCTCTCAGAAATGTTAGCCTTTCTTGGGTTGTCCTGATGAACCCCATGGCTTCCTCCATTCTCTGAGATTCCAGCCATGACCTCATGTGGAGGCAAAGACACTTGAACTCCACAAGGGTTCTCATTTGAATAGTGTCACTCTTTAAGAGCTGCTATGCTTTTGTTTAAGGAACCTCTTACTGTAACAATCTCAAATTCTGTTGGTTTGAAATACTTTAATGTTCTTATCCACTCATTAAATAGTCTTTAAAGTTAATACAATGATTAACCCACTAATGATTAAAGATAATTCATTTGGAGAGAGAAAAATCCCATCTGTGCTTAACACCAGGAGAAATCGTTTCTGCTTACAAAGTTATGGGCTTTGTGGAGAAGGACAGACCCTGGCCTTTAGAGATCCAGACACGGCCAGGTCGGGTGCCCTTGTGGGGCTCTGTCCTGGGGTTGATGGGAGCCCTGTAGGCAGAGGCCACACAGTGCCTTCCCTGAGGTGTTTGTGAGGCACTCTCTGGACAGATGACATTTGTTCTAGCAGCACATTCATCAATGAACGCAGAGTTCTCAGATCAAACAAAAACAGACAAGTGGGGCTTGGGACTCCACTGTGTTTGCATAGGGGAGCTTTCTTTCTATTTATCAAAGAAAAGCAGCTTGGTAAAACCAGAACTAAAACAAGATTGCAGAGTCAGCAGCCAAGTTTTGTATTTTACCAAACAAGCATCATTGTCATCAATGGTGGGAGATTTTCATAATTGCAGCTGCAAGGTTAAAGTCTGACACTAACTCACGGAGGTTACATAAACTTGCTGAGTGATGAGTTTTGCTCCTAAAGCATGCTGAGCTACATCCTATGACATGAGACCCAGCACAATGAGCTGTTTTTGTGTTTTGTTTTGTTTTCCTAACTTTCAGCCTTCGTCCAGCCCATCTGAGGGCATGGGCAGATTGTCCATCTTGTCTGGGATGGATGCATTTGAAAATTGTGTTATAAGCCAAATCTGATTTTCATCATAGGGTCAGAAAAGAGTTTAAACAAATGCTCTTCCTGCATACCATCTGCCTGAGTGTGCACCTGTTGGTGTCTCTCTTACCTCCTATCATTACTCCAGGTTTGAGGGGAGTCACATGGCTGTTTATCACGTGCCAGGTGCCTGGGAGACTCCATATACATGTTGTCTGTAATCCTTCACACAACCTTCCACAGGAGATGGCAATGTCCTTATTTTACAGATGAGCAAGCTGGGGTTAGATGGATTAGCCACCTAAACCAGGGCACACCTGAGCTAGGATTTGAAAACAGGTCCCACTCCTTGAATCCTTGCCCCTCTGTGTGCTCCTGGCCTCCCCTTTGTTTAGTCAGTGTCCTAGGAATCACCAGCCTCCTAACTCGCCTCCATCACTCTCTCATTGTGCCTATGGTTTTATGCCCAAGCTGAGGTGGAAGGGGAATATAGAAACTTTGGAAATGGTTGAAAGAATTTTCTTATACAAGCTTTTAAGAGGAGGTAGAATAAACTAGGATTTTTTGACCCAAAGCAGAAGAGCCTGTGAGCTAATTCAACACAGGCTTTATGGGCACAAATGTTTGGTCAGTGAGGTGGAGGCATCGATTCTTGTGGGGCTCTCTGAAAGCAGTGCCCTGCTCTGTGTTGGCCATCCAGCACTGAATGCCTGCAACTTGGGAGCCTCAACATTGCCTCAGGCTTGTGATGAAGTCTCTATACTTGCCAGTAAGCATTTGGAATTTCAGTTTGCACATTTCAAAAGAGAATGGATAAATGAGAACCTCCGTCCCCCACCAAGATATTATGAAGCCAAAGGCACCAACCATATACACTAAGTCTTATACAGACTGGCATCCTATCCCCCAAAATAAATCCACACAAAGAAGTCATGCCCCATTACAGAGAATACAATACCTTGTGCAAAAATTTACTAGGACTTCTATAACCGCTCAGGAGAATGGCTTCCTTCTCACTGCCTAGACATCATCAGCAGCTTCCCTCTGACAGTCCTGGGTGGCTCCTGGCACCCTGGCATGAATATTCATGTTTTTCTCTTTCCTTTCAAAGGTGTTACAATTTGGCCCATAAATCCTTCTGCCATCCTTTTATAAGATAATTCAGTTCTATGTGTTTCAGTAAATTTGTTTCCAGGTTATTTCCTTTATCTTTATTTTTTCTCCATCAGTGACCTCTCACAATTTCTCATCCACTGCCACATATTGGGCAGTTCATTTTCAGTGTTTTGTCTTCTGTCTTGGTGTGGCTCCGATCCCATCAATAGACAAAGACCACGCTCATAAACAAGTTTATTATTCTAATGGTATAATGGTGCAGCCCAGTATCTCCTTTCAGATAAATCTTTCTTTTTTCCTCTGAGTCTTTTAAAAATACTTTTAGGCATTAAATATTTCTAAAATATTTG
The DNA here is from genome assembly GCF_014108245.1 of Pipistrellus kuhlii. Classification (NCBI taxonomy): domain Eukaryota; kingdom Metazoa; phylum Chordata; class Mammalia; order Chiroptera; family Vespertilionidae; genus Pipistrellus; species Pipistrellus kuhlii. The sequence goes on along the minus strand of NW_023425540.1, from coordinate 10,256,321 downwards.
AATTCAAGTTAATTTAATTTTTTAAATTTTCCAATGAAAAATCTCCCTAAGTTTCGAATTAGGATTCTACAGGTTAAATTATTAGGTCTTTAAAGAAATGAACCCATGTTTTAAAAATATAATCAGGAAAAAAATGAACATGATAATTAGAAACTTTTTCTGTTTGCAAAAAGTTCAGAAGTGCATGGTTGTGAAATCACTTATAATTAATTGAGCCTGGGAAAGTGGGATATGGTAGACTCTTACAGGAGAATGGAAGGCCTGCTGGGGCTTTGTGCTTGCACTGGGGTGAGAGAACAGAATAGACAGGGTATCTGTGTTCTTTTGAGCTAGAACATTTAGACAAAGAGCCAGTTAATGAAGCTCCTACAGGCATAAAGAGAAGGAGAATTCTGGGTGAGAGTTTTGGGCTCCTGGGATGCACGCTATGCTTAATCAGAAGTGGTGGTTCTCATTTAGCGAGATAGCAAGTCTGGGTGGTCCTGTCACTCCTAATCAGCAAATCCATCACATCACTCATTTCAACAGAGCTATTCCCCTTGAAAAGGGAAGGAATCAGGTTTCCTGGAACCATGTTTCTGGTCCTCTGGCCATTGTTTTGGGAATAGCTTTCTTTCTGCCAGGGGCTTAGAGAGAGAAGGATTTGGGATTCAAGACTCACTGTGCTGTGTCAATGACCACTAAGGACATGCTTGGGGTGACCCCTTCCCCCTTTTACCTGCCCACCAGCATCACCACCGCCACACACACAGGTTTTTGGATCATGCAGTTTTCTCTAAAGCTCTTCTTTATCTCTCCTGTGGCAGTGGAAATTCATACTCCTTGCTATAGGTGGCTAGGCTGGCCCTTAACTCCCGTCCTATTGATTTCTTTGTGTTGACACTGGCTTTGTTCCATCCCTTTGGGTCTTCTCTCAGGTTGCTCTTTCTCCAGTTCTTTGGGGGGGTGGCCCCTTCCCAATCTCATATCTGCCCTTTTCCTGATCCCCGCCTTTCTAATTCTCAAGTTCACCTTTCTCCTTTAGGCCCTTGTTGTCCTCCTCATCATCATAATTTCTTGTTAGTCTGTGTTTTATTGGTCTGCTCACATTGTCCTTGAGGGCACTGGCCATGTCTGTCACTTTATCATAGAATACCCAGTGCCTAGGACAGTCTACACAGTAGGTGGTCAGTGAGCTCCTGGTGACATGGGAACATTCTGTTTGACATCAAGTCTCTGTCCATAGTACAGCCCCTTCACCTGTTTGGTTCTAGATCTGCTGAATAGAACACTGACCCTCATTTGGCATCTAAAAGCCAAGCGACCAGAAAGACTGGAATGACTGATTGCTATGATGCACACTGCGATGGCCATCTGGCCTGATGGGGGGCCCCAATGGGTATCCTCAATCTGATCGGGGGCAGGGTCAGCTGACCAACTGCCCTTGGCCCCTCTCCTTAGCCAGCAGGCCCAATCAGCACCCCCCAATCAGGGGTGGGGCCGCCGGCCAGCTTCCCAGACTCCCCTCCCCTCCTCTGCCAACCCCACCTGTGCAAGAATTCGTGCACCACGCTTCTAGTATAGTAAATATTGGTGATGTGTTTACCAATGTCTATTTTTATGTGTATATATATATATATATATATATATATATATATATATATAATTTATATATATATTATTTATAAATTATTTTATATATTCAAATAAATATATATTCTCTATTTTGATGAATAGCAATCAAGTGCCAGGCACTTGGCATGTGTTTCTTTTATTCTTACAGTGCTAACCTTTCATTCTCACAGTGCTACTGCATGTTGGCCTTTGTTACCACCATCCTAAAAAGGAGGAAACTGAAAATTTATGCTGTTAAATAACTTGACTAAGTTCATACAGCCAGTAGGTGGAAGTATTGAGCCATATATTCATACACCTCTATGCTTTGTGTCTGTATGTCGCTCACAGAGACACACACACACACACACACACACACACACACACACACAGATTTGTCTTTCTATCTATCCAGTACTAGAAATATTAGGGAAAGAACTTGAATACGTTAATGGCTTTTAAACCACATTACTGCATTGTACTTCATGTAATTTAATTTTAGTGTAATTATCCCCTAATCATAGATACCTAGATGAAATTAGTTTTACTTTGTTAGCCTCTGCAGCACATTTTCATATGGCTGTGACGAGGGATGCAAGGTGCACAATAGGCCAGGGTCTGAACTTTAGGAATATATAGATGGAATGATTTTATAGTAATTGACACCAACACATTAGAGAACAGAAAGTTGCTGGCTAACTATGAGTCACATGTAGACATTGTTTCCATTAACTCTGTTTCTTTTGGTGGCATAGCTTGTTATTTTAAAAACTCAGCATGTGTGGCTGTATGTATGTTCCCTAATTTCTGATCACCTTTAAGCCTCGTATATCCATATTTATTATTATCTGAAGTTCTACTAAATAAAAATTGTTAAAAGGGGAATCAAGAGTAAACCATGAAATAATAATTATAGCCACCATTCATTAGAATTTTACCAGTCCTCTCTTTAATCCCTATAGCAAGTTAGATGTTCTATACCCTGAATCATTATACAGTGTGAAGGATCATTCTGGATGTCAGTGGTCCAGCCCAGGGTTTCATGATGGGGTAGGTAGAGCCACAGCCCAAATAGGCCACATGCCAGGCATTGGCCAACTTGCCTTTGACAAGCATATCACCAGATGGCCTTTGTTTGCAAAATAATTTACAATAGATTTTGATTCCAGTAAGATTTCTGTAGAGTTGGGAAACTGGAATTCCTTTTTGTCTTTAATATCCATTCTCATCAATGTAAACAAATAGGTCTCTATCAAGAGCCTACCAGTGACCTGGTCAGTCCTGCCAATGAACCATTGGACTTGGTGCACCCCCAGGCTGATGCTGTGGCCATTGGAATGGAAAGAATAGAGAATAAAAGGCTGCACTTGGATATTCAGCACCTGGTGGTTTTATGTGGTTAAAATCTCCTCAATAATGTTGTCAATGCTTTCACTTATATTGTGGATCTTCTGTCAGTATTCACTTCTGTTTGATTTCCCTTATGTAAGTAACGGTGTGAAATCAAAGTTCTTGTATCATGAAACTTAATTCGTATGATAACATGATATATTTAGCAGAATAGTGTAATCCGTCACTCAATATGTTTTACAAACATGAGATTAAACAGCCTTGTGCATATATTTATAAAAAGCTGACGTATACTCATGTTTGTTTTTATTTTGAATTAGCAGCACGCCTCCTATTCCTTTGTAGTTCTAATAATAAAATAATGAATAAAGGACCGCTCTGATTCCTTGTAGGTAATCACTCAGTGCCTGATGTATGACTTGTTTAGTTCACTCAGGAGTGACAGATACTGCTTGGTGGTGAATTGCATTTTAACCAGAGACAGAGCCTGAATAATGCAAGAGGAACAATGTGCATCTTATTATCCTGCCTGATGAGACACAAACGTCCCCTACCTCCAGATTTATATCTGTAACTGCAAGAGACACTTGGCTGCCTGTTGAACAATTATTCCTGCTTTTTTGCTGTGTTTGGAAAAGCAACAGCATGTGGGCTGAGTTTCAAAAGATTCTGCTTTCCAGGAGGACATGGAGCTGCCTGACTTTGTGGCAGGTCACTCAGTCAGTGAGCCGCCAGCATCCGGAAGGACCACTGCAGGGAAGCAGGGTGTGTGTCCACATGCAGTTCAGCCCCCAAGATGGCCTGTGATGTGCGGTGAACTAAAGCACAGCATACACTGCACACCAAACACACTCTCCCCTTTTCTCAGTAGGAGATTGTGTTGGAGCATGTCTATGTAAAATGTTCTTTGTCACCTTGTTGTAAAATTGGTTCTGGGTGGTTTGGAGAGAGATGAGGGATTCTCTGTGGAAAGAGGAAGCCGTGGGCCAGTCTGCTTCACATGACTGGATCCTTCTGACATGAGAATCCTGACTGAAATGGTGATAGTGGAGTGGACATGGAACACGACATGGACGCCCCGACAGTCACCCTGGGCTCCCTGAGGCTACGGCGGGCGCCATGTGGAAAGCCATCTCTGGGTTTGAGAGATTACTTCCTAATGAGATTCTTATTTATAAGCCCTTGCTTGGATTGTTGGCGTCTTCTTCCTGACTTTTCTTCTTTCTGTGTTGTTCCCATGTTTTTACTAGCTGTGGAGTCATGTTTCCTCTGGACATTTATTGTCCTGCCTAATTGGTTGTGAAACCTTCCTCTTCTTAATCCTGGGTCAGCCTGCTCCGCACTTAGGTTTCTAAAGCATTGTTCAGCATTCCAAATCCTCTTCTTGAATGTTGTTAACATCATGAATTGTTCTTGTGCAGCCCATTATGTTTTTCAGTACAGGGTAAAGAGAAGTGTAGAGGCGGTGAGGTGAAACTCTCTGGATTTAGGACATCACCTTTGCCCTGCCCCCGTTGCTATTTGTATAAACTTGGACGGACAGATTATTAAACGTCTGGGCGTTAGTGTCTCCATCTATGAAATGGAAAGAATGCTCAACATTTTCCTCTATGATTTCTGTATGTTTAATGAGCATATGAATGGGGGCTCTGAGCTCAGAGCCTGGCAGGGCTGCAGCAGCACACCACAGATATTGTTCAATCTTAGACCTGACCTTGAGATTGAAACCATGGAAGAAACCATGACCAATTTCTTTGTAGCTTTTCACTTTCCTACATATCAGAGATATTTACTATGTAGTTTTCATGCTACTTGTCCCCAAGTTCATAGCAGAAGATGGTGGTTGGGAGAAGAGTGTATGATATAGCTCCTGGTCTCTGCCTCATGCCTCATCCACATGTGCTGGTTACTGTCATCCTGAGCTAGACCTATCTGGTTTTGGACCATCTTTCTTTGCTTTCTCTTTTTTAGGTAAGGTTTGTTGTTGTTATTGAAGATGATGATGGCTTTTTGTTTGTGTTTCCTGCAATGATCAAATTGTAGCCTGCTTATAAGAGCGTGAGTGCAGGACCTTTTCTGAAATGACTTATCCTATTTCCTTTATGAGGCAAATATAGTTTGTACTTGTTCTGTATCTTGGTTTTGGGGATCTGCTTCAGAGGTACTTCTGTTTTGGAGATTCATAGTGAACACGGTTTCATAATTTCCCCCAACATTTTGCTTTATGTGCCTACAAACACCAGTCAGAGGTATGCAGCCTCCTGTTTGTGAGCTTCTCTTCAGGATACATGTAACAGTAAATATATATATTTTAAATGTCCAGGTTTAAAGCAACAGTTATCTAATAGTATTTTTGGTAGTGTATAAGTTAAAATCATTTTTTATAGAATTCTCTTTATATTACTTGCTATTCTTAAATAACTTAAGAAAAACATAATGGACTGAAGAGAAAAGCACATTACATATACAATTTAGAATATTTGCTACATTTTTAGAATGTAAAATTGAATTAAACTTAAACACTTTGTGGGGACGGAGAATGTGTGCTTTGATTGAAAACTAGCTACAGTCTTTCTGGAGATCATAGTGGAGTGCTCAGTGGCTCTGTCACGGCAGTCTCTGAATCAGTGCCTACATTTTAGATCTGAGGTGAGCCTGTTGTGTGTCTTACTTTTAACATTAACATTAACATTAACATTAACATTAATGGGTCATGTTGTAGCCAAACATATTTGTAGTTGTACTGCCAATAATGTATCTATTGGTGCACTCTAACAAAATACAAGGCCTATTGAATTGTCCCCCAAAACTAATTGTCTCTGAAATGTGTTCTTGTGGATAGTAGTTGTGTGTAACTTTCCATTAATTTTGAACACCAGAAATTATTGCTATACTAGAGGCCTGGTGCCCGAAATTCATACATGGGTAGGGTCTGTAGGCCTGGCTGGCAATCAGGGGCCTTCAAGCTGCCTGTTGGGGCGTTCCTTCCCACCCTGCCAGCTGCTGATAGGGGCCTTCCTTCACTCTTTGCTGCTCCCTGGTGGTCAGTGCATAGCAAGCGATTAAACTCCTGTTCTCTGGGTCCAACTCTAAGGGGACAATTTGAATATTAGGCTTTTATGTAAATATAGATTATTCTAATTGCATCATAAAATCCAAACACTTGATGATTGAGTGAAAAATTCTTAGCAAAAGGGAAAATAATAAGAATCAAACCTGTTTTTTAGAGGTTTTAAAGATAATTGTTAGGGCATTTCTGTGTCTGAAAGGGTATCATCTGCATTATTGATAGGCTTAAACACAGAGCTATAAAGAAGCACTTTCAATGTTGCTTGTAAAATTTAGTGGGTACTCTATATACTTCCTAAAGGTTTTGTCATACTTCTGTCATTTCAAAATCCCTATTTTTAAGCTAATTATGAGACCAAAAAGGTGCTGCCAGTGACTCTTTCTCAGTGCACTGCATTTCTCTAAATGGATGAGCCAGCAACTCAGAAAAAGAAAACAAGGGTTAATCCCCAAAGTTGTATGGTTACCATAGTGCTGGGAATTGCTAAAGCTAATTCAGGACATAACCTTACAGTCTTAGTTTTTGCTTCAGTTTTCAAAAGTGAAAAATATTTTTAAAATTTTTATTAAAAGCATACAAATTATGCCTGTGTATATTAGTAAAAATCAAGAATGTTGTTATCTTATTATACAAACATGACATTAGACATCTATATAAAATTTGGGGCAAAATTTGGTTTACAGTTGTTTGTATGGAAAGTAATAAAATAATAATATAAGAATAAACTCTGTGTATTGTGTATTCACAACTGTAAACCTTTTGCTTCACCCTGTATTCTGAATCACATTTCATCTTTTTAACCTTATTTCCTCTCTCTTTCTGAAGATTATATACTTTTGTATTATCTACAAATACAGGAATAGATAGGTTATTTCTTTAAAGTATACTGCCCAGTTTTTACTGTATTACTGTCATGGTCCCTTGACCCTGCATTAATTCAGGAAGCTCACCTGTGGAATTGTTAACAGACATTTCTTATCATGCAGAATCTGTGTATAGAGTTCCTCCCAGTAGCATGGATCAGTAAGCCCCCTCCCCATTCATTCTATAAGATGTCTACACAAAACCAAGCCTCCTGGGAAGAACTAATGAGCAGGCAAGACCTAAAGAAATAGCATTTCGATGTTGACACTTTTCTTTTTTTCTTATTTTTTCCAGAACCAAACTTCGTGTCATCTTATGCCATCGGGAATTTCACCTACTTCTTTTTCCGAGAAAACGCTGTGGAGCATGACTGTGGGAAGACCGTGTTCTCCAGAGCTGCCCGGGTCTGCAAGAACGACGTGGGGGGGCGGTTCCTGCTGGAGGACACCTGGACCACCTTCATGAAGGCCCGCCTCAACTGCTCCCGCCCCGGGGAGGTGCCCTTCTACTACAACGAGCTGCAGGGCACCTTCTTCCTGACCGAGCTTGATTTGATCTATGGCATCTTCACCACCAATGTGTACGTAACTGGAAAGGATTGCTTTCCCTGCTCTCCTACTCATTCTGAATGAGGCTATTGTTCTTTGACCTGTGTGGTTGAAACATGCAACATGCTTTAAAAAGAAATCATTTTTTACTGGGATAACAGCCAAACTTTTTTTTTTTTTTTTTTATGGATTAAATGTTGTGCTAAGATCTGTGACTTCTGAGACAGGTATTAGGGAAATACAGCTAATCCAAAGGCTTTGCTCTATCCTTATTGGAATAGTAGCATCCTATTGTTCTGCTATAAATGTGTCCTTCCCGACTTGCCAGTGTGTTCTTAGTACTTTCTGAAGTGCTGGTATGTATTAGATGTGTGTGTATGTTTTTCTATCAGCTTGTTACGTATTTACATAATGAAAGCACTGTTATCTGGCAAGTCTGATCGTTGAGATAATGTAACTCTTGACTAAACCGCAGCTCATATAGGAAATGCACATTCTTACTTTTCCCAGAGTTGATCTAAAACTACTGTCCTATAAGATGGCTGTCCTAGGCATTTCTAAAATGATGGTTATGCTTTTAAAATACTTTTGAAACAAATAGCATTTCTTTTTCTTTTGTGGGGAAGGCACTCTTAGCTTCAGAACTGGCACTGTTTGAACTAGATGAAGTGTATGACGTTTCTGATCTTTCAATTCGCTCTATTCTGGTGGACTGGAGCACAAACCCATTCTCAGCTGAGGTGCTGTGATAAGACTCAACAAGATCACACCCAAGCCCAGGAATCGCAGATCACACTGCCACTGGCCTCTACCCTTCTCACTGTTGGCCGTGAGCAGGAGGATCTATTTGGATCACCTTTGAAATTTTAAACTGTTAACCTAACAGTTTGTACAATAGCCCAATATTTATATCCAACATAAACGTTCTGAATCAGGATGTGTTGAAAGTGCTGATAAATGGGGTAATATGACCAGCCACCTGGGTTCCTGGAATTGTCCTGATTTTGGAATTGGAGAGAGCCCTGTATCCCGGAAATCTTGTTAGTTCTCAGTGATCTGGGATAGTCCACCCCCTATGACATTTCTTGGGCCTCTAAGACTTCAATAGTAGCATTACAATAGGATGCTACTATTCCAATAAGGATAGAGCAAAGCCTTTTTTATCTGGTCTGCCCATGAATCTGCATCTTACTTTTCTGCTGACCTTTCTCTTCTGATCTTTCCACTGCTGAGCTGAAGTGTTAGCATCTATTTGATAAAAGCATTGAATCCATGAAGTGACTTCATTCTGACATGAAGTGAGAAAAATAAGACTACAATGGATGGCTCCCTACTCAACACCACCCCACCATGACAATCTTTATTGTAAATCTGGCTTTCAACCCCAGAGGTTATTTTCCTCCTCTGATAAGTTTCTTTTAAAAAATCAATTTATAGTTTTCTGAAGTTGATTTGCTTTCCAAAACCTTTTTTAAAGAAATAGTGGAGGCTACACAAGATGAATGTTCAGCTGTTCGGTTGACATCAGTTTTATACACACTGGGAACTTGGCTTCGTTAGCTGTTCATTCCCCTTGCTCTGGGCTCAAGTGAACAATTTAAAAAGTTAGATATGTTCTGTGCCTAGGCCATTCCAAGATGGTAAGTGGTCAATTTGGTACTCACAAAAGTAAGTTTCAGACTATTATTTGTTTTGTGTTGTAAATACACATCATGTTGGAAATCAGCTAATATATAACTTCTATATTGGCAGAGGCAGAATTTCTAGATCTTTCCTTTCTCTATTGCATATTCATTCTCACTGGGTCTTGGGAACAACTTTTCAATATATCATCTATAATCCCACAGTGTATCCCATTTGTCCTCTATCTTATGTCTCAGCCATGATCGTATCCTCATTCAGTAGCTGGATGCCTTTGTGCAGGTCTATCAGCCTAACTGTGCCCATTTTTTCTTATCAGTGACTGTCTCTTACTTTAAGATAATTAAGTCTTGGAATTGGTAAAGGCTCTCAAATTGTGTCTGGTAACTAGTCTGTGTATGTCAAACAAACCAAGTGGGAGGAAGGCAGATATTTCTGTTTTGGAGTTCCTCTGAAATTTCCTTTGATTCAGAAAAAAATAATTGATGTATCAACATATATTGGCTAAGACTCTTAACAAGAAAATTTAAAACCAAAGCTGAGCCCAAATGTAGATTTATTTAGCCAAAAACTATTTTGCTGTTACCTCACTAGTAGAAGGTCATGAATTTCTGAGAGCCAGCAGGTACGCTTCTCTGCAGAGCTTGGAGTCTAAGTTAGGGCTTCAAAATGTCAGTGCATTCTCAAATTTTTCTCTCTCGCCCTTTTTAAATTATTAATAAATACATGAAGGGTGTCTGTCAGGAACTTTCTGCAAAATGCTTTCAGTTGATTCTTTTTTGCAAGGCGTACAAATAAACGCAAGTGTCTGGGGGTTAAAAAGGAAGCAACAGCTTGGCCCACTGCCCGCTAAAGCTGCCAGATGACCAGGTGGAAGGGGCCAGTCTAGATACTGGGAGGCACCTCCACTGGCAGAGAATATAGTCTTTTTCCTCCTGAATTTAAAAGGCATAACAAGAGCTCTTCAAAATCCTTGTCACTTGGTTGTGGCTGAGTGAATTAATCCTGCTGGCAGGATTACAAGTGCCATAACTGCTAAATAGCCCTGTTTATGTGCTGAAGTGTTCGTTCTTCCACAGAGAAATCACAGGTGCACCATTCATGGGCCCCTCTTCATCTGGGGTTGGGGGTTGGGGTTAATAAGAGGCTGAGACCTTGAGATTCTCGTGCTTCCCCTGGGCAGTAACCTAGCATATTCGGGAAGACAGTGCTTTCTGCAGGGCTTTCTGACCTTCCTCTTCTTGCTCTTCCTCTGTCCCAGGAACAGCATTGCTGCATCGGCCGTGTGCGTCTTCAACCTGAGCGCCATCTCGCAGGCCTTCAACGGGCCCTTCAAGTACCAGGAGAACTCACGCTCCGCCTGGCTGCCATATCCCAACCCCAACCCCAACTTCCAGGTAATTTCAAGGGGCAATGGGGTACTCAATCAATCCTCACCCTTAAAATCAAGCCCAAACCTTGTACAGATGGCTGGGATGATTTCAACACCTGATGGATACAGGCATCTGGGAGCCCCCTAGTCCTCTTGGACACTGGGCTTGGCTCATGTGAATGGACTGAGGCTTTTATCAACTGAGCCTTTTGTCAATATGAGGAGCCTGGACCAAAAAGGGGCTTTTGTGGGCTGTGATGACTCAGGCTAGACTGACAAAGGGCATCATAGTGCAGCAGTTGGGAGACCAAGCCCCAATTAGTGCTAATGATGGTGGACTCGGCCCCGAAGCTCTGATCCCTAATGAATGATGCCCCTGTGAATGGGCTCCAGGGCACAGCCGTGGATATGCACACACAGAAATGGAGCTCTAATTGCTGAATGTGGTGAGGTTGCCTTTTTGGGTAAATGGGATGGCATGGGGCAGCTGCAGAGAAAGGGTGGTTATATATCCTCTTCACCATTTTTATTTTTTTTTTGGCTTTTCTTGTACATTTACTTTGCAAGTTCCATATCATACTTTCATTAATAAAATAAGGAAAGAGTGATACAACTATCCAGGGATACATATTTTAATAGTAAATTTTTATAATATCAATTTATGTGCATTGCTTACTGCATAATTTACACGATGAAGATGACTCTTAGGAACCATTTATTGGGTGCCTTCTCGGTGTCACATGTTGCAAATGCTTTATAAGCTTTGTCTTATTTTCTCCTCTGAGCAACTCTGTAAGGTGGGCATCTATATCCACACTTTACACATCAGGAAACTGAGGGATCAGATTTACATTATTTATCCTAGGCTTGCTAATGAGAAAGTTCAGTGCTGGACAGAAAAAGTTCTATTTTGGGTCAGATGAGCTAACAAGGGGAACCAAATCTGCAGTAGTCACTTTCCTTATGACATACATGGTTTATATAATTACTAACTCAACACTGACTCTTGGCTTCTTGGCTGAGTCTCTGTATGTAAATCACACCCATGTCCAGATGAAATGTAACTGTTTAAGAAGATCCTTGTTAAAATCCAGAGGTGAAACAAACAATTCCCTTTAGAAGAGACCATTGAAAAATCCTGAAGGTTAACATGTTTAACAAAGATGCTCACTATATGTAGAATGTATTTTTAATTCCTGATGCTAGTATTGCAAAAGAAAGAACTTAATAAACTCTGTGAAGCCTTACCGCCTCCAGGAAGGGGATAACTTTTAGCTCCTTTATGTGGATATATTGGTAGCCCACGGAAAGTCTGCTCCCTGCCTGAGACCACGGCATGTGGTTTTATAAAGCCAGTGCCACACTGAAGGGCTTACATTGATGAGATGGAAGTAGATCCAATCTGCAATTTAATCAATAAAACTGTGGACAGGTGGCTTTCACTTCAGGCAGGAAGCTGGCTCAGCTAAATTGTTCTTTGGGTGGAATTTAAGATTTGTGGGAAAGTAAAGTTAACAGATTATGGTGGTTTTTCGTATAGCTCCTAGGACAGATATGTTCCAAGTGTTTTCTTTTGGTTTACCTTGTTTGAAGCCGTGCTAGCTTAGGCTTTCTTTCTGACATTTCTGGGACTCTCTATGCCGGCATAAAGTGGAATAGGTTTTGAACTAAGGCTCCCTCTACTAGTCAAGTCTAAAGGGCTTTATGTTTGCAATAACCAACAGTGAGAAATGGTTAGCTTTTTTATTTATGTTTTTATTCTTGTTTGCCTACCAACATTTGGAATTTTATGTGGTGCTTACATACTAGAAGTAGCTATTAATTAGAGAAGCAGAGACATGTTTCAAATTCAGGAAGAAGTAAGGGTTAGGAGAACAGTGCATAATCCTTCAAGATTTGATTCAGAAATCTTTCAATGGAAAAGGATAAAGAAGCAACAGCTATTTATTTATCAATTGCACCAGAAACCACTGTAGGTGGTGCTGCAAAACCCTGCCCTGTGTGAGGCTGCAGTGCCCAGTCATCCAGACCCACCTCCTTACAGAGAACATCATCCAGACACAGTGGTACCCAGCTGTGGTGTACAGGCTGGACTTTTCTGGGCAGTTTTGATTAGCAACTATCAGAAATGATGGAGCTGAAATGGATAGTACACCTGCAGATGAGGACTGAAAGTTCCAACCCTCTAATCACAGGGTTGTTTCCTTTGACAATCAGCCCACATCCTTAGATGCTATCTAAAAATCACCTCATTAACACACCAAAAGACGCCTTTATCCCTCTCATCACTTAGGAAATTTCTAGGATTTTAGGAGCTCCCTATCAGAAACAGGAAGAAGAACAAATGTATTATTCTTTTTTTCCCCTCACATATATTTTATTGATTTTTTACAGAGAGGAAGGGAGAGGGATAGAGAGTTAGAAACATTGATGAGAGAGAAACATTGATCAGCTGCCTCCTGCACACCCCCTACTGGGGATGTGCCCCCAACCAAGGTGAATGTCCTTGACTGGAATCAAACATGGGACCTTTCAGTCGGCAGGCCGACCCTCTATGCACTGAGCCAAACCAATTAGGGCACAAATGTATTATTCTTATTAGCTATCAAAATATCACAAGGCGATGACTTAAGTAAGATACGGGGTCCAGGAATAACAACAAGGGGAGGTTGGTGATCCTGCTACACAGTGCCAGCCCAGATCCCTTCTTTTGGATCTCTCAGATCTCCTGATTCCTCATGAGCAGTGAGAGCTCCTCAAGTTCATGGTCCAGATTTTTATGATACCAACCTTTAAAAAGCAATGTACACACAAAACAAAACCTGCATGCAAAACCTCACCCAACAGGCAGGTAGCTAACAACGACCTGTATCTTAAGTATCGCCATTGATTTAAGGAAGATTAACACCAAACATGAAGTCACTCTCAGGACTAGAACTCCCCTGGATAGACTTCTGGCCACATCAGGTAGAGCTGTCTTTCATTTTGCAGCACATTAATTAACAGGTAATGACCCTGTCCTTCAAGTGTTACTACTACATGGGATGTTTATGTGAAATCTCCTAAAACAGTCCCCCTGGCTGAAAAGCAGCTGCTAGCCTATTCACCCATTGATTCCTTCCTTCCTTTATTTATTCATTCATTTCCCTCTGACCAGCACAACTCAACAGACCGTGGAACTGCTGTTCTGCTACAAGACAAATGCATTGACCAGTTACTGTGCCAGGCAGACCGTCTCCTGCCTCGGCATTTACAAGCACTTACAGTTAATTTACTAATGCTTTCCACTGGTTATCTCAGTCGGTCTCACAGAACCTGTAAAGTGAGCACAGTGTTTTTCTAGCAACTTTATAGGCAGATGCAGAGGCTGGGAAGCAATGTATCACCTGAGACCACATGGCTCCGGCGGGGTGGCCAAGCTGAGCCCTTCCACTGATCGCATGTGGTCCTGTTGCCTGGCAGGTGAGGTGCACCTGTAAGGATGTGCCTTTAAGTGAAGTATTGGGCTGGATTCAAAATCTGTTTCATTCCAAGATTCTCTAATTCTACAATCAGCCTATTGCTTTATGGCATGTAGGACATTTTTATCAAGAGCGACATATCAATAAATATCTGTTTTTTTAAAAGCCATTTCCATCTTACCTGTTAATAAACCAGGTATTAGAAATGGTATGTTATAAAGGGTAGTTTCAGATGGCATGGACGGGGAAGTTTATTTTTATCAAACCATCTTATATGAAGTTCTGGCAAGGATCAGCCTTTATTGGAAATAGGATTTGAAGTTTATGAAAGGCATGAGAAAGGTTGGTGGTAATTTTCTAATTCTGTGCTATGTTCCAGGAAAGTTTTGCTTTCTTTTCTATTCCTTTCTCATCTCATCCTTGCTAAAGAATATCCTACGTAATACCTGTCAGCCTCTGCAAAACCCAGCGCTGAATTTAATTTTCAGCAATTTCTAGGCCACTCCTTCCCCCGCCCCCAACACATCCATATATTCTAGATTCATTATTATATTTTCTCCATTTGAAAACCTCTTTCCTTACTTCATTCTTCTTTCTCATTTTTCTCTCTCCCCACCACCCTCCCTCCTTCCCCTTTAAAGAAAATCTCTTTATTTCCTGCCTTTTGTAAATTTGCCATGTTAGTTCTCATCTTACTAGACTCCAAACAATTTTTTTGTTTCAAAAAGCTCGGGACATTTTTGAGTGAAAGCAATGAAGCCAGCACAGTGTTCTTGTTGCCCAGGAGAAAGATATTAAAATGGCCTAATTCTATCTCTGTGGAATCCATATCTTGCTTATGGACCCACTGCTCCTATAAGAAAACTAATAAATCTGTGTGCTGTATTTGATTGCTGCATTTTCAATTTGGGTACCTGATTGTCAGGCAGATATAAGAGCGTGCATTTAGTCAGACAGCTCCCATGTGACTCAGTCGGCAACATGGAGTTCTGCATACACTGCTCAAATTAAAGTTAGCAATGACTTCCACTTCGTTTATTCTTTTCAACTTCTTTTCATCCATTTATGATGAAGTGGAGAGACTCCTCAAATATAAATTCAAATCTAAAATGAGAGAGACACTAGGGTGGGGATTTCGGGGACAGTGGAGACACAGGCATGTTTGCACAGTTCAGTTATTCAGTGTCTGAGTCAGTCTTCAGCCGGGTGGCCAGGGTCCCTGGGCTCCAGGTAGCTGGCTCCAGCAATGGCCTGTCGTCCCTTGCAGTGTGGTACGGTGGACCAGGGAATGTACGTGAGCCTGACAGAAAGGAACCTGCAGGACGCTCAGAAGTTCATCCTGATGCAGGAGGTGGTGCAGCCCGTGACTTCAGTGCCGGCCTTCATGGAGGACAACAGCCGCTTCTCCCACATCGCCGTCGACCTGGTCCAGGGCAGGGATGCCCTCATCCACACCATCTACTTGGCCACAGGTAAGTGCTCTCCCTTATCCTCCTCCCTCACCCTCTGTGCATCCACTGAGAAATCTTAATTTATCTCTCTCTCTTTCATTCTTTTTTACTACATTAGTCATCATTTTAATAGGAGAAATAGTGTCTGATTTCTTAACTATTGTTCTTTTGCTTAAAAGAAGCCTTCTTGGGGCTAGTGTAATTGGGATAACTTGAGATGATGGAATTTTTAAAAATATATTTTTATTGACTTTTTACAAAGAAGAAGGGAGAGGGATAGAGAGTCAGAAACATTGATGAGATAAAAGCATCAATCAGTGCCTCCTGCACACCCCCCACTGCGGATGTGCCCGCAACCAAGGTACATGCCCTTGACTGGAATGGAACCTGGGACCCTTCAGTCCCCAGGCCGACACTCTATCCACTGAGCCAGACCGGCTAGGGCAAGATGATGGAATTTTTTAGAGGACATTACTGGGTGAAATATTATCTTAGAAGCTTCCATCCACATGGGGACAGCCAATAAGAAGCCCACTACTAAGGAAAACGTGAAAGAGGTGATGACAAGTTTAGTCAGTGGGTGTGGATACAGCGATGTGGTAGAGAGAGCTAGGGAGGCTCCTGCAGTAGCCATCGGGGTTGGCTTTTCCCAGGAGGTGACATTTAAACTGAGAGCTGACAGGAGGAGGAGCTGGCCTTGCAGGTGGCCAGATGCAAGAGTGGTCAGCTGTGGGCAGGGATGTGGCCAGCAGATCATTAGAAGGGGCCACTGGTGCCTCAGGTCATTCTGGGGGAGGGAGGAGTGCTGAGGAGGAAAGGGAAGGAGCATGGGGGAAGTTAGATGGAAACAGCTGTTCTGACTGAGGCTTCCAGAAGCTGTTCAGTGAAGGTTGATAGAGGATTGATCTGGTAGCCTGAGATTTTAAGACTGTTGTTTTAAGAGAAAATATAGGGTTACCACCCCATGACAGTGTCTGCCTTGTTCAGTAGAGTGTGTAAAGGAACCATACCTCTTTTTCTGCCATTTTCATCCTTATTTGCTCTCCAGATGCTTGGCACATGCTAAATTGTAGAATTAATGAACTGGACATTTCAAAAAGCTTTCCTAGTTTTTCTTTACAACTGTTATCATTGATGCCACAGAGAAGAGTTTAGAACTCCAGGAGGCTGTTGAGTTCTTCATCAATACCTGGATGGGGGGTGGCAAACCAGAGATGAGCTGGTTCTGAGCAGCCCTGGGCAAGTCAGTGCAGGGCAGCCTGAGGCCTCCACCTGAGAATTCTGACCTTTTTCACAACCAAGGCCATAAAAAGGTGATGTTTGCTTCTGCTGTGAGCTTCCAGTGATTTCCCGCAACACTCTCCTTCTACTTAAATTGTGACCATCTTTCAGTTCAATCTGTCATAGCAAAATACCATAGACTGGGTGGCTTAAACAACTGAAATGTGTTTCTCACAGTTCTGAAGGCTGGAAGTCCAAGATCTTCCTGGTAAGATCCCTCTTCCTGGTTTATAGAAGGCCATCTTCTTGCTGTGCCCTCACATGGTAGAGACAGAGATAATCTCTCTCTTTTCTTTTCTTATAAGGGCACTAATTCAATTAATGAGGGCTCCACCCTCCTGACCTACTTCCAAATAGCTTTGCTTTGAAAACTAGGGATTCAACATGAATTTGGGGAAGACATACAAATTTAGTCCATGGCAATGAGCAACTTGCTCTACCACACTATTTAAACACGCTCACAGGAATGAAATACATACAGTATGTTTGAACAGACTTTAAATCAAATCTAAATAGATCAACTTAGATAAACTTTTGATCTGATATGAAATTATAGTCAACACCCATGGCTTTTTGAACAGCACAGCCTTCAAGAAACTTGCTTGCCCAAGTCTGTTTGGAATGGGATCTCTCCCTACCACACTATAGCCAGGGAATTAGTTCAGGCTGCCGTAGGTCCAGCTATTCCTGGCTGTCCAATCCGGTCTCCAGGTTTGCAGTTGTGATTCTGTAACCATACACCATATGCCATTCAGCAAATATGAGAGCTTAGGTTTTCTGTTCTATAAACCTGAATCATGGTGTATACATGAAGATGTTGCTGACTCAAGTTATAATAGGTTGGGATATGTGGGAAGATTCCACACATTGAATATTTCTGCAGTTTCCATGACTCACTTGTCATGGTATTTGTTAAACTCAAGGGGAAGAGGAGTTTGCAGTGGGTGAAGCCCAGCAGGGGAACAACCATAGATTCATGGATCCTAAAGAGAGTCCTACTCCAAACCACAGGGCTGACACACAAAGACATCTCCTGGCGACCAGATACACAGAATACTCTTAAGTTTGTTTACTCTAGCTTGGTAATTCTACCTTTAGGACCTTTATGAATTACAAATGTCATGTCTCATCCGAGGTCTGGATTTTCTCATTTATCCTTGATGGCACTGATTACTACATTTAGAAGGAGATTTCTTCTTTAGCAAGTTTTAATTCATAATAAAATTTAGTTTTAAAAGATATAATTTTAATGATTCAGCATATACATTTCTTTTTTTATTTCCAAAGTATAGATATATAAATATGGGCTATTTAAAAGAATATCTGAAAATTTTCATCTGTTTTAACTAAATCTATTAAGAGCTGCACAACTCCTCACAGCAGTAGGGATCACAAAGATGAGAGATTCTGATTTTTAAAATTCAAAAGGCTGATGTTTAAATCTATTGAAATTAACCTTAAGTCAAGGCACACCAGGTATAGCACATCCTGGAATAATGTCCTTTGGTTCAACTTTATATTTCATTATAATGTTAATGAGACAAAAAAAACCCCGCTTCTCCCCAAGTGTGCATGTGTTTTCTCCAGATGCAGTGGTTCCACATCCTAAAGGTGTAGGCATGAAGCGAACTGGCTTTTCTCAGCTCTCCCAGTCTGACTGAGCTTGGATGTATATGAGCGGTCCTGTGATGGGAGGATGTCCTGTCCGGGGTGGGTCTCTCCTGCACCCTAGCTACCAGAAGAAGCTTCAGCCACAGATGTCCCTGAACTACAATCAGAAGATTAGAAAAGAAATATCTTGCTTGTTTTTATTAATCTTTTTGAAATGTATATATAGCTCACATTTATGTCGATGTTTGAGTCTTTGTTTAGAAGTTGTTGTGACCAGAAATATGCCATAGGAACTTACTCTTATTTATATCCGTTATCGTAGGGTTTCTTTATACTGTTTCATTTAAAGTCCCAGTTTCCAAGAACCTATCCTGGACTTTGAGGATGACTGTATAATCATTTTCTTTGATATTTAAGCTGATCTTGAGCTCACATGGCTGGAAGTCCTTAAAGCCCAATTGCACATGCTGGACCTTATCCAGGAATTGACAAATGTTTAGCTGATAAACCATGAGCATGACATTTACAGCAGTGAATGTTGAGCTGGAGTACTCCTTAACTTGATAATAAAATCAGTTTATTATCTAGGTTTGGGAACCCAGGCTTGGCTATACGTTTATTTTCTCCCATCTTGATTTTACATGAATAAATACAAATTGGAGAAAACCTATTCATGGCCATCTAAACGTTGAGTTATTGTAATTGGCGGTATTATCTAAATGTCAACATGAAGTAGACCTTTGCTAGTAATGCTGTTCCTGGTGCTTTCTGCAGCTCCAACAGGTTTCCCTGCTGGCCTCCACCTCACCGGGTCTCACAGCCTTTCCCAGGCACGTTCTGGGTCTGTTATCTTGCTGCTTCCATCTCTCTCATGTGGGACATCCAGCCAGGCTAAGCACATTGTCTGGGCCATTATCCATGCTGATATTTTTATGTTATTTCTTTGAAGGTCTTCTCAGATCCAGAGGCAAAATGGCAAATGCTAACTCCTTTAGAATATTTATGACTGGAGTTCTCTAAGTGACTGACTGATATCCAAAAGGCTGCTCGGTTCCTCTCCACAAAGACAAAATCTCAGTGGTGTTGACTATGCATGTGTCTGGGCATCTCGTTGCTTGCTTTGCAGAGCACTACTCTGTGCTATTCCTTTGCCTGCTTTCTGTCTGCCTCTCCCATGGTCCTGTTGCTTTGGCTCTGCCCATTGCTAAGCTTGTGCTAATTCTGTGTTGCCTCCCTAGAAATAGCACTAGGCTTAAGGGCTACTCCTAGGATGAAATATATTACTTGTATTTTCATTTTGCCTCGATTTCTTGTGTCTATAATTAAACGTGTGTCTTTTTTGCACCATCTTGATGCTTTCCCAATATTCTCTCACTCTTATTCAGGCACTGCATCCGGTAGATCTGAGCCTTCTGTCCCCTGGGCTAACCACTTACTTTATTTTTCTATAACTATTTATCCCCTTAATCCAAACCCTTATTATTTCTGGAGTGTTCTTTTAAACCAGTGTTTGTTCAACTTGAGAATGAGAATGGAGGGCATGTAGAAATACTGGCTCTGAGCCCAACCCCAATGAGATTCTGGTTCTGTGCAGAGTTGCTGGTTCTAAGAGGCTCCTAGGTGAACCTCAACTGGGCATTTCTGGATCGTATCCAGGTAGTGCTGTTCTGGATGAAATAATGCTATTCTTGACCTAGAATCTCTCTCTACCGGATGCACCTTGCTGCTCTCTGTGGTTAGATGTGGTTAGATGCTGACATCATTGGGATGCAGATACCAAATCTGTTATTGGGTGTGAGCCTAACAGACATGTTTACTCTTTATTTCAGTTGTTGAAGGTGTGAATTGCTAATGAGTTGGCAAAAGAGCTTTGACATGATTTAAAAGCAAATGCTTTAAGATTCAGCAATGATTAAATGCAGAATGATTTAAATATATCAAGTTAAATAAATGGTCATATATTATCTGTAATAGATATTGGTGGTCTTGGCAGGAACAGGCAAAGGTTTCAGGAACGATTTACCTGAAATAAAGGAAGGGTGAGCCTGCAGATTTAAAGCACATCACGTTTGAACAATATTGATTCAGAATAAATGAGCACTAGATGTACCCAGGTTAAGTTTTTAAATTCTAAGGGTAAAGAGAATTATTCAGGAGGCAAGGCATTATTTAGGCATTCAGAAGAAAAAAATACCATCAAATGGAAAAATGTTAGATGGTCCAGCTGCATAAATCTGTGAAACATAGTCTAAAATATAATGAGAAAAATAATGTGAATTAAGAGTGTTATACTCAACAAGGAATAAAGAGAACAGGCAGATATTCCTCACTATGAAAACTTCAGGCAGTAGAAGTCCAGGGATCTCTTTTACAAACACAAAACAGGATTTATCACTGGCTCGAATCAGCCAAACAAAGGGAGAAGCTTTGAGAAAGAAAGGGCAGGGGAAGTAGAGTACTCATTACCAGATTTCATGTAAAGCAATATATGTATGTGAATTGGAGGAAAAGAATGTCTATAGGAAAGACTAATCTTTCCCTACAAAAAATAAAGGCATATGGGAAATTTAGGAAAAAGCAGTTTGATTCAAATTTGAAAAACAGAAACATTTTATTTCTAGCCAAAGAAGAAAATCAGAACCAATCTGGAAAAAAAAAAAAAAAAAAAAAAAAGTCATGGAAAAAGGATGGGTGGGGAGCTGATAAATCATTTTCATTTCAGATAAAGAAACATTAAGGTGCCCTAGCAGGTTTGGCTCAGTGGATTGAGCGTTGGCCTATGTACTGAAGGGTCCCAAGTTTGATTCTGGTCAAGGGCACACGCCTGGGTTGCAGGCTCGATCCTCAGTAAGGGGCATGCAGAGGCAACCAATCAATGATTTTCTTTCATCATTGATGTTTCTGTCTCTCCCTTTCCTTTCCTCTCTGAAATCAATAAAAATATATTTTTTAAAAAAAGGAACATTAAGGTGTCTATAGAACATGATGGTAGGTAGGGGCTGGGAGAGTTGGTGAAGCACAGTAGGTTCAGAATTATGGAGAAGATCTCTGAATTGAACATGGCTTAAGCATCTCCTCAGATTTTATTGACCTTATGTTATCCTGGACCCTCAGCCATTTGCTCTGTCTCATCTGCCACCAAGGACTGCGAGGTTATTTCAACTGATGTTAACTAGCTGGTGGCCAGTCCCCTTATGCCACTCTAGACTTGGGTAAGGAAGCATCCCACTGGTGTGGATCTGGCTTCTCAAGCAGATGCTAAAGGGCCTGGGAGATGCAACCAGAAATACAGGGGGATGCATTCCCTGTGAGGTGATTTTCATCCAATGAGAGGCAGAGTATGGAAAGACACTGACTAATATGTTTGCTTTCCCTTTTCCTCCCAATGGGCTGCTCAAGGCAGCTTTCAGGTAGCCAAGCAAATGTTTGTTTGTGTCTCAGCATAAAGGAGTGGCCCCATGGTAACACCTCCCATGGCATCACTTCCCATCTTTCCTCCTCACTTTCCTCCTCACTCATATAACCCTGAGATTGTACCCTGAAATATGCATTAGCTCAATCCTTGCCCCCCTCATCTCTCATCCCCACTTTCTAGGCAATCACAGTAAGGGATAATTGACTCAAGCTGCAGAGTGGCATGGCTACAGAGCATGGCTGGGGCAGATGATATATACTCTATAGTCCATGTGGAGGAACACAGATTTTAACCAAGTAAAATAAGAAAACTGAAAAGTTTGTAAATCATGTAAGTAACATAACACAGCAAATGTTTTTAAAGATTATTATCCATTATTCCTGGAGAATGAATTGGGTAGCACAAGGGTAGAAACAGGAAAATTTTGGGTAAAACTTCTTTTTACAGCATCAAGTGTGATTTTGCTGCAAGATTTGCCAATTATAAAAATAAATAGACATTGTAGTGACATGTCATTACATTGTAATTATAGTCTAGTCAATCTGCGGCCAAGGCTATTTCAATCATCAATGAAGTCCAGGAGGAGATGTGTGTGGCCAGCGTGGCAGGCACACAGGAAGTGGTGTAGAATAAGGCATGCTTGCTCAAATATTATAGGTGATACTGCCTCCAGGAAGCAAAAATTAGTTCTTGAGGGACAAATCATCTTATTTTTGTGTATGGATAATAGATATATAAGCATCTCACAGACAAATATACATCCCTAGTATTAAAATTCCGTGAGTAGTAGGATAGTTCCAGAAAAACAGTCAATAGTCTCTTTGCCATAGTGATAATGAAAAAAAACTTTGAGAAAAGCTGTTCTCGGGCATTTTCATAGAGAGAAGCTGTCAGGTTCAGTAAGTGTTGTGGAAGTATATAGGGTGAGAGGATGAGTAAGATCAACAATGACTTCTGATCATCTTTGGTTTAGGCAGGTGACTAATACTGAGAAGGGAGAGAATGAAGTTCTATGTCCAATTCCCAGAAGAGGATTTGGCTGTAAACATAGCAGACAGACACTCTGCCCTCAAGAAGCTTATATGTAAAGAGAGATAAAACAAACAACAGAAAAGCAGGAAGGAGGGGAGGGGTAGGTGAGGGTTTCCATGTTAAGAAGTAGTTTCTGAGATCTGTTGTCTTTACATTTTCTTTCTTTCTTTCTTTTTTTAATATATTTTATTGATTTTTCACAGAGAGGAGGAGAGAGGGATAGAGAGCTAGAAACGTTGACGAGAGAGAAACATCGACCAGCTGCCTCTTGCACACCCCCTACCAGGGATGTACCCGCAACCAATGTACATGCCCTTGACCAGAATCAAACCTGGGACCTTTCAGTCTGCAGACCGATGCTCTACCACTGAGCCAAACTGGTTTTGGCTGTTGTCTTTACATTTTCAAGAGGTATAAGGTAAAGACTTGAATTCATGTTCAAGGACTTGAATTTTTTTTAATAACCCACCTTGAGCATTTTCAGTAGAGAGTAGACCTTATGGTCTTGCCTTTCATAAAGTTTACAATTATTGATGGGAATCTCACTGAGAATGAAGTCTGATGGAGCAAGAGAAGGGGTCCCCAAATAGGTGAGGTTCTGAGGGTCACAAGGGGTCAGAGAAGAGAAAGAAGGTGCCTCATCGATGTAGATGGGAGCCCAAACTCATGCCTGTTGTCTTCCACTTAGTTTTGTGGCTCTGGCCTACCCTCCCGTTCTTCTCTTCCAACTATATTTTTAATACACAACACAACATTCTTACTAGTTCCTACTAATCATTATTAAAATCCAGATATCATTAATACTTCCAAAATGATCAGGTAGAAAAAACAAGTAGACAATCTTCTGTGGAGTCTAGAACTTTCTTCTGTCATAGTAACAAATAGCAACTGGCTCCACAAAAAGTGAAGTCCCACTCCTGACTTTATCTCTGTGCAGTCTCTTCCAGTAGCTAATTCTCCTCAGGCCTTTCAGCTCCCTTTCTAAAGAGAGGGATAGTCTGCTGAGTGAGAACAGACCTCAACGTTCCCTTGGACTAAGTACATTAGACTTGAAAAACACTATGGAGGTCCTTTTGGGCTCCCAAACTACAGTAATACATTTTCTGTTGCCATTACTAGCAATTATCTCCCTCGGTATTTATAATCAATTTGCAACTGCCTAAGTGTTCCAAGCAAGCATTACATTCTGAAAATACTATAGTGGAAAGATTGTTTATGGCACTCCAAATTCTGTCCTTCTCCATGGAAATTGGAAATCCAAACCAATTTGGACGTATTTTATATGTGCCTATTTATATAAGGTGTTCCCATTGGCTGCTATGAAACATTATGTAGTTTTAATTCTTACTTGATAACATTTAATGAATGTTGAGTTTAATTATAATTTTTAGTGGATAATGACAATGTAGGAAAGCCTGGTGCTATGGATGTAATTGTGTCCCCTCTCCCCAAAAGATAAGTAGAAGTCCTAATATGCCAGTATTTCAGAAAGTGATGTTTCTTACAAATACAGTCTTTGCAACTGAAACTAGTTAAGAGTAACTTATACTGAAGTAGGCTGGATCCTTAATCCAATGTGACCAGTGTTTGTTTGTTTTAAAAATATATATATATTTATTGATTTCAGAGAGGAAGGGAGAGGGAGAGAGATAGAAACATCAATCCTGAAAGAGAGTCCCTGATTACCTGCCTTCCACAAGTCTCACACTGGGAATGAGCCTGAAACCTAGGTATGTGCCCTGACCGGAATTGAACCATGACTTCCTGGTTCATAGGCCAATACTGAACCACTGAGCCATGCTGGTCAGTAGCTGGAAGAGACAAAAAAGTGCCACCCAGAGTCTCATGGGAGAGCATGGCCCTGCCACCTTTTCAGACTGCTGGCCTCCAGAACTGTGAGATAAGACATTTGTTCCTCTGAGCCATCCAGAATGTGGGATTCTACTCCAGCGGCCTAGCGCCACTAACAGCCAGGTATGCTTTTGCACTGTGCTTCTGGTCTTGCAGCCAAATTTAGAGTGTAGCCTGGCTTTCCGCTGTTCCCCTGACATTTCTCAGTGTCCTGAACTCAATAAGCAAATCTAGTTCTTTAGTATTAGTTTATGTCAGGCCCAATTAGAAGGAAAAGTCTACTGTTAAAAACAACTTAATATATACCAAAACACTTAAAATGGCATAAACACAGCTAATTATTTTGTTTTACTAAATATAAATATAGGAAAATGAATTCTTGCATTTTAATGTGTTTTGTTTTTAACTATGTTTTTAACTATGTTTTCCAAATAATTTTAATAGCTAATTCCTAGTTCCCCAACCACAAAATAATATTATGAAGTTATATTCTGTGAATCAGTAAATAACAGCGATCTACTCTAAATGTGATGCAATGTTCTTTTCTCTCTCTCTCTCTCTCTCTCTCTCTCTCTCTCTCTCTCTCTCTCTCTCTCTCTCTCTCTCTCTCTTTCTCTCTCTCTCTCCCCTCTCTATGGAGTAGCTGATTTTATGGTTTTCTTGGTCTCTCTCTCTCTTCATCTTGTTTTGTATTAGAACCATATACATCTTTCTACTTTTTCCTGTTTCACATGATCAGTGTTAATTGAAAGTTGCCCCAGGTATTAAAGCAGTGTGGTCTCTGGACAAAAGAAATACAAATTATTTTCCTTACCTTATGTTTTCATATAAAGCTTGCCTGATGCAGGTTTTTTGGTATAATTGCTTTAGGTAACATGGAAGTTATTGGAGTTTAAGCACAATAGCCTCCTTTTCTGGACCCACTGTCCTGCTTATACAAACCCCTAGTTAGTTTATTGTTTCTGTGTGAAATTATGTATCTCATAACTCCAGAGACATGTCACTACTGTCCACACAGTGCCCCAGGTTTCCTTGTTTTGTGAAGTCTGAACTTTCACTTCTGCAGAGGGACATTCAAAACTCGTTCTGTATGAAAACCTGAGGCAAGCCTGATGGAGAACTCTCTTATTGGAGGACTATAATTGAGGCTCATGCTTAATAAGTTTTAGCAGATATTTTTATCATGGACAATTCAGTTATGAGAAAACCTACTTGTCTGATAAGTAAATTATGCATCTACAAGTGTTATTATAATAGAATTTTACTTGTAGGTCTCCTGGAACCCATTTCATTAATTTCATTGGCAGCGGCAAATATATTAAGTTCATTTTGAAATTTTTATTAATACTTGTCAACTACTCCTTTTCATATAAAATACTCATGTCTTAAAGGAGATTTTATGCAAATGTATTTTCTTTTAGGGGTCATTGTAATAAGATCAGTTGTACTAAATATAATTGAAAGTGTTTCCTGTGCCCAGTACAGTCTGATGATTATTTTTATGCAGAAAAATCAAGAGAGGATATGCTCCCAGGCTTAAACTTGAGTAGTAAAATCCTGTGTGTTTTTCTACCTTTTCCATTATGATCATGTAATCAACTAAGTATGAAAAGAAAATGACTTTTAAAGAAATAAATCCAAGTCCTGTCGCTATAAGACTACCAATTGCATTAGTAATGTATGTGGCAAGCCTGCAAGTTTCAGTTTACCTGATCTATCCTTATGTAAACTCAAATGTGTTGTGAGATCCTTGGGGTATTGATGGATACCAGAGCTGGTAGTCATATTATATCCAGAAGTGTAAAAAATCCCAAATGCTGGATGGTTAGGTGGGACATGCTACCCTCTGTGTTCTATCCCAGGGATGCTGCCTCGCTGACATCCAGGCACTCCAGAACCCCTGGGGAGCATTCAGGATCCCCAAGGGGAAGACTGTACACTACCCAGGGTTGACATGAACCTTTGTGATGTGGCTTTGTGATTATTTTGGGAAGGCAATGCAAGGAACAGCCATTAGCTAGAAGAATACAGCACGCCTCCACATTGCTGGTGGGCATTAGAATAATAATGTGAAATTGCTGTCAACTGGCCCACCACAGGCATTCTCTAAGCTGTTAAATCAGAAAACAAAATTCTCCCTACTACCATAATATTAATACCTGGAACAATTTGATTCTGTTATGATGTGTTTACAAATTGAATCTTGGCAGTAGCAAAACTAGGTTCCTCTCAGGTGACCAGAATGCTGTCTTCTCATCCCGTGAAAGGCAGGCAGTCCTCAGAGTAAATCTTTCTATTTACTTCATAAAACATATAGGACATGATAACAAGGGCTTTGCAAAGGTGTCAGGAGAGTGGGCCACAGGGGAACCGTATCTCATCATAGTAACCAGATTACTTGTAGGATTGTTTATGCCTTGGTTTTGAAAGTCTCCTTTTTTAAAAATTCTTCATCTAGCACATTGCACTCTTCTTGATAAACTGTATATATGAGCCTTGCCTGGCAATAATGACCAGTCATTACTAAGCAGATTTGGCCCTTGACCTGTAGGCAATTGAATTCTAAAGCAAGCAACCATGCACACCAGGACTAGGGAGGAATAATTGCAAGTGTCCACTGCGTGACGGAAGAACATCAACAATTTTATTCTGTGTGGACCTTCTTCCAGAAGTTATTACACAGCAGAGTGGCTGGAAGAAAAAACACTCCATTGTTTCTTTGCAAATAAGCCTTTGAAGAGGAGATGTTGGTAGAGAAATCCCCTATTTTCCAAGGAAGAGATTTGACAGACCTGCAGAGCACTAAGGTGTGGGGAGTGAGACATGCTTATCAATATCATAGTTCCTACTTGGAACCCATTAGGAGAAATGGGTTCTCCCCAAATCATTCTGGTGAATTAACACAGTGCATTTCCTCCCACCAGGATATCTGCAGCCAACTATGATTTGGTCAACAGCTGGTGGTGGTGCAGTTATTCACAGTGCATGATGTGAGGAAATAGTAGTTGTCATTTACAGAATTGTAGAGGTGTCAGCATAAGGATTTCTTTTCATTCCCTTTTTTTTTTTTTTTTTTTTTTTTTTTTTTTTTTTTTTTTTTAAATAGCAGTAATCCCAAAGTGAGATTAGAAAGCTGTCTATTTGTTGGTTTATAATATTATCCTCTCACTTTCCTGTTGGAAGCAGATATGGCCAAGTTAATGTTTCTTAAATGGAGTATTTTATGATCTTTAAATAGAATTGTCTTTGCTGCAGGGGTTCTTATCAAGGAGCCACGCAATTCTAAGTGTTAAAAATGGGATGATGTTTCAAGCTAATGTCCTTAGAGGCAAATGCTCTTTCTCTCTGATCCTATCTGATGTATCCATTGGATAAATAAGAATTTCTTAGGAGAAGTTGAGGATGTGACTTTTGCTAATGAGATTTTTTTTTTTTAATAAAGAATCAGGGCAGCCTGAATTTAACCAACCCTTGAAGTCATGAATACCTGAAATTATAATTATGTAGGCAGTTATTCTTCTAGACCAAAGAAAAATCAATATAAACAAAAAAAGTTCCTTCTTTTGTTTTGCATTGTCTGACCATAGTAAATGCTAATATATATATATATATATATATATATATATATATATATATATATATATATATAAAATAGATGGGTAGCGTGGAGAGCCATCTGTCCATCCAGCCATCCTCGAAATCATACAGCCCTATTGTCATTACTTTAACACCAAATGTGAAAGGAAAAGAGAAAAGTACCTCTGAGCCACTTACTAGCATTCAATGCAAATTAATTAACTTTCTGTCCAAGTGAATGATTATCATCACTTTTTGGATTTCTGAAGGTTATAAAAGCTTAACTTCTGTTTGAAATTATTAAAGCATTCTGAGATTAAATCAATATTCAGAAGGGCAGTTCTTGTTATCTATTTTTAGTCTAACTCTTGAGTTACACCTGAGTATAAGAAATTGATTAAAGCCTGGCCAGTTTGGCACAGTGGCTGAGCATCAACCTATGAGCCAGGAAGTCACAGTTCCATTCCCAGTCAGGGCACATGCCTGGTTATGAGCTCCATCCAGTGGGATGCATGCAGGAGGCAGTGATTGATGATTCTCTCTCGTCACTGATGTTTCTATCTCCTTTTTCCTCTCCCTTCCTCTCTGAAATCAATTATATATATTGAGTGAAAATCCAGCTACCAAATAGCTTGGTACATGAGACAAGCTATCCTATATAATAAAGAAGTAATATGCAAATTAACCATCATACTCTCACAAGATGGCTGCCTAAGACCAAGCCAGCAAGGGGGTTAGTGGGAATGACCAAAACGACTGAGCAAGCAGGTTGTGTGGGTTGACAGGCCGACAGGGAGGTTAGTGAGGGATGACCAAACTACTGAGCAGCAAGCTGCATGGGTCGACCAGGCCGGCAGAGGGAGGCAGTTGGGGGCAACGAGGCCAGCAGGAGGGCAGTAAGTGGTGATCAGGCTGGTGGGGAGGGGGCAGTTAAGAGTGACCAGGCCAGCAGGGGAGGGTAGTAGGGGGGCAGGTCTGCAGGGGAGGACAGTTGATAGTGATCAGGCCATCAGGGGAGCAGTTAGGTGTCAATCATGCTGGCAGGGGAGCAGTTAGGTGTCAATCAGGCTGGTTAGAGGCAATCAGGCAGCCAGGCAGGTGAGTGGTTAGAAGCCAGCAGTCCCGGATTGTGAGAGGGGTCTCAGATTAGAGAAGGTGCAGGCTGGGCTAAGGGACACCTCCTCCCCAGTGCATGAATTTTGTGCACCGGGCCTCTAGTAGTTCGTAATTAGTATAGATATGAACTATTAGTCCATAATTAGTGTAATGTAGCAATTAAGAAAGATGAAAAAATAATTTTATTACTCCATCAAGTAAAAAACTCTTTTTCTTTTAAATTAATTTTGCAAAAATACAAAAGTGCTTAGCATAGATTTTTCTCAACCATCTCAGTCCAAACCTAATGGGATCAGACACAGTATAAATTTCACCGCTGGGGGTGAGAGGGAAATTTAGACTCTATATTCCTGCTTGGTGACTGTCTGGGAAGAGCTGCCAACTTTGCCAACTGGGTGGCTGTTTTGTGATTTAGACACAATAAATCAAGCAATTTCCTCCTAGAAACTTGAATTGCCTCCTTAGCAGAATGATGAGAGTCAGATTTAAGCTGTGGGGTTAGATGAGAACTTTACAAAAGATACCCAGAGGACTCTATTAATTGCACTCTTTTTTTTTTTTCTTTTAATATATATTTTATTGATTTTTTACAGAGAGGAGGAGAGAGGGATAGAGAGCTAGAAATGTCGATGAGAGAGAAACATCAACCAGCTGCCTACCGGGGATGTGCCCACAACCAATGTACATGCCCTTGACCGGAATTGAACCTGGGACCTTTCAGTCTGCAGACCGACACTCTACCACTGAGCCAAACCGGTTTCGGCTCACTGCACTCTTGTTTAACATGTAATATAGTTTTTATTCCCAGGAAACTTTGCTGGTAAATTTTCTGTAAGTATCAGCTTACGAGTTAGAGGACCGAATGGCGCTTTTGAGGTTTTGTTCTGCAGGCAGTAGAGGCAGTATTCACAGAGTGATCATCTCTCCTCCTGGTTCATGTGTGCAGGGCTGACAAGGGCAGGGAGCTTACTCATGTTGTACAGGATGTGAGTAGGGCTTATGATCTATCTATCAGCTAAAAGTAGCAAGAAAACACATTTTTACATAGTGGACCCTGTGTGCCAGGCACCATCCAAGCCCACTGAGGAATCAACTCCCTGTGTGGTCCTGAGCCTGTGAGCTGGGCCTCAGGATGCAGAAGGCCCAGAGATGTGAGTCATCTGGATCCGGGAGTTTAACCTGAGCCGTCGGACTCCAGGATCCACATACCAAACCATGTGCTCCCTGGAGCACCTACTGTGTGCCAGGAACCCTTCTAGACTCCACTGAGTCCACAATGAACAGGACAGACTTTGGACCACAGAGCCTGACTCCTTGAAGCTTCTATGCCACGGGTCAGGATGTGGGAAAATGGCTTAAAATAATACTTGAAGTAAAAGAATGTTGCAGGTAATTTATGAGTAGGGTGTTTAAACTGGCTAACATATGCTTTGGGGGAAGAACTAAGCCATTAGTTGCATCTGATAAACAGAGTTAATTAAAATCATCTTTTCTTGCATACACTAGCCAAGAAGACCTGTTTTTTTTCTTGCTATATAAATGTAACGCTGAGCTCCCAGTGCCAAGACCAATTCAATTCACTTGCTCAGTTACAAGTTAAAAGGCAGAACTTTCATAGCATATTAGCTGTCTGCTACTTTGGGGTAATGACTGGCTGAATTGATGAACTTTATATAATGATCTGTTGCTATGGCAACATGCTGCCCAGTGAGTGGAAGAGGGCATTTCATCATTACCTTATGGATAATGGTTGGAACAGCAAAGGATGCAGATACAAAAGGTTTCCTTTTACGCGGCGGTAGGCTGGGTCAATGAGACAAGCCCTAAGCACGGCTCTCAGATTCAGTGCCTGGGATCAGAGTCCGGTGCGCGAGTGGAAATAAGGTACATTCGCTTCCCAGGCCTGTGGCCTTGGTGTCTGCAGGGCTTCTCCAGCCTGTCACAGATTGCTGTGTCAGAATTGCCACTTGTCCCTTTGGTTTTAATTTTGGTACTAGATTCAGCACGGGGAAAGCAGAATAATAAACACTCCTTTCAAACATGACAAAACCTAGAGAAACAGTAAGAGAAAAATGGAGTCAAGATTAAAGATTTCACTGTCCAATGCTTTGCAATAACCACGACATCTTTATATCACATTCTCCAAAACCAGCTCTCTGTTTCTTGGAATGGCTTTTTTCTTTTCTTATAAAACAACAACAGAAATTCTATATATCAGGTATGTTGCCACTCCACCTTCTAAGATTTTTATTATACCTTAGAGAAAAAAATATATATTTATTATGAGTTTTGGAACTGTTGCAGGCTGCTGTTCTTAAGTTAAATTTTTGGCATCATTTTCATTGTACAGGGTTACTATACACATAGGGTATAGTGACTTCCACTTATTGTTTCATTTTTTAAAAAAACTTTAGTGAATGAAGGAAGGCTGTCTTTCATTGAAGTATGAAAAATAAACATTTAATTCACAATTGCAAACATTTTATTGAGTTGACCACATTTCTTTTTTTTTTTTTTCATCTCTCCCTCGCTCCTTCCTTTCTGCCCTCCTTCTTTCCTACAAAAGGGTTTGTGTTTTTTTGTTTTTTTTTCATAAAATCTTGAATTTTGGTGAGACTGAAAAAAACACACACATTATGATCACCGACCTTTTCCTTAGCTACTTGAAAGTTCATTCTTGAGTGTTCATTAGTTTTCTTTAATTTCCCCTAAAGATCACCAGAGTCATTAGCCAAAAGGTCGTGAGCAATAGCATCAGCTATATGAGTTACTGGATAATGTTTATCAAAATGCATCAGTTCTTCACAATGTTACATGTCCCGCATCGTCTCCTGTTCTTTTCTACCATATAACTATATGTATAATTTATAGGCATCAAATAAAAGAAATGTTAATATTTGAAAATACTCATCAGTAATGTAAATTTTAGATCATAATCAGTAAAAAATTTGAGTCTGACATTATTTATAGTACTCTTGCATTAGAACTGAGTCATGATATGTTGGAGAAAGAGGGAAAATAATTTAGTCTATTTTTAAAATTGCTTTGAGCAAGTATCTGGATGACAAAATCTATTTTTATATTTCTTACTCTTGACTTGGAGTCTCTGTGCTAGTTCGCTGGGGCTGCCAGAACAAAGATAACAAAGTACCACATACAGAGCGGATTGAACAACAAATTTATTCTCACAGGCTAGAGCAGTGGTTCTCAACCTTTCTACTGCCACGAGTTCCCCATGTGTGGTGACCACCAATCATAAAATTATTTTCTTTGCTACTTCATAACTGTAATTTTGCTACTGTTAATAAGTCATAATGTAAATATATGTGTTTTCCGATGGTTTCGGGCGACCCTGCTAGTGGTTGGGACCCACAGGTTGAGACAAGGCTGAAGCACACTTGCTCTGACAAGGATGTGGCAAAGTCATCCTTTCTTTCTCAGCAGAAGGGCAGGGTCAGATCATGACAGAGACCAATGATTTGCACAACAATGGAACAGACCTAGAGCACTTCATTTGTTGTTGTTTTGCTTTATAACATTTATCACAGTTTAATTGCTAATTCACTTGCGTTGTGACTTCTACACTTGACCTTAAGCTCCATAGGGAGAGAAGAGGAGGGGGAGGGGAGGACAGGGGAAAGGAGGGGAGGGGAAGAGAGGAGAGGGGAGGGGAGGGGAGGAAGGGGAGGGGGCGGGAAGGAAGAATAGTATTCCTTGGAATTCTTTGAAATTTCTTGGTAATTTTGTGTTTCAAATTATCCATTTGTATGTAATAATATTGTGTGACATGATGGAAATGGTAACTAACACAAGGATGGTAATCATTGCAATATCTAAGTGTATCAAATCAACACATTGCACACCTAAACACACTGTACAAAATGTTATATGTCTATTATATCTTAATTTTAAATAATTCCTATATACTCACGATTAATCATTCTTTTTTTAAATATATTTTTTTACAGAAAGGAAGAGAGAGGGATAGAGAGTTAGAAACATCAATGAGAGAAACATCGATCAGCTGCCTCTTGCACACCCCCTAATGGGGATGTGTCCCCAACCAAGGTACTTGCCCAGGACCCTTCAGTCAACAGGCCAACACTCTATCCATTGAGCCAAACTGGTTTCGGCAGGATTAATCATTCTTTAAGGAAGTTGGGCACCTATTATGTGTCAGGCACCAGACCAGGCCCCTGAAATGGAAAGAACAAGATCCCATCCCCGCCCATGGGAGATGCCCCTTGTAGAAAGAGGAGTTAGTGGTGGAAAAATGCCCTGACTTGGGTGTTACGGGTACCACCGGAGGAAACTTGTGCCTGGAAGTGTGCGGAGGGGCCAGAGAAGACTGTCAGCCATCTGAACTATGATACCAGGACAGCAGGCTTCAGAGCAGGATGGCCACTTCAGGGAAGGACCTGCCTGTGCAGGGACCAGGGCATTTGCAGGCTCACTGTGCTGCTCGCGCCCCCTCGTGACCAGCACAGAGAGGTGAGAGGAAAGGGATTGGAAGGTGAAGAAACACACAGGCCTAGCAAGGCCCATGGATGACTCAGATGGAGCCTTGGCCTCATGCAGGTCTGAAGCAGGAGGCCGAATGGTCATGTGTGCCCTGATGGACACTCCAGACTCCGGGAGGGGAGCAGAGTGAGTATTCTGGAGACATCCAGAGAGAAAGGTGTTCTATGCTAAGGTGACAGTGTTCTGGCCATGGAGTGAGAGCAAAGTGCAGAAGGAGGAAGGAAAGGCTTCAAGGAGCCAAAAGAGCTTCATAGATGCTGTGGGGAAGGCAGTTCCACATGTGCTGACCCTGGGGCCACTGGAGGGAGGGGCTTCAGGAGGCTCCTCCTGGAGCAGATGCTTCAGGAGGAGGAGGAGACCCAGCAGAGGCAGAGGAGGGGGGCCACTTCTTAGTTCCACACTGAGCACCACTCTCTGAGGTGCTTCTAAGCCCCATGGTGTTGTCACAT
The DNA here is from genome assembly GCF_014108245.1 of Pipistrellus kuhlii. Lineage (NCBI taxonomy): Eukaryota > Metazoa > Chordata > Mammalia > Chiroptera > Vespertilionidae > Pipistrellus > Pipistrellus kuhlii. The sequence goes on along the minus strand of NW_023425540.1, from coordinate 10,222,119 downwards.
CCAGGGCAGCCAAGAAAACAGATCCCGGTGTGCAGAAATATGCTGGAAAGTTTTGATCTGCGATGGTTATTTCTTTGAAGTCATTTTATTAAAGATATTTTTAAATTTTTTTTACGTGCAATTGCTTAGGAGTTTGAAATGCATGTCAGTGTACTGACATTTGAACAATTATTTAGGCAGGTTTCTCAGAGTAATAATCTACCAAAAATACATGTGAAGCAGTAAGGGATCTTTGCTAAGCTGGTGCATAGGATTTAGTTCTCTAAGCTTTGTTTCCTGTGAAAATAGTGTAGTAAGAGACAGGAGATGAGGATTCACCTGCTGGACTCCCCTTTCTTTTGTCCCCTCTTCACCCCACGCCTCCATTTCTATAAAATGCTCTCTGTTGCCCCAAGTGTCTCTTATTTAAGCTCATAGGAACCTTGCTAGCACTGCCACCCAATCAGTGTTTTCTGATGTCCCTGTCGTTGATCCACAGGAGGCTGTCATCTCCCTCTGCCGTGAGGACCTCCTCTTGGGGTGCTGAGGCCGAAACATCGCTGCTCTCTCACCTCCTTGAAACACTCACTTTGTCCCGGTCATTGCCTCAATCCCCTGTGTTTATTCGTGTTTTGTGCTATGCCACCAGGAAGACCCTGAGTCAACGAAGGCGAATTCCCCTTCATTGACTGTGATTTCCAAGTCAAAATTAAGTTGAGTCATACACATTTTCTTCAACACTGAAATCTATGTGCTGTGTATGTCTTAAAATGTCTGCCTGCCTATTCCACAGACTGCCCCCTCCCTCTATTCTCCACCCCCCTCTCTTTCTCTCCTGCTCACAAACACAGACAACCCCCCCAAAAAAGACAGTTTTCATCATCCCAGCAGAGAGCAGAATTATGCTTTTGATGCTTGACCTTTCTCAAACACATTAACCAGCTAGCTTAAAATAGAATTAAGTAATAGTTTACTAATGGCGCATGCATTATTTTGTAGTCAGTTCATAATACATGTTCGAAGGAGACGTTTCAGATAGCCATTTTTGAATAAATTCAGGACAACATGTGTCTGCATAAGTATTTTTCCTTTAAATGTAAACATCTTTTCTCTGTAAAAGTAAACATCTCTGAGGACTGTCATGAAAACAAAAAAACTGGAAGCATTTCCTGTCCAGAGCCTTCCAAGATGGATGATTGACAGGAGGCCTTGGAGCCACAGGGTTAAGATTTACTTCTGGTTTTCGGTCGCTTCTTAGCCTCACTTTCTGTGAGCAGAATAAGAATGCTGGAAACCTTGGGCCCTGCTGGGTTTCACTCAGTCAGTGCCTTCAGGATGACTTGAGGAATGGATGGCATGTCAGGGAGGTGCTTCTAGAGGGTTGGGTTCATGCTCTGGGTTTGCAGGCTGATCGCAGGGGCCTAGCCCCAGGGACAATAGCTTGTGTTTTAAGTCTGTGTCCCTGACACATGGCTGAAAGGTCCTTCTTCTGTCCCTCACTGGCTGAAAGGCTCTTCTTCTGTGCCCCTCACAGCCAATCTGGGGAGTCTGGTCAGGGACACTCATCCTTGGGCTGTGATCATAAATAAGGAGCAGACACATGTGGTGAGCAGAAAAACTGCAGCTGGAACTGCAGGGGCCCTGTCGGCAATGGATGTTTATCCTACAGTTAGAAGACTTGGGGGAGCTGAGACCAAGAAAAGCATCCACAAGAAGAACATCGGAGCTAGAGAGGAAGGGGTTGATGTAAACTGGGAGGAAGGGGACAGAGCAGGGCAGGGTGGAAAAGGGGCAGCCTTCACTGTCCTGCGGATTTGCAGTTGCCCATGGCCTGCCATCTGCCTTCCTGCGGTGGCAAAGCCAGGTCCTCTGACACTGGAAATCCTAGATTGTCTCTTAGAATTTCTGCAGCCTGATGGTCCACAGGGGGTAGGGGGCTCCTTTGAGCTGCAGTAAGCGCTGGTCTCCAGACCTGCTGCAGGACGAGGCAGATGGTAGCTGCGCCTCCTTTTCCCTGGCTGCATGGTAGGTCTGCCTAGAGCTGTCAAGAGGCCTGGTGCCCAGACCACACCCAGTGCGGCTGATTGACTAGTCTGGGCAGGGGCCCCAGCAATGGCATTTTCAAAGCTCCTCAGACGATCCTCTGAGCCCGCTGACCTCCTGTCCTCCCTTCCCTGTGGCCTTTGCAGATTACGGCACCATTAAGAAGGTGCGGGCGCCGCTGACGGCGAGCTCGGGGAGCTGCGTGCTGGAAGAGATCGAGCTCTTCCCGGAGAGGCGGCGGGAGCCCGTCCGGAGCCTGCAGATCCTGCACAGCCAGAGCGTCCTGTTCGTGGGCCTGCGGGAGCACGTGGCCCGGATCCCGCTGAAGAGGTGCCCGTTCCACCGCACGCGCAGGTAGGGCAGCCCCAGGTGCATCCAGCACGCGATGCCCCGTGGCCATGCCCCAGGGAGAGGGCCCGGGAGCCAGAGGCCTTCACATGCCCTGGGGCTGGGTGGCAGCTGGGCCTAAAAGTCCCTGTGTCTTGACTCCCAGGATGCAAGAGGCTTTTGAAGAAAAGGGATTTACTGTGATGCACGTAACCCACCAGTGTCTGTGGAGAGGAGCCGTATTATTACCTTGGCAAGCAACGGTCAGCGCTGCAACAAATTATTCAGCGCCTTAGAGCACTCACTGATAATGCTGCTAGTCATTAGCGTTCATGCATTAATTTGGCATAAGTTTAATTTTATTTGTGTAATGCATGTGTGCCTATGTGTATGTGTATGTGTGTGTGTGTTTACACATTCTCTCTATATATGTTAGAATATATGTATCAGAGCAATATGAAGTATGTGTCCTCTTAACCCAAAGTTAATTCCCTCAAAGTGGCAATGGCACCCCCTTTCTGGGCAGTCCTCACGGTTCTGTCCTGGGCACTAGCTGTGTTGAGATGCTGTTCTGAGGTTCCAGATTTACCCAGCCTGCTGGGAGGAGGGAAAGAGAAGGGAATTTCTACAGGCTCGGGGAACCCATGTACCAACACACCTTCCTCACCGCCTCGGCCAGTCTGCTCACCCACCACATGGTACCCACTATTGACTCAGTGCCGTTTGAAACTCAGTTTGTGGAAACACAGGCCCGTGTGCTTGGGAAGCTGCAAGCTTCTGGTGCCCCATACCTTAGACCAGCCCTGGACTGTTGGAATGCTGCATAAATGCTCTGGCCCCTGATGCAGATTGGCTGTGGGGAAATCATAATCTTCACTGTCCATAGGGACCAGGGCTCTTTTCAATACCAGTCCCCAACACAGGGCATCAGGGCAGCCTTGGTTTAGATGTGGATGTTTAGATCTCACTCACAAGCACCATGCTCAGGTCATTGCTCCTCAAACCAGGCGCCCAGTGGCACTAGCTTTGGGTTCAGAGGCTGTGAGTGACATTATAGACCTGCACATGCTGTTTCTCGATCTGGTCACTACAGTATTTTACACCCCACTTTCTTACCTAGCATGCAAATTACTGTAGAATAAAATGGAATAATGTGCAGAGTAGAAAATGTAAAGCACTCTATAAAGTGTAGAAGGAAGGTTTTATGTACTGTAATATCTCCTTCTGGATGATTCTAGAAAATGAAGTCTGGACTACCATACTTTCCTTGGAAATAACAATGCTATTGCGAGCGTTAATACTGGATGGTGATATTTATTACCAACTATCTTTTATAGAGCACCTTTTCCCTAATATTAACCAATGATTGCTTAAAACTTGTTTGGATTTGTGTTCCCTGCCAGACTAATTTAAGCCAGGGATTATTCTGCTAGTTGCTGATGACTCAGTGACTCAGTGGGGGACAGGCAGGGAGAGGTGGGGTCTTGCTAACAGACATGTCACACATCAGAATGCATTAGAAGGGCGCCAGTCTTGCAGCTCCATCCCCATGAGCTCTGAGATCCAACATGGACTTCTTCGGGGGAGTGACCCAGATTACTGTGCACAAAGACACAGGCCTGTGCCGTATGTAAGGTGTTTCTGGCGCCAGAGTGGGAGTTCGTGGCTTGCAAAGCATGAGGCCCTTCGTCCTCTCATGGTGCTTGCCTTCAATGGACTTGGGTTCCCGGCGCTCAGCTCCATGTAGGTTAGGAAGCCAAGTCCTGCATCAGATCCCGGAAGCCAGGCCTCATTGCGCCCTCTAGCACCTCTCACATGACTGCCCTTCAAGTCTGGTCAGGAATCCACAGGAGCGGCTGCCACCAGGCACTGTGGCCAGGGAGCAGTTCACAGCTCCTCTTTCTGTCAAGAAAATTAAGGCCACTTGTCTGTCATCATCAGGCTCCTGCAGCGGGAAGATTTGCTGTTACATCCAGAGCTGTCTCCCTGCGGGTTACTCGTCCCCTCGCTCGGAGGAAAGCAGAGAGAGACTGACTTCACTGTAGATCGATGGGCTGTAGTCTCTGTGTGCCCACTCTCAGTAGGGGGTAGTTTGTGTCTGACCCTAGCAGTTCCACTTGAGAAAAGAAAATCTTCATTTTTAACTGAAGAGTTTCTTTGGATTCTTTTTAATGTTTCTCTGCTATCCTCCTATAGAAAGACAGAAAAATCTCCTGAGTGAAAATAACTGGGGAAAAGAATCAATTTTTAAGAAACTAATATCTATGTGACCAGATTTTCTTTATATGAATTATGTGGGGGAATTTTTTTCTTGACAAAGGCATTGTGGATTTTTCAGAAATATGCCTAGGGAATTATACAAAATAGGAACAGAATAACAATTGAGTAACAGGAGGTTACTGATCTCTTCTTTAAATAAACTTTCTGTAGTAGAATGTACCATATTAGCAACTCATTTTAGCTGCTACTAGAAACTCCATTTTATTAATGAATTTTGAAGTGTTTAGGAAGAAAACTTGAGCTTAAGTAATCATATTTCCATTTTTCATTTCTTAGAATACCTTTTCTTCAAAGGCAATGCATAGTTCGTTGAATGTGTATAAATGATAACAATTCATACAATTCCACAACTTTTATATGTTTGGCATCGTGCTGGATTTTATCACCACTTGATCATTTTATCATGCCAATCATATACCCTGAGTCATATATTATCTACATTTTTCAGATGAAGAAATAGTGGCTTCGATTTTTGGTGTCCTGCTCAAGGTCACATGGCTCTAGTGACATGAAGCCCAGGTTCAGAGCTGACAGTTGCTGCACCTGTGGCCTAGGCTTTGTCTTTGGTTCACTGCCTCTTCCTCTCTGCTATTTACTTCTTAAAATATATATATATATATATATATATATATATATATATGTTGTGTGTGTGTGTATATATATATATATATATATGTATATATATATAATTGATTTCAGAGAGGGAGAGAGGGAGAGAGAGAGAGAGAGAGAGAGAGAGAGAGAGAGAGAGAGAGAGAGAGAGAGAGAAATTAATGATGAGAAAGAATCACTGATCAGCTGTCTCCTGCATGCCCCCATTAGGGATTGAGCCTGCAGCCTGGGCAGGTACCCTGACCTGCTATTTACTTTATAACCTAATGAGAAAACCTTAGTTCTTGTGGAACAGTAAAACCCCTTTACAGAAAAGAGTAATGATATAAAACATTAGCCAAAAGATTGGAAACCCTTGGGCCTTAGGGGTTTGTTTTGTTTGTGCTTTATTATAAAAACTAACTGGGAAGAGGAGCAAAGCTGCAAACTGGAAGAATCATAGCCTATATGAGGACACAAGAGGACACAAGCCTTTTAAATTTTGCTTTATAAAACTGGTGTGTGTGTGTGTGTGTGTGTGTGTGTGTGTATGAAACCATTAAAATAACAAGCATGGCTCTATTGGAGAATGGGCTTCTAATCTTCCTTAATTCAGTCAACCTGTACTAGTTATCATTTAGTTAAAGAAATTAACATCTCATTATTAAGAAAATTAGTATGGAAATTAAGACATTTATTGCTTGAAAGGGGAACTTTTTAACGGTGGAGTTACTTGGTTGGCACTGTTATTAATTACATATTCTCTAAAGACTGCATCTACCTTCTGGGCGAAATATAGGCTTACAAAAAGAAATTGTAGGATCCCACAGAGTCCCCAGCAAAACAATCTTGGCCATTCAGGTATGAATCATCTAAGCATTCAGAAAGTCATTTTGACATGTACTCATTTTTCAAGTTATTCTCCCTTTCATGTGAATTTAATAATTTAATATTCAAATCTCCATGTCTTTAGTTTTTGTTTGTGTTGGCGTTGGTGTGGCCTCTAAAGACTGTCCATTTTCCTTAGTTAACTCATTGCTAGTATATTTATTGAACTTAATATGTGCCAAGCACCAAGACAGGCACTGAGTGGATAATGACAAATGAAGCAGTCCTGACCTTGTCATGGGGCTCAGAATCTAATGAGAAATTCTGGCATAAATAAAATCTCCAGAATATCTATTGTTACTTTGAGCCAACAGGCCTTCGAGTTACCTTAGAGTTTATCCCCAGCTCAATTTATCATTGCAGCTGATCTCCGATGGACTGCATGAGGACCTAATCTCTGAGCCTGACATCCCTGTCCAATTACTTTTACAGTTGACTTGGAATCACTCCCAGTGTTCCAGTTCCAAATTTCCAATAGTGAAGGAATGAATATGATATACGTATTCAGTCGATTATTTGCTCAGTGGCTTATTCTGAAGCCATTAAACGATGACTATGAAGACATCTGTGACGTGATAGTAATTGGAAAAAGGAACACATTATGTGTATGTCAACGTTACAGCTGTTTAAAAAGTAGAAGGGGGGAAGGCAAAGTACATTCATCACCATGCTCATATGATTGTGAAGAGCGCCTTGTAAAGGGATCTAAGGTGGGCTGGGGCTGGAACCCAGTGTCTTCCAGCCAAGTCACAGTAAATCCCTGCATCTGGGGGAGGCTGGAAAAGGAATGGAAAAAATGTGCAGAAGGTGCACTTGACTTGTGGATTCAGAAACAGAAGTCATGCTAATGCTCTGAAATAGGGAGAAAGGTGGGTGTTGTGGGGCCTGAAGCCTGGGGACAGTTCTCGCTAAAGAAAAGAATATCAAATTATAAGTGCAAAATGACTGGGTTTAATTGCAGTGCCTTAAAGGGCCTCACGAACTGAAGAAATAAAAACTTCAGGAAGTAAAGCTGCTTTGGCTTCATTGTAAATCCACCTGTGGCAATGATATAAACACATGTTTTGATCCAGGTGGACAATAAAAGCAAATAAAATATAAGTGCCATCTTATAGAGATGCCATGGGCTGCCCCTGCCTCTACTATGCCCTCTATTTCCCTACAATCATGATTGGGTTGCTTTAATTATTTTTCTTTTCCTCTTTGGCCAAAATGTTAATGCATTTTTATATTATTTATATTACTGAATCATATGTTATTATAGATTGTTATTACAATGGAGCATAAAAATATCCCATAGTTCTTCCCTTAGCTCTCCTTAGCTCTGCGTTAGGCAGCCAGCAGTTTTGCTCAGCTTCCTAAGGAGCAGGGCACATGTACAAGAGCATTTGACTTTGTTTTCCTGTGTGTGTTTTTTGTTGTTGTTTCTTTTTTGCAACTAGCTGTGGTACAATATTTATTGCTTAATTGTTTAATGTTTGTTCCCCTTTATTAAAAGGTAAGTTCTGTAGGTACAGTGACTATGCCTGTTTTTGCCTTCAAAGTCTAGTTCTTTCCTAGCAAGTGCTCTGAAGTATGGGCTGAATGAATGAATCACTGAAAACACTTTTAACATCCCGTCCTTAATAAACGCATTTTGTTAATGTGGCAAAAATGCTTAACACCAAAAATAAACCATTACAATAGTAGTATGACAAAAGTAATCCAGAGAAAGTTATCCATACTTAATCTACAATAATATGCGAAGGGATCATATTCATTAATTAGATCCAGTTTTTCAGAAATACAGTGAAAAGATTTTAATGAATATACCCATTTCCTCTTACTCAGATTAGCAAACAGCAAAACTGCCACTCATCAGAAAGTTCTATTTAGGTTATGATGTCAGATCATTGTCACTGTCCCACCTCAGCTTTGTCCAATTCTGACAAGCACCAATTTTAATCATTTCTGTTTGAACTTTTTAGGTGGTTAATAAATAATAATTGTATAGTAAGTTAAATAATGATTTCATAACTTTGTTGATTGATTTATTGCCTTTAGACATATCTTAACCCAACCATGGGATTTTGTCTTTCTCTGCTTCAACTTCTTTTTAAAGTGCGAATAAATGTAGTAATTAATTGAGATATTATATGTATAAGTTCTATGAGTATTAAATGAGCTATAGAGGTAAGGTTCTTATAACTGCTTTAAATGTAGTTAATATATTTGCTGTATTAGAGTTATTTTATAGCATTAATATTAACCACATTATTATTTGTACTACCTGTATAACATTCTCCCTTAACTCTATAAAGAAATTAGACTTCCGTGCTGTATTCACCTTGCTTTCCTCACACCCATTTTTTTCCATATCTGACCTCTTGGTCCCTTCAGAAAGAAAATGCCCAGGTGTTTAATGCCCTGCTTGCCTGTGGGGTGATCTTCCCAAAAGTTTGGCTCTATCACTATTATCTCTGTTGGCTTCCTCCATCTCCACATTGACCTTCTATTGTATTTCTAACATAGGAGCCCAAATCTCCACCCATAATGCCCAGGTGGTGCATGAACTCCGTCATTGGAGCACAGCTAAAATAAAATATACATTGTCTACAATACTTCTGAATAATATGTAGAATATTGTAGACAGCTATATTTTGTATACATTTTAAGCCATAGTACTGAACAGGAAGACATACTCATTAAATTTGAACTAACCACATTGCAAGGTTTGGGGTGTATTTGCTTGTCCTTGGGCCAATTTTATAAATTTTGTGTCTGTTTTCTTCGTTGTTTCATCAATACTTCCCTTGTTGGAGTTCTTTAGGTGTCTAAATGATATAAAAACCTGTTATACCACAATTGCTGTTCAACAAATAATACCTTTTACTAAAGTGTTGATAATAGTGATGATGATAAAGATAGTAATGGTGATGATGATTATGGTGATCATAAAAATGATAACAATAATACCTCCCTATAAAAGTTGTTCGTGTCTAAATGGGATAATTTGACATATCACAGTAGGTTTTCAACAAAGAATACGTATTATTAAGGGGATGCTGGTGGTGGTGGTGGTAATGGTGGTGGTGGTGATAACAACAACGAGTGTTTTTGAGCATTGCAAAATTCCAGCTTTAGCTCTGTTGATAATACCAAAAGACTCACGTTGGTGCACATAGTCATTTAGTTGTCTGCCCTCTATCTTAGAAAAAAAAAATAGGTGTTTCAATGAAAATCAGTTATTTAATTTTAGTTGGATACTTGCAAGTGAGTACAGATAGCTATGTTCTCTCCTATGCAGACTGAAACTTAGTTTTGCATAACTAGTTCCCATGTCAAGTTAGAAGAGTTTGGCTTGCCTTAGTCTGCATCTTTGTTTAGTTGAGCTGCCTCTCTGTTGATCCTTGGGTGTGTGTTTGCAGTGCCTGCATCGGGGCCCAGGACCCTTACTGTGGCTGGGATGTGGTGATGAAGAAGTGCACCAGCCTGGAGGAGAGCCTGAGCATGACTCAGTGGGAGCAGCCGCTCTCCACCTGTCCTGTAAGTGTCTGCGCTCTCGGGCCTCTGAGCACCCTGTCCTCAGTCACCCCGCTGTCCTCAGTCACTAACCAGCCCTTTAAGAACGTCCATGCGTTTTTATCTTAGAACATTTCCTGCACCCCCGTCTGTGCTCTCTTAACTTACTCAGCTCTTCCCTTGCACGGCCACCACGTGGACACCTACATAAGCTTTTTGTCTGTAGAGGAAACAGTGCTGGTTTGAAGAATGGGTGTAATATATCTGTTTTAGTCTTGGATTTTTATCTACGGAGTTTGGTGTGAACCATTGTGCCCTTTGTAGCATTAATAAAATAGTACCTTCCACACCCATCAATTTCCCTGGGGAGCCATAGTTCCAGAAGCCAAGATAAGTAGAGCTTTTAAAAGAATGAACTAAAGGCAATTACCATGGAGCCCCATGTGGGACAGTCTTGTAGATCCTGCTCAGGGTCACAGCAAGGTCTGGGAGAGACAGCCTAATGTACATTCCCACAGTGAATTCTGCAGAATGAAGAGCAGCTCACTTGCATTTGGAGTCAGACTCTGAATCCAAGAAAACCGTTTCCACATTTTCTGTTGCCAATATACTTATTTGAGTCCTCACTTCTAAGAACCAGCTGTTTTGTTTTTTTTAATTTATATTTTATCTCTCTCTCAAGGAATATGATTAACAGCTATTAGCTTCCACACATTTGCAAATTTATTAAGTTACTTTGCTGTCATGTAACTACTGTTCTTTGTGACTGTCAGCTCTGGCTGGCATTCTGCTGTGAGACAGGGCTGAGAAGGGAAGCTCCACATCCATTATTTGAAATCTGTGCTGTTGCTTCAATACAGAACTGCCTGAGGCATGTGAACTTTGGGTCTGCATTCTGTCAAGGAGCTTGCTAATTCTCTTATCTAAACCCATGTGCATTAAGGCTGTCCTTCCATTTGTAAGTGGGAAAACAGAGTGACGTGTCGAAGGCCAGCGCTATGAAAACCAGTGTCCTTCCCCAAGTGATGGCACCAGATGAATGTATAACCTCATCTGGCTACAAGCAAATCTTTGCAAGGGGGTTAGCTGATAATCCTTTGAGTGATAGCTTCAGATCTCTGATGTGAGAAGCAAATTTGTCTGCAGTGTTTCTTGAAATAAGTCCCTTTTCATTTCTGAACAACTCTCAAGAAGCACAATGGTGTTCACATTCTTTTTTTTTTTTTTTTTTAATCCTCACTGAGGTTATGTTTTTATTGATTTGAGAAAGAGAGAAAGGGAGGGAGAGAGAGAGAGAAACATCAATGTGAGGCAAAAACATTGATCTATTGCTTCCCATAAGCACCACCATCAGGCATCAAACTTGCAACCTAGCTAGGTATCCTGACAAGGAGTTAAACCCGGACCTTCTGGTGCTTGAGACGGTGCTCCAAGCAACTGAGCCAACCAGTCAGGGCCAGAGAAAACCACATGGATTCTCTGAAATGTCATTCTAATGTACTGTGTGCACTTTAGAAGAGTCAGCACCCCTTCTTCTGGATATTTGACCTTGACATTTTAATGATAGATAGCAATTCTTGTTGTTTTTAATCCTGACCACAGGATATTTTTTCCATTGATTTTTCTTTTTCTTTTTCTTTTTTATTTTTTTTTTATTTTAGGGAGACAGAAGGGAGGGGGAGAGACAGAAAGAGAAACTGACATGAGAGAGACAAATCAATTGGTTGCCTCCCAAATTGGGGCCAGGGATCGAGCCTGCCACCGAGGTATATGCCCTTGACCAGAATCAAACACATATTCTACAGTCTGAGGGCCAATGCTCTAATCACTGAGCAGAACTGGCAAGGGCAATAGCAGTTCTTCTTAAATGATGAGGCCATAGGTGTGGGACCCATAGTTGTTTTATTAAATATCTGAGGCAATATCTGAGGCATGCTTACCTATGTAATGGGAAATACACATGCTGCTACTTGGTTTATGACAAATATGTGTCCGGTATATTTCTACAGTAGGAAATCAGAGATGAGCCCAGCTGGTGTGGCTCAGTAGTTGTATGTCCACTCATGAACCAGATCATATTTCCATTCCCAATCAGGTCAGATGCCTGGGTTGTGAGCTTGATATCCCCAGTAGGGGGAGTGCAGGAGGCAGCCTATCAATGATTCTCTCTCATCATTTATGTTTTTTTCTCTCTCTCTCTCTCTCTCTCTCTCTCTCCCTCCCTCCCTCCCTCCCTCCCTCTCCCTTCCTCTGAAATCAATTGAAAATAACAACATAAAAAGAAATAGAGTTAACCCAATATTTAAGAAATGACTAGAGGGTTGTTACTAAAGTTGTCAGTGCTACTTGAGAGGAACATTTTTGTTATAAACTCAGGAAAGGAGGAGGGTGATGTGGATCTACCCTGGTGTTAGAGCTATCCCTCTACCTTCTCTGCTGTAAAATTATACTTGAGATGTAATCACCCATTCACTGTCCAGAAAACATGTAACAAGGTCCCCCTTTTTTTTTTTTTTTTCCTTGTTTGAGGTGATTTTCTTATACAATATCATCCCTATCATCTCACCCTATATAATATTTTATATTCAAGATACACTTTTAATAAGTTAACAATATGGAAAGCATCTAACAACAGAGAACAAATTATGTCATTGAACAATAATCAGGAAATAAAACAACATATTTTCTCATATATGAAGGCTACCATGTAGAAAATGAGAAGCTTTGAATATCCCAACTACTATTTTAATTATGTATTCTTTTCTAACAATCTGTTTCTTAGAGAGAAATGAACTAGATGAAAATTATTAACATTTTTTTAGAGCAGTCTTAGAGCGGTATTTTGAAAGTCTATTGAAATGTAATTTGCTTCTATGTTATTTTTTAGTTTTGACTGAAATGGAAAAAAAGCTTAATTTTACTCACCAAATCTACCATATTTCATCATTTCTGATATGTCATTGGTCTTGAAGTATGCCTCTATTTTATAAGGGGAAAAATGCTTCTATGGATTGCAAGATGACAACTGATTTCAGAGATGTAAACATACATATTATAATCAGCAAAGTACATTTCTTTGTTTATCTACATATATTTAGCAAAAAAAAAATTAAGCTTTATAAGCTGAGGGATTTTTAAATGAGACCAGCACATCTAATATCCAGTTGAATAGTGAGAGGTCCTATTCCGTGGAGCTCAAGATTAGAGGGGTGATGAATGTGCTGAGATTGAAACCACACCTTCGGGGCCACCTTGTAAGTCTTCTCGAATGTTGGACAAACAGCTGAGGTAGTTTTCCAGCCACACCTCAGGCATAGGCTGCCATTTGCTGCTTAGAACCTCTGCTCTCCAGAGAGTTCAAGTTGCCAATGGGACCCTAGAACCTTTCCAGGCACTTAGCAACTTAAGACCCATTTTCCATCTCACAGTCCCTATTAAAAATGTTAATAGATTTCTGTTATGCAGGACAGAGGGCAATAATTGACTGACTATTGACTAAAGTTCTATTTGTATATGTAAATGTTATTAAAACATTGTTCCCAGTTTAATGGGTTTGAAGTGCTTAGAGCAAGATCTAAATCCATCGTATTTAGCATGATTTGAAAAATATGTATATGTATCCTGCATGGGCTGCAATGTTGCCTAATAAGAATCTACCTGGACTTTATGTGTGCATACTGTCCCCATCCTTTGTGCCTCCTGGGGAGAGGAGGCATCCATGCCAGGGTTGTGTGGGCACTAGAAGCCATGCCCTTGAACAGGCTATGCCCCAGCTGGGGAGGGGAGGGCACTAATCTATATAAAAATGCAACAGAATTGTACATCTGTGGTTTTTCACCGTACTTCTTCTTGTTCTTTGGTCTTCTCACATTAGTGGATAATTCTGCCATCATATGATGGTCAATTCTGCCATCATATGATGGCACCCTGCAAATTCCCTCCCCTCCTCCTGCTCCTTCTCTCTCTTCTTTTCCTCCTACATTGCCTTCTTTTCCTTTTCTGCCTTCTTTTCCTCCCCCACTGTCTCCACCATTATCCTCACCAATGACTTCTTATGCTTTACTCTGAATTAGTCAAGCCCCCCCCCCTTCATCCATTTTTATTATAATATAAAATATTCTAAGTCAGTTCTGATTGTCTTGTGAGAGTCATTTTATTTTCTCTTTATGTTTGCAGCCTTAACCCTTTCTGACATCCTTCTTGTATCTGCTCCCTAGACGAGGAACCTCACTGTGGATGGGCACTTTGGTTCGTGGTCCCCATGGACTCCTTGCACGCACACGGATGGCAGCGCCGTGGGAACCTGCCTCTGTCGCACCCGCGCTTGTGACAGCCCGGCCCCCCAGTGTGGCGGCTGGCAGTGCACAGGCCCCCGCATGGAGATCACCAACTGCTCCAGGTGCGTGGCTCCCAGCACTCAGGCCTGTTTTCACGTGTGTAGTCTTGACTGCAGAGGAGTTTGGGAAACCATTCATAATATGTAACTTCCGGCCTCAAGAGAAAGGCAGAAAAAGACAGAGACACCTACCACGTCAAAACTGCATTTTCTATGGAAGGAGATTCTAAACTCTAGAGTAGATTATAAATCTGATCCTGTTCTTATGTCCCTCATTAGATTAAGAAAAACATTGCTCATAGGCACAATATTATCAGCTTCTTTAAGGAAAACATTCATGTCAATGACAGTCAATGACAGTCTTGTTGTCCCTTATTAGACAACACTGCCAGGCTCCTTTGTTGTGTGCTGGCCAATCCACGTGGCTCTTCACAACTGTCTCTTTCTGTTGACAGCATCAGTGACCCCCAGTGGTTAAAAGGAAGAGATGTAGGTCCCGCCCTTCTGACTTTGCTAATAGGTGGTTAGTAAAGATGAAAGCAAGACTCAGATTAAATGTAGGCAGACACTCGAAACTGTGACATAGCTGTTCTTGTAAACATGGGGCCCCAGGTCCCTGTCCCTTAGGCCTACTGACATGAACACCTAGGAGAGGTTCACACAATGCAGATGTGATGCTCTGGGAGCTGGTCAGCCAACCTCCTAGGCCAGTGGTCGTCAAACTCGTTAGTCAACAGAGCCAAAGGTCAACAGTACAATCATCGAAATTTCTTTTGAGAGCCAATTTTTTTAAACTTCTTCTAACGCCACTTCTTTAAATTAGACTCGTGCAGGCTGTGGTATTTTGTGGAAGAGCCACACTCCAGGGGCCAAAGAGCCACATGTGGCTCTTTAGCTGCAGTTTGCCAACCACAGTCCTAGGGGAACCAGGGGAGGCACCCTCTGTTATTATGGATATTGCACATTTTGACTAATAATTACTTCACATTGAGAAATGAGATTTTATTGGAATTCCATTTCTTAATGCCACTGTTTTTAATTCCCAATTATTGTTCCAATTCAGGCAACCCCTTTATTGAATCAGACAGGGCTTTACACCAATTCCATCTTTCTGTGTTATTTTTCTAGTTCTAAGTTTGGATGGATCTTTCTTACATAAGTGGTTGGGAATGTAATGCCAACACTGTCACTCACTTCCCTGGGTTTTTTCAAACTTATCTATAATACCAAAATCATGATAAGCTAACATCAAATACTTTTGTAATATCCTGTATTAGTTAAGAAACTGTTTATGCTGGTCTTTGATTTTGTTGGAAGTAAAACATTGGAAACCACCTAATTTGCAAATCAAATTTTTTGTTATTCAGTACAGTCAAATACTTTTCAATTTGTGCAAAGTATACCAAAGAACCTTTAAGACGACCATTCAAATGATCCTAAATTCAATCTGTTATTCTTATGTATAGACACCTTATTTAACCCAACACACTCAAAAAGTGTTTGAAAATTTGAAATGTTGTTAATTTAATACAATTTACAATTATAATATTTTTGGTTATATGCTTTATCTTATCACATCATTTAAATATGTTTTCTCAATACCTTGGAGCAGCAGGACTAAAGACATTCAATTTATGAAAAGAAATCCACAATATAAATTAATTAGCTAAGCCAGACTTTTATATCAAACCAGGGCCACGTCAGATTGGAAAAATATGGTTTTATTTTTATCATTAAAATGAACATTTGAATGTGCATCCTTATGCCATTATATCACTTCTGAATTCTAATTCTTCTCAGGGAGAAAGAGAAGGGATTGATTGAAAGAGAAAGGGGGCAAGAAAGAGAAAGATGATTAATTGATTAAGAAATATAACTAGGTAATAAAAATGTTGGAGGTCAAGGGTAAGCCCCAAGTCTTGACAGGCATTTGTCCTCTAAATGCACTAAGTCTCAGCAGCCTTCCAGTTGTCTAACCTATACCTTCCCTTATGGAACTTTAGGAGAAAACCCCTGTTTGTCCTCAGAGTCAGGAGTACCACTGTGGCAGGATATTTGTATTCAGGACCAATAAAGGACTTAATTATTCTCGGGGGAAATCCATAGTTGGGGTGACCCTTGATGGGTTAGATGACCCTTGGTGGGTTAGATCCTCTCAGATAGCTATAGCCAACAAGCCTCTCAGCAGCTAGAAGGCAAGCTCAGTCCTCAGGACACATGTGTGGAATCCATCCTCTGCTCTGTGGCAGTAGCTGAGAGATAGAAGAAGTCATATCCAAGTCAAAAGGTTCTCTGCTCTGTAGTATATATGAGCTCCCTGCTCTGTAAGATTCAATACTGGGTAACCTGGAGACCTGCTCAAGCAGCTTGATCCATTGAGTGGGTTCCTAAGCTTCTGCTTAGTGTTTTGTTGTTGCAGTTTGATTTTCTTTTACAGCTGTACTCAATTATCGCCTCTGTCCCCGGCACCTATGGCACCATGACCACAGCAGAATTTTATATTTTATAAAAGCGGTTCATTTTATTTTTATCTTTTACTATCTGTACCTTATTGCCTATCCATATATAAATAACAAATTTAGATAAACACAGTTTGCAGTCTTTATATTCTACATCTTTGTCAAATTATAAGAAAATAGCCAAGAATCCGAATTTAAAATATCCTTCATTCATTTTTAATAAAGTTTGTTTTAAAACTCTAGATGTTACTATGTCCTATATCAATATGAGTGCTACCAAGAGAATTACTGATTTTCATTGATTTTAAAAGTAAGCATTATGTGTAGATTTAGATCATTGTTTTGTTTATATGTGTACTTTAAATTAAAACTAAAATAGTACAAGTCAAGTGAAAGTATACATTCTAGAGTTAGGGGGATTCATCTCTAATTGCTTTTCAATGAATTAACATTGCTTATTAGATTTACATTTTCAAAATGAATGTTTCTTAATAGTTTCTAATATAGCCCATTTTGAATTCTTTATAGTGCACTTAAAATGTCACTCTTAAATTTCCTACCCGGACTCTGACATCAGATACCAGGGAGAAAAATCTCACAGTAACAGATCCCTAGGATGCATGGTCCTAGTTCCCTTTCTCTTCACACACGTTATCGGTGGTCCACGTAGGGAAGCACCTTTATTGGGAGGTGGGTGTAGACGAGGGATGGACTCTGAGCCAGTGTGACTCAGTGACTGCATTGCTTCCTCCCCCAGGAATGGAGGCTGGACCCCCTGGACCTCCTGGTCTCCCTGCAGCACCACCTGTGGGATCGGCTTCCAGGTGCGCCAGCGGTCCTGCAGCAACCCCACGCCCCGGCACGGGGGCAGGGTGTGCGTGGGACAGAACCGGGAGGAAAGGTATGTACCGCTCTGCCCAGCATTGCCATCCTCCCACTTTCTGTCATTCCAGTGCGGTCGGTTCCCTGCGGTTTTATTTCTGGATCCAACTTAGCTTATCTGTGGCAACCCTTTCTGTTGAGTTGAACTGTCCTCTTTTCCTGACTCCTTAAACTTTGACCAAAGCCTCGTGTTGACAGCTTCCCTGGGCTGCTGTGGTCCCTGTGTGGTCCTCTTAACTGAGCAGTTCCCAATGGACTGGAGCTCCAGGCACAGTGGGCAACCTGCCCCTGTCTGTGGAGCTCAGCAAGTGTGTTTGCTGGAGAAAGCTTGTGTTTGTTGGAATCTAGCTGTCCCAGTCTCAAAACCTCCAGTTCCGTGTAAGAGCAAAGGCGGTCCTGGGTCCAGATGTGCTGGCCAGATGAAGTGAGGGTCTCCATCAGAACTACACTAAGTAGCTGGAGCATAGGTGGGAACCTAGAGAAGGTTTTGGTTATATCTATAACTAGTACACACTCTTCTATTACCAGACACCCTCGGTTCAGCTACGGTAGGACCCAGGGTGGGGCAATCTGTCCCGTGTGTATTTTAAGCTTTCAGCACGTCCTAGGGACAGTTCAGTTCAGTCTTGCATTTAACAGTTTGTTGGTTTTTATAGAATCAGACATTTTATTCTGGCCTCATAAAATCTACAGTTGTGGTATTTCACTCTCTCTTGCATATTTAAAGTACATTTCCATTTATGGTCGTTGGAGAATATCCAAGTAGGTAATTTTCACATCACTTTCGGGGTTCTTATTCTGCCACACTCCCATAAACTTATTGTATTAGTCCCATGTGAAAGAAAATGACTTTCAATACCTTTTAATTAAAATGTGATAAGGCTTGGATCTTGTGATATGGATTCACTGGGAGCCTCATAAAATACCGTGTGCAGACATTTGTAATGTGGTAAATATTTATATAGACAATGTAATATTTATATATTATACTTACACATAGTCTTGCCATACAGATAATCCTCTACTATGTATTTATTACAATCTCAAAACAACCAGACAATATCATTTTTTTCTTTCTTCACCGTGTTCCTAAATTACCAATTAAGATTTTATTCCTTTCAACTCTGAGGCACATGAAAGCTGATTTTTGCAGTGCAGGGTGGTCATTTTTTAAGTAGTTGCCCCAAGATAGTCTCAAGAAAGTATATCATTTCTGAGCTAATATTAGTTGGTAAGAAAGCTGATTATGGGAGAGCGGTCTCCCTGCTATTTCTAAGCCTTGTAAGATTTAATTTTGGTTGGTAGTAAGCCAGTCAGAGAAAGACAAATACCCTATGATCTCACATATATGTGGAATCTAATGAAAAAAAAAATAACCTGACAAACAAAAATAGAAACAGAGGTATGAATATTTGGAATAGAATGACAGCTGTCAGAGGGAAGAGTGGTTGGGGGATTGGGTGAAAGAAGATGAAGGGATTAAGCAAAACACACACACGCACACACACACACACACACACAACAGGACACATAGACATAGACAACAGTATGGTGACAGCCAGAGGGAAAAGGGGGTTGGAGGGTGAGTGGAGGTGGGTAAAGAGGAAAAATATGGGGCAAGGGGTAAATGATACAGTGTTCAGATGATGTTTTATTGAGTTGTACACTTGAAACCTGTATGGTTATGTGAACCAATGTCACCCCAATAAATTCCTTTTTAAAATGCTATACATTGTCATAGAACACAGCCCACTCAGGCAAAACCACCTTCACCTGTGAGGAGCTGCTCTTAGAATCCCAGCACCTCTACACATCCCACACCTGTGGTCACCTTTCCCGGGCTGAGCACCCAGGAAGCATTGAGCTGTTTAGCTCTGGTAAACATATATGTATGTTCAGTACTCATTTAGGATTGTTCTTAAAGCTATGTTTTTAGGAAAAGATCAGAATGGCTAGTGTTTGGAGGACTTGCATTCAAATGTTCTTTCTTTCTTTTTTTTTTTTTTTAACAGAAGAAATGCTCATTTGGGCTAAATAAACATTTGGTTAATGGAGGAAATTTGGATTTATGTAATAAATGGATGGATGTTAAGAACAGGGACTATGTAAGATTTTTATAAAACTGAAGCCTTTCTATTGAATAGCCTTAGTGGCTTGGCAAGAGGTTAATGAAAACCAGAAAAACCAAGAACATGATATTTCTTCCTTGGTCTCCACAAGCAAATAATTCTTAGATTTGCCATGTTCTGTGGCAGGTTGGAGGTCACCTAAGTAATATAAAGGAATACCACCCATTACAGACATTTTAGAGGTAAACTGAAGATTAAAGGAAACCTGGTCTCCATTGGAAGGAACAAAAGGCCAAGGAATAAGCATCCACTACCATTAACACAATGATGCCAGGTGTATTTAAACTCCAACAACCCTAAGAACTTCTCAGAGACTGCAGCAAATAGACTGATTCTCCCCCAAAACGCCCCTATGTTAAAGCCAGGATTAGCGGTGGTCATTGAGACCAAATCTCCCAAATGGGGAATAATTCAATGAGAACTTTATTGCAACAAACATCTCGGAAATATTCATATCACTTTTTTCGAAATAATAAAGAAAATACCTTATTTTTTTACATACACTCTAAAAGCAATGGACACTTTGTTTATCTGTTCCAAATTACCCAGAAATGATTTTCACCAGTATCAGGAACTGTGTAGAAACTTGATTTCCAAAGAAGCCACCAACAAGGATGAAGCCATGGTCTTTTGTCTGAATATTATCCAAAAGCAAATGTCATGATCTGTGCTAGTTTCCTCCTGCTCTGTAACAACAGTTCCAAAACCACATACCTTTATTATTATTATTATTATTATTATTATTATTATTATTATTTCTCAGCCTCAGTCATCCGGCGATCCATTACGACTTATCTGGGTTCTCTGCTGGGCCAGAGATGTGATCTCATCTTAGGGTCAACTAGGGAAGGGCTTACTTCCAAATCATGGTGGTTATTGTCAGCATTCAGTTCCTCATGGGCTTTCAAAATGAGGACTCTGGTTTCTTATTAGTTGTTAGCCAGAGTATGCCCTCAGTTACTTGCCAAATAAGCCTTCTTATCATGGTCATTTACTTCCTCAAATCTAGTAAGGAGATTGGGAAGGTGGGGTGGGAGAGACAGGGGACCCGAGGGTATATACACTCTTGTATTACCTCACCACAAGCTGGCATGCCATCAGCTTGCATATTCCTTTGTTTGGAAGTAAGACACATTTCTTGTCTGCACTCAGGAGGGAAGCTTACACAGGACTTGGATACCAGAATTCGGGGATCATTGCAGTCACCTGAGAGTTTGTGTCATAATCTGTAGATTACCTGTCCCTTAGTCATTCACATCCCTTCACATGCAAAATGCATCTCACCCACTCCCAAGGTCTCCTAACATTTGATACCATTAAATCATTTCACCAAATGTCAGGACTTTTATCATGTAAATTGGGCCCACATGTAATTGAGGTTCCCTCCATGTGGTTCCTTTCGGTTTGTCAACATGAGAGACAAGTGATCTGTGACCAATGTACCCAACATGCTATGGGGGAACAGGCAAAGGGTACCTGCTATGGACATTTCTGTTGAAAAGGGGGAAATGTAACCACTGCTGCATAGAAATTCTGAAAGCTAGAAAGATAGGTGTTGGGAGGTACTGGGGGTAGGGTGGGAGTGGGATAGGGGTGTGTGTGCTCAATTAAGTTTCAAGGCCTGGCCATAATTTGCCCTGGTTCATGGCTTTGCCTTCTGTGCTCTCAGTTCCACTTCCTGAATCTTATTTCCTTTAAAAGGTAGTATATGCTTGCTTCTGGGTGCTCTCATCAGCCTGCTTTCTTCCAGTAGAATTTTGGGTTTTCTAGAGCCTCATTAGATTTGTACTTCCCATGTCTCTTACAATCCAAGTTGGTACTTGGCTGAAAAAAAACTCTGTGGATCTTCCCTGGTCTTCCTTGGCATTGACTCCACTAAATAAATCTACACCCACAGATGCTTGTGAGATAGCCCTGCTCTACCTGGGAATCCTGCCAAGATGGCTGAGAGACAAGTCCTTGCTCTTGACCTCTTGAAAGGACCCTTTGTGTGACCGAATACTACTCTGATCATTTGATCCTTCTGAGGTTTTAACAAAAGGTTGTATAGTCACATCCTCAGCAGTTTCCTGCATGCTCAGAAGGTTTTTCTTGATTTTAGCATCTTTTGCCCTGTGGAGAGTCTCAGGATTGCCAAAATGATTCGGCCCTGGTTCCATCTGTTTAATATTTCTTCCCTCAATTTCTTTATTTTATCACACATTTAACCATAAACAGGAAGAAGAAACGAAGAAGTACCTCCACTCCTTTCTCTGGGAATTTTCTTAACTACATAACTATTTGACACTTACATGTTCTGCTTTCATAACTTCAGCAGCAATTTTGTGAATATGTTCTTATTTCCTTTTTAACTTTTGTTGTCATGTATAACATAAAACTTGCCATTTAATTATTTAAGTGTACAATTTAGTGGCATAAATTGCATTGAGAATATTGTGCTATCCTTGTCACCATCTATTTCTAAAACTTTTTCATCCTCCCAATCAGAAATTCTGAAACTATTAAGTAATAACTGTCTTTTTCTCCTTCTTTGCAATCCCTTGTATCTTCTAATCTATACTCTCTCTTTCTATGGATTTGCCTAGACTAGCTATTTCATATAAAATCAGGTGATGTCTGCCCTCTTCTATGTGGCTTATTTCATTGAGCATAATGTTTTCAAGGTTCATCCATGTTGTAGCATGTATCAGAAGCATATTTCCTTTTTCATGGCTGAATAACATTTGACTGTATGGCTATACCATATTGTATTTATCTATTTACCCATTAGTTGACATGTGGGATATTTCCACATTTTGTTTATTGTAAATAACATTGCAGTAAACTCTGGCATATGCATGTCTGTTCATTCCTGCTTCATTTCTTATGTGGATTTATCTTAAAGTAGAATTGCTGGATCTTATGTTAATTCTATGTTTAGGTTTTTGAGGAACTGCAAAATGTTTTCCACAATGGTTGCACCATTTTACATTTCTACCAGCAATATATAAGGGAAACAGTCATTTTTTCACATTCTCACCAACAATCCTTTTTACTTTACTTTTTATTTTATTTTATTTTATAGCCATCCCAGTAGCTATAAAGTGGTTTCTCATTATGGTTTTGATTTGTATTTCCCTAAGGACTAATGACGTTGAGCATCTGTACATTGGCCATCTGTATATCTTTTTTGGAAATGTCTATTCAAGTCCTTAGCTCATTTTCTGGTTGGGTTGATTTTGTTGTTGAGTTTTAGTTCTTTATTCTCTAACCTTTTAAATTCTCACTGGCAGCATCCACAAAATCTAGATTTATACTAATAGGTTGTTCAAGGTAATTTAGGTTTTCTCTACCATGCTACTCAAATTTCTGTTTGCTTCTATCCAATTCCCTGGTCCCAAAGCCACTTTCACATTTTTAGGTATTTCATATAGTAGTGCCGCATATATAGGTACTAAAATCTGTTTCACTAATTATTACATAATTATACTACCACAAACTCAGCTGCCTTAACATGGTTATTGGTGCACAGTTTCTGGGGGTTTGTAGAGTGAACACAATATACCTGCATCCTTTGCTTTAGGAACCCCCAAAGCTGCCACCAAGGAGGAGACCAGGGCTGTGTTCTCATCTGAAGTGCAACTGCAGAAGAGCTGCCTCCCAAATCCCTGTCACTGGCAGCATGCAATTTCTTGTGTGCTGTTGGACTGAAGCTGTTGGCCAGAAGCTGCCCTCTGTTCCCTGCCACCTGCGCCTTTCCAACCTGACTGTTTGCTTCCTCAAAGCTAGCACAGGAGCATTTTCCTGAAATAGGGGCATTACAATCATGATCTTATGTAACTTAAGCATGGAAGTGATAGCCTGTCATTTTTGCCACAGTCTATTTGTTAGGAGCAAGTCACAGGTTCCCCCAACACTGAATGGGAGGGGATTATACCCGTGTGTGGATTCCAGGAGATGAGGATCATGGGCACCAGGTTAGTGTTAAGTGAAAGGAATGAATGGGGGCTATTATATGATTCTTCTTCTTCATGAGTGTGTTTACTTGATCCTTAGTGAGCTCTTTTAAGGTCAGTATCTCCTCTAATGGGTTAACTTAGCTTTCTCTTAGGATAAAAATTAATACTATGGTGGACACAGTGTACATACAGATTCTGTGGTGCCACAAAAGATTCCATTATTTCAGTATGGCCACTTAGAGACGATCACTTAGAGAGAACTAAGGAAAAACAGTTCTGACAGGGCTGTGATTGGTTCAGCTTAACACAGGTTGCAGTGAGAAGCTATCATGGCCCTAACCATAACAGAATACAATTTATAACACAATGAAACATGATACAGTGGTGAGAATCTAGTCTATATGGGTTTATGAAAAGCATTTCTTTTCATAGAGGCAAGGTTTGTGGGAAAATGGATAATTTAGGGAGAAATATTGCTGGGTCATTAATTAACTTTTAAATACAAAATGAGAATAAGCAGTCATGGGCAAAATTAGAATCTTAATTTTTAATGCATCATGAAATGCATCTGTGGCTGTCGGTGATTTAAAATACTAGAGATACAAGAGAGCCTTAACAGTTCAGAAATGTGTAGCTTGTTATTTGGTAAAGGCAGCCGCATGAGAGGACTAGAGTCACAAGGATCCAACAGCTGGCCCACCGTGTAGGTACCTGATCCATAAATAATAAGAATCCTTGAACAAGCAGAGTTTCCAAGGTAACTAACCTTTAGTTTGCATTTTCGTTTGTGACCAGTAAAGAATAGTTTATTGAGAGATGCATCTCTTAGGACAGTGGCCAGCAAACTCATTAGTCAACAGAGCCAAATATCAACAATAAACAATTGAAATTTTTTTTGAGAGCCAAATTTTTTAAACTTAAACTATATAGGTAGGTACATTGTCATTACCTTAATTAAGGTCTTCCTAAGCTGGCCTTTGTAAAAACTCAAGGGGCCAAAGAGCCGCCTGTGGCTCGAGAGCCACAGTTTGCCTACCACTGTCTTGGGAGAATGTATTACTTGGGGTAGGAGAGCCTGGGGACCAGAGGGGCACTTCTTTCTTAAAATTTCAGAGTGTCAAGAGTTAGGGGTTTACAAAGGCTTTGCTTCTCTGGGTGGATTTGTGAATAAAAACCCATAGACGAACCGAAGAACCTACAAGTGTCTGCCTTCCTTATTGACCTCCCTTGCAGACGGTGACATGTTCATAAAACCAGGGGGAGCTTTTTCCTCCGGATCCCTCTGGAGGAGGAAGACAAAGAAAAGGAGGGCAGGCTGTGGCCAGCCTTCACATGCAGCCAGATATGCAATTGATTACCACTGGTTGACAGTTCTTTGCTCCATGCACTTTTCAGATTCTCCTGAAATAGATTTTTACTTCTAACCACAAGCTGGGTGCCTTTAAAGGTGGCCTGCGACAGGCAAATGTGAGGAAGCTTTTATGCACTGTGATTTATTTTGCTATGGGGAAATGGTAGCTCCCTTTTGTACTTCTTATTAAAAGTCAAAGGTCTCTTATTTCCTTTGCTCTGCCTACCCTTTTCTTGTTTGTTTATGTTTTTGAAAGCTGAAATTAGGGCCGAGGCCTCTAGAATGCCCATCCCTTTTAAATGTCAGTGGATCCACTTGGAAACAGGAGGTGGTTTTCTACTTCTCATTATACCCACAGTGAGAAGCTGCACTCGGAGATTTTGAATCGCATGCTGAGAGTTCTGATATTCTGAGTTTTCTTGACTTACTGCTTCCAAATATGTTCTTAAAATAAATGGCAATTTCCTCTTGGAACAGTTATTGCACTAACACATATGTTAGTAATCTCTGAGCAGTCGGGATGCTTTACATATTGTAACTCTACACATTTGCACGTGCTTCCTACAGTCACATTATTTTAATCTATTATATCCTCAATTTCGTTTTGGCTCTTTTATCTAGAGGTCTCTTAATTAGAAGGTCTTCTCTTCCATGACCTGGACCCTGACCTGAGAGCCAGGGCCCTGGGAGACTGTATGTGACTTCTTAAGAGGGAAACCTAATGTTTCCTCTTGTCTCAAAAGTGGAAAGGATGAAGAGTGATGACTCTTCAGTTCCATTGACTATTCTTTTATTTTTTTAAAGACCATTTTATTGATTTTTAGAGGGGGGGTCGGGGAGAGAAGTCAACATGAGAGCACAGCATTGATCAATTGCCTCCTGCTTTGCCTTAGAGCAGACTCTCTCTGGGTAAGAAGCTAACTGACTTAGCCTCACAAGTAGTACCCTCTGCCTCCCGTTTCTAAAGGGAGATGGGATGGGTGCAGAGAAAGACAGAAACATCATGCATTGTAGTCTTCTCTCTATATTGAGCCTGCAACCTGGGTATGTGCCCCTGACTAGGCAAGCCAGCAACCTTCTGGTGTATAGGAGGATGCCCAGTCAACTTAGCCACAGGGCCCACTGGCTACTCTTTTATATGAACATTTAGAGAACCATTAGTGTGATTGGTTCTGCACTCTGGAGGCTTTTTCTGCCAGGATCTGTCAACTCTCTCTCCTGGGAAGTAAGCATTCCTCCCATTTTCACTTGAGAGGCTGACTTTTGACTCTACCATGTGTTGTTTTGACTGTACATTCACACAGTTGCAGTAACTTATTCCCGCTACACCACATCCCATGTGTATCCCTTCCTCTACTCCTTCCACCACCATCATGTTTGTTGGGCTTGGACTATCTCTCTCTTCACTTGTTGCAATCTCGATTCTCCTGGCTGGAACTTGCTCCATTAGCTCTTCTTGCAGGTGGCCTCACCTCTTCTGTCTTTTGTAGACCAGATCCCACCCTCAAGTGTGGAGCACTCCTCAAACTTGGGGGGCTCCAGGGCTCCAGGGGGATGAGCCACCGAACCCTGTGGACCACTGTCCACTCTATCTCAGATGGTACTATTTGGTCTCTGGAGTTCTGTGTGATTTTCTTAGTTCCTTATAAAGTTAAACTTTCTGCCATCTTTTTCCGTTCTTAGTGACCTCACTTCACTCTTCCCATTTCTATTTTCCATTGTTTTCTAGAATGCCAGTCGATGCTCCCTGTGCCTCACCTCATTGACTCCCTTCAGCTTGGCCTGTTTTTGTTTTGTTTTTATAATCTTTTGTCACTACCTGTTCCCCCAAGCCTTCATATTCTCTGTAGCGTTTTCTTGGTTTGATGATGAAACTGTTGAATCTTCCCAATATTTGCCACCAGGGAATCATGCTCCCTAAGTCACTTTCCCTGGTTTCTGGAAACCAGCTGTCATTTGCTCCTGTTTTCCTCGCATTGAGATAGGGCTGTGTGTCCTGAGCATCCTGGGCTGTATCTATCTCCCGGCATTCATCTCAGGCTGTAAACATCTGTGACAGGAAAGACCTCTCTATAATGGCCTTTGCACAGTGCCCTGCAAGATTAGGTGTTTACTAGTATTAATCATGATGACATTAAAGGTAGTGGACCATCTGCCTCCTGTTTCTAAAGGTGGTGACATAGATGGGGTAGGGGGAAGACAGAAACATCTTGCATCCTAGTTTTCTCTAGAAGCTATATTTGTGCAGAGTGGATGGGCTATTGGTTTAAATAGTCATTTAAATGGCCAGCTGTGTCTCACTGACTTTGGCTGTGTTAAGAGTCCATCTTCCTGCCCATGAGTTGTAACATGTAGAACGCCTGGCTGTTTCTTGGGTTTTGTTTGTCTATTTGTTTCCCTCACATCACTTCATTTCACTTGTACTATCAAAGAATGAGGAGAGATTTGACTCATATACAGCTTAAGAAGCCCTTGCATATTTGGCTAAAAATTGGCAACATGTATGTATATATAGAAGTACAATATATTCAACCATAAAAATAAGACTAGTGTTTGCAAGTAGTAACGCAGTTCTTTTTAGATAGCCAGTCGGGGTTGGACATGATTCTAGGAGTCTGCAGATAAATTAAAAAATGCAGTAACCTAAGCAGTATATGACATGAAGCTTTATGCTAAAATCTGGCTTTAACCTTTCTTTAACTTATTACATTAACAGGACTATGAGCCTTATTGGATTCAGGGATGAGAAATGAAATCCAAATACACTTTTGCTGACTTTGTAGTCATAACCTGCTTTATCTTTCAATGTGTATGTTTAGAAGATAAATGCCCTACCTAGGTATTTTCTGCGTGTTCTCATTTTTTGGGTGTCTATTTGAAGGGTTTTGTTTTGTTTGTTTCTCCTTTAATTGGCTGCACAGGAAGATCCATTCTGCATTGTGAGTTTAGCATTTTCTTCATTGTGTCCCGTGCATCCCATTGTCCGTGCCGCACACAGCATGGCCAGCGCCGCATCCGCCTCCTTCACCGAGCAATCACTTCAGACACAAAAGCCCCTCCACGCCGAGCATGCCCATGTGCCCAACATCTGGTGCAGGGACGGAGCCTGGAAGGCCTGGGGCCTCGCGTTGCACTCTCAAGCACTTTCCTTTTCCTCTCGGTTTCTCCTTGACAGATACTGCAATGAGCACCTGCTGTGCCCCCCACACGTGTTCTGGACGGGCTGGGGTCCGTGGGAGCGGTGCACAGCCCAGTGCGGGGGCGGCATCCAGGCTCGCCGCAGGACTTGCGAGAATGGACCAGACTGCGCCGGCTGCAACGTGGTGAGTAGAGTCCTCCTCATCCCCAGCCCTCAGCCTGGACCTGGGAGAGCAGAGTGAGCCCACACCAGATGTCTTCCTGCCCGAGTTCGCTGAACACGCAAGATACATGGCAAGCATTCAGTGTTCTGCAAAACTAGAGGCTCTATAAACATGTGTGTAAACAGATATTCTGCAAAAACTAGGTTATCTGTACACACTGCGTGCTCTGTGGGTACTAAGGGCTCTGCAAACATGACATGACTAGACAGTGGACACTTGGTACACAATGGATTCCCTGCAGGTGTCGGATGCTCTTACTCACTAGTCTGCAAATGTTAGACTATCTGTTACATAAACATTAAATGTAAACACTGAATGCTCTGTACACATGGCATGTCCAGGCAGTAGGTGCTCTGCACACACTAGTTCCTGTGAATCAGACAGATTTCTCTGGTTAATGAGAATGTTTGCAGGAAATACTGGAAACTCAGCTTTTTGCATTAAATATTCTCATATTTATTAATTTTCAGTTCCCGTTTCTGAGCTATGATAGAAACTCTGGCCTACTTAATTCTGGTCCATATATCTGGTTTAGGGACACGGGATAAGGTCTCTATGAGCCACAGTGAGACATAGAATGCAGGGTAAACCCAAGACATTGAGGACTGAGAGACTTTCAGGGATCATTTCAGAGCACAAAGGCGCCAATTCAGAGAGAATAAAAGACAACTAGCCATTTTGTCTTTCTTCTGCCTTCAAAAGTTTTATTTGTTTTAACACTTTAAACTCTCAAATCAAAGTACCTTCCCCAAGGCACATTGCTGCCTCTCCTGTGCCATTTGTCCGGGTGAGTGGGCCATGAGCTTGCATCTCATTCCCCTTCCCCTGGTGTTGGTCTCTTGCCCAGGCTCCTTGCATGGGTTACTTCTTGAGGTGTCTGCTTTCTCCTTTCCTTCCCGCCTATGGAAGCTGCCTCTCAAATGCCACTTCACCACTGATAATCAAAGGCATGCTCTTTCTTAATTGTTGTGCCTATTGGATTCGATCTCAAATTTTTATGTAATCCATTACCAGGAAAGTTCAACAAAGGACCTTAATCTTCATGAAGGTCACAGTCTGAACTTTTCCCCTGCGCTGTGCTTGTAAAATGCGTGCACTTGTATTTCCAAGTTCTTTTGCGAGGGAACGGATCAGCCTCCCTCACTGAGCCTTGATATTGCACCTTCATTAAATGTGGGAACGCAAAACTTGCTTTCTTTTTGTTATGTCTCAGCGAAGAGCTTGCAGTTATGAAAGATGGTCCGAGTCAAAATGTCACATTTTGTTGAAAGAAGCTGGAGTATTTTGAAAAACTTAATATCAGTTAACAAAATCACGTGGTACAGCAGGTGGCCACAAAAGTGTAAGTTTTTAGAAATTTAGCCCTGAAAATTGGTGATAAAGTTTAAAGAGTGATGCATGATGC
This sequence comes from Pipistrellus kuhlii, assembly GCF_014108245.1. NCBI lineage: Eukaryota > Metazoa > Chordata > Mammalia > Chiroptera > Vespertilionidae > Pipistrellus > Pipistrellus kuhlii. The sequence goes on along the minus strand of NW_023425540.1, from coordinate 10,192,648 downwards.
AGAAGGGGAGAAGAAAATGATGGATTATAGGAATTAATCCATCAAAAGTCTGTCTCTAGAACATGTAAATTATTTACAATATCGGAAATTGCAACTGATATGGAAGTCTGGAGGATTTCACAGAAATGTTTCATTTATTGAGTTTTAAGACTGATTATAGAGTTTTGCACAGATTTCTGTGGCTCCACAAAATACTCAGGCTTGTTTCTGCCAATAATAATTCAAACACAGTCATTGCAAAGTTAATTGGAAGAAGAAGCTGTCATGAGTAGAGGTTCTCTGCTATAAAAGAGACTTTTCCCTTTACAATTCACCAATAATCTCCCTGATAAAGCTTTTCCTATCCTTGGCACTAAAACACCTAAAGGTACTTAGGTAAACACAGAAACAGTATTCTTCTACTCGATGGCCATGTGTTTTAAAATCTTTTGTATGTCTACATTGATATATGATTTTAAAAATTGATTTAAAAAAAAGGCATAACAAATATCCCGTTGTCATTATCCAAAAGAGGGAACCCCAGGTCTCTGTTTTAAATTATGCCAGATTTTTAACTGCTACAAAATAATTAAATATGCCTTTCTGAATTTAAAGCCTTAGTAGCTGTTCCTCCAAACACAGTCAAAAAATTTTCTGTTTCCAAATGCATCTTCTGTCTTTGATTGTAGCCCCGAAGACACTCTTGGGCTAATCATGGATTATCGATCCATAGAGAACATTCCTTGAGTCATCTAGTCGATTTGATGTTCCTGCTAAATTGGGCACTTATTGTGGTCAATTTCTGTAGCTCTTCTTGTCTGCGTCTAGTTGCACTAGGCACTTGCCACTGTAATTAAAGAGAAGACTCTCTTAATTTTTAAAAAAGCCATCTGTTTATCCAGCCAAATTGGCTTTTACATGATGTGCTAAGATGCTGTCCCTCTCACTGGAAGACAAGTGCTTCCTGTCGGGGGCAAAAGGGGAGTTTGCAGCATCAAGATTGAGCTCTTGCATTGATTTGCATCTTTGGACTCTTCCATCTCCAATCCAATTTTTAAAGATCCTGTGTCAGTGCAGCACCTCACTGCACAGGCTGGAGCTGGGTTTCCAGGAGTCCTTTTCATGCATTATAGCAGCTTGGTCTGTGACTGCTTGAGAGCATCCTGTCACTCAGCCTCCCAATCAGAGACCTGTGGCTGTACACTGATAGTAAGGCTGCTCAGCCAGCTTGCAGAGAAGATAGAGAGAAGCAGGGGTCTGACCCATTTCAGGTTCCATGTAAAAGAGGCCAGCATTGCATCAGTTTTAGAACCCTCTCTAAAATCCAGGTAATATGCAAGCAAACAAAACCTCGCGAGATATCCGTTTAAGAAAGGCTTTGTCATTTACTTAGCTGATTGCGCTTCTTGTGGTGTGGCCTGCCTTCGTTCACTCGGGCTTGCAAAGCCTGCACACACCACGCTCTGAAAAGATGTCTGCCTGAGCTCACACTGACAGAACCAGAATCTGAGCATCTTGATTTTTGACCCATTTGACTCCATCATTGTTTAATAAATATTCAGATTAAGCTTCTAGCCCCTGATGGGCGATGTGAAGGGCAGGGTGACTAAGGGGACCACAGTGCCTGCTTAGACCTTCGGACAGGGTCCTCACTTAAGGAATTTGAACAGAACTATTTGTGTGTCAGTTTGTTCAATGCCTGTTTTTCACAATGTCACAATGTATTTAGTACCAAGCTCCATGAAGCATGGAGGGGCGTGCTATAGAATTAGTTCTCATGTGTGCAGGTGCAGCCAGAGGACTTTCAAAGGAGTTTTGCTCACATTAAACTTGTCTTTTGGTTTGGCTCAGGGCAGGCAGTTCTTCCTTTTGGAGAAATAATCTAAGTGTTTAATTACATCAACAATATGTTTTAATTAGTGTTTTACTGAAGATTTGCATTTCACATTTTATCATCTCATCGGAGTGGAATTTCTGAACATGTATAATTTCAGTCGTTAAAACAGTTCACGCACATAATAATTTTCAAAGCAACTTGTAATTAAGTAAAGGGGAAAGTGACAGATGTTAGAGGGTAGAAAACTGGTTTCAAAACATTAATTATTTTCAAAGATACCATTATTTCTTTCTTCTCAAGTGTTATCTTCTCGGCAATCCTAGATAGAGCCTTCGAAGAACTTAAGCCTACTTCAGACCTCTTCAGTGTGAATCTTAGAATAATAGAAGCTAGTGCTGCATGTAGATATTATAACATTTCTCAATGGAAATGCAAAGCTACATTAAAAGCCGTCTACATTTGTCAGATAAGCATAAAAGCCTAATTATTTTGCTCTGTGGTTGGATGATCTACCCCCAAAGCAGACATTCTTAGAACAGTTTTCTCTTCATTTCACTCCACAGCATGCTTTCTTAAAAAGATCTCTTTGACGTACAGAATCTCAGGAGGTTCTGGTTTGAAAGGAATCATTGCAATAAAGACACTTAAAGCTGGACTTGGCTTCCACCATGTCACATTCTCGCATTACTTTACAAGCCATGCGGCGTGAGAAAGTCACATCGCACACACTCCTCTTTGGCATCCTGCTTATTTCACGATAGGAAACATTTCCCACATCTGTTCTAGTCCATCCTCTCTCGTCCCATGAAACTGCCCAGTTGGAGACGATTACAAAGCAGTCTTCCAAGGAGCTCTAGTGTCACTGTGTGGGAGAAGGAAGGGGCAGGGGCTGAAAGAAGGAAGCTGTGGAATCTGCTTATAAATGGCCCAGGCCTCACGTGGGAAACCAGCAGCACAGGAACCCGTGCCTCGAACAGGGAGTGAAGCACACATAGCGGGGGCAGCCAGATGGAGCCCAGACATCACAGCAGCCCTCTGAGGTTCTCCAGGCAGGCTTCCTTATGAAGTTATTTCATCCATTTCTTCCTCTTATCCTTTCACAACTGCTAGTACCACTGGCAGGCCTGCTACATTTCTCCTTTGAGAATTAATTTGTCTAATATTTGGTGTGATCTCCTATGGTATTGTTAATTTCTATACAGTTTTATATCCGGAAGAAAAGAACATTCTCCATGACCTCGGTTACTGATCTGTCATCCTTTTCTTTGTAGTATTTTCAGATAGTTTCATCTGTGTATTTGGTCCACCAAAAATGTTGAATACCTAGTACAGAACTGTCCTAGGCACTTTGGAAGATACACAGAACCCCTAACCACAAAGATAATAACTTTCTAGCTTAAGAGAAAAAAATACAAATCAAATGACTAGGATATAAGGAAGAAGCTAGCAATGCCAGTGGAGCAATTAAGAGAAAACAGTGAATCCACAGGAAGAGTGGTTATGTGTGGCTGGGTCAAGGACACCCACATGGTGTGGCCAGGATTTGGCCAAGTTGAGGGGAGCTTCTCTGATAAAGGCACATGAGTGAAGGATGTGGATCTAAAGGTGTGGGGTACACACTGGGAGCTCTAAAGCATCACTCGGGTGACTGGAGGATGTGAAGTTATGTGACCAGAGGCAGATTTGGAAAGTCAGTTGCTTCATTTGAAAGGATTTGCAGTACTGGGCTGTGGGATGCATAGACAGAAAAAAGCTGAGGGATTTTGCCAGCCCCTCTAATATCCCCTGCTATACTGGAGATCACGGCCAAATCAGTATAGCAAAGCAAAGAAATAAGAATTGTGAGGTCAAGAATGAGATTAAGTTCTCCCCAGGATTCCCGCCAGCTCTCTTACCCATGTCTGGAAGGTCAGAGATGTTACTTAGTGACTAGTCCTGGGCCATAGTGAGGGATTCACACATGGCAGAGCTGGGCAACGGCGCCATGCTGGGCCTCCACCCCACATGGACCAGAGCCTCCTGATCTTTATCGGTTTGTACACCGTTTATTAATTGAATGATTATTCAGTCCTTATGAAGATTTTGAACACTGAGGAAAAGTTAACCAAAATCACAAAGGAGATTGGGTGCTTCTGATGTGTGGATCCACTGGCACCTGTTTGATTGCAAAAGCGCTGGGAGGTCCGATATTAATGGGGCACCTGAGGACCAGCAAGTATCCAGGGCCCAGCCAGAAAGAGAAAAACGAAACGTTGGCAGCCGCTGTCTACAGAAACCTCACGGTGTGTGAGGGAGACCCCTGTGCAAACCAGTCATTGAAGAGCTGCCTCTTTCCTCTGTGACTGTCCAGGGCCCAGCAGTGGCACCCTGGAGGAGGCAGAGTTTCCAGGCAAATTTAGGAGAAAGCTGGCATGTTGCAGGAAAGGCAGCAGCAGCAAAGGCATAGAGGCCTGGAGCACAGCATGTGACTATGGGTCTTCAAGACAGTGTGGAGTGGCTGGGACTCAGGCTGTGAGGTGGGAGGGGTTGAGAAAGCCGTTGATCTGATTGTCTGAGTTATCTGGGGAGCTGGAACTACAGAAATGCAATTAAAAGCACTGATCAGCCCAGGGTTTCTCTAGATGGGCACCATGGCAGCCATTCATGACGGCCTTCTCCAGTACTATTTTGTTATAATTTGATGGAATTGTATCTTTTTTATATAATTATGTAGTAAATATTTTAAATTTATAGTTAGGCTTCTAGCTGCTGGTGTTGTTCCTGCCTGCCTGGGTAAACTCCTGTTTGAACAAACCTCACGTCTACTCCCCTGACTGTAATGTTCTGTCTGAGAGTGGGTAGAGCGTTTCACGCTGTAATAAAGACAAAGAAACTCTATTACTGAGGGACGGTCTAAAGAAGAAAACTACTTTTTTTTTTATCACACTATAAGAGAAAACTTAGATGTCTGCCGTCACCCTTATATTACTTATTGCTTTATTTTATAGACTAATATTTGTAAGAAAATAAAGCAATTTAGAAATACTTGAGTCATATTTTAGAAGAGCAGGCACTTTTACTCAGCCACCTTATGGAATTTTTTGCCCAAATGAATAGAAATTGAGGCAGAGAGCAGTCAATACTCTTGCTTAAATTTTGCCATGTGTCCAGAAGAGAAAAATGAATTTTAATGTCATCCACAGTACAGAATTCTAAGTATTTCAACTTTCTGTAGGCCTGAAAGATGGCTTTGAATAAGAAACACCCTTACCTTGTTGAAGAAGAGAAGCAACTTTCTAGAACATGAGTTTTGTGGCTGCATTTGTTGGTTTAGATCATCTTAATGTATGAATTACCAAGTGAGATCTATCATGTGTCCATGTTTTCATATATAGAGGTGCCTTTATATGGTGATGATATTGGGAAAGAAAATTTATACAGTTAAAAACTAAGGAATGGCCCTGGCCAGTGTGACTTATGTGGTTGAGCCTTGTCCCGTGCACCAAATAGTTTCTGGTTTGATTCCCGGTCAGGGCACATGCAAGGTTGCAGGCTACATCCCAGGTGGGAGGGTGCAGGAGGCAGCTAATTCATGTTTCTCTCACATTTATGTGTCTCTCTCTCTTCCACTCCCTTCCTCTCTGTTTAACATCAATAGAAACCTACTTTAAAACAAACAAACAAACAAAACCTAAGGAATGGATATACCGTATTTTTCGGACCATAAGACGCATTTTTTTCCCCCAGAAGTGGGGGGAAAAAGTCCCTGCTTCTTATGGTTTAAATATAGCCTACACATATACTTTAAGAAAAAAGTTTTTTTTACTTGCCCGGCTCTGTGTGGTCTCTGTGTGCTTGCCCGGCTCTAAAATGGTTCTAAATGCTGCTGTTTACTTTACAGGGTTGATTACATGTGTTTATGACTGTGATGTTGGGTTTTAATGCACATAAAATATTTTAGGACACTATTTGTTTCAGAATCTTTTTTTCTTCATTTCCCTTCTCTAAAAACTGGTGCGTCTTATGGTCCGGAGCGTATTATGGTCCGAAAAATACGGTAACATCATGCATTTGTGACCAAACTATGAATTTTGAAGAATTTTACCCATTTCATTATTTAATCACCATTGTATATTTTAGGAATTTATAGCAGAACTAGAGGCCTGATGCACAACATTCATGCAAGAGTAGGTCTTCCTTCTCCTGGCTGCCGGCAACCAGCTTCTCTCTGGCACCTGGGACCGGGCTTCCCTCACAGCCCCAGCTTCGTCCCGAAGGTCATCCAGAAGGGCATCTGATCTAATTAGCATAGTATGTTTTTATTATTATAGATGATTTTCTAATCATATTTAAGTAGATGAAAATTCATAATGTAGTTCAGTCTTTAAACATTGATTTAGGCATTTTTTTTTAATAGGAAACTTCTAGATAAACTGTGTTATGCCATTGCCATATGTTAAGTACATTAAAACCTAGAAATGTTTAACTTATGTTTGATTCCAACAATTTGAATATTTTAATTCTACTGCAGACCTCATTTTTGGGAAAGAGCCATTGAGGGTGGGAGGTGTAAGTGCAGGAAACGCAGGGTTTATTCTTGTAATATTTATTTATTATTGTATTGTTTGCCATACAAACAACTGTAAGCCTACTTTTGCCCCTGTGTTTTGCTGGCAGCCAGGAGCAGGGCCAGATTCAGAAAGCAGGTGAGTGACAGGGATTCTACTGTTCATCTTTGTGACAAAGACATTGATGGCATCATGATGCCTGACTATTCTCTTTGGTATTTGCTCTAATAAACTTAATATTTTCCGGACTATCACATAGATAGTAGCAGACTATCTATGGCCCAAACTTAGGTTAAAAGCACACAATTCAAGCAGATGCAAGAAATGTGTTTAGCCTGTGGAGAAAAAAAAATTCTAATGCAGCAATAGCATTGTTAGTAATAAGTGAATTAAATTATAACCCCAAGATATTAATAAGCCATAAAATTAAATTCTGAGAGAGAAGGTTGTAAATCTTAGAAATAAAACCATCCATAGCAGTCATAAAAATTACCTTGTTATGATGCTTTCACTTCATTTAGACAGAGTATTCACTCTTATGATAGTTTATTTGAGAAGGATCATTATATATTTATATGAGTTGAGATGCTGATTCTTTGAAGAAAAGGCAAAGCCTTTATCCTTAGGTTGGAAACACATCTCTTTTATTGGGGGCTTCTGCGTAAAGTTTTACCCTGCTTTTAGAGACAAGTCAATAGAAAAATGACAGCAGACTTAACCTTGACTATTAATGTGGCCACAAGTTCTAAGCAGACTACCTTCATACTTTACTCTTTTCTTTTCGTTAGTGTTATTGCAGGGACCTTGTGCATACATTTGGAACAAAGATAAAACTGGGGCACAGGCATTTTTAACTGTATTAATATAAAAAACAAAGGTGAATAGTCAACTAATTTGACAACGTATATTTTAACCAGCAGGTCTTTTATTTTCTGTGATCAAGACTTCAAACTTTTTCTAAGGTGCCTAAGGTTGCACCAGGGCTTTTGTTTTGTTTTCTGCTAACAATGACATTCTACTATTAAGGCATAGATTATTTTACTAGAATAGGTTAGTCAGGTAACTAAATTGGTAGGCGCATCCCACCTTCAGTGCTGTGATCGAGGCAGACAATGCACCTTGGTGTGAAAGTGGTCCTTTCAGACAGAGAATCCCAGGGGAGTGACTCATGAGATTGGCCACAGTGCCAGTTACTATGCTCTCTTATTGAAGGTCACGTCCCTCGGACATCCTAACTCCCTTAACGCATAGTTGATATGGGACTGCCAGCACTTCCATGTTTCCCTTGAGCTTCATGTGCTTATTTTCATCATAAATATTTAAGATCCTTTGATTTAATGGTTCTTACTAAATAGGGTTCTTCAACAATGATTATTGAAAAATGGATAAGTGACTGAGTGGATGGATGGATAGGTCACATGATGCTTCCATTTTCATAACTGTTGTTAATTGAAAATGTCATTTGGGCAATATTACTTTGACTTTAATTTTAAAAATATAAATGTTTAAATTAAAAATTTAGGACAATAGCCATAAGTTCTGGCAGGAAACATTTGTGAGGTAATAGGAATATAATTATACAATTTGATTTATAAAACGGGGGTCGTTTATAGATCTTTTTTAAGAGGAACATAATTTCCCACAGTAAATTGGCCAAAAGAAGAGCAAAAAGTGCAATTTCATGTGAAAGATGTTGATAAAACACACATGTTTTTCATTTCCCAGATCCATTAAATGGGATCCCAGCTTAGAGAGCCAAGAAAACACCCAGGAGTTCCAAATATTTCCCTACTGGTAAAATGAAATGACAGAAGGACTTTGACCTTAGCAATGAATTTTCCAAATACATCTTACACGATATCGGAATTTTAGATTAAATAAATGTTCTTGCTGCTATCTTTTAGGGCATGAAATCTTAACTAATTATTTAAGCAGTATGAACTGATAAAAAGTCAGTTTCATATAAACTCAGATGAGAGCAAATTTAGAAGATAATTTTCCATCAAATGATCACATTATAGAGGGAAAGAAATTATATACATGGAAACTTGGATACTTATGTTACCAGTTGGATAAATCTATTCTCCTGTGTGTAACCCTGCTAGAGTAATTAGGACTTCTTATGATCATCTGATTTTTTTTGGACAGAGGTTGCTATTGACCAATTTTGGAGAAGTCCTAATATTTTTGTATTCTGTACCCCGTCTTTGTTTCCAGACCTCTGTGCACACCAACAACGCCCTGATTACCAAACTCTCTGATAATCACTATAAATGCATTACCCGGTTTAACACTCCCAAATCATCATGATGTATGTCTTTCTATGACCACTTATCAATGAGAAATCCGAGGCACTAGATAATGGGCATGAAGGGAGTAGACCCCCATGACAGACTTGGTGGGATATCTTGGTTATCACATAAGGTCACAAACGTGGACATGATCAGAGAGTTTCACAGCAGAAACTTAGGAATAAGCTCAAAGGTGGAATTACTGGAGAAGAAAGGCTAATGAAGTGCCAGCCCCCTAGGCCTCATCCACTCCCTGGAAAGCCATCACCAGCAGCCTTGAAGAAGGCTTATTTTAGAGGACTTCCTCATTAGAACATGGACATCTCAATGGGCTAAGGACATAGAGCATGTGGCATGGACTAAGGATTTTATCAGCATAAGACTCCATCTTAATTTTTTCACGTCCTGGTTAGGTTTGGCAGAAGACGGGGATCTTCCACACAACCTCGGAACCGCAGGGGCGCACCCTCATTTTCAGTTTTGAGTCAGTGAAGTTGATTGTAAATCAGTCACACAACAGTAAAATTGCTTTCACTTTGGGGGAGCTTGTTTGATTCCAGGTAGCATCCTCCTCAACAGCATTTACTAATATGCAATCTGCTCAGTTACTCAATTCTGGTTTTTCAAGAAGGTCTGAGAGAAGGGCTCAAGATCAGTTCATATCTCGCTTGCTTTTAGGAAACCCACTTATATTTGTTGAACCCAAGGCCCCTCAGTCCTTCCTGACAACAGATGCTTTTCCCTAAAGCACATCATGAGCTGCCCAGAGACACACTTTAGGAAAAGCTCTTTTATGGGATGAATAGAACACCACTTAGAGTCTGCTTATGCCCTTAAAGCAGAAGGTATATACCCAATACACTTCACATACACATAGTGGACAGAAATATAAAGCTTTAATATAATTGGTGAAATTGAAACTCAAATAGATGGTCAACATATATATTTTGTCACAGTTCTGTATAGCTGAATTAAAAAAAAAAAATTCTGCATGGGACCAGGCATCTTGAATAAAGTATGAATTTTAACAACCAACCTCAACTTGATACATAACCTGTGGGACTCTCATCAACAACTTTCTGTGTATTATTAATAGCAAGTAATGGTAATTTTAAAAATTAACTGAAATTTTCTCATGGGAAATAATTGGAGGAATATCATATCAGGAAGATAATGAGTTTATAAGAAAGAAAATTCTTGCCAATGGGAGATCAGACTAAGAGGCAAAGGAGTCAGGACATAAGAAAAATTTAACTTCATTTGAATCTTCTAATAAATTGAATCCTTGGAGTATTGGATGAAAAGCAGGGTCGCAGAATACATTCATATATATATATATATATATGTGTGTGTGTGTGTGTGTGTGTGTGTATGTATATTGTGTGTGAATAAATGTATATTTGTGTGTATATATACATATATACACACAAATATACATTTACATCAGTATGTATTAATATTCTAGTGCCATGTAACAAAATTAGCATACGTTTAGTGGCTTAAAACAACACTCTTATTTATTTATTTATTATCATCTCACAGTTCCAAGGGTCATATGTCTGGGCCCATGTAATTGATTGCTCTGCTCTGTCTCATAGGCTGAAATCAAAGTGTCCAGAGATGCAAACTTCTCTGAAGTTCTGGGTTCTCTTGTCAGCTCCCTGATTGTGTGTGTGTGTGTGTGTGTGTGTGTGTGTGTGTGTGTATGTGTGTGTGTGTATATGGATATAATTAATTTTTTTACAGATAGGAAATGATAGGGGTAGAAAGCTAGAACCATCGATGAGAGAGAAACATCAATCAGCTGCCTCCTGCACACCCCCTACCAGGGATGTGCCCACAACCAATGTACATGCCCTTGACCGGAATCAAACCTGGAACTTTTCGGTCCGCAGGCCAACGCTCTACCCACTGAGCCAAACCAGTTTTGGCAGCTCTCTGATTGTTTAAAGAATTTAGTTCTTTGCAAATTTATGACTAAAGTCCCTGTTTTCTTTAGGCTGGGGGTCACTGGAGCTCCTAGAAGTTGCCCTCAGGTGCCAGGCACGTGGCCCTCTCAAAGTGTGGCAGCTAACTTCTCCCAAAGCCAGGAGAATCGAGAGAATGGACATGTCCATCAATCCTAAGTTTCCTTGTTCCCTGTTGTAACCCTCCCTCATGCACTGAGTGCTTCTCAGTCCCATGGAGCCGCTTCTCTGCTTTCTGACCTTTCGTTTTCCATAATTTTATATGTCCTTCCTTTTTGTTGGATTCTTTCTCTCAGAATAATTATTTTCAGATTCTTCTGTGCTGTGCACATATCAACAGTTCATTTCTTTTATTGTCGAGTCTGTTCTATTACTTGGATATAAGATGACATATTTAGCTATTTACCTCCTGATAGACATATGGGTTGTTTCCAGTTTGGGGCTATTACAAATAAAGCTTTTATGAGCATTCATGTACAAGTATTTGTATAGACATGTACTTTCTTTTCTCTTGGGTAAATATCTACGAGGGAAATGGCTCAATCATATAATAAATGTGTTTGTAAGTTTTTAAGAAATTGTCAATAGATTTCAAAGGGACTGTGTGATTTTTACATCCCTACCAGCGGGGCAGGAGGGAGAGTTCCAGTTGCTCGGAAGCCCACCAGCACCTGGCTGGCAAGTTTCTGGTTTCTTTGGTTTTGTTTTGTTTTAGCCATTACAATACTTAATTTGTGGTGATTTACTTATGGTTTTAGTTTACTGTTTTAAAAATTATCTCAGCATGTCATAATTTGATGTTTTAAGTGAATGCCTCATATGAAACCTCAAAAAGCAATTGAAAGAAAAAAAGTCCTGCATCTCATGTTAAAATGTGTGCTATGAGAAGGTAATAAACAAAAGAACAGACTTTGTTATCAGGGGTTTCAGTCTAATGAGACTGAATTGACCTTCTTTATCCTTGAGTGATGCCTATGCTGGCACACGTAGCCCCTGCCATCATAAAGTAATATTGAACTTATTAATAAAGACCTGTATTTTTAAAGCAAGGGTCCATAAACAGCATATGCTCTAAGTCCATTTCAGCAAGGAGCCTGGCCACTGGCCCAGCCAGGTGGGCACAGAGTCAGGAAGGGGAGGACAGCGGCATTTTCAATCTGGAGATGACAGTGCTGCCACACCACCAGATGAGGTTTAAAGCATTCCTATCATGTGGCTTCCATTTTAAGTGAAATAGAGCGAGCTCACACATGTCCTGTCTCGTTTCTCACACCATTGAGTTTATGGCCTGAATTGGGGCTTTTTATTTTTTCATTTGGGAGGCAGTATCCAAAAGATGCTGTGATCAAAGACGCTGTAAAAGGAGAAAAATGCAGTCATCTGTCTTCTGGTGTGTGTTGTTGTGGATGGGAGCAGCACCTTGACAGGGTATTACATCAGAGACGCCGTGGTGATTACTTCTGTTAAAAGCCTATGATGTCACCAACACAGAGAACTCTGGAGTATTGTCCCCAGATAGATTCTGAGCAAAGAAATCTAGTCCTAATCATTAGAATAGTGACAAAATCATGACTTTAGTAGATGTTCAGGTAAAGCTGATGGTGTGGACACACATGGCTGCTTTCTGTCATATTGGAAATTCACTAATAAAATAGTAAAAATATTAAAGGGATAATTTTTCTAACCAGAAACCTGCAAAGACAATTCTTACTATGTCTGACTACATGACAGGGGTGAAGTAATGACATGCTCATAGACCCTAAACAACTACCCCTCAAAACAGATGAGCCCTTAACTGGGATTGGAAGGGAACTGCACAAGAGACAGAAATTGATGGTGGTTTTCAGCACTCAGGTGCAGATAGTGCTCTCCTGGTGCTAAGAGTAAACACTGCGTTTTGACCTAACAAAGTGTAGCTTGGTAATATGATGATGATGATGATGGAAGATGCGACTGCATTGGTGTTGAAGATGCAGGGAGGGAGGTGGGAAGTTAAGGGCTAAATCTTCATTTTCCATAGTGCACAGTGAATGGACAGTGCCTGGTGAAAAATTTATTATTCGTTCTATGGACTACATATCAAAATGCTTAACTAAAAATTGATGGGGAAGGATGGAACAGTTTTCTGTTTTATAATACAGCTTAGAGAGCAATTTATCTCTTATATGTATGTTTAATATGGACAAATGTCATTTTAGAATTGTGGTGTGTTTTGTGTTGTGGATTTTCCCTCTAATGAAACATCCTTTGTTTTCAAAGGGAGGAATCTCCATGTTGTTCTCTGACCAAAGTCAGACCTCTTATATTTGGCCCTATTTCTGGGGATATAGAGTTTAAACATTTTGCCAAATAATTATTTTAATGCTTTGGATTAATTTTCATAATTGTAGCCTTAAATTCCAACCCCCCAGCACTCACTGTGCCAAACCTTCAGATCTCTCTGCTCAGCTCCCAGGACCTTCCAACCTGTGTGCCAGGGAGAAACCTGGTAGTGAGGAAAGGGAGGAGAAACTGACAAGTGCCCCTGAGATATTAACCAGGGAAATCTGGTGAAAAACTCTTAGCCACTAAAGGTCAATATCATTCGGATACCTGCTAGTCTGTCACTTTGAATCTGTTATTCCGGAGCTTAAAATACCCATTAATCGCAAACTGAACAAACTGTGGTTCAAAAAACAGGTAATGGTTCCATCATGTTAACTTTAATCTTATAGATAAGACACCTAAATTTAACATCTGAATAATTAGCCTTTGGTCAATTATTAAGGGAAAGCAAGATGAATTATGGCAATCATGATTTTTATTCACATATAATTATATCCATTTTCTCATGTCCATTGTTGACGCAGGAGAAGTTGTGCAGATCCTTTTGGAGTTGCCTTGCAAACAGAACATCCTCCTAAATGCCTAATGTAACCAAAATAGGCTTTAACTTTGTAGAGTACCTGATGGGCATATTAAGAAACCAAGTGTTATAGAATCCTGGTTTAGCTGGAGAGATGCCTGGCTCTATTTATGGTGTGTGCTGAGCACAGCCCATGCCTTTTCTCTCCCAGGAGTACCAGCCTTGTAATACCAACCCCTGCCCTGAGCTGAAGAAGACCACTCCCTGGACACCCTGGACGCCTGTCAATATCTCTGACAACGGTGGCCACTATGAGCAGCGATTTCGGTACACGTGCAAAGCCCGCCTCCCCGATCCAAACTTGCTGGAAGTGGGAAGACAGAGGATTGAAATGCGGTACTGCTCCAGCGATGGGACCAGCGGCTGCTCCACGGATGGTGAGTGGGGGCTCCTCTGGTCTAGCCCACTTCCATGGACAGGCATGTGATCTTTTCTCTACTTTCAGAGAAGATCGAGGGGGTATTTTTTCTTTCAATGACTTATGGCTTAGCAATCTTTCTAACAACACATTCCTCTAAAGCAGAACTGGCTGTATAGCAAATTGATAGAAAACAGCCTTACTATAAAAATGTAGTTACATATTGAGATGGTCCCATGAATTCAGCTTTCAAAATAACACTATATTTATAGCAAGGACACAGTAGTTTGTGAGAGATTTATTTAGTATCAGAAAATATTATGGAATGGTCAGTGATCTTTCCACAATTCTTTTGGCACTAAAATTTGCAATAAGCCTTTATTTTATTTATCTCAAAATTGGACAAAGGAAACAGAAATCTCTCTCTCTCTCTCTCTCTCTCTCTCTCTCTCTCTCTCTCTCTCTCTCTCTCTCTATATATATATATATATATATATATATATATATATATATATATAATTTTTTTTTAAGTGTGCCTAGCCAGCATGGCTCAGTGGTTGAGCGTAGACCTATGAATTAGGAGGCCATTGTTAGATTTTCTGTCAGGGCACCTGCTTGCCTTGTGGGCTCTATTTCCAGTAGGGGATGTGTAGGAAGCAACCGATCAATTATTCTCTCTCATCATTGATGTTTCTCTCTCTCTCCTTCTCCCTTCCTCTCTGAAATCAATAAAATTATATTAATAAAAGAATGCAGCACATGAGAACCCTTTAATAGTCTTTGAAATAAATTTGTCCCTTGTGCTTGTATAAATCTCATCAATGACATTAGTTGAATGGGGTAAGCTCTGGGGTGGACCAGAAAATCCACACTCTGCCTGGGCATTTCTGCATCATTCTCCATCTCTTCTACCATTCTCATCTAATGTCACACAATCTGGCCAAGTCTTAAAAGAAAACCCGTGCCCATAGATGGGTCCTCACAGCATGGTTTGGCGAAAACAGCAATAGTAATGATATCTTGCACCCAACCATCTCTTCATATTTCCCAGCACATCTGTGTTTATAATTCTTAGTCTCCTAACATGAGTGTGATAGAGAAAGCACAGTCACCATCAAGGTAATTTTTACAGAAAGAGCTTCAGACTCAAGGTGGCTGGCCTTAAGGAACCACAGAGCTGGTGAGTCACCACCTTGGACTGACGCAAGTGGAATAAATTCTTGGAGGTGCAAGAAATCTCCCGCACTGCCCAAGGGAAGCTATTTTTTAAAAAAAATATACATATATATATTTTATTGACTTTTTACAGAGAGGAAGGGAGAAAGATAGTTAGAAACATCGATGAGAGAGAAACACCGGTCAGCTGCCTCTTGCACACCCCGTACTGGGGATGTCCCCACAACCAAGGTACATGCCCTTGACCGGAATTGAACCTGGAACCTTCAGTCTGCAGGCAGATGCTCTATCCACTGAGCCAAACCAATTAGGGCCCAAGGGAAGCTCTTAAACAAGTGGCTGTGAGTTAGGGCCACCAAGGCTCACGTCACAGAACTCCATGCCTCTTAGCGCTACCAGCCTGGGTGCTGGGAAGGCCATCAGCAGCCGCTTCTGTCATACTGCTTTACTGACATTAACTATCTAAGCTAATGACATAACTCTGTCCTCACCTCAAACCATGCTGCTTAATGTTGTTCAGCAACCAACAAGCTTGCTTCTTGTTTCTTTGGAAAAAGAGAAAACTGCTTTAGTAGAGAGTTTTGTGTGAATAAGTCTACAATTTAAATAAAACAAATAAACACCATTCACGTATTCACTTATTTCAGAGCTGTTTGTGAACTATCTTAATTTTTAGGATACCAAAGTAAAAAAGAAGAAAGAAAGAAAGAAAGAAAGAAAAAAAGAAAGAAAGAAAGAAAGAAAGAGAAAAGGAGTAACTGTTTTTCTATATATTAACTTTATTCTCTTTTCTGGATATAGATTTTGTTTTTCTTCTATTCTCAGATACATACAAAACCAAAGCTAATGTTTGTTTTAAATGCTAGTACTATAAACTAAGGATAAATTTACTACACTATTATGAAGCAGTCTATATTCCCTCCCAAAGTGTCCCCTGGGCATGGCTTAAAAATACTTCCTTTCTTGTGTCTTAATGGCTTCAGGTTCTAAAGAGCATCCACACGTTTTTGGTATTGATATCTTGGAAATACAAAATTGGACTTGCTTGCCTCTGACCACACAAGATGAGGCTTAATTGTGAATAGTTGTCCTTTATTGATTAGCCACAAAGTACTGGTTCGTCACAGCAAGACATTTCTAATCCATTTTCTCCAAAGAGCATCCTGCCTTGGTTTCTGATTCAGTTTTTAAATAAACAAGATTATGTCACAATGGATAGAACTGTTGGTGCATTTGTCTTCCACACTTAACCAGAACTTTGTGCATACTTAGAGACTTTTTGGTCAATCTTTGTCATTCTGCCTACATTTGAGAAAATTACTGAATGTTTTCTAGTATTGTACGTGGGTGGCATGCTCAGTTAAATGCACAGGAGTTCTGACTGTGGCTAATTAAATGAGTTACTAAGTGCAAAGTGCTGGGAGCAGACCTGACCCACAGGTTTCAGAGACTGTTTTTAACAAGACAACTCCCGACCCTCACCCCCACTATTGATTGCTGCTGCCTCCGTGTATACATTTGTTCTTGGGGAAGGATGTTTTGCTAGTAAGTGGGCTCTGAACTTCATGGGAGCATTTGCTACAGGAATAGGTCATGCAGGAATATGCTGGGTTCCGGGCAGTGAGTTCAGCCCCATTGCAGGGACCTGGAACAGACACGTGTCTCCACTGACTGAAATTCAGATGCATGATCTACACACCTTTCACCAGTCTTACTTCACTTGGTGAAGGTTAACATGGAAAGGACTAGGTTTAAAAAATGTCTGAATCAGTTCTTCTTACAGACCATATTCTTTTATTAATTTTTAAAAATATATTTTATTTTATATTTTATTTTATTTTTACAGAGAGGAAGGGAGATGGATAGATAGTTAGAAACATTGATGAGAGAGAAACATTGATCAGCTGCCTCCTGCACACCTCCTACTGGGGATGTGCCCACAATCCAGGTACATGCCCTTGACTGGAATTGAACCTGAGACCTTTTCAGTCCACAGGCCAATGCTCTATCCACTGAGCCAAACCAGTTAGGGCCAGACCATATTCTTGATAGTGAGTCCAAGGGCAGTGTGTTGAGGAACTCCCAAGGGAAGTGAGAAACTTGTGTTTTCTTTGTAAAAAGTTTCTCAGAAAAACAAGTGAACTACAAATGCAAGGCCTAGAGCCTGTGTGAGGACTCCCCCCATTCACAAAGTGATTTCTTATTTGCACCTGTAACCTAATAAGAACTGCAGAGAAAGACCCGTGAGTGACGAGAGGTTAGCTCTCCACTGCTTCTTCTTTTGATTTGGGGTTTGAAGTGCAAGAAGCGCTCTGCTAAAATTGAGGGTGTGGTTACAGAAACAAAGCAGGCCGCAGATACACAAGGCAAGTTAGACTCTGGGCACTTCAAGGACTGACACCTTCGCCTTTCCCTTGGCAGGTCTGTCTGGGGATTTCATGCGTGCCGGGAGATACTCTGCCCACACCGTCAACGGGGCCTGGTCAGCCTGGACGTCGTGGTCCCAGTGCAGCCGAGACTGCAGCAGGGGCATTCGGAACCGGAAGCGCGTTTGCAACAACCCTGAGCCCAAGTATGGGGGCATGCCCTGCCTGGGCCCGTCCCTGGAATACCAGGAGTGCAACATTCTGCCCTGCCCAGGTAAGTGGACTGAGGAATCTGAGAAAAATCAAGGGCCTTGGCAAACCTTCTGATGGCGGGGAGGCTCCACTGGCTTCCCTGGCTTTATGTTTACACACGAGAGAGAAAGAGAAATGCATAGTTTGGAGATATTAAGGGCTCAGTTCCAAACCACTGCAATGAAGCAAATAATGCAATAAATCAATTCACAGGCATTTTTTGTTTTCCCAGTGCATATAAAATTTATGTTTACATTATGCTATAGTCTATTAAGTGAGCAATGGCAGTAGGTCTAAAAAAAAACATTGCACGTATATTAATTTAAAAAGACTTCGTTGCTTAAGAATGCTAACCATCATCTGATCCTTCAGCATGTTGTAATCTTGCTGGTGGAGGGTCTAGCCTTCAACTAATCCCAATAAAGCAAAGTACAATACAATGAGGTATGCCTGCCTATACAGACATACACATACAACTATATAAACCACAGATTATATCTTCCAACAGCATTGGCATAAGAACAGATAGAACCTAGGCTGCATTATATTCATGTATTTCTTCAGTTTACAAGAAATGGAAACCTCCTCATGAGCACCTGTGAGCATGGTTGGCCCTAGGCACTGTGCCTGGTGGAGAAGCCAGCCCTGCTGCCATGGTTAGGAGAGAGGCTCCTCTTGAAAGTGGGGCCTGGCCCCCACCCAGACTCTGATGGGCCCGGCCCTGAACTGGCTACTGCTCACCACAGATTCCTGTTCCAGGGAATAGTTATCAAAGGTGACCCACCAAGATGCCTTGGTCAGCTCAGGAGTCCACTTTTTCCTAAGTTGGGTCTCTAAACACTCACTCTTCCCTCTTGGAAGCTGTGTGTCTGGGTCTTCCTCCTGAGACCTGGCTTTTCACTTCTTGGAATATTCCCAAAGAAGCGCCGAGTGCATAAAAGGAGCTAAAAGAGTCCTGGGAACCTCTGTCTTCCTGGACAGGGCCTTGTCTGCACACACAGCCCCACAGGCTCCATTGCCATATCTGCCCTCTCCTGCCGCAGCTCTGGGCGGGGCCCTCTCACGTGCATCTCTTCTGCTGACCTTCGCACTAGTCTGATACCTCAGGCCATCCGAGTGCTGGTCTGCAGTGTGTGCTGCCTCTGACTCAGTCAAAGTGAAAGCTCCAGGAGGGCAGGGGCTGGGATGAGAGTGTCACTCACTCACTGCAGTGTCCTCACTCCCAGCACGGGCCTGACACTAGGAATGTTGACCAGTCACTGTTGAAGGATGGGAAAGCAAGCAGTTGGTTTTTTATCTTTCTTCCTTCAGTCAGTTGGTCAGCAAACATTTTCGGATAGCCTACTATGCACTAGTCACAGGGTAAGAAAGATGCAGTGAGATTGTGCAGGTCAGAAGGAACCTAGAGTTCAGCAAGGAGGGCATCCTGGAATAATGCCAGCCCCGTATGGTTACCAGCTATTGGGCTGCATATTTTGGATATAGATGCAGTGGTTACATTAGCTAAGGATCCTCTGAGCTAGAATCATGGCCACTGCCCTAAGCAAGCTGCTCCTGAGCTGAGTCTGGAACGAGTTGGGCAAACAGATAAGCTGAGATGGGAAAGCGGAAAGGGATCATTCCAAACACCAGATGCAGTGTTTTTAAAGATACAGAAGCTTGAAAGTATAGCATCTCTTTCAGTAGTTATAAGCAACTTGCTGAGTTCTTTGAATAAGAAACTGGGTTGAAGCCATGCATTTGGTGGATGGGTAGATGGATTGATGGATCATGGTAAAATGAGTGGATGGCTGGCTGGATGGATAGATCAATGGATGGATGGGTGATAGATGAATGTATGGGTGATGGATAGGTGAATGGATAATGGATGCATGGATGGATGGATAATTGAATTAGTAGTTGGATGTTTAGATGACAGATGAGTGAGAGGATGGATGGACAGATGAGAGATGGATAGATGGATGGATGGATGGATGGATGGATGGATGGATGGATGGATAGTGGACTATGGATGATGAATAGATGAATGATGAATGGATGGATGAATAAATATGTACATTAAACTAAAAATGCACAGTTCCCAGCTTTGTAGTTGAGGTTCTCAGTAATGTCCCTGCTCGTGCAGCAGCTCTGCGCCTCCTGGGCTGTCTTTGCCTAATTTCTCCAGCCTCAGGAGACTTCAGACCATCCAGCCTTCCCAGCCAAGTGATGCAGAGGGGCTGGGAAAGGTCACAGAGCCAGGATTTTCTCACAGCCCCAGCACTGAGAGTGGAGGATTCATCCCCCAGGGCTGGGAGGGAGACCATGGGCAGCATCATTAGATTAGGGTCGGTGCTGTAACTGAGCAGGCTTGGTGACGTGGGAATGTCAGGCTCCCTCAATGTCCTCTTGCCTCCCAGGCTCTAGACATGAGTCCTCATTGATGTCAGCAGAGTAGGCAGACTCTCCAGATTCCAGTATGCTGCCTTGTCCCTGAAAACAGGCTCAGTGCCCATGTCAGAGATATCCATGAGCATGGTCTGGTGGCTGTGTTTATTTTAGTTTGATGGTCAAGACGGTATCATGTATATATAACCTTCATATCTTGAAATAGCTGTGTCTTCATTTTCTTTCTGAAAGCCAAGATTCCATAGAGGGTTGTGAAAATAGTCAGAGTTGCCCTCTTCAATTCCCACTTGGGTGTGGGTGGATTCGAGGGGCTGAGTTGGACAAATGTCAGTTCGCTCTCCCACCTCCTAGAAAATTCCTGAACACATGACACGTAACTCATCAAGGAGGGGTCAGAGCCTTCAGGGCTCTGAGTGCAGAACTGCTCAGCCATGAGGAGTCCAGTTACAAGGCTATTTTTACCACTCTCCTTATGAATTTACTCTCCCTTAGCCCCATTTGGTCCATTATGTTATTCATAGCACCAATTTACATTTGCACCAACTGGGTACAAGGGTTCCGATTTGTCCACATCCTTTCCAACACTATTGTCTACTATTAGCTGTTGTTTTTTGACAATAGCCATTCTGACAGATGTGCGGTAATAATCTCCTTATGATTTTGATTTGTATTTTCTCATCTATTAAGAATGTTGGACATCTTTTCATATACCTAGGGGCCATTGATCTGCAGATTCACTATGCAGTAGCAAAGTCCAAGATCTCCAGACCACATGGTTGTTCTAAGTCCAGTTCCAGCGCCCATCTAGATGAGGCATTGGAACTGAGCCCAAACAGCCTTGTGCACATTCAAACATCTGCGCTCTGTGACACCTGCTCTTCTGAGGCACTCTGACTTATGTGTGCCTTAGTGTGGGGTGTGTACACATACCCACTTGAGACGAAGCTTCAGCTCAGTTTGCAGTGAGAATAGACATGGCAGTGGGTGTTTGAATAGTTTAAAGTTCTAGGCAAATCTCTGCCAGCCTTTTTTTTTTTCTGGTATTATAACCAATGTCAGATATTCATTCTCACTTTCTGACATGCTTATTGCCTATTAGGGAAAATGTTGAATTCTTCAAGTCTGTATAAAAATCACAAAATTCCCAGTTCCATGTCAAAGATTTTTTTTCTCTCTCTTTTTTTTTTTTTTTTACTTTTTTGCAAATTAAAATATCACCATAAACATGATGTTTCTGCTTATATGTTCCCAAAATGCTTTATTTTTATTTCTGCCTATATCTAAAGAGACATATTATGTTGTAAAAAGATCTATTAATTCACCATGGGTGTATTCACATATAAACTAGGTCATTCTACCTAAAATAGCCTTATATCTTTAACGGTTTTGGCATTCCCTTCCTTTATTGTTTTTGCTTTATTTTATGAAGGATGTGGAGGAAATAAAACACGATACTATCTCTATATTGCAAATCTGTCATCAGCTTTTTTATGCAGTTTGCTGTGGTTATGATTGCTTTTGCTAATTGGAGTCTAATGACATCTTGACAAAGTCCTGCAGCTTTGCTCTGGGACTCAATAAAACAGGGCAGGTCTGGCTGACAAAAGGGCAGATCAGCAGGGAGTTAGACAAATGGCAGATCATATCTGACAATGTCAGACAGAAGCCAGCGTGAGGTCTCAGTTTAACAAGCAGGAGTGAGTACCGAGAGCCAGGTGGGTCAGCTGACCCAGTGCTCAGGAGGCCCTTCCACAGGTATCAGGAGCCCAGCCTGGAGAAAACAGGAGAATGGCTCAGGGTCATGGGCAGGCATGGTGGTGGTTCATCAGGAACCGGTTCTGCCTAATGTCCGAGTTAGAAACCTTGCCTTCATATCCAACCTGAAGTCTGGCTGCAGGTAGCAGGCCCTCTCTTTAGTCCTTCACATAAACACACCGTCCAGTCTGCATGGTTCAGATTTCATTTGGTTGTTTGGTGCCTGCATCTAAGAACCCACAGTTCTTCCTCACAGGACCTGTTACCCTTTCTTTATGTCTCTGTCCTGGAGCATATTATAATCCCATTAGTAAGGAAGGCTGTGACTGGAACTGCCTGTCCTTGGCTATAAGCCTCCTCTGGCCAACTCAACTGAGTGGTTAGCAAAGGTGAGAGCAAGTGAAGGCGTCACATACATCACAGCTGAATGTGGTTCAAGGTTATTTCCAGGGATGTGGGGTTTTCTGTTGCATACACTGTACTCCTCTGTCATCCTCACGCTTACATGTTATGTTTAGAGAGATTTCCTGAAGGGACAAATCAGAGGATCCAAAACTGTGAAGGGAGGAATATGCAAAACAGATTCTCTCAAACAGGAAGATCCCTAACCACCCTACTGTGCATGGTCAAGTGGCTTCTCGGATATGGTCCTGCCTGCACCCTATCTGCAGCCTCATCGGTTTGGTCAGCTTTGCGTTTTAGAAGCAGCTTGACTTTGTGTCTTTCCCCAGTGGATGGCGTGTGGTCTTGCTGGTCCTCCTGGTCCAAATGCTCAGCGACGTGTGGCGGTGGACACTACATGAGGACCCGCTCCTGCACAAACCCAGCGCCAGCCTATGGCGGGGACATCTGCCTGGGGCTGCACACGGAGGAGGCGCTCTGCAACACGCAGCCCTGCCCCGGTGAGTGGTGGGACGTTGGGACACACGTAGCCCTCTCCTTGACTTAGAAATGATGAATTGCTGATGCTACATCATCGGTACTGAAAGAGGAGAACACTACCACCCATCTGCCACCCTGCCACCTGGAACTGACTTCATAACACATGTTCTGCAATAAAATGGTTCTCAACCTGGCATAGTTTCAGAACGAGTAGCTGAAACCGGTTATGACAAAGCCTTTGCAAAATATTTCATTAATCTCAGCTAATTAAATCTGAGATTGTGTGGTTGAGAATCAAGGTGGGGAGCATAGAGGTACCGAACTCTGAGGCTGGCTGACACTGGTGCCCCCTGGATGTGTCATCCAGTCTCCCCATCTGGAATTAGCTTCGCCTTCTGACTTGGAATGACTTGGAATGAAGATGACACCTAACTTTGACACTGAAACAGTTTTACTTTTTTTTTTTTTTTTAATAACTTGTTTTTGCATTTCTTTCTAGAATATTCCATGTGTATTGAAAAGTGCCTAAAACCCAAATTCTTATAGTCATTCTGAAAACTGACACATTTCTAAGGGAAAATTGTACCCTTTATATGGATCTCTCTTCCCATTGGGTCAAGGCACAAGCTTTATTTCTAAACTTTCTGAACTACAAAGATAATGCTTGCATTTAAAAAGAGAGGGAAAGCAAACTACATAGAAAAAATGCTTTTATGTTGATTAATATTTCATAAATAATATTAAGAGTTCATTTTTGTAACCTCCTTATTTCAAATATGAGTGTTTTTCTGGCCCCCGTCTGCAGGCCTGGGCAAATGTAACACATCCTGGCAACTCTTACACTTCAGGGTGAAGGGTCCTATTATCACTCAACTCTTGGCCTTCACCCAAGACTTGTGCATCGATCTTATGAGCAAACACGGGACAAGATGAATTCTGCCTCAAAGATAGCCTGGCTTTGGGATATTGATTCTGCAGAATTGTTTTTTATAAGAGAAGAGAACGCTTACATTGTAGATTTCTCAGGAGCTCAGCAACTGGGCTTTCTCATAGATGCCCCTGTTTCTCTTGCCCAAGTGCTGAGGCCTGTGGGAGTCTCTCAGGAAAGCCTGTGAGGGCTGCACTTAGCAGAGGAGCACTGCCCTGATGGAAATAGTGTCTGCCTTGATTATTTCTGTTCCCTTGCCACTGGCGGCCTGTGCACTGTTGGACATCAGTGATTAGCTTATTGAGCGTCTAATTCAATCACTAAAGCATTCAAATCATGTGGTTTCAGCAAATGTAATTCTAGCATATTATTTCAGGTCTGTGGTATACCAGTTCTTTTATTCATGCACGTGTGTATTTTATCTACTGGACTTTTAAGAAGATAGGAGTACATTTTAATTATATACAGGCCCATTAAAGCTGATAGGAGGGCATAGAGTCACACATGTAACATGACAGTGCTTCCAGGGTGATTAATCTTAGTGCATCTTGTTGCCTCTTCTCCCTGCTTCTGGTCACTGCAGAGAGCTGGTCGGAGTGGTCAGACTGGTCGGAGTGTGATGTGTCTGGAGTCCAGGTCCGCGCCCGCCAGTGCATCCTTCTGTTCCCCGTGGGCAGCCAGTGTTCCGGAAACAGCACAGAGAGCCGGCCATGTATATTTGATTCCAATTTCATCCCAGGTAAGGGCAGAGTGAGAGCAAGTTCACTGCCCGCATTCAAAGTGGAAATGAGTCCTCCTTTAGAGTTGTAACTGTCCTTTGAGGTCCCTTTTGGTGAAACAGATGATTCTGCCAATTCTTGAATTTTCACGATGATTAAAGTGTAGGTTTATAGATAGATGCAAGTTTAGACTTAAATTTAGCCTATGCATTTTAAGATTTTTCAACCACAGACATTTTTAAGCACAGTGTTATTTCTACAATTTATTGACTATAACACATGTGAAGATTTTGCCCCAAAAATGCAAGTGGTGCATTTGGTTATTTTAATTATTAGGTAAAATGTTTTGTCAATGCTTGTGTGCATGTGCGTGCACGGAGAAGAAGGACCATTTTCTTTATGAAAACTTAGTGTACTTGGGAAGGGGGACCCCATCATGGCTCTTGGAGAAGAGGCGTCTGGCCCTCTTGCCACTGCCTTTCCTATGTCAAATCTATGCCACTGCCTGTTCCATGTCAAATCGAGTTCTTAGTGGTAGGTGATCACCTGTCACCTGCACACTATACTGTAGGTCTGGTGTATATACTGACATATCATTTCACACATGCCTACTGTGTGGGTTAAAACTAAGACATGGACCAAAGCAGAGACCAGCTTTAACAAGGCAATAGTAGGTAATAGCTTATCTTCCTCCATTTATGGAAGAGATAATGTTTTATTTATTTATTTTAAATATATTTTATTGATTTTTTTACAGAAAGGAAGAGAGAGGGAAAGAGAGTTAGAAACACTGATGAGAGAGAATCATCGATCAGCTACCTCCTGCACACCCCCCCAATGGGGATGTGCCTGTAACCACGGTACATGTCCTTGACTGGAATCGAACCTGGGACCTTTCAGTCCAGAGGCTGACGCTCTATCCACTGAGCCAAACCGGTTTTGGCGAAGAGATAATGTTTTAGAGAAAAGTATAAGCTTTAGCCTTGTAGGGCACTTTAGTCATAAAGCTGCAATGTTTATTGTTGTTTCTCTTTTTAATCATAGATGTATTTTTAATTCTTGGTACCTAAGGAAAAATCAATATGGAAAGATTAATGTTTCTGGTATCTCAATGGTGTTTCATTGCGCAGGTGGATTTCTCCTCACAATGGTGTCTCCCATTGTGGCCTAGCGAGCATCAATGGGCTCTGAACAGGGACTTATTGTTCTGGCCATTTCCTTGGAGCTCCGGATGATCAGTCCCCTCTGTAGGGAATGTGACAACATGGCTTTGATGAAACAAAAGACCTGAGGCAGGAACACCACAGGCCAACACTGTGGGCTCCACAGCCGGCAGGATGCATTGTCACCAAAAATTCACTCATTCTCTGGTCTCCTTTTGAAGCTGGTGCCCTGGCTCTAGCTCAGGGGACCATTGCACTTTCTATCTGTGCTAATGAATCTCACCCCTTCCCAATCAAGGTGACCTGGACCAACTGCAGCTCAAGTTGGTTGAACAAAGAAACAAATATAACTTTAAAAAATCAGGCTTTTGGAACTTTGGCTCACATAAAACTCAGTATCATTGGACGTTTTGTAAATGAATCACTGATATAATATTTCTTCCCAATGCCCTTTACACATTGTGATTGGATTTTTTTTCTTTTTCCAGAAGTATCTGTGGCAAGATCCAGTAGCGTAGAAGAGAAAAGGTGTGGGGGTAAGTTCTTCCTTTTAACTATAGTCTAATTGATTTCTGATATTTTTCTGCTCTTTGGCCAAAGAATGTTTCTATGTTTTTGCCTTTGGCAAAAAAAAAAAAAAAAAAACTATAACAGACTGGAGAAATTCCTGGATCCCAAACACCTTCTGCTTCGGTAGTATACATGCTGAGAGTCAGTATTTGACATTTGGATTAGTGGTTCTCAAGTGGGGTTCCCGGGTCAGCACCATCAGCATCACCTGGGACTTGAGAGAAATACAGATTCTCAGGCCCCACCTTGAGCTGAAGAATTAGAGCCTGTTTGAATGGGACTGGGCACTCTGTGGTTTAATAAGCCTGTTCAGATGACCGGTGAATGCTAAGCTTTAAAAATCTGTGATCTTGATACCTTAATACTGTTTAAGTACTAAATATAGATATTAGAGTTCCCATGAGTAAAACAGTATTCCAACAGTTTGTTTATATTTATAAATCCTGACAGCCAACCTCAAATCTTCAGACTGCTGGAATGACAAAATTGTAAGGGGGCATAAGATTCTACTGGTATAACTCTAAAGGAACATGTTAAACTTCCCGGAACCCTGAATGACAAAAATCAACATTCTCTGGTTCAAGTCTGTGATGAATTTAGACTCTGCTGTGTATGACTATTTTGTCTGGAAGGGAGGGGTTGACTGTCTGTATATCCAAGCCCAGTCCCTGTCCACCTTTGCCAATCAACAGCAACACAGTCTTGTTGTATGTGTGTGTCCATAGACTAATGACCTATTAATAACCACCCCTACTGTAATCCATCCTCTAGGAAAGTCCCAGGCAACTCACTTTATGCTCAGGTGGAATCTGGAGCTTCTAGGCATATCTTAGGAATGCACTTACCATTATTAACTACATTTAATAAGAGTTCGCTTTCTGCTTATTCAGCCATCTTGTAACCCATTCACTCAGTGATCTTTGCTGAGTACCCACTCTGTGCTAGTTTTCTGAGTGGACTGAAAGAGCCCCCTGGAGCAAGTAGACAATCATATCCTCAGAGGGTCAATGTCTGGTGCCTCATCTGTGTCTGGTTATTGAGTCCACAGACTGTGAGTCACTAACTTGGGATCCAGCTGGAAGATGAATATAAGCCACTTTATATAAAACTAATCATGAGAATCCCCTAATATTCTGAGATCAGCTACTCCATGCCAGATATCGTATTAAATGACAAGAAGGATCCTATTTGATCCTCACAAAGAACATTCTTTTAGGTGTCAAAGTCCACAATTCTTGATGTAAAAGGAAGAATTGGAAATAGGGTTTTGGAATTGAACACTTTCCAGAATGTAGATGGGTCATATGGGGCATGTACTGGATATTACATAATGCCCCAGACCAACTTTGTAACCTGTTCCTTTAGTGATGCTGCCATGACAAGTGGGTGAACTGAATATGCTAATGCTTCTCCTGGCGGTTCTGGTCAGTTCTGTAGCAAACGGGCAGGTCAGGCCATGCTTTGTTGCCAAGTAACTGATGAGAAATCACTTTTCAGAGATTTTGGTTTAGGGAATTGTAGAAAATGATCAGTCATGGGTTTTTATCTGCATTTTATGGATTGTGAGGGTCAGAGACATGAGACCCTTGGTTGAAGTTCACGTTCACACAGGCAGTTAGCTGTGGAGCCCAGGTCAGATCCAGGCAGTGGGGTTGCAGTGAACTCAAAACTTGGAGCACCAAGAAAAGGGGCCAGGAGGATTGTGTCTGGAGACTGGAGCCACAGCAGTCCTGGTCAGGTGACACGCTTAGACAACACCCAGCGTGCAGGATGTCTGCTGCCCTCCGAGGCAGTGAAGGTCCAGAGTGGGTGATGTTTGTAGGGACTGCTCCTGTCTTGAGGGAGGCCACCAGTTGATGTCTCTGCATAGTTGGCAGTCTGTGCTCATCAGCCACAAGTTTGAAAACCACTGTCCTTCGCCTGTCCTTTTGGTGTAAAGGGAGGGGAGTCCTTCCAAGGCTTTTAGTCCTAAAACATCATGCAATGCCCATTCGTGTCCTAAAATGCTGCTTCTGTGTGTCTGAGCCAGGTGTGCCAAATGGCTACCTAGAATTAAACCTTAGGTGCTATTGAATAAATCATAGAAACTTTACTTACTCTGCACTCTTCAGAACTAAGTGATTTTTTAATTTTATTTTATTGTTGAACATATTACATATGCTCCCTTTTCTCCCCTCATTGACCCCTTCTAGCCTGCCCTCTTACTACCCCCAACCTGGGCCTTCACCACCCTATTATCTGTGCCCATGGGTTAGGCATATATGCATACAAGTTCTTTGGTTGAAATCTTCCCAAAACTAAGTTTTTAGGCTGCCGACATTGACATGCCAGAATAGTTGGGTAAGAGGTCAAATGGATTTGATTGTTGGGCTGATATGTAAAAACAATAACGTCACAAGGATGTTCAGGGAGATAACATTGATGTCTTTTTTTAGCGTGTTGCAAAAAGTCAATCACATTTTGCACAGGAAATCAGGCAGTTGAATCCACTGGGCAATTGGTTTCTATTCCAGCTTTGCTGCCCAAAAATCCCAGCCAAAAAAAGCATATTTAAAGCAGAGAGTCAAACTAAGCAAATTCAAGAGATTTAATGGGCACTATTTTTCCTTTATGCAGAAAAATGTGAGTCTTTTGAAATGTTTCATCTTAGAGAGCTATTTTTGGTTGCCTGTGACACACAGACTGTATAACCGTCATAAAGATGTCAGTGGCCCCAGCCTTTCCCAGGCACCTGTGGGAATGATTCATGTGATTAACGATGAAGTATCTGCATACGGATGGAGCCCTATATCTTCCATGTGTTATCATAAAATACGTTATCCATGTGGCAGAGAGTACTTACATCCGAATCTGGCATCAACCCCAGGGAGTCTGAACCCTAAAATATAAAGCCATGACAACACTGTGAAACCCACAGCTTCTGTGTTACAGCAGCACCTGAAATGGGTGCGGGGGAGTGTCCTCGGTGCTTCATCTAACTGTCCCAGACAAAATCAGGAAAAGCCAAAGGTTAATGGAGTCCTTTCACTTTGTCACACCATTGGCCAGATAACCAAGTGAAAACCTGAAGTGGATGGAAAACTGAGGTCATGTCTTTGGAGTCTCAGTGCAGGTAGGAGCCTGTTAGCTGTGCTTACAGAGAACCGAGGAGGCAGCCTCAGCACAGTGTCTACCCCCCCCCCCCCCCCCCCCCCCGGGAAAAGGATCCATCTCTTAGGATCCTGGAAACAGCTTGGAGACAAAAGTCAGAGGTTGGGGACAGGCAAGAAATATTCAGCATCTGCTGCATATTGTAGGTGAGGTGAAGTCTGCTTGAAACATCCTTGGTGGGGAGCCTGGGTGGTTACGGTGCAAGTACTCCAGCACCTGGGTGTGGGAGGCAGACCTGTGGGTCTCCTCTCCCGAGGGCCCTGAGGGCTTCGTGTCATGGCTCTGCAGACCCATCTGGAATGGACAGTGGTGCCCAGCAGGCACCGCCACTAGTTCCCTTTGGGGCCTGGTGAACAGGTAGGGAAGGGGAGGTGTGAGCATGTGTGACAGTGCATCCTTTGGTGGCCAGTGGCAGGGACACTCTGGGGGAAAGCAAGGGGAATATGTAAGGCCAGTAATCCACAGGCCACTGGC
Source organism: Pipistrellus kuhlii (assembly GCF_014108245.1). Taxonomy (NCBI): domain Eukaryota; kingdom Metazoa; phylum Chordata; class Mammalia; order Chiroptera; family Vespertilionidae; genus Pipistrellus; species Pipistrellus kuhlii. The sequence continues at coordinate 10,162,941 of NW_023425540.1, read as the reverse complement.
TAGCCACATGGGGCCAACCCAGCAGAAAAAGGCAGGTCAGTTCTGTTTTGCCTAATTTCCCCTAAGCCCAGCTTCACCAGCTCTGCCCACATGTTGAGTGCAGTCTCAAAACGTTCATTGTAAAGTGTTTTGCAAACACACCATGAATATCTTTGTTGTTGTGTCTCAAACTTTATTCAGGTCTTGCTTATGTTACCTTGAGGTCACTCAAGCCAGTGCTATCACAGTCATAAAGCCACGCCCACTCACTTTGCCAATGCCTTTGTACTCATAACTCAAGGAAAATAACTCTGATTCTATCAAATTTAAAAAAATGTAAGAAGAGGATCATTTCATGACTATTAAAAGATCATATTTTATTCCTTTGACACAAATCTTTTATTTCTTTTTTTAATATAAAGAGACCAATTTATGTATTTATTTTTCTTTTTATATATATACTTTTATTGATTTCAGAGTCAAAGGGAGTGGAAAAGAGAGAGAGAAATATCAATGATGAGAGAGAATCATTGATCGGCTGCCTGCTGGATGCCCCACACGGGGGATGGAGCCTGCAACCCAAGCATGTGCCCTGACCAGGAATCGAACCCTGACTCCTGGTTCATAGCTTGACGCTCAACCACTAAGCCATGCTGGCCATGCTTCTTTATTTCTTTGTAAAATCTCTACTTTCTTTATAAGGTCTCTGAAATACAATGTAAGTGGAAAAAACATTGCTACTCAGGAAAATATATATGGGTGTGCGTGTGTATACACACACTCATACACACACATACACACACACACACACACACACACACACACAAAACAGCACACCAGAAAGTGGTGTAGTAGTCCCTAGGAAAGAACAAAACTTTGTATGTGTGTATTCCCTGTTACACTTTCTGATGTTATATAATGTGTTTATATTCATAATAAAAATACAATGAAGAAAACATCAGCATTATGTAAGTGGAATGCATTTTCAAGTAAATGAAATAAAGGGAAGGGGAGAGAGTCTGGCTGGCAGGTGAGCAATGCTAGAAGCTGGCAACACATACTCTCTTGGTGGGAGAGACACCTGCCTGTCCAGGAGCCTGAAGCATATGTTTCCTAGAATCCCCGTAGACTAGAGAGCGAGCTGCACTTGAAACTGAAGCACATTCGTCTATAAGCTTTACATTAAAAAGTTAAACAAGCTTCTGCTGGTGCATGAAGGTGACCTCCAAAAGTCTTGATTACGATGCATTGATTTAAAATATACTGGCTCTCCTTGATAATTCTTTTGGGGGCCATGCTATTTCGAAGGAATTGGCATATTGACGTCTTTAATGTTGAAGAGATAAGGGGCTTTCCATTTCATCATTCTCTTTTCACCAAAGCACTAAGCTGTTCTGTAGCAGGTTCCTTATCGGCGTAGCATCACTTTCCATGCTGTCTTCCCAGAGTTCAACATGTTCCACATGGTCGCTGTGGGGCTGAGCAGCTCCATCCTGGGCTGCCTGCTCACGCTCCTCGTCTACACCTACTGCCAGCGGTACCAGCAGCAATCCCACGATGCCACAGTCATCCACCCCATCGCGCCAGCCCCGCTCAACACCAGCATCACCAACCACATCAACAAACTGGACAAGTATGACTCGGTGGAAGCCATCAAGGTACGGGGTGGGCAGAGGCTGCAGCATTCAGATATGCAAAGAAGGCAGGGGCCCCGCGGTTGTTGGCAAAGCACACTGGTGGTGGCACAGGTGACAGGGTGGGGGTCAAGGTACCGGACTCTCACAATGCACTGCCTTCTTAGCTGTGCTTTGCCCGTGAACAGATAGCATCTTGTATTGGGAATATGGTTAAACATAGCTCATGGAAACAGCAACAAATAAAACGTTGGAAAATATTAGGCCATTGGCCAGTTCCAGCTCTGTCTCCACTGTGCCTTCTGCAGCCACACAGAGGTCATGCCAAAGATAAGACCAGGCCGAAGACTGATACACAGTGGGCAGTGGTAATGAGTGCAAGGGCTGGCCCTTTCAGGAGTCACAGGGTGGCACCCTGAGTATTCTAAAGCTATCTTCACAGAATTGTCAAGCACAGTGAAGCGCTGTGTGATGGGAAAAGGCTGTGTGAGGTTGGTGGGTTTTGTTAAATTTCCCCAGTGTTTTTCCAGAAAGAATAAATGACCAATCTCGTCCTCATTTCCAGGAAGCAGGGGTGGGAAGGATAGCGCCACTGAGCTGGCAGGCCTGGGTTCCTGAGTCACTTACCAGCTCAAACTCACTGAGCCTTTGTGAATCAAACAGGGTAATTTATACGAAATGCCGTGAGCAGTGCTGGGCAAAATAAATGCAGTTGTAATTCCAGGCATTTTGCACCATAGGTCAGACTACAAGTTAGTTACTCCTTTGAACCTCAGTTTCTTCATCTTTAAATGGGTGTACTAGTAACAGTATGTATTAGTGACTGCTGCCTAGTCACTAATAAATCCTTCTAGCACTTTTTTTTTCTAGAAGGAGAGTTAGCCTGAGCCTACAATCCTTCATCTTTGTTTTGGACCTCTCAGTATATACCCTCCCCCTGAGGTAGTTCAGCTGTTGGAAAGTGCAGGTGCCTGTAGTGACTATTAAAAAGGAAGAGCATCTGTGGCCAGAACGCCTGAGGTAGACACCATATAACAAGTGCAGAAAAGGAAAATAAGTCATACGAAATTCCAAGCATTTACTTAAATAAGTTCCATCAAAATGTCTTATCCCTATGCTTATTCAGGTAATCAGAAAGCTGCTTAAATATCAACTCAGTTATATGTGATAACATTCTAAGTGAGCAGTACTAGAAGCACTAAATGCATTCTCCAAGTGTTTGTTCATTAGAATCTGCTAGAGTTTTAGGTTTCCTTGAGGTTTAGGTATAGGTTTTCTAACTCTGGGGAACTTCCTGCCTAAAACTCAAAAATAGGCTGGAAGATGTCAAAATTGCCAACCTCATTCCAGTTATGAGGCAAATCCCTGGTAAGGCCAACAGCATGAGGAAGCAGGGAAGTGAGGAAACACATTTTCCAATAAGGAGCCTTAGGAGAGAGTGTGAATTCAACATAACCATCTCCCAGTTATGTTCTCTTCCTGAAATATTACTTACATCTTTTATTTTTATGTTTTGCAGGCATTTAATAAAAACAACTTGATCCTAGAGGAGAGAAACAAATACTTCAACCCACATCTCACTGGGAAGACTTATTCTAATGCCTACTTTACAGATCTCAACAATTATGATGAGTACTAATAACTCTTATATTTTTTTGGCTTCTTGTAATTCCCTGGTTCCTCAAGGCCTGTGCTCCATGTCTGCCCATGTTTTGGAAACTTCAGAGATGAAGTCTGGATACATTTCAAGTGCATTTCAAGCCAGGAGTGTCCCATTGCTGCCCAAAATAGATGTCCTTAAAAGCAACAAAAGTCTAAATATGACAATGTGAAAATCTGGTCTACAGTACTTGTTGAATGAGCCATGGTGTGGAGTTTTGTGTTTTTTGTGTTTGTTTTTTTAAAATTTTATTGTGTTCAGTCCATTTTTCTAACAACTCAATTGTTTCCTTGAGCTTTTTAATAAATGCACCCACCTACATTGGAATGAGTCTTTAGAAAAAGGAACCTCTTCTTGCTTTTGAGCATATATCTTCATGATGTTTTAATTCAAGAAAATATTTCACTTTATATGGGAATACCCCTAGAATACCACACATACACATATACACACAGCAAGAGTGCTTAAGTCCATAGTATTGCTAAAATGAAGAATATGAATGTGGCCATACAGTGATTCACCATGGATCTCCATCTTACCGATCTGGAGAATACTGTACAATTCTTAGAAGCAACTTGTGTGTTTGGATGTGGAATGATTCTTGCCTGAGGAAGCTCAGGATGCAACCTGGCTTGCATCTGCAGAGGCAGTTACAGAAGGTCTGAGACATTCCACCGTGGTCTTCATGAATTTCCTGTATTACTACTCGGGGAGGTGAACGAAAGGAGCGGAGGCACAGACGTGACGAAGGGGAAATTGTTCTGCAGGTTGCTGTGAAACTAGCCTTATTCTGACTTTTGGATTTCATGGCATTCCAGGGAGCTTCCGGCTGCACCGTTGGCCTGAGCGCCCATCTGTCTGGTCCATTGTAACATCCTGAAGAGCCAGTCTGTAAAGTAACCATGTGTTTAGCATTTGGATAGACTCTACGCCTCCTCTCTCCTGCAAAGAAAAAATCTTGAACATTAATGATGACACTGAAGAAAGTATTGAAAGTACTCAAATATGATTGAAAACAACTTTTTAAAATTTTCCATGCTTTGGACAGTATTGAGGAGACTGACATTTATTGAAAGTCAACTTTTATTTCCCAGTATTGATAGAACTGATTGTGGTGACATGCCCCTACCAAGAGCATTAATTATATGTAAAGCTCGCTCTCTGCCACCCATTGCTGTACATAGTGAACTGCTCCCCAAATTCCCAGCTGTCATTGCTGCCTCCGGGTCAGGTGAGGGGGAGATATTTAGCTCTGGTGCCTTTTGGTTTTAATCTAGTGTTGCCTTCCCATCCACTAACTCCCACTTCTCCTTGCATGGAGGCGACAACATTTCAAGATATACCTTGAGAAATCAGGGTATCTGGATATGAGGTTTGTAATGATCCTTGTGGTTCTGAGCATTTTAGAGTGCTCTACAATTCAGACTGGTCCTTGGTAAGGAAAAAAAAAAAGAGGATAAATTATTCATCAACAACTGATGCATAACACATGACAGTTGGTTGAATAATTACTGAAAGTGGGAACAAGATTGAAAGTCATCATTGAATGCCTCGGGGCATTGCTATAAAGGTGTGGGTGGACATTGAAATATGTTCTTATTGATCAATGAACCTTCAGATCTGTGAAACTATATAGTATGGGCATTGAGGAACATAGACTTATTAGCATATGTGTATTTTTTACCCTACCTGATTTGAAGAAACAGTTTCATAAAGTGTTGGGAAAATCTTATGTTCAGTAATATTGAATTTGAAATATTCTCACAATTCCATATTTGCAAAAAAATGGCTTTAAAATAAAATATAAATGCCAGGTGGGCTCTGGGAGGCCTGGTAGATTTGTAAATGAATGGTGTTCCAGGTCTTTGCTATGGGGAGTTCAGGCTGCATCCCATGTATTCCTTCTATGCGGTGTAGGGTTGCTCTCTCTACTCAAAGTCCACATTCCAGAGGTGTGATGCAGCCAAAAGGTTCCCAATTGTTCTCTGGATTCTTCAACTCATATCATCACTCTTCTGTAAGAAAAATGATCTCATTGTGTATCACCTTATCTGCTATTCTGAACCCCCCACCCCCATATTTCCGAAACTGTAAAGGTCATTCTATTTCCATGAGGAAAGAGGAAACTAATATTTCAAAAAAAAGCATCACTGGACTTCAAGGGAAATGCTTTCTAAATGACATCAAAACAGGTCTTTAATCAATCTTGCATAATGATAGGGGAAAACACCCTTCATCCACAAATAGAATTTTCTTGTTGTTAATTACACAAATCTTCTTGTTTATCACTGCAAATAAATCACCTCATATGTGTTCCCTGACACTCTATTCAAAGGAAAATTATTCTGGCTTTTCTGGCTTCTCTCTCTCTCTCTTTGTATCTTTCTTCTCTTTTTCATCTTACTTAACAGGTTTTAGTTGGTTTAGGATAATTTCAGCTATAATGTAAGCATTGTGACCAGCTGTTTTTCTATCACTGTTGAGCTCTTGCTCATGTGCCACCTCCACACCTCTCCTCAGGGCAGGAGCCCTCATGTGTGGGTTTTCACCGAGGTGCCTACCACTTCTACTGGGACCTCCCTCACACAGCAGCCCTTCTTTCGGCTGGGACATTTGGGATTCCTGCCCAAACCTCTGGGGTCACTTGTCACATTTTTCATTTCTGTGTGACTTATTTTGTTCTCTCTTTCCTCTCCTTTTTCCTCTTACTACAAGAAGCACAGTTATAAATTAATACTTTATGCTCCACCAAGCAATTTAATCCCACTAAAGGAACCTGATGTCAACTGACATTAATCACAGGTTAATTTTTAGGGTTATTTCTGGATACAGTTAAAGTTTGGCTGGTTTTCCTTAGGAAATGACTTTCGTCTCATTTAAATTCTTTGGAAGTGGTTCCCTGTAGCATTCCTTTCTCTAGCCCAGACTAGTCACCATCTACAGTGCACCACCATTTTACAGAAAAGAGAAAAACAAAACTGCTGAAATTTCCATACTCCCTTTTTTAAGGATGTATGTTACAGGTGCATCATATATATGTATTTTTGGCACAGATGGCTCTGTTTTATTCAATGGTCTCATGTTGGTACATGTTACAGAAGCATCAGAAATAAAGACCTGTTCTCATTCAGAAATAAGGTTTTACTCTGCCAAGGGAATGCATTGTTAACACCAAACCCAGAGCTTGACACAGTAGGCTGTTCCTGGTGAAAGCATAGTATTTTCAGAAGATCATAATGATTCTGCCGGAGAAAGTGATCAAGCTTGTTAACTCAGCACCAGAGTCAGAACCAATTCTCATTTAAGAAAATATGTTACCTTGTGGCATATAATAGCAGCCAGTTGAGAACCAGGAAGAGGAAAAGTAGAGATAGAAAACCACTTGATGGCATTCTTTAAACCAATAATGTTTGGGGGTGGGGGAATAAAATTCATTCCACCATTTAGTTAGAAATATGAGGCCAGTATTTCAAACATGATCATGCTCTTCCTCAATTTGTTAACAATGAAATTCCAGCGCATCCAAGTATTAGATGAACAGTAATTCAAATGGTTCACACGTTAGATAAATAACAAGCTCGGAGCAATGCTGGATTCTGGAAAGTCCAAGCTATTCAGCCATGCCACTAAGAAAAGAGCACTGCTAGCCATCCTTGGCAAGTTCAGATAGTTTCATTTCCTATAGAAAGTTGCCAGTGCCTTGTTTAAAATGACTTGTTATTCCATCTGATATTATTGGTGCCAGTTCAAAGCAGATGCTTGATCGGCTGTTCTCTGAAGAAACTCATTCTTCTGTGCCTCTTGGAACAGAAAATGACTAAGAAGCACATCATCTTCAGATGTGATTTTCACCCCCCTCTGGGGTAGAGCACCAGAGTAGGAACCAGGGTGTGTTTAGAATTTAGATGGACGCAGCCTCAGCTTCCAGAAATGGACATCACTTAAATCCTACATCCTCCAGAAAACGCCTTAGCATTTGCCCTGTAGTATGAATGTTAGTCTGATGCCTAGAGAAGATACAGATATTTGACACTGTCCTTCAGGCAAGTCCATAGAGATAGGAAAACACACTGCCTGTTGACAGTTGCCACAGATAAGGTGAGTGAAATGAGAACCACCTAGAATAATGCTTTCTGTATTCCTTCCTTCCTTCCTTCCCTTCTTCCTTCCTTCCTTCCTTCCTTCCTTCCTTCCTTCCTTCCTTCCTTCCTTCCTTCCAGTCATTGTCAAAACTGCTTCACAAGTTCACAAAGTTTTCCCTCTTAATTTAGGTTAAGAAATTAATGGTGTTTTATTTACTACAGTTGATTGCTTTTCCTCTATACCAGTGGTCGGCAAACTGCTGCTCTTGAGCCACATGAGGCTCTTTGACCCCTTGAGTGTGGCTCATCCACAAAATGCCACGTGCAGGTACACATGTACAGTGCGATTAAAACTTAATGGCCCATCCGCAGAAGTCAGTTTTCAGCTCTCAAAAGAAATTTCTATCCTTGTACTTGTGATATTTGGCTCTGTTGACTAATGAATTTGCTGACCACTGCTCTATACCATGACGATTGGCCAAAATCAAATGAACTTCTGCACTTTGAAAGAAAGCAGAGTCTGAACCTTTAATCCAAGCACCTACATTCACCATCAAACACCACCATGTAGAGCATCAGCAGAGAAAATATATAAACTTGGTCCAGTGTAGGATTCTCCAAAGGTGTGTAGCAAAACATGTTATGCCATTTGACGTGACTTTGGAAAATGTTATGAAATGTGAAAAGCCTCATTATCTGTTAATTTGCTTTTGCTGTTTTGCGATACAAAATAAACTTATTTGAGATTGTTTCATTTTTTAAAAGGCCACATATATGAATCATGGTGGAGCTTTTTTAGAATGAGATATCATTGCCTTCCCTTCAGTTGAGTGAGGAGATGGAATTTGGTTGCCTTGTTGAAGTGTTTGTGGATTGCTGAGTATTTCCTCCCAGGGCCGGTGAACATGCCACTCTTTTCTTTCAGATCTTACATTCAATTCGAAATACAAATTTCCAATGGTCTTCACTTTTGTTTTGTTTTTCCTGTTCATCAATTCACTGGTCTTAAATGCTCCCTTAAGAGCTGTCCAGGTTGATACCGAAGAGAGTCATTTAATGACACTTGACAGATGCATTGCTTCCAAAAATCAGTTGAAGACACCAGTTGTGGTAGCCCAGGCAGGGAGCCCATTGCCTATTTCATTGGATCAATTATGGGAATTTAGAGAAGGAAGGGGTGGGCAGGGGGTTACCCAACTCACATTCTCCCAGCCTTAACTCCGTTGAAAACAACCTAAGTTGAAATGAGCTGTTGCTACAGAAGTGAAAATGCCGTGTTCATTCACCGCTCTTGGTAAATTGCCAATTCCTATAACCCAAACTTATTCATCTTTTAAAAAAAAAAAACAAGTTTGATGAATGATTCAAAGTACTGCTAACAGTGCAGCAATCTTTGTTTCATACTAACCTCCTCCTCACCTCTGTCTGGGACAAAATAGGGAATCTCGATTATGTACAGTATAAATTGTATTATATTTTTTGTACTTAGGTGTTATGTAAATAGTTTGTCTCATTCAATTGTATGTGAGCAGTGAAATAAAGCCTACCATTTAGGAAACAAGTTAGTGGTGTTTTTCTTTGCATAGCGTCAAAGTCCCTGTGTACCCGGATGTGCTAAGGAGCAGCCACTACTCGAAGGAGAGCACTGCCACAGAGTGAGACTGGATGACCACGTGGGTAAACCTCAGAATATGCTCTTGTTGGTTCTTCAGACCCTGAACCCTCTCAAGTGGTGGCAAATACAGAGCCAACCAGCTTCATGATTGTGAAGTAAAGAACTTTCAGAAATATTCCTATGGTCAATAAAAATTGTGTGGCAAGGAAAGCCAATCAGGTTTTTATTTTATTAAAAATATATATATATTTTTTAATTTGTACCAGAGAGGAAGGGAGAGGGAGAGAGAGATGGAAACATCAATGATGAAAGAATCATGGATTGGCTGTGTCTTGCATGTCCCACACTAGGGATCTAGCCTGAAACATGGGCATATGCCCTGACCAGTAATTGAACCCTGACCTTCTGGTTCATAGGTCAATGCTCAACCACTGAGCCACACCAGCCAGGCGCCAATCAGATTTTTAATTTATAAGTAGTTGGTATTAAGTACTCTTGATTGAACTGTAAAGTTTTATTATGCTCATCTCCTACATACCATATTTCATTCTTTGCATAAAACAAGTTTTATTTTAGAATAAACCTCTATCAATCAGCATGGACCCAGCTAAAAATATGCCTGGCTCAGGAAAATTATTGAGTTATATTTCAGTATTCATTTTCTCCCCCTCTCCAATATCTACATTTATATCTAATATATACATATGTAACCTATCTAATAAAGAGGGAATATGCTAATTCACCATCACATTGCAAAGATGGTGGTACCCACGGTCAATAAGGAGAGAATATGCTAATTGACTGCCCAGTCCTCAAAGATGGTGGCATCCACAGCCAAAAGATGGCCGTGCCCAATTCCCTAAGCCTTACCTGGGTGGCTCCTCACGCCTGCCTCTGCAGTCCTCTAGTCCCCTCAGCCCTTCAGCCGCCCAGGAGTGGTCCGAAGCACAGGCAAGCCTTGGATGGCAGCTGCCCAGCCACCCAGGAATAGTCAAGGCTTATGCTGCTGGTAGTGGCAGCAACAAAGGTGAGATGGGACATAGCCTTCCCCTGATTGCCAGGGCATATCCCACCCCTAAGGGCTCCCAGACTGTGGGAGGGCGCAGGCCAGGCTGAGGGACACCCCCTCCAGTGCATGAATTTTTATGCACCATGACTCTATATATAAACATGTATATAAATTAATATATATATATATGTATATATATACATATATGAAATTATATACATTCAATTGAGCAAAAGGTTAAAAAGCATTTAATATTGAGCCCAAAAATTAAAATAAAACTATATAAAAATATAAAGTAATGGAATGTTGAGAGAATGAAAGGCCCCATGGGCAAGGACTGGAGATTTATTAAGGATGGATTGTTGCCCATCAGCAAATGTCAAATTGCTAAGTCTGGAGGTCAGGACATAGGGGTGATCTCTCAGGGCTAGAAAACAGCCAACTGTCTTCTTTGTCTCAAAACCCATCACTGTTAACTTTACAATTTAGCCAGGTTATTTTCTGGAAGCTGTTCAGAAAACAAGTTTCAACAGTGCAATGAAATTGAAATGGGACCTAGGTCACAATGAACCCTATTGTTGAACTATAGAAGAAAGTTTGGAAGATCATCCTTTGTGAGACAATGGGGTGTTATGCAACCCAGATGGAAATGTCCTTTGATTGTGTTTCTAGTACCTCGAGGGTTGACAGCTCACCCACCTTGCCGGATTTAATGTGGCTAATGAAAAGGCAAGAATAAGATGCTTGGGAACAATGGAGAGGATGGGATTTAGGGGAAAAGAGCAGATGTGCCATAATCTTATGCTTGCAGTACTAGAACTGAGCATTGTTGTTTGCAGAATTTTAACAACCTGTAGCAAAAAAGCAGGCTAACACATGTAACTCACAAATAGATTCATTAGAGAAAATATTGCCAATTTTTGTTGGCTACATTGCATTGGATTCTCCCTTAATGCTTAGATATCTTGAACAGGAAAACTATTTCTCTTGGAAAAACTGGTCTTAATTGATCTTCTATCACCTGTAAAGTATTGTGATCAGTTGATACTAAGACCTCTTTTCCATTCTGCCCTCTCTACACACAGAGATGCAGATTGTAAGGAAAGAAAATATATTTACTGAAAATTTGCAAACCTGAAGGAGTTTCCATTCAGAAAGTTCTACCACAAATGCATAGTGTTCCTAAACTAAATATTTTGTTAAAACAGAAGGTTATAAAAGTTCTACTAGAGATGGGTAAGGTCTTCTGAATGTTTGGACAAATGCATACTCAGCAGCCTATGTGTGAGGGTCCATGTGGCTGTCTCCTTTCTCCAAGTATCACTCAAATCCCCAAGATTTCCTGCTCCCAGTTAAGCTGGGCAAAGAATATGAAGTGGCCCAAGCTGCGTGAAGCCACAGTCACCCATTTGTCATGACCCATGCTGAGTGCTGTCTTGTTCTTACCTTAGTTACCTATGGACAAGACTGACCTTGCAGCTGAATTAAGGAGATACAACTCTCCCAGGGTTGTACCCAAGTTCATGGAGCTCTGCTGCACTTGACGTGGGTTTGGAGTGTCAGAGAGAACAGGGAGTGCTGAAATAAAGAGATGTCATCAATAAAAGTCGACAGGCTGCACCAAGTCTGTTTTATCAATGAAGCAGAGAGCAGATCTGTGCTGCACGATGGTGCATTATGACAAGAAAAAATATCAGCTTTTTTTTCATGTTCTGGAAGAATGTTATTGCTTAAATACAGGGGAACTGCTCACAGTGCTGTTACTGCCTGTTGAGGGTGGGGACAGGCATTACAAGCATTGCTGAGGATCCCAGGACTAATCCTTTCACATTCCAGAAGCCACTGTGGAGAGTCAACCTCAGGCAGAACTTTGTCGTGGGGGCAGTTTGGGATCTGAAATGATCAGACTGTGCCCTCCAGAAGCTCAAAGTTCATTTTGTGTTTATGTAAGAACATCAGGGAGACATTGATCCATTCTGAGAGAATGGTAAAAATTGATGGATTAATCAGACAGAGGTGGGGGGAGGGGCAGCCAGCTTCCCTCTGGTCCTGTAGAAGGAAAGAAGGAAGACCATTTCTTCACGTCTCTTTATTTCTGCAAAGTGATGTGAGGAGCTTATTAGACAGGGCTACCTTCATACCATGTGCTTTCCTGTGACTCATCAGAGAAGAAAGTTCCCTTGTGCATTTCAGCTTCAAGCAAGGATGCTCAACACAGTTCTAGAAAGTCATCTCTTCACTTAAATATACTAGTCGCCCCTCACTTGGAAATGATTATCTCATGGAAGTCTTATATAAGACTGTGAATTAAAATAATTTGAATTTAAAATAATGTGGATTAAAATAAAATGAATTCTTAAAAATTAGAGAGTATATTTTGATAATTTGAGATTTTAACAATTTAAGATTTTAAATTCTAAGCTGGGTTTCTAAAGGACATCTTTTTTTTTTTTAATTTGTCAAGTACAGTTGACATTCAGTATTATTTTATATTAGCTTCAGGTGTACTGCATAGTGATTAGATGTTTATATAACTGACAAGGTGATCCCCCATACGTCTATTACTCACCTGGCCCCATACTATATCAGTGTTTCTCAAAGTGTGGCACGTGTACCCCCAGGGGTATGGGAAGAGTTTGGTGGGGATATGCACTGCACCATGCTTAGCTGAGCCTAATTCTACTACGTTCTCATGAGTACGAGGGGTACTCAGCATTACAAAAATTATAGAAGGGGTACACATATGTCAAAAGTATATATTCCCTATGACCTACTTTACATCCCAGTGGCTATTTTGTAATGATCAATTTGCATATCTCAATCTCTTTCCCTTTTTCAGCTGGCCTTCTCCCAAATCCTCCCCTCAGGTTTGTTGTCTGTATCTATGAATCTGGTTCTGTTTAGTCTGTTGAACCCTCAAGGTGCATCTAAGTTGTCACCAATTTGGCTTCTTTCATCTTTAACCATAATCTTTTTTTCCCAAGCTTCTTTGGTAATTATCCCATCTCCATCATGGATGCCATCACGTTAGATGCAAGGATCAGCCCTATTACAGATTTTAGAAAGATGGAAGAGCTAACTGAAGAGAGAATTTGAGGTAGTGTTAGCCTGTAGATTGTTTTCTCTCCAGTTAACATCTACTTTTTTTGGACTCTGTTTTTTTTTTTTTTTGTTTTTTTTTTACCTTTCAGATTAAATTTGTGTTTTTTTTTTAAATTTCTTTATTGATTAAGATACCACATATTTGTCCTCATCCCCCCATTCCCATCTACATCCCTCCCCACACATGCTCCCACCCCCTTGTTGTCCATGACCACTGGTTAGGCTTATATGCATGCACAAGTCCTTTAGTTGATCTTTCCCCCTTATCCCCTCTCCTACCTTCTCTCTGAGGTCCGACAGTCTGATTGATGCTGCCCTGTCTCCGGGTCTGTTTTTGTTCATCAGTCTATGTTGTTCATTATTTCCCCTAGATAAACGAGCTCATGTGATATTAGAAATATATTTATCTGAACCGAAAATGAGACAAACAATAATGGTTATGCTGAGAGGTAAATGAATCAGTATATAGTGAGTATCTTACTGGGCCAACAGTTCTTTTGAGTCCCAATTTCTATGTCAAACTGTTGCTTATGTGTACCTGCCAGCAATGATATTTCAGTTCTGGATGGCGAACAAATGGTGCTAAGGCAGGTCTGACTCTCTCTGGTTTGGTCTTGGGCAACCTGCAGCAATGCAGCTGCTGACTGCTAGTATGGCAAGGCGTTGTCAGCGGTTATGAATGAATTTTATCTTTAAAATTTTTTCTTTACACCTAATATGTCTAACATAAGACACAGCAGGTCTTCCATGAAACCTAGGTTAGGAATTATTTTTTAAAGTGAATAAATAAATTAATAGGAGAATATTATTTTGGGGCCATTCAACATTCCTAAATGCACATAATTTGAACTCACAACATGCAGGTTGATGGTTTGTTACAACTGCTCCATCGCAGACACATGGGACAGAGTAGCCAGTGATGTACTTAGTACTGGCCAGTATTCTGCTTCTTTGTAAATAAGATGGCATAGGCATGAAGCCATGATTTTCAAAGTTTCCAGATTTTTGTTTAATTAAAGAAAAGAAAAATGGTATGATAAAACAAATAAAAACATAGAAATTAGGAGTGAGGTTAAACTGACTTGTCAGGAGGCCAGGACTACATAACTTATGGAAAAATTGCATGTTTCTTCCCACAAGGAAGGCAACAACATAGTCATGAAGGGAAAGTCACTATTAAGCATTAGAGAAAATTTCTTATCGCACAGATTGGAGAACCAAAAGTCTAGGCTCCTTAACACCAAGGGCATCTTGACTTGTCCTCCATCTTCATCACCCCGATTAGACCCCCCAGGTGTTCAATCAGATCTTATTTTTATATCGCAGCTTCTGGTAAATGATGATACAGTGAAATTAAATGGGCCTCACAGAACCCATAAGAACCATAATTTCAGCAGAGCACTAAAACTTACCCCCTGAAGTCTACTCAGAAGGAGGCTGTATCTCATGTGATTGTCTATGAAAATTCATGCTTGACAGCTCAGGAGAGCACATCAGATCAACATGGTATGTGATGTCAGTGGATTTGGGAGAAAAATATAGAAGTTTGGAGAAAGGCTTAGAGAAAAATACCAAAAAGAATACATACATGAATAGCAATTGACAAGTAACCATGGTATTGCTGTTTGTGTTGCTGATGTGATAACTGCATTCCTAATATCGGCTTCAGGAAAAAGGGCATCATGACAAAAATGCTAAATGACCCCCCACCCTGAAATGTTAATTTATTCAGAGAAATAAAGCCAGCCAAAGAATTGAGTTCACATTCCACATACCTTCTAGTTTCTGGAAATCACTCAGACTTGGTCCTAGAAGTTTATTTATTTTGACGACAAGATTTCATCTGTGGAGAGAAGTGGCCCATCAGTGTGGTGAGGGCACAGGGCTGAGTACTAACATGGAAAGCAGAGTCTAATTAAACCATGGACTTGGGGAAAATATGGACACAGGTGTGAGATTACTCTACCTCAGCTGCACCTAATAGACATAATATATCTTAGTGAAAAATAACCTGAAAAACCCTGAAAATGGAAAATGCCTACAATTTATTTACATAAAGTTAATTAGCAAATACATGCTGATAGCCCGGGACAGCAAAAGATAACTTCAGCATAGCAGGGATGGGTTGTATTTATTTGCGTTATTCCCCAAGGAAAAGAAAAATAGTGAGGGAGAAGTGATGTTGTATTCTTGTTCTGAGCTCTGAAGGCCAAGATAATCAACATTAGGTCAATTATAATGAGATGGTTACAAAAGATGTGTAACAAATGCCCTAAAACTCAGCAGCAGAAAGCAAGAATGTATTACAATCATAGATTCTGTGGGCATGGAATTCAAGAGGAACAGCTGAGACAGCTGGTCAATGCTCTACAACAGTGTTTCCCAAACTTCTCTCATGATGAGAATCACCTGGTGGAGTTGTTGAACTACAGATTCCTGAATCCCAACTAAGAAGTGCTAAACTAGAATTTTTGGGAACATATAGGTAAAATTGTATACTTAACTTAGTGCTCTCAGAGTATACAATTTTACCTATATGGGGACATATAGGTAAAATTGTATACTTAACTTAGTGCTCTCAGAATATACAATTTTACCTATATGTTCCCATATAGGTAAAATTGTGCACTTAACTTAGTGCTCTCAGAGTATACAATTTTACCTATATGTTCCCAAAAATTCTAGTTTAGCACTTCTTAGTTGGGATTCAGGAATTCGTAGTTTAACAACTCCACCAGGTGATTCTCATCATGAGAGAAGTTTGGGAAACACTGCTCTACAATATCCAGCCCCCAGAGGAAAGGAAGAACCAAAGACTGGAGGCACCTGAAGATGCCCTCACTCACATCTTAGCTGGCTGAGGCTGGCTTGCAACTGGGGGCTATATTCTATGGAAGGGAACCTTTCCTGTGGTTTCCTTGTCGGGGGCTTATGACATGGTAGTTGGGCTGAGCATTTTCAGCTTCTGCTCTTAAGAACTTATAAGTAGGCCTCACTCCACATGGTCTCTTGCAGCAAATGGGCTGTGCTTTGTGGCTGTTTCTGTAAGGCAAATCTAATTCTAGTGTTCTTTGAGCCTAAATATAATATTTGGCTCCACTCTATGGATATATCCACAAATATTTTGTATTATTTTTTTAGTGTGGTGTATTTGTGTCCATTTTTCACATATTTTTGGGTGGAGGAAAGAGTTCTTTGGTCATATTCTGCTCTTTTGACTAGAACTATAATCTTATTTAAAAAAAGAAAAAGAAAAGAAAAACAACTAGAGGCTCAGTGCATGAAATTTGTGTGTGTGTGTGTGTGTGTGGGGGGGGGTTATTCCTCAGGCTGGCCTGTGCCCTCTGACAGTCTGAGAGCCCTTTGGGGGATTTCCAACTGATGGCTTAAACCTGCTCTCCCTGGGGACTATGTCTAACCAGGGGTCCTCAAACTTTTTAAAGTGGGGGCCAGATCACGGTCCCTCAGAGAGCTGGAGGGCCAGACTATATGAACTACTAATTTCTACTGTAACACCTCAGCTGTGCTCACTGCCCAAAAAACCTGATGGGCCGGATCAGACTCCTTTGTGGGCCGCATGTGGCCCGCGGGCCGTAGTTTGAAGACCCCTGGATCCTTAGTGCTGCCAGAGAGGCAGGAGAGGCTCCTGCCACCACAGCTTTTGCTCAGCAGTCTTGAGCCCAGCTTCTGGTTGAGCAATGCTTCCCCTGTGGGAAAACAGTGACCACCAGGGGGCAGCTCCTGCATTGAGTCTCATAGTGACCTGTTGTTCCACTGTTTGGTCAATTTGCATATTAGCCTTTTATTATATAGGATAAGGATTCACGATAGGAATGTAGGATCAAGGAAAAAATTGCTTTTTGAAGGGAACCTGAAAATATCTTCAAGGATTGTTTAAACCTGTAAGGAAGCTTTTTCTCCTGTTGTTATAGGAATATGTACACAGATTAAAGACTAGAGGATTCAGTAGTAGCTTATTATCAAAACTCTTATTAAATACATTGGAGAGTGATATAATTAATGCCTTAATGGCCAACCCATTTTAGATTTCGATATTGGATAGCACACTCATGCAAATTTAGATATGGACTTCTTTGCAGCATATTAATGAGAAGTTATCATAGGCTAGTGTATCAAAAGTGGTAATCCACATTTTATTAAATTTTGTTATTTTTATTTTTTGATAACATAGATGCAATAAAATAGCCAAATCCACACGTGTGCAAACACACTCACATACTCACTCACTTTGGAACAAATAGATAACTACATGATTTTAGTGCCTGTATTATATTTACAATTCATTTGAATTCAACTTTAATAATGATAGCATAAATAATGGAGGCCAATGTCATAATTCAACTTTCAACAAAGAGAAGACAAATGATCATCAAAAGCAGCAAGACTCTTATAGCAATATTTAGAATGCTTATTTTTAATTTTTAGAAAATGAATTTCCACTACATTATAATGAATTTTTACCAAAAAAAATACATAAAAATAATAATTCATTCTGTTCCATTGTGTATTTTTTTGTTTGTTTTTTTGTTTGTTCTCAGCAGTGAACAGAACAGGATAGGTGGGGGAGGGGTGCTGGCAAGTAAAAGATATTTGACTGCTTCTGGCATAGAGACTATTGCATGGAATGTAAGGTATTTCAAATTTCCGTCAGTGGGTCAGCATCCAGATTAAGTTCCCATTGTACAGATTACATATATATATATATATATTGCAGTAGTTGATGATTTTATAGTACATGATTTTACATTTACCTAGTAATTATAATCATGAAGTATCGTTTTACTTCCAATACTGCCGCTTTCAACACAGTAGCTGCTTTTTACAGAGTAGCTGCTTTCAACACAGCCGCGACTTTCTACACAGTAGCTGCCCTCTACCCATGTGTGACTAGTCCACATAAGTACATTATGATGCCATCCCTATCACACACACCTGTAATTATACGGGGTGGTGTATGTGATGGGGTTGGCGCGATGATGTCATCATGCCGGGTACTCGTATGTGTATGTGGGCGTCGTACGTGGGCATATCTGCATGTGAGCAGACCCGCCTGGAGACGGATAGAGGAGCGGTGTCTCAGTTCCTAAGAACATCGGAAATATGTGTTTTCTGATCCTTTTGAAAAGGGTCGTGACCCACAGGTTGAGAACCTCTGCCCTAGCTGGATTGGTTTATGGATACAGCAAGGGCCCCAGGTTTGATTCCAGTCAAGGGCACACGCCTGGGTTCAGGCTCCACCCCCATTAGGGGGAGTGCAGGAGGCAGCCCATGAATGGTTCTCTCGCATCATTGATGTTTCTATCTCTCTCTCCCTTTCCCTTCCTCTATGATATCAATTAAAATACATGTAATTAAAAAAAAGAAGAAGAAGAAAAGGATCATCTTAAAAACAGACAAAAGACACTCAAAGTTATACAGGAAGTGCATTGACAACAGAGGCTGGAAAATGTAGACCCCGCTGAAATCTGGAGAGATCTGTCTTCAGCTTTCCCAGTTGTTGGAAAGAGAGCCAGAGTCTATTTTTTCTGAATATTAGGAGGTCAGGAAAACTCCTCTGACAGTGGATTTCCTCTCTGAGCCAATAACCTGGTCACAGTCAGCCACCTGAGTGGCATTAGACTCAGAGAGAGTCACCATTGACTTCCGGAATGCTGTAGTGCCCTATCTGCTGTCTCCCCTGACCTTCCGGGCTCATCACCATATGCTGGAGCAAAGTGGTCTGGGCATTTTAGATAAATTGCTCACAAGCTCCATGGATTTCTGGGCCAAGCCCCTTATGATTGTGAAAGTGCATACAAATGGATTCTTTGGCAATTCACCCCACTATTTTTATTTATTAACTTTGACTCTATGCCTAGATTTCTTGCAGGTTTTCCCTTTAGCCATTTTTTTTCTTTTATGAAAAAATGTATTTTTTTCTATGCTTTTAGCAATCTCATGGATCCTATATGCTTTTCCAAAAATAATTGCTAGGGACCATATAACTGTTTTTATAGGAATGATTGTTGGCAGACTCACAAATCAATGTTCATGTGGGGCTCACTGAAGCTCCGCAGGTGTTATGTGCAGGTGAAACCCCAACATACACTCCAGTCCAGACGATTCCCCACGTGTTCCCCTTTCCACCCTGAATATCGCTGTCTTCACTTGTACCAAGTTGTGGTCTAGCTTGAAACTATCTGTATAACTCCTGGCAGCCGTATGACTTCCCATGGAAAGAATAATGCACCATGGTTTTTTAATCCACTCATTTGCTGATGGGCACATAGGCTGTTTCCAAATCTTAGCTATGATAAATTGTGCTGCTATGAACATTGGGTTGTATATATCCTTTCTGATTGGTGTTTCTGTTTTCTTGGGATATATTCCTAGAAGTATGATCACTGGGTCAAATGAGAGTTCAATTTTTATTTTATTTTTTTGAGGAAATTCCATATTGTTCTCTACAGTGGCTGCACCAGTCTGCATTCCCACCAGCAGTGCATGAAGGTACCTTTTTCTCCACATTCTCGCCAGCACTTGTCCTTTGTTGATTTGTTGATGATAGCCATTCTGACAGGTTTGAGATAGTACCGCATTGTCATTTGATTTGCATCTCTTGAGTGATTAGTGACTTTGAGCATGTTTTCATATGTCTCTTGGCCTCCCTTCTTCTTTCAAAAAGTATCTAATTAGGTCCATTGCCCATTTTTTGATTGGGTTATCTTCCTTTTATTAAGTTGTATGAGTTCCCTATAAATGTTGGAGATTAAACCCTTATCTATGAAACATTGGCAAATATGTTCTCCCATGTCGTGGGCTTTCTTGTTGTGAGATGGGAAACCATAAAAATATTAGAGGAATCCACAGGCAGCAAAATTTCAGACGTATGCCAAAGCAATTTCTTCACCAATACAGCTCCTAGGGCAATGGAAACTAAAAAGAAAATAAAGAAATGGAACTACATCAAAATAAAAAGCTTCTCCACAGCAAAAGTTACCATCAACAAAACTATAATCATTGATTCTTAAAGTGTCAAATTAAGGTTGGTAATTTTCAGCAGTAATTTAGTTAAATAGTTTTTAACAATTTGACACAGAGCCAGGTAAAAGTAGAAATGATGTGTCCTGTAAGTAGCTATTACATTTGACTCCAAAGATGCTAACTGCCAGCTGAATGAGTCTGATCACCCAAGAATGTTCTGATCAGAAAGAGAAACTATGGGATACGTATACTTAAAAGGAATTAAAAGGGGTATAAGCTTCCTTTATTACAGGGGTGGGGAAAGTCCGGCTCTCAGGTTGCATAAGGACTTCAAAATAATTTGGTCTAACCCTGACAAAGCATTAGGGGTGAGTTAATTAAATGTTTGACCAAATATAGCAGGCTAATTTTTAAGTTGATAATTTTGTGTGGCCCATGAATCCTATATAGTAAAATCCTAATATGCAAATAGACAAAATGGCAGAATGTCTGGTCACTGACACACACTGACCACCAGGGAGACAGATGCTTGATGCAGGAGCTGCCCCCTTGTGATCAGTGTGCTCCCACAGGGGGAGCACCACTCAGCCAGCTGACAAGCACAGTGGCGATCAGGCCTAAGCTGACAGGCAGACATCCCATGAGGGGTCCCAGACCATGATTGGGCACAGGCTGGTTTAAGAGACCCTTCTCCCCAGTGCATGAATGTCATGCACTGGGCCTCTAATGGTGCTATAAATTTCCAATGGCCCTTAACAGAAAAAAGGTTCCCCACCCCTGCTTTATAATGATGGGTGCAGGAAGGAGTGCTTATAGCAGATTTAAAGTTCTGGGACATAAGGAAAATGGTTTTGGAAAATTAGTCAAGGAATAAAAATACATTCAACATCTATTTCCAGATGTGGACATTTGCTTGTCCTCAATTTACCTTCTGAAAAATAAGACTATTACCTTCTGAAAAATAAGACTATTTGTGTATAGAGGATGGACTACATATATCATAGAATCAGGTGGTTTTCTTGTCAGCATAAAACATAGTCAATGAGTTCCAGAAATTATAAAGGCTTTAAGAGGAACATTTTATTTTATTTTTTTATTTATTGTTTAAAAATATATTTTATTGATTTTTTACAGAGAGGAAGGGAGAGAGATAGAGAGCTAGAAACGCCAATGAGAGAGTAACATCGACCAGCTGCCTCTTGTACACCCCCTACAGGGGATGTGCCCGCAACCAAGGTACATGCCCTTGACCGGAATCGAACCTGGGACCCTTCAGTCCGCAGACCGATGCTCTACCACTGAGCCAAAACGGTTTCGGCAAGAGGAACATTTTAAAGGGAGAATAAATTGGTTGCATTTTAAGGTGACCATGCTGAAGGATTTACTGAGAAAGCTGAGCTCATTTTCACAGTGGGATGGAAAAAGGCAGGCTTCACCATGAGCTGAGTGGGAAGGTGCTTCTATCAGGATATCATCTCCACAGTGGTGAGGAATAGATTGTAGATGCTGTCTGATCCTTTTGTATTAGGAATGCCATGTGAAAGAGAGATTAAAACTCGGAAGGATCCACATTTGATTTATTGTCCTGATGCAAAACTATTAAAATTATCTGAGAATATCAACTCTTCTTCTGAAGATTCCTTTGTTTTACTTTGATAAAGAACACCCAAATGAGGAGTTACAATACAGAGAAAGCAAACAAATTTATTTTCAATATAAAAAGAGTATACATCCATTTTTCTAAACCATGACTATGATTTAGACTATGCAGACCCCCACTGGGACAGTTCTCTGGTTGCTGGAAGCTATGTGTAGATGTACTTTTGCAGATTTTAGGGTTTTTTTTGTGATAGCTGCACTTGACCTTTCTCCCCTTCTCTCCTTCTCCCACTGGAGTATTCAGCTCATGAATACTGAAAGGAGAAACCCTCAAAGGGATATGTGTACAGATAGTTGTACATTTGGCAATTGGGAAGAAAAGATGCTCCTCTTATGTAGTTACAAAGGATCAGACTTAGATGGCACATTCTTTTGTCTCTTAATCCCTTTTCTTTTTGCTGCCTGAAATAAAAATGTGATGCTTAGTGGCACAGCAGCCATTTTGTGAACATAAGGATAAAAGTCATACATTCAGGATTACAGAATAGGAAGGTATGGGGGAACCTGGTTCCCAAGCAGAATGTATACGTCTACCCTTTGTTTGCTGCAGAGCAAATGTATGTGGTTAAGCCACTCTACTCTATTTTATATTACTTGTAGCTGAAGAAAACACTATACAAGATTCAAAATAATCCAAGGAAAAGGAAAATTCCAGACATCTTAATAATTATCATGAAAAACATCAACCAAATGTGACCACAGACACTTCTTAGAAGATGAAACAAGAAGGAAACAGAGCTAGACAGCTAAGGTAGTCACTGTCTGCTCATTTTTCCTTTACACTTACCCTGATTACATCTAACCTTTCATAGTTCACCACCCACTCCCCCCCCACACACACACACACAAATCCAGACAGATATTCATCCTATTTTCTATTGAGATAATAGTCTCAGCGTATTCCCTGGTTATTATGATTATAAATTTGATAAAAAGGAAAAAGATATTAGAAGTGAATAGAAAGTGTTTCTCCCTATTCTCTTTTTAAAGAAATCAAAAAAGAAACGGCATGCTAAAATTAGGAAAAAACAAAAAGCAAAAACAAAACAAAAAACACTACACCTAGCATTCTTATAGTTATCTTCACTGTCAGATGGCTAGACTGAATGATTTTCCACTTTGTCCTTTTAAAGGAAACTTGTAAGGATCAGTGAACATTGATAATTGAGGCATGAAATGGAGGCCATTTTTACCTGAATTATCCATTTTGCCAATTATCATCTTTGAACTAACTGCATGATTACATTTCTTCCTCAGTTTGATATGAACAGTCATGAGAAGTCAATATGAATTGATCTGTATGAATAGCAACCATTACAAATATTTAATATCTTAACTCATCAACTAAACATATTATCACTGCTCTTTATGCTACAATCACATAGGAACTAATCAGAGTGGCCTCTTTATCAGAATGAGATAATCAGTTTTTACCATTCTGAAAAGAACATGAATCAGACAGGAGTAATTTTTTGCCATTTTGAATTTCCATTTTATTCATACTTATCTCCTTTTTTTCTAAGGTTCATCTGTAAGGGCTGAGAAAGTAGAGCATCAAAGTAGGACATTTTTTTTCTCTCCTTTTTTTTTTTTGTCCTTGTATTCATAATGTTAGGAGGATTTGGGACAAATAACAATGATAGTCCACTTTTGCAAACCCCTACCCAGGAACTGCAGGGTATTCACCTCACTACCACAAGCCATCTTGTGCAGATCATATTCCCAAGTATAAGCTTCGATGCCTCAATTGCTCATATTGTGTTTTTAATTTCCATTTTCTGATAGAGGACAGTTGTGCCAGTGAGAAGGTGCTCTTGTGGTTTCTGCTTCTTTAAGCTGCTGCCTTTCTAATGGGCAGTGCCCAGTGCAGCTGATAGTCCCAAGAAACCCCTTTCTCTCCAGGAGTCTCAGAAACCCTGTGGTAAGTAAAGAAAGATCAAATGTTTGGTTCTCATGGACTTGGAGATTGGTGAGACAGCTGTGCTGCTTATTTCTGCTACTCCACCCCACCTTCCAATATTGTTACTGATCCAGGCCAGGAGGAGGAGCAGAGGTTTGCTCCTCAAAGTGACAGATACACCCAAGTTGGAGACATTGGAGGCACCTCCCTGTAAAGTAAGACTCCTTGCGTTGCAGGCTGATAAATCAATAACTCTGAGCATCATTGAGAAATAATATAGAGTCTGTCCTAGAACAGTCGGGTTTTTGTTGTTGTTGTTGTTGTTGTTTATTTCAGTCTGAGTAAGAACATAAGTCATTGGCTCTATTGTTCTCTACCCAACCTAATGGCTAGGTCTATGATGATACTGATATTTCATTAATGATGACTTTGTGATTTTCTACTATAGCCTGAGATAATTTTATTTTATTATATTATGTGTACATGTATGCAGACTTAAAACAATGTATAATTTTGTTATATTGCATTGGGAAATAAAACTTATTCAAAAGAGTCATATAAATTTTTAAATTGTGTGCAAACTAATGAGAAGTTGCCATAACAATAAGAAAATGAGCCAAGGGAAAAATTGCAAGCCCCCAAATACGCTGTGGGAAAAGATTCAAGTCTTACTGAGATTCAAAAATGTAAAACACCATTTATCACTGACCAAGTTGGCCAGGGCAAAAAGAGAATGAAAATATTAGGATGGTATCAAATACAGCCCTTTTAAACACTTCTAGTATAGTAATTATAAATGGACAGAACATTTCCGCAGATAATTGAAAAAAATATTTTAAAAGCCTAGTAATTGTGCTTACCATTTACCTCGTCTATGAAATATGGCAGGACTCTATGAGGAGTAGGTGGTGAGATAGGAAGACAATGTTCACTTCTTGCTAGGTTTCTGGCCCCCAACTGGGTAGAAATGGTGCCACTGGAAAACAGATCGAGCTTGGAGGAGATATGAGACATCCAATGGTGGCAGCACTTGGCTGGAGACAAAAACACCTGCTCCCAAATGACAGGAGGAAAGAAAGAAATGATGAAAACAAATGAAAGCAATTTCTGTGTCAAATTGGTGATAAAACATGACATAGATAAGGTAATAGTTAAATTCTCAGAGTTGGTTGGAACAAGAGCTTCTGTAGAAATGGAGGTGGAGTTCTAAGACAAGGGAAATGTTTAAAATAATCCACAGTTAATGGAAAATGGTTATAGTTTAGAGACTTAAATGAGTTGGGAGAAAATAAATTTTCATTCAATTATGGATATTTATTTTAATTAAAGATTTCTTATCCTACATATTTGCTATATTTATGGTAAACTAGTTATTTATTTAATAGAGTTTTAGCAATAATTTTGAGTGGAGATAGAAACTCCCATCTGAATGTGTTATGGCTTCTATGTCTATTGTTTCTACCTTCTACCATTTACTGTTTCTGTAAGAATCCCATAGTGTGTGATTTGTATCTTGATTGCTAAAGCCCTGGGGTTTCATAAGACAAATACATAAGAGATAAAAAGAACACACACCCAAAAAACCAACAAATGCACAATAATATAGTTAATCTCGACTTTGGATTTTGAAAAAAAAACAAAAAACCAACAACAACAAAAAAAGCAACCTTTAGTCACTTTCATTCCACATCATTCCATACTTAAAAATGGCTTTCCATTAAAAGAATGTGGAAAATTAAATTTTTATGAAAGTATTGCTCACAGTATTTTAGCCAGAGGTCCTGGAACTTGTATGTATTCTCTATGTTATATTTCACTAAGAATGATTCCAATGGTTAATCTTTAAATACAACTGCTAATGGGTTTTAAACACATTTTAACTGAGTCTGACACTTTGGGTAATGTCCCAGGGGACATAAATATGCATTAGTGAATAATACTGATATTGTTATAAGGATGACCAATATTACTCTGATTTATAAATGGAATTTTGGGACAATTTTATTACCATATGCTAAATATATTTGAACTTAACTACATTTTACACAGAGATCTTGAGCAGTCAAGAGGGAAGTTTCCTCTCTACGACTCACATAATGCAATCTACACAGGTCCTCAGGCTTCCTGTTCATCCTCTTCCTTCTGTCCTCCAGCACCCAAGTAAAATATAAAATATCAGCGTTGGAAAGCACATGCAAACTTGCCAAAGGGAGCTTAGGTGAAGCAGATATTTTGGTTTAGTAGAATTTCCAAACTGGTACAAATATTGCTACCTTTTAGAAAAAGGCACCAGATATTTCTTTGTGAACCAGGGTCCACAGATTTGATTATTTGCTTATTTTTAAGTTATGTTTTCTTTTTTAAATTTATTGGAGCATAAAAAAGTGAAGAACTCATAGGTGTTCAATTTAATGAGCTGTCACAAAGGAAATACGTATGTAAACATCATCCATATCAAGTAGAGAGCATTTCCAACACACCAGAGGCTCTCCTCTGTCCTTCCCTTTCACTATCTATTTCCCTGAGTTAGAAAACACTATGCTTACTTCACATCTCATAGCTAAGCTTTAATCATTTTTGAAAACTTTATAAGGAAAATCATAAAGTATGTTTTCCTACTATGCTTTCCTCTTATATGCTTATGAGATTCATCCATGTTGTTGTCCATTCTAATTCCTGGGTAGTTTTTCATTGTATGAATGAATAAATCCTCCTTTATTTAGACATTCTCTCTATTGTTGATGATCATTTGGGTTGATACCAGGTTTTCTTTTTATTATTATTATAAATAATGCTGCTCTTATATTCTTTTTAAAAAATATATATTTTATTGATTTTTACGCAGAGAGGAATTGAGAGGGATAGAGAGTTAGAAAATTCGATGAGAGAGAAACATTGACCAGCTGCCTTTTGCACACCCCCCACTGGGGATGTGCCTGCAACCAAGGTCTTGACAGGAATCAAACCGGGGACCTTTCAGTCTGCAGGCCAACGCTCTATCCACTGAGCCAAACTGGTCTCGGCAACTGCTCTTACATTCTTATATACGTTTCAGTGCACACATTTCTGTTAGGTATAACTCTAGGTGTAAACATGTATTGATACATGCAGATTATCAGATGTTTCTTCTCTAATCAATCTATAGTAGACACTATAGAGCAGGTTTCTTAATCTTAGCACTATTGACTTTTGGAGCTGAAAAGTTCTTTGTTGTTGGGGGCTATTTACAATGTAGAATGTTTAGCAACTAGTAGCTATTGTGACACTCTAATTGTGATGACCACAGGTATCCACAGAAATTTCTCTCCTCTGGGATGTACAATCTGAATCTGATTTCTACTTGTACAACTTCAAAGATGGTAGAACACTTTATCATTATGTGCTTTTCTTTAATCTTGTGTACTATTGTTGCCATGTATTTTAATACTACAGATATTTAAATCTCAATAACATACCACAATTGTTTTAAAAAATCAATATTCATTTAGAATTCCCCCAATATATGTTATTTTTGAGGTTTAATTATTTAATATTAACATATGAATCTCTTATTTTCTCTTTGTTATTATTATTTTTTACATTTGGTTTTATCTCCTGGTGTATTAAGTAATTTTTAATTTAATGCCACACATTTTTAAAAAATATATTTTTATTGATTTCAGAGAGGAAGGGAAAAGGAGAGAGAGAGAGAGAAACATCAACTATGAGAGAGAATCATTGATCAACTGCCTTCTGCAAGCCCATACTGGGAATCAAGCCTGCAATCCAGGCATGTGCCCTGACCGGGAATTGAACTGTGACCTCCTGGTTCATAGATCAGTGCTCAACCACTGAGCCATGCCAGCTGGATGCCACACATATTTTTAAAAAGTTGTAAAGATGATTTGTTATCATCCTTATAGACTAATTTTACTCCTAACGGGCAGATGATTCATCTTTAAGCACCTGCTTTCCCTTAGATATCTGTGAATTAAAAATTGCAAAACCTAGTGTTTCAGAAGCCAATCATAAATTAAATCTCATTATGAATTGACTGATTAGAGGTTGGACTTTATTATTCTTGGAGGTTGGTCCATTTGTGTTTATTCTTACTCATAAGATGTAGCCCTTGGGTTTCCTCTGAATGCCTGGGCTAATTGCTTTGCTGGGATCTAAACTTCATTTTTGGTCTCGCAATGAGACTTCTAAACGTTCTACTTAGCTTTTTTACCTCTCAGCTTTAGATTTGAACCAGTGGGATCTAGCATTTCAATTCACAAATAACTCAAGGGGAAATGGTCCTTCATGGTGAGTTTACTTCTTTGTGCTTAATTTATCTCTGGTATCTTGGGTTACACTATCTTGGTAGCTCTTCAAAGTTTTCAAACAGATAATTCTTTCTATTTTATTGGAGTTTCCAGTTGTTCTTGGTGGTTGGACTGCAAAAAGGTAATCTACAAATATCAGAAGAGTGAAAATCCACTAACAACTTATTGGAAAACTAGCCATGTCAATAACAAGTAATATAATGAAAATAGGTATTAGTATCATTTGAATAAATCTGTGATTGTTATCTATTATTATCCCTTAATTCAATAGAATCACTTGAGTCCCCTGTTCTAAAGCACTCTGGGGCAAAGGGCCATAAGGAGCAGTGAGGTAGCCTGAGAAAGAGAGCAGAACCAGAAGTCAGACATCTTGGCTTAAATCTGCCTCTGTCTCTTCCAAGCTTTGAGCCCTTTAGAAAATTACACAAATTACCCATCTGATGTTTCTCATGTCTGAAATATAGCCAATAACTATCCTACCTTTCTTACAGCATTGCTACATGGATAAAATAAAAATGAGAAATTGATATGCAGCCTATATCAATATTCTGCAATTATTCGAAGGACATTTATAACTTTGATCTGTATCTTCAGTAGCTTTATGTCTTTAGTAGAAGACAAAGTATATAATGTGTCCCTTTGTAATTGGCTTGTTCAGCAGAGAAGACAGAACTATGAGAGGAAACAAAATTAGATTTACTTCCTGGGTGATTTTATTGTATCTATGGAACCCACTCTACTTAGCATGCCCTATTTTTACCCCCAGTATGTGAAGTTACGTGAATTTTAAGGGCTCAAAGGGATGATAAACACATATGGCCTCATCGCTCCTGAGCAGGGTGACTTAAGGTTCAGTCGGTTCTAACTAATCTGAAAATATCTAGAGAAACAAAAATAATTCATTCTCTGCTTCTTTCTTCCCCGAGAGTGCTCCTCAAGGAAGGCAGGCTGTGTCTCAACCAAGTCATGGACGAAAGCTCTTGGGAATTGGGAACCATGCTTCCCTGCACCGTAGGGCCTTTATGAGATTCCTGGTAAGTAATATCACTAATCTTCAAAGATTGAATTGATTCTTAATTATTTACTGCTTTGGCCACAACTCAAAATCTTAAGACAGATGAAGCTGACATAAAACTTGATTAGTGTTGCTGCCTTGACTATCAATGTATTTTACATGAACTGGCTGATAGGCAGCATCTGTGGTAGAACAAAAAGCAATAGCACTGTTCCCATTACTGATGCCACGGAGCAAACTGTAGATTATCTTTAGGTGTGCCTGGATGAATGAAAGACACATTACAGAAAATCAATCACTGATAAGCTGAAAGGGAAGAAGTATGGGAACATTACTGGGAGAAAATCCCTGAGAGGATGAGGAATTGCAGAAGGCTTAAGTACCTCATGTGAGAGAACAAGCATCCTCCACCCTTCTAACTCCCCCAAAGGAAGACATACCAGGAGAGCAGACAAAATTCAGGAGGGGTCATGGAGGGCTTGTTGGTAATGCAGAGGAGGAAATGGGATTAAATGTGGAGATAACCTTTATCTCAGATGCTGCTAGCTGGACACTTATTATAAAATTCTGTATGATTTATGTGCATGAATTATGTATAATTTCTTCACTCCCTTCCTTAGCAAAGTAGTCACAATGATATTATTACTGTATTAAAGTTACATAGAAGTATTATCCTATGCACACCTGCTTCAGAATGGTTATGAAAACCTGCCATTTATTGTAATACCCTTTGCATAAAAGCAAATAATACAAAAGAAAATAGGATGAAAATACAAGTAGAGGTGTGGGTTATATTATGGATACTTCATATATTGAAAGAATTCACATATGAATAACTCTATAAAACAAACCCTCAATAAGACACACCACAAGATTTAAAAAGGTATTCAACATTTTGAGTATTTCCATACCTCTTAAGTTTTGTGCTGAGTTTTTACTAGGAAATATTTCTTGATGATTATTTAGTGTTCATGTTTGACAAATGTAAACAGAATAAGGAAATCCTGTCACATCTACAGATTTAGCCATTTGTGAGGCAAAATGCAATTCTGTCTGAGATATTAGCTCAGCCTTTGTGTTTGTAGCAAAATGTTTAAACCCACAAGCTACTATATGGCGGGAGGATGGGAGCTTTTACATTGGGTTTCACCCAGCAGGCACTGGGGGGGTGTGTCTCCACTACTGTTTGTGGTCCTTAGCCAACGGAAGGCCATAACTTGCCCTATAAAGTGTTACCTGGTTTGCTCATTTCTGGGATCAAAGTCTACAACAATTTGTGCCTATTAAAGAGCTCATCACATCTATATTTAGTATATTCAATTCCTTTTTCTTTAAGATTTGAGTGATTTGTCTTAAAGTGATGCTGCAACTTACCTGGACCCACGATATTATTTAAAAATGTTCCACTATGTACGATGACCCATAGGAAATTATTAACATCTACGAAACCAGAGAAAAAATTATTCCCATTGTATTTTAATTTATTACATATTGTTTTACCTAGTTTCTTTAGGGTAAATTGTTTTTCCTTAATAGTCAGAGAATGCTCTGGGATGCCAGTTCCATGTTGAACATTTTTAGGGCTAGATAGTGCTGCTGTGGGTTATGAAAGTGCATTTTATAATATCTTCTGAAGCCAATGTTGAATCCTTAACTTAAATACTGGGACAATGTAATATAAATAAATTATCTAGTATTTTAAAACAAGACTGTCATTTTCTAAAATAAATAACAGTATAAATAAAATTTAAAATTTTAAAAAATTTATCATAAAATATATTTTGCAAAAGAACACAATAAATTGTACTTGCTTCTTGTGACATGTTCCCATATGACTAAAGAATATTCCCAGGGAGAAAAAGGAACCCTTCTGCACTGCTGGTGGGAATGCAGATTGGTGCAGACACTGTGGAGAACAGTATGGAGTTTCCTGAAAAATGGAACTCCCATTTGACACAGTAATCCCACTTCTAGGACTATATCCCCCCTCCCCCCCCAAAACAAAACAAAACAGAAACACCTATGAGAAAGGATATATGCACCCATATGTTCATAGCAGCACAATTTACAATAGCTCAGATTTGGAAGCAGCCTAAGTGCCCATCAGCAGAGGAGTGGGTCAAAAAACTGTGGTACATCTACACAATAGAATATATGCCACTATTAAAAAGCAGGAACTTTTACCATTTGCAACAGCATGGATTGAACTGGAAAGCATTATGTTAAGTGAAATAAAGCAGTCAGAGAAAGATAAATATCACATGATCTCACTCATATGTGAGATATAATGATCAACATAATTTGATGAACAATAATAGATCAATCTAGAGACAAATGGTAGGGAAGGGGAGTTAGAGAGCAACCAAAGGATTTATATGCATGGCTATTAGCATAACCAATGGACACAGACACTGGGGCGGTAGAGGCTTGCTTGGGCTGGGAAGAGATAGGGGGTCAACTGGGGGAAAAGGAGACATATGCAAAACTTTAGACAATAAAGTAAATAAATAAATAAATAAATAAAGTTTCCAGGTATTAAAATGAGTACTTATTGGATAATACTGAAGTTGATAAAAATTTAGCTGGTACAGTAGCAGATAGTAGGATTACTGTGAAGAAAAAAAGTTAATTTCTGAAATGCACAAATTTATATTTATATACTAAATACATTACATTACTAAACTCTAAAAAAAAACAAGAACACATAAGCACACATTCTTTTAGATGTCAGACTGATAATGACATCATGCCATGTGGCTTTTAGAAAACTCAACTCTACATTAACAGGAGAGTGGGGGTGAGAAAGGCAAATGATGTCTTAGAATTGATGTGAAATGACCCGTCATACTGCCTAAAATGGGTTCTGGTACCCCTAGGGTACCCAGGCTCCATTGTGAGAACCTGTCAAATAATACTACTCCTGACCATCTCTACCTAGTGTAAGGGTGCCATCCTCCTCTCACTGGAATGCTGTGGTCCAAAGTTAAGACCAATTTCGCCTACTGAGCAGGAAACATGGGTGTTGCGACCTTTTCTGTACAGCATTACAAGAAAAATCCCAGGCAAGGAATACAGGAATCTGAGCCACGGATCTTCTTTCTTAAAGAGACAAGATAATCCAACTGCCCAAATTTACAGATAAGGAAAATAAGAGCTCAAAAAACTGAGTATCTCAAAGTCACAGCTAGATGGGTCAGGAGATGAGATAATGGTCCAGCTTGTATTATTTGTAGTATTGAAAATACTGAAAAATACACTCATAATTCCCCCTACAGAATGGAGTTCCTTCTAGTCAGTGCATATACAAAGAACTATACACACAATTAAACTACCTCCCAAAACAACTTTTGTCTGCCACACACAGGAATGTTGTGTGACCCACATGTAAAAGAATAAAAAAAGAAGAATTCCTCAGCTTCTGCTTGAATTAACCACAGGCCCAGTGGAATATGTGATGGAATAAGAACACAACAGAACTTCATGTGTTTGGTTTGACTTTGGGATTTGGTAGAGTGCAGCTCAGGAAGTCCTCCATGTCTTTATGATCCAGTCTTAGTCTTATTTCTCCCCTCCTGAGTACATTTTCTCTATTTATTGTCCCCTAGGCCATACTAATTTACAGGTTGCCCAGAATAACTGCAACTCTTTGAGTGTCCACCAAGAAACTCTCACTTTGCAGAAAATGCTTCCTAGATATATATCATTTAATCAGGTGATGACAGGGGATGTCTTGCCAGTTATGACCTGCTAATTTTTGGTTTCACTTCATTAAGCCAAGTCTCACGTCCCCTGCTCCTCCTCGTTGCTGAGTTCCACCTTTCTTTCACTGAGAGAGTCTGAGCATTCAATGAGACTTTCATGTAATAATCCTCAGCACTGTGTTTGACATATGCTAAATATGCAGTTTTTATGCACCGTTACTGCTTCTTTTTAATAAAATTGCAAAGATGGCTGTTCTCATCTCTCCACGGGGTCAGCACAATTTCCTCGTGATATCTATAGAAATAGCTCATGTTTTGTGTGCCATAGTTTTGCCACCTCGGGCATACCTTTATCTGCTCTTCCTGTTACCCAATTTCGTATACCTGGGATTAATATTAAATATATAAACGTCAATGTTACACATCTCATGCCATTGTGTCCAGAATTTATAAATGTCACCTCTGTGAAATCACAGTATTCCAAAAATCTATTAAAACATTTATGCCATGGTATTCAAATAGTCTCATATTTATTTTTCTCTGTTTATGAGAAGTGTTCCTCAATGCATGCAAATGAAATGCATTTAAATCAAGAATTCAATTATAAATGTTTAATAGTAATTTATAGATGAGACAATTGCTTGTCAATTTTGATTTATAAACCATTCTGAGACACAGTATCTAACCACAATCCAGACTTTGATTGCATTTTACTAAACCAGGACTTCTGAATTTGGCTAAGCTACAAATCATTATATTCTTGGTTTGAAAGACTTTCATGGCTGCCAACTAATGGATGCTACAGAAGATAATTTAGAAGATCATTTCAACTAGGAAATAAATTTTCCCATAAGAGCATCCTCTTGCAACATCCAGAATAAATTTAGTTATTCTATGATAAATGTTGAAATGAATATTATAAATTGGCCAATTTTCTGTCTCATTTTCTATAGTTTCAAATTCACTGAATTAATATTTATTTTGTTCCTTTGCAGCAATGAAAAAAAAGCTCTGCAGTAAAGATACGCACTTGTGCTGGCCAAGAAATGTTTTGGCAAAGGCTAAGGCATGACATATGGTGGAGGAGGCAGCATTTTACCAGGTGAATGCTTTGGCTGAAACACATTTAATCAAAACCTCCCCCTCCAATGGGCCACCTGTCATTTAATTCTGAGCTACAGGAGCTGGGCATTCCTCAGATTGTTCTGAAACCTCTGTTGGCTCCAAGTTCAAGAAGAGAAGAATGATAAAGTTCTTGGCAGGAAGAAAGGAATAACTCCTTTGCCTGTCCCAACTCAAGAAGTACTCCACCCGCCTGCTTCCATGACCCCCAGCAGAAGCTTTGTGGCTCCGCAGGTAACATGGTGCCTGGATGTGAGCTGTTCCCCTCCTTTGCCATGAAGATTTGGGGTCTTTAATTTAGCCAGAACCCTGCCAACCTTGATTGGTGTACACTCTGTGGTACTCTTGGAATGTCACTCTCCCTCCTAATTTATTCTTTCCCGTGGGAACAATACCCTCACGCAGAGTGCTGTTGGAGAGGTTTAATTGAAACGTGGAAGTGTCTGGTGATGATCTTTCCATTTCCTTCCTTGGTACTCTCCTTTATTCTCTACTGCCTCCAGTGGGGAGAAGCTGAACTGCTCCCTAGCCTCTCAAGGCAAACTCCAGGGAGACACTTCCACGTGGTGTTCTATGAGCCATGTACCAGCTAAAAGAAAGAAGCCCTGTGGCAGAACTGGAAATAGACATGTCTCTTATAGTGGATGCACCTTTTGACACCTCTCCCAGCACACGGGCATCCTGTACAGTCCAAGTGCCTACAGTCAGGAAGTCTGTGTCCAGGGAGGTAGAGAGGGATGGGAACCCAGACACGGGTTTCCCAGGACACTGTCTGTGAATTCTCTTTAATTCTTACTGCAGGCTGTGAAAGATGGTCCTGTTATCCCCATGTTGTACATGAGGTAACAGGTATATGGCTCTTACCCTCCACTATGACTGTGCAGACAGGTGCACGTGAGCACACAAAGACCCAGGGGGTCCTGCTTTTCTCTGAGTTCTCTCCATCGCCTGCCTCACTGCCCCTGGTCCCAGCAGGTCAGTGTGACAGAGCCACACAACGGCAACACTCCTGTTGTAACGATGCAGATGAAGGAAAATCCTGCTGGACACAGGGAGCTGAAAACAATGGTTTATGATCCAAAGCCATGTGCGTTCCTTGTGCAGTTTTCACAATTGTTGGATCACTCTTTTCTAACATAAACATGTGTCTTTCCTCCATGGTTTTCCCAGAAAGCTTAGACATTAGCATGTAGGCTGCGGTGTTTCATTCCTACACTCAGACACACAGGTCAAAATTGATTTATTGATACCTAATTTCAAGGAGATTTGAAAGGGAAAAAAATCACATTTCATTTTACTATCCAGTTTAATTTAACTGTGAATTCGAAAAAGCTAGCCTCATAACTGCACTAAAGTAACAACCCTTTTCTTACTCTGTGCAAACTTTGAGCAGTTGGCACATAGAAAATCTGTCACCAGGACAATTTTAATTTGTTGTAAGTTCAGCTTTCTAATAGACCTTTGTGCTTCTAATGCTGTTCAATGTTCTCACACATCTTTCCATAAATTATTTCAGACCAAACTCAATAAATAAACCTGGTAGTAAAAGCAGATGTTTTATTTTTGTTGTATTAAAAAAAAAAGACAAGAAGCTCTTGAAGGGAAATAACTTATTCTAAGTACATGCAACCAGTAATTTTTCAAACTGAAGTATCTCAATTTATCAAAGGAATCATATCACTAATTAAAACATAAACTGAAAGAAATCAAGTCATAATGTAAGAAATATAGAAAGTTTAAATTTTTTTAAAAATATTCACAGCTTTGGAACCCTCTTTGATGTCAATGGGACAGCTGTGGGATTTGCTTATGCCGGCTCATTTCAGACCTTCCCAGCTTGTTTCCCTGTCTGAGAGGACTGGGGTAAGTAATCTGCTGTTTTGCCCAAATAATGGCTCTGATGTTAGTGAACATGTGACACCTAGAGGGCTCTGTTATAACCATTTTAAGTGTTTTCACACCTTTGATTCTCACTCACAACAAACCTGAGGTAGGTACGCCATCATTACATTTTATAGGAAGGATAAGAGACTCATCAAGATTAATTAAGAGATTTTCCAAGTCACATGATTAGTAAGTGGAAGAGCTTAGTTTTAAACCAGGTGTTCCAGACTCCCAAATCACCCTGGTAGCTTCAGTACTACTGGCCTTGCCCTCACAATGAGACACTGACAGGCTCTGGAGGCAGACCCAATGCATTGCTGCAGCTGGTGGGAGTGGTCTGTAGAGGAAGCAGGCTGATGGTTGGGTCGCCAAGGTCCTGAGAGGCCAAGAGCAGGAGAAGGGAAGGAGAGTAGTGCAGACAGAAGCAGGGATGGAGGGGTGACGCACAATGATTGGTGGTGGTGCAGAGATAGTTCTGGATAGAGTAGAGGAACTAGGAGAAAAGTTCAATGTGAGATTAAAAATTAAACTGAGGCCAAGCTTGGGAGAAACTTTAATAATAGACTGAATGAATTGCCAAAGCCAGCTCAGTGGTAGAGCGTCAGTCTGCGGACTGATAGGTCCCAGGTTCAATTCCAGTCAATGGCATGTACATTGGTTGCAGGCACATCCCCGATAGGGGGTGTGCAAGAGGCAGCTGGTCAATGTTTCTCTCTCATGGGTGTTTCAATCTCTCTATCTCTCTCCCTTCCTCTCTGTAAAAAATCAATAAAAATATATTTAAAATAATAATAATAATAGACTGAGCGGATGTTAGTTTATGAAATCTGTGAGTAGAAAAGGAGGTAAACACAAATAGTAACTACATGCCAACTAGGAGATGGCCATGGTACTTGGGATTGTGAACGTGACCTTGCTAAGCTCCATACTTCTTGAAATTGATAGGTTGACCCCTATTTTACAGAAAAGAAAACTGAAACTCAGAGATGGTAATTAACTTATCCCTGATTCTTGACAACTATTATAATAAGACCATGTATTGAATCTACATAGTTCCTTGATTTTTTTACACTGCTGGAAGGTAAGAGATTTCACCTGTGACTTTGGGAAATTGTGCATTATTTCAATAAGTTCACTGGAAATGCGACCAACCAAGGATCAACAGATTGGGAATCTGAATTTAACACGTTTTTCCCCCCAAGGAATTTTACTGTTATGTAGTTTGAAAGAGGCCTATGAAAATGCACAGTTATTTCATCCCCTCGTACTTCTGTAGGGGAGTTCCCTGGCTAGTTTCCAAATGAAATGCACTGGCTGCTTATTAATAGTGCTTTGAGGGAAGGATGTGGAGACCAAAATTCTAGAATTAATTCAAAGTTGTCTGAAAAGCTACCATTCCATAATGAATCAGACCAAGTTAGAAACGTGATAAATTTAATTAGAACTGACTTTGTGAGAATATTGCCATTAATTTGCATATTTATCAAGTCCCATGGAATAATTTTTATTTTTTTTTATTTTTTTACCTCCTTCAATGTTAAAGCCGAGAAAGGGCCAAAGCACAGACAGGGGAAATAACAAGTTTGCCTATAATTAAAAGGCATGCTCTCACTGGGACCAAGTCTCTTATTTAAAATAAGAGCAAACTTCCTAGACTTAGTCCACTGGGCCCTTCTCTTTATCAGTTACATGGTGTACTTAATTAGAAACAACCGATTCTATGCTTGGAGGGCCATGAATAGGTGGGGCGTTTCCAGCAGCTGGAAGGAGAAACCCACCCCTAGCTATTCAGTAAGAAAGTCAGGAAGCCCCAGACTCTCTCCCTGCAGGGCAAGGTGCTGCTGACCTTGGTGCCGATGGGTCCTCCTAGCTCAGTGGAGTCTCCTGGGACCCAGGTTTTCTCTCTCTTCAGTCCCTGGTCCACAGTCCAGCTCCTGTCAGGAATGCGTCCCTGAAGGTGGACTCTAGGATCTGGGACTCTAGGATTCCTCACTCATTCCTGGGGATGGAGATGGCTACCCCTGGGAGGTTCCCTGGACAGTATCAGGAACTTCCTCTGAAGCATGTGCAACCTCTCCTGATACTTCATTGGTTCAGATGGTGCCACCCTAGATCAAATATTAGCATTGAGGATGGGCCGAACCTGACCCATTTAGATTATTCAGGGCATGTCAGCAAATGGGTGGAGAGTGGGGGCAGTGAGTTATTGAATTACTATTTCTAAGAAGTTTGAAACAAAGGGCAGGCTGTGGAAGCAGTTGGTAGGTGAGTGAATGATGAATAAATGGGTAGGTAGAGTCAGCTTCTGACAAAGCACCTGAATGTAATAGCCACCTGAACAAAGTTAGAGTTCTTTTAAGGAGAAACAATAAATGCTGGGTGCACAATTCATTCAATGTATATGGATGTATCCATCTCTATGTGCATGCAACTGAGTTACCGAAGAGAAAACTGATTAGTGCTGTTTATTTAATCACTGTGGTAGTGGCACAAGTGGGAGCTGGGAAATAACGAAGCGGCACAATCCCAGCTGGCAAAGAAGAAATATTTGCAGGCTATGGCTTCAGTATCACAGAGAAAAGCAGGGAGGAATATTTTAAGCTGAGGGGCAATAAAATGATATATGAGCACTCACCCAGAAGAAACCTGAGGCAGGTATGTCATCATCACATTTTAGAGATAAATGTATGAGACTTATTAAGATTAATCAAGAAACTTGCCCAAGTCACACAATTTTTTGAGGAAACTCCACACTGTTTCCCATTGTGGCTGCACTACTTTGCATTCCCACCAACAGTTCCCTCTGCTCCATATCCTCATCCAACATTTCTTGTTTGTTGATTTATTGATGATAGTAATTCTGACAGATCTGAGGTGATATCTCATTGAGTTTTAGATTTGCATTTCTCTTATGATTAATGACACTGAGCATTTTTTATATATCTACTAGAGGCCTGGTGCATGAATTTGTGCATGGTAGGGGTGTCCCTCAGCCCAGCTTGCACCCTCTCCAATCTGGGCCCCTTGAGGGATGTCTGACTGACTGCCCATTTAAGCCCGATCCCAGCAGCTGGCTTCCAACTGCTCACCTGCCTGCCTTCCTGATTGCCTTTAACTATTTCTGCCTGCTAGCCTGATCACCCCCTAACCACTCCCCTGCCAGCCTGTTTGCCTCTAACTGCCTTCCCATGAAGGCCTGGTCACCCCTAACTGACCTCCCCTCCAGGCCTGGTCCCCCCAACTACTTTCCTCTGCAGGCCTGGGTCCCCCCCAACTGCCTTCCCTGCAGGCCTGGTCACCTCCAACTCCCCTCCTCTGCCAGCCTGGTCACCCCTAAATGCCCTCTCTTGCAGGCTTGCTTGCCCCCAACTGTGCTCCCTTGAAGACTTGATACCTCCCAACTGCCCTACCCTGCTGGCCATCTTGTGGTGGCCTTCTTGTGTCCAGATGGAGGTAGCCATCTTGTGTTGGAGTGATGGTCAATTTGCATATTACTCTTTTATTAGATAGGATAGAAGCTTGGTGTACAGGTGGGGGCCTGCTGGTATACCCTGAAGGTTGTCCTGGATCAGGGTGGGTATTCCCTTAGGCTGCATGGGACAGCCTGGACGAGAGGTCTGTGGTGGTTTGCAGGCTGGCTACACCTCCCAGCAACTCAAGTGGAGGCCTTGGTATCTGGGATTTATTTCTTCTATAATTGAAACTTTGTAGCCTTGAGTGGAGCCCAGCCTCCTGCTTGCGCAATGGCTGCAGCCATTTTTGTTGGGATTCATTTATCTTCTGTAATTGAAACTTTGCAGTCTTGAGTGGAGGCCCGCGCTGGTGAGGGAGTGCAGAAAGCTTGGCATCCTTCCTTGCAGATAAACCCAAGACTCCTGCTCACTCCATGGCTACAGCCATCTTGGTTGGGGGTAATTTGCATACTTGCTCCTGATTGGTTGGTGGGAGAGACCTGTGGGTGCAGATAATGAATGGTTAATTTGCATATTACTCTTTTATTAGATATGGTTGACCATCTGTATGACCACTTTGGAGAAATGTATATTCAGGTCCTTTGCCCATTTTTAAATTGATTGTTCTTTTGGGGTTGTATAAATCCTTTATAAATTTTTTATATTAATTAACCCTTTATCAAATGTATCATTGGTGAATATGTTCTCCCAATCAGTGGGTTATGTTTTCTTTTTGTTGATAGTTTCCTTTTCTGTGCAAAAACCTTCTGATTTGATGTAGTCCCATTTATTTAATTTTTTCTTTTGTTTCCCTATGGAGATCTATTAGAAAAAAATTACTATGAGAATTATCTGAGATTTTACTGCCTCTGTTTTCCACTATAGATCAATGGAATAGACAAACCCATTGTGAATTAGTATTTGACAAAGGAGGCAAGAGCATACAATGGGGTAAAGAAAGTCTATGCACTAAATGGTGTTGGGGAAATTGGACGGATACATGTAAAAAAAATAAAATTAGACCACCTATTTATATCATGCATAAGAATAAACTCAAAATGGATTAAAGGCTTAACTGTAAGGCATGAAAACATAAAAATGTTAGCTTTGTTT
The DNA here is from genome assembly GCF_014108245.1 of Pipistrellus kuhlii. Lineage (NCBI taxonomy): Eukaryota > Metazoa > Chordata > Mammalia > Chiroptera > Vespertilionidae > Pipistrellus > Pipistrellus kuhlii. The sequence continues at coordinate 10,122,723 of NW_023425540.1, read as the reverse complement.
ATTCATCTTAAGTGGCTTTTTAGGTCCTGTGTCAAGAATGTAAAATCTCTGTGGAAAGTTAGGTGGTTTCCAACTGCCTGATCACAAACAAGGCTATGATGACTATCTTTGTAAATATATTTTATCATATTTCCAGCAAATGAAGTTATAGGGTGAAAGTTATGAATGCACTTGAGGCTTTTGATTTAATTATTAAATTGCTCTGTGGTAAGGTTATCCCCATTTATATTTCTGTTCTATTCCCACATACTTTCATTAAAGGTAGGAGGATAATTTTTTTTTTCTTTTTCTCCTTTTAAATCTTTGCCAATTGTAGGAGTGGGACCTTTCTGGAATTATGAGGAATGCAAAGAGTATATATGTAATCTAATTAGGAGAAAGTGAAGACTGTTTGTATAAATGCTATAAACCATCACATCCAAGAGATCACAGGAACTGCTCATGGTACAGTGGCATAGTTTTGTGAAATTATGACATAGACAGTAGCCATTGCATTGCTAACTTCATACTGTGTTATGGGTGGAAATAAGTCCTTCTTCCCAAGAGTCCTCCAGTTATTTCTTGGAAGGTGTTGTATGTATCCCCACAAACACACAGCCTTCCCTTTGTCCATCTTTCTGGGTAAGTTTCCTCTGGCTCATGAGCTTTGACTGCAGAACTTCTGGAACTCTCCAACCTCATGAGAATACTGAAAACCCACTGCAGGCCTTAGAGCTGCTGGTGTTGCTCAGAGGCTGAGAAGGAAAGGGAGCCCTCCTCCACACTTCAGAGGTGGTCTTGAAGGACAGTAGTGGGACTATAACTCTGTACCTGTGACTTTCATGCGTTTCCAATGTCCTCGGCAGGTCCATTTGTAAACCAGGCTTAAGTGTTTGCTTTCTCAGTTAGATGGCCAGAAGGACTTCCTCAAGTAGGAATGAAATGAAGAAAAGGAATCAATGCAAGAGTTAGTGATGAAGGATTCTGAGCTCGTGGAAAACTTGTTCTGAAAATTTATTACAGAAAATTGTAGTAACTCATTAATGAAAATCATGTAGACTACTCTGCACTCTTTAAAAGAAAATTCCAAGTCAATTTAAAAAGTGAGTAAACAGCATTTGCAAAACAGTTCTCTTTGGAAACTAAATATCCAAATTAGGTAGATTATTAACATGAAACATTATTAACAGAAGGAAAGAGATTCACATCTCTTTTAATATGAAACACTCTTTTTCCTTCTGCATCATCCCACTGTCCTACTGGTGCACTACACTGTGACCTGGGAGCATTTGTAGAAAGGGCTGATTTTTCTTCAGGAAGAAGCAGAGGACTGTTGAAGAGCAATTAAAAATATGATGCTCATCTGATTTCCCAGATTTCTCAGGAAGGACATGCCCTCCGCACCAGGTCATAGGAAATAAAATTGGCTCATCTAGTTAGAGACTCAACAGATAACAAAAACAGCAATAACAGTTATCCTGGTAGACAGAGTTGTTTAAGCTCTGAGTTAGGAAGCAAAAGTAACTCTAGTTGAAATTGGGTTGAAATAAAACAAAGTGCAGGAAAGCAAAGAAAAAATGCAGGGGAGTTTGGTGCGGAAATTTTTTCTCTTTACTTCTTTTCAGAAGTTTTATTTTGGCTGGAGCACAAGGTGATATGATCCATCTCTGTCTTTGTAATTCAAGCCACTCAGCAGCTGCCTGTGCTGGGTACCTTCAGCTCAAAAAATCCTTGACAGAATTCCAGGTTACTGCGTGCATGAGACAGTGCTGATGGGTTCCAGGCAAGGAATGTTCACATGGCCCCTGAATACTTTTCCTTTTCTTTTTTTAAATTTAAGTATAGACAGTATATAACATTATATTATTATCAGGTATATAATATAATGATTTAACATTTATATACCTTACAATGTGATCACCACACTAAGTCATCTGTCACCATGCATACTTATCACAATATAATTGATTATATTTCTCTTCTCCGTTTTCACTCATTCCCCTCCCCTTCCCTATGGTAACCATTAAGTTGGTCTTTGTTTCTATTAGTCTCGATTTATTTTGTTTGTGGATTTTTTTTGTTTTGTTTTGTTTTGTTTTTAGATTCCACATATAATGGAACAATGCAGTATTTATCTTTTCTCTGTCTGACAGCATAAAACTCTCTAGGCCATGCATATTATTGCAAATGGCAAGATTTCATTCTTTTTTATTGCTGAGTAATATTCTATGGCATGTATGTACTACATCTTCTTCCTCTATTCATCTACTGATGGATACCAAGATTGCTTCCATATCTTGACTATTGTAAACAATGCTGCAATGAATGTAGAATGCATATATCTTTATGAATTAGTGTTTTTATTTTTTTCAAATAACCACCTAGAATTGGAATTGCTAGATCGTATAGTAAAAAAAACAGGTTTTAGAACCATTCTGCTTTTCTTGCTTTCCTTATTATTTGTATGGAAACTGTATCTGAATTTTCCTATTAATAAAAGTTTTCCTTTTCCTAGATAGACTGGGTTACCTTCAATTATCAGCCATCCCTTATATACATTACATTACCTCTAGGTTTTTCTTTTAGTCTTGGAAAGAATATCTAGCTAGTTTTCTTATGAATCTGATTTAATTCGTCATTGGTTTTTTTGTTTGCTTGATTTTTACTGCTGATTAATCTTCACTACCATTATATTTGTTGCGGGTTTTCCTCTTTTTAATGAAGGGAATATCTAAAGACTTAAAGCAAACAAATTTAAACTGCTATTACCAATGCCATTGTTTTACTATGGGTCACTTGGAAATTAACTCATCTCAAATTATCAGCTTCACATATAATACTATATAGGTATGCTGTCAATGACTGTCAAGATGTCAATCATCTTGTTCCTGGGTAAAAAGTACTCCCTATACTAAAGTCCCACTCAGAGCCCATTAGCTCAGAGTTGTTAGTAGTCAGGCATGCTGTGCTGAATAGTATTACATTTATAGCATTTGTAAGAAAAGGAAGCCCTGGGGGAAAATAATGCAATTAAAGAGCATTTTCTCCAAGTTAATAATGACACCATGCAAGTTTACCTGGCTTAGCTTTAAGAGTATCTCAAATTCCAACATGGAAGCATAACATAAAATTGAATGGGAATGCTCAACAGGAATAAAAAGCAAAAGTTTACAGAGAGTTTATCATACCCTCAGCATTATATGAGACCCTGAGAATACAATGGTAAAGAACATGGTATCCTTAATTTTTAGGAGACAATATTCTAGAAGGAAAACAGATAGGTATGCCATTACTTACAATACAGTAAGAAAATCTACAATAAGAGTGTTAATATATGATACCAATTAATGATAAATGCAAAGGTATCACAGGAAGTATCTTAGTCGAGTGTCTTTTAAAATAGCTTCAGTTTTAAGAGGATTATCAGAGGACATTTAAAAAAAAATATATATATATATATATATATATATATATATATATATATATATATATATATATTGTTGTTGTTGTTGTTGATTTTTTTTTTTTTTTTTTTTTTTTTTTTTTTTACAGAGAGGAAGGGACAGAGATAGCCAGGAACATCGATGAGAGAGAAACATCAATTAGCTGTCTCCTGCACACCCCTTACTGGGGATGTGCCCACAACCAAAGTACATGCCCTTCACCGGAATCGAACCCGGGACCCTTCAGTCCACAGGCCAACGCTCTATCCACTGAGCCAAACCGGTTTCGGCTCAGAGGACATTTTAAAGAGGTTTCCTAGATAGAGGAAGGTATAAAGTTGTACATGGTTCACTCATATGAAGTTAAAATATTAGGAGGGGTCTGTGGACTAAGACACGGGGAGAACAGAACAGGGACGCATTCAAACACAGGTTTCACACACTGTTTATATCATTTGAATGGATAGCCCCAAACCATTTTGACATTCCCCAGATTATACCCTGCATTCAATCAATGGTGCATTTTAGGCAGAATGGAAATTTCCCTTCAGAAAGTTGCTTCTGGCAGCTGTTTGGAAGTGGAAGGGCAGAAAACATAGTCATCTGGAAGACATGAGATCAGGGTAGGACCTCATACAGTGAGGAATGCAGATGCATGGACATAAGATAGATTTATCAAAGAAAGCTTTATGAATTACAGTTTAAAATGCTCAGGGGGAGGTGGAGGAAGATGTTTATAGTTAGAGCAAGTGGATTTCATTTTGGATATGAGTTTCAGAAATTGAGGAAATCCAGGTGTGCATTGGAATCTAGAGGATTGCTGTGGCACCAGGTTTCCAACCTTATCACATGGTGCCACTGGGAGTTCCATGAGGACATCAGGCTAAGGGTATACACCAGAAGCCTAGAGAGTCAGGGGAATTACTGGTGAGAAATCCCTGTAGTGAGGAGCTGGTCACAGAAATGGTGTTTTAGCAAGAGTCCCAAATTTGGAGAGGGATGGGACTGAGGTCAGGATGAAGCTCAAGTCTTTGATGTCATAAATGAAGGAGATCAAGAGTGGCGAAGACTGAAAACAGGCTTTTAAAATATTTATTTTATATTAGGAAATCAAAGGAAATATTTGAGTATGAAGGAAACATGGAAGCCAGGTTTCTGTGAACTGGGGAACTGATCGAAGGAAGATGGAACATCACCATTGGAGTAATGTCTTAAACATCTGGGGTGTAAATCCAAAAGGAGGTGAAGCTGGATGGGACTCCAGGGTCAGAAGTACTTGGAGAAGTGGATATGCCAAGGAGAACAGTATGGGGAAAGAGGGAGATGGAGAGAGATTGAGAGCAAGAGAGAGAGATGAAGGTGGGGTGGGATGGAGAATAAATTGCTTTTGAAATAGAAGATGATTTTAATAACCCTTGCTCCCCTCTAATGAAGAAAAGTCATGGTATCATTGTAATGGGAAGCTCTGAATAGATTCCTCCTATGGTGCTCCAGGAAGGGTACTTGGTATCAAGAAGGCTTTCAGGCAACACACATCCTGGCATGTCAAAGGAAGTCCATTAGCACAGGATATGGCCAGTGGTTCAGCCTGGGCATTCATCCTGAGTTATCATAGATCTTTAAAAGCTTCATATATTTGGCTTTTTGGGAGGGACTGAAGGATCAGTGAGGGACTCTGAAGTTTGGAATAATTTTTATGATTTTTATTATAGAAAGAATATCTGACAGTGTGATGGATAATTTTGTCACCTTAACTGGGCTAAGGGATGGCCAGATAGCTGGTAAATGCTGTTTGTGGCTGTGGTTGTGCCTATGAGGATATGTCAGAAGGAGATTAACATTTGAATCATTAGACTGAGTAAAGAAGATCTGTCCCACCAATATGGGCAGGTCTCATCCAATCCCATGAGAGTCCAAATACTAGAATGAAAATGTGGGGGAAGGGCAAGTTCTCTTTCTTCTGGAGCTGGGACATCCTTCCTCCCTTGCTCGGAATCAGAGCTCCTGGTCCCCAGACTTTCAGATTCTGGGACATGCACTAGTGCCCTCTCCAAGACTTCTCAGGACTTTGGCTTTGGACTAAATTATACATCTGGCTTTTCGGAGCGCCAGTTTGCAGATGGCATATCTCAGCCTCTACAATCACACGAGCCGATTCTGATAATAAATCTCTTCTTATATATCTTTTTGGTTCTGTTTCTCTGGAGAACCATGGCTAATACTACAGAGAACAATAAGAAAGCAGAAATACAAAGGAGGCTCAGGTGAAAGATAATAAAGACTCAGGCTAGGCAATGATGGTGACAAATGAGAGAAGAAGATGGGGCAAGAGATACTTGGAAGGAAAAATCTGTAGAAATGATGGGATGGATTACTCTGGCGGTATGGTACTTCCAGCTGACTTCTAGCTGGGTGGGTGGATTGTGGACAGAGAATGGAGAAACTGGAATAGATTTAGGGTGGGAAAGGAGAAATCAGTTCAATTCTAGACCAGCTAAGCTTGAGGAGCCTCTGAAACCTACAGAGGGCAGCTACCTATGTACACCTGCAGCAGGCCTACTAGTTCAGGTGATTCCAATTTCTGTGGCAAACAAAAGAACACATATAGAGTACCTCAATCATGGATGGAAGACTGTTTCTCACTCGCATAAATTCCATAACTGGTGTCCCTGATTGATAATACGCTCTCCTTCCAGCTGTGGTTCAGGAATCCAGTCTCCTTTCATCTTGCACTTCTAACAACTCAAGACACATGATTGCCAAGGTCCCCATGGGAAGGAAAGCACCTGGAGGATCAAATGAGAGAGGTTCTTATGGACCCTCCCTGTAAGTCTCTGGCATTCATCACTTAGACACAGGCCATTGGCTGAAATCCAGGTACTGGCCACATCTAACCACAAAGGGGATGAAGAAATGCAGCACCTAGAACTTAGGCTTGTCAGTCTCCATACCTCAAAGCTCTACACTGAGTATCTGCTCAGAAAAGGGAGGCATTATTATTAGCAGTGGGTCTAGTCTGAAGTGGAATGTGAGAAACTAGTATTATGTGGAACTGGAAAGGAAGTCCCCAAGAGAAGGTTTGACATTAAAAGAAAAAGCTGTGTACAGGCTTCTGGGAACTAATAAAATCTCAGAAGTGGAAATGGAATGTTATTCAGCAATAAATGTGTGCACAACTGTACTACTGATTATTTGTAAAGAAATCTCACAAGTGCAATGTTGAGGAAAAGGAATTAGATAAGAGTACATACACACTGTCTAATACCATTTATGTAATGTTCAAAACTAGATAAAACTAGTATGAATACTAGAAGCCAAGAGAGCAGTTAACTATTTGACTGGTGTAGGGCATAGGAGAGGGTGGAGAGTGTTGGTCATGTTTTTCATCTTGATCTGGGTACTGATTTCATAGGATGTTCATTTTGTGAAAATTCATTGATGTGCACACTATGATTTGTGCAGTTTTTGTACATTGAGTTTAATGAAGTAGCTCATTAAAAACAAATTTTGTATATGTTTTAAAATTTCTACTTTTATACCCTAATAATGAAGTTATTTAAACACACCCTAATTAAGAATTCTCCCTAATTTAGAAATATTGGCCTGCACTCCACTCCCTCTCTCTCTCTCTCTCTCTCTCTCTCTCTCTCTCTCTCTCTCTCTCTCTCATTCTGTATCTATCATCTATCTATCTATCTACCTACCTTTCATCTATCATCTTTCTATCTATATTTTGCTTTTCACTCTTCCCTAAAAGTGGAAATTATTTTACCCTAAAGGGAAGTGTTTCTAGCAGATTACTTTAGATTAGGGGTGTCAAACTCAATCAGAGAAGGGGCCAAAATCTAAAATCCAGCCTAAATCGCGGGCCGAATGGTTTACTGAACAGTCATAAACTGTCATTGTGATGGAAACGCAGCGGAGTGCAGTGATTACAGCGCGGTGCGGGCCACATTGCAAGGCCTGGCGGGACGGATTTGGCCCGCGGGCCTTGTGTTTGACACATGTGCTTTAGATAATCAAATCTTATTTGGGATATTTTGATGTCCAAAGAAAGTAGTTCCTGGTTTGGACCCATAAAAGTACCTTACAGCATTTATAGTCCTGAAAGTCATTTCAAACTACTTGAGTGTCTGTGGTGGAGAGAGCTCTCTGGCCACCAAAACTCATGCATCTCTTCCCTAATGTAGCTATTTTTTACTGGCCCCTTTTTGTCTTAATGGGGCCACTGACTTCTAGCAAATTGGTTGTGGGCAGTTGTAATATATGCTTTTTCTAGACCTGATCCTTAAAAGCTTCCGGGCAGATCATCCACACTCTCTCCCCCTCTATCAGCGGAGAAGTTGTCAAGTGCAGGGTGACCTGGGGGCCATGTGCTGCGCATGGCTGAGCTTCCAATGACATAGACCCCTGAATGGTTGCAAGAAGTTGATCATGGCTGTTATTCTTTACAGGAGCAAGAAATAAGTTTTTATTATGCTGAGCCATGGAGGTTTAATAAACATTTGCTCGCCTTACTTGATGTTGCTGTAAACGGCTCACTCAGAATCTTTTATCCTTTCTCCTTGCAGGACCTTTACACAGCTAGGACTTCCATGCATTACGCTGCAGTAGCTGAATAGTCTGTCCCCGGGTCCGGCATCTCAGTCTACAGTGACATTCAGATCTGCCCACTTAGTTAAAAGATCGTTATTGTTATTATCTTGCTTGGTAAGAGGAACAAACAAAACCACCAGGATAGAGTGGGTCAGCTTTCAGTCTCCCTTAATTTGCCGCTGCTTTGCATATTACTTGTGACTGCAGCAACAGTTAAAGGTGAAAGACTGATGGGTATCAATTCTCAGAAAGGGCACTGGCCTCTAAGTGGTTCCATGATCCATAGTGATTCTGGTCATTAATACTCTGTCAACACATGCAACCTGCATGTGGCATGCCTGTGGGAAGTGGTGTCTGCTGCTATCAGGTAGCGTGTAGCTGCCACAAATAAAGCCCGACACCGCATGATCTCTGGCATGCTGCTTGGAAATTCAGCAGGCAGTCACTCTGCCTTTCAGCAGAACTCCAGGCCTGGGTGATGGGGACTTACATTAATGAGGAAGAACTTTATTCCTCTTCTCATTAAACTGGATCCCACATGACCATGGAGCTGTGCGATAAAACAAAGCCTGCATGGTCCTTACCCTTATTTGTTTTAGATCTATTTGAAAGAGGAAAGATTCCTAGAGGACATTAAAGTATTTATAAACTTAATTTTACATTTTTTCTTAGCCAGCACAACCTACCAAGATCATGCTCCCAAACGTGTTCTTATAATCTTACTGAGGAAATTTCTATAGAGTGACATGTATTAATCTTAAGTGTGCAACTCAATTAATCCTACATAGCGAGAAAGTGGTTGCCTGCAAAGCCGGAGGAAAGGCCTCACCAGGAACCAACCCTGGGGGCACCTTGATCTTGGATTTTCTGCTTCCAGAACTATGAGAAAATAAATTTCTGTTGTTCAAGCTGTGCAACTTACTGTTTTTTTTTTTTTTTTTTTTTTTTTTTTTTTTTTTTTTTTTTTTTGTGTGTGTGTGTGTGTGTGTGTTTTACAGCAACCTAAGCAGACAAATACAGTGGTAATAGTATGCTTATTTTGGTTAAACTTGATCTTGTTTTTCTAGCTTCTTAATGAACTTGCTTATATTGTTGGGTTCCTGTGCATTTTTCTATGTGTCTTCTATTTGTACTGCATATTTGTGTTTCATTTTTTAATTTCTTCTTTGAGAGAATGTGATTACTTTTATGCTGTGTAATAAATGATATATTTACTTTAAATAATTGCTCAAGGTTTACAATTTAACATAGGCAACATTATGTGTGATATTGCAACAATAAATGAGAAAGCAAAAATAATACTTTAGCTGTCTTTTATTAAGTTTGGCATTGAAGAGATTTACAAAAATATAAAATAATGCCACCCTGCTCACTAATATTTTTTTTTTGAAAAATGTAGTTATTTTTGTTAAAAATGTTACTTTGTTACTATGGGATAAGCACTTTAAAACAAAACAAATTAGTAAAGAAAAAAATACTTATTAATTTATATTAATAAATACTAGAGGCCGTTGCACAAATTCATGCACTGGAGGGGTCCAGCTGGCCACCCAATGGGGGCCATGATGGGTGGGCCAGATGGGGCAAGGGGCCAAGGGTGGTTTGCCAATAGGGGTGGGGTGCCCTCTCAGGGGGCAGGGCCAACAGGGGCAAGGGGTCACTGGCATTCTGGTCATTTCACTGTTTGGCCAATTTACATAATACTCTTTTATTATATAGATGTGTTCATTTTAATTTCTAGCATGGCAAATACTGGTAGATGTAACTCATATATACAAAGCTTTCTGAGCTCTCAAAAATTTGTTTAAGATTATAAAGGTGTCCTGAGATAAAAATGTTTCAGAATTGCTTCTTTAAAGTGCTACTTATCTTTTAAATACATTTTAAAAAATATCTTACTCCTATGTATACCATTTCTAGGATTCTCCATTCTTTTATGTACACACAGATTTCCATGTAGTATTATTTTCCTTCAACCTGAAAAGTTTCTTTGCCTTCTGTTGTGGTGAAGATCTGCCTGGAAAAATTGCCTCTGTTTTTGTTTGACTGAACATGTCTTCAATTTGCCTTCCAGTTGGGAAGATAGCTAGATATAGATTTTTAAGTTGGCATTTTCCCCATAGCAATTCATGCTGTTCATTGTATCATTTTCCTTTGACCCCCTTCTAGCTGCTGGGAACTGTTATTTGAGAAAGTCAATGTGAACTGCATGTTAAGAAAAGAAGCAGCTGGAATCAGAGGGCAGGTAAAAAACGCATTAACTCCACATTTAATTCAATGTGAGAACCTGCCCTTTTTACCAATTCATGTTCCATCAGCAGACGCTAGAGTATTTCAAGTTGAGTTGTATTACTAAGTTTATAATTTTCACCTCACCTCAATTCTTAAAAACCTTTGTTCAACCGTCCAAAAGAGTTTTTTAGTTGAATTAAAAATCCTACCTTACGTGAATGGCATTATGTGTTTTTGTGAAAAATATATAGAGAAGCAGTTGGGTGACCTTTCTGGTACCCTCCCAGTATTTATGCTGTTAAAATAATATTAGAAAGCCTAGAATATGAGAATTCTTTATAGAATGTCACATTATTATTATAGAGTTGGCATTTGAACATCGAAATATTAAAGGGACTGATTTTTCTCCTTTGATACTGGCAACTTTGAACCTATTCTAGCAATAAATGCAAACTCCAGACCTTTCAGAAGAAGAAACAAATCCATGTGCTGAAAGAGAAATGGCACCTATCCATTACCAACAAGTAGCAACCGAAAATTATGGGAAATGTTTAGTAAAATTTGTCCTTTTAAATAAATGGCTGTTAATAATTTATATTTCTGATGTATGTCAAAGCTACTGACTCTCCCCTTTAGAGGAAGCAGCATCTTGAAGAAGAGGTGCAGAACCATTATAAAGTTTTATATATATAACTTCGCCTCCTAAGCAGCCATTGGCTCTCCACTTTTGATTCTTGTTGTTCAGTTGCTGTGCCAGTCAGCCTCAAAAACTCTTCCTCCTATGCAGCTATTGGCTCCCCAAAGCACTCAGATTTGGTTCTCATTGGTCAGTTCCTATGCCAGTCAGTGTCAGAAGCTCTGCCTCCTAGGCAGCAATTGGTTCCCCACAGCACCCACTTTTGGTTCTGATTGGTTGGTTCCTATGCCAGTCAGCATCTCCAGGCCCATCTCTGGGCCTGATCAAAGAGGTGGAGCTTAACAGCAGCCCCCACTGAGGCTGGGAGAGAAAGAAAAGCCTGGCTTCTGGCAAAGATCAGAAAGAAAGAGGGAGAGAAAGGAAGAGATAATTACACTGTTCAACAGCTTCCACTGAGGCTGCAGGTCAGACCCTGACTCACTTTCTGGGTCTCAGCCACCTGGGCAGTCAGTGTTGGGTTGCCAGGCTGCAGCTGGGCAATCCAGTGTTGACTTCCCCATGGCCTGCGTTTGGTGGCAGGCTGGGCTCCTTCCCAAGCCTAAAACCTCTGCCCCAAGCTTTAGGCTTGGAAAGCGCCTCCCTCCCCTCCCCTTCTGATCTCAGCCTCAGCCCCTTTCCAATCCTAAAGCCTTCACCCCAGGCTTTAGGCTTGGGAAGCAGCCCCCCACTACCGCCCCCCCCCCCCCCACAACTCCGATTGCAGGGTCAGCCCCTTCTCAAGCCTAAAGCCTCCTTGTCGCACCTCATCCTGTCTCTGTGGAGGCTCCAGGACCACACTGCACCCCTCCAATCCCCTCAGCAGAAGGGGCGGCACCTGGACGACCATGGCTGGCCTGGTGATGCTGGCTCACTGGCCCCACCCACTGATCATTCTGGAAGGTTATCCTGCAATCTGGTCTAATTATCATATTAGCTCTTTATTGATAGGATTGGAAAGGAGCAAAGGGAAGGCCCGGTCTTATAGGCATGTCATCTGCATAGCTTCATCTGAAAGCTGTACTTTTGCATTCCCTGGGAAGCACCTTCCTATTCCCTGCAGGCCACTGGGGGGAGGAAATGGACAGAGGGTGATGTGGGTCCATGCACAGTGAGTCGGGATGATCTAGGGAAGGCACTTGCTGTCAGTCAACCCTGGAAGAAGAAATCATTGGCCAGAATGGGTGGAGCCAATCAAAGCCTGCAAAAATTTGGGGATACATAATCCTCTAAACAAAGCAGCTCTCTTGGCTGGTGGGGGCTCTCTCCTTTCTGCTTCCTTGCATTTGCCCATCTTTCCTTCATAGGCATGTGGCCCTGCACACCCCACACACAATGGACTGATGGACCATAGCCGGGAAACACAAGCTAAGCTAGCCTAAGGCTGGATTGGACCATGCCCTAACACGGAATGGAAACTCTGGACACTGGCTCTGATTCTAGCTTTATTGAAATCACAGCTACACTTCTTTCTTGAAGGGATGAAGGGAAATGGAACCTTGGGAATGCAAGAATTTAATTCCATGTATAAAAATTACTTTTTCTCCTGTGTGAGTCTCAAAAAATTATTTTTCTTGGGATATCATAAGAAATCCACTCCTACAAGCAACAGGTGAGGATGAGGGCCTCTCCCCACTAATAGCACATTGATTTAACACTATCTGGGGTGCTCATTTACTTGTCTGTGCCTCTCCTGAGCTGTTCATGGAGTTTATTTTTGACGCAATTAGTACATGGTGCAGGTAATACATAGGTTTACTGGGGAGAACTTGGAGCTGAGAAGTAGAAGAGACACAGGCCCCTATTTTTATCTGTAAGGAGCTGCTGTGAGCAAAATACCATAGACTGAGTGGCTTTAAAAACTGAATTTTATTTCTCACAGGCATGGGAGCTGGAAGTCCAAGGTCAAGGCGCTGACAGACTTAGTATCTGGTTAAAGTCCCCATCTAGTCCACAGACAGCCATTTTCTAGTTGTGTTCTTACAGGGCAAGAGGAGTCAAGGAAGATCTCTGGGGTCCTTTTTTATAAGGCCACTAATCCCATTTAGGAGGCTCCACTGGTGACTATCACCAGTGGATGATGCCTGGGTTGAGCAGTTCCCTGTTAGGAAGGACAAGAGAGGCTGGCAACAGCCTGTCCTTCTGTTGAAATAACGCTGATCAGATAAGTTACCTCTGCGCAGAGCTCCCTGGGAAAGAAAGGAGAACTGTACCCGAAGAGCCACCCAGATTTGGCTCCTTGAAAAAAGAAAAAAAAACTATGGCCTTGTTTACTTTATATGTTCAGTCCTGTAGATAAGCACACATTTGTGATGAACTGGGTGGACATCAGGATCTAAAATGTCATTGACTGCTGCTGTGGCTGAGAGACCCTGAAATGCAGAAGCACATAGGGGCTATGGCTTAGGCCTATGAAAAAGTCTTTGAAATCAATTTTCATGAGAATTTTCTAACAGATTACTGATTTAATAACCACTCAATGAACAAGACTCCACAATCTCTGTCCTGGGGCTGAGAACTGGTCTTACTATCTCAACATTCCATGTCTGACCAGTGACACCGCATTGACTCGGCTGGCCTTTCTGTATTGCATACTTGAGTAACTTCATGCAATCTTTCTAAGATATTATTTGTAATCAAATTCAAAGATCTACATATGTAAAATATTTATATTATTTTATATACAATGTACAAGATATTTCATATTATATAAAATACCATATATTTTGTGTTAATGAATAACTATATAACTATATAAAATATAAAATATTTTGTACATGTGCAAAGTGGCCCCAGCTACCAAATCCCCCTGCTGGAGGCCTAGAGGGCCCCAGAGACTGGGTGCCAGAGAACCCCAAATTCAGCTGAAATGTTCCTCAGAAAGAGAAACGTGTAAAACTGGAACTGAAAAAATACTTGAAGAAATATAAAAAAACTTTTCAAAATTGATGAAAAAAATTACTTATGTATGCAAGAATCTGGGTGACTTCCTAAGCAAAATACTGAAAGAACTAAACTTAAGCGCACCATACTCAAAATATTAAAAGACTACTCAAATCATTTAAAAAAAACTAAACCATACTCAAAATATTAAAAAAAAAAAAAAAAAAAAAAGAATACACAACTAAACTTAAGCACACCAGACTCAAAATGCTATAAACCAGAGTTAAAGAAAAGGGAAAAAAAAACCTTGAAAGTAGACAGAGAAATAAAGACACATTATGTCCGAGCACATAAGAATTGGAATAACTCCTAATTTCACAGGAGATAATAGAAATATATTTTCAAGTGTTGGAAGTTAAAAGTTAAAATTTCAGCCAAAAACATCCTTCAAAAGTGAGGAAGAAATGGAGACCTCTGCATATTAACAGAAGCCTAGAGGATTTGCTGCCAGCCAATCTGCACCACGGGTAGTGCTAACTCTGTCCTCAGGCTGGAAGACACGAGGCTGCTGGAAACTCACATCTGCATGTAGGGATGAGCACTGGCAAAAGGATGATTAAATATAAAGACAGCATATTCTTTCTTCTTGAATTAATTTAAGAGAAATTTGACTTAAAAGTAGGTTTATAAACCTATGAAGTAGGTTTATAGATATATCTAGAGGTAAAAAAAAAAAATAAAAAATGACAAGAGTAGCAAAAGGTAACAATTCTCTGAAGTGGGTACTAGGTTATTTTACAAGAAAAAAAAAAAAATGGACACCCTCAGTTCAATGGCTTACCTAAACTCACATAGCAAGTCATTAGAGTGGAGACTAAAATAGGACTTACTGCCTTGTACAATGGTATGACACACTGTTACGACACACTCTGTTATTAGTAACATATAGCCATTGCATAATTAAATGTTCATATGGGGAACATGGAACTGTCAAAATATCAAATGTCACTAGAGGTATATATAAAATATATACTTGATTATATTTTATACAATATTATCTATGGAAAGGAGTGATATTTTTCTTCTGTTTCACTAAATATTTTCAATTCTTCAGAACCCTTCAAAATTCACTAAGATTTTACCATAATATCTGTTAGTTTGAATTTCATCCTCAGAAAGCATTCAAGCAAAAAAACAAAAACAAACAAAAAACAAAAAACATTCTACAAGCCAAGGAAGCCTTGGATGTGAAATATTTATCTACATTTGTAAGTCATAGAAAGTGACTTCTCTCAATAAGAATTTATTTTGACCAAAGGAAGAGTAAAAGGAACATTTGCTCTCTTATAAGTGTATAATCGGAAGTTTTATGGTCATTGGTGACCGTTTTATATTATAAGAAATATAGAAAAATGACCCTTCAATTTATAATATCTACATCCCCAAAAGAGCTTAATGGTATCCCATAAATCCAAGCTCTTTGGCAATTAAAAAAAAATGCTTTTGATACGTTCGTGCATCAAAATGTCTCTACAATAGATTCCTAACGAAATCCATAGTTAAAGCATCAATGATTGCTTGAGTGCTTAAAAATGCTTTTGTTAGATTTTTCTTTCTCTCTCATATTTAACCATTAATTAGTCCTAATTTAAGATGGATTGCTAATTGTTCAAAGTAGTGCCCTGCTGAGTAAATGTGGTGTGTGGTCTGGTGGATCCCAGAGCTATGAGGCTCTGCTTTGTCATCACCCCAGATAAGTGAATGTGGTTACTTATGAAAGGGCATGCCTTTATCTGAGTCTCTGGTTATTATGGTTTATTTAGTGCAGTGACTAAAAGCTTAAATGCCCACACTTTTAGAAAGAAAATCCAAATCTATAAGTGGAATACCATAAAAGAACCTGCCCAGTTTGAAATAGTTTATACATTTTTATAATAAAACTTTCTGCTCTCATGTGTTAACATTAATCTTGAACATTGAAATAATTATCAACTAAAAATGGTGTGGGGTTGAAACTATGGCAATGATTGATTCTCAACACTCATCAACAATATATTGATGAGTACTGTGAATTAATTGCCTATAAAGCAGGAGCTATTTTCCCTATATTTATATTTTCCAACTCACAGATTTGGATCAGAGCTTAATATATTATCTCGAACACATTATGCCTTTGGCCTCATTCTTACCTGGATAGCTATAGTAAATGACAAAAACAAAACCTATGTACTGTCAGTTATTTGCATTTTCAGGAGCATTATTTTTTAAAAAATAAACATTTAATTTTACAATAGTTTTATTCTCCAAAAAGTGTTGCAAAGTTAGTTTGGGCAGTTCCCATAAACTCTTCTTTCTTCTCTTAACATCTTATGTCCTACTAAGGTCCCGAAGCATGTATTCATGCACCTGTGGGGTCCCTCAGCCTGACCTGTAGGGATTGGGCTGAAAATGACTCTCCAGCATCCCCTGAGGGGTCCCAGATTGTGAGAGGGTGCAGGCCAGGCTGAGGGACTCCAGACCTCTAGTATGCATATAAGATCTTTGATTAATCTTTTCCTGTCGGCCCCCTTCCCTCTGATATTCATCAGTTTGTTCCATGTTTCCATGCCTGTGGTTTCCACTCCTGTGTTGTGCATCTGCCCCTGGTGGTCAGTGCATGTCATAGATACTGGTCAGACGGTCAAATGGTTGGCTGGTTGGTGGGTCACTTAGGCTTTTATATATATAAATGGTATATTTGTGACAACTAATAGTCAATATTGATACATTTGTGTTAATTAATTGTGTTATTTGAATTGTCTCAATTTTCCCCTAATATCTCTTCTATTCCAGAATACCATTTAGGATAAAACATAGGATTTAGTCATCATTCCTTCTTCTAAAGCAAGTTCTTCTTACTGCAGAGAAAAAAGCTTCCTTCACTAATTGCACACCTTGCCCTGGTTTTGTTCAATGGAAGTGCACTAGCCAGGAGGAGTGCAAGGCAAATATCTGGTTACTCCATTATCTCAAGTATAATAAGTGCAGTTGGGTACAATCACAACATCTTAGAGGCAGATAAGACTTCATAGATCATTGCCGGAAGCCAATTCTGGCATGTCATACTTATAAGAGTTTCATCAAAAGGTTGATGAGACTTGGGGGCTCAACAACGGCTGAGTCACATATGTGATCATCTGTTGGAATGGCTAAAAAACATCTCCCCCAAACCTGAATAGGATAATTGCTTGCTGCCAGAGAGCTCAGGCCATCTTAATCTACATGTTATTGCCTCCTGTTGACAAAACACCTGAACAGCTGTAGGCTATTCCCCAATCTGACAATGATTTTGTACCCTACCCTTTGAAGTGTATGTCTCCACCTTGCCTTAGGACAATTTTTGTTAATAAAAAGCACGGGGTCCTGAGTCAAAGAGAGTCTTTAGCTCCTTTAGCTGAAGCTCCTCTGACCCCCAATGCCTTTCAAAACTATCTTTCGTAAAATGGACTCCTTATTGAATCTACACACAGCTTTTCTCCAGATTGCTGAACCCTTCATAATGCTAAAACAAGAATCCCAGCAGATCATCTAATCATACATTTGAAATATTTTAAATATATTCACATATGAAGAGTTAAAGGTATTTTTTTTCTCTATCTAAATTCAACATGCTAGTCCTTACACTGTATTTTAGACCACCTTACCTTTCCAACCACTGATCCCTTAAAGTCTGTGATGTCAGCTGTGAAATTCTTTAGTCTCTGCTATAGGTGGATGGTCTCCTATTATAACTGGTTGACTTTAATGAGGCTTCCAGACCCATCGTGGTGTCCTCCTCACCCTCTCTTGAGCTATTGTAGCTACTAATGATCCCCTTTGTCTGTGGCAGGATTTTTCTCTGAGTACTCTGTAATTTCACCTCTTTAGGTTTTGTCCTTGTAAGTACCTACATTTCTGCTTAGCCCAAATGACAGGGACCCCAGTAGGGAACCTCTTTTAGTACTTTTATTGGGTTTATTAGATGTGCTCAGGTTTTGAACTAAGATGCTATGACAAGCAGTTTCATAGCCTTTCTCAGAAACTCTGATAATTAATCCAGTTTAAAAACCTTTGAGTGCATTGCTCACTGCAATAATAAATGTCACATCTAGAAAATAAATCCATATAGAAAAATAAAGCTGAGAAATCAGGTGTGGAAATAAGGACCAATGCAAACAGAAAAGCACAGGCTATTAATTCACTTTCCTATAGTCAGGGAGTGAGCCACTATGGCTTGCTTTTTGGTAGAGACTCAAAGTCAGGTGGAGCCGTGGAGAGTTTTCTAGTGGAAAATAGGGGAGGCTCAGGGCTGCCCTGATTGGAGGCCTTGGCCTGGGCAATCTGGAGGAGGGTGTCCTATGTGATTTGATTTTCTCTGACTGGTCCTAAATCGGAACTGGGAACAACAATTAGGGAAGCTGTCCGTGATTAACCAAGTGCTGACCCTTTATGACCAATTTCTACAGGAGTTATTGGTTGGCTTCTGGGATCATTCACTGGTCTGACTTCCTGTAAGTCTGACTCACAGGGAATAGGCTGGCTTCCCCGGGCTGGTTATGGAGATAACGAGGTGATTTCCTGGTCTGCTTGCTGTAGGTTGTGGGTCAGAGTTCTATTTTTGTGTATGGTCTGGACCTTGTCCACTGATACATTCTGTCTCTCACATAATTGATTTCTAAAAATACCCTGTGCCCCTTCTTTTCAATTATGCTCTGAGGGGCTGAGGATTGTGGAGGTTTGCCTGGCTCTCCAGCGACACTCCAGGTGCTGAGGAAAAATACACATCACTCCCAATCTGGGATTCTTTAGGGTTTGTTTCACCTTGTAGCATTCCCTATGATGTGGGTCACTGCTTACACTGCAGTTGGCTTTTAAGTCAAATGAAGTATTGTGTTGGTGGTACGCAGATACGTCTATGAAATATCAAATTTAAATGTATTTCTGCTCTGGGAATATTCTGCGAATAGGAAAACAGAAACACATAATGCACTCAATTTTAAACCAGGTCTTACTAGATGGCTGCTCCGGCACTTTGGGCCGAGTGCACATTTATTTCCTGTGTGATAAATCAAATTAACACCAAAACAGGGATGTCAGTCCCCCAACAGTTGTGAGAATGCAAGGCTGGCAGGACCAGGCATCTAACAAACTTAAGGAAGTCACACAGAAGCTGCATAAAACAAAATTGCAGTAAAAGTAAACAGGAGATAATAAATACTTAGAAATCACATTTCTTTATTTTTAATGAGAAACAACTATTGGTCCTTCCTTCTCCTGCTGGCACTGGCCTGCATGAGGTGCAGAACCTGGCCAGAGGCCCAGGCATTAGTTATTTATTCTCGCCTGCAATTGAATCTGAGCTCCTCAAAGGCAGAACCCCGTGCTGTTGTTGCTTTTACTTTCATCTATTCCTGTCCACACACTTCTAATCCAGAGGTGGGGCAAAGGCAAGGCAAGGGAAGAGCTATGCTGATGAGGAATCTGTGAATAAGAATGCTGAAGTTGCTGCCACGATTTGGACTGAGTTTATCAGGAGAAGCCCTTTTGTTGTGACTCATTGTTGGTGGGATTTATGAGGGTGTCCCTGTGTAAAACTATTAACTTAGTAACAGCCCCATTATGGTTGGCAACCATGGTTTCAACAAACAGAGGAGCATTTCCAACATAAAGGAGTGCATGGACACCACTTACCAGCTGGGAAAACTTGAGAACATTAAACTCCCAGGACCTCAGCTTTTCTCATTTGTGTACCTCAAACAGTTACAAGTTGACCCAATGGACCACTGCCCACGACTGTGGCTGGGATGTGTCATATAGAGGACTTGGCATGCTTTGGTTAATTAACATTTCAGGCTTGGAGGAATAATTTAGACATTTGAAATATTAAATTTTCTTTAAAAATAGAGTTCATATTCAATATTTTTTGTATTAGTTTCAGGTGTAAGCAGAGTGGTTAGGCAATTATATACTTTACAAAGTGTTCCCCTTAATATTTCCAGTAATCAATTGGCACTATTGGTGGGAATGCAGATTGGCACAGACACTATGAAAAAGTATATGGAGGTACCTAAAAAAATTAAAAATGGAATTGCCTTGTGACCCAGTGATTCCACTTCGGGGCAAATATCCAAAGAATCCCAAAACACTAATTCAAAAGAATGTATACGCCCCTTTGTTCATTGCAGCACTATTTAAAATAGTCAAGAAATAGAAGTAACCCAAGTGCCCATCAATGGACGAGTGGGGAAAAAACGTGGTGGTACATATATACAATGAAATATTACTCAACCATAAAAAAATGAAATATTACCATTTGTGACAGCCTGGATGGACTTAGAGTGCATTATGCTAAGTGAAATTAGCCAATTAGAGAAAGACAAGTATCACATGATTTCACTTATATGTGAAATCTAAAGATAATATTAGTGAACTAACAAAATAGAAACAGGCTCATGGGTACCGAGAATAGACTGGTGGTGGCTAGGGGGAGGGGTTGGGCTTGAGAAATACAAATTGGTAACTATTAAATAGTCGTGGGGATGAAAAGTACAGCATAAAAAAAAAATACAGACAATAGTATTGTAATAGATATTTTAATTTCTGAATTGAACACTCACATGTCTCAGTGTTTAATAATCTGTCAAAGTATGAAAGGGAAGGCAGTAGGACTTTAGGCTAGCTGCTCATCTGACAAATATGTCATTGAGCCCCTAGGAGCTGTACTGAGAGATGGCTGGTTATATTACTCTCATTATCACATGAGCTTTGTGGGTGTGGACACTTTGACCACCGTGGAACCAAATAACATTAAATGGTGACATGTCAGGTCAGAGGTCATTGTTGTTTTCTAATACACTTTAAACCCTAATTACTTTTAATATACCCATTAACATACTCCAAGGTAATTAATTGTGCACCTGAGTCTTAATTATGGTGTAGGCTACTTGAGGTCCAGGGTGACATCATATCATTTCTGTTACCCCAGCTTTCTTAAATTAGCACCCACTCAGATGATTTGACCTTCTGTGCACATTTGTGCCTTCCTCTGTGTCTAGTGCTAGTCACTGCACGTTCCTGGGTCTCTGGTGGCCCAGCACATAGCCAGGCGCAGACTGCACTGGCCAGCCCATGTGGGAGGTGGACCTTTCCATGGCCAAGACCCCATGCTGAGTATCTAATTCTTGCTCTTCTTGGGCCTCGGGGCCTGGTCACCCTTCTGCAGAGTTTGAAATAGTCCTGCTGCCCATGGAGAGTCTCCTTCCCTGGTTCAAGTCAGATGGGCATTTTTATTTCCTAGGAAAACTCTGAGGGGCTGCTCTGTGTGAGTCAGCAGCTGCCACACTGCCCTGAAAAGGGGCTTCGGTTCTGCAGAGATTCACTGGTGTGTCTGGCAGCAAGTTCAACAAGCAGGTGCTTCGGAACCACTTTCAGAATTGTTCCTTTTCTCTTGAAATTCAGCTTTGTAATCATGATACTTTAGATACCCTGGGGGGTTTAACACAAAGCAGCAGGGCTTTAGAGGTTTCTGGAGTAATTCCCTTGTCCACTTATAACCAGAGAACAAGGTCAAAGGGAAGAGATAGATTCATTCATTGTGAATAATTTATACCCAGCAGCCCACTTTACCATATCTCCAATAGACACCTTTCTTATCTGTGATAGAGGCAAAATGACATTTCTGGTTTCCAAATAAATCACTCAATAGTTTTCTTGATTGTTGGGATTATTCAAGGGTCTGATAGCTTCTAAGCACTGGTCTGGTCCCTCATTTCCTGTCAGTAAATAACAGATCCTGAAATTGCTATGTAGTAAATTTAGCCTGATGACTCCAAGAGACATTTCAATTATTTAATCCATATCTGGGAGCAAGAAATAACAATATTCACTGCTCATTTAATCACTGGTTCCTCCCAAAATATTAATAAATATTAAATAATAATAAGCAAGTCCCCTTTGTAATTAATCTGGTTTCCTGTGTGGTGCCTACTCAATGACATCACAGATATGATCTTCTGTGTAATATATTCTAATTCAAAAGAGTTTAGATGAAAACCCTATTAAATTAAAATCCAAATTTTATGAGATTCTCTCATTTCACCTTTTTTCTCTCTTAGGTTTACTTGCTATCTTTAATAATTAAAAAATAAAAATATGGGCACTTATTAATGGATTCTATCTCCTCAAGGGGCCTAGTGCATGTTCTATTACCTACAGAACTTTGCCTTCTTTCTTATATTTTAAACTATAGCAGTCCAGTGCATGAAATTTGTGCACAGGGATGATGTTCCTGAGCCCAGTCTATACTCTCTCCAATCTGGGACCCCTCAAGGGATGTAACAACTGCACCTTTAGGCCCGATACCACCGGGAAATTGGCCATGCCTCTCACAATCCAGACTGCTGGCTCCCAACTG
Source organism: Pipistrellus kuhlii (assembly GCF_014108245.1). NCBI lineage: Eukaryota > Metazoa > Chordata > Mammalia > Chiroptera > Vespertilionidae > Pipistrellus > Pipistrellus kuhlii. Next base: position 10,100,486 of record NW_023425540.1, on the reverse strand, counting down.
CTCACCTGCCTGCATTCCTGATTGCCCCTAACTGCTTCTGCCTGCCAGCCTGATTAAGTCCTAACCAGCCTGATTGATGTCTAACTGCTCCTCTGCCAGCCTGTTTGCCCCCAACTTACCTTCTCTGCCGGCCTGGTCACCCCTAACTGCCCTCTCCTGCAGAGTTGATCACCCTCAACTGCCCTCTCTTGCAGGCCTGCTGCCTCCCAACTGCCTCCCTTGCTTGCCTGATCATTCCTAACTGCCTTCCCTTGCAGGCCTGGTTCCTCCCAACTGCCCTCCCCTGCTGGCCTTCTTGGGGTGGCCATTTTGTGTCCACATGGAGGCAGGATTTTTGACCACGTGGGGGCAGCCATCTTGTGTATTGGAGTGATGGTTAATCTGCATATTACTCTTTTGTTAGATAGGACAGAGGCCTGGTGTATGGGTGGGGGCCAACTGGTTTGCCCTGAAATGTGTCCCGGATCAGGGTGGGGTTTCCTTGGGGCATGGGGTGGTCTGTGTGAGGGGCCTATGGTGGTTTGCAGGCCAGCCACACCCCCTGGTGACCAAAGTGAAGGCACTGGTATCTGGAATTTATTTACCTTCTACAATTAAAACTTTGTAGCCTTGAGTGGAGGCTTAGGCTGGCTAGGGCAGGTGGAAAGCTTGAATTCTTTCATTGCCTGGGAAACCCAAGCCTCCCTCCTGCTCTCTGTGGCCACAGCCATCTTGGTTGGGGTTAATTTACATACTCACTCTGATTGACTGGTGGGCATGGCTTATTGATATAGCAGAGGTATGGTCAATTTTCATATTACTCTTTTATTAGATAAGATATGTTTATTTGGATGACTTTTATATGATGGTGTATGACTTGTACACAAAAGATTGAGAAATAAATGTGTGAGTTTGATGGCATTCTCATCAGTTACCTATGAGCCAGTGAATCCCATTCCTGGAAGGCTGGTCACTGCTCTAACATTGAACCTCTGCTCACATGGGCTTAGATGTGGTCCATGGTGAGGGTTTGTCACTGTGGGAAATGAATGTTCTTATGATTGGCCTCACTTGTGACAAATGAAAACATGGACTTGATAGCTCACAAAATTATTGCAACCATGAGTTAGTTGCCTTCACTCTTAATGAGCTTTAATATGTACTTAGTTTATAACCAAAACTCACTTAAGACTTCCAGAAATAGACTTTAATGAGAGCAGTGAGACAATGCAGAAAGAACTGTGCCCTGAATGTTAGGTTTGACTCTTTGAGTCATCCTCCACCCCCTGTCAATGTGCATTTCTCATGTGACCTGCCAAACACCCTAGGGGTTCCCAGCAGGTCTCTCTCTTGGTGAACTCTCTGGACTGAGGCATTGCTCTCTTCCTCATCATTGCTGGTTGGTGTTCAGTGCAGAGACCAGCACCCAAGTGCAACATGGGAGCCAGACTGGAGTCCAGACTTTATGTCCCCGCCCAGCTCTTGCTGTGGGGTGCAGGGCCTTCTTATGGTCCACATCTTCATAAGGATAAATATGCACAACAATAGAACTAAGCATTAGGTACTGGGTTTCATAAGACTGGGTTTCATGGGCTGAGGAAGGAGAAGCAGACCCATAGTATAGCGTGTGCATAGGCATCATAAGCAATGGCTTGGGAAGCCAAGAAACACTGTCCCCTGGAAATGATGACCTGATGGACATATCTTAGTAATCCAAACTCAGGAAAGCCAGCGCCACACACTCACTCCTGTCCTCCAGTCCTCTGCTTCTAGGTAGCCATAAAACAAAACTGTATTTCATTAGAGGCAGACGGATGTCCTTAACTTTTTAAAAAATATATATTTTATTGTTTTTTACAGAGAGGAAGGGAGAGAGATAGAGAGCTAGAAACATCGATGAGAGAGAAACATCGACCACCTGCCTCTTGCACACCACCTACTGGGGATGTGCCCGCAACCAACGTACATGCCCCTGACAGGAATCGAACCTGGGACCTTTCAGTCCGCAGACTGATGCTCTACCACTGAGCCAAACCATTTTTGGCAGGATATCCCTAACTTTTAAAGGGAGTGTTATTTAGCTTGGTTTATGTATTTACATTAACAAGGAGCATGTCGAAGATTTTTCAAATGCATTTAGCAATTACAAATTAGAGCTCAATAGCGTGCTAATATGAATTGGTAAAGAATAAAAGTTTTAATTAATAAAAAGGCAGAAGGCTAAAAGTTTGAGAGTCTATTTAGAATACTCTTGGTAAGTGGCCAGAATGAGGACTAGTCTTGGTGTTTGAGAGTTGTTGTTGTTTTTTGAAAGCCTTTCTTATCTGAAGAGTTCAAGGATCTGTTGAGCCCAGTGGGCGATAAAAGAATCTCTGTCCCTGACATTTATAGACTTGTTACAACTTGATGTGCTGCCAGGGAACAACTTGGATGATAAACACCATAGATGGCCTTTATCTCCCCTGAGATTCAGAAGATGCAACAGACAGTTGAGAGTCTCTTCACAATGTGTAACAGTGGATAATGAGTAATTCTTCCTGCTCTCCATTGCATGTAGGGAACAAAAAACGTAAAACTGGGTTCTAGGAGAGAAAAATAAGCAAAAACATCCCAGTAGAATGTCATCGCTGTACACCTGGTTTATTCTCCTGACTTTCCTTGGCAGATTCTGGAAGAAGGCCTACAGAGAGGTCACAGAGCTAGAGCAAGTGCATCGATTCTGCTTTTCATTCTAGCCAGGTCCTGCTGCTAACTCCTGGGGGCGTCAGTACAAACAGTAATTTCCTTCCTTGTTGCAGAAAATGAGGCATTTAGAGCAGATAGCACCTAGCGTTCTGCCTGTCCTAAAAGTGTGTGCAATTGAAATGGCCCCTGCTACCCACGGAGAGCTCCTCCAAAGCTCCAGCTTCCTGGAGACAGTCCAAGGGACTGCTCTGTGTGAGTCAGCAGCTGCCACACTGCCCTGAAAAGGGGCTTCGATTCTGCAGAGATTCACCGGTGTGTCTGGCAGCAAGTTCAACAAGCAGGAGCTTCTGGACCACTTTTGGAATTGTTCCTTTTCTCTTGAAATTCAGCTTTGTTATAACGATATGTTAGATACTCGGAGGTTTAACACAAGGCCACAGGGCTTTGGAGGTTTCTGGAGATCATTCCTTTGTTCTCTTATAACCAGAGAACAAGATCAAAGGAGAGAGACTCATTCATTGTGGATAATTTATACCAGGCAAAGCGTTTTACCACATCCAAGGGAATCCTGAAATAGAGCTGTAGACATAGGTACAGAATAATTATAAATAGATATAATTAATACAAAACCTTTAAAAGGGAGTGTTATTTAGGTTGGTTTATGTATTTACATCAACAGGGAGTATGTCGAAGATTTTTCAAATGCACTTAGCAATTACAAATGAGAGTTCAATAGCTTGTTCATATGAATTAGTAAAGAATTAGAGTTTTAATCAATAAAAAGGCAGAAGGCTAAAAGTTTGAAAGTCCACAAATTCGAAATTTAATATCCAGCTTTACTCTTTAATGATTTCTGATTCCTTCCTCATAAATTTCTAATGGTACTTGTAAGAGAAGTTGAATTGAATAATAAAAAATTGATTATAAAACTCACTTCAAATATTCCTCTAGTTCATGGCTTAAAACAAATAATTATCTTCCTCTCACGGAGGCTTTTTAGACAGTGCTCCTTTAACTTATCTGTATATTTTATACACTAGCTTTTAATTGCACATTTTAATATGTAAAAGATTTAACAATTCTTTATTTTAACAGTTCAATAACACAGGAACCTAGATGCATTAGTGCTGCTGCTTAGGGATATGTTTGGTTGTTATTATAGAAAAGGACTGGTCTGTCCATTATTTGCAGCTGTGATGAGTTGAGGCTGGTTTTTGGCCTAAAATAATAAGGAGAGAAAAATAAGCAAAAACATCCCAGTAAAATGTCGTCGCTGTACACCTGGTTTATTCTCCTGTTAGATTTTCGTTGCCTATTTCAGCCTTTCAGAACCACTTTTAAAGGAGGATGACTTTGAACTGGCAATAAAGATTAGACACAGCAGAATCCGGTTTGGCCCAGTGGATAGAGCGTCAGCCTGTGGACTGAAGGGTCCTGGGTTCAATTCCTGTCAAGGGCATGTATTGTACATTGGTTGCGGGCACATCCCCAGTAGGGGGCGTGCAAGAGGCAGCTGATTGATGACTCTCATCAATGTTTCTAGCTCTCTATTCCTCTCCCTTTCTTTCTGTAAAAAATCAATAAAATATATTTTTTTAAAAATATTAGACACAGTTTCTCAGATAAGCTGGAAGACAGAATTTAAGCTATGAGAACTAAATCTTCTCCCTTCAGAAATCACCATTAGAGATAGTTTTAAAAGACACACAAACAAACAAACAGCCCAACAACAACAAAACAAACAAACAAAACAAAACAAAAAACAAGAGAAGCAACAGTAACAATGGGATTTTGAAAGCTGGATAAAAAGTCAGTAAGATACCTGGGACACCCGGGCTTCCAGCTTACACCATGATTTGAAGAACATATATGTTCTGGGATGAGGGGGGCAAAAGCTCCCATCTCAGAGTATTCCATTTACATGGCAGATTTGTCAAATGGCTTAGAGACTGACATCACCTGCTGTCTCAGAACAGGAGTCAAGGGGGCAAAATAAGGAAGCTTGAAGGAGAATTTTCAATAAATAGTATCCTGTTAATATAGACTCATGCTGGACACACTAGAAGGAGCCGTGGTCAGACAGCCCAGGAAAACTGTCTCCAGGGGAACCCAGAGGCAGAGAGGATCTGGGAGTCCTGAGCCCATCAGCACCATATCAAGAAGCATATTAAAGGCTGTTGGAGAGCACAAAAATAAAAAAAGCAAAAAATGGTCCAAGAAGAAAAAAAAACAGAATCACACCATCCTCTTTGGCTCAGCAGCAAACAATAAACAATAAAGTTTTAATAATGCAAATTCAGTAGACAGGAATATGAGTAAGTGAAACCTTCCTTATAATTCAGAGGAGGTTGCTAGGTAACATGCACTAGAGCTTGCTCTCTTCTGTGCCTCCAGGATAAGAGACCCCTCCTCTCTGAAAATTTCAGCTTCATGAGGACACTGTTTATGAGCCTTTGGGTCCCAGCTGGATCTGTCACCTAGAACAATGCCTCACATATCATAGGTGTTCAGTAAATAGTGTTGAGTCATGGAAAATTAGATATCGAGTCCTTGCCACACAGGGGTGTGAAGTCTAAATTTGCAATAACTGTAAGGATCAAAAATGCTGTCCTGAGACAATACCATAAAACATGGCCCTGGACTGATGAAACCAGCAACTTGAGCAGAATCAAAGGTAAACCCCCTCGGATCTCTTCTCTTCCCTTGAGGAGGCCCCAGGCACTCACTAGGAGCTTGGAGCTGGGCCAGTCAGCTCTGCCATTGCATCCTGGCCCTTCTATGGTCCTTGGGTGGACCCCAGTGGTGTCGGTGTATCTCTTATGTGACTGGAGTCCATGCCTGGTTACTATGCAGCTGCCTCTTTAGTAGTCATTGTACAGAGTCAACTGCAAGAATAGTGACGCTTTCCCTATCCCCTGAGCGAGGAGTGCCATGCTGGGTGATCAGCACCATGCCATCTTTTTGTTTCTCTGCAGTTGGAAGACATGAGATAATTAACTTCTTTTCATGGCCCCTCTGAAATGACATGGCATGTGCATGGAGGCACTTTTCTGGGAGAAGTCCCAACACTGGAGTGAGCAGTCTCAGTCTCCTTGCTCTCACACAGGATGGGGCTGGCCTGATGTCCACCTCCCCTAGGCCTGATGAAATGAAGGACAGTTTGCCCATCATGCCATCTGTACATCGACTGAGTGTCTAACAATTCTGATACTAATCAGAGTGTGAATGTTTTTATTTTTTTTTAAAGGGGGAATTTTACCTGATCCTCTCAAAAAAGACTCCTTTTTATCCTTTGATGACTTTCAGCGAGTGGGAATGGCAGCTTGAAGACTGATTATTTAGGTTTTTTAATAGGTTTTCAACATGTGCGATTTATTTTTCATGCTGATGTGAAACCTCTGGTTATTAAATTTCTGCAAATTAGCCTAGATAACACAACAGTCCCATAAAAAGACACATCATGGGCTTGAGTATAAGTTACAATGATGGATAATTAACGTCCCGTTAATGTTGTCAACAGAAGTTGTGAAATTATGGGTCTTAAGAGACTCAGCAAACAGTTCTGCTTCATGGCATTTTCACTATCTTCCTCCCCCCCCCCCCCCCCCTCTCAATTGACAGGCTAATGATAGCACAGACAACACCTGCTGAGGAAGAAAGCGCCCAGGACCGCATGTGGCTGGTGGAGATGTGGGACCACTGCGTTTCTGCTGGGGAGGGGAGAGGGGCTCTGGGGACCTGCTGGGACCCATCACTCCTGAGCATGTGAGCATGTTCAGTGTCATAGAACGATCAGAGTGACCATCAGTGATAAACAAGGGAGGGGCTCCTGCTTCACAACCCTCAGAGGTTACTGTTCTGTAGCAACCACTGCAGCAGACGGCATTTCCAAATTAAGCAAAAGGCAAACGGCCCTCACACAAACAAACACAACACACTTTCTGGAGTGGCATCTATTGTCCAGTGTCTGAGCAAGGACTACAGACACACAAGCGTATCGTGTGGAAGAAGGACAATGCTTCACAGCCACTGTTGCTTCCTCCTTTCTCTCTGCCTAAACCTTGACACTGACAAATAGAACAGGTTGGGGTGACATTATTCTCTGTTCTTAAGTGAACATACTTCCTTTCTATTGCTTAGCATAGTGGATTGTTTTAACAGAAAAGAAAAATGGTAGCAAAGGGGAATAGGGAAGTTTTTTTTTATTTTATATTTCCCAAACACTATAATTTTATAGTGAAAATAGAATATGACTGTGGGAAAGGAATCTGTAGAGAACACATGAAAAGGACTTTTGGAAGCCCCCTAAAGCAATGGAATAAAAAAAAAGATTTAATAGCAACACAGACTAAACTCCCAAGGTCAACAGTTTCATTTCCCATCCTTGTACAGACTCACCACCTGCAGGCTCACAGGCAAAGAAAGAGCCCTCCACCCTACTGAGTCCCTCACAGAACATTTTTTGCTCACATTTCAGAAAAAATAACACAAGAAGTTCACAACACACTCACAGCAACCTTTTCCAGGAATAATTTACTCAAATCTGATCAAGACAAGTTGATATGATTGATACAGAAGGAGAGTGACTTCTGATTCCACATCTCCACTTTATTCCCTCAATCTTTGCTGCCCAGGGACAATTGGCACAGATTATGATCGATGCTGTTCCATGCAGAGTCAAAATAAGATGCCTAGTTTCCCACAGCAAGAGCAGAAGATAGGCCTAAGCTAGGTCTGCACCAGGTCCACCCATGACCCTGGCCCTGCTGGTCAGCTTCTGAGAGCCTGGACATTCTCAGGAGTGTGGAATCAGTGAAATAAATAATCAAATTATTCCTCTTCGCCTCTGTGTTCTAAGCTGAGAAGGAAAACCTGTTGTGATCCATTTACCCTCAAGAATGACGTCATCCTAGCTTGGTTGTCATGGTACCAGAGCTCACAGGAGCTTACAGATATGCAATATTCTTCTTAATAGTCACACCCAACTGCTTTACTTTGAACAGTGTAATAGCTCATTTTCTAACTGACTTGAAATCCTATTTATGATTTACTAGAGGCCTGATGCATGAAATTTGTGCACTGGTAGGGTCCCTAGGCCTAGATGGAGATCAGGGCCCATTGGAGCTTTCTGGGCTGCTGGCCAAGGACTTCCTTCATTTCACACTGCCCCCTAGTGGTCATCGAGCAATCTGTCTCCTGGTTGAATTCCTGTGGGGACAATTTGCATACTAGGCTTTTTAATATATATAGATTGTCCCACACAACTTATCTTCAGATAGATATCATTATTGACAGGGTAGTATTTGCCTCACATTCTCCAAATAACTCACTCCAGCCATGTCCTCCTATGGGCATCCTGAAGTTCAGGTTATTACCCGCCATTTTTCTTTGAGGGCCTTTTAACGCAAACTATACTGGAAATGTAAATAATCCTCTGGGGGACACTGACATCTCTTTTGAGAGCTTCCTCATGACTCAGGAGGTACAGTGTGGAGGAATCATCCAGTAAAAGGGAAATATTAAGTATGCCATTTGACTTCCAGGCCAATGTCTTAGTCACAGGTTCTGCCAATTAGTCAGCATTTACTGAGCTTCTACCATGGGAATGAAATCAGTAGGCAGGTCTGTAATCACTCAAAATCTTTCATGCATTGTTAAGTGCTGGGTATCCTATATCCAAATGAGGTCTGCTGGCATTTTACACAAGAGAGGAGGACATTATAACATATTTTACCTATCCTACATAATAAAAGGGTAATATGAAAATAGACTGAATGGCAGAACAACTGAACAACCAATCAAAGTGTAATATGCTAACAATATGCTAAGGATATTCAACCACTCACTATGATGTGCACTGATCACCCAGGGGGCAGATGCTCTGACCAGTAGGTTAGCTTGCTGGTGGGGTCTGGCCAATCAGGACTGAGTGAGATGGGCTGGTCATGCCCTGGAGTCCTTCCGTGGTCCCTCCCCAGCCCAATTGTGCAACAGTAGGGTCCCTCAGCCTGGCCTGCACCCTCTCACAATCTGGGACCCCTCAGGGGATGTCAGAGATGTGGTTTCAGCCTGATCCTGCAGGCCACTCCCCTTGGGAGGGTGCCAGATGCAGGGCTAATGGCTGATTGGGACTGATTGGATGCAAGCTTGCAGCAGGGACAGTAGGGCCGGGATGAGCGGGAGCAGTAGGTAGGAGCTGCAGGTGGTGTTGGACTGTGGGTTTCGGCCTGATCCTTTACAGGCCACCCAGAGCGACCCTATTTATGCAGGAATTCATCCACCTGGTCTCTAGTTCTAAATAAAATAACTTATTTTGATTTATTTTATCACTAAGAGTTAGTCATATCTAAAAAGAAATAAAATTTATGAAATAAAGATTTTTCATTTTCCCCAAATAACTGGTATCACAAATTAAACCATTGAATGGTCAAATGAGTGGCTGTATGGGTCATAAGACCAGTGAGGTCAACATTCTTCCCTATGTGTCTCCTCCTTATAGTTTGGCCATTATCTACTCAACAGTGAAACAGTACAAGATTATAAAAACTCATTGAATCAATTGGGAGGGGTGGAAAAGTCTGATTCATTACATAAATGATGGCAACTCAACATCCTTTAGGACATTTTCAAGGGATTTCCACTCAATCTCTTGTTTGGATAAAAAATTGCTGGCTTATGTGGTAAGCTTATCTCCACAACCTTGGCATTGATTCTGCCAGATGAAGTTTAAGCCATCTCTCACCCTGTCCTCTCTAAACAGGGCACAGTAACTTTATAAAGATAATGGTGTGACATTATCAGCAAAGAATGACCCAGGTTCATTTACAATCACGAAGAGGTGACTTTCCATATACTGGCAAAACCAGTTTCTTAATCACCTTGATTTATGAAAGTTAAGTTATAATTTTGAATTTGTAAAAGTAATTGATGACTCTTCATATTATGAGAAACTTTCTGAGAGAGAATGCGCCAACCAACTGAGCCACGTGGCAAGGAAAATGTAAAGCTTTTACCCAATGGTTGCTCTACTAGGATTTTATACTGAAGGCATAATTGGATCCAAAATGGTAGACAAATCATGTTCAAGAGGTTAAAATCTTGGAGAAAAAACAAGTGCTGAGCAGTGAGCTTGCAAGTGGTCATATGCTCCTCTAAACATTTGCGAAATTCTTAAACTGCAGAGGTGATGTTCATGAGGAACTAAACAGACAAATGTTGAACATTGGAGTATAGTTTTCAGTTGATTTCCAACATAGATGAGGAAAAAACTTGGAGCTGAGAACCTAAGGAGTATTTGATACCCTGGTAATGCAGTAGCCTCTAACTTGGACACTTGAGAGCTATGCAGTAGTATCAGAGGTAGACAGGGATTTTATAATTTTAACTCAAATTTGTGCCAGCTCAGATTTATACTGGGATAAAATTATTTGCTCCATGGCAGCTGTCTATCATAGGATATGGTGAACCTTCTCTGTCACTAGATAATATCTAGAGCTTTAAAGAAGAGGCTGAATCTAAAGGTCTGAATTGCATATACAATACTTAGAACCCCAGAAGAAAGGGCAGGAGATGGAGTCAGAAATTGACAATTTCCTAAAAATCAATAAAGAAACCACTGCATAGATTCAAGAATTGTAGCGAATATGAATATAACCAGCTTAAATACAAAATTACCACACATAGACCAGTCATGATAGAAATGCTGAAAAAGATGAAAACAAGAGGATAATGCGAACAACAGCCAGAAATAAAAATACACATAACCTTCAAAGCAGCAAGAGTGAGATTGCCGGCTGCTATTTTCAGCAAACACAACAGAAATCAGAAAAAAATAAACTTACATCATAAAGAGCTGAAAAAACAAGTTTTAATCTAGAATTCCATACTAACTAAACATCTCCTACAAATATGCAGTTAAAATAACTAAGGACAAAACAAATAAATAAAACAGAATTATCACTTGCAGATGTTCATTAAAATAAATATTAAAAGTAGTTTACTTGTAAGAGTAAGATAATACAAATATTATGCTATATGCTGAAAGAGGTTCTTTCGATTTGATAGTTTCAATAGCAGATCATATCAAAACACCAAAATCTCAAACTAAATTGAGATGATTCTAAGATTTCTTTCAGTTAATTTATGAAGAAAATATTGAGACCAGTTATGGATTTCATATGACTCAACGAACCTCAAAATATTTAGAGAATTCAAGACTCAGTTAATATGTAAACTTAATATTATTATTTTCATTAAAATCCATGAAAAACTACTTTAGGCATGGGTTTTATGAATTTCAGAGTGTTAAGTGAAGTTTTCCCTTGGCACAAAAGTATTTAAATTGGTTGAATAACTTAAGTGGATATTACTGCTTTGGGTGATTTAGTCACTTTATTTTAATGGCAGATTCAGTGCACTAATTATGTATTTGTGGCAGAAGTGTGTGGGGAGAAACATGCTAGCAAAGCCTGAATAATTTACACTGCTGTTACCGAGAACATTATTACCTCCACTGCAAGAATATCCATTTGAAGTGCTCCATATTTCACTAAAATGCTAAAGTGCTTCATAAACCATTTATTGGGAAATCAATGGCCATTAAAGAAAATTAATTTCTATGAGTTGTTGACAATTTATAACTATTTAATAGTCTAGTCACTATAAACGCTATATCCTGCATATAGATAGGTATGAATATTTTAGCAAGTTGTATGAATAAATATATATGCAACTTTAGGAATAAATGAGTTTACTAGGGTTATTGACACGTTAAAATATTAATAGTCCAGATATGTTATAAATCACTGGGGATGTACTTTCTTATTGCTGGATATGATCAATTGATTGTTAATGAAAACATATGCAAGCCATGCTTATTGATGCTGGAGACTATCTTTAGTTTATTACAATTTTTGGGAAAAGTAACATAGGAGTTCTGACATTCTTAAAAAAGGACTTACAATTACCGAAGAAATGATTTGTTAAACCACAATTTTTTATAACCAGGTTTACAACAGAGATGTGGAAAACTCTGCTCCTATAATGGTTAACCTCCAAAATATACAGGAAACTCATACAATTTAACAAAAGGAAAATAATCCAATTTAAAAATGGGCAAAGGACCTAAATAGACACTTCTCCGAAATGGACACGCAGAAGGACAAAGGCATATGAAAAAAAATGCTCAAAGTAATTAATCATCCAAGAGATGCAAATCAAAGTGACATGAGGTACCACCTCATACCTGCTAGAATGGCTATCATCAACAAATCAACAAAGAACAAGTGCTGGCAAGGATGTGGAGAAAAGGGAACCTTAATACATTGCTGGTGATAATGTAGACTGGTGCAACCATTATGAAAAACAATATGGAGTTTCCTCAAAATATTAAATATGGAACTGTCATTTGAACCAGTGATCTCTTTCTAGAAATATATTCTAAGAAACATGAAGCACCAATCAGAAAGAATGTATGCACCCCTATGTTCATAGCAACAACATTTCCAATAACTAAGATCTGGAAATAGCCCAAGTGCCCATCAGTAGATGAGTAGAAAAAAAAGCTGTGGTACATTTATACCATAGAATACTATGCACCTGTAAAAAAGAAAGAACTCTTACCATTTTGCAACAGCATAGATGGAGCTTGAGTGCATTATCTAAGAGAAATAAGCCACTCAGAGAAAGATAAGTATCATGTGATCTCACTCATATGTGGAATCTAATGAACAACATAAACCGATGAACAAAAATAGACCAAGAGACATAGAAACATAAACAAATTGTCAAACCTCCGAGAGAAGGAAGGGGAGGGAGGAGGAGGAGAGGAGAGATCAACTAATGAACTCATATACAGCTATGCATAACACATAAACAGACATAATAGGGTGGTGAAGTCTTGGAGGGGAGGGGCAATGGAGGGGGAGGGAAAGGAACATATGTAATACTTTCAATAATAAAGATTTATTTAAAAAATATAAACACACACACACACAATAAAAAGAAAAAATTTTTAAGGAACTTTAACATTCTCCAAACATATCTTTAATCTCACTACATTTTAAGAATCTTAGTAAATGAAATCTGTGTTTTCAACAATACATTCATTTTCACTATAAGCACTTGACTTTATCTCATTAACATTGGTGTCCACATGGGGAATATATTAACAGCAGGGTTTTTTTTTCTGCCAAGAGTGTTGGCGAAATGGGCAGTTCTAGCTGGCATTCTGGTACTGAGATGCACTTATGGCTGGAAGCTTTATGCTGATGATGGCAGATGGATGGAAGATTCAAGAACAATTTGTGGAGTGAGAGCAAACTTCCACTCTTCTATGAGAGAATGAATATTTATGGGTAAGACCTCTGAAGTCAAGTTTTTACTAAACTAAAGGTAAATTCTAAGTGATATAGCAAGGCTAGACACTATATATAGGGAGTTATATAAAATATTATCATAACTGAGCCCTTGCCAGGTGACTCAGTTGGTTGAAACATAGTCCCATACACCAAAAGGTTGCGTGTTTGATTCCCGGTCAGAATACACACTGAGGTTGCAGGTTTGATCCCTGGTTGGGTGTGTAGGAGAGACAATCAATAGATCTCTCTCTCTCTTTCTCTCTCTCTCCCCCCCACCCTTTTTCTTATAAAAAATATAATGACTGAGATGAAGTGAAAATATTTTTCAATTAGGAAAGAAGACAGGGGGAAAATATCAAGAAACAAATTAAGTAAGTCTTTGCAAAATACTGGCATAATGTGGCCATGTCACTGAAATCATCAAACTATTGTAAAATATTATCTTGCTGACCATAAAATATCATGATATCAAAACCTCGAATAAGTATCCCTAAGATCACCTTTACTCTGAATCTATAGTGTATGTTAATTATATAGTGCATTTGGCAATAAGATGGGGTTCTTTATCACATTGGATAACTGTAAAGTATCTGTTGAAAGAGACATTAATCAATCATTAGTGATAACTTAGACTGTTACCTCAGGAGGAAAGGAGGAGGAGATTGCTGCGTGAATAATCCCTTGAAAACATTGACTGTATTAGAGGAGGATGTTAATAAATAGTCTAATTACCACTCCCCGAAAAGCCCTCCAACTCTAAGGAGTATTCAAAGTGTGGCTGGACAGGTGTCTTAGTGTGTTTCCTCAAGACAAAGGAGAGAGGCAGGGGGTGGTTTGGCATTGCCCTGAATTTCAAAAGTATGTAGTCTAAAGAAAGATTTTCTTTCCAGTCCTAGAGAAACAAATTACTTCTGTTGATGCCGTAGGCACTCTCACTGCCATTAAAAGGAGTTAAAAGAAAGCAAACTTTTATGACAGCACACAGTACACGAAATGTCTTGAGTATCATGTAACAACCTATAACCTCATTGGAGTTCAAAAAGCTAAATTACAAAGTACCAATAAGTAAGAAAAATTTATAATCCAACCATTTTTTTCCCCATTGAATTTTAGGGAGAGTGGAAGAGAGAGGGAAAGACAGAGAGAAACATTAATATGAGAAAATCATATTGATTGGTTGCCTCCTGCATGCACCCAACCACAGCAAGGGAACCTGCAACTAAGGTATGCCCTTGACCAGAATCAAATCTGGAACCCTTCAGTCCGTGGGCCAACTAGGGCAATTTTTTACTCTGGGATGGTTTTTCCAAATCAATCACTTCTTAACTTCAACTTTGAACAATTGTTAAATAACAAAATTTATTTAAGAAGAAAATATTGAAAAAAATTATAATCCCAAAAATATGTAAAACATACCAAACATTTCAATCTATTTTTAATAAAAACAAAACTAATAGAAAATTAACTAACTAATGTTGGAAGCTGCCCATTTCTTTCACTAGCAGAAAGGTGTGGACAAGGTGTCCGGAAGGCTGGTCAACCTAGAGGCTCTGGCAAGGGTGAGAGTCATACACCCAGTGTGTGGTTGAGACAAAGGGAGCTGAAGAACTTCCACTTTTTAATCTTATGTAAATCTGTGCTGATAGGCTATCATAGAGCTATTACTGGAATTGCCTTCCTAAGCTTTATGGGTATATCCCAAAACCTGAATAAAAGGGATAGCCAGGCCAGAATAAAATGGATCCTCTCTTGGGCTTCCACCTGGCCCCAGATTCCCAAATTAGTATTTTCTTGTCTTGTTTCTTTCATTTGTGTGCAGCCTCCTCCAGAACCCGAACCCTGAACCTGGGCCCTGAACCACACAGGAGGTGGGGGGATACTTGCAAACTAATGGATTTCAATTTAAATATCTATGGTGGTTCATTCAATACATTTATTTTGCTGTTATGGTGGCTAGATCAATCTTTGAAAAGATAATTTTGAAAGTAGACCTGAATTTTAGATATCTTGGCAAATAATATAGGATAGGAATCTCTTTAGATAAGAGCCACTTGGGAGAAATTGTTTCATATGTCTCTAATAGGCAAAACTTGTCTCACAAAAATAATACATTTTAAAGAGATGGACTAATAATAAAAATAATAAATGCACACATGGGGAGGCATTAAACTAGTAGTTCAGCCATTTGCAATTAGTTTTTCCCCCAGTTTTAGTTTGTAATGGTTTCATGCAGATCAGAGATGACATTGGTAATGATTCTGATACAATTCTTATAAGCTGAGCTGCTCATTCTGTCTAGATATTTCTGTAGACTTTCAATGATTTGAATTGATTTGCTTGAAATGAAAAACTTAACTAGTTTGTTTTATTACTATGGGAAATATAAAACTATAATAAATGCTAAGCTACCATTTTATTAATCTAAAAATCTGCAAAAAAACAGAAACTTGGGATATTATATTTTAGTATAGTAACAGAGTGAAGCAGAATTTCCACTGATATTTTAAATGTCACCAAGTGTAGGTAAAATGTAGTCCAACAATTTGGGGTATTAAAAACATTAATTTTTCACCAAGACAATATTATTATTTTTTATATGATATTATGTGATTGAATAAATGCAAGATATATACCTTGATGGGCAAACACCAATTTCTTATGCTTGCTTAATAGATAAAATAATTTGTCATAATGCTTTCTGTCATATCTATATTTCCTTTACTAATATGTAAGTCTTCAAAATGTTTAGTCATCTATGAGATAAGATGACAAGACAATTATTGCTGTAAAAATTCTATAATTATTTTTTCCTTAGTTAATTAGGGAAAAAATAATAGTTGTGTCAAATAAGAGGGTATTTACCTTCTCTATTATCAGGAGGCCTAGTGACAATTAAAAACATGTGCCATCACTTTTAATAAATTTCCCAAGTGACCTAAAAAAAACACATGTGCCAGTAACAGAAAGTATTATGTTAGGTTAAACTACAACATTAATTATATTTTTATTTATTTAATATGCTATTCTCATTTTAAAATGCAGTATTTGTTCCATGACGAAAACTTACAGGGATGTAATAAAAATGGAACAGCTGATTAATACCAGGTGCAGTTAAGTCAAGGATGCTACTACCATCTATCCTGAGAAGCTACAATACATCTGTGACTGCACGTCACAGTGGAAGGTACACTGGGGAATCTATTCTACCTGAGAACATCTGGTGAAGGGTGCACCTGCTCTCTAGATCTGAACACAGACACACACACACACACACACACACACACACACACACACACACTCTCTTCAAGCTCTCCTTTTGAAGAGTTCTAATTTCTATTACTACCTTTTAGCAGGTTTCCTTTACCAAAACTGGTGGAAAGTACTGTGTTTCTCAATTACCTATAAGTCTCATCCCTGCCACGACTGCTTAAACTCCTATCCCTGCTACTTCCACGTGACATTGAGAACCACATGTCACAATCATGTGCTGGAAAACCCCATATAAAAAGTTGCTCCACAGAAAGTAAACTATACTACTACTCTACATCTTAAGTTATGTTCTTTTTATTATCTTGCTTGATTCACTTTTAAATCCACTTTAACTAGGCTTTTTAGATAATGGTCTACAAGATGAGACCCTTTGTGCTAAGCTTATTTTAGAACAAGTAAATAGTATGGAAATAGATGATCTGTAAAATACCTTTGTCAGAGCTATAATTATTGCCTCTCATTGCTGTTAATTGTTCTCTAATTTTAAACAAATTGCGGATAATCCCCAAAGAAGCTGCAATGCAGGCAGCTACTAATGATTACATCTATTTAGATAATAACTCAGGGAACCTGGATGCATACAGTAAAAGTTTTCTTATGACTTTAAAAAAAATGTTTTTAAAATTAAACTTATATTTTATTTTATTTTTAAATATATTTTTATTGATTTTTTACAGAGAGGAAGGGAGAGGGATAGAGAGTTAGAAACATCGATGAGAGAGAAACATCAATCAGCTGCCTCCTGCACACCCACTCCTGGGGATGTGCCCACAACCAAGGTACATGCTCTTGACCAGAATCCAACCTGGGACCTTTCAGTCCACAGGCCAATGCTCTATCTACTGAGTCAAAATGTTTTGGCTTCTCATGCCTTTTAACAGTAATGCCTCTTTGGGGAAGCAGAAGTACAGTATCTATTTTTCTAGCTCTTTTTTGCAGTAAAAAGGTATGTGACATTGAAAACTAAATATAAAGTAGGTGACTGGATAATATTAATAGTGCAAATTTTGTTAGAATGTTAACAGCACAAGGGATAGTAGCATCAGGGAAGTAAATTGATGTGGTGGTAGTGCATAATTAAGGTCCTTTTGCAAAAAGAAATATTGGCATTTTCAGCTGAGAAGAAAATGTCTGGTCAAGCACACATGATAGTAATTCCCACTTGTACTCATTCACAAAAATTATTGCCACATGTATTGTTAGTTGCAGGCAATACAAATGTCTGATTTTAAGAGCCTGGTCTAGAGACTGAGATGTAATCACATTATATAAATAATTCACTTCCTTCATACATTTATTTAGAGACTAATAAGACTTATTTAGGTGGATAAAATATGTAACATAATGTTACTTAAGAAATTTCTTGCTGAACTTGATAGAAGGTGCATCAGAAAACATAGTGAATGCATTCATTGTTTCATTGCTCACTTACTAGAAGTTTCCAGCAGAAATTCAGGTAACTTCTAATTAGACTCTATTTTCCAGTCAAAACAAAGAAATGTGTATGTTTGTAAAACTTCATATAACCTATCAGGTGTGATTTGAGTGAAACTCAGCAAGGTGCCTTCTATGTTTGTATAATAAGTATGTTTTAGCAAACTTCAGATCCTTCTGCATCACTTTTTAGTGGAAGTCGATGCTCAGAAAGTTCCCAGCAATGTGGCCTGTCCCTTTAGGACAAAAGCAGTATGACTGTCAGAAAAGAAAGGTTAAAATATTAGTGCAAGATGTTCATACAGCAAAATTAGGGATAATTTTAGCACTAATATTTGTATCCTAGAAAAAAATGCTGGTATTTTTAAAAAGTATTGAAAATAATCTTAATAAAAGGGTAATATGCAAATTGTCCCCTCAACTTGGAGTTCGACCAGGGCATGTGGTAGCCCACCAACTGTCTGGGAGAGCCAGTGGTTTCACATCCTCCATGATGAGGCTGGAGGGCAGAAGTCAAAAAAAGATTGGATGATCAATAGCAAGATTCCATCATGATTTAATAAGTTGCCCTTTTTGAAGCCATCCAAACTTATTACATACTAGAGGCCCATTGCATGAAAATTCAAGCACTTTAAGGGGATCCCTCAGCCTGGCCTGTCCTTTCTCAAATTCTGGGAGCCCTCAGGGGTGGGAGGTGACCCAGTGATCCAGGAAAGGCGATGCCTCCATCACACCTCTGCTGCTGCCACTGCCAGCAGTGCAAGTTTCAGCCAGCCCTGGTTACCTGAGACTTGGGCAGATTTAGGCAGCTGGGCAGCCGACATCTAAGGCTTGCCTGTGCCTTGGGCCAGCCCTGGGTGGTTGTGGGGCTGAGGGCAAGTTTGGCCAAACCATGCACCTGGTGCCCGCCCCTCCCCCTTCCCCCCCAGCTGGGCTGAAAGGACTGTGGGACTCTGGTGGGGCTTAGGGGATTGGTGCTGCCATCTTGTGGCTATAGGCGTCGCCATCTTTGTGACAGCATGATGGTCAATTTGCATTATTTCCTCTTTTATTTAGATCAAATTGCATTCATACACAAGTTGGTCATCCAGCAGCATGCTTGGCCCAGCAAAACACTGAGAAGATAAAGCAAATGGATGGTGTGAACAGAATGTAGAACCTGGAACAGGACCATTGAGGATTAGTGATGCAATAAAATTGGTATAATATGCCTGGTTAACTAGCTTCCTCTCGGCTCATTCGAGAAAATTAATAGTATCAAGATGAGTTGAGTATCCCATTAACTCTATCTTTTCACTAGAAAATTTTCCTCAGCAGTGAAGCAGAATCACTAGTGAGAAGTGCTTCTGACCATTATGCTGCTTACATGGTTTATTTATTTACCCCAGCTGACTATCTTGGGGTAGAGCTTCCTGTATTAAGGCATTCTAAGCAAAATCTTTCTAGCAAAGTCAAAAGTGTAAAATTGAAGTTACATATTTAGCCCCGTTCTATTGTAAATTGGATTAAGAATTAATTCTCTCAGTTTCTCATAGGCAACTGTTCCCAGGAAACATGCTAAGGGTTATTTATACAATTTAATTTCACTCAATGAGTTCATGTGTTTCCAGTTTTATTGATGGGTGTTTGATCTTAAGACGTGTAAAGGTGCCATCCGTCAGTGTTAAAAATGCCTCCTACCCCAGGTCTTTTAACCTCAGGAAGCCCAGAATGTCATGTGATTTTGTTTTTACTATTGGCACTTAAACCTTTAATTGATTTTATTAAAATTAAAGAAAGGACAGTGAACTAATAAAATGCCCAATAAAGTTTCTAAAGATTATTCAGAGCAAAAGTGAAACTACCTTCTGGTAACTTGGTTTGAAAATGCTTTCACTATTCAGTCTTTTTCATAGCCAAGCAGCGAAACTGAAATGCTGATAGTTTATCAGAATTTTACCTTGCTGTCTGGGTCCCCTTTTATCTCTCAGATTATTTTGATATATTTGTTGTATTTTCAGAGTTTTCTTTAATGTGTGCTTAAAGACCATCTGATAAGGAAAGTTGAAATTTAGAATACGACTCCAGAAAGACTAAGCATTCATGAGCAGGGCTCTACTAACTTTGACTTGTTTTAACTTTGCCAAGAGCCATCAACTAGAACCCCATTGATGGGCATAATGCAAAAGTTTAAAATTCCTCTTATTGAAAAATTTTTTATGCATTTGTTATAACAGTTCTAAGTAAGCTACGAGAAATGGTGGTGTACTGTGACATTTCAATATCTCTAGGAGAATTATCCATATTTAGGTGTAATTAAATTTAAAAATATGAAAATGCTTACCTTTTCACAGAAGGAAAAAAAGTAAAAAAAATAAAAATAAAAATAGAGTGAGATTGGTTCTACACTCCTAGATTTCAAAAGCAGATTAATGGTGACCATCTTTTATTCAATCACAGAGATTGATCTGGCATTACTTCAGTGAATGGTTTTATCTATAGTACAGCTATGTGGAGAAAGGGAAACCTTTTGTAATGGAAATGCAGCTATTCTAATCCACTTTTAGTTACTGCAATAATGAGTAAAAATATATTGTTTTATTATATCTTAAGATATTATTCTTTAGTTATTGGTCTTTGCTACAAACAATTTACCTAAAAATAGTTTTATAGTTTAAAGTGCATATAAGTAAAATACATTCATTTAAATTGACTTGAATCTCTCCTAAGACTCTGAAGAATTTACTGTTGGTGTGGACACTAGTTCTTATTTAAAAAGATACAGAAAAACAAACAACCTGATTAGAAGATGGACAGAAGACACGAATAGACACTTCTCCTAGAAAGACATACAGATGGCCAAGAGACATCACTAATCATCAGAGAAATCAAACCCAAATCACAATGAGATACCATCTCACACCTGTCAAAATAACGATATCAATATATGAATGAACAAGTGTTGGTTAAAATGTGCAGAAAAGGGAACCAGATTGATTCAACCATTATGAATAAAAGTGTGAAGGTTCCTCAAAAGATTAAAAATGGATTTGCTTTATCCAATTCCTATTAAAGTTTTTCAGGGCAGTAATTAGGACACTATGTTTTTGGAGAAGCCTTCAGAAATCATCTTTTCTCTTATTGCATGCCAAAGGGTGTGTGTGGGGGGGGGACATGGAGGCCTTTCCTGTCCCCTTTGGTGCCCACTCCCATGCCTCAAGTGGCTCTCTGTCCACTCCCCTCCTGAATTCGCAGGAGACAGGCATGCTTGTGCAGGCACAGTCATGGCCTGGTTTCTATTCAAGGAGCGTTCCACCCAGGATGGGAGCCCCTGTCCAGGTCGGATTGGGCAAGTGAATGGATAGACAGCTGGAGAAACCCATGAAGGCTTCTCTGTGGTATGAGGGTCGCCTGTTTTCTTCACAGTCTCAGAGCCAGGTCCTGGGACAGTAGGAGGATTCAAGGCTGTGAGCTCAGGAGGATTGACCGCCATCCCAGGCATCGTGGGGCTGCCCTGTGTGTCTGTGGCAGTGGATCCCCAGGTGGCCCTGCCATGTCTGGTGCCTTACCTCGACAGCCACTCTCTGTCATCATGCCGGCCCTTCCTTCATGTTGGGTCCACACTCTCTCGGATTTGCATGTGCAACCCCTCCCAAGGTCACAGCCCAGGCTCGCACTCCTCAGTTGGTGAGAAAAAGAGGATTCCAGCACTAAGGGCAGGGAAGCAAGACTCACACAAGTCCCCCTGCTGCGCACGCAGCCTGTTGAACAGCCGTTACTGTGATGCCGTAACAGACAATTTGCATATTAGCCCTTTATTATATAGATTAGTTGTTCACCTTTCTGTAGAAATGCGCTGCAGAGGTACTGGCTTCATGGAGTAGGGCTCCGAGAGCATGAGGACAATGAGGACTGAATTGCTATACCTAGGTTAACTGATATAACTACTGTACAACCAATAGAGAGTGAGTGACTGTGAAAATACAGAAAAGTGGAATATGCCAATATGTTAAAACTTTGGATTTTTCTAGGCCAAACTGCTTTCAACAGTTCTAAGCTTTTACTTAGACTTTTTAGAATAATAAATATCTGACTTTTTTTTTAAGCATTTAACAACAGCAATATTAAAAAAAAATTGAGACTTTAATGAGTACTTTAAAAATAATATTTTGCCCTTTTTTTGCAATCACATAAATTCCCCAACTTTTAAAGATTCACAAGATATTTGAAATGTGTGGCATACATTTATTTTCTTTAATAATGTTAATATAGCTTCCTTTGGATAAAATTAAATGAAATTTAAGGATGGAAAAAGTCAATAAAATTGTGTGTTGGGGTGGGGAGAAATTTAATCAATTTCAAGACTTTAAAGATAGTCTAGATGAAAAATAAGAATCCAGGGAAATATCACTTTGCCATAAAAGTGAAAATTAATTTCATGGAAAAAATAAAAATGTATAAGATTTTTTAAAAGTATGCAATATTTTTTTGAAGGATTAGGAGTGCTCTTTTTAGAAAAAAAAAAGTAATTTTTCTGTAAAGTGAATAACTTGGCATGGTATTTTTAAAATGTATAAATCTGTCTCCATTGCCCTGATTTCTCCATGCAGAGTTTATTGCCTTGAGCATGGAAGGAGAGTTCTCAGGCTACATCTCTAGACAAGCCTTGCCATTGCTTACCCATTCATCACAGTCTTAATGTTAAGTTTTCTGTCTCTAATTGGTTCTGACCAATTCATCATTTTACTAAATGACCACTGCAATTTGTTTCACTCTAATTACCATATCTGTGTCTGTGGTGCTTTGGGAAAAGTAATTTATTATATGTACACTAGAAAGTACACAGGAAAGTACTAGAAAGACATTTAGGTTTGAAGATAGATGTGCCAATTGTGAAAGGTCTTATGTGGTCTGTCTTCATTCTCCTGTGCAAGCAAGAGGAATTTAAGTACAAGCCAAAATAAATCATGTGTTCACAGATTGCAATATGTATATATTAATTTTCCCTACAGTCTTTGAAAACTTAAAATTTACTTTGAAAAGACTGAAATAAATACTGACTACCACATGCTTTTTAGCATTTCTTTCAGTGATTCATTTTTAAATTCCCCACCCCTAAGTTTTTTCTCTGCCTGAATAAAAACCATATGTCATTTTGTT
Source organism: Pipistrellus kuhlii (assembly GCF_014108245.1). Classification (NCBI taxonomy): domain Eukaryota; kingdom Metazoa; phylum Chordata; class Mammalia; order Chiroptera; family Vespertilionidae; genus Pipistrellus; species Pipistrellus kuhlii. The sequence continues at coordinate 10,077,621 of NW_023425540.1, read as the reverse complement.
TTCATTTAAGAAAACAAAATTTCTAATTAGCAAATGTACATGAATGTAATTTTACATTTTTTCTCTTGATTTTCATTTTTTTTAAATCCAATCTCTTTAAATTGCTTATGTAGACAGAAGTCTACTCATGTACCTTCTTCTGGTTTTAATTTTAAGTTTACAGTGTTAATAAGAATTCAAGCTTATTTTGATGTATTTGTTTAAATACTGTCAAAGTTATTTCACAAAACCTATGAGTGTTATTCATATAGGAGTGCAACGGTAGTTTCCTTTCCAAGATCTTGAAATGATGGGTTATTTCATTTTTCTAAAAAAATAGAAGGAAGTTGCTTGTAAGGTATGTTACATTTGTGCTGAGTTTCAGTGGGGAAGAAAACAGACCTACCATATGAACCAGTTGTCCCACTTCTGGGCATTTATCCAAACAAATTCAAAACACTAATTCAGAAACGTATGCATCCTTATGTTCATTGCAGAGTCATTACAAGAGCCAAGATATGGAAGCAAACTGTGTGTAAATAGATGATTGAGTAAAAAAGATATATCTTTTATAATTGCCAAGGTGCAATAAAGTGCGCATTACAGTACTTATTACTTAGCCATAAAAATGTAATGAAATATTACTATTTGCGATGGACCGAGAGGGTATTAGGCTGAGTGAAATAAGTCAGATAGAGAAAGACAAATACTGTATGATTTCACTTATATGTGGAATCTAGAAAACAAAATAAATGAACAAACAAAACAGGAACAGAGTTATAGATCAGACTAATGGCTGCCAAATCGAGGGGACTGTCTGGAGATGGGTAAAAAGGTGAAAGAATTAAGAAGTATAAATTGGCAGTTGCAAAGTAGTCATGAGGATATAAAGTACAGCATAGGAAATATGGTTAATAATCATAATAACTATGTATGATATTAGGTGGGGGAATCACTTATTGGGGAGATTCTCTTCATAAGTTGTATAAATTCTGAACCACTATTCTGTACACCTGACACTAATATAATATTGAATTATATTATAGTTTTTAATGTAGTTTTTAAAAATAATAAATTAACCAATTAAATTGTATCCCTGCCTAAGTCACTGATCTTGTCACCTCCAAACTGAAAGGTGTATTAACCTTAAAATGGCCACCCTCCACTAGAATCCACTTGGCTCCATGTGTCTGTTGTCTGAAAGCCACATAAAAGCTATGGTTGCTTGTCTAGTTATTGGTGAGCCCACGGTTTTTGCCTCTGACTCTTTGGGACAAAGCTACATAGTGCTGGATACAGGTACCTTCCTTCTGCTGAGTTGCCTTGATTGACAAGACCATCAGCTATAAAGGAAGATGTGAGAGAAAGGAAGATGAAATGTAGGAACATTGCATAATACAGGATTTGAGCTATGTGACCCTTCTATATGAAGGGTCCTGGTTAAAACCCTCTGTGGGATTTTGAAGCCTGACCTTGGCAATTACAAAGCTTTTACCTGGCAGGTGGTGCTGGAGAAAGCTGCCCTCCCCACTGGGTTCCTGGCCAGTACACTACAGGCTCTGAGGGAGTGCCAATCAAAGACTTAGGCTTCCCAGATTGTCAGGGTCTTCTGCATATTTGCCTTCTAGCCTCGCCTTTCATTCTCTCTCATTATCCTAGGGAAATAGAGATCACTGATGTCATCGCTGGACTTGTGCTCAAATTATTTCATTCATTTATCCAATGGTACATTCATCTAATATATATATTAGAGCTTGTTTTTTGTGCCAGACAGTGTTCCAGGTTTCAGGAATGTGGCAGAGGAACCATTAAAGAACTAACATGCTAGTGGAGAAGGTAGGGGGAAAAAGCATACTATGTTTGTTAAAATACAATATTAGGTGGAGATAAGTTCTCTGAAGGAAAGCTTTTATCATTTCCTAAACAGGCACAGGAATCCTAATTTAAACTGGGTGTCAGGGGATGTCTCCTCAGAGAGGTAATATATGGGCAGAAACCTGTTCAGAAAGAGGGGTGCATTTATTCATTCACTCGTTCAGAATTTAGAAGAATATAAATTTTAAATAATACAAATATATCCTCTTTCTACTTTATGAAGTCAGTGATATTTCAGTCCTTCACATTCACCTGCATTCACCAACATTTAGCTAAGTGAGAAACCTCATACGCTACCTAATCATGTACATTAAATTCAATGCTCACCACCAACTCACCCCATTTTCTTTTGCCAGGAGGTAGTTTAATAAAGATGCCAGCCTTTTATAATGTTTATTTAACAAGTTATTTAACAAGTTATTCTTCTATTAGTACTTCCAATTTTCATATCTATATAACTAAAATGACTAATTTCTGGTATATTTTTACTTGTTGGTCCAAAATTATACCTTCTTGTTCTTTTCATTTATTATTATTCTTAATCTTTTAAATCCTCACCTGTGGATATGTTTATTGACTTTAGAGAGAGGAAGAGAAAAAGAGAAACATTGATGTAAGAGAGAAACATGATTGGTTGTCTTTCATACACATTCTAACTGGGACTGAACTCACAACCTTTCATTGTATGGGATGATGCTCCAACCAACTAAGCCACACCAGCCAAGTCTTCTTGTTCTTTTAAATAATAAAATGCTATTTTACCTTGTGAAATGTGTATGAGATCACACACATGAGGTGTCAGGATCATTCATGTCCTTATTTTTTGTTACTCTCAACACAAAATATTGCAGATTTACTCCAATTTAACCACAGAAATAAATTATTGTATATACTTCAGTATCCTGCTTTGAACAGGAAAGATAACAAAAACATTATTATAAACAGCTTCACCTGAACTGAATAGGAATCATTCACTTTATTTATCTGACTGCTGGAAATAACTCCACAATACTTGCCTGGATATATCTATGTCAAAAAGAAATGAAAACAACATCTGGTTTACATTACACATATTTTATTTTACAGCTTTAGTTTTACTTTATGCTGAAAATTGATGACATTTTTCTTTTCCTGGATATTAATGAATCTTTAGGATGAAGAGCATCATCATTTAGTCATCAGTGGATCCAGGTCAGTGATGAGAATGGCTTAGGATGAGCATAGTGTGGGGCATCTGGTCTACTTAGGAGGAGGGGTATTTTTGTGCATGTACACACGTGTGCACACACACAAACACAGGCCTTGTAACAGAAGGATGCAATGTGAGCAGTGGGTCCACAACGCAGTGAAAATGGCCAATTCTTCCTGAGGCCGTGGGACACCAGAAAGTCTTCACAAGAAGAAAACTCTTGAAGTAAGTTTTGGAAATTCAGTTTCTGCTGCATAGGAAAGACATTCCTGGGAGAAGGAGTTTTTCACAGAAGCATGACTCCAACTGTCTTGTGTATTCAGGAAACAAGGAGCAGTTAGGCAGGACTGGTCTTGTGGGTGGGCCATAAGGAAGAATCCAGACTCTGAGCAATAAGACTAAGAGATTTGCGGCTTTCTGGGACATATCAGTGGACTGTCATTCTGGGGACTTTTGAGGTCTCGAGGTGAGAGATACCATGATCATATTTGTGTCTTCCAATGATTATTGTAGAAAAAAATGTGCAAGGCTTATTAGGTACAAGACTAGAGCCAGATGGTTGTAGGAGGTGATTCCTACAACAACCTTAGTGAGAAAATGTGTGGCCAAGCTGAGCTAATAGGAATGTGCTAATGAACAGAGAAGTGAACTACATTAAAGGCCTGGGTGGGGTCAATGGGGGCAAAAGAGGACATCTGTAATACTTCCTACAATAAAAATAATTTTTTAAAAATTAAGATAATCTAGATAATCTATGGAGTTATTTTAAGGGTGGAAATACAAGTTCCAAAGAGGCAAGCTAGGATTTTAGCTCCAAAAATAGAAACAACTGAGGTAAAATTAGGATCGTGAAAAGAGTGGGCAAGAGTGGGACAAAATGACTAGAGGTAAGAGTGTGTCGGTGGCCTCTCAGGCCACTTCCAAGTTCATTAATTCCCTAGGAAGACTCCAGGACTCAGATCAGAGTTGCGCTCACAGGTAGGATGTAGCACAGCAAAAAGAAACAAAGCAAAACCAGTAAAGGGGAAAGGTGCCGGGAGGTAAGCTTGGAAGAAACAGTCCTGTCCTGCGAGGTCACACAGATGTGCCTAGTACCCCAGCAATGAGCAGGGACAATACGTGAGAAATGTTGTCTGTCAAGGAAGCTCATTAGAGACTCAGTGCCCAGGGTTTCCATAAGGACTTTTTACAATGGCAATGTAGACATTCTCTGCTTAGCATGTTAAAAAATTCCTGACTCCCAGAAGGAAAGAAGTCATATAACATAGACAATATTGTTTATGCAAATAGCCTTAGCACAGTGATACACTCTCATCATTTAAGGAAAGTTTACGTAAGTGTAGGGAACTATTTATCAGCCAAATTCCCAGATGCCAGCCAAGAACCAGCGTTTCTAAGAACAGCAGTCTCAGGTCTACTGTTAATTTATGCACAGTGAGAGGAAAGAAAAAAGGTTTGGTGGCTGGATGGTCCTAAGGTGCGATGCACAGTTTCAGAACTGCTGCTTTGAGCCTAAGACCATTGGAAAACACAGATATTTACATTTTGATTCATTAACAGTAGCAAATTACAGTTATGAAGCAGCAATGAAAATAATTTTATGGTTGGAGGTCACCACCACATGAGGAGCTGTATTAAAGGGTTGCAGCATTAAAAAGGTTGGGAACCACATAAAAAATATTGATAAACCAAAAATGATGATCATAATTAAAAAAATAATAATACCAAGGCTTCAACCAAGTGTGATGGACAGAAAAATTTGTATCCATTAGGAAAAGGGAAGAGTTGGAGAGGACGAGTGAGATAATGAATATGCGAGATTTTTTTTTAATCTTTATTGTTGAAAGTATTACATATATACTCCTTTTTCCTCCATTGACCTCTTCTAGCCTGTCCCTGTCCCCGACCCCAGGCCTTCATTATCCTATTGTCTGTGTCCATTGTCTGTGTCTTTGTTGATGTCTTCCTACCCACGCACCCTTCCCTGCCCTCCCTCTGAGATTCTGCAGTCTGTTTCATGTTTTTATGTCTCTGGATCTATTTTGTTCATCAGTTTATTTTGTTCTTTAGATCCCATATACAGATGAGATCATATGATACTTATCTTTTACTTCATTCCTTTATATCACCAAATACTAGTCCATTTTGTTGATATACCACATTTTATATATCCATTGCTTAGGGAACTTCTAACATAGGGAATCACAAATTATTTTATGTTTAATTTTATGAAATAAAATACTATTGTTCTTTGTCATTTAGAAGCTATTATTATGGATATAGAGCCATTGACTGACTCCTTCAGGTGATAAGGGCTGAGAGTAAAGGATTTCTTATTCATATGCAAACATCTATAATAATGATGCTGATATTTCAATGTGTTTGGGGCTAGAATTACAAAAATTGCACAGACACAAAAAAAAAAGTTTGTCAAAGGAATCAAAATAAACAATGTTCCTAATAATAAGGTCATGGCAAATGTATACCTTATCAATTATTTATAATTATTTTCCCCAGACATTATTATTAAGTACTCTGTCATTTTGCTCCAACTTTGCCAGATAATATATCAAAGCAGACAATTTCATAGGCTCTGCCAAGGAAGAGAGAACAGAAGGGGCTGGTGTCTATGAAATAAAAATAATTTTCTGGACAATGCGTGTCTCTGAGTGCTTGGATTCTTTTCCATCTGTCATAACTAAGGTAGCGTGTAAGGTGCTTTAACATCAGCTAAAAAAAATCTTGCATCGCAAAAGAAATCAGTGAACTCAACACTAATGAAGAGCAGGACTTTGCAACCTGATTGCAATATGGGAGGACGCCAGCATGTTTGCATGACAGGTGGTGCTCCAGGTGACTAATGTGCCGAATGCAGACAGGCAGGATGCTTCCCAGTTCATGGACCATCAGGTGATGTGCCAACACACAGGCATGGAAAACAAGCTACACAGGAGATCCTTCCATTCTCTGGGCTGACTTTATGCAGCAGCTTTGTTGTAAATGAGGGAGGCATTTACTTGAGAGAGAAAGAATTATTGCAAAATCTTGAAGACAAAGAAAATGGTTAGAAAAACAAAATGCTGCATACAATTTAATAGTAATTTTATGAATTACTTAACTTGGAATAAGACTTATATTCTCTTCCTGCTATCTATGTATAACTATTTGAGTTTCCTATACCACTAACATTAACATTTTATAAGCCACCTACCAGGTAATTTGAAAAGGGAAAGAGAACTTCTCCAGAAAGTGGTAAGATAGTAATTGCATGAGGGAACACATGAATTTTCAAGATGTTTCTGAAAAAATAAAAAAAATTTTCTCTGAAAATCTTTCTGTCTCAGTTTCTATCCTTTATGTGTCTGCTTAGTCAGGAAGCTAATTGCTTCAACTTTGCTTGTTTAAGCTTCTAATAAGTACCCTCCCCATTTTATATTTTTAAAACTTTCTTTTACTCTGACTTTCCTTCTGCTACTTTTCTATTTGCTCTAATATCCTCAACAAATCTGAATGAAATATCTGTCTACAGTCTCTATTTCTGCATTTTCTACTCCCCCCTCAAGCCTTTACCATCTGAGTTCTCCCCCTCTTCTCAATTCTAATCAAAGTCACCCTTGTGTCACTGCACCCTGTGAACACTTCCCCCTTTTTCAAACTCAGCTTTCTCGCTCCTTCTTCTCTTACTTCTGTGGACTCTGTGTCACCAGCCTTCCCTGACCTCTCAGTTACCCTCCCCACCTCTTCATCCTTTGCTTCTCCTCTGCCAATAAATGCTGAAATTCCAAATGTTTTGAAATTCTAAAGGCTCTTCAGTCCCAACACACTCTATCCAAACTCAGGAAATTCTTTTGCTTTCATTCTCATCTGAATGCTGAGATTTCTCAAACACCCATTATCACGCCAATCTCCTGAGTAGCAGATGTACATGCATTTGACTAACATCCACAACTATTCAAAGTCCAACCTTTTAGCACATCATTTTTCCTTGTTGCTGCTATTACTCATCTACCTCTCATGAACCCTGATTTTCCTGCACCTGGCAGTAAATGGCACCAGTTTTCATTTGTCGAGGACAGAGCCCAAGATGCACGTGTTCATCATTAGGCCCTCAGGTTCCCTGCCTTGCACAACTTCGTGAAGAGACTTTCCTGTAGATGCTGGCTGCCTCATCCCTGAGTTTCTCAGCAAACTATTTGCATTATGGTTGTGTTGCTATTCTCCTTCTCCCTCACTGCCAAAGTTCAAACAATCACCAAACACGCTTAGCTCTTCTCTTGGACTATTTCTTGTCTCTATCCAGTTTTCTGATCCAATTCCTGACAGACCCTTAATCATCTTTTTCCTGGACAAGGGATCTGGCTCTCTGACTCATCTCCTGCCTTCAGCTCTGCCTCTCCAGTCTCTGTAGAGAGAGACATTTATCAACATAATTACAGTACCTAAATTCTTTAATGGCCTCCCCTCTCTGCAGATTAGATACAAACTACCTGGCTTTCAAGTCCCCCAGGTCTGACCCCTCCTCCCTCATTGTCAACATTCTTCCTCTTCAGGGTTTGGACTCATTGACTTTCTTCATTTGTTCCAAAGGCACCTTACTCTCTCTCACCTCAGCCTTTGCTATGTCCTCCAACTGGAAGAACCTTCCATTGCTTGTATCCTTCACTTATGATTCAGACCTCAGTTTAAATATCCTTTTATTAGAAGACTAGAGGCCAATTGCAAGAAGATTCCTGCAATAAGGCTTCTTTGCTGCCCAGCCTGCTTCCCTCCCTTCTCCACTGCCCTGTTTGCTTGCTTCTCCGCAGCTTTGCTCCCTTTGGCAGCTGGCTTCCTTCTATACTGTCTTCAGTCCTCACTCTGCACTTAGATATGCAAACTAACTGCCATCTTGGCTGGGTTAATTTGCATACCCACCCCTGATTGGTTGGTGGGCGTGGCTGGTGGGTGTGATGGAGTTATGGTCAATTTGCATATTTCTCTTTTATTAGATAGGATGGGTCCTGCTTGTCCTCTGAGCTCCAGGTCAGGCTGAATCAGCTGCTCACATTCCTCAGTTCTCTGAGCTTTCCCATTATAACATGATTGAGCTTTGCAGAGATCCCAAGTTCCATTGTCTCTTGCCCAAGAGGACAGATGCCTTATTCAATTTGCATATCCCCAGCATCCAAAGAAACATATGGCACACAGTAGATACTTAACAAATCACTGCTGTAGATTAAATATGTTCTATTATTTCCTTAGTACCTCAAATATGTGTCCAAAACATAGAAATAAAAACTCCCAAGATTTTAAGATGATGTAATTTCCAAACTATTATTCAGATGGCTTAAAATGTTTTTTCTTAAGAAAAATATGGCCTCTAGAAAAGTAATTTTTAAAAATTAAAAATAGCTTGTTCTTTAAAAGTTAACATTTACAACCTGCAAAGTCAAGTCTGCAGTAATGGAAGTGTTTTTGCTTGTGCAAAGAATCGGTGACAGCTTTTCTAAAGAAGACAAAGTGGTGTCTCTCTTCATTTTAAATCGTGCTTCCCATCGAAATCTGTGAGATTAACTTTCCCCAAGGGAGGAAAATCTGGATTAATAAGTGAAAAGACTCATCATTTACGAATGTTATGAATTGAAACATATTTTTACTGCAGACTGCATGCACCTGACATTATGGTGACACATATGGCATATACCTTAGGGTTGTTTTGTTTTGCTTTTCCTGTCCAGGGGGAAATTACTCATATCTTCTGACACCTTCTCTCTCTTACTTCCTCCATAAACCATGCTCAGAATCTATAAATGAACAAATGTAAAATTGCATCCTTGCTGAATAGCAGATTTTAAAGGGAACATAATGCACCTGCCTTAAAATGTCATAGCACATTTCTCAAATGAGAATGATTTTTTAATTTAAAATCCTTGGGTAATTATTTTGAGCTTCAGATGTGTGAACTGGAGCCAATCACGTTATTGAAAACAAGTGTGTGTGTGTGTGTGTGTGTGTGTATGTGTAGATGCTTTATATGGGTTCTGACATTATTTTATCCCATAAATTTTAATGAGAGCTTTGTTAGATTCTCAGGCTAGGGGGAAGCTTTTAGCTAAGAATCCTCTTGGCTGTATTATTGTGCCGAGAAGATGGTCTGGTAGGCTAGTCCTCAGGAGGCCCAGCTTTTGGTTTGGGCTGCAGTACCCAAAGGCCCTGGCTCTGCCCTTTTCTAAATATGATATAGCCTCTCCAATAGACGAGAAAGACCTTGATAGGCTACTGGAAACAGTAAATTAAAAATAGCACACGATCAGGAACTGGGTTGCATTGGGTAACTGTAAATGCTCTAGAAATTCATAAAAGGGGGAAATGTTTTGGGCTGAATGAAAAGAAAAGCATTTTGAAAGGAGGAGAATCTTCAGTCTTTAATGTTTGCCTTAGCTCAGCAGGAACAGGGGGAGTACATTTTGAAGCAACTGGTTGGGGATATGATAGTGACTGGGGCAAAGGTCAGGAAGAGATCCCAACCTGAGCTTGGAGCATGGATGCAGTGTCACTGCAGGGAGCAGGCAACAAGACATGAAGACCAGAAAGCAAAGCTGCATGTGGGTGTTGTTTAGTAAAATTACTCAAATTAAAATGTGTATATCTCTCCTGAGAAATTACAATAATATATATATTTTTAAATATATTTTTATTGATTTTTCACAGAGAGGAAGAGAGAGGGATAGAGAGCTAGAAACATCGATGAGAGAGAATCATCGACCAGCTGCCTACTGCACACCCCCTACTGGGGATGTGCCCGCAACCACGGTACATGCCCTTGACCGGAATCGAACCCGGGACCCTTCAGTCCGCAGGCCGACACTCTATCCACTAAGCCAAACCGGTCCCGGCTACAATAATATTTTAAATAGGCAACTTTATGTAAAAGTTCTTTAAAATTGGTATGAAGTAGATGTATTCAAGTCTAAAAAAAAAAGAGAAAAAATAATACAATACTTAATAAATAATAATACAGAATAAACTATTCCATGTACTCAGAACTGTAAACCTACATTTGTTCCACACTGTATGTTAGCATCTGTTCTTAAAATTGACATTATCTACTCATCACCAGAATAAGTCTATATTTCTGTTCTAAAAAATTAAAATATATTATATAAGAATATAAAGATTATTTTATATTCTCTATGCCTAGAATAAATATTTTTGGCATATTAGCTTTTATTTATTTTGTTTATGTAATTAATGGTTAAGATGGTCTGGGGTCATAGAAAATTCACATTCCATAGCTATAATTTCTCTAGCTTTGCAAATGTTATGTAAATTTAGTATTAATGCAAATTTATTTTTATATTTTTAAAAATATATGAATATATTTTTGCCATTTCTAAAAGAATGTGTTAATCTCTAAGTCATTTGCTTTATTTCTAATTGAAAATATTTTATTGTTAAGTCAGTTTTGTTTTCAAGGGCTTCTAATGTTTCCAGGGCTGTTTCAGGTGCGGCTATGCAGGATATCCTTGAGTCACACATACTCAGAACTTTACAGATAGTGTCCCTACATTCCAGCTTAGATAATAAGTCCAGCCTTCTCCCTGAATGCCTCTAGGATTTTTTCTTGAAGCTTAATCATTTAACTTGAATATGTGCTGGTATGTAGCATTTTGAATTAAAATATCATTATCAATTGATTTGCTGATTCAGTATTTAAAAATTTCTGGAGAAAATTTTAATGTATCTTTAAGAATATCTGTTTAATTTGTTTAAATGTATAATTTTGGAACAACAATCACTGTGTAACTTTCATATCTATTCACATTTTCTTATTATGTTTGTGGTTTCTATTATACATATGTTCTATTATATTTCAAATCTTTATATTAGTAATTTTATGTTGAACTAGTGACTCAGTGCATGGTTTTGTGCACATTGAAATGTAATTAATTAGGAAGCGGTTGATGGGGCAGGACTAGGCAAGACGGGACTGGACACCCCCTGAAGCCAATCTCCCGAGGCCCTTCCGCAGCATCTGCATCTGGAATGAGCAGGGTCCCTCTGGCAGGTGAGGGATTGGGCCAAAACTGGCTCTCCCAGATCTTCCAGTGGTCATTCACTCACCTCCACTCCACAACATTCCCAATGGGTAATATTCTGTTATTTTAGATAATATCTCAATTCACATGGAGTTATGGAGTCTCAAGTCAGAGGAGAGCAGTCTTCTTTAATTTCCCCCATTTTCACCCAGTCAGAAGAGAAAGGGCTCCTCATGAACCTTCAATGTGATTATTTCTAAGTCTGGCATATTAGTGAAGACTGCTAGGATTTAATCAACTCACAGTACGGCTCTGTGACATGAATGAGGCTCATGTTGCATTACCTGCACCTCTTCAGAGGCCTTGTTCCTTTCCTTGGCCACACTTAAAAAATGTTATTATCAACATGAGGTTATGTCCCTTCCCTGATTCAGCTGCTCTTAGGTGTTATATATGTTTTTCTCATTAACCTATTTCAGTTCAGAGACATCCATCATAAGTAGCTCAACATAGAGAAGGAACTATAAACGCTGTCTTAAAGATTAATCACACATACTCTGAAATAAGGGAAGGCTCAGTAAAAGCAAATGAGTCTGTGGAGATAGATTTATGCCCATTAGAATACCTTTTGTATGCAATCATATGAAAGCTTTCTTCAATAAGCTTTCATAGTTCAATTTTCTAAGATGAAAATTGCTATTTCAGTAGCTAAGGTGCACAGTCTCATCTAGATGCTGTAAACCTAGAGTGTCTTCCATGATGACGTACATTATAAACTTAAAGCTAAAAAGAAAGACAACCACTGCTAAGATAAACAGCTTGACAGTTTTGCCACAGTTCATTCGTTAGCAGAAATGCTGTTTCTCCGAATTCCTTGCCATTGTGCACCTGTGAAAGGGATGTGGAATCTGAACAGGTGATCCTCACACTTTAATATGCAAGACATGGATCATGAAATACAAGATACGGGTTAAATTCATGGATCCACCTATCAGTATTGGCCATTACTGACAATTAATAGCAATGGCAGACAGGTTAGTTACTTTGGACAATGATAAGAATAAACATTGCAGCCATTATTCAGAGTGGCCAAGACATTGAAGTGTCCTTTGATGGATAATTGGATAAAGAAGATGTGGTACATATACACAATGGGCCATATAGATGGAGCAAATCTAGTATTATTTATGACATTTATAGCTCTCACTAGAATCTGCTTGAATGTGTGCTATCCTTCAAGGGGTATTATTTCTATCCCTTAACATCTAAAATATACACTAAGTAAAAATAAGGTGATAATTTTGTTTAAATTCTCATAAATTCAATTTTGCTCAATTCTTTATAATATCTTTATTTTATTCTTACCCTCATTTATACTGCCTCTGCCCTTTACACATTTATGCACTTGATCCAATTTTCAGTTATATCCTTTTAATTCACATAATAAAATCTGCTTGTCTTAATTGGTATAGAATTGGAAGCCTATTATCACATATTTCTCAGTATGGAATACATTCTCATGCCTCAGTCCAGGGACAGCTTTATTATTTTTTTTTTTGTCTTTCCCCACATCTTTATTTTATTATCATTTCCACATGGACAGCAACTTGAATATATTTAATTCTAATTTACTTTTCATGTACTATACACTTATGTGTAAATAGAAAGTATTCATATAATAAATAAATGTTTACGTAACAACTTTTCATGAAAGCATTTTTAAAATATATTTTATTGATTTTACACAGAGAGGAATTGAGAGGGACAGAGAGTTAGAAACGTTGATGAGAGAGAAACATCGACCAGCTGCCTCTTGTACAGCCCCCCCTGGAGATGTGCCCGCAATCAATGTACATGCCCCTGACCAGAATCGAACCAGGGACCCTTCAGTCCACAGGCCGATGCTCTATCCACTGAGCCAAACCGGTTTTGGCATGAAAGCATTTTTAAATGCTTGAATTTTTCTTCAGAATTGCTGTATTAGTTTAGTTTCCCACTAAAACTTTATTTCCATATTTTCTTGACAATACATTTTATTAAACTTAATCAACAGGGAGATATAAAGTGTTATTTTATTTTAAACATACTGTCCTCTTATTCTTATAAGCATATGAAGAGATGCTAAAACTCATTGAGTATTCTAATTCTTTAACTATGATTTGCTTTTTCAGATTTATTGACAATTTATTTAGTTGATCATGTTTCTATTTTTGTTTGTTAGTTTCGTTAGTCCTCACCTGAGGATGGTTTTCCCATTACTTTTCAGAGAGAGTGGAAGGGAGGGAGAGAGGGGAAGAAAGAAAGAGAGGAGAGAGAGAAAAACATCTATGTGAGAGAGACACATAGACTGGTTGTCTCCAAACGCACTCCAACCAGGGAAGGGGAGTGAACCTGCAACCAAGGTACGTTCCCTTGACCTGAAATAGAACCTGAGACCCTTTGGTGCATGGGTCTATGTTCCAACTATTGAACGCACCGGCCAGGATGATCATGTTTCTTTATCTATATTGATTTTAGGAGTTACTAGGGATATTTTAGATAACTCAATGGTCAATTGTTTAAGAAAGTAATACAGCATAAATTCCTGGTAGATCACTTGCCACTTATTGTTGTAAGTTTTATCAATTACAAGGCACAGAATCTCTAAAAATTTTTATTTTAGATACTTTTACTTAACACCAGTGCAAAAAATAAAATAAAATAAGATAAACCTCATAAGGAATAGGAGAAAAAAGGCAAATTGTCATTATCTGCAGGGGATATTTAAATATACATATAAACTCGGAAGAATCAATAGGAAGACTAATGATAAAATGTGAATACAAAATGACTGCCAAGATCAAAAGAAATCTAAGCAGAAAATGGAAGAAGATAGTATTTGCATAAACATTAGGTTATCACACAGCCAGAGATTGCCCTAGGTAATTGTTTCCTTAGAGAGTAAATTTTAAGCCAATTAGTGAAATGAAAGAGTAAATATACACAGAAAAACATTGTTATGATATCCATCCTGCCCAAACCAACCAAAAAACAAAACAAAACAAAATAATGTGACTCTGATAGAACAAAACATATTTTAGAGGAGATTGGACAGTTTACAAAATGTATAACAGTACAAATCTCTCTAGATTTACCTATAAACTAATTCTGAAAAAAAAAATGGAGGACTTATTCTGCAATAGATAATACTACAAAGCCAAATTCCGGTATTCTAAAAGATGCACATAAATAGAGCACTATAGAAGAATCGAAGGAGTCTAGTTGGAAAGCTAGAGTTGTCTAGAGCTTAGACACCATGAATCAAGTTGGGAAACTTGCTCACCACGTAAAGCCAATAAAATGAGAATAGTATCCCAGACTAACATTGTCAGAAAAACCTCCAGATAGAACATGTTAAATGAACATAAATGGCAAAACTAGAGCATCCTTGTGAAAAAAACTAAGGCACTATTTTTAGGGAATCTTCCCCATCTTGAAGTCATAAATAAGTTGTAAAACTTAGAACAGAGAAATGGGATGAAAATGTTATCTTATCACTTTGCTGAGAAGAAGTCTTGGGAGGTACCTCATTTCCTGCCAGATTAAGTTGGAAAATTAAACCTATTTGTTCTAAATGAATAAATGTTCCGAACTTGACCCGGATCTCAGAAGGAATGAGCTCACTGTGGTCGTGAGACTGTGAGCCCAGAAGCATCATTTCCTCACCAAGCCCGCTAATCTCTTTATTCCCTGAACCATCTGCTCATTTCTTAGCTGAAATAACCTGGGAGTGGTTGTCAAGAGCTAAGAGTTGCTAAATTGTGTATTTTTGCTTTTCTCTTAGCTCAAATTAGAAACATATGTTCATCACCTTCCCATATGATGGCTCAGCATCCAGTGTTTTCCTCCTTTCCGTTAGAGCAGCTCAGTCTGTTATCATTTCAAAGTTGACCTGCAAAAAACAGATTCTTTTATTAATTGCATTTCTCTGCAAACTAGCTGCAAGTGAACTCGGTTAACTGAGATGTGTCTGTCATCCTCATGCGGTCCTCTGTGCTGCCTTCAGGTAGGAGATGCTGATGCCTCATGAAGCTGAGGGAGCCACATGAAAGGCATTCAAGACACATGGGTCATGTTTGAAGTAGGGACTGGTGATGGGATCCTGGAATTTTCATCTCTCAACTTCTGTCTTTCATGGGGCCATGGCTTCTGGGAGAATAAATACCATTTTCAGACAGCTCCAGGCACCATCCTGTCTGTGGAATTCTGTAGGAGCCCACACAAAAGTAACCACTAGATCAGCTCAGTGAACACTGGGAACACAGCACTTCTCTTCAGGGCTGGGTGGTCATGAGCAGTGGAAGTTATTAGATACTCAGATGCCATTTAGGGGCATCTGGACACACTGTGATTTAAAAATTGATGCTCTGTACAATCTATAATAGCTAAGATCTGGAAACAGCCCAAGTGCCCATCAGTAGATGAGTGGATAAAAAAGCTGTGAAAAACTATGCAGCAGTAAAAAAGAACAATCTCACCATTTGAGACAACATGGAGGGACCTGAAGAGTATCATGCTAAGTGAAATAAGTCAGTCAGAGAAAGACAAGTATCACATGATTGCCCTCATATGTACAATCTAATGAACAAAATAAATTGATGAACAGAGTGGATCCAGAGATTCCAAGCATGGAACAAAGTGTGAAATCTCAAAGAGAAGGTGGGGGAGAGTGGGTGGGTGGGAGGATATCAGCCAAAGACCTAGTATGCATAGATGCATAATCCATGGACACAGACATTAGGGTGCTGAAGGCCTTGGGTGGGGGTGGGCACAAACGGGGACATATGTAATACTTTCAACAATAAAGAATTATTAAGAAATAAATAAATAAAAATAATAAAAATAAAATGGAGTGGAGTGGTCCTTTATAAAGCTGGGACTCAGATAACAAAAGAGTTAGGACATAGTTATCCCTGTCTAGGGGATAAGAAGGAAAAAAAAAAAAAGGTAAGTCAAAGTGATCTATAATGAAGTGCCCAATTTCTCTCTCTCTCTCTCTTTCTCTCTCAGTAGTGTTCACAGAAACCCTGAAATCTTTTGGGATACATATTTTTATATCATAATTTAACACCATGTACCTCACTAGAATACTTGCTCTCATGTTTCTGCATTCTTAATGAAGGAATAGTCTTCAACTGTTAAGGCATAATGGGGCTGCCATTTTCCTGCTATTCAAATGAAGTGTCTGCCTGCCTGAACTTCTGTTGCATAGATAGGGCTGTGCTTGAAGGAATATATTCTACAGAAGTGCATGGCACAGACCCTGCTATCCATAAATATATTATTCACTCATACAGCTAACACTTAGGGAGCACCCACCACATGGAGGGAACCACGATGGGTGCTGAGTCCTGGGTGCCAGTGTCACAGAATGGAAAGCACCCTGTGCCTTCAGGAAACTTTCCACTGGTGGCCCTTTCTAGCTGTCTCAGCACAGCCAGTTCTCTCATGGGTCACGCTTGATGAACACATAAAAGCCAGCAGTTTCTAGCATTTTCAGGACTGTGTAGGTTGTCTATGCCAGAAACGGAGATGAAAAAAGACCCTGAGAAGTTCTTTGATCCACCGTTGAGACATCCTGATAAGTTACATTTTCTCTTCACTTTAATCCTGTCTTGGGCTGTAATCTATTCTTAGGAAAACGTACAAACACAATGGCAAATCTCTATGGAATGCTCATGTGCTAACTAAATTAGCTTTTCTTCTCTTTGGAGTTAGTAGAGTGCTATTTGTTAACCGCCTGATAGCTGAGAGATATTTGAGATGTGCTCCAGACTTGGAGTATGACTACTGCTCTTTAGTCCTCACTGAACAAGCCACGAAAAATACTAATTAAAAAATAAGTGCAACTGTGCTGCATACACCTCAAACGAAGACAGAATAATATTGAATGTAAACTGTGATGGAAACAAATTGAAAATTAAAAAAACCCTGAAAAAATAAAAGCATTATGTTAAGTGAAAGAATCTACCCTCTCCCCCTGCAAAAAATAAAAATAAATAAATAAGCATAACTACTAACTGAAAGTCACATATGAGACATCTTGGCAAAGCACGGAGGAGAAAGTGACTTTCTCCCTGCTGGAACAACATCTATTTAGAAGAATTTGCTCTCCATTTATTTCATATTTTATGCTTTTACTGTCAATGTTCATCATTCATTTAAATAAAAGAATGAATGGATTAAAATGAGTAAATTATTGTGTTTCTTTTTTTGGCTGCAGGTATATAGTGAATATTCATTAAAATAACTGGATTAGTTATTTACAGGAATAAAGCAAAATTTCCAATAAAAATGAGCAATTAAAATTATCTGTGTGCGAGTATAAGCACCTTGAGTCCATTTTCCACTCTTTTCAGATTAACTTGGGTAAATTAATTAATCACACGTCTTGCTGGGCAAAGTCCTTCCCTCATTACTCTGATTTGCCCTCTAGTCTTCTGCCGTCACTGAAGGACCTTGAGACCTAAAATAGAGACTAATTATTTTCCACCTTTAACCCTCCCTGTTCAAAGCAGTGTGTGATGTTTTGACTGTGAGGTCCATTAACACAGAGCTCATTAAAGCCACACAGAATGAATAAACTGACAAAAACAGTGATTTGTGCTCAGGGTTAACACTGAATAAATAACACTATCTGCAAAATAAGATTTCCATAGCCAATATCAGTATAATTATAATTATGGTGATTACCAAAGAGAAAAGGGCTGGGAGGGGGTAGAAGAAAGTTAAGGGGGGGATAAATGGTGATGTAAGGATACTTGACTTGGGATAGCAAACACACAATACAATCTACAGATGATGTATTACAGAATTGTATACCTGAAACCTATAGCATTTTATTAACTAATGTCACCTGAATAAATTTTAAAAAATCTAATGAGCCCTGGACAGTTTTTTCCCCTCCGGTGGTATAAGCATTAACCCACAGACTGAAGGATTCTGAATTTAATTCCAGTCAAAGGCTCCATCCATTGCAGGATCAATCTCCAACCCTGCTTAGGGTGAATGCAAGAGGTGACCAATCAATGTGTCTTTCTTATATCTATATTTCTGTCACTCCCCATTCCTCCCACTCTCTCTAAAATTCAATAGAAAAAATATCCTTCGGTGAGGATTAACAACAAAAAAATTAAAATTTGATGAAAAAGTACGATAATCAGTATTATGTCGTAAATAAGAAACTTGGTTAAGTAAGCATATCAAAGAGTTAGTAAGCACAAGTGTCTGTGAAATCATGCAGAAAATGCTAAAAGATGGCTTTTAGAATATTGCTGCTGATGCTCAGAAAGGCAGTGCTGGGAAAGGAAACCACAGGTCAATCTCTTTCTTGAATGCAAACACAAAAATTATAAACAAACTACTAACAAACTAATTTATCAAAATAAATCAAACAAACACAAAGTAAAGTACACATGATTCATATGGATTTATCCCAGGAATTCAAACTAAGTTTAACAATTAAAAAATAATCTACACAAAGATGTACACATACAGGCACATACACACACACACACACACACACACACACACACACACACACTGACATATTCTCCTATGCCTAGAGTCAATTAGCATTTTTTAAACAAAGGTTAATACAAATAAGGAAAAACTGTATGGGTTATTACAGGAATATTTCCATAACTTACTAAGTAACCCAAAATGACAAATGACAAACAATATAGTTAGCAAAATGCCTCGTGTTTAGAAAAGCACTTACAAAGCAAAATTATTACTAGAGGTTCAATGCATGAAATTCATGTAAGAGTAGGCTTTCACAGCTGCAGCAGCTGCCTTGATCCCTCCCTTGAAGCTCCAGTTGCTGCCTCTGAGGCTGCCTTGATTCCATGGCTGCAGCTCTGACTTTGTCCTGGAAGGACATCCAGAAGGATGTCTGGTCTAATTAGCATATTATGATTTTCTTATTATAAATAAATGTTTATATGCATATACTTATGTGTACATATATACAAACATATATATGCATACACATATATTCATATGTTCACATAATTTTTTAAATAAAGCTCTAGAAATGTTATATTTAAAGTTCAAGGAAGACAGACACCACACTGTAGCTGGCTGCCTTTGATAAGTGTGCATTGGAGAGGGGTTGACCAATGGGGAGACTGTGCTATAGTACTTTAAGATGTAGATGTAGGTTAGTGGAACCATTTCTTGGAGATTAAGGACAAGGTATCTTCCTCTCAGATATTAACTATAATGGTACAAAAAAAAAAAGCTTTGTGATTGTCTTACTGTTTTTTCTCTAGGTGAATATGTTTTAAGGTAAGAAGCAAAAATGATGGATCAAAAATAAAGTACATTGGTCATGTCAATAAATACTCAAGGCATCCTTTGAAGGCTGGACCAGTCCATCACCCAGTGGATGACAGTATTTATTTCCCTACATCACGAACAAAATTAGATAGTGCCATTCTTATATTTTTCAAATCTTGTGGGAGAAAAGTGATACCCCAGTTCTTGGTGTTGGGGGTTAGGGGTACTCCAAGCCTGTTTTGCCTCTTTAAGTGGCTTATAAAATGTTGTTGTTTTTTTTTGCTGCTATGTTTTCCTGGCTGTTAGTGTGCAAGGCTATCACCAAGCTGAAAAGAAGGCTATAGGAATGCAGTTAGTGAAATCATTACAAATGTCACTATTGTTAATATAGTCAGTCATTTTCTATATAACACATGCTCCTTGAATTTTTAAAATACTTTGGTTTATTTACAGAGTTTTGAAAGTGCTGGTTTTGACCATTTTCCCCCCCAGTGTTCTTGCTGCTTATATAGAGGAGCAATTTTTGGAGAGTCATTGCCATTATCCCTTGGCTCTTACTTGGTGATTTTTAAAAAGCAGGGTGCATTAAATTGCTTTAATAGCACCTTCGTTATGGGGCTCCAGCACCAGATGAATCACACACTGGATGAGGAAAGAAGGATCAATTGCTGTCCAGTTACACACAATGTCCCCCTTCTGAACAACGGCAAGCACAGCATCCATGACCTGCATTTGCACAGGTGCTGTTGCCTTTGACACTTCGAAGGAACATACAGCTCAAAGTTATGTCAAAATAAAATTTCTCTGCAATCATAGCTCCAATGCCTATTTCCTTTCATCCTTATCTGTGAAAAGAATTTTTAAGTATTGCAAAATTCTTGAAATTCTGGAGAATAGAAGGTGCCTGGCAATATTTTTATAAAACTCACAGGAAACAGAACTAGCCTTTGTAGCTACCGAGACATGAGGAGAAATTATAAAATAATGTTATTCTTTTTAAGGTCAGCAGTTAAGATACTTTCTGTACAACCAAATATGTGCTTTGTTTAGAATGGTTTAAATATCTGTTTTTAAACATAGCAAAATTGTAGTTGTCCACTTATTTTTCTTACATAATATTTATGACAATTCTTTGTGAGTAAAACTCCAAAATACATAATTTATAAGGCTGTCAAATAGTTCAACACTAAGGTCATGTTAGGAACAATTTAGTTAATTTTGGATTTGGTTCTAAAGTTTAAAACTTGGTTTTATCTCACTCCATTCACTGCATGAGCCCAAAGAATGTTGGTGTGGTGATATGGGGTGTGTGTGTGTGTGTGTGTGTGTGTGTTACCCTGTCATGTAGATGAGTGCATGTTATTTCAGTTTTCCTGCCCAAACTTATAAGAAAGTGCACAGTTTTTTGTACACCAAAGTATCGCTCATGCATCTTTCTGGAACCTACTGTATTTTATTTTTGCCAGGAAGTTCAAAAGAATAGTCTCTAAGGCTTTGGATCACAAAAGCATTAAACATGTTGGTATTTGTTATTGCAACTTAGTCTGCAGTGCAGGCTACAGCATGGGAAATTTTCTCATTCATATCCATGTCTGAAGGACTGTGAAGGACAGTTCAAAAGGCAGGACCTCCAGTGGGCCTGCCTTCCATGCTGAGGGAAGGTAACCAATCTTGCATCATTAACTTTGCAAAGTGCCTGGGAGTGAAGGTGTCTTGTTGGCTATTTGATTTTGCTTGTTTATTTATTTATTTTTTTAAGTTTCTTTGAAGAGAAAAGATGAACTGGTGGGAACGAGATGCCGGGACAAAAGTGAAGACCTGTGGGCATGAGGAGAGGAAGTGCTTTGGCCATTAGGATAAAGATTTTGAAAGTGACTCTTACTTCACACAGTCCACCATTTCCTGGTTGTGCAGCCAACATTTCCTGATTCATCCTGCTTTCAACATTGTCTGCAGTGGTACTAAGTCTTCATTATACAGTTGGAATAGAGACAGGACACACCATTTTCTACCCACCAGGCAGTCCTGGATGCTGTGGTGCCTGGAACAGCAGGAGAGCTTTGCTGCTGGGACCTCCCTGGATGCCCATCCTGCCTCTGACCAGCTGGTCTTTGTGTTAACCATAGCCATGTCTGACCATAGGGGTGACAAATCTACCTCTGGGGACAGGGGAGAGGGTAGAGGGATGCAGCTAAGAAAGACATGGAAATATTGATAATAAAGACAGCCTAGTCTTTGGAAGAACAATAATTCACTTCTGCACGAGAAAAAAGCCATACAGAAAGACTGATATAAACACAGAAAAATCATTGGTCCTTATGACCGATTTTTAAAAGCCTGGGTTGGACGAAAAGAAAGAACTTTCTAAAAAGAAAGAAGATGCAATGACAATTGAGGTCCTTCAGAGCCAACTGTTTGAATCCCATGATTCTATTGAATAGATCACCAGATCTGGCCCTTCATCTCACAGCAAGTATCTTGTTGTCCATAACCCTGGCTCATACTAATCCGAGCACAATTTGAATTTAGCTTCTTAAAAGATACTGGCATCCCCCGCTCTCTATACTGTTAGGGAAGATGCACAAAAGACAGGCATATGTGTCCACCTGAGACTTCCTGTATGGTAAACACTACAGAGACCTTCCATTCTGCTACCCGGATCTGGGCACAGGCTTCCTTCTAGGGGAAGGAACTAAGGAGCTCCCAACCCCGCTAGTGACAAGACATCTGAAGTGGTGCTTACAGATTTCATGACGTTCTCAGGGCTCTGCGACAGATGTCCTCAAGGTACGTAGAGAAAAACCTGGAATGGCCCTCATGTGTCCCAGGTTTTCATCAGGAACACAAACTCTGGTTTGGTGAATAATTCTTCAATGATAATATTCTATTAAATGAAACAAAAATCTTTGTTGGTTCTTTATCTTAATACAGAAGCATAGCTTTCAAAGGTTCTTAATATTCGGACAAAATATGTTCTGAAATATTTCCCCACCTCAGAATACCATACCAGAAAAGGATGCCTTGAAATCCAGCCAGACCGATGCTGGCTAATGCATCTTCCTGCCACAAAGTAAGTTACCTTTAGCCAAGCTCTACACAGCAGAAGCTCAATTTCAAAACTCTTACTTTTATTACTGTAACCCACACAAAGCAAGATTGAAGGCTGCGTACAGAAGTGTCCCCTGTAGCATAAATACCTGCAATATTGTTTAGCCTATTTTGATTCTAAATCTGCTTAAGAAAGAATTACACAGGTGTCTGATTCCTGAGACAAATATCCTGGCTAGAAGGAGAACTTGGCCCATTTAATAGAAATATTCACAATAAAGGGCAATTTTTAAAAAGAACATATTCCAAAGTTATTAAAGGCTACTGTTTTCTTGGAAGCCAATATGACAGGCTATTGTGCAGAGTTTATATTTATGAGGTTGTTAAAATACATATTGGCCTTTAAACATTGCACTTAGGTCCAATTTATGGTCTAAACAAGAAAACACATTCTACGATGCGGCAGATACTGGAAACTCTTTAAACCTGTAATTCAGTACAGGCCAGCTACACAGGGTTTTACATGCTATAGATTATAAGATTTAAATAGTGGTAATCCACAGGTTCTTCTTTTTTTAAATCTACACCTAAGTATATTTTCCCATTGATTTTTTGAGAGAATGGAGGAGAAAGGGAAAGACAGAGAGAAACATCAAGGTGAGAGAAACACATGGATTGGTTGCCTCCTAGCTGGGGAGGAGCCTGCAACCAAAGTATGTGCCTTTGACCAGCATCAAATTCAGGACCATTTGGTCTACAGGCCAACATTCTATCCACTAGGCAAAACCAGCTAGGGCCATAGATTCTTTTTTAAAAATAATGTTCAAACTCTTGTAGTTAAAGAATATCATTGGTACCTAAAATGTGTTTCTCCTACCAGAAGTTTGAGCACACAGTAAGGGCTTCAGTGTAGCCTGTACAACTAAAACAGAAGGAGGCCACCAGCTTATTTCCTGGACAGGTGTTTTCCTCATAGGCTTCTGTCTCCCATCACTGTATCCCTTACTGAGCTGCTTCCCTGGGTAATGAGCTTGATCCTTCAGAATTCCTCCATCCACATTGGTCATAGGAGATGACAAGAATCCCACCCTCCTGGGACTGCCATAAGGAGCAACAGGATAACTTGGGAGAAACCTCTTCATAACTCTGACATTCTCTCCCTGGACCATCAGGTCCATTTGCCCCTCTGACTCAGTAATCCCTTTATGGATCCAGCAGTGAAGCTGTTTACATTTTCCAAAGCACTATGACCTCTTCTTGACCCGCTGTCTCCTTCCTCCGCCATAAATGTATGTACCACTAAGGAACTGTAGATACTTCAGGCAGAGAGAAATAGTAAGATGCTTGGTTAGAAACAAATTATTTTTATCTTTTCAATAGCTTTTAATTTAAATTTTTCCAAAACAACACAGTAGAATAAAGAAAGGTATTGAGATTGGGGCAGAGGGCGTGGGGGTGTGGGGTTGGGGAGGAAGGGGAGAAAGGAGTGGGAGGGTGCGGAATTCAGAACTTAATCTGATAATTTCCCTTTTCTTTCTTATCTACCTCAAAGAATGGGTGTTGGCCTCTGCTCTAGGATATGTGGGGGAAAAAAATTGTCCAATAGCTTGACCATCACTCTCAGACTTATACTATAGAATATAGCTCATATGAACATGAGCTACATTTGGTCTATTCTATTTGAACTGTGGATTTTTGTTTGCATTTACTCTGATTGTCTCAGGACATTCTTTGGCTGAGGCCATTTGAGTGTATAGTGTTTTTCTTTGACTCCTGTCCCTAATCCCTGCCCTTGACACCAGCCAGCTCATTGGTTGAAAGTTGTGTGGTATATACATACAGTGGAATGTTGTTTAGTCTTAACAAAGAAACTCTTAATGTCTCACAACATGGAAGGACCTTTCATTATGCTAAGTGAAATAAAGCAATCAGAGAAAGGTAAATTCTGCATGACTACACTTATATGAGTGTATGCGTACTAGGGAATGATTAGAAATAGCAATAGAGGGGAAATGCATCAGAAATTAGAGGATGTTTTTACTCTAAAAACTGAACAAATCTCTATTCTGATCCTCACTCCTAGTTTTTCCTCATCTTGTTATGTAGCTTTCCCTTTGCAAATAAAATCTGTTATATAAATGCTCTTTTCTTGTTGCTATTTTCTAGTCCCAAAGTCATTGTTATACATTTTGCTTTAAAAAGTCTCTTTTCTTCCCTAAGTATTGATGCTTTTCTGAGGGAAAAAAATCTACATGCTTTCATGTGATTGAGACACGTTGCCATACCCTTACTGAGTTAGAGTCCTTTTCTGTAACCTACCCTACTAATATATAATATTAAAGCTATTATATGCCTGTGGCAGGAGTAAAAATGAGGCAAATTGGCAGAGACATCAGGACAATTTAGAGAGTGTAATAAGTTTAGATAGATGATCAGACATTCCTTTTACTTCAATCTGTTGGGAACTGATAGATTGTCACTCTGTCATGCACACACTTTGTAGCTGGGCAACAGTTCTTCCTTGAAGGAGGATATAAGAAGTTGTATTAGGGCTCTATCATTAATCAGATATAAATATATAGGAGTTGCATTGGTCAAGATATATCTCTCTCCTGTTGGTTCTGTTTCTCTGGAGAACATATAGATATAAATAGAGATATAGATATAATTAATATACATAGATATATTAGATATTTATCTACTTATATGTAATTATATATCTTTATATCTCTATATGTTGTATCACAAATCAGCGAGCTAGATAAGCCTTAATGGGCCAATTAGGAGTCATTTTTATTGCATGCAGGTTTCGAGCAGATTACCTCTGTCAAATTCTGAACAAACACAGGAAGGAGTATTTCCTTTTTATATCCTTCTAGTTCTTTGTGTAAATTATTTTTGTAGAGAGCTCGTAACTTTGAGTACGTATCATATCTAGCAAACACCTGTCATATCTATAGAGACAACTGGCATCAATATCAGCATATCAGTCCCTTATGTTAGATGGCTAGCTTGCAAGGTCAGACAATTAAGTATATCTTTTCTATTAAAAAAACAAAACAAAACGAAACACAAACAACAACAACAAAAAAAAAACAACCAAGTTATTTTACAGTCTAAAGATAGCAGAAGGATTAGCAAAAATAGCAGAGAATTTCAAAGCAGCAGAGAATTCTAAAACAGCAGTTTCAAATAGCAGTTTTTCCAAAGGAGGGATTATTATTATGCTTAATATATTGATATAGATAGACATATGTACATATAGGCTGGGAAATTAAAAATCTAAAGTTGGGGCCAGCAATATGGAGATCCAACTGTGCAGCTGAAGTCTGGAGGGACCAGTCTTTTTTGTCTCATTCCAGCTTTTAACTGATTGATGAGGACCATTCCTATTGTGAACCAATCTGCTTTACCCAAATTTAACAAATAGTAATCTCACCCCGAAACACCCTCCAAGTTGACACATAAAATTAAGCTTCACAATGGCACATCTCTAGGTTGATCACGTCCTCCCCAGGCTCTCTCTCTAAGCACCTAGATATCATCATCCTCTCACCTTCTGACCTCACAGAGTGCCCAATTATACCCACCCAGTTCTTTCAGCATACAGAAAAACACCTCTCTTCTCCAATATGGTTCCAGATGGGAACCACACTGCTAAGAAGGCAGTGCAGGCACATTATTGAACCTTCCCTTTGGGGTCTCACCCTAAACCAATTGGCTTATTAATACATGGTTTGTAAACACATACTCTGAGGGTTCTGAGAAATAAGATGCTTTCCATTGTCTTACAATTATGTGTAAATTAAAAAGGCTATAAGCAAAACCAAAAACTTCCCTTGAGGCGTTGAGTATAAACCCAACTCAAACATTTCAGTCAATAAGCATATGAAAAGATACTCAGTATTATCAGTTTTCAGAAAAATAGAAATTAAAACCACAATAAGATACCACTATGCACCCCATTAGAATAGCTATAATTAGGACTGACCACTTTCTGTGTTGGCAAGGGCCAGAAACAGCAGGAAATCTCATGCATTGGTGATGGAAATGCATAAAGATACACAGTTTGGGATAACAGTTTGGAAATTGCTCACAAAGTTAGACATACTTCCCATAAGCTTATGATACCCAAACACCCCACTCCTTCGTATTTACCCAGGAGAAATGAAAATAGCCAGAATTAGGCCTATATGTGCATATTCATAATATCTGTATTATAGTAAAAACCCAGAAACAACCCTGATGTCCATCAAGTGGTATATAAATAAAAAATGGGTAGTATATTAATACAATGATATCCTACGTAACAACACAAAAAGAACTAACTACACATAAAAATATGGATGACCCTCATAATCAATTATATTAATACTTAGAAAATATTCTACAAAATGATGAGTTAAGTTACAATACCTCAAATTGAAAACAACCCTAACACCCATTAACAGGAGACTTTATGAACACATCGTGATATATTACTTAATGAATTACTACTAAGCAATTAAAAAAAACCCCTCTTATATGCAAAATAGTGTGGACACTTTTCATATAGAAATGTTGAGTAAAAATTGCAGTACTCAAAAACATCCACATTGTATGGGTTTAGTGATATAAAACTAATCCAGATGAAACAATGGGAATGGCAGTTGTCTCTCTGAGTGGTCAGGATTGATTGGGGGAGAAAACAGAAAAACAATTTCTGAGAAGGTACAGGTGTCTATATCAGGGCAGGAATGTGCATTACCTGTCTATGTCCACTTACCAAACTGAGCTGTTAAATTGTGTATTACAATGTATAAAGTTTCACCTCAATAAAAATAACATACAAAATGAATCAAATTGTGATTCTTAGTGCTTCTGTTAAGTCTGAAAGCTCACTGGAACCCGTAATAGCAGGTGTGAAGTGTTCCAACATTAAAGCCACATAAAATATTGGTTAGATGAGTATCTCTTCATATAACTCACCCTCCATATTACCTACAACTTAATAAAACCAACAAATTTCCACTTTTCTGCCTCTGCCTCTGCTCATTCCATTCTCTCTTTTTTTTTTTTTTTTGTGGAATGCTGACTGCTCCCTTCTCCCTCTTCTGCCTATTAAAATCCATCTCGTGTTTAAGGCCTGTCTCAAATACCTTTCTTCAGGGCTTATTAGATGCTTGTCCTTGTGAAGCCTAAACTACCATTCCTACCCTTCTCCAGTATTTTTCCAGTCACAAACAGTCTGTCCTAAAAAAGAGAGCAGGACGGAATTCCAAATCATGATTGATGGTGTGGGAGTCGGGAGTGAACTTGGTGTTTAGTAGGCGCATAGAACGCATAGAACGCAGGCTGCTGATACATTCTTTTTGATCACACCCTTGAAGGCAGGAACCCAGCTCCGGGAGGTCAGCCTTAGGTCACTGCCACACCGCAGTGCACAGGCCCAGGAAAGCTTCAGCCAGTGCTGCCGTGTCTTCTCTGGAGACACAGCTCGCAGAAACACAGACAGAAGAAAGCCAGTAATGAGCACCCTCAAGTCCTGGGGTCAGATATTTGATCAAAATGCCGAGAGGGTGAGCTTCAATGTGTCTGTGATGTACGACAGCCAGCAGAAAAGGCATGACCTGCCTAAAGTCAAGGGGAAATTACTTAGTCACCGAGGTAATGGAATTAAGAATTTCAGGTGATGTGGCAAATGTAAGTGGAATGCACAAACCCACTTAATTTTTTCACCTAGAAATGAAGCAAGTTTTTTCTTCACGGACAAAAACAGATTTTGTTGATTTGCATTAAAACTTTACTAGTGAAATTTATCAATGTCTCAAAGGGAAGAGGAAATATTTTGTCTACCATCCTCTCAATCTCTCAGTAACTGCAGCATTTATATTTTTTCCTTTACCATAATCAGACAAGGATCTATACTAATAAAAGAGTAATATGCTAATTAGACCAGGTCAACTGGACATCTTCCAGACTTCTGACTTCCTTCCAGACAAAGCCATGATGGCAGGGGCTGAGGCAGAGGTGGTTAGGGGTGATCAGGCTGGCAGGGGAGCAAGAAGTTAGGGGGTGATCAGGCCAGCAGGGGAGGGCAGTTGGGAGTGATCAGGCCAGCAGGGTAGGGCAGTTGAAGATGATAAGGTTGGCAGGGGAGGGCAGTTGGGAGAGATCAGACAAGCAGTCAGGAGAGCTGTTAGGAGACAGTGGTCCCAAATTGTGTGAGGAATGTTTGACTGCAAAATTAGGCCTAAACCGGCAGTCAGACATCCCCTGAGGAGTCCCAGCTTGGAGAGGGTGCAGGCTGTGCTGAGGGACCCCCACTTCCCACCCCATGCTTGAATTTTGTGCCCGGGCCTCTAGTTAATAATAAACTCTTTCAGAGAAATACTTTCTCCAGGGCAACATTTTCAAACCAGGATAAGAGAAGTTCTGAGATCTCAGCTCATTAGTTTGCAAAACATAGTTTGGAGCAGCCATAGTGAACTGGGGGAAAGTGATGAAACCCAGGATTTGTGACATACATGTCAGAGCCCATTTCTCTGCCTTGAGGAGGTTCCATGGTCTTCACTGAAAGAGACTGAATATATAGCAGAGAAGGACTGGACCACATATAAAGACTGATAGGAAGGAAATTCGTTTAATACCTGGTAGCTACAGAATATCTCTAATTGTTACATTTTAATTTGCTCAACAATAGTATAGTTGATACCATATCTTTCCTAACTTTTTCAGAGCTCTTAATTTGATTTAAAGCATTTGCTGAAAACAAGGTGATAAAGGCTGGCTAAATTCCCTTTCACTTGTGATCTCCCTTAAGGAAACTCTATAGTTTGATTAGGAGATGCCAGGGCAGATGTTATATTAAATAGTGAGAGAATACATAGAAAGACTGACTCATAATGATCTGTTTGTCACAACAGCATCATAAGGTTTAAAAAACAAAAAGAAACCATTCGATAATTTTAGAGTAATACTCTTAATAGTGCTAGAATCTCTTAAGCCCTATGCTACTTAACATATCCTCAAATGCTCTTTCCAATTAAACATGCTGATGGTTGGAATTAAAGGAAATCTATGGAGAATAGAAGGTGCTGTTGTCTTTAATGTATTATTAAATGCAGACATCCCAGCTTTACCAGTTGCTACTAATGTTTTCCTGGACACCAAGTACATCACACATAGGATGGAAAGAGATGTGAGTCCACAAAACTGCTGTGTAAAACTCGAGACTAGACAGCAGAAAGGCCACAGAAGGTTTTCTCTCTGTTGAGTATAGTCAGATCCATATTAAATACTTGCATAATCATCAAATGGTTGCATTATTATGTAAATGTAGAAGCTGATGCTCAGAGGAATGAAAGGACTTGCCGGAAGCCATGGAACAAGAAAATCAGGCCTGAGGCCAGCTCTTCCTGAGCCAGAGTCAGGACTACCTCTTTTGCCCAGCAATGTTCTGTTAGCTAAGAGCAGGGAAGGGCAAATTCTCTATAGACCCCAAGCTTATGTGCCTGTGGCTATTAGAGAGTTCAGTTAATGGGGGCAGTGAAGTCTTAAGGAGGATACAAAGTTTATAGAAACTTTATGTGACTCAAAACTAAAATAAACTTTGTGGTTTTATACTGACAGCTGCTCTATACAAGATGAGGGAATAAAACTCAAAAGTATGTGTAGTCAAGAGCAGGTTTTAACCCCATTCAAATGTCTGTGGTTGGTTCCTTTTCACACTTTGTAAGTTTGATCTATGTTTCGGTGATTTTATTGAAATGTTTGTACTACAAATGTCTTTGAAGAAAACCATTTATATCTAAAAAAAGAGACTTGATAGTGCACTGGAATCTAGTGACTAGATAACCTCAGTAACCTATTGCAAGAATCCTAAAGATCAAAATTCTCAAAATCCAGCAGAACAGTAATTGTTCTGCTGAGAAGACTCACTGGAAAGCTCCCAGGATGCAGTGCTTTTTTCTCCCAGAGGTGGTGTTTCGGGGGCCTCTGAGGCTGGTCCTACAGTGATTTGCCTAAATAGAAGAGAGACCCTGACCCAAATCAGACCCTGGACACGGGCTTTGTGTGAGAAAAAGTATAACATCCAATTTATGAACATATGTCGTTATTATCTTACCTAAACAACATTTGCTTATATTTTTATGAATTTACTCACAACCTCCACAAGACTGAAATTCTCCAAAGGGTCAAATAGTTTCATGATTCTTACTTCCCAAAGTCACCCTCAAACTTACTTGGATTTTCCTAATAGGATATCTTTCTTAATGCAAAACACCAAAAAGAGGAAGGAAAAACTACCCTAATTCCATTTCCCACAAGTAAACCCTATTAATTTTTTTCTAGGCATAATCACACTTATATTTAAATTAGTAGCCCTGTGCACAAATCCATGCACCAGTAGCTCTTTGCTGCCCTCCTATAGCTCCTCTGCCCCCTCCCCCATAACCCCCATAGCTTGCTGCCCTGCCCCCTCCTACAGCTTTTTGCTGCCCACTTGTAGTTCACTGCCCCACCGTCTTGCAGATCCATGATCTGGTCCTTAAGCGGTTGGTCGTTAGGCCTCAAGGCACAACAGATAATTAGCATATTCCTCTCTTTTTATATAGGATAAGACTATTTAAACATAATTGTTCTTTCTATCTCATAATATCTTGCATCAATGATGATTAATATAAAAGTACACTTCTATTTAGGTGCTTCAATGTGTTGTTATCATTCCCCATCATTAAACTGATTAAATAATATGCAAAATGTGTCTGCACATAAATCAATATTCTCAGGATATACATACTTTGTTGAAACAAATAGTGTTATAGGCATTGAGAGTAGAATGCAAAGAAGCAGTAGCTACTGACAAATAAAATTAGACTGATATATGATATATTTTGAGACCCATAAGGTAGAGCAGTAACATGGAATGAAAATCCACATATTAGACACAGGATTACTGCTATGCATACATTTTTGTTTTAATAAAAGTGGGCAAAGTATGCCAGAACTGAAAATTGTACAGGACTATAACATTGAAATATGGCGAGCTGACCTCCGAACACCTGAGTGGGCTCTGGCAGATTTGGGTTTTAAACATTGTTCTGGAGAAGCAGGAGTTCAAGCCATTATCCTCAGACTTTGAGACAGAATGAGTAAAACACAAATTAGCTTTGGAGATAAGGTATATAAAACATTTAGCAAAACAAGACACTCAGTTGATAGTTGGTAAAATCAACTGCTATTAGAGATTTCTGTCTAACAACACTGTAAAAATTGAACAGAAAAGATACCAACAATAAAATAAAGAATTGTTGCTGAAACCGGTTTGGCTCAGTGCTAGAGTGTTGGTCTGCAGACTGAAAGGTCCCAGGTTCAATTCCGGTCAAGGGCATGTACCTTGGTTGCAGGCACATCCCTGGTAGGGGGTGTGCAGGAGGCAGCTGGTCAATGTTTCTCTCTCATCGACATTTCTAGCTCTCTATCTCTCTCCCTTCCTCTCTGTAAATAAATCAATAAAATATTTTTAAAAATAAAGAATTGTTATAGTTATAGAAGTTCAATTTGATGGCCATGACCATGAATTCGGTAGCTGATCATAACATTGTAATTTAAAAGGGCCCAAAATATGATATTTTCAAATGCAGTAAAAACTGAAAACACTATTCAGAAACAATTATTGTGATACTATTTAGTTTTACTCTTATTGAGAGAAAACTTAGCAAGCCTTTTAGTGCATTTTTATTGAGACTTTATTCTTTTTAGAGCAATGGCTTTCCACAGCAAATTGGGAGTAAGTACAGAGATTTCCCATATACCCTCCCCTCACACATCCGTAGATAGATTCCTGCATTAAAAACATTCCTCACCAGAGTAGTACATTTGTTGCAACTGATGAATCTACGCTGACACATGTTAATCAGTCAAAGACCATAGTCAACATTGGGGTTCACTCTTGGTTTTGTATATTTCATGGGTTTGGACAAATATATAATGATATGTATCTATCATAATTGTATTTTACAGAGTATTTTCACTGCCTTAAAATTTTTCTATGCTCTACGTAACCATCCCTCTCTCTCCTCCCCAACCTTTGGCAACTATTGATTTTATTTTTCTGTTCTATAATTTGTCTTTTCCAGAATGTCACAAATTTGGAATCATAAAGTATGTAGCCTTTTCACACTGGCATCTTTCTCTTAATAACACATATTTAAGTTTTCTCCATGTCTTTCGATGGCTTGATGGCTCATTTCTTTTTAATGCTGAATAATATTTCATTGTCTGAATGCATCACACTTTATTTAGCCATTCACCCATTATCAGACATTGATGCTGCTTTTAAGATTGTGCAATTAACATCCAAGTATAGGTTTTTGTATAAACACAAATTTTCAGTTCCTTTGGATAAGTGCCAAGAAGGGTGAGTGCTGGATCATATAATAAGAATATGCTTAGTTTTGTAAGAAACATCCTGTTTTCCAAAGAAACTGCATTATTTTGCACTCCCATCAATAAAAATATATTCTTGGCGAGGATTAAAAAAAAATAAGTGCAAAAGGCTTTTTAAGTTCTTTTTTCTTTGTTCTATTCTTGCCTGATTTTGGATTTCACATTTTGTAAGGCAATGAAATATTTTCATTTACTTTAGTCTACATTTCAACATAGAGTTGTTTTATACTAACATCACTTTTTATATAGCTTTACTGAGGTATAAGTTTATGGATTCTTTATTACCAGGGTCAGAGAAAACCACCTGAGAGAAGAAAGAAAACCACTCTGAGCAGAAAGAGCCTTACCTAGAATGGCTCCTGGTGGCTCACTGGGCTTAAATTTTTTAAAAAAAAATATATTTTATTGATTTTTTTTACAGAGAGGAAGGGAGAGAGCTAGAGAGCTAGAAACGTCGATGAGAGAGAAACATCGACCAGCTGCCTCCTGCACACCCCCCCACCGGGGACGGCCCGCAACCAACGTACATGCCCTTGACCGGAATTGATCCTGGGACCTTTCAGTCCACAGACCGATGCTCTACCGCTGAGCCAAACCGGTTTCGGCATCACTGGGCTTAAATTTTAATAAACAGGGGCCTCTCGTAGAAAGAAACTTCAGGGAGAAGCCTGCACTGAACTACCAGCCTCTCCAGGGATCTGCCAGCGTGCATTGATTTCCCTATGAGCCAGCCTTTACAAAGGAGTTCCTGTAATCCTATTTAGATCTTGAGCTTTCCCCATCCACTCAGAGCCATGCAGCTATAAACCCATAACCAATCAGAGCAGCTTATTTCTGGCCAATCAGAAAGGTACATTTTGGGCCAATCAAACTGTGAAGATTTGGAGTCACATTTGCATGAGCAAGGGCCAATTAGGGACCAAGGACAAGGAATTCTGTTTGTAGAAGCCAGCTTCCTTCTGGCTCGGAGAGCACACATCTCTTTTCCACAGAAAACGGGACTGTGTTTCCCTGGCTAAGCTGAAACACTGAAGAGGTCTTCTTGGAGCTGAACACAGCAGACCAGAGAGTATCTGAACCTAGCAGCCTAGCCAATGGAATCCGGCTGACTCACAGCCATGCTGTTTTTACAGCTGTGCTGAATCACAAGCTCTTTTGAACTGCATAACGTTTTTTCTGGGGATTCCTGTTGGCACTGGACTGGCATCAATGACCGTTGGTTGAAAACTGATACACAAAAAACCTGCACATGTGTAATGTATACATTTTGAAGCGTTAGGGCGTATGCATACACCCATGCCACACTTAGTACTTGGATTGTGGGGATTGTATCACCGGTGTACGCATTTGTCTGAACTCATCAAATTGGACACATTATCCTGTTTCATGTCTAGTTTATCCAGCACCCTGTTTCTAATCCCGAACTCTTCTTAACTTGCCATTTTAATAGCTCCGCCTTTTCTGTATTGACAATTTCCATTCTCATTCTGCTTATTTACCTGTTCAATGGCTTCAAACTCCCAGGGCAGGTGCTGTGTTCAGCCAAGATGACTCCTGCCATTTGTCTAGCAAAAGCATTTTAAAATGTCTGTTTTGATTTATTTTAATGCCCTTTATGGTAGTCCTTTGCGATTTTTCTTACCTATGATGTCTCTCAAACTAGTCATGGGTCATTGGTCATCCTCTGGACCGGAGGTGAGCAAGGCAGACCTGCTGCACTCAGGTGTGACTCAAAAGCTAATGTGGTTTTCTCTGAACCTGGTAATAAAGAACCCAAAGACATTCACTGAAGAAAAACTAAGTAGGATTTTGTAGGAAAATATTGATGCAATAATATAGTGAGGATTCATGACTGGAGGTCTCTAGGATCATTGCAGCAATATCTATAAAAATATACTGCCTGATATTTGGCACCAAAGATAATAGCCATTGACTATTAAGGAAGTTAATGGAAAAATGATGGGCCTTCAACTTAAGAACATCAGAAACATCATCTTTTATTCATAGAGGGAAGGTCAAGAGGAACCAGGGAATTCAGTGAAACTCCAGAGTAGATAATAATTTTGAAAAATCTCTCTGTGAGGAGCAAGCTCAGACTTGGGCTTTGCTTGATTCTTTTGTTGTGATGTATGCCTACTGCCTTTATAGTCTTTGAAGGGGTTTTCATTCATGTATTCAGCAAATATTTATCAAGGCTCACTAGGGGCTAGAGACTAGTAAAAAAAAACTGTCTACAGCAGAAATCTCCTCCAAGGATGTTTATATTCTATGAAGGGGTAACAAAAAGAAAATAATTAGGTAGGTAAACAGGAAAAATATCAAATCAGAACTCTTATGATCAAGAATTAGCATTGTAGCCGAGACCGGTTTGGTTTAGTGGATAGAGCATGGGCTTGGGACTGAAAGGTCCCAGATTCGATTCAGGTCAAGGGTTGCGGGCATATCCCCAGTAGGGGGTGTGCAAGAGGCAGCTGGTCGATATTTCTCATCGATGTTTCTAACTCTCTATCTCTCTCCCTTTCTCTCTGTACAAAATTAATAAAATATATTAAAAAAATTATCATTGTATTTTGCAGTTAATATGGTATAGCTACTTATTTATTTTTGAAAACTAACTTTTTTTGTTAAAGCTGTAAATAAATAACTATTAATAATAAGCCTTTTAAGTTCATTTAAAATAGAGTGGAGAAGGTTTTTTTTTTTTCTGAGCAAAGGAAGCTTTTTTAATTGAATTTATTGGATAAAAAAGTTATATAAATTTCAGGTATACAATTATACAATACATCATCTGTATTTTGTGTTTACTACCCCAAGAAGTTATTCTTTATTATTAATTAGCAGAAGGTTGGTGAACAACCAATGAATTCCAAAACAGGAAGTGTATAAATTTAAGAGAACACACACTTTTCTGTGACGAAAATTTTGACAAGTTTGCTTTACCTTTTTGGTAAAATATTTAGAAGAAAATTTAACATAATAACAAGATACATGGATAAATGATAAAGAAAATGTGATGTACACACACACACACACTCACACACACACACAAATAATATTCAGCCATGAAAAGGAATGAAACTTGCCATGTGTGACATGGTTGTATCTTGAGGGCATTATGATAAGTGAAATAAGTCAAACAGAAAAAGACAAATTCCATATAATGTAAGCCAAAAAATACTAAAACTTAAAAATTAAACCAAGATCATAAATACAGAAAACAGATTGGTGGTTTCCACAGGTGAGGGAGAAACGGCGGACAAAATAGGTGAAGGGAGTCAAATACAATAGTACAAATTCTAGTTATAAAATATTAATAAATACACTAAGGAGATGTAATATACTGCATGGTGACTACATAAAGTTAGTACTATATTGCATATTTGAAAGTTACTACAAGAGAAGATCTTAAAAGTTCTCATGATAAGATAAAATTTTGCACTATTCTGGTAATGAATATTAACTAGACTTATTGTAGTGATCATTTGTGATATATTCAAATGCTGAATCAGTATGTTATGTATTTGAAATTGATATGTTATACATAAATTGCTTTTAAGCCAAAAAAGTTTATAATGAAAACAGGGTTTGAGTTTTTTTAAAACAAAATAAAATAAAGTAAAATTTTTAAGTAATAATTAATATTAATTTACAACAACAACAACAACAAAACAATATGCAGAAAAAGAAGAGACTTGTGTTTTGTTATGAGTACTGAGATATGCACAGTCTGTGTATTTCCTTATCTATTTAATGATTAATTTAGCATTTTTTTTTTGTTCTAAAAGATCTTATATTGGTTTCTTTTCTTCCAGTCCCCATTTTCATTATGAAATGCTTCATGAATAAAAACAATTTACATAATATATATTACACAACTAATATAATAACACAATAAATGCTCCCACACCACCCACTCAAGCTGCTGCATGGAAAATCCTATCTCACAGGCCCTCTGTGCTCCTTCCCAATCTCCTTACCCTTCCTGCCTCAGGAAGGAACAGACATACTTATGGAGTTATATGTTTCTCGTGTCATTTTTTTTTAACAGTCCATACATAGTAGTAATATAAACATGTACCTGTGTAGCTTTATATCGCTAAACAAAATATGTTGTAGGTTTTTGAACTTTATGTACATAGCCTCCTGGGGATTTGCTTTACACTGGGGATATGCCCGCAACCCTTGACCTGAAATTATTTATGTAGATGTGTATAGCTATAACCATCCCTATATAGAATTTAATATATGAAAATAGAATATATGTCCTTATTCTTATAGGAGAATAAGAACACATATGTAACACTGTAATCAATGAAGAAATTAAAAAAAGAAATAAATACAATTTATTTTTTCCTATTTTACCGACAATTGGGTCACTTCTCATTTTTGTCTGATTTTGCTCCTCCATTGCTAAGATGAGTGTGTTGAGCATGTGTCCTTATGCAGGGGTGTAAGCACCCCAGGATATCTGCATAGGTTGGGCTGTAGGCTTTGTTCTTCTTTCAACTTGACAATATAGCACCAACCCATTTATAAAGTGTCTGTACTATCACACTGTAGGTATTCACAATCGTGATTGGGGTTCTTCCCCTCCTCTCCATCACTGGTAGTTAATGGATCTTTAATTTTTTCCAGTTATCAGAAATAAGATGGAATATTTTTTTTAAAAAAATGGTTTTAATTCATATTTAAAGAGGTTTAGCATTTACTACTAATTGACCATTATATAACTATTATATAACTATATAACTTAGCATTATATAACTATTCCCTGAATGAAGGAATGTGATGAGAGCCTGTTATGCCTGTCTCTCATGTGGAGAGTTCGGGATGAGTTCCTTTAAGGGGACTTAATTTTCAAGAGATAGATATGGCTCTGTATTTGTCAGTAGGGGACTCAACAAGATGCTCCTGTGAGTTTCCCATTAGAAGTATCACTGGACCAGTGATGAATATCAAGGACGTAAAGCATAGACAGTGTTCAAGGTAGGGAAACAATAGAATGAGCTGAGTCTGAGGCATCATGGAGGAGGTTGGCCTCAAGCCCAAGAACCACTTCTGAGGCTAGCAATCACAGCCTTCTGAGGTCCTATAAGTTTTTCCCATGATAGGCCTTGCTCTCAAGGGTGAGGAGGTCTGCACTGGTTATCTATTTGGCAGGAATAATGGTGAAGAACAAGTAAACCATGTTAGTGAGTTAAGCCATGAAGAGGCAGCTCAGGGAAAGAAACTTAAACTAAACTAGAGGCCCGTTGCACGAAATTTATGCAAGAGTAGGCCTTCCTTCCCCCAGCTGTTGGCACCAGCTTCTCTCCAGCACCTGGAATCCGGGCTTCCCTACAGCCCTGGCTTCTTCTTGAAGAATGTCTGGAAGGAAGTCCAGTCTAATGAGCATATTATGCTTTTATTATTATAGATTATTATAGATATTCATAGCTGCTGTTTTCTACACATGAGCAAGTCATTTTCTGACTCTTGACCTCAATGATTTTATCTGGTAAATGGGATCCATGTACAGATTTCCCACTTGAGCATTCTAGAATCAAGGTAAGTTTTCTAAATGGAACTCTTTATGCTAAAAGCCAGTGCATCTGCTTTTATTAACTAATGAATGATTTGAGTTCAAAATGGTCTCTGTGATGTTCACACATACAAAATAGAGAGATGAGAGAAGGGAGGCCAGCATCTGGTAGAAGGAAGGACCCCTGTGGTCTGCTTTGTTGATGTTAATGCTAAAGAGTTAGTTGTGGACAAACGTAGGTCACATACTAGAATCTAACAAATAAAAGTGATATGCAGGTGAAATATCACCTGTATATCACATGTATATAAAAATAATACATATCTATATTTCAAACTAAAGAAAGTATTATGTGATAAAGAGTTGATATTATTGTTATTATTATTATTATTATTATTGTTATTATTTTTAATCCTTACCTGAGGATATGCTTAGAGATAGGAAGGAAGAGAGAAAGAGAGAGAAAAACCTTGATATAGAAACATCAATCAGTTGTCTCCCATACATGGTGATTGAACCCATAACCTAGGTATGTGCCCTGACTGGGAATTGAACCCACAACCCTTTAGTCTATGGGAAGATTCTTCAAGCAAGAGTTAAAACATTTTTAAAGTGGAAATTCAGCTGCTCCAGACCAAGAAGATGATTTTCTATATATTTAATGGGATTTTGCATGATCAGATTATTTAAATTACATATTGCACTTTGCTAGAAAGAAAATCTATTTGCCTGCCAGTAATATACATTCTTAGTATTTGCCAGGCAGCTTCTTGTGGACAAATGATAATAGACTCAGACAGGCAAAATCACATTAAATAATTCGACCACTTAATTGCAATGAATTTATAGTAGATTAGAATCAAGAAGCACATTAGCATAAGCATTAATATGATGCAAAATCCATTTTACTTAATGCTTTTAAAAACAACAACAACAACAACAACGTTCAGTTGTAGAGATCTCAAAATAACATCAGCTTGGCTAGGTTGGGGATAAACAGAAATAATGAATATGCCTGTTCTTATTCTTTCTCCATAAATGTATATTAGATTAAATTTCCATTTGACCTACTCTATTAGTAAATGCATAAATCTAGATATATCTCCCATGAGAAGCTATTAAGTTGGATTATTTTCTGTGAAATGTAGATTTGAGTTAAAAAGGGCAAGAAAGAAAAGGGCATATCAGTGTTTGGTCCTCACAGGGGCTGACTGATAAATGTGAGAGCATCCCAGGTGAAGACAGACCTCCCAGGTCCATGTCCTCTAGTGTTAAAGCCAGCACAGAGTGGTCAGTTGAATTTCACTTTAGGTTGTTTTGGTGTTATTGTTGTCATATCTGAAATTTTATTTTTATATTCTTTTTAAGTTTCCATAATAACTTTCATTTAATAGCCCTTC
The DNA here is from genome assembly GCF_014108245.1 of Pipistrellus kuhlii. Classification (NCBI taxonomy): domain Eukaryota; kingdom Metazoa; phylum Chordata; class Mammalia; order Chiroptera; family Vespertilionidae; genus Pipistrellus; species Pipistrellus kuhlii. Next base: position 10,037,841 of record NW_023425540.1, on the reverse strand, counting down.
ATCATGTATGAGTATAGATTCATGCCTGTGAATACATGTGCAAGTAACCAACTGAGTGATTATATGGGGAGTGTGTGTATATAGAATTCTGTATGTAAGACTGTGTGTGTTTTACTGTGTGTTTCTATCATTTATTTAGAGTTTTATCATAAGAATCTATGGATTAATGTAAATTTTTATTTTAATTGTAATTATAATTCCAAATTTCTTAGTTTGAAGAAATTATACAACCTCAAAAGCAGATGGGGCTTAGGTACTGAGGCACCTAAGGCTGGCCCTGGTTGAATGCCATTTATTTGTAAAATTATATAGTTAATAGATTGCAAACTAATTTTTGTTCAAATGCATCTCATAATCAGTTTATTTCATTCTTCCACAATAATTTAGTTCCAAATATTCAATCCCATTAGGGCTAAAGACATCAGTATAGGAGCTAGAGAGAAGCCACAGTGGGAATCCTTGGTAAACTGGAAAATAAGTATTGACACACCTGATTTTTAAATATATCCTCACAAAATCTTTTCAGGGCCATTGGCTATTCTATACCAGAAATAAAGATGGTTGAAAATAATTTATTTAAAAGGCCAGTTTTGATTAATGTAGACCTATGGGTTTTGCTTCATTGACTTTTACCATCTACTCAGTGTCAAGAACTTCATCCTGGGAAGTTAGAGCTCAGTAGATTGAATGGCTAGACCCTCAGTGGCCCTGTAGACAAATGCACATGGTAGCAAGAGGATAAAAGTAACATTTCTTAGTCTTTTCTCTGACTAGTGGAAAATGAGGTAAGTCATTGCCCCAGCTTTCTTATCCTTTAAATAGAGATCTTTTTTTTCTAGAATTTGCATTGATCAGAACAATATTAACTATTAGTGGTATTAGCCTGAATGTTAAAAGCCTGAAATAGGGATGGGTCCCAGAGCAGTAGGCCTAAAGAAAATCTAATAGTTAGTAGGCCACGGATGATAGGCAATCTCTGGGCAAAACCACCACCTACTCCCCACCCCAGTCACCATCCAGTGCTGTTGTAGGTGATGGTATAGATAAATGACTAGGCATTAAGGTAGTAGCCAGACCATGGACAGATTTCCATAAATTTGCAACCAATTAGATATATCAATGGAACTGCTTAATGACATCTTACTTGCAGAAAAGTAAGGACTTATGTGCATACATATGAGCCTAACCAGTGATCAAGGACAAAGGGGGTTGGGGGTGTGAGTGGGGAGGGGTGGGGGATGATAATGGGGGGATGAGGACATATATGTGATACCTTAATCAATAAAGACATTAAAAATAAATAAATTAAAAAATAAAAATAAAGAAATTTTTAAATGGTGTACTCACTTAAATTAAGTTAATGCAATTGATATAAAAGTAACTTAAGACAAATTAAAGTGAACTTCATTTAGATTACCATTTTTTTCTCACATAAGGAGTCTGAAACTTTATAACTAAAAGGAGACTGTGAAAATTTCTCCTCCCTGGTTGTAGAGATGGGCTGGGTTCTTCCAGCCTGACCTGCAGTTCTTCTGTTATCTTTCTTGATGAACTATTATAGGAATTATTCATATTGCTCTAGGGATGTTGGGGTTTATAGATGACCCCAGTAATTCCCTCAATATTTGGTTCCCCCTGACCCCCATAATGAAAGCTCCCTTTCACCAGTCTCTTTTCTCCTTGTTTTTTCTATATGGTTCCTCACGGATGAGACATTTAATGAAGGGTTATGATATTTACACAGAGTAAGACTGTACATTTTTAAGACAAATAAAATGAAAATTATGTTTTCAAGTTGGTCAATCCACTAAGGCATAGAGACCAATAAACAGATTTTCAGATCATGTGATGACAGCATTGCAGAGGATACTACAGTACATTTGGGATATGACACTATCTAAGGCTTAGGTGGACAGGGTGTGGAATCTGTGGCCCTTTATCTGCCTAAAATATGGGAAAAAGTTGCCCAGATGAAGTGAGGAGGGTGATAGGCAGAGGGAGCAGCCCTTGTTAGGAGTACAGAACTACAGGTCCTTCCTTCTCTCTGTCTCTGCGCGCACACACAACCCAACACTACCACTTTTGTGGAAAGGACCAGTAATTAGCATACCTTTACACTCAGTAATGTGTAATTAAAACTTTTGTTTCTTTCAAACTTTCAAGAGGACCGAGAACAGAGGACAGTTAACCATATTTAACCACCAACAGTGCTGTGTGGTTATTGACCAAGCTCAGATCGTCACTGAGCCCAGGACAACAAATCCCCGCTCAAAGAAACAATCCTTCATCTCTAGCATGTCTTACCAGTATCTTTTCAAAACACTGTCCCTTTGACATTCTCAGTGGACAGGTGATTGAGTAGGGGGCAGACTGTTGGGAATGATGTGTAGAGGGCACACGACTGCAGCATTTGGACAAACATGGCAAAACCCTTTCCCCTCCTTTCACCAGAGGGATGGAGATATTAATTGGAGCAGGGAAGGGTGCAGGGGCCAAGAAGAAAGGTAGAGGCAGGATGGTAAGACATGGAGCAGGAGAAAGTAAATCCTGCCCTCTGCTCATGGTCCTCTCCAAAGTCCGGAGGAAACAGAAGGGGTGGGGGAGAGAGTAGCAGTAAAATCTTTTCCAGAGAATGTGTGCTGAGGAGTTTGCAGACAAAATATGAGGCCAACTCCCAAGAAACAAAGTGCAAGGGAGGCCAGATCATCAGTTTATTAATTAATCCCTAAGAACATAATTACTGTAAATCTTATTCCTGGGAGCAAGCTATCTGAACTGAGATTTACATCTGCAAAATAATCAATAGTGAGTGGGAGGTTTATGAGATAATTAAGTTGCAAAACATAAGATTAGTGGTGAGCCCATATATAGGCCCCAAATACTCCTGCAGTGTTTCCAAAAGTGTGGTACGCGTACCCCCAGGGGTACGGGAAGAGTTTGGTGGGGGTTCGCGTTGCACCGGAGTTTGGTGTGGGTATGCACTGCACCGTGCTTAGCTGCACCTAATTCTACGTTCTCATGAGTACGAGGGGTACTCAGCACTACAAAAATTATAGAAGGAGAACACATATGTCAAAAGTTTGGGAAACACTGCTAGAGGATGAAAGAGTGACTATAGAAAAGGTTTAGATCAGGGGTAACAAACAGTTCCAGGATAGCAGTGGGGTTGGGGCTGGGAAGTGTGTGAAATAAACTTGCTCTTTCTCTCACACACACACACCATCTGATGATGAAGAAAAGCTCATCCAAGGTTTTATGGAAGCTATGAAAACACAAGGACAGGATTGAAAAGGTCCAGTTAATGGAGCAGACAGTAATGAAGCGTTCAGAATAGGAGGAGGATGAACGGCTGGTAAAATCTGGGCTGTGAGAAATGGATATCTTGCCAAGTGTGAATAAGATCATGTGCAAAATCATAGGATAAGAAAGACACCAAAGACTAGAGAACAGAACAAACCCCAAAGTGCCTAGAATATTTTGAGGTCACCAATTAATCAATGAGCCTGATGCAGAGATTATGTGGAAGTAAGTGGTAGGGAAGAAAAATGGAAGGAAGTGCTGGAACTGTCTTGTAAATGGTCCTAACTCCATTGATATTTTGTGAACCTGGGGAACCTGGGGTGGTCAAGTGGATGAAAACCTGGCAGCAGCAGGTGAGACAGATGTAAATTAGGGGAAGAGAGGAAGAAGGCTGAGGTCAGGGAAGCTGGAGGAATAATGACAAAATGGGGTGGGGGTGGTTAAAGAAAACTTGTAGTGATCAGGATGACTGTTGGATGGTGGTGGCAGGAGCAGAGATGATAAAAGAAAGAGAGAGCACGAAGAACTCTGGAGAGGTGGAGTGCAGAGAAATGGTGAATTAGGAGTGACTCCAAAAAAAGCAAACCCTGGTAAATGTGCAGATCTTGACACTGATAGAGGAAATGGTGGCAGTTGGCAAATGAGGGGCTAGTGAAAGAAGTCAGGTTCAGCTTTAAACATGTGATTTAAAAAGGGGGAGAGGGTCTGAGGATTGAGCTGGTCCTTGCTGGGGCCAGGACTCAGCTGGAACTGTGAGGCTGCAGACATGGATAAACTGCCCCAGGGGGAAACAAAGAAACAAGAGGAGAGTCTTGTCTCTACTGCACATTTTAAATCTATAATAATAAAAGCATAATATGCTAATTAGACTGGATGCCCATCCTTCTGGACAACCTTCAGGACGAAGCTGGGGCTGCAAGGGAAGCCTGGATCCCAAGTGCCAGAGGGAAGCCAGTGCCAACAGTGGGGGGGAAAATTCTTTCACGAATTTCATGCATTGGGGCTCTAGTGTTCAATAAACATTTGTAGAAGGGTTACATCAATACAATGCTTCCTAATATCTTTCAATACATTAGGTTTGCACAAGCCTCTACTGGTTGGCACTATTGGGTTTCCCCTTTGTACATTTGCCATATAGTAATAAACAGTATAGGAGCAGATACACCACTTGCAGTTCCTAATACACAATTTTCAAGTGATGTGGGTTACTTGTAGTGTGAAGTAACACTTTCCACTCATGTGTTCTTCAACCTAGAAGCCCTGATTTTATCCACATGCCTGGCACATGCCTAACCTTGTGCTAATCAACCATCTCATAGAGCAAAACTGACTTTAACCTCTGTCATTCCTCAGGAATTTCCAGTCCCATGCAGGGCAATTTTCCAAAAGATGAAAGGAAAACACAATTAGGACACACACACACACACATACATACATATATATACATATATGTATATATGTGCATATATGTGTATATGTACATATATATGTATGTGTACACACATATGTTTAACACCTGAAACTGAAATGAATCTGACAACTGAAGATTATATTTTAAAAAATGAGTCAATTTTATCTGGTGAAGTTGTTAGCCTCAGTTTGATTTGTCCAAAATCCTTTATCAAAATAGCATTTGGTAGGCTGTAATATTGAAAATAAACTGGGTGCAGGGTGTGCTCTTGACTGAAAGGACTTCAGCGAAGACAAAGCTCTGTGAGCCTGAGGGTTGGACTGATTCAGCCAAGATTTTGACCTTTTCCAGCTCTTACCCAAAGGAACCTCCCCTCCCTGGAGGGAGCTCACACCATAGACTGGGCTCACAGGTATTTGATCTGAGGACTTTTTAACCTGATGACTATGGGACCTGAGGACTCTACATGCTGTGGGTATCCAAGGCTCAGGGAAAGGGGCACAGGGAAGTGGGGACTAAACCACTTAAGTGTTGCATGGTACCCTCCTGCACAGCTTTCTCTGCTTAATTATGACATTTCCAGATCTTAGATGAAATAGCAAAATGGGCCTGAACTCCTGAACTCCGGGGGTCAAGAACCAACTGGAACCCATGATGCTGTGGACATGGATCAACTTCCCCAGGGGGAAATATTGTACTCCTGAATTAGGTAGAACTTCCCACCCAGTCATGAACACTGTGCCTCCTCATAGGTGGGTTGGAGAGGAAGGGGCTGCCCCTTTAAGTATTTCAACCAATAAGCCTACCTTAGGTGCACCTGCCTACTAAGCCCTCGCAGGCCATCAATCTCTATTCAGACTCTTTAAGACCTAATGCCTCAGCCTCATAGTTCAAAGTCAACTGACAGCTTGCATCCCCACTATTGCTTATGACCACCCTTGAAGCATACCCATTTGTCAATACCCACGTGCCATTGTGGGTTTACTGAGAATAGATGATCTGTGCTGGGCCCAGGCCACCTTGCCCCCACCCTTTTGTGGTAGCCTGTGAGCATTGGCTCTGACACAAACACATGTAGCCAGAAGCTGTATCACCCTTTGAAAGAAAATATCGTATAGCCTGTGGTATCAGGTCTCTTTACCAGACACTCTAAGCCAACATGGTCCGAAGATCTACATGGCCTGTTCCCGCCAAGAACATCAGTCCCAAATATGGTTAGCACCGCTCCTCTATGGGATTCAGGAGAACGTGCAGAGATTATTTTGGTTTCTATAATGCCTGAGTGGGATACAATATGCTATTCTAGGGAAAGGTAGGTTCATTGAACTCCTACAATGTGAGAAGCAGTAATCTACAATGAAGGATATACCTCCCAATATGCCAACAGCACCCCAGCTGATCATCACTAACACCCCTACACATTCAAATCCCCCATCCCCTGAATGAGTTATAGTTCTCTCCCTTAGAACTGACGCCTTCTCCCTCTGTATCTTTTCTAGACACAACGTAAAACAGCTATCTAACAATGTTAGTCTCTCAGCATAGAGAGTAAGGACTATTTGAGGCTGAGCCATCTCCAATGATCACTGCAGCATGCCATATTCTCCCAAAGGAGAAAATAACTAAATTGGTTCCTTGCCCAACTGCTCAATGGATTTACAAAACCACCCACACTACATTAATCCTATGTAACAGAGCCAATATTGCTTCACATGGAAATATCAATAGAAGGGGTAATCAAAACAGCTATGAAATCTACTTGAAAACGTTGGCTTGTTTGGTGTTGGGTTGCATGAGTTCTTTATATTTTTTGGATATTAACCCCTTGTCAGAGCTGTTGTTTGCAAATATCTTCTCTCATTTAGTTGGTGATTTAACTTCAGGTGGTAGGCACACAATGTAATAGACAGATCAGGTATCATGAAACCTATATAATCTCATTTAAGAAATGCTCCACCAATAAATTTAATTTTAAAGTAAAACTAAAAACAGAAAAGATAAAATAAGTTTTTTTTTAAATATCATTTTATAATGGAAACATCAGGAAGCCAGAGCTGGAGAATGAAGCTTGTGTCCTAATAGTCTCCAAGGATTGTGAAGATCTTTATTTTTAATACTGCAGTTAGGGGCAGGTCTTTTGCACCTACTTAGAGTGAAATATCTTAATTCATTGCTTCTTTCCCTTTGGATTAGTGACATTTAACATAGACTATAATTACTATTGGTTTTCTATTTCATCTTACTTCATCTTAATGTCAGTGCTGACCAAAGGTTGTTAATAATTGCTCTACCAAATTTTCTCATTAAGAAAGTTATCAGGTATTAGCTTTAACAGCGTCAGAGAACAATGCATTCAAATGAGATCATTTTACAATTGCTTCAAAATAAAAATTATCATGAAAAATACATTCATTTATTTTGATTCCCAGCTGCTAGACTCTGCTGAAATGACACCTAAGATGACTTGAGCTAACAGAAAGCCAGATATCAGTCCCAAATGGCCAAAGGCCCCATCAAAGGAATAAGTGACCATTGGAAGTATCTGCCACGTGAACACTTATGACCAAAAGCATGGTTACTCTTCATTCGAGTAATGCTGAGAAGGAAGTTCAACCCTTTCTCAATTTGATTAGAAGATCATCCTTTGAATTAATTTATGAGCATATTTCATCTGTTTTCCCCCAAGAAGTTCTATAAAGCAACCAGAGTTAGCTTTCAGATAGATTTTTAAACAGGGAAAATTGTATCCTGCTATTTTATATGTCCATTTTCTCTTCCTTTGACTCACTCCACTCTCTCTGACACACCCTTAGTCAAAAGTCCAGTTGAACTCCAGCTCTTGTCTTATTTATTAAAAATGAAAACTTAAAAGGATGGGACATACTCAACTACAGTAATATTCACTAAAAAATGTCCAGTTCCTACCCTACCTTTTGGGAATAATTCAAACAACAATGGTACATTTGGTAAATTATAAGATGACAGAGCTGAAACAATTAAGGATTCAGAGAATCAAGAAATGGGAGGTTTAGGGGAGGACCACACAGCCTCCTCAGAAACCCTGGAAACTCACCAAGGAGGTCACAGGAAAGTGACATTCCTTAGAAGCACCACCATCATCAGTCAGTTTCCACACCTGAAACGCCAGTGGGACAAAGCAGGAAATGGGTTCCATGTGATCTCATTCAGAGTGGATTAGGGGTTTTAGCTTAACTTTTTCTTCACTCAAAGATGGGTGTAGTTCTTGGCAGCAAGGTTTATGTGGGTAAGAACAATCTTGAATTCCTGTAAAATGTTTCACTGCAATTCAAGAAAAATAAACTGATGTATTCAAATTTGAATTTGCAAGTTTAAGTCTCCTAAGCACCAATTGGTAATCTTTTTATTTTTATCAGCCAGGAAGGCAGCAGGTTTTGGGTAGCCTAGCCTCACTACTGTCTCTGGAGAATAATATTTGTTTAGCTTAGTGGTAAATTCCCAGTTTGAGCAAGATGAGACTTAACCTTAACTGCAATTCTTAATCGATTTGGTGTTTGTATTCCAGCACATGGAGGTATGTTTGAAATACTCTAAATGTCACACACAGTATGCATACACACTTTGTCTCCCTTTCTCTTTCTTTTTCTTTCTCCCTCTACTTCCAATGTGAGAAATTGTTCGCTAGAGGTGGAGAATCTGGCATACATATGTAAGAATATATATAAGTATGTCAGCATACAGTGAATTACCTTATGGTGATTGAAGGATGGCCATCTGCAGAATTAAGTACCTGAGCCAGTGTAAGGGAATTACCTGCAGAGGGTGTGGTGGGAGCAGTGGAGGTCAGGGGGAAATTCCAAATGGTGGATTAGGTTCTGAAATATGGTTTGTATTTTATATATTAAAAAAATTTATATATATATATATATATATATATATATATATATATATATAAAATTATTTTTTATGTCAGGACATTTTTTTGTGGGGGGTGATTCCTTGAGGGCATATTTTTGCAACTGCCATTTTGAATGTCCCTGAGCCATGTCAAATTCCTTACTGAGTAAAGGTTTCTCAACTCAATTGCCTGCCATTTTATGATAATTAAAGCCAGAAGGTTGCCTGGGTTTCAACATTAATATTAGCTTTTCGTGACTTCCCAGTTTCACGCCCCCTCTTTCTGCATGCATTGATTACCTGCGAAATGATCATCGGCTGGCCATATCTTTTTAGTTTATCAAGACAAATTGTACTTTTAGGCAAACTATCTAATAATAACTTGCTCTGGCAATTGTATTCAAAAATAGATTTCTTTCATATCCCACAGAATTCAGCGGGCGCTGAGCCTGAGGCTTCTGCTGGAAAACTCTCGGGGCTTTGTATTTGTCATTTATTTCAAAACAGAGGATTGAGGCTGAGTCAAAGGCAGTGCCACACACTGGGGATAAACATGGTCTCTGCCTTCCCCCGTCCTTCCGCCACCTACATGGCCCTGTTCCCTGTCAGGGTGTTCCACCTGCCCACCCCGGGCCTTTCAGTTAAGCAGGTCCCGCTGCTTCCATCTATGGTGAGAGCTTATTTATAGGCATAACGAGAGCTGTTTTCATTCTACCGACTGCCTGCCTGGTAAGATGGTTGCACCCTATTGTGTCCTACTCTTTGGGCTCCAGCACACAGCAGAAAGGAGAATTTAGATGAGGAGAGGAACATGGGCTTCTATTCTGCCTGAAAAATAACTCTTTTATAATAGGAAGTGGCTGATGCACAAAGAGGGAAGGGCAATTGATTTGTGCTTCAGTCTGCTGGAAGCCACACAGGTGAAGAAGGAACACTCTGATTACAGGCAATGACCCAGCAAGAACCTGGGGGCCCTCTGCTGGCCACGTGCAGTGGAGGTTAGGTCTGCTTTTTCCAGAACTCATTTCCTGTCCCTGACAGGGTTTCTCATTAAGAAATTCTGTCCTGCCCTGGCTGGTTTGGTTCAGTGGATAGAGCATCAGCCTGTAGACAGAAGGGTCCCGGGTTCCATTCCAGTCAAGGGCACATGCCTGAGTTGCGGTCTCAATCCCCAGTAGAGGGCTTTGCAGAGGCAGCTGATCAATGATTCTCTCTCATCATTGATGTTTCTGTCTCTGCACCTCTTCCTCTCCCTTCCTCTCTGAAATCAATAAAAAATATATATATTGTATATTTTTAAAAAGAAATTATGTCTGTAGGGGGTTCTTGCAAACAGGAAGGGCCCTGTCAGTCACCTCAGGCACAGGCATCCGTTGTTTTCCCAAGAGGAAGCCCCCACCATAGTCCAATCACTACCACAGCCTCTCTAGAGATGGGGGGGTGGTTTGTCTTCCAGGGGTCATTCCCTAGAGAAGCCTTTCCCTTTTGCTCCACAGAAAACTCTTGTCCAAGTGGCTCCCCAAAGACAGGAGTCTGGGGCCCAGAGAACATGGGCAACCATGAATGATCGTGCACTGCCTCCTGGAAGTTGAAAACCTATTAATTGATTCAGTCTTTTGAAGAACCTCCCAACAAACAACTTGTTTCAGTGACTTCATGAATGTACTTAACCTTTTGGGGATCAATGATGCCCCTGGAAAGTAGGATTTTATAGGACTAATGTGCTTGCTGAGACATCCACTTCCAAGACAGCTATTATAGCAATAAACCAAGGCCAGACACAGAGCCAGGCCACCCTGCCCCCAACCTGGATTTAGAGATTCTGGTTGATTTTAAACTGGCTCTATAAGCTGCTTATTTTTTTCTCTCCTCAAAATTTAATTCCCACGCCTTTATTTTAAATTCACCAATAAAGCGTGAGCCTGGGAAACCCTAAGCCTTCATCCTCAAACTCAATAAAAATAACCCCAGGCCTGCTTTCTCTCTCTTTAATATGATCTAGCTGTTTAACCCCAGATGCACCATGCAGTTTCCAAGACCCGTAAGTAAAAACCTTTCCCTCCTCCCGCTGCCCAGAGCTTCCTGCTGGTTGATGCTGAGGGCATGTGGCAATCATAAAAAGAAGCGGGAACTGCTTCATAGAAAGAAGCACAAGATACCTTGTTGTGATTTCAACAAGCCTTCCCTATTTCCATAGGCTGGGAGCAGGTCACACCAGTATTCACAAGCACTTTATTCACTGCTGAGAACATTGGGAGAAAAGATTACCAGAATTAAAAAAAAAAAAAAAAAAGAGATAGAAGTGTTTCTACTAAATAAGTTATCTTTCTCTCTTATGGCCACTTTGCATTATAAAACAGATTTTATTTACTTCTCTGCTAAAGCTTCTTAGAAGTTCATAATGCTATTCCTAATCCCCCTGTGATAAATTGCTTGTGTATTAACTTTATTATAGAGGCTTAATCCTACTTTTACTTTTCCTACTTTGCATTTTCAAAAAATATCTTTCTTTAGAAGTGGGGGGAGGGGAAGTGTTCAGAGATCATTTGAACATTAAAAACAAACAAACAACAAAAGCCCTATTTCTTCAATTGACATCAAATTTTCTTGAGAACGAATTGCTGATGCATTGAAACAGGAAGTAAGAGAGGGAAGTAGAGACTCTTGGAAAGATAGCATGAGGGCTGTATGATAAGTCATGGACAGTTACACCTGTAGCACTTTCTGTCATCTCATCCCCCAGAGACTCCAGCCACAGTTAACTAGGAATGGCAATCCCATCTCCTCCAAAGAGGTTTAGATTTCACCTCACACTAGAAAGGGCAACAAGCTAAGGAAAATTTTCCAGTACCATTTTGGTGCAGCCATAATGCCACATGGTGGGATAGTGAAGAAATTCAAAGCTGTCATGTTGGAATTGGCTATGTGTACTCTCACGGCACCTGTATGCAAACCACAGGGTCTGAGAGTTGTCACCATGTGAACTGAGTTTGCTGCAATCTTTTGGAAGTAGAGAAAGTGAGAAACTTGCTATGGGAGATCAAACTGTGTTTTCAAAATAAGCCAGCTGCTCAGACATTATAGGTAAAGTTGTAAAATGGCACAACTTCTATAGAAAGCAACTTGGGAATGTCAGAATTATAAATGCATATGTCACTTGATATAGCAATCTGACATGTAAAGATATGTGACCAAAATTCTTGCACATATATAAAATATTCTTGCATATGCCAAAACTGGTTTGGCTCAGTGGATAGAGTGTTGTCCTGTGGACTAAAGAGTCCCGGGTTCGATTCCGGTCAAGGGCATGTACCTTGGTTGCAGGCACATCCCCAGTAGGGGGTGTGCAGGAGGCAGCTCATCAGTGTTTCTAACTCTCTATCCCTCTCCTTTCCTCTTTGTAAAAATATCAGAAATATATTTTAAAAATATTCTTGCACACATACAAAATAATGTATGTACAAAGTTTCTCACTGAGCATCATTTGTGATAGTAAAATATGGGAACCAACATAAATATTCTCAACAGGAACTGCTTAAGTAAACAGATTACATCCATAAAATGTAGCTGTATAAAGAGAACGTTTATAGTTTATGTATTTCTATTTGGTGAGTTTTGAATCATGGGAACATATTACCCATATAAAAAGTAAATAGAAAGTAATGAAACAGTATCCTCCAAGAATAAAAAAAAAAGACCTACAAAAATTTCTCCATATTGGCATAATTCAAAATGTAAAACATATTTTACTTCAAAATATTTAAGACAGAATGAAATTTTTTTTTTGAAATAACACATCTAGTTGGATTGAGTGATAACACTTAGACTTGGTGGGCTGTGATTTCAACAAGCCTTTCTTATTTCATTTTCCTCTGATTGCTATGAGGAATAACCTTAGTACTTTTCCTCTACCTCAATACCCATTAAAATACAAATTTTTAAACCAACTATTGATTTAGACTAACTTCAAGCAGAGGATAACTATATATGACCTTTTAGAAGCTCAGAGAATTAAGTTATTATGATTACTAAAATTTCTGGCATAAGTATTAAATGGAAAATTTAAGTCTCCAGCATAATTTTATTGTATTTTCAAAGTTTGCAATGCCACTGATATTGCATTGGTATAAATAGGAATAAATATCTTATATTTCTATGAGGAAATACTGAAAATGAAAAAAGAAATGACAAGTATTAAATATTTTCACCTTACATGTATTCTTAGGAAATGACATTCAAATACAATAATATCAATCTGTAATTAAAGTTATAAGAAAATTAGAATAAATTTAAGAAAAAATTTTTGAATTTTTTTCACTAACCTTCACATGTGTTTCTATAATAATGAGGCATGTAAAGATTATTTTAGTATCTATGCTCTAAAATAAATTAGGTATGGAGGAACATAACTCTGGTATATTTAAATCCAGGGCCAACACTGTGGAAGTTTGCAGGAGGGGTTGGTGAGATCAATTTGTTGCCCATGAAAAAGAATAGAGAGAGGAAGCCAGGATGAGGCCCCAGTATCACAAGTGAAGAAAGAGACGCTTGCAAACAAGATTGAGAAGAACATTCAGGAGAGAATAGTGTCCTTGTCAGCTAGATGCTCAGGGACAAAAATGTTTGGAAAGAAAATGAGGTCATTCAAGTCCTATTCTGCAGTGGACTCGGGAAAAAATAAGTGATGCTGTTCACTGACACATGACAGTGTAGCCATTTTCATATCTTTTCGGCAAGACCAGATTCTTGGAGTAATGGGGCATGCGCTGTACTCTCAAGATGGAGGAGTAGATTTAAAGGAAAATAAGACAATGCATGAAGGTCCCAGCATCTGAAAACTAAAGAAAAGGCTTTGGGCAGTTGGAAAGGAAGAAGAGGAATTGTAGGTAATTTTTTTCTAAGATAAGAAATGTACAGGAACCTACTGACAGGAGGAAGCAGGGCAGCTGATGCAAAGTTGGGACCCTTGATGGGGTGACATCCCTAATGAGGCAGAGGCCTGTGCATCACAAACATACCGTGATGATGGTCCACGACCTAAAGCAGAGCCGCCTTCACTGAACAAGTGTTAAGGAGTGATGACAGCAGGTGTTAGAAATTGTGTATTAACTCTGGCTTGTGAGCTCAGTGGTTAAGCATCAACCTATAAACAAGAGATCAGGGTTTGATTGCCAGTCAGGATATATGCCTGGTTTGCGGGCTTGACCCCCCAATAGGGGACAAGCAGGAGGCAGCTGATCAATGGTTCTCTCTCATCATTGATGTTTCTCTGTCCCGCTCTCCCTTCGTTTCTCTAAAACCAATGCAAATATATTTTAAAATAATTAGAAACTTTGGAATTAACAGTGTAGGTGTCCTTGTGGAAAAGTTTAGGACATATTTGGTAAGTCCTCTGTTTCACTAGTGAAATTGGTGAGATTCATTTCTGAATGGGGCTGGAGTAGGTGTGATAGTATACAAAGTGCAAAGTGACTGATTTTAGAACAGTTTTATATTAGGAATGGTAGAGGGTTCCATGAGGTATATACTGAAGGATTGCCAGGGATTCACTGAGGAAACTGTGGTTTGAGAGCTAACTCTGGCATGCAAGTCTGTGTAATATTTTTCAGGAGTGCTAACCAGTCTAAGACTGAGCAGGGGTGGTGTTTAGAGACAAATTATCCAGAGATGGAGTTTTCTGTTCAGGGGCTATGAAAACCCATGAAGAGTGGAGAGTTGACACAGTGACAACTGAATGACCATCAGTGTAGTGAAATATGTGGTCCAGATCGATAGAGAATTAAGTAAAGTTTCCTGGTAGTTTGGAAAATGGTGGTACAATATCAGAATTACACTTAAAAAATATACAAACTAAATGTAATATGGTTTCCTGGAACAGAATCCTTGCTCCTAATGTTTATGCCATTGTGTAGTTTCTTCCCACTTTCACTCAAGCAGCTATATGTGACTTTTGAGGCTAAGTTCTAAAAGATATGGCAGCGTCTTCCATGGTCTTTTGGATTGTTTACCTTGAGGATGAGCTCCATGCCAGGAGGACACTCAAGAAACCCACGTTTAGAGGAACTGGGTATCCTGGCTAAAGGCCAGCACCAACTTGCCATCCATGTAAGGAAACCTCCTTGAAATTGGACCCTCATCCCTAATTAAGCCTTCAGATCCCTGCAGCTCCAGGTGCCATCTGAGCAGCCTCATTAGAAACTCTGATCCAGAACTGTCTTGTGGATGACAACAATGTTTAAAGTTAAAGCTGGGCTGTGGTTGTCAGCTGGGGCAGAATTTATTACTATTGCCGGCATTTGGGACCTTTAAGGTAGAGGTGCTATTAGGCATTCCTATTGAACCTTCTGCCTCCATGAGATTTTTATCTTACAGTAGCCATCAGGCCTATACTCCCAATGATGTCCCAGAATTCATTATGTCATAAACCAGCCTACTTCATTCTTAGAAAGTCTTTCCTTTTATTGACTCAGTATATGGTTCTCTATAATTTTTGTGACTTGGCCTCAATCTTGTCAAAATCCATAAAGATAAATCTGATTTCCCCACCCTAAACATTGAACTAAGTCAGCTGCATTGTTCATGAGAGAGTTCATCTCAAGAATATATTATTATTTTTTTTACCATGATTAGGTCATACACCTGTAATATGATTGGACTTTCTTGCTTTTTTATATCATAACAATGATTTTTGACACTGTATATTTGTTAACAAACTTGGAAACATGAGATAATACAAGTAAGTCAGCTAGTTTAGTTTATCCAATTTGAATAAATTTAGCATACAGTTTGCTAATTAATGATTCTCTCTTAAATCTAGAAGGATTTTGTGCCTGTAGAAACTTGGGGAAGCATAAGGTCAATCTTCAGCCAAGTTTTTTTTTTTTTTTTTTTTTTTTGTGTGTGTGTGTGTGTGTGTGTGTGTATGTGTATGTGTGTGTGTGTGTGTATTTGGAAGAGGTTACTTTTATAGTTAAAATGTTTTGTTGTACATGTCACATCCTGGAAGAAATCCAGTGAGGTATCTGAGTGTGTGGTTTACTTCTTTCTAGAATCAAGCCTGTCATTTTCTGGCTTGTTTTTAGTTAGGAAGCAGCCCACTCACAGGGTAATTCTGTGCAGGGTATTCAAACTGCCCAGAAGTGAATAGTCATGGTGATTAAAGCAACTGTATCATAAGATTGATAATAGCAATGTTTAATTGAATTAGAGTAACGTGGACAATTTTCATCAATAATCAGAATGTTGTTGAATCAAAAAGATAGCTGGATTCTGATCAATATTACATCATAAGAAATTGTTTGGCATTTCAATACCATTTAAAAAAATGGAAATGGATTAGAATCTTTTATTTCCCTAATGAGTCAAGTCAGCATTTTGCTAAGGGATGAAGTTATACTTGGAAATGCTTAGGACTTTGATCTTTACCACAAAGAAAATTCACAGCAACAGGGGGAGTACAGCCCTCATATTCTGGAATGTAGTTAGGTGTTAAGCAGAGAACAGAGTCACACTTTAACAATTATATTTCTGACTCTATCAGATGCATCAGGCTTTGGAAGACTGAAAAATGCATTTTAGGAGGTGATGAAACCACTAGGAAAGAAGGAGACTCCCCATGATTTTGACTAGCCATTGCTTCCATCATCACGGAAAACTAAGCATGTTCTTTCCCAGCTAACACTCCTGAGAATACAATCCAGCCCAGGTTTTTTCAAGTATTCAATTAACAAGGCTGGTGTGGTGTCTCACCTCACTTCCTCTCAAGCTACAATTGAATGAAAAGCAAAACACATGAAGCACAGTCATGTGTTTAACTGAAATCAGTTAAGCACGTGTTTAACTGAAATCACAATTAATTTTGCAAAGCAAAATTAGCAAATTTTATCAGAATAAATAATGGTCTAGACTCTGTGAGACGATGATGAAAATGACACCGAGTTGAGGTGTGAAGGATGAATAGGAGTTTGAAGCATGGCAGAGGAACAGCCCCCAAAAGAGGACAGGTCCAAACAGAAAACTATTCCATCTCAACCTAAAACAAACAGACACAAAGAACATTCAATTCAATTCTCTCACTGTATTCTGATTCCACGTCCAAGTTACATTATTTGGCAAAATGAATAGATTTCACTCCTTTATTAAGTTACATGTTAAGGCATAGTGATGGGATTTTGCAGATAATTAAAATCCCAAATTAGCTGGCATTTTGAATTAAGCAAAAGGAAGACTATTGAATTGACTTTAATTGGTAAAGTCTTTAAAAGGGAACCGGGGCCGGGTTAGGAAATAGAAGCTTTCTTCATGGCCTGCGGGAAGAAAACTGCTCTGCCACTGCTTCCAATGGAGAGGGCATGTGGCAGAGAACTGGGTGGGCTCTAGGACCTTGTGAAAGCCTCCTCTCAACAACCAGTCAGAGGCCAGGGCCTCAGTCCCAAGGTGATGAGTCATGCCCACTTGAATGTGATATTTGCAGCCCAGCAAACATCATACTTGCTGCCTGAAGAGATCCTGCACAGAGGATCCCTGCAAACCATGGTAAATTTGTGGTAACTGGTTACAAGTCATTAGAAAATAAACACAAGAATGTAATACGTTTCAAAAGTCATCCTTTTTTTTTTCCCCCCCAAACACCCTGGTTTCATTTGCAAAAGTGAAAATTGCCTCTGAGGAGAATTTCTTCGATTTCTGGCTGATCTTCAACAAATGTAGAATTCTACTGGTTTCATCTGCAGAGATAGATGAGTTTTCCACAGCCATGAGTCACCCAAATCTAGGAGCCACTTTTGAGTGTTCCCGCTCTGCTAAATTCAGGATAAATTTCTCTGAAAATGTACCAACATTTTCAAAGTAAAAGCTGTAACCCATGCAGCGACAAGTGAACTGTCTATCTTGCTGTTACTGCCAAGCCTGCTGTACCATTCATCAAAAGCTTATCTTGTGACCCATCCTTTCTCAGGGTCATTGTTGTTGATTTCCTCTTAGCTTTCTGCTCATTTGCAGCACTATCACCTATTTTGTATTTACACGAGGCACAAATTAATTCTGAAATGCCAGCATGAACAAAATGCAATTATGACAATCTCAAAGTAGCGCAGCAGCTCCCTGTAGGAGTGATGTACCGGTCACCACACACAGTTGACCCCAGCAATTACTGGGTCACTAACAGCAGCCCCTTCTTTGTAGATTTCCGCTGGAAACCTTGAAAGCAGGAAGGACCCAGAGGCAACACTGCTGAGATGCACACATTCTCCATAACCGAATTGTCCAGAAGGAATCACTATCTCGTGCAATCTTCAAACATTAACTAGCCTTAGACACATCCTTAGGGGTTTCTTGGGGTGGGTGTAAATTATACTTCCCAGGTAGATAACCCTTAGAAAAATTAAGCAATTGGAGCTCAAATTAATCTTGACAAATAGAAATAATTGTAGTCTTGGGTAGTGCACACATAAGTTATCTCACATCCCCAAAAATAGCACCTCTCTACTCACCTGCCTTTGCTCTGAACAAATTGAGAATTAAAAAAAAAAAATTAGTGGTTAAAACATAACCTGACTTATTAATAGGGGCTAAACAGGAGAATGTAGCTTATGTGATGGCTCATTAAATTCCAGAATTAGCATATATTTCCATCTAGTCTAAGCATTGGACTGAGGTGGTCCCACTGGCCTGTTGCCCCAGCAGATAAGGACAGAACTAAGCTGAGCATGCACAGGTACTCTCCCAAGTTGACCAGTCAGAAGTCACTCCTCTACACGGAGGCAGGTGCTGAAGAAATAGTTACAGACCCATAACACGTATTTTCTTCAAGGGAAGAAAACCTGTCTCACAGTCATCCACATCTGTTTAGATCATGTCAAATAAGCTTTCTCTTAATACACTGAGCCTTAAACTTATTATTAAGTGGAGAGACTCCAGATAGTGTAGAGAGCTTAGTAAAAAAGATTGTCATGAATTTCATATCATAAATCAGAGCTAAATAGATAAGGGATGATGTGAGAGGTTTTTCCTAGGTAAATTATGTATAGTGTGTAGTCAAAGGAAGGCTTTGGCACTCTTGGCTAAAAATCTGAAGTTAATCATCCAATAATGCAGAGAGCAGAGTGGCAGTTGTGTCTTTAGAGAACACAGGGAATTGTGAGAAGACTGCCAAGTCATGTCTTGGGGGATACCAGCCTCATGCTGAGGAGACACTGGAGGGGCAGGCAGAGACCTCTATCTCTGTTGGATTTCCAAAGAGGCACCAGGTCAGCATGCTGTGAGCAAATGTCCTCTTCTCTGGTTCCAGAATCTTCCACATCTCAGAGCACTGGGGACCAACACTTCTCCCAGAGAATAGCACCATCCACCTCTATCCCTCCTCCCCAGGAAGGTTCTAGAATTTCTGTACAGGAGGAGCTTAGTGCAGCAATTTGGATGGAAGATAATAGATGGAGAAAGTAAATAGATTACATGAAATTATATGAGAACTTTCACCGCACTCTGGTGAGGAAGTAGTGTAGTCTCTGCTGTACTCAGGGTTTAAAATCTTAGCTAAGACCCTACAGTGAATAAGGAACCTGCTAGGAGCAGACTCTGTAAACCTTTGCTCCCTTAACTGCAATTACTAAAATGTGCCTCCTGGTGGTGGGTTATTGATGTTTGTACCCTCCCCACATGCACATTGCACATGAATGTAGGTCAGTCAATAAAAAGAGCCTTCTGAATAATTAAATGTCCTAAGCTGAAGACTGTTGAATATCTGAATCTTTAGGGGCACATAATTTCATTGTTAGCTTGAAGCAGTAAGGATAAATCAGAAGAGTCATAAACAATGCAAAATATAAAAATATAGGCTAACAATGGGCTCGGTGACCTTATTAAAATGGAGTGACTTGATTTAAAGCAATTTCTTCATAGCCTATTTTCTACTTTGATGGAAAAACAACATCTGTAGAAATAATTATATTGTTTTCCAAGATTTTATGATGAAAATGTATAAATACATGGGAAATTAAAAGCTATTTTCAATGAATACCCAAATATCCACCACATTGATTTTACCATTATCGTCTTATATATTTGCTTTATCACACATCTGTATACCTATCTATCCACATGTTCACCACTTACGTAGTTCATTTTTTAAAACACTTCAAAGTAAATTGAATACATCAGCACACATTTAAATGCTTAAACTTGTATACCATTAACTAGATTTCAATATTTGTTTACAGTTATTATGTAAGATTTACACACAATAAAACATACCAATGCTAAGTTTACATTCAATGAGTTCTTTTACAAATGTATACACTGTAACCCAAATCCCTACCAAAATATAGAATATTAATCTCTCCACAGAAAGTTTCCCTGTGTACCCACCTAGTCAATATTTACTTGTGCTTCATCCAAATAGGCAACCATTGGTCAGATTTATTTTCTGAGATCAGTTTTGTTTGTGTAGAATTTCATCTAAATGAAATGGGATCATATATTATATCAAGTGTAAGGCTTTTTGCTCATCATGTTGTAGTGATTCATCCATGTTCTTGCATGTATTACACATTTTTCCTATTTATTGTAGGATAGCATTCCATTGTAGGATTATATATTTGTTTATCCATTCATCTATTGATAGGGGTAGTTTTCAGTTTTTAACTATTATTAATAAAGCTGCTGTGGATGTTCTCTTTACCTGGAATATTTTTTGTCTAAAGTGTCATTGATTAAAACTTAATCTTTTGATTAGTTTTTTCTTTTTTCTTTTTTTTTTTTTTTTTTTTGTATTTTTTTTTTTTTTTTTATTTTTTTTTTTTTTTTTTTTTTTTTTTTTTTTTGCAGGATATCTTTTATTTTTAATATTTTATTTTTTGTTGTTAATCCTCACCCCAAGGATAATTTTTCCATTAACTTTTAGACATAGTGGAAGTGGGGAGAGAGAGAGAGAGAGGGAGAGAGAGAGAGAGAGAGAGAGAGAGAGAGAGAGAGAGAGAGAGAGAGAGATGGAGGATAGAGCCTACAACCAAGGTATGTGTCCTTGACCAGAATAGAATCTGCAACCCTTCAGTCTGATTGCCGATACTCTAACCAATGAGCCAAACAGGCTATGGCTGACATATCTTTTATATATATATTTGAATTTTTACAGTGAGGAAGGGAGAGGGATAGAGAGTTAGAAACATCAATGAGAGAGACACATTGATCAGAAGCCTCCTGAACACCCCCACTGGGGATTTGCCCACAACTAAGGTACATGCCCTTGACCAGAATCGAACCTGGGACCTTTCAGTCCACAGGCCGATGTTCTAGCCTAGGGGTGTCGAACTCAATCAGAGAAGGGGCCAAAATCTAAAATCCAGCCTAAATTGCGGGCCGAATGGTTTACTGAACAGTCATAAACTGTCATTGTGATGGAAACGCAGCGGAGTGCAGTGATGACAGCGAGGTGCGGGCCACATTGCAAGGCCTGGCGGGACGGATTTGGCCCGCGGGCCTTGTGTTTGACACATGTGTTCTAGCCACTGAGCCAAACCAGTTAGGGCGACATATCTTTTTTAGTTCTTTTCTCTTTCTTTTTTTTTCCACATATAACTTCATATTTGAAGTGAGTTCCTTATAGACAGTTGGGTCATTAATTTGTTTAATTCATTCTGACAATTTCTGTATGTCTAGATGATTTATTTTTAATGGTATTATTAGCATGTTAGCATTTAGGTCTGCTATTTTATTACTTGTTTGGATCATTGACTTTCAATTAGATCTTGCTGGAGTATATAGAACCTATACTAACAGAATAAAGTAGGCAAAAATATTGAATTAATAATATAATATTTTATAGATCTTAAAATACATAATTTAGAAATGGAACAAAAGTTTATAGTAATGACTAGAGTTTAAATACAATATTAAAGAGAATATGGAAGACTTTTAATGAGCAAAGGGCTTTTCAGGTGCACTGATATTGTTGTATGTAGCAGTAATTCAGTGACTTATATTGATGCAGGGTATGTTGTATTAAAAAATCAAAATTTATATATCAACTATTGATGGACATTTTAGATATTTTTAATTTGAGATTTTCTCCAAAATTATTATCCCCTTAGAGTCCTGATGGACTTAGGCCAGAGGCCCTCTCAGTTTCTAGTCAGGTTGTCCTCTCCATCAGCACAAACATACAGGGAAAGCCAGAGAGCCATCACCAGCAAGGCCTTTTATAATCTAACTAGAGGCCCAGTGCATGAAAAGCTGTGCACTGGGGGTGGAAGTGGGGGGGAGGGCGGGGGAGAGTCCCTCAGCCCAGCCTGCCCCTGCTCACAGTTCAGGAACCCTCAGGTTCTAAACCTACTGATGGCTTAGTCCCGTTCCCATGGGAGCAGGCCTAAGCCACAATCTGGCCTCCTTCTGTGGGAGGCAACCGGGCCTATCATGGGAAGGCACCACCCCCATCACCTTGCTGCTGCTGCTGCCACTGCCAGCCGCCATGGCCCTTGGCCCTCACTTCTTAGTGCTGTTAGTAGGGGGAAGGGGGGTGATGTGGGGCCAGATCAGCTGGGGGAGGGACTGTGGAGGTCGAGGCGCAGCAGGTTGCATCCTGTTCATCCCCTGCATAGGTGTGGCACTGGGACCCGGCCTGAGCTGCTGTCTCTGTGGCTACCTCTGTGGAAGTGGCAGCACTGAGACCAGGACCACACTGCCACCTCTCCTGCACTGCCTCTGCGAAAGAGGTGGTGGCAGAGATGGTGCCTCATCTCCTACGCTCCTTGGCCTTCAACCCTTTCAGCCACTATGGCATTGTCCAGATGGACATCCAGAAGACATCTGGTCTAATTAGCATATTATCCTTTTATTATTATATAATAGATTTTGAGAGACACCCTATGGCTTTTTCAGTGCTCCATGCAGGTCCAGCCCACACTCAAGGGGAGCAGATCACATGGTGCATAAACAGGAGGATTCAGGAATTATTGGGAGCTATGCCCAAAAGTACTCACCTCTATAGACTGTAAGTAAAAGAATGTGAGACACCATTAGTTATTAGATGTGCTGTTATTTTATGTACTAAGAAAGCTAAACTTCCACCAACCATACTTTAATGCACAAATGATTATAAGACCATGTTAATTTGAAATGTTAAATTGTGAAGAAAATGTACATTTTAGTTGCAGTAAAATGTGCTGCTTGCATTTCTTACAGCATTGACAATGGCCCTTTAATCATGCAAGCCACGATGTCAATATGAAATCCCTAGGATGTGGTTATAAGGTCAAAGAATTACTTAGTAAGACAGCACCCCAGGCAACTGGACATTAGAATTTATAGTAGTATTTAAACGATCATTATGCAGGAAATCTAAGGTGGATTAACATTTTCCTGGTCAATCACAGAATTGTCCGAAGAAATTTCACAAAGATCTCTAATTTCCTGTGACAACAAACATGTTCCCATCTACTAGGATATTAATTCCTCAGCTAAAGGACATAGAAAATGTGTGTATATGTGTATATATGTGTGTGCACACTCACAGATGTATGCCATCTTTGAAAAATGAAGCATAAAACTATTGCAATAATTTGAAAATGGGAACTAAAAGTGATATTTAGAAAATATTACAGTCTAAAGGTGTGAAAACATATCTAAACTAGGTACTCACCGGGGATCTTTATTGCATTACTTTTTACAAGAAATTAAGATATGATTTTTGTTTATATTTTATACTTCTGAAAGTGGTAATTCAAATCTAAGAAATGTGTATAGAAGAGTGAGGAACTGCCTAAATAAATTGCCTATATCCATATAATTAAACACTATGCAGTCATTTAAGATACTGTTGCAAAATATTGTTTGATAATGTTAAAAAAATGTTCATCCTGTTATATTGAGTGGAAAAATGTGGCACAATAGTCTGTACCTAATATTCATATCTAAAATATAAGGCATTTATAAACATATAAATAGAGGAATAAAAATATCTATAAAATCTTAATACTGATTTTTCTAATTTGGAAGATCATGATTATTTTTTCTTTGAATGTAGAAGAATAATAAATGTTTGTATTTATAAATTTTAAAATGAATTAGCTTTAAAAATGAATTAGTTTGATGAATATATAGCAAATAAGAATAATATGAAAAAAAAGTAAACCAATGTTTATGAATCAGTTGCCGTTGTTTCTTCAGAGAATATTATGACATGTTAGGTAAACTCAACCTGCTTCTGTTCTAGGAGGGAGTTACGCCCATGACCAGGAGTTGGGTATGCTGGATTATAAGAATGGTTTCATCTTCCTTACCTCAGCCCCTGGTAAAGTCAACTAGTAGGCTTCAAGTCCCACCTCAGTTTATTTTAACCTAACTGCTAACCAGTGGAGGTAGGAACTAGGTGTCTATAATGGTCATATATTTTGTATTCAGTTCAAATTATACTTTTCTATTTTTTGCCTATATACTATATCAACAAATTAAGCTTTTTGTGAGTTTAAACAACATGAGAATATTTAAAATATCAATAGAATAAAAAGTATGTATGTATATCAACAAATTAAGCTTTTTGATGAGTTTAAACAATATGAGAATATTGAAAATATCAATAGAATAAAAATAACACAAGTATGTTTTTACAATAACATAAAAGTGTATTAATAATAGAATTCAATAAATATCTAAGAAATGATCAAAATGAATGGAATTGTATTATTTACCAAGACAGAAAAGTTTAATTAAATAAAAGTGATGGGGTGCAGCATGTTTTTCATTGTAGCTTATTGAGGAAATATGTAGACAATCCACCGTTAGAATATGAAATTTTTATGTTTCTTAATAAGGTTGCAAATCAAAATGTATTCAATAAATTTTCCTATTAATTTTTTAGGTTTTCAAAGGTCTCCCTTTCTTTTTTAATATAGCTATTGTCAGTTATTAATTCAACTGTGGCTGAAGTTAAAATAACTTACATTATTAATGATAAACTACCATGACGCCATAGTGGGTTGCACAGAGACTCAGCCTACCCATTTTGGCATCCACCAGAGGTACCACTTAGTAGTTGAACCTGACATATTGGGATATTTCTTCTGTCAATATGTAACTGAATTTATCAAGGGCACTTAAGCTGTTATGCAGGTAGTCAAAGGAATAGCTGAGATTAATTTGTTAGCAGTAGCTGTACACTGCAAAGAGGTTTTATTCTTTCCTTGATCTCAGTAGATTTTAAATCAAGAGATAAATCAAATCAAAAGTTCCTGATGTAATAAATTTAAAATTGCACAAAATATTACAGAATAAATTTTTCTCTTTTCATGGAACACAGCCTAATTCTGAGATCAGCCCTGTGGAAAGCTACTTAGTTCCAATACAAACATCCTAAATCACTTGAGATGCCAAAGAGACTGTCAACTAGGGTTACATTTTAATAATTTTTAAAAGTTTTAAAGCAAAAATTCATATACTTTAGCTGTACAGCATAATATACACATACACAGACACAAGCTAATTAACATATCTCCTCACATAGTTTGTTAATGAATGGAGACCGGGGCTTCTTTGACAATGTATGACAGCTCCCACCTAAGTAAACATGATGTATGGTGGTGCTGTGTCTATCGCTGGCATTTTAGCTTGCCCTTTCCCAATTTTAGTTTTTTCCTCATGTCATTTGGCAAGCTTTATTACATCAGTTGGGGATGGTTCCTGCAAGCATTTTGCAGATATAAGTCATTTTGCATATATCACTGAGGGATGCTCATATATTCAAACTTGCTGACCATCCGCCACCTCCCACCCAACCTCTCCTCCCTTTCCCTCACTCCCTCCCTGCTTCGTGTTTATGTTAACATCCTGCTTTATAGCTTTGGGTGCATTGTCTGCATGGAGAGTATGTTAATCACACTATTGGGCCACTGGGGTGCCCACATAATTCAGACTAAACAAATCCAACCTCAAAGTGCTGTTCTAGTAGCTGCAGCAGCAGAAAGGGACCTGAAAACAGCAAAGCTAATATTAGGAAAGACAGACTATAAACCTGTCACTGTTAGTGCCTACCAGTATCCTATCTTAAAGGACTGAGCTTAAAGATGACACTTGTGCTTCAAAGAGGTGATGGAAGGTTTCTGGTTTCTGAATTCTACGACAGACTGACAACTGCAAAAACAATGGGAGTAAGAGGAAAATTAATGTTTTCTTTTGTCCTAAAGTTAAAGGTTAAAATATGATTCAGTGCCATGGACTTTCTGTAGTTATCTTCCACTACAAAATTCATCATATCCAGTTATACAGAAAGTGACACCTCAACCCTTTTATATTTAAATTTATTATCACATGGTATTCAATCCTTGCATTTTCAAAACATAACTTTTTTTCATCTGGAATTTGAGAGTGACTTTAATAAAGGCTTATCTATTTTCTGGGTAGCATTTAAATTATATTTTCCTTTCTTGTGAGTACAAAAAAAAAGAATCTTCAAAATTTTAGAACTATGGGGAAATATTTAATTGACTAAATCATTTTACCTTCTAAATGGAAAATGAGCTTTTTAAATCAGTTTTTTTATTTTTCAATTATAGCTGACATACAATTTTATATTACTTTCGTGTATACCCTCCAGTGATTGGACATTATATAACTTACTAAGTGAACATCCTAAGAAATCTCATACCCATCTGACACCATACATAGTTATTAGAATATTATTGACTATAGTCTCTATGCTATACTGTACACCCCCATGATTATTCTGTAACTACTAATTTGTACTTGTAAATCCCTTCTGAGTTTTTATATTGAACACTAGAGGCCTGGTGCATGAAATTCATGCATAGGGAGTGGGGGTGGGGGAGGTGTCCCTCAGCCCAATCTGCATCCTCTCCAATC
Source organism: Pipistrellus kuhlii (assembly GCF_014108245.1). NCBI lineage: Eukaryota > Metazoa > Chordata > Mammalia > Chiroptera > Vespertilionidae > Pipistrellus > Pipistrellus kuhlii. Next base: position 10,011,407 of record NW_023425540.1, on the reverse strand, counting down.
TGGGACCCCTCAGGGCATGTCTGACTGTTTTTATATTGAATATTATTTCCTTGGATATTATTTTCTTGGATTGAGAGAGAAAGATGTGCGTCTATCATTGTTATCTTTTGTCAGAGAGGGTCAATAATTCATACTTCAATCATTTAGGACAGAGAAGAAGCTAATCAACAGAAAAAAAAAAAGGAGGGAAATCCGAGGAAACATTAGTTAGGATCCTAGAAGTAGTGCCAATGTCCCCAACTAGCTAGTCCATGGATGTCCCACCAGAAAATCATGCCTCACTGTGCCCCATCAAGTGGCACAGGACAGAGAACATAGTAGAATCTCCATAATGCTCAATGGGCTTGTGAATAAATAAATGAGTGGACAAATAAATTACTGAACACTAGCAAGAATTCTTAGATATCAAATAAAAAACTTTCAGTTAGTTCTTAGAAAAAGATCTCTCTCCTAAAGCAAAAGTCATAAAAGAAAAAATGTACCTTTAAACAGTTTAATCAACCATTTTTTTTTTTAAATTTTCACCTGAGGATATTTTTCCAATGATTTTTAGAGAGAGTGGAAAAGAAAGGGAAAGATAGAAACAACAATGTAAGAGAAACATATTGATTGGTTGCCTCCTTGCAGAAATCCTGACCAGGGCCCAGGCCAGGAAGCAGCCTGCAACCAAGGTATGTGCCTTTGACCTAAAACAAACCTAAAACCCTTCAGTTCACTGGCTGATGCTTTATCCACTGAGCCAAACTGGTTAGGACTAATCAATCATTTTAAAATGTGAATTTGGGAGTAATTCATGGTATCTGGGTCTTATAATTTATTAATTATAATAAATATAATTATTTTTAAAATTTAGTAAGTCTCTAATTCATGTTACTTTTGTTCTTTCACCAAGTTGTAAAACTAGTACATGGATATTTTTCTTAATCCTTCTGTCATCCAGAAAATAACAGTCACTGTCACCACAGTCCAAGCTCCTTAAAACTCTCTTCTGATTTGAGATAAGAAGAATCAGGTCCCTGGCAAGGCTGCAGGGTCTCTGACTTGTGCAAATCCCCCCCCCCCCTCACTTTCTCATTCCCTGCACTAGAGATGCTTGGGTCAGAACACACAGTCCTCTTGTAGCTCTAACTCAGCAGCAGTCAGGCACCAAAGTGGTTTTGAAATAAGATTCTGGATGCTGAGTTTTCCACCTCTCCCTCAGAAACCCTGGCCCTCTCTGAAGTCTGGGTGGTGCATTGATTAAACAACTTGAAGATATTTCTCTTACTTATGCTTCAGAAGCCAGACAGCAAGGTCTGCCCTAGTTTTTACCTCTCCGTATTAATTTAAACAGATGTTAGAACCCTGTTGCCCTGTTTTATCAAAAGGGATCTCTCCCCTATTGCCGTTTCCAAGATGGATGTGTGTAGTGGACAATATCTGGCTGATTACCCTCCAGGAGGATTGGGGAAATGCTCAAATGTTTTGACTATATTCACTGGATTCCCTCATCTGGATTCATAGAAGTCATTCCCAATTAGTTATGAAGGATCCAAGATGACAGTAATTTGGTCAGATGAATCTTGACAGAAGCAGAGATCTGAAATCAGAGCAACAGAAGCACTATTTTCCCGAGGAATGTGGTGTGTGTAGTGAGCAGGAAGAAGAGAGAGACAACTGGTCTCCCTCTGGACCCAACTCCTGTGCCTCATGCAGTCACCTTCTCAAGTGTCCTTGCTTCTCAGAGACCTTCTTGTCTGATATGTCAGAACTAGATAATAATCAACATCTAGAAGAAAGGGGGAAGTTTGGAGTCTCTTTTTCTCTTATTTCTATGAAGTTTGAAAGAGTAATATTTTTCTAAATCTTCAAGGATCTATACAAAAAGAGAAGTAAAACCCACCCCACAGTTCATGTAATGATACTGTAATTTCTATGCTCATGCATCACAGGAATAAAGAAACAAAGTTTAACTCAAGTTATTATCTATTAGAGGCCCATTGCACAAAGATTCATACAAGAATCGGCCTTCTTTCCCCTGGCTGCTGGCACCACTTTTGCTCTGGCCTGGAGTCACCTTTCTGCCTTTGCTCCAGCCCAGAGCCACCTTCCCAGAAGCTTGCCACCTATGTATGCTAAATAACCTACCATCTTGGTTGGGTTAATTTGCATACTCACTTCTGATTGGCTATTGGGTGTCATAAAGGTAAGTCAATTTGCATCTTTCTCTTTTATTAGTGTAGATTGTGCTTTGCAGATTTATTCACTGCTTCCTCTGAGTTTATGCCCAAGGTGCGATCATGATGGAACTGTTTGTTCTATTTTCTGATGCTTCTTTAGGAGGACTCTCAAGAAAAGCATGTCTCACTGACATGAAAGAGGGATACTACTCTACTTTAAGGTTCTAGAATTAGTGGTGATAGTGGTACAACTTTGTGAGTATAATAAAATCAACTGAATTGTATCTTTTGGAAGGGTAATTTTATGGTATATAACATATATCTAAATTTTAAAAGAATATGACATTAAATTGCTCTCACAAAGTGCAAAAGAACCTTTTAAAAATTATTATGTAAATGGCAGTATATTAGAACATTCCAGGGAAAGGGAGGACACAGGGAAACTCCCAGAAACATTCCACTCTTATCAGACAGGAAATTAAGGGAAAAATCACTAAGAGTCAAAATGAAAAAGAGACTAGTCAATAAGCACCTTGTCACCATGGCCAATGTTAGTCCAAATGTCCTTTCCAATCACAAGCCTGTCAACCAGAGGGCTAAAATCTTCTTTAAATCATGTCATGCTAGCCTGTGTGGGTTAAAATGATCTTTCTCATGCCCTGCTTCTCAAAGAGACAATCCTCTTGATTTTGGACAACAGGACAGTTTTCAGTGATATAAGTCCCCTTGACTTCCCACACCCATTTTCTTTATGCCTTAAAATGTCTCCCAGGACATCATTGTGGGAATGCCAATATTCCTGTCATGAGAAGGGTATCAGTATGACCCTCTGATTTATAGCTCCAGACATTCTAGGAAAACAAAAAGCCCTTGGCAACATGGGTTATAAATGCCTCAGGTCCAGTTATAGGAAGTTTTCTGTCTTACACAACTTTCAGAAAAGCTTAAAAAATGGAATATGGACAAGATTTAGAGCAGTGGTGCTGAAAGGTTAGCAGGCATCAAAAACGCTGGGAGGCTGGTTCATGAAGATTGCTGAGACCCTCCCCAGAGTTTCCTGTTCAGGGGCTTGGGGTACAGGCAGAGAATTTGCAGGTGTTGCTATTGTTTCCCTGGGGACCACACACTGTAACCACAATTCTATGAACTAAAGGATAAAAGATTACAGGGAGAAAGGTGATATGCTCTTTATTAAACAAAGAAACATATCATATTTCTCTCTTTAGATTTTTTTTCATTAGTCCCAGTGTTCACAGAGACTATGAAACCAGCTCTCACGCTAAGAGTGTTCTTTGCCTGCTAACCTGGTTTCTCCTTATTCTGGATCCCAGCTAGAAAGATTAGGGATCCCCTTCTCACTTCTGCTTAGAATTGTTTCATCTTTCAATAAAATTGCTAAATCACCATGTGGATGATGCTTATGATGATGGAACTGTTTAGAATCTGGACTGTGTTACTGCTACAGGCATTTCACCTGTGATAAATTGTACAGAACTAAATGGGCATGCTCAGAGACATGCTCGGGCACACAAAGGTACAAGTAAAATCAGTGAATCTGAAGATTGATGATTTGATTAGTGTTAAAACCTTGGTTAATATAGTTTACACAGCCGAGACCGGTTTGGCTCAATAGATAAAGCATCGGCTTGGGGACTGAAGGGTCCCAGGTTCGATTCCGGTCAAGGGCATGTACCTTGGTTGCGGGCATATCCCCAGTAGGGGTGTGCAAGAGGCAGCTGATCAATGACTCTCTCTCATCAATGTTTCTAACTCTCTATCTCTCTCCCTTCCTCTCTGTACAAAAATCAATAAAATATTATAAAAACATTAAAATAGTTTACACAACCGACTTTACAAGATGTTTACTATCAAAGAATTCGTGTGATATCTATATATTAGTTCAATTGTATGTTAACCTAAAATCTTCTAAATAAAAATTTCAGTTAAAAAAATAGCACTTCTTAAGACCTTTGGGTACATTTTCTGAATCACATAAAGTTTCACCTGCCTTTTTTAGGACTACCAATACACACTATCATAACCTCCAATACTTGCTTTTGTAGAACAAAAAAGGAGTTCTACTCCTTTTTAATTCAAAAAGTAATGTTATTACTAAAGTTTCCATCTTTTTTGGCTGCTCAAGTTGGTAAATAGAAGCACACAGGTTTCTATTAAAAGTAAAGATGAATGGAAGGATTAAAAATTAGAAATAACAGGCCTCCAATCTTTTAAATTCTCTTCACCTTATTCAGTGGGTTTCTAGCCTCTCTGTTTCACTTAGAATGCCAAGGACAGCCTCTGGGGCATTGGCATCAAACAGAATACAGTAGGACCCACACAATAACACCCTCTGAAGTGGCCTGAGCAATTTGTTTCCTTCCTGGAAGGCAAATCTCGCGTTCATTAGTATAGATTTCTCGGTCTGGAAATGGGAGCCACTAATTTTAATCACTGCTTGACATGTAGCGTTTTGCCACTCAGAGCTGCCTGTCTGGGTTTACCGCTCTGAGAATTTCATCGCTGTAACACATCATCAGCACAGCATGACATACATCTCTTTAGCTCATATAGAAAAAAAAAAGTGCTCCTTAATTAGACTTCATCATTGGTTTATTTGCTTGGCTTGCCTGGTTCAAAACACATCCTGCTCCACCCATGGAAATGAAGATCAAAACCAGAAAGAGTTGCGCCCCAGGGGAGAGCAGCCAGGCAGGCCCAGTGGAGAGAGAGACTTGAGGACTCTCAGCTTCCCAGGATTCGGGGGACAGTGAGGCCTACCCAAGTGCACACAGTTCTTTGTGGACAGACATCAGAATTATCAAGAACAAGGTGGCAACAGAGTCATGACGATTTCATGAGTGTGTGAATTCTGGGGATATTGTAGAGCTGGGATGAGCCACGGGGGACAAGGTCAGCCTCACCCCGGCTGAGGCAGAAGTTGTGAGGTTAACTTGGACATTTAGAGAAGATCTTTGCACAAAGAGCTGTAGTTGCCTATCCATGCCCTTCTCTTATTCTCCCATTGCAAGGAGACTGAATTTGTTTTGGACAATTGTTGTGCCCAGCTAAAAGATTGCAAAATTCCTAGCATCTCTTGGGACCAAATTCTAGCGAATGAGTTATAAGCAGACATTTTTGGAACATACAAATGTCCTTAAAGGGAGGGTAACAGCCAAGCCTTTTCTCCCTTACCCCTGGGATCCACGCTCCACATCAGGATCCAGTATATGGTGCTGTTTTCCAGGAATGGGGGTGGAAACTAGAATAGCTCCTCTGGCAATTACCCCGGTAATCTACTAGCTAAATGTTTTGTTTCCTGTTGCTGTGACTGTAGGCTCTGCAGGTCTAGAGGTCTTAGGTTCAAAAGGAGAAATGTTACACTAGAGGACAAAATGGTTCCACTGGACTGGAGGTTGAGGCTTCCAACTGGGCACCTAGACCTTCTCAAGGATCTACAGATGAAGAAGAGAGATACTGTGCTGGCCGGGGTGGTGGATCCTGACTCTGAATGGGAAGTGGCTTCCACTAGATAAAGAAGTAAGGTCGGTATGGCTGGATGATCACTATGATCTAGGACTGCTGGGCTAATCAATAACTGGGCTCTATTAGGCTCAGTAATTTAAAAACTGGTGAGCATGTAATCTCAAATATTTGGCAGGTTTTAGTTTCTTGGCTTCCTTTAGTCCTCAGTGAAATTAGGTGAAAATTTCAGGATAAAAAGCAAATAGCTTACACATGCCTTGAAGGATTGATTCCAACAACCTTGACAATGCAAGTTAAAAAAAAAAAATAGACAGAGGTTACTGGAAACATGAAGCAAATGTACTGGAACTTTTATATTCTTGGCATCATTGTCTGTATATTGAGGCTGTCTTCACAATATTCAGTAAACACTCATTTGATGCTACTGGGATTTGATTACCGGAAGTTTCTAGAATTAACTGCTTTGACTCCACAAAGTATTTTCTTTGAAGTTGCCAAACTATATGTTAGAGTCAATCCATCTTTAGTAAATAGCATTATTGCTATTAAGTATATCATGAACCAGAATCTCATTATTACATGTGGGTTAGAGGATTTTTAATATGATATTAAGAGCATAAATGACAGGACACACAAAGGACTTAAGTTGACTTTCAGGCAAAATAACTCTACAAGCCACATAATATTTGAAATTTTCTTCTATCTACAATATTTTATATAGCCTTAGATAAAAAATCTTATGTTTGTCAAAAAATGGGTGTACTTGGATATTATTAATTATTGAAAAACTTTAGAAGTTCTATTTCAGAATCAGTATTTGTTGATAAGTAATAATATTAAAAATCCCACAGATACACCAAGACAAGCTCTGGAATCAGCTTCACCAAATATTCCAACAATTCTCCATTCAAAAGCCAAGGTTAGTATTTGAAAACAAGAAGTGGAAGTAATATTTTTAAGCAGCCTACCAACACATTATGGTATTACATAGTTTTTAAAAAATGAACTAAATTAGGACTTTTCTCTAAGAACCTAAAAGACTATTCATCTTAATAATAAAAGCCCAGAATTGTAACGATCGCTCACGACCAAACACAGATCATCCAGAAGGCAGTGCTGGGTTCCCCAGCTGCAGGTTGATGACCCAGCACTGACTGCCCAGGTGGCTGAGACCCACTGATTTTAGCCAGCATCCGGGCTTTTCTTTCTCTCCTGGCCTTCAAAGGAGCTGCTGTTAAGCCCCACTTCTTTGATCAGGCCCAGAGATAGGCCTGGTGATGCTGCATGGCATAGGAACTGACCAATCAGAACCAAAGTGGGTGCTGTGGGGGACCAATGGCTGCCAAGGAGGCAGAACTTCTGATGCTGATTGGCATAGGAATTGACCAATGAGAATCAAATCTTGGTGCTGTGGGGAGCCAATGGCTGTCTATTAGGCAGAGTTTTTGATGCTGACTGGCATAGGAACCAACCAATCAGAACCAAAGGTGGGTGCTGTGAAGAACCAATGGTTGTTTAGGAAGCAGAGGTTCAATGCTGATTGGCATAGGAACCAACCAATGAGAATCAAATCTGGGTTATGTGCGGAGCCAAAGGCTGCCTAGGAGGCAGAGCTTTTGATAATGGGATAGGAACTGACCAATTAGAACCAAATGGGCAAGCAGGGGAGGGCCATTGGGGGCGAGATCATGTGGCAGGGAAGGCAGTTAGGGACAACCAGGACAGCAGGGGAGGGCAGTAAGGAGCAATCAGGCTGGCAAGGGAGGATAGTTAGGGGCAATCAGGCAGGCAGGCAGGTGAGAGCAGTTAGGAGCCAGAGATCCCAGATTGTCTCCAATTGGGGACAATTGGAGAGAGTGCAGGCTGAGTTGAGGAAACCCCTGCTTCATGAATGAATTTTGTGCCCCAGGCCTCTAGTGTTACTATAATAACATGACTTAGTTTTGATAAAGAAATATAAGCCAAAATTATTATTTTCTTAAAATCTTAACATTTCAGACATAATTCATGTGTCATAAAATTAGCCTATCTTAAATATACAACTCAGTGATTTTTTTAATCAATTTACTAAGTTGTGCAATCATCACTATGGTCCAACTAACCCTTAATAATGGATTGATAAAGAGAGACTAATAAGTAAGGTATCGTCTCCACTTGACTTTTGATGGAGGTGCATGAGGACAGGGCGCTAAGAGCTGTGGCACCCATCTTGCAACCGTGAGGAGCCACCTCAGTGACGTAGGTGAATGAGACACAGCAGGTGAGACTGTCTCATAGCAATAAATAGCAAATGCTAGTTATCAGAGATGCTACTGAGAAACATTTTAAATCTTTTATCATCTCAGAAACAGAATGTATGTCTCTAACATGATGATATCTCTAAAGTTAAAGATTATTTAAAGCACATTTATAATTCTCAGCTCTCCTTGCAGGTGGGTAGAGCATTGGAACTAATATTAGTCAACGAAATTTGAACATTACTGGCTGATGCAGTAAGAAGCCCATGCTGATTCCAGTCTCCAGTCTCTCTGCTCCTGCTACTGGGATAAGAAGGTCACATGATCCAGATGGCAAAACCTCTACCATCAGGGACAGGGCCTCCTGCCAATCCACATGGAATATGTCATGTGAGTGAGAAGTAGATTGTGACTTGGAGACCAGGAGATATTGAGGCTATTTCAGCATAACCTATACCTGGATGAATATTTTAAGTCACCTGTATTGAAGTTAATTAAACCATAACCTGTACAAAAGACTACAGCTTCAAACAGTTTAGAAAACTATACTTTTAAAAATATCTCCTGGTCGCTTCATAACATTAACCACTACTAAGTTTCTAGTGTCTTTTTGCAGAAAAATATTTTATGCAACAACAAATCTATGTATTTTCTTGTCTTCTGAAAACATCCTAAACCACCCCCCCCCCAAAAAAAGTCAAACTCCACACTCTTCTGCATTCACTTTTTAGAATAATTATGTATCTTGACCATATAGTTATATCTGTTTCTTAAAAAATGTGTTGCATAGATAAAACATAGCTAACCAGGTAACTGTGTTAATTGTAAAGCAAGACAGTATTGGTCTCCACAGCAGCCTGTAAAATAGACTTTTGGGTGCAGGCTCTTCTGCACTTTAAAGCATATCTCACTTTGATGTTCAACCCCACCTGTTCTGGAACAATCCACAGGTGCAGAGAAGTGGCCAAATGTCTGCCACAGACTTTGGCTCCAAAACAAATGTCTCTACAGGATTTTGAATCAATTAGTTTAGTTTTTTTTTTTTTCTTAGCTCCTGGCAAATGTTTAAACAGGTTCTTACATTAATTTTTAACATTAAAAATTAATCAGTATAAATGGAGACCTCATTACTGGAGCTGAAATGGACTCCTTTATCAGAAAGTAGATAATTTGAGATACTTATACAGGATTTTCAAACTCAAAAAAAGAAAGAGGAGTTTCTCAGGGAGATGTCTGCTCCTCCACATTTTGATGTGAGAACGTGGAGATGGCACGTTTCAACTTTGAACCTGCAACATGCACATTATTTGGTTCAAAGTTTCTTTAATAAGTAACGGACATAATCTGGATTAGGATATATTATTTATATTAATATTAGAGGCCTGATGATGAAATTCATGCAAGAATAGGCCTTCCTTCCCCCAGATGCCTCTGGCACTCTGACACTCGGACACTCGGTACCTGGGCTTCCCACAGCCCTCTCTGGCTTCGTCTGGAAGATTATCCAGAAGGATGTCTGGTTTAATTAGCATATTACATATATATATATATATATATATATATATATATATATATATATATATTTCATAAGTAAAAACCAGGCTAGAGTGTGAGGATTTCCTCAAAGCCTATGCTAAGCCCTAACCAGTTTGGCTCAGTGGATAGAGCATAGGCCTGCAACTGAAAGTTTCCTAGGTTCAATTCCGGTCAAGGGCATGTACCTCGGTTGTGAGCACATCCCCAGTAGGGGGTGTGCAGAAGGCAGTTGATCAATGTTTCTCCCTCTCCCTTCCTCTCTGTAAAAAAAATCAGTAAAATATATTTTTTTGAAAAGCCTGTGCTAAAAGGGAAGGATGTCTTCACCAAAACTCAATAGCCACATGCATCTATCTATATAAAAGCTAAGTGACTATTTGACAGTTCAGTTAGTAGCTATGATGTGCAATGACCACACATATAATACCTTAATAAAATAAATTAAAACCTTTAATTAAAGAAAAGATTCAAGAGAAGCTTAGGATGCTCAAGCAGGTGACAGAGGAGCCATGAAGAAACAAAAACAAACAAGAGACTTCCTCCCATGTCATGCTAGTGCTCTCTCTAGACCACAGAGCTGCTCCCATCAGCAGCAGTGCTTTTACGTCCTACCACCAATGATGACTGACCTGGGAGGTTAAATCCTGCAAAGGAGAAATAATTACTCCTTACACAGAAGTAATCTGCAAAGGTAAAGTCCTTCAGTAAGTCCTTCAGTAAGGTTACTTAAGGATGCTAAACTACAGGACACATAAAGAAAGGGGCAGGGAAATTTTTAAAAAATCAAATAGCTCTACCTAGTAGCATCTGAACCTTAATAAGTCACAGAGAATTGGCAAGCCCTTTTATTGGCTACATATAAAGGAAGCAAGGGGTTTTCAATTAGACCAATACCCCAAAGGAAAAGGTAATCCCCTAAAACTAAAGGAAAGGTACACACAACTGTGGCCAGTAAATTATTTTCAAAAGGAAAGAGTCAAATGCTGTAATTATTAATTCAGCCATTTAGGCCTCTGCCCGTGTACCTGTGTAATCTACTCTCCATCCACTGTTGTCATGTCTGGTGCTCTTTGTGGAAATGGCTTACATGATGACATGGTATGTATTCACCACTTGCTTATACATACCTACTTTATTGCAGAGGTCTGGAATTGGACTTGCCTGTCTCTGAGGTATGCCTGTACCAAATGCCTCAGCACCACATTCTCAACTGGATTCAGTGCCAGAGGGGGCACACTGACTTAGAAAGTGCCTTTGCCAACTATGTTATCCTGTCTCTTTCTGTGAAATTGATCTGTTCATACTTACTTAGCTGAACATTATGAACATAAAGTTTATGGGAAGTGCTCTGAGGACTATCTAACATGTGAAAAATATTATAGCTGATATTACCCAGTGCATTTTTCATTGTTCTGCTATTTTATCCACCAATGTCTGGCAAGCTTACCAGACCTGTTTCCACTGACAGACAAGAGGGCAGGGTAATGAGAAGAGAAGAGACCACATATCCAGCATTTTTGCTTAAGACATTTATTATTAAGATACCTTTCAGTCCAGAGAAGAGGACTGTTTTCAGCAAGAACTGTTTTCACTTGAGAGGTTGCCTATATTGTTTGTAAACATCATCAAAATAATGGCTATTAATTCATACTGCATGATTTTATTTATTAAAATATATTTTATTGATTTTTCACAGAGAGGAAGGGAGAGGGATAGATAGTTAGAAACATTGATGAGAGAGAAACATGGATCAGCTGCCTCCTGTACCCGCCCCCCCCACTGGGGATGTGTCCGCAACCAACGTACATGCCCTTGACCAGAATCGCACCTGGGACTCCTCAGTCCTCAGGCCAATGCTTTGTCCTCTGAGCCAAGGGACACATGTCCAAGACTTTTCTTCTAGCATTTCTGCCCTGACGTCAGTAACATAGAAAAGAAGGATTCGTGCCCAGGTAAGCGAACCTAGCCAGGAACAGCTCACAGATCTGAATGGATGTCTTATTAAAACTCTCCCCAACCTCCCTGTTGGGAAAGTTGTGCCCAATGAAGCATGGCTTTACACTCTTACTATGAACTTAGTTGTCCCTTTAAAGGTTCTATTTCCATATAGAGTTACATTCTGGATTGCTGAGGTTAAAAATTCAACGTGTGGATTTGAGGGGGACAAAGGTCAGCAACACAAGAGAAAAGGAGTCTGCCCAGTGCCAGTCCCTCATTCTTTTATCACTGTCAGTGGGCAGCCCTTTCCCAGAGGCCACCCCATAAGCATTGGCTTCACAATTGATTCCTCTTTCTCTTTTACCACTCTCCTTTAATTCTTCTCCAATCTTGTATCTCCACCTCAGAAATGACGATTCAGAAATGGCTGTGAACATTGTGGGGGCCCAGCCCTTGCCTTCTCTTCCTCATGATACTCCTGTACCAGCTGCCTCCTCAGTCTCATGACCCATGTGCTGTTCCTCTCCTAAAGTGCCCCAAAAGTATCTTCCCTGAAAAACCTAATCAAGCTCTGATTCTAAACCAATTATGTAAACATTATCAGTAGTCCATTAAAATCAAAATCTCTTCCTAGGAACCAAAAAACACCTCCACAGTTTAGTTCCAGTTTCCTTCATCACCACCTATTTATTCCACCCTACCCTTCATAATGGGATCAGACTTCTCAGCTAGGAAGAGAGATACCAAATTAAATTATTTAAAAAAGGCCGCTATTACTCTCACATATCAATGCCCCCAGCCAGGTGATTTTGGGATGATAGAGCAGCTCTGATCTGTAAAGTCCTCAGCTTTCTTCAGGCTTTGCTCTGACTTAGGAGGGTCTGGATCCAGGTCTCTTCGTCTTAAATGGCTGCTGTCACCCCAGCCTCGATGTCAGCCTTCCATGAAGTTGGATGGCTGGGAAGTCATTGTTTCTGATAGAAGGAATTGTCTTCTTTGAATGTCCATTACATGGGGCCGGGCCAAAGGATTACAAAATAAATAACAGGCTCTCTGTTCTCAAGAGATTTCAGCCTGGTGACATGAAATCAGAAAATTTGCAGAAAAAGTCATTTTATGAGCCAAGTGCCAAAGACTCTTTGGGGAGAACCACTCATGTTGAATCAATGTGAAGTGAGCTCTGTGATCTTGGGCAACTTACTTTAAACCTCTTTGTGCCTGAGTTTTAACCTCTATAAAATGCTGAAAATAATAGCTCTCAGTCACTTTATGAGGATGCCAAGGCCATGATACTCCTGTCGAAGGGATATAAGCCAAGTATAAGGGGAAGTGTGTGGGTCAGCTTCTAGCATTCTACTTTGGAGTTTCTGTTTGCTTTCCCCTGGATCCCAGGCCCCCTTCTCTCCTCAATGTGTCATCGCTCTGGTCTGATGAATAACGGTTCCCAAGGACATCCAGGTCCTGACCTCTGAACCCCTGAGTGTTAATTTATATACAAGGAGCTTTGCAGAGGTGGTTAAATAGGGATCTTAAGGTAAGGGGATTGGTTTGGATTATCTAGTTGGACCCAACATAATCATTACAAGTTCCTTGTAAAAGGATTAAGGAGATGTGAGGATGGATGCTAGAAGTCGGAACGATATGAAGGGGTCACATGATGAAGAATGCAGGGAACCACCAGAAGCTAGAAAAGTCAAGAAAATGATTTTCCCCTTTAGCCTTCAGAAGCATTCAGCCCTGCTGACAGATATACTGACGTTAGCCCAGGGAAACTGATTTCAGACTTCTGGCCTCCAGCACTGTAAGAGGAGAAATGTGTGTTGTTTTAAGCCATTGTTTCTGGTCATTTGTTACAGCAGTCACAGACATACTAATACAGCACACTTTGCCAAGGCCTGGAACATTCAGGAAATAAATAAGCTTGTGAGGAAATATATCAAACTATAGCAGAGTCCTGGCAGAGGTGCCCTCATTAATCCTTCTGTAGAGAGCTGGGGAGCCCTGTCTGTGGTGACCAGGTGCTCTGGTACAAAAGTGATGTGACCATCACACCCTTTCAGAGATCATTAGTACAGTGCACAAGAAACCCCAGCACAAGAAAATACAAGTGGCCACACCAAGGAAAACTGTTCAGAACAGAAAGGAACATCCATTCAATACAACAAGGAAATCCTTAAAGAGATGACCTAGGACTCAACCTTTGAAATATGGGATCAGATCTTCGCTTACATGAAACAAAGTTACCCTGGCTAACAAATATAACAACACAAATTAATGTACAGGAAGTGGGTCAAGCAGCTTTTAGAAAGGCAGTTAGGGTGCATCCAGGGGTTGGGCTCAGTCATCAGAAGTAAAAGAAAAAATGAACAGATTCTAACCATAGTGCTGCTGATGGGGCGATTCATCTCATTGGGTGCACATGGTTTGTCCCTGTTGCTTCCAGCTTAACCACATCTGGGGGGGGGGGGGTCCACACATCTGCCTTGGGTACAACACCCACTTGTTGCCAAGGAATATGTCTTGCCTTGATCAATCATCACCAAAATTGTTAGTAGCTAATGCTGAGTATTTCCCAAACCAGAATTATTAGGATGTTGCTCTCTAAAAAATGCAAAATGCGTGTTGGACATGGAAGACTGGCTACTTCCCATTTGGAATGAGCAGGACTTTTTTTATACAGTTGTGATGGATGTTATTCCAGAAACCAGGAATGAAACGCATAAAGGAATAATGGGTAAACACAGGAAATAAGAAGGGGGTGGTGAGGAGACCAGCTTGGCTGGAGTGTGCTGGAAGATGGGGCTGAAATTGCATATTGGAGCCAAAAAGTGAAAAGGAATATCAATATCAGAAAAGAGGATTCAATTTTATCTTGTAGACAAGGGTAGGCCATTAAAGGTTTCTAATCATCATTGTTCTTATGTTATTTTGGTAGATCTTTACAATATAATTTGAAAGCAGGAAGAATGGGTAGGGGGGATCCATTTAGAGGCTTTTAAAATTATCTAGAAAAGAGGTTATGAAGTGCTAAAGTAAGGTTGTGGAAGGGGAAGTGAAGACATTAAAATTAAATATTTTTACTAAGGAGGAATTTTTTAAGTTCTCTCCTCCCAAACAATGCATCTAATCTGTTGCCCAAATTCAGGGTTGAGCAATCCAGCCACCATCCAAGCTTTGCACACCTGGAGGGCTCCTTCAGCAACCTTCCATGGATATTCTGACCCAGGTAGGTGGATAGATATGAAGTCTCTAGTGTTTGAGACCTCATCCATATAATATAGAAGTTTCTTTAAAAGGCATTGAAGCCCAGCTTGCATGCTCAGTGGTTGAGTGTTGACCTATGACCCAGGAGGTCATGATTTGATTCCCAGTAAGGGCATATGCCCTGGTTGTGGACTAGGATTCCAGTAGGGAGCCACAGAAGGCAGCTGATCAACGATTCCTTTCATCATTGATGTTTCTATCTCTATCTCCCTCTCCCTCTCTGAAATCAATAAAAACATCTTTAACAACAACAACAACAAACAAGCATTGGAAGAAGTAATGAAATGTTAGAAACAAACAGAAATCAAACAGGCAGAGAAAAAGGGGTTTTCTACTCTGCGGGTGATGTATCAGGAGGAAAGGACAGGAGAGGTGCTGTAGAGGCAGAGCAGTTGCAGAAAGAAGGAATTACTAGGCATGTTCAGTTGGACAGTTCGGGTACTCCCCTTCCTGTTGTCATTCACACTATAATGATGTGTCTTGATATTCTCTAGAACGTACTTCCTCCTGAAGGCTCTGTTACACACATAGTAGGAATGACTGGCCCCACGACCTCCAAAACTCTCCTGCTTGGCCAGTGGGCCTCCAACCCCAGAGGCCATGAAGCTCACATTCCACCCGCTGTTGTCAGGGTGGCCTCCAGGCCCAGCTCTACTAATGGGCACTGTGAGGAAATCAGTGTGGGACTTGAGGAGGAAGAGCCCAAGAACTGTGGAGCTGCTGACCACAAACAAGTCCCAGGGTTAAGTAACAATGTGCCCTTCAGTTTAAGCCACTGTTGATTGGGCTTGGTAAATGGCTGTATCCCGATTGTTAGAGTCTCATTCGAAGAGCATTTGAATTACTTTTGCACTGGAATCTGAACTGGCCTTCCAATTCCTGGTAGGAAATTGCACTGAAGCAGTAAAAGATTTTCATTCTGTACCATTACTTCCAAGAGAAATGGAGAGCATGTATAGAATTAATAAGTTAGCATTATAACATAATTTCCAAAATCTCACTCAAAGTCATTCTTCCACTTGATTTCAAATAGTTACTCCAATAAAACCTCATTTTAATAACACAAACACAAATTCATCAATGGCTGGTTATTTATTAGCACATTATTCTTTCAGTTCTTGAAAGAGTGATAAACAATTTATTTGTTCAGTTGTAGCTGTGTTCTCCTTTCAGTTTCTTTTGTTCTGGAAATAAATTAATGAATTTACTCAGAGTTGGCATGAGCAAGATGATCTTATTTTAAACAATTAGAAATATATACAATAATTATAAGAAAGCTTTGGAAAGAAAAAGGTTTTTTAAAAATGACAAATCTCTATGCTTTCCTTCAGGCCATCTTATTAAAGGGCAATCTCATAACAAGAGATGAAACATTTTTTAAACAAGGCATTGAGATAGGTGGCTCTTGTTTGACCCAAGTGTGAATTCACTTTGAATTCCATTTCCCTGAGAGCCTATAGGTCAGAACTTGAGCTGTTAGCTTCTAGGGTTTTAAAAAGTTTCTTTAGGTCTTGGCATAAGTAAATGCTATTTCAAGGACTTCACCTGAGAGTTTTTCTAAAATAGAGTTGATTTGAGAGGCCAGATAAAGAATAGAGAGTGAGGTTAAATTTGTTAATTGACCTCCTAATGTTGCACTATTTCTGTTCTTAGATCATTGTTCTTCAAAGACTGTGTTCCTTTTCCTCGGTTGCCTTAGATCCCTTGTTAAAATCCTAGCTGATTCCAACGGGCAGCCACGGGCTGGGCGTCACTTCACCGGGTTACCCTTTATCTGGGGTCCGCCATCAGCAAAGCCAGAGACCTGCTCTGGGTCACCTCCGTAGCCGGGTTTGAAGCACCATGACATAAGGGGCAACATGGGATAAAGGGGAGCTGGGAAGGGTCAGCCCCTCGGTTGAAATGAGTGGCTTTGCCTGACAATGACTCAGTCTTAGGAAAAGCTTCCTCAAAAGGCAAGAGAGACAGTTATGTTTTCTCTCTCAAATGTACAAATATCAAGTCTCTTATATCTGGTTTATTTATTTATTTATTTTTTAAAGTGTCCCTTCAGTGTTTGTAACATTTCTGTGGGCCCACGTTCCTAGTTTCTTCTGAAATGGACAAATGAATTTACAGCTGCTGATCAAGGGACATGTTGCTATTCACATGTAATTTAATAAACAGAGTTTCCCCCACACTAGCTCTGGCCTCCGGAGAAACAAAGACAGATGTATCAGAAGTTCATCCCCTTATCTTTTCACCGGGAACAGAACATAGTCAAGACCTTGGCAACAAAACTCATTCTGAGCTTGTGGTTACAAGGTTTAAATTAAGCCTCATCCTTTTATCAGAAATGATCTCTGATAAATTTATTCCAACACTAAATCAGGGCTTACGTTAAGGACAGATTTGTAGGAAACGTTGCTGAGAAGTTATTTTGAGCAGGAATGGGCATGTAACCATTTTTTTCCCCTCTGTAATTTTTGAGACCGAAGTCCCTGATAACATCTCTCAAGGTTTGAGTAAGCAGAGCTGCTCAGATTCACATTTCAGACTTCTTTTTCTATTGAAATTGTATGGGGAAACAAGAACCAGATGGCTTTCTGAGGGTAGGAAAATTCCAAGCAGCCTATTCTTCTAGGAGTATGCACCTTAGGATTTATTATGATTGGGGTAGTTTCAGAGCCAAATGATAAGTAGTAAGATTCTGTGGATAAAGTATTTCATCATAAATGTTCCTACCTGACCACTCATTTTTAGAACAACTCTCATCTGTGAATTGATGATATGTGAAACTTGAACCTAAGAAAAATACACGATTGTAATTGAACATTTTCACAGTGCACAAGAGTGGCAAGGCACAGACACTGTTCCAGAAATTTGCATCCCCGGGGGAGCTAAGCTCACCATGGGGTGAGGAGTTTTTCTTGAAGTCGTTTCCATCTGATGGTCTCACTGAGCAGTCAGCCAGCCGCTGCTTTAACAATTAAGCCTGACTTAAAAATGTTGCAAAGCAGACACAAGTTCTTTGAAATGGAATCCAAAGAGAAACTAGCAAGGCTATTGACTTCTAGGAAAAGAAACAGAAAGAGAACAAATCTGTGTGCAGAATAAAGGAAAACAGTGGCTTGCTGCATTTCGTGACTGTGCTTTGTTTTTCCAACATGTCCTAAAACAATGACATGTAAGATTGTCCCCGCTCTGGTTCTCCGTGAGACAAAGACTCTGTACACATCCTAACACACCACACCGAGGTTACTGGGAGTTAGGTGGGGCAGGGGGCAGATCGTCACTTGCAATTAAAGATCAGATGCACATGGAATACTTTTATTAAGATTTCACAAGGAATGAAATTAACCTGGGACAGATTTGCCAAAATAACTGCTGGGAAGAAAATGCATTTGGGCTTCTCTTTCTTGTCTTTCATTACTATTATTGGGATGATGTGGGCGCATTATTTTATATGGAAGAAAGAGGCCAACCAACAGAAGAGAAAACAGGTAACTGAAAATCACACATTTTGTTAAAAAATATATTTTATTGATTTTTGTACATAGAGGGAGGGAGAGAGATAGAGAGTTAGAAACATCAACGAGAGAGAGTCATCAATCAGCTGCCTCTTGCACACCCCCTACTGGGGATATGCCCGCAACCAAGGTACATGCCCTTGACCGGAATCAAACCCGGGGCCCTTTAGTCCCCAAGCCGACGCTCTATCCATTGAGCCAAACCAGTCCCGGCAAATCACACATATTTAACTCACTCTTTGTGGTATTGGGTAGCTATGCTCCCTTTCAGTGTCTCAGACATGGAGAGAAGGAACAAATCCTGTCACTGATGCTCAGTACACCTGCAGGTTCAATCACAGCTCCCTGTGCACACTTTCTGTGCTGGAGGCACATGTTTACTTATGGTCACTCTCTTCCTCCCTGTCACCTGGGTCTGAGGGATAATACAAGTTACCACTGAATTATTTAGGGACCCAACACTTGAACTCCTGCCTCCCTCTTTCCCCAGGTTTGCTGCAAGCTATTTCTGTAGGAATTATATGCATTTTATTTGAAGGTATAAAGGGGAGATCAATGGAAAAAGTATTATTGTTGATTCTGGCAAATATAATTAAAAACAAAGTCTTCTCCCAACCCAGAAAACTCTTCATAATGGTAGTAAAGAAAGAAAACAGTTTTATTATTGCATTAGCCTTAAACCAGAATGTGATGCACACCGCAGGCCATCTGCTAAGTAATTGCAAAGAGAGAAAGAAATCTTACCCTTTCTGAAACCAAGCTGAAACAACCCATGGCCTGGGTGTTCTCAAGATGGACAGTAACTAGTCCTCAAGTTGACGGCACTGTGTGTCACACGTGGCTCATCCTAAACACACTTGGATGGGAGATCATCTCTCTGTTAGTTCATCGGCTTTATCCAAAGGAAACATAGGCCCCTCATTGCAACGTGGAGTCAGGTGCTCATCCAAGTGAGGTCCCTGTCCTCCCACTGAGCCTGGGAGATCAGGACACATCTGCCTGTGTGATTTCCTTTCTGAGATGGCACCAGGGTCCCTGAGAAAGTGTGTAAAAATAATTACAGACATTTTAAAAAGCAGAGGAAGAACTTATAGTTACATGTTTTCTTAAGTAAATTATCTAAGAAAAGAAAAAAATATTTCTATTTCCTCATTTTCAATAGAAGTAAGCCTTTTAATTTTAATTTGTATTGCCCTTACGCTGAGGGAGTAATAGGGTCAACAGTTCAAATATATGTTAAAGATCTTTAAAAGTTAAATTGGAATTAAATATATTTTTAAAAAATTTGCTGAAGCCCGTTTGGCTCAGTGGTAGAGGTCGGTCTGAGGACTGAAAGGTCCCAGGTTTGATTCCGGTCAAGGGCATGTACCTTGGTTGCGGGCATATCCCCGGTAGGGGGTGTGCAAGAGGCAGCTGGTCAATGTTACTCTCTCATCGACGTTTCTAGTTCTCTATCTCTCTCCCTTCCTCTCTATAAAAAATCAATAAAATATATTTAAATATATATATATATTTTAAAAAATTTAATTAAACTTACTGGGCTGATACTAATTAATAAAATTATATCGGTCTCAAGTGTACAGTTAAATAATAAATTATCTGTGTATTGCATTGCGTGCCATCACCCAAGTCCATTCTCATTCCATCACGGTGTATTTAGACCCCTTTATCCTGTGATACCCCAATCCCTTTTCATTTGGTAACCACTATACTGTTGTCTGTGTCTTAAGTTTTTTGTTTGTCTTGCTTGTTCATTTGTTTCTTTCCATTTTATATCCCACATATGAGTGTTTACATGTAATATACTTAATATCTACCATTTACTCTTCTAAAAGTTTCAAAAATAAATAGTATATAATGTATTTGTTTCCAGTGTCTGAAAATAAGTAGAACAAAAAATACAAGACTAGAATAGAACATGGACATATTTATGCCATTTTTGTTGGGGCCATTCGTTGAATCAACCATTAATATTTGACCAATAAAATTTCCTCCTATATAATAAAAGCCTAATATGCAAATTGTCCCCTTGACAGGGAGTTCAACTGGGAGTTTGACCAGGAGTTTGACCAGGGGGCAGCTGTGGTCTGGGAAAGGGAGACCTCCCCCACAACCCCCACCTGGCAGTGGTGGTGGCAGCAGGTGGTGGCAGCAGCCAGCTGGGGGAAGGCAAGTGCCCTGGTCGGCAATCAGCAGCCACTTGGGTCCCTACCCGTGCACAAATTTCACGCACTGGGCCCCTAGTTTTACTATAAAAAAGCATTTAAAAGGACTCTTAAATCATTCCTCTGTGAAGCAGATACAAATAACATCTATAATTCAAGCTCAAAACCATGAAACGAAGTTCAATTAGGGTTAGGGTTAGGGTGAGAGTTAGGTAGACTCTCAAGTTTAGATGATCCATGAAGGTCTGAGTAACCCAGAGATCTCAGTAAGTCACATCCCTACTCTTCAGCTTTTGTTGTGACTCCTTATTCCCCTCTGGCCTTTAGAAATGCACTGCTAGAAAGTTACAATTACTTACTCAGAAGGCTGGAATTGCTCTGTGCCTGTTATCTTTATGAAATGCAAATTACAGATTTAGAAAAATAAGATAACTGAAAGCATAGAAAATAGTTGCTTTCAATGGAAATACCTTAAAAGGGAGGACATCTAAGAACACTAGGGAGGGAAGGGCTTTTTTTTTTTTTTTTAATTAAACTTTCTCAACACTAAGTCCCTATGAAACTTTTTTTTTCTTCATTTGAAGAAATAATTTCTTAATCTATAATACTTGCACGAAAGCAGCTTTGAGCTTTTGGAAGAGAACAGAACTGTTTCAAAGTAGGGCCTGCTGCTGAGAAATACAATATCGCCTCATTAAAATGAGAGTCCCCAGCTGGGTAGGGTCATTGGCCAAGGTCAAAAAGAAGAGTGAGCATTCATTAAGATTTTTCTCACTAAAGACTCATTTTTTAAATCATTCCCTTTAAAATTGTATCTGAACTCTAAACCTGTGATCATCTCCTCTTTCAAAAGCTACACGGTCCACTTCTCTCTGTCTTGTCTGGGCCTGAACGAAATGCCAATACTTTTCTCCTCCCAACTTGGGGTTAAGGGCACTTTCAGAAATCAGAGGGAGGTTTGGAGGATGCAGAGGGTCTGGGTGGAAACCATGGAATTCAAACTGTCATAATGAGGTTTTTATTGCTTTTTTTAATTTGAAATCTTAGTGTAGGTAATCAAGAAATTTTCATGGAACATAATTCATGTATTGTAACATTTACAATGTTTATATTTACATAAACATATGTTTAAAAGTACATAGAAAATATATGTTTTCCAGAATTAAATTTTATTTTAAAATATGAGCATTCCATAGTCACTTCTCTGAGAAGTATCGGTTTTAGATAATTAGCCTTGAGGAAACCAAACGTTTCTATGTCTGTGCCAGAGTAAGTAATGACCAGGAGAGATACTATTCCCTCTGTAGTACAATCTGTTAATTCCACTGAGCAGGTGTTCAAACACCACTTTCCTCCAAAATACTTTGAAAAAAAATTCATGACTATTTGTCAAGAACATATAAAATGGTTAACAATGTGCCTATTCACTCAAAGCAATAAAAAAAAGTTAGTGTTGAATTGGATTTTGTTTCCCAAGAACTAGAATCTCCCCCCCCCCACTTCCATCTTTTTATTCTTTTTAGAACATTTATCTTTATTGTTTAAAGTATTACAGATGTCCTCCTTTCCCCCCCCATTAATCCCCTCCTACTCTTCCCTCCTGTCCCCCTCCTCAGGCCTTCATACCCCTAATTGTCTGTGTTCATGGGTTATGCATATATGCATATAAGCTTCACTTCCACCTTACTTCAGCTTCTCATTTCTGGGGTACCTCTCAGTTGAACTGGCAGTAAGAGGTTTGAGTATCAACATTTAGGACCAATCTGTGCACTCTGGACACCTCAAGTTGTCAAAATAAGTGATATAACTTTAAATGTGATCCTTCTTCTGGTATTCCTTAGTTATAACCAGAAAGATTAAAAGACGAAACTTCAACCTTGAGCTTAAGGATTAATGTCTGAGGCATACATTTAGAATTTTGAAATTCTCTCATGTAATCATTCCATAAACCTTCCTTGCTTGCTTACTATGGGCTGAAGAAATAAAGGCATCATGGGTGATAATAAGACTTGACCTCTAGGAAAGCTCACGGCAAACAAGGAAAGGGAAATACCTTTCTTGCATTTTGACTCAGTGCACTATCTTAATTGAAGAAGGACTGACCCTCAATGAGACAGATTTGTGAACACTGACCTGGTCCTGGCAGGTCAGAAACGTCCCCCAGAGGAGGGAGTGGGAACTGGCTCTTAGCGATGGGGCTATCTATGGTTGCCTGGTGGAGAAAGTATAGATGGATATTTCCAGGAGAAGGCTCAAACCCACAGCTATGGAAAGCTGTGAATGTTCTGAAAGGTGAGTTGTGGGTAGAGGGACAAGAGATGAAGTTGAAAGGTAGGATGGGTCAGAATGAAAACTTTTTCCTAACAATTTTAGAACTTCAGATATAGACTGGGCAGATATAGACCAAAGGAGAGACACTGAATTCAGTTTTGAAGACCAAAGGAGAGACACTGAATTCAGCTTTGAAGACACCTACACATACACCCAGTTGTTGTATGTGTAGGTCTGACAGTTAATTAGAAATTATTCCTTGAAGCTAACGTGAGAGGTCTGGGTTGATAATAGAGACCTCAGATCAGTTTGAAGCCTCGGGGATGAATAAGATCGTGCCTGAAAAAAGAGTGCGACAACTCCAGTTACTGAATAGCTTGGCATGTCAGACACCAGTTCATAATTAGTATAATGTAGCAATTCAGAAAAATGACAACGGAATTCCACCGAGTTGACAGCTTCTCTTTTCTTTTAAATTAATGTGGTGTAGAAGTGATTTGCATAGATTTTTCTCAACCATTCCAGCTCACACTAATGGGACCAGGCATAGTATAAATTTCACCTCTGGGGTGAGAGAGTAATTTAGATTTTGTGTTCCTGACTGGTGACCATCAGCGAAGGGCTGCCAACTTTGCCAATTGGGTGGCTATTTTTGTAATTTAGATACAATATATCTAAGAAGAGCAATTTCCCTTCAGAACCTCGAGTTGCCTCCTTACCAGAGTTATTTTCAGTCTGTTTGAGCTATATTTAAGCCACAGGGCTAAATGAGCATTTAGGAAGGAGACCCAGAGGACTGGATTGGCTGCAGTTTTGTTTTAAGTACAATTTTGTTTCCGTTCACAGGAAATGTGTGGCAAATTTATTCCAAGTTATCAGTTCATGATGTTGAGTATTTAAAGGAGTGTTTCCTTTTGTTTTGTTTTCCAGCAGGCAGTAGAGGCTGTTGTAATAGAGTGGTCATCTCCCCCTCAAGTTTCCCTTGTGAAGGACTAACAGGGAGAGAGAGCTGGGGCTTGAGTCCAGTTTATAATCTATAAGCTAAAAGCAGCAAGAAAATAATAACCAGTTTTTATATGCTGCACCCTGTGTGACAGGCCTCCTCCAAGCCCTCTGCTAGGATAAACTTCCTGCCGAGCCGTGGCTCAGTGGTTGAGCATCAAACTATGAACTAAGAGGTCAAGGTTCTATTCCTGGTCAGGGCACATACCCAGGTTGTGGGCATGCAGTAGGCAGCCAATTGATACTCTCTCATCATTGACGTTTCAATCTCTCCCTCTCCCTTCCTCTCTCTGAAACCAATCCTATAATGAAGATGTAATATGCAAATGGTCGTTACGCTGTGAAGTTTAACAACTGACCATGTAACGACCAGACCACGGATCAGCAGGAGGGTGGGACAGCGAGCTACAAGCAGGCAGTGGAGAGCTACAGGAGGGGGCAGGGCAGTAAGCTATGAGCGGGAGAGGGATCTTCAGGAGGACAGGGCAGCTGGCAGAAAGCTCCTGAAGGGTGGCAGCTAGCTACTGGTGAGCTACTGGTGCACAGATTCGTGCACAGTGCTATTAGTAATAAAATAACATAAAATAAGCCTCCTGCTTGGCCCTGAACCTATGATCTGGGTCCCAAGATGAAGGAGAAGCAAAGATGTGCGTCACCTGAAGCAGGGAGTCTAACCTGGGCCATTGAACTACCTCCATGCTCTGCCTGAACACCTACTGTGTTCCAGGAACCCTTCTAGACTCCAGTGATACCACAGTGAACAAGACAGACTATGTCCCTATGTCTGCCAGTGCCTGACTCCCTGAAGCTTATATGCTGAGGGTGAGGAAGTGGAACTATGATTAAAAGAACACTTTGGGTAAGAGAGCGTTGCACATAACTTATGACCAGGATGTTTAAACTGGCTGACATATTCTTTTCGGAGAGAAATAAGCCATTAGTTGAGTGTGATAAACTGAGTTAATTAAAGTCTTCTTTTCGGGCAAATATTGCCTAAGAAGACATATATTCTCCTTTTAATTCCCTTTTACTATATAAATGTAATGCTGAGCTCCTAGGGCCAAGACCAGTTTAATTCATTTGCTCTATTACATGTTAAAAGAAAGAACGTTTGCAACATATAAGCTGTCTGCTACTTTGGGATAACTGCAGTTGGATTGATGAACTTTATAGAGTGATGTGTTGCTATGGCAATGTTCTGCCCAGTGAGTGGAAGAGGATATTTCATCTTCACTCCTAGTGCTTGGGAAGGTAACAGATGCAAATACAAAAGGTTTCCTTTTACTCTTGGGTCAGCGAGAGAAGCACTAAAACTGCCTCTCCCATACAGCAGGGGGGAATGAAATTGAGACACACATATTACCTCTCCAGATCCTATGCCTTTTAAAATAAAGTAATTTAGCTCTTGGTTAGCAGTCTCCATGTCCACAATGAATCCCTATGACCTGCCAAAGATAACCATTGTTAATGGTGCCGCTTATTTTATGTGCAGGTATTATTTCTGCAGAGTATTCAATGCATGGAAACCAGAAATGTTCCCTTAAACAATACCAAAAGTAAGAGAAGAAATAAGAGAATATATATATTTAACCTGTTAACCGGGGAGTTCCCTTTTTAATTACGCAAAGTACAACGGGCGCATACTCTTTCACTAGGACGTGTCAGTACGTCATGCCCAGTGGACGTATATATTATTATTTTTTAAAATTTATACTTAATTAAAATAAATGAAATATGTATATTTTTGTTTATTTATATATAAAGCACAAAGGAAAATACAAAATTACAAACAAATAGAAAAGAATACCAACAAAAAAGTGGAAGCATCGAATTAAAAAATTATAAATTTTACAATTATAAAGATTACAAAATATATATATTTTTTATTTCTATACACAATAAAAAATATAAAAAGCACACAAATAAAATAGAAATATTGAGTTTAAAAAATTGAAATATAGATGTAAAAATTCAAAACTCAACTTCCGTGTGATATATTTTAAAACAATTGTTGATACATAGTGCTACCTTACAATCTGGACACCAGTATGTAGATTCTTTCCTAACTCAGCATTTCCTGGATTTAGTTTTTCCTATATCGCTTTTCATTTGTTCTGGAAAATGCCTTTCAACTAAGCATGATGGTTTAGATGTAGAGCTGCTTGTTGATGTCTTTGGGTGGGTTTTCACTATATTATCTACCAATTTCTCTACACACTCTATCAGAAAGTGACCTTTATCTTTTTTGTATATAATATATGCATTGAAGCAGCACATATCAATTAATCATAAAAAAAATTTTTTATAAAATTTTTTTACCCTATTACGGGCAGCCATGTAGGCCACCATAATCCATCTCCCAAATCTACGCCGCCCATATTCTTGTTATAATCCAGGACAACATTCGGTTTTTCTTGCCTTCTTCCTCTCTTTTCAATCATTGTCTTTTCGTCATTATGAATAGAACTGAGCATCAATAAGTCTTTTTTATCCTTCCATTTTAAAACCATAGGTTTTTCTTTGATTCTTACTATATGTTCATTTTTCTGTAATTTTTTTGTTTTATTTCACTTGGATTTCAACTGTTTATCCTCATTGTTCCAACAATGTCTGTATTGTTTTGACACAAGAGTTCAGCCAAATGAATTGATGAATAGAAATTATCTTAGTAAATCCTATACCCTTTATTCAGTAAGTCATGTGTTAACTCCAAAACAATTCTTGTTGATTGTTTTTCTTGTGGGTAGTTCGAACCATAATTTGTGTCCTTGCCTGTGTATAAAATTATATTTTGTACATATCCAGATTGGCTTTCACTCAAAATAAACAACTTCATTCCAAATCTAGCTCTTTTTGTAGATATATATTGTTTCCAAGATAAATTCCCTTTCCATAATAAAAGAGATTCATCTACGCATATTTCTTGTTCACATACATAAAAACTTTTAAACTTTTCTAACAAATTATTGATGATTGGATCCATTTTATATGTTTTTCTATTATATGAAGGTTGGAGATATAAAAATATAAGTAAATAATATATAATATGAAAATAGGTAGGTAAGTGTAAGTCCGTACCCCTCACTGCTCACCCAGAACACGTCCACCACTCTCAATAGGGAAATTATACTGATTCGCTCTGTGTCTTAAATTCATGTCCAGACATGTATGGATGACTAATACCTTTGTTGTTCGGAAATATACGTCCCTCCTGTTTCAGGGCGCAACATATATTTCAAGGACGTATTCATATGTCCTACCCGTATCCGATATTGTTTACGTTTGACATATTTATACGTCCCACTCAGTTAACAAGTTAATAACATCATAATCTTGGCCTGAACAAATTATCTGTGTAACAAAATACATTCTGTTATTTCCCTTCATGATTTAAGGCAACTCCATTTGTATGGCTCATTGTCTTTCTTATAAGAAAGGAAAGCTTGAGGTCCTGTTGGTAGAAAAATTTTGTAGAGGTTCAAAATCACTTTAGACCAATAATGTGTATTAATTAGCTTTTAATTTTAGTGGCTAAATACGCCTTAAGTCATTATGCACACTGATTTATAAAATGAGCTATTAATTTTTTTAATTTAGCTATTAACTATTAAATTGTATAAATTAACTACATACACTAATAACTCCTGTGCAACACACTGTTCTACATTTTTCCAATACTTACAAATATATTTATTTCTTCTCCTGTTTCCTTGCCATAATATATAAAATAAGATGAGCAGGTCAGATTATAGGGTAATTTATTATTTATTTATTTATTTATTTATTTATTTATTTATTTATTATTTTTATCCATTTCAGAGAGGAAGGAAGAGGGAGAGAGAGAGATAGAGACATCAATGATAAAAAAAAAAATGATCTTCCTTTAGAAATCTGGTAGGGAAATTTCTTCTAATGAAGTCATTAGAAGAATGACTTCTCCCACCTTTGAGTGAGCATGTATCTGGACACCATTGATTCACTTAGCCTCTAATGGTGTCATTTAGGCCACAAAATTAACACCTAATTAAAATTAAAAAAAGAAAATTAGAATGGGAACTAGGAGAATGCATAGCAATTATTGTCTGAAAGGGCAAAGTTTTAAAAGGTGGAGTTAATGGGCTGACACTTTTATTAATTAAATATTATCTGAAGACAGCATCTGCCTGATGGGAGAAACGCACACTCTACTGAGAGACATTGCAGGATCCCCACCAGGTCTTTCATCACCCCAGCAACACATCCTTAAACATTCTGTAAGAACCACGTAAACATTCAGAAGGGTATTTTGACATGCACCCATTTAACAAAATACACCTTCCCCCTTCAACATGAATTTAATGTTATCCAAATCTCAGTGTCCTGACTTTTGTTTGCATTGGCTCTGGTTTAGCTCTAAAGACTGTGGCCTTTCTTTAGTTAATGCATTCATCGCATATTTATTGAACTTAGTATGTGCCAAGCACCAAGTAGGCCCTGGGTGTATGGTGATGGAGGAGAAAGCTCTCATGGGGCTAAATGTTTAATGGGAATGTATGGCATACATAAAAGTCCCTTAATATCTATTGTGATTGAGCTAGAGGGCCTTAGCATAACCTTAGAGTTGACTTTATTCTAAAATACATTTATCATTGATATCATATTTTGGAGTAGACTCAAAATTAATCTAATGGCCTAATATTCCTGTTTAACTTATTTTAAAGCTTTCACTGAGTAATAATTACTAGTGTTCCCAACTTGAGTTTTCAATAGTAAAGGGATTATGAATCCAACAATGGCACATTCACTAAATGAATTATGTTGATACCATTGGATGATGATTATGAAGAAATGTTGATGATCTGATATTAAGTAAATAAGGAAAAACGACATTAAGTATATTTCACCACTGCAACTATTTGAAAATAGACAGAATAAAATTGAAATTAAATTTATCAAAAAATAAATTATGATTATATTAGCATATTATTGGAGTAAGAAGGGTTTGTGTTAACAGGATCACATACAGACTTTTTTTTTAACCCCTTACTTGGCTTTTGCATAATTGAAGCAACGTGTAATAATGCCTTCTGTATCTTTTGCTGCTTTTATGTTCCCACTAATTTTTTACTAAATACATCACTGTAAACTTCAGGCTAATCAATTGTAAAACACATTTTTTCAGGAAAATCAAACTCTTACAACCAACTATTGGTATTTTAACTAAAATTTATTTTGTTAGCTTTACTGGCAAAACACACAATTAATGATAGTTATTATTAAAAGCAGATTGAAATGTGAAAGTCCATCATTAGCATTTTAAACTCAGTGTATAATAGATCAATAATGAACAGTGTTTAGATATGTAAAGCAAGTCCCTGAATTACTATTTAACATATCTATACACCATAAAATGTAATATGAATTATTGGATGTCTTTAGCAAGATATATATGATGAGCATAAATTGGTATTTGATAGTTAATATATATATGTTTATTTGTTGTGTGCCCTTATTTAAAACTAGAGGCCTGGTGCATGAAATTTGTGCATGGGAGGGGAGGATCCCTCAGCCCAGCCTGCACTCTCTCCAATCTGGGACCCCCTCAGGAGATGTCCAACTGCCGGGATCAGGCCTAAACCAGCAGTCAGACATCCCTCTTGCAATCTGGGACTACTGGCTCCTAACCACTCGCCTGCCTGCCTGCCTGCCTGATTGCTTCCTAAGTGCCCTTCTCTGCCATCTGATCACCCCCTAACTGCCCTCCCCTGCCGGCCTGATTACTCCTAACTGCCTTTGTCTCAGCCCCCTCAACCATGGCTTTGTCCAGAAGGACATACAGAAGGGTGTCTGGAAGATGCCCAGTCTAATTAGCATATTACCCTTTTATTAGTATAGATAATCTAATTGCAACTCTAGCTAAACTATTTAACAGGTTTCACTGCCTTTCACTGTGTCAAGTCCGACATATTTTATATACCACAGCATGCAATGTTGTTCTTATTAAGATTTCTCCCAACATTTTTCACATCATTATACCTCTCTATATATACATACCTTGAGGAACACACAGGCTACCTAAGCTGCTCTGCAGACCTTCCCCTAATCATGCTGTGCACCTGTGACCTGTGCTCCCCAATGCTAGAGGTGTTCTTCACACTCTGCTTGACCTTAACCTTCATTTAAAAGCCAGAGGAAACTCCCTGTTTCCTCGGATCCCCTGCCTAACCTCTCTTTTCTTTGAGCTTCTCTACACTCCTGTAAGCAGCCACTGCTTATGCTGCTCAATTCCTATTCATCCATTCCTATGCTGTGTTGTGTGGTAACATTTATGAATGTGTTCTCCCTCCGTAGCCAGACAGCAGGTTCATTTATATTACTTTTTGTGTCTTCAACACCTGCCACCAGGCTTGAACATACAAGTAGTCAAAAGAAAAATCTTTATTTGTTGTTC
Source organism: Pipistrellus kuhlii (assembly GCF_014108245.1). NCBI lineage: Eukaryota > Metazoa > Chordata > Mammalia > Chiroptera > Vespertilionidae > Pipistrellus > Pipistrellus kuhlii. The sequence goes on along the minus strand of NW_023425540.1, from coordinate 9,981,413 downwards.
CAGACATGTAGCTTAATTGCTTTGCACCGCTTAATGGAAAACATTGTAGCATCTCACATTAAATAACGGGCACTTGGCATTTATAGATTTAGCATTTTTTTCATATAAGATGTTTACAAACACCCCTTAAGGTACATAATGTGTTGCTATTTCTAATTATGTTGAGGCATAAAATTAGAATAGCCATATGCTTCTCATCTCAAAGAAACTTTATTGTTCTCTTTTAATACATTATCAGTTAAGTTTCAAAATCGCCTTGTGAGTTGGGAATTGGCATTCTAGTTTTACAGAAGAGGAAACTAAAGAAAATACATTCTCCAGGTGGATTTTCATACTTACTAATTTGTGAATAACTTGCAATATTTTTCTCAGTCATATTGCTGATCTACTCTTGGGATTTTGTATCTTATTTCTACTACAATGAAATCAATAATGTAACTGTTAACTAAAGGAATGAATTCTAAGATACATGTTTACATGGAGTTGGAAAATAAGATTCCTCAGACCTTATTAAAATTAGAAGTATAATTTATACATCTATAAATTTATACATTCCACTAAATTATAATTATAGTGTCAATATAGAAATAACTGCTGACATTTGAAATATGACTTTTGCACAGTATTTGGGAGACACTTGGAAGACGTTTAAAAGCATTGCTCCTCAGTCTGCAATTTCCAGAAAATGACTCAATTGAATCAAACCACCATTTGTACAAAGATATATATATATTTTTTATTTAAGATTAGAGGCCTCATGCATGAATTCCTGCATAGGTGGGATCCAGCTAGCCTGCCCCAATGAGGGCTGATCGGAGTGGGCTGGCCAAGGGGAAAAGCCATGGGTGGTGGTGGTGGGGGGGTGATCAGGGCCCTGATTAGGCCACTTGATCACCATTATAGTGATTGGTCATTTTGGTCATTCCAGTCATTCTGTCATTCTGGTCACTTGGCTTGTGTGTGTGTGTGTGTGTGTGTGTGTGTGTGTGTATGTGTGTGTGAAAAAAAAAATCTATATATATATATATATGAATACTAGAGGCCTAGTGCATGAAATTCATACATGGAGGGTGTGTTCCCCAGCCCAACCTGCACTCTCTCCAATCTGGGATCCTGCTCGCAATCCAGGACTGCTGGCTCCCAATAGTTCACCTGCCTCTGCCGCTCCCAACCGCTTCTGCCTGTCAGCCTGATCACCCCTAACCACTCCCCTATCAGCCTGAATGATGCCTATCTGCTCCCTAGCTGGTCTGATTGCCCCTAACTGCCCTCCCCTGCCAGTCTGGTCACCCCTAACTGTCCACCCCTATTGGCCTAGTTACCCTTAACTGCCCTTTCCTACAGGCCTGCCCACCTCAACTGCCCTCCCCTGCAGGCCTGGTCCCCCCCCAACTGCCCTCCCTTGCAGGCCTGGTCCCCCTAACTGCCCTCTCTGCTTGCCTGATAGCCCACAACTTCCCTCCCCTGCAGGCCTGGGTTCCCCCCAAGTGCCCTCTTTTGCCATCCTGGTTTCCCCCAACTGCCCTCCTCTACCAGCCTGGTCACCCCTAACTGCCTACAATTGCCCTCCCCTGCAGACCATCTTGTGGCAGCCATCTTGTGTCCACATGTGGGCAGCCATCTTTAACCACATGGGGGTGGCCATCTTGTATCTTGGAATGATGGTCAATTTGCATATAACTTTTATTAGATAGGAGATAGATAGATAGATAGATAGATAGATAGATAGAAAATAAAGATAACTAGAGTAGTCAAAAGAATAAAAAATGTTTAGTACACTATGGCACCAAAATTAATAGTTTGGAAACCTGAAAACAAATCTAGAGTCTATTCATAAATATTAAAAATGTTTATCAGAAAACTATAAGTGAAAGCATCTATACTCCCATTCACATCTTTCCTCTGTCTGCAAGTATGTGAATAAGGCTTTTTGTTTGGATGTGACACACACCATGCACAGGTGTTTCTGTTATAAAACCATACATGATTCTTGAAAAATTTCACATTCTGAAAAACCTCACATTAAAATTAGCATGACTCACGGAAACAATAGGCTATTCAAAACCTTTTACAACCCTGAAACTGCACTTCTGAGGAAAACAGTACTTAGTACCTGAAGAGATGATGGTGGTAGTTCATTGCAGCTAGCGGTTTACTTTGAATGTATTAAATGCACAGAAATAGGATCAGTCCCTGTCTACCTTTGTATGTCTTTTGTAGAACAAGATCTTGATGAATGCTTAATTTGTAAGTAAAAATGCACAGAAGCAGCGGGAGGAGAGTGCTGACCTGCAGATCCCGAGACAGCACAGCTGGAATCAAGGATCTGAGGAAACTAGGTGGAAGTGAGACCTACTGGGGTCTCGAAATCATCCCAAGTTGGAAACAGCCCCTTCCAGGGAAGGATAAAATCCAGATGACCTTTAGTGTGATGATACATTTTTATATACAACCTGAAAGGCATGATCCATGAAAGAAAGAACTGATTAGCCGGATTCCATTAAAATAAAAAATATCTGCTCAGTGAAAAAATAAGAAAAAAGAAAAAATAAGCCACAGACTGAAAGAAGATACTTTCAAAGATATATCTGATAGAGGATTGTTGTCTAAAACAAAGAACTTTTAAAACTCAATAATAAGAAACACTCAACTTGATTAAAAGCTGGGTTTATACTTAATCACAAAGACTACATTAATTCTTATAATGATCCAAATCTACCTTTACAACAGCTGTGTTCTATCACATTTTGACTTTTATATACTTGTAATATTACCTGAAGTGTTTTCTGGTTGTGCAATATTTATATCTATGCTAAATCATGTTTATTTATTTATTTATTTACTTTTTACAGAGGAGCTTTTTTTTTTAATATAAATATATATTGTATTGGTTTCAGAGAGAAAGGAGAGATAGAAACATCAATGATGAGAATCACTGATTGGCTGCCTCCTTTATACCCCCTACTAGGGATTGAGCCCACAATCTGGGCATGTGCCCCTGACCAAAATCAAAGCTGGGACCCTTCAGTCTGCAGGCCGACGTTCTACCCTCTGAGCCAAACCAGCTAGGGCTAAATCAGATTGGAGAGGGTGCAGGCCGGGCTGAGAGATCCCCCCACCCCATGCATGAATTTTGTGTACCTGGCCTCTAGTACTTACATAATGTGATATTTAAGGGGATAAGAAAATTTCCAAGATACAGTAAAATTTTGCTGCTTTAAAAAAAAACTGATAACAACATCTTCTAAATTCATTCACATTGACAAAACTTAAATATATATTTTTAATATAAAGCTAAAATGTAAATAATAATTGATATGTTAAAAATATACAGGAAAGTAGAACTCTATCTTTCTTTTACCACTAAGGTCTTCATATATTTAGTTAAAAAACTTTCTCTTAGTAAATGCTTTAAACTATAAATCTTAAATTCTAACCTACTTCCTTCTCTGAATTTGGATACTTTAAAAAACCTGGACAATATATAATATGAAAAGAGTCTAAGTTTTTCAACTTAAAATAGTAAGATGAGAACTTCATTAAAAATTTGCGTCACCAAAGAAAAATCAAAATATGTTTAAAAAAGTTATGATCTTTGATTTCATGATATTGGTTATAACAGGACATCTGCAAATTTACATAGTTTCACCCTGAAAAATCCATCTTCCAGAAACAATATTTTTTTTTTGAGAAATGAAGGAACTAACCATTTTTTCTTAATGCATAATTTAGAATAAAGGTTTAATGTGATCAAAATTTTGCCAATTGTATAAAATATTCTGCACAAGGAAAATAATATGTTATATTTTGGAACTGGAATTTATATTTGAACAGAAAAATATACTGGTTTTAAGCTTGAAGTGGAATTTGCAGAGAGTGGAATTATCAGAATAAAGAAATGCAGGCAGCTCTTCATTTGCAGCAGCTTCAGCTGTTCTCAGGAAACACTGTGATGTTCCCTCAGGTCTGGAAGCTTTGCAGGAAGAAGCCTGGCAAAAGGTGCAGGCAATTCTGTTCCATGTATTCCTCAGCGAGGAAAATGTTTTAAAATATGCCAACATTCAGCCTTAGAGAGTATATCAAAAGGCACGTCCCTGATGATTGGTACAAATTTATCAATAATACCTTGCCTTAGTCAGGGTTCTCTAGAGAAATATAACTACTTCTATATATTGTATTGCATGAGCCAGTTTCTTTCTTTCTTTCTTTCTTTTTTCTTTCTAAATTTTTATTTATTGACTAGAGGCCTGGTGCACGAAATTTGTACACCAGAGGAGAGGGGGTTGTCTCTCAGCCTGCACCCTCTCCAATCTGGGACCCCTTGAGGCACATGTGTCAAACACAAGGCCCACTGGCCAAATCCGTCCCGCCAGGCCTTGCAATGTGGCCCGCACCTCGCTGTCATCACTGCACTCCGCTGCGTTTCCATCACAATGACAGTTTATGACTGTTCAGTAAACCATTCGGCCCGCGATTTAGGCTGGATTTTAGATTTTGGCCCCTTCTCTGATTGAGTTCGACACCCCTACCTTGAGGGGTGTCTGACCACCCATTTAGGCCCAATCCCGCAATTAGACATCCCTCTCACAATCCAGGACTGCTGGCTCCCAACTGCTCACCTGCCTTTGCCTAATTGCCCTAACTGCCTTTGCCTGCCAGCCTGATCACCCCTAACCACTCCTTTGCCAGCCTGATCTTCTCCCAGGCTGACCCTATTGCCCCTAACTGGCCTCCCCAATACTAACCTACTGAACTACTGGGCCAGGGCAGCATAAACCAATTCTTTGTATAAATCTCTCTTTCTCTTTCTTGATTGAGAGTTATAGATATATATGCAATTATGGAGGCTGAGAAGCCCCGTCATCTGCCACCTACAAATTGGAGACTGCAGTGGCATAGATCAGACTGAGGTCTAAAAGCCTGAGAACCCTGGATACAAATCATGGAGAGTCCAGGCTGCGAACAGTGCACAGCCCAGTGCAGGCAGCCGCACTCAAGTTCACCTCAGGACCTGGAGAATGGACCCGACCACTCAGAATGCAGGGAGGTCAGTAGAGTCTTCATCCCCAGCCCACAGCCTTGAGCTGGCAGAGCGATCACCACATACTAGATGCTGTCACACCCAAATGCCCTGGCACACAAGATTCACCGCAAGCACTCAGTGTCCCGTGGATACCAAGTGCTCTGCACACACAACATGCTCTGAATTGCCCAATTTCCTCCAGCAAATGCGGAAGTGCAGAGGAAATACTGGGGAGCCACAGTAGCCGATAGTCTTCCTAAATTTGCACATAGATGACCTACCCCAGGTATTCCTCATTCTAATTTCTGTGATAAGACACCAACTTTAGACTGCTTAGTTCTAGCTGCTATATTCGATTGGGGCAAACTGAGGAAGCTCTCTCTCCCTACTGCACACGCTGAGGATGAAGTTGACACCGTGAGGATGAGAAAAGAGTGAAGTCAGAGTGAGTTGGTGCCAATTCGTAGGAAATAAGAGACCGATTGCAGTTTTCATTTTCTTCTGCCTTAGAAAGCCATATTTTCTTTAACATTTAGTGCAATTCCTCCTGTGCGAGCACCTTCCCAGAGGCCCAAGGCTGCTCCTCCTGTGCCATCTGTCAGGGTGATTGGGCCACGGAGGCTGCTGGGTTGGCACCTCATTCGCCTTCCCCTGGTGCTGGCACTGCAGAGTGGATGCGGAGACTGTGGAGGGGCCTCTGGGGAGAGAAGTTGATCCCAAAAAGGTCTGGCCAGGCTTTTTTCTTGCTGATCTTTTCCAGTTGGTATTCATAGCAGTCTGGTCCCTTGGTTCAGGAAGCTGAGCGATGCTTTTGTGCTGCTGTGAAGCTTGCTTTTGTGAGAAATTCGGGGAGAGGAAGAAGGTTATGAGGTGCTTTGTCAGATATACTCCGACCCAAGGAGACCTCTGTTCGTGGGATATGCCATTAGATGTCTTTTCCTTCAAACTGGAAAAAATCTTGTAGTAGCTTCAATAGACTCTATTATAGATTAAAAGGGCACTCACTTCTTTCCAGATCGGCCTGAACTAACTTTGAATCATGAAAAATTGCAGTCTACACATATGGTGATACATTTATTGACTTTTTTAGTTCTCGTGTACAAATTTTTTTTTATAAATGTGAAGAGCATTAGGGGTAATTACCATGAATATCCACACGTTGAGGAAAATAAGACAAATGTGGTAACCATTCTTTACTGAAGCATGCCACTTCCTGCACTGGGGACTGGGGTCTATAGTCCCATGCATTCCTTTCTCTGATCTGCTGGGAACCACGCAGGAAACTCCCAACAAAGTTGATCTTGATCTTGTCCTTTCATTCCTAAGAGCCTTGCACCACTAAGAAGGCTGAACGCATATTGAGTTATTCATTTAAAATTGCTGATTGACTTTATAATTTCATCCATACAATGTATTACTTTAACAAAAAATTATAATAAGGAAAGAGTAATGTATCTTACACATATACATATGTTTCCTTTTTATTACAAATGTAAATGAGCCCTAGTCAGTATGGCTCCTTTGATTGAGCACCATCCCATGCACTAAATGGTTGCCAGTTCAAGGTTTATAGATCATCAGCCTGCAGACCAAGGCTCCTGGGTTTGATTCCAGTCAAGGACATGTACCTTGGTTGTAGGCTCCTCCCTAGCCCAGGTCCTGATCAGGTTGTCTGCAGGACGCAACCAATCATGCGTTTGTCTCACATGGATGTTTCTCTTTGTTTTTCACTCTCTCTTCCACTCTCTCTAAAAAGATCAATGGAAAAATATTCTCAGATGAGGATTTACAAAAACAAAACAAAGCAAGCAAACAAAAAAGCCTTTGTAACAACATTCTTGCATATGCAGTATGTAATTGAAAATGCACTGAATGTTTGCTGAGTTTCAGTAAAACTATCCAAGCTGTCACGTGGCCTCTGGAGGAGGTCATTCATGGTCCACACAGGCTTCTGATGACATCACAGGAGAAAGGAGAAAACCATGGGAAGGAGGGTAGGGAGGAACAAGTACCTTTCAACCTAATATTAGAATACCTTCAAAAGATGATGGACTTTTTGCAAGATGTTTTATAATCAACTAGAGGCCTGGTGTATGAAATGTGTGCACTAGGGGAAGGGCGGGAGTTCCTCAGCCCAGCCTGTGCCTTCTCACAGCCCAGGAGCCCTCTGGAGATTTTCAATTGATGGCTTAGGTTTGCTCCTCAAGAGAAGTGAACCTAAGCCAGCAGTCAGACATCCTTAGTGCTGCCATTGTGCTCGCCAGCCATGAGCCAGACTTCTGGCTGAGCGGTGCTCCCCCTGTGGGAGCGCACTGACCACCAGGGGCAGCTCCTGCATTGAGCATCTTCCTCCTGGTGGTCTGTGCACATCATAGTGACCGGTTGTTCAGCCATTTGGTCAATTTGCATATTAGCCTTTTATTATATGGAATTTTATTTTATTGTTTCAATGGTACAAGACAGCAACTTGACATTATATTTTTAGATCTCAAATGAATGCACCACTATATTAAAAACTATGAGAAATTTGTTTCAAGTAATAAATATATTAGAAACACCCATATGCTTAGTTACTGGTTACATATCTCTGCATCTATCATTTCCATTTTTAAAATTTACTAATTGGGTACTTGGATCTCACATTTTATGCTCTTATATCAATATGTGCTTATTAACTTAAAATACCATGTTATTGGTCTTTATCAAAAAGTTCATGAAACCAATTTTGAAATTGCACAGTTGTTTTTGAATGCTCTCACTTATATTTCCAAATACTCCTCTGCAAAGAAAACCATCCGTGATTATCCTAGAAGAACCATGGTAATCTATCTTTGTAAGAATGGAAACTTGAAATGTACTTTTACTTTTTTAAAACATCTCAGTGGAGAACTGATAAATATGAAAGATAGCCATAATGAAAATGTCACATTTTGTTAAAAGAACTTTGAGTGCCTTGAGAAGGTAATATTAGTATACATGATCGTGGGGTATAGCAGATGGACACAAACGTATACATTTTCTAAAATTTAGCTTCAGAAGTTCTGCACAATCAAGTGTAAAAATGATTCATGACACAGATGGGAAGAAAAGAAAAATGATGGATTATAGGAATTAGCCCATCAAAGGTCTGCCTCTAGGACACATAAATAATCATCTGCAATCTCTAGAAATTACACTTGAAATCTGAGAACTAGAAAATTTTACAAAAATGTTTATTTGTAATATTGGGAGCTATGGTATAAGTGTTATTGGCTTTTAAAAAAAGTGAGGAAATATTCTATTTTATATTTCTGCCTACAATAATTCAATTTTGATAATTTCTAAATTAATTGTAGTTTCAAATATAACAGAGGTTTATTGTTGTAAAAGTGAAGTGTGTGTGAAGAGTGTATGTGTATATGTATTTAATAAGTTTCATTAAAAAAATTCATTATGGTAACAATCAGAATCTTCCAAATTTATATAAGAAAAACAATGCAGACTTGAGTTTCTGCTAAATGATCATGAGTTTGGAATTTTGTTTCACAGGCTCATTGGCATTAAGCAACATGCATAACAAACAGTCCTGTTTTTAAGGATGCCAGATTCTTAATCATTATAAAAATGAGCAATTACATTCTCTCTTCTAAAATTAAAGCTTTGATTGAAATTAAATACATTAGAGCAGGCTCTTTCTCAAAGATACTGTCTGTCAACATCAGTACTTCATTGTAACACTCCTGAGAGTTCTGGACTAATTTTGGCTTACTCAGAGAACATTCTGCGAGCCATTTTCTTCAATTGTATGTTCCCAACAAATTGAGCACTTGTTTTTGGACAATTTCTGAAGCTCATCTTGTTCACTTCTGAATGAGCCAGGAGCTGAAATCGTATGTATTGACCCGTAAGATGATGGATCAATGGAATTGAAACTAAGTTCCCACTTGAACTGCACACCCACATCTTACTGAGCAAGGTTCATCCATCCCAATGCCTTGTTTAACATGTTTCAATGATGGAATCTGTGATCTCAGACAGCCTGCTAATGATGTGACCTGAAACAACTCATAAGCATGTAGCAACGTAGAGATTTTGCAAATTAAAAATCTGTTCTTTTCAAAACTTAATTGTAACTAGTATGTCTAATTATTTAAAATCAAAACATCTTTGTTATGCCCGCTCTGAGTAACTTCATTCCAGGAATAAAGAAAAAGAAAAGAAAAGAACATACTAATTCCTGAAGTAGATTGCGTACGGTACATTAGCAAATAGAAAACTTGTCAACCGATAAGTAACTCACCATGGAAACGTATCATCAAAAAGTTCATATCCGGTTTATTAGAATAGAACTGTGGTGTGATGTTTGGAAATTAGGGAGAGAGAATGATATTGACTGAAATGTTGAAACTATGACTTATTATCCTAATTACTCATCAGTTCTATCAATTGGCCTCTTTTTTCCCCCAGTAGGTAATGGTTCAGAAGAACCCAGTCAGTCACGGTCCTTCCCTGCCTGGGTACCATGTACTAACTCCGTGGTCGGAAAACTGTGGCTCACGAGCCACATGTGGCTCTTTGGCCCCTTGAGTGTGGCTCTTCCACGAAATACCATGCCCCTGGATGAGTCTATTTTGAAGAAGTTGCCTTAGAAGAAGTTTAAGTTTAAAAAAATTTGGCTCTCAAAAGAAATTTCAGTTGTTATACCGTTGATATTTGGCTCTGTAGACTAATGAGTTTGCCAGCCATTGTACTAACTCATTGGGTGGTGGCTAGAACAAGCTCAGATTCAAGTCCTTCTGATATGGGCAACACATGTGTTATGCCCTTCAGGTGGGACTGCATCAGTTTAGGGCACATTCATCTGCAAGTGAAAGGAAGCCCGCCTGGCAGTGGCTTACCCCTACAATATACACTGTTTGCCGAACAAAAAGGCAAGTGGCTCTGTGATGACTGGGCAGCCTCATGGTAGTGGGGCCCGAATCAGCATCTCTGATTCTCTTGCATTTCGCTTATGGTTGCAAAGTGGCGTCCAGGTGTCATACCCTCACTTAGGGCATCTCAGGGCAGAGAGCCGAGTTCCTCTATTTTAGAGAGAAGGAAACATCTCCCACAATCCCCAGCAGCTTGCCCCTCACAGCCTGTGTGTGTGACTGGGTCACAGGGCCACCCTCCGTGTCAGTGTGTTGGGAATGAGGGCACCTGGCTCTCTGGCTGCTGGGGTTGGAAGCTGGTAGAAGAGATAGGGGTTAGGACTGGCTGGGAAGTAGCCATTCCTACAGCAGTGCAGACAAGCCAGGGGGTTTTTATATAAATGGAATTAGTTTCTTGAGAATAGCAAGAAAATGGTCACTGGATTCCTGAACTGCTAAATGAAACATGCATAACTGATTTCCCTTCTTTGCAGCTGCTCTGCCTTCACAATCCATCTCTCTGTCTATCGGCAGCTCCAGATCCATCATCCTCAGAATATAAAACCCTTCTTATTATTTTTACTTGTCCCATGCTTACTGGTCCTTCCTGGCCTGTCTCTAATACTTTTTGTTTTCATTCCTTCCTTTGCTGTGACTTTTTGATTTATCTGATCACTGGAGGTCTCTATGAGGAGATGGCGGATATTTATTTATCTATATATTTCCGAAGCTCTGGGCAGCGATGCCATGTCACACAATTTTAGGAGAGTCATTCATTTCCATGTGCCATGCATAGCCTCTGTGGCTGGAGGTGACAGCACTAAATTTAGGCCACAGAGAAGTGGCTTCATTGAGAAGACACCATTTTAAATTTCTCTTTTGAAAAGAAATTTATTTTCAGCAGTATCTCCCGTGGCCACTTCCTTGTCTTAACTCTTTATTACATCTCCCTTGAACATTGCAATGGCCTCCTAACTGATCTTCCTGTCACCAGTTCTTCCTCCCTGCAAAGATCTATATAAATAACCTGGCACCAGTGCTCACCATATACCTTTAGTGGCTCCCCTCTGTATACAAAATAACCTCTAAACTTATTGGGGTGGCACTGAGGTGGTTTTTCAGAGCCTGGGCCTATGTTACTTAGGCCCCATCTCCATCTGGCTCCTGCCAAGCTGATCTGCTTACGATTCCCTTCCTGACTCCTGGGATTTCCCATCTCTGTTTCTTTACTCATCTCACTCCTGCTGCTGGAATAACGTCCAGCCGTCAGCATCAATCCTTTCCATCTCTAATGGATGGTGGGCATGTCCTCTGGCTAGTATGTACCCTCTGTTCTTGGAGGAATGGCACCCCAATCTTTTGGGAAAGACTACAAAGCAATAGTTATGTGCTGCTGGGTTGATGATCAATCAAGACGAGATGTCCTTTCTTGCCAAGGGTGTACCCAAGCCAGGCCAACCGCTCCATGCATGAGCATCCCTCTCAGTGTGTCCTGTTGTTCATATTGAATTCATCGGCCTCTCCTGTCTTGGTTGTGACCCTACTCATTTCTGGGTCCAGCACCTATAGGAACAGGATTTGAATGCCCTTGTTTTGTCCTCTGCTTTTACTTATCCTTCTCTTTTCCCTTCTACCACTTTGTAGCTCTTACCCAGGACTGACTCTGTGTTAAGTTCCTTCTTCATCACTCCAGGCTATTTCATTACCTCTACATACACACACACACACACACACACACACACACACACACACACACACACAGACACACACGCTCATACACACACACTCATGCACAAACATTCACACACATATACACACTCTCACACACATTCACACACACTGTCACGAACACACATACATTCTCTCATACACCTACACTCTTACACACACCCTCACACACAGACATACATACTCTCACACCCATACACACACCTTTAGGCAAGCAGTTGGTCTCCTCTCTACTCCATAGGGGTTCTCTTGTCCTTTCATTGAGTCTCTGGGTGGAACAGGGTGTTTAGATCCCCACAGGAAGTAATTTCCACAGTCTATGAGTGTACACAGAGCCTGGCACTAGAGATATAGGACGTGCATTCAGCAAGCATGCAGGTTAGTGGCACCTCAGAGAAGCACAGTACAGAAGAACATTAATACAGATGCCTGAGCCGGGTGCTGAAAGACCACCAGCAGGGTCTGATAGAAAGAGAAGCAGTGACTGATGGTGGGCAAGGGACCCAGCTCTGTGACATGTACAACGTTTATAACCTCTCTGTGGTTCCTTTGTATCATCTGTCAATGGGGCTGGCGATGGAACTGGTTTTATGAGGAAACATGAGTGCATGCATGCACATTCTTAGAAGTGTCCTGCATGTAGTACCTGCTAACTAAAGGAAAGAATATGAACTGAGTCGTCATGAAAGATGAATTGTTTTGTTTTTTTTATAAGGCCAATAAGGAAGACATGAGTGATTCAGAAAGAGAAAATGGTGTGCCAGTTTCTGAAAACTTCTTTAAAAAACAGGTGGCCTTGGCCCTATATCCCCCCCCTCCTTTTGTCTCTTCTTCCATCCTTCTGCCTGGAAAGAAGATGTAAAAGCTGGAGCTGGAGCCATCATCTTGGACCATGAGGGCTATTGGAGCAGTGAGTGAGAAAGAGTCTGGGTTTCCTTTCATGGAATAGAGTCACACGTCCAGCCTTGGATTGCCTGCCTCTGGATTTTCTTACAAGACAAGAACCAGCTCTCTCATTTAAGCCATTGAAATTGTGTATCTCTGTTCTCACAGACAAATCTAACCAAGAGGTGATAAGGTAGGGTGGTAGGCCATGCAGTAGATTGGAAGCAAATTGTGAGGGTAATTATGGGCCAGCAAAGGAGTTTAGATTTCAGTGGGTCAGCAACCAAAGTTTCCCAGAAGAGAGGAGCACAATTTGATTTAGAAGTAAGTAGGATGTCACATAGAAGAGAGCCTGTGGGAAAGGCAATATTGACAACAGACTAGGGAGGAAGGGAAGGTGAGAGAAGTGAGACCTGAAGCCCAGGCCACAATATACAGACCACATTCATGGGGATCCCTTACATAGACTCATGGGATTCGCTAGAAGTAAAGAGAAGAGAAGTGAAGTACAAAGGCAATGTCCCCGTTGAGACCCCTGCTATGGAAGGACACAGGGCAAAGGCACATGGGGAGATAAGTTGTGGGGTGAGAGGCCGCCTCCTGGGATGTTTCTCTCTATAGCCCCATTGGCTTTCACTAAGGTGCAGCCCATCCAAAGCAGTGGCTGCTCCATCCTCTCCATGGTGGTTGTACAGCTGCCCAACTCTGTTTGCAGGGACCAAGTCTCCTACCCTGACCACTGTGGGCTTCCGCTGAGGATGCAGTGACCCAGCAGCATGAGCTGGTAAGGAAGGACACTGAGCCAAGGGGTGCCTGAGTGAGTAAATGTGAGAATAAAATTGGCCAGCTGCACAGTGCCCATCGGTATATATTCAGAGGGATTGCAGCAGCTTAAGCTTCAGGAGAGTTCAGGTGAAGGAAGGCTGGGGAAAATGGATCTGGAGTCTGGAGGCAGGACCACCAAGCACTGAGCCTGACAGTGAGTGGGCTGCCAATTAGAATGGGCTGCACCTACGGAAGGGGGGGGGGGGGGGATGTGATCCACAGGAAATCAAACCATAAACTTGGTTGATCATGCTGGGTCTCATGCTCAGGGTACCACAAGGATCTCCAGAGTCCACCCTATGTGGGCTAAGGGGCCTCTGGCTTTGTATGCTGGTTAGGCTGACTTGGGAACTGGTCAGACCACAACCCACAGGTCAGCCTTGTAGTTTGAGGGTCTACAGAAAGGTGAGGTCTGATGACTAATAAATCATAAGAGTACTTGGTTCATTTGCTTTTCTGGAATATTCAGAGAACAATTAATACATGTGCTAAAGTTCATGGTGAAATGTTTAGCAAAAATAAGGCACAATATATGCAATACATTATGAGTTTTTAAACAAAGATATAGGCACGTAGATATATGAAACTTTTTTAAGGCCCTCACAAAATCCCCTCCATGTGTACCTGAGATCCTCAGGGAGGTCTACCTGCATTTCAAAAAAATCCTCTGCAGTAATTACTGGGTCTGTGGCTTAACAAGGATTTTCATAGATCATATGGTTTTTATTTAGCATAAATGACTGTGAAAGAGCTACAAGAGAGCATTGTACAGCAACGGAAAGCATATCAATGGGGGGGGGGGGGAAAGAGAACTTTGTGTGTTCTTATTCTTTTCCTTTTCTTTAAGTGAGACCCAAATACTAGACTTTTTCTCATCAATTTCTTATTTGTGCCCCATATATCATCCTTTGTTCTATTAATGAGTGCGTAAGAAAGCCTGTAAGACCATGCTTCCTTAGGCACAATTTCCTCAAACAAGGTGGTTGGGGACAGTTTTAATAAAACATTTATTCTGGTCAGTGAGCTGCTCCTGGTGTAATCAGCACATCCAGGAATGGATGTTAAAGACTTTAAGTCAGGCCTCAACGTTGTGTTGTAATTCTTTAAAAGTCTTTAAAGACTTATCAGTCTCAGTTCTAATATCAGGCAGGAAAGTAAATACCCATTTTCTCTTTGCCAGTATTAACCAACAGCAATTTGTCCCAACACTTAAGAAGTTCTTCCTGTAAAATCACTTTGATTAATGCTCAAGTCCTCATAACTGGACCAGACCTCAATGTTGGCTTACACATTTAAACAGATAGTATTTAGATCTGGTCCTGTTTTCCTCATTCCCCCTGCTCTCCATCTCTGTCAGTAAAGACAGCAGCTCATGGGACACTAAGGTGATGGGAAGAAATTGTTCTACGCTAGCAATAGCAGCTGCAATTTATTGAGTCACTAACATAGTTCTGGAGCCATGCAGGGCAAGTCTCATTGATTTTCTTTTATTTTAACAACTGTTCTGCAAAGTAGATATTGTTAGGCTCATTAAAAAAGGGAACTGAATGTACAGAAAGTTAAATAACTTGCCAAAGAGACACAGCCAGCATTGGCTGAGCCAGGCTACAAAAGAGGTTCTCTAGGCATCTTCCCCTGCCCCCCACTATCTGATCCATCTACAACCTCAGTGTGCTCCGGAGGTAAATAAAGTGGGGGGAGGGGAGAGGCAGGAAGTTGGGGGCTGTTTCATGAGACATATGTTGCCTCTGTAATTTTTGAATCCATTATAATTAAATATTTTTTAACTGATCCCCTTCTCATGAAGGTATAGTGTGTACCTTTATCCCATTGTATTCCCAACAAATAGCAAAGCATCTGATGCATAGCAGATGCTCAATGAATATGGATATCTCTTTTAGGAAGAGTAGTTTTGAGTAGAACCTCTATCATAAAAGAAACCAAATCATCTGGTTTTTCTGTCCGGCACTGGTGTACCCTTACTTCCAGTAATGCTCCCCGCACATGTTGTCCTGCTATGGTCTTCACACCAGAACGCTTCCTTCCATCTTGGCTCAGTCTTGCTCATCTCATTGTATGGCACTTCCTTTTTCCCAAGAAGGACCTCCTCCATCTGAGGTCTTTGTCTCTCAGCTGTTTCCAAACTTTTCACTTTGCTGTTGCTCTTTGAAAGTGCATTCTGTATCCTGGGTGCAAACCGTGTCTTCCTGAGGGCTGCCAGCCTCTCCACAATGGGTGAGGAGGAGAGGACATACACCCAGCGATGTGCCTGTAAACCAGCTCTTTGGAAAAATATAAAGGAAAACTAAAAAGAATAAGAGAGAGGCAGCCCATGGCGTAGCTGATAGGCCTCCTTGTTCTGAATGTAATAGTTAGCCAACACAGGTATGTTACACATGGAAGGACTCAGATGAGCAGGGAGAAAGCAGACCCTGGTGAAGAGAAGAGGCATCTCCCTTAGGGGTCCCCAGAGGGGCTGGGTGGCCCAGGATGACAGGGCTAAGGCTCATCAAGAGGCAGCAGCTGCTTTCCTTAGTCTCCACTTTCAGATCCTACCCATGCCCTCCCTGGAGGGCACCACCACCGTCCTCTGAAAACCAGCCCCTCCTCTCTCTGTTACACCAGACAATGGCAGCTTTCGGATGTAAAATTCAGAAAGGCTAATTCAGGAGTCAGATTTCAGCTTGCTTATTGCTATGTCATTAGTTTAAAAATTGTTTCTGTCAATAATCGTTGTCAATATTCCTAGAACATATGGAAATACTCTCTAAAGATAAGGAGAGTACATCACACAAAAGACAATACAATTTTTCATTTTATTTCTCAAAATAATCTATAATTCTGACTCAATTGCCAATTTCGATTCCTTTGCCTGAGGGTTATCGTCAATTGTAAGTAAATGAATTGTATCCCTTTTCAAATGGTTTGTCTGCACACTTGACATTTGAAACAGGATTTGTTTTTTTGGGAGGGGAGGTGGTGGTAATTCTGTTAACACTGGGTGAAGTCCTAAATGGTTATATTACCGTATTTTTCGGACCATAAGACGCACCAGTTTTCAGAGAAGGGAAATGAAGAAAAAAAGATTCTGAAACAAATAGTGTCCTAAAATATTTTATGTGCATTAAAACCCAACATCACAGTCATAAACACATGTAATCAACCCTGTAAAGTAAACAGCAGCATTTAGAACCATTTTAGAGCCGGGCAAGCACACAGAGACCACACAGAGCCGGGCAAGTAAAAAAACTTTTTTTTAAAAGTATATGTGTAGGCTATTGTATATTTGGACCATAAGACGCAGGGACTTTCCCCCCACCACTTCTGGGGGGAAAAAAGTGCGTCTTATGGTCCGAAAAATACGGTATTTATTTGCCTTTCAGTAAGTCGTTAGACTTGGTTTTTATAGTTTTACATATTTTCCTTTAATATGTTTTATTAGGCTATTACGTTTATTCATTAAAAGGTGTGCTTCCTTAGAATTCTTCACCCTCCATAAAATTTGCCCTATAAAGAAGAATGTGTATCCCTGGTGGCTTACAGGTGCTGGTAATTATTGTTATTTAATTTCTTAATTATGTGTCTCTTTTCTTAAGTGCTCTGTGGGTTCCTCTCTTTAAGGATCCAGGTTAATGAGGCACTTTGGCCTCTGAGATGGCTGTTATTGTAAGGAGCAATTCTCCCACTTCGTAGGAATTATCTCCATCAGCTTTCACATTAAGCTAGGAAATGGAGCCCTCTTGGTGGGGAGCTCTGTAAAGTCCTCTGCTGGAATTCTGTAGAGCAGCGAGATTTTCAACTGGTGTGGCACAGAAATTTTTAAAACATGCACTACCTGACTATTTCGTCTGGGACACTGACCTCTTCCTTTAGATTCTCAAAAGTATGACCGCAGCAAACACAACAGATCTGTCTTGAATCATAAATATATACGTCATGTAAAAGAGTTGCATCTTATAGTTCCTATCATATAATAAAGTTGTTCCTGATTGGTTAAATCTTGGTATCAGAAATCTTTATGTACAAGTATAGGTGCACTGATATTTTAAAAAATCACTTTGGAGCAAAAAGGGTGGGTAATCACTGTTACTCTTATTGTTTGTAAATCAATCTAAATTATACATATTTTTTGTCAGCTTGGCAAAAAAAATATATTTTTTGGTGTGCCACAGAATTTTAGAAATTAGTTTATGTATGTCATGAGATGAAAAAGGTTGAAAATTGCTGGTGTATATTAAGAAATGTGTGGGAAGCACAGTGAGTGTTTCCCCCCTGAGTTAGTATGTTCCCTTATGCTCGGATTAAGCATTCCAGTCCTTCGAGTCGGGATTGAGAGAATATTGTGAAGTAGGTTTAGAGTTGGTCCTAATCATTCCTTCACTCTGGGGCTCGCAGCTGTTTCTGAGGCCCCAGCAGACTCTCACTAAACATCGTAACTTATTCCTTTCTTAGCCCTGAGCCAACAGGCCTTGCAACAAATAAAATCATCTCAGAATGAATCCACTGGTTGGTGTGTTAACCATTCCTACTGTACACATTTTAGGCTGTAAAAAGTCATAAGCCTTGCGATTTCAGATGAATTAGGAAATTTTGTGTTTGTTTGTTTGTTTTTAATAATTTTTTTAAAAGAATGATCCAGAGAGAGATGAGAGAGGCTTGTTTGAGCTGAGTTGCATTTGTATGAGAGATTGGCAGTTACCATTATGGATGCTAATGTTTTTCTATGAAAAAAACACAAAACCTCCCAATTCATCTGAAATGGGCAACAAAATTCTACTTTCAAAATATATTACATAAGAAATACATTAAATTACATGCATCTTAAAATTACATTGTACTGTGTAAGATATATTTTTGGATAACATAAGTGCTCTTTTAAAATAAATTATATTACTACAACAGTGAAATTGTGATGACTATTACTGATACAGTCAACAGCTGGTTTGGCTCAGTGGATAAAGTGTTGACCTGCGGACTGAAAGGTACCAGGTTTGATTCCAGTCAAGGGCACAATTCTCTTTCATCATTGATGTTTCTATCTCTCTCTCCCTCTCCCTTCCTCTCTGAAATCAATAAAAATATAATTTCAAAAAGATTCCAAAATACTTAAAATACTTGTGAATTCATTTAAGCTCCTGGTCAATGTTTTTCCTTTAAGTAATATTCAGGGTCTTAGAAGGAAATGTATTAAAACTTAAAGTTAACAATTATCAATGTATTAGTTCAGGAAATAAGGATAACTTCAACATAATTTATTTTATGTTAAATAGCTCTTAAGTGTACTAGTATAATCCATTGTTATGTAACCTATAGTTATTGTAAATTAGAGTGTTTATTTATCTAATTTATTTTATTTGTTAGTAACCATTTTAAATCTTACATAATATACTTTTATAGAGACTGTGAACACTTATTAGAATGACTATATCCCACCACTACGCATAATCTTCTTTTTAAAAAAATATATATTTTATTGATTTTTTACAAAGAGGAAGGGAGAGGGATAGAGAGTTAGAAACATTGATGAGAGAGAAACATCGATCAGCTGCCTTCTGCACACCTTCCACTGGGGATGTGTCTGTAACCAAGGTACATGCCAGAATTGAACCTGGGACCTTTCAGTTTGCAGGCCTATGCTCTATCCAGTTTCAGCACCACCCATACTTTTCAATGGGGACTCACGTGCAGAGAGATGCAGTGATGTGCTGAACACCACAGGGCTCTTCATGGTGGCAAACTGGCTCACACTTTAGTCATTCTAATGTCGCAGTCAGCATTGCTCTTCTGCATCCTGCGAACTTCTTTAAGGGAATGGATTTGTGTGGGATTTTTTATTTTCTTTTTACCTCATACACTTATTAACACTTGTAAAGAAAATTAAATGCTGTTTTAATGTAAATGATGGAAAAGTATTTTATATGACCCAAACTACTCTCTAAAGGAAAAATCAACAACATGACACAAGTTGATTAAAGAAAAAAATGTCACTGATTTTTTTCCTCTTTCTGGGTATCTATATATGAAAGCCTAAATGAATGAACAAATGAATGACCAGTGGATTGGTCACTATGATGTGCACTGACCACCAGGGGGCAGACGCTCAACTCAGGAGCTGGCCCCTGGTTGTCAGTGTTCTCTCACAGCCAACCTCCTGTGGCCAGCCAACCTCCCTGATCCCTCCCTGAGCTAGCCAGCCCCAATTAACCTGGATCACTAGCCAGGCTGAGGAATTTGTGCCATGGGCCTCTAGTATATGGAATAAAAAGAATGCAGCTTCCAAGTGGTATGGCTGAAATTAAGCAGTTCTAAAGGAGGAATGAGGTGATCTCTAAACACTATTGTCTTCCCAGCTGAGATCCAGAATTGAGGGGAAAATATCGTTAGCAAGAAAAGGACAACCTGTCATTATAATTGGTTTCATAATTTCTAGAAATTCCTAAATGCTCCTGAAACTAATGCACAAGTTTTGAAGAGAGAAGTGTAATACTGTTCTTTTTATATAATGACTAAAATATTACCTTCTTTTGTGTCCATTGAAAGGAATAGCATGTAATTTAATGCTGGTTATTTCCTAAATCAATGGTTGCCATGAATAGTCCTCAGATCAGCAGTGTTAATGTAAGCTGGAACTTGTTAGAATTCTGTCCCCACCTCAGGCTTGAGGAATCAGAGAGGCAGATTTTAAGCAGCCCTCCAGGCAATCAGTGTCCACTAAAGTCTGAGAATTGCCCTAAATCATGCGCATAGACCCAATGAAGCTTTTCTGAAGACTGTGTGAGATGAGAGTCATAGCATTCAGCTGGACTTCATGCATTTAGAATGCACAATGCCGATGCTTTTCTGCTTTCTAATTTATGTGGAGCTATAAAGTGAAAACCATGCTGATACCTTCCTCACCATGGGACTATTGATGTGTCTGCAATGATGGTTGGAGAGAATTTTCAGCACATAAAAAATAAAATAAAATAAAAAAGGGCATGGAACAGCAGAGGGGTCATACCACTGGACATTGCCCCATTATCTAGAATTTTCTAGAGCTTTTCTCTGATGGTCCTCCTCCCCACTCAGAAATGATACATAAAGTACATAATGAAGCAGAATTTAATCCAGCATAGACTAACATGACTAGAATGCATATGTTTGTAGCCATACTGGTAACAAGTTGGGAGCTCTGTGAAAAGAGGAATAGCTGGTGCACTAATGTTTGTGTTGCTGAAGTTGTAGTTTCAGTTATCTACAGCCATGTGCCTCATAGACATTTTGGTCAATGACCTATGGTCCCATAAGATTACAAAAGAGCTGGAAAATGCCTATTACCTAGTAATGCTGCAGCAGTCCTAACGTCATAGCAAAAACACATTATTCACGTGTTTTGTGATGACGCTGGTGTAAATAAACCTATTGCACCACCAGTCATGTAAAAGCAGAGCACGTACAATTGTGTATACTTCATAATACCTGGGAATAATAAATGATTGTGTTACTGGCTTATGTATTTACTATACTATATTTTAGTAATTATTTTAGAGTGCACTTTTTCTAGTTATCAAAAGTTTACTGTAAAATAGTGTTCTGTATTATGTTAGGAGCAAGCTCATGTGTCTTGTGTTTACTGTGTCTCGTGATTTCATCATTTTCTCTTGTGCTTGATGTAGTCTCCTGTTTTTCTGACAGTAACATGCTGTACTGGCTTGTAGCCTACACACTAGGCTGCACCATGTAGCTTCGGTGTGCAATGGGCTATACCATTCAGGTTTGTGTAAGAGCATTCTGTGATGTCTGCTTAATGACAAAATTGCCTAACAACACATTTCTCAGGCTGCATCTTCATCATTAAGTGGTGCATAACTATATTTCTTATTTAGGACCTGCAGTGGTTTTTCCCGTAATCTCCTGTCTGTTAGGTGTTTGGTATTATCAGTTGTTTCCCTCTCCTTTATTTTGCTTTCCCTTAGTATCTTTGTGAATGAGTTGCAGAGAGTGGAACAAGGTCAAGTTTATCTTGACAAGACTTTTGGTAGAAACTCAGAGGTTGGAATGAATCAATCTAAAAATAAAACATTCTATAAGACCAAGTAAAAAATGAATTAGAATTTGCCTCTGGATTCCTGATAGAATATGAAGTTATAAATCCAGCTCTCTCCTCTCTCTGTCTCTCTGTCTCTCTCTCTCAAGTACACACACACACACACACACACAAAAAACAAACAAACAAACAAACAAACAAAAAACCACAACAACAACAACACCTCTCTTTGGGTATAGACATTTTTAAAAAGTGGGAAAATTTTTTTAAAAAATTTAAAAAAATGGTTATAGAAATTTAGAAAAAGTGGGAGAAATTGCTGATATCTTGTACTTGAGGGAACTAAGAGAAAAAAAATAAATAAAAAAGTAAAGAGACACCTAAAGTGTCTTCCTTCTTCCAGATATCAGTTACTCAAATTCTCCAGGGAAAGTTAATGGATGATGAGCCAGGTTAATCAAGTTTGTTGAAGAAATTTTTAAAAAATTGTGTGTCAACAATCATTCTTACTGGCCATTAAAAGGACACAGGTGGAAAGTGGGCTAGAGGACTCCCAGAGAAATGTTAAAGTAAGAACCACCAGCTCTCAGGTAAGAAGGCCACTGAGAAACAAGGACAACTGGGGAAGGATACTGCCCTGAGGCGCAGGAACTGCCTGCAGGATGAGAAAGGGAGATGAGCTAGCTCCCTCTTCTTCCTGTTTCCTGTACGCTATAACCTTTTGGAAAGTGGTTTTGTGAATATAGACTAAAATTTCTTTGGATTCAGATCTACGATCCCTCCAAAGCTCAGATGACAAAAATACTGCAATCTATGCCTCCTGCACAAGTAACATGGGACCTAGAAAAAGGCCACTTTTCTGAATTCTGATGAGGCAAATCATTGGGAGGAACTCTAAACACACAGTTATCAATCTAAGTTCTCCAGGTAAACAGAATCAAGAGAGAGATAATTGTTGTTGGGTATATAGATGAATAGGTAGAGATTGTTTTTAAGAAATTGTGGGGGCTGGCTAGTCCATAATCTGTAAGGAAGGTGGCAAGCTGGAAAATCAGGCAAGGCTGATCTTGCAGTCAGTCTTGAGTCTGAAATCCATAGGGCCGTCTAACTGATGGAAAACTCAGGCTGGGTTTCTATGTTACAGCCTTCATTTAGAATCCTTCTTCTAGAATCTAGAGTAAATCTTGTGTTATGCTCCTAACACCTTCAAGTGATTGGATGAGGTCTACCCTTTTTTATGGGTAATGCTTATTCAACTGATTTTAAATGTTGATCATCTATATAATTAAAGCATAATATGCTAATTAGACTGGACGTCCTTCCAGATGACTTTTCAGATGAAATCAGAGCTGTGAGGGAAGCCCAGGTCCCAGGTACCAGAAGAAAGCTGATGCTGCCAGCTGGGGGAAGGCAGGCCTACTCTTGCATGGACTTCATGTGTCGGGCTTCTAGTATCTACATAATATCTTCACAGCAAAATCTAGGCTAGTATTTGATCAAACATTTGAACACCACAGTCTAACCAAGTTAACACATAAAATTAACCATCACGTACAATCAAATCTCCTGACACTTTCCCCATATTTCTGGAAGACATGCTGCCAAGACACTGTCTGGACTCCCATTAATAATTTAGTGGGACAGTTAGTAGAGAAAGAGGACACTCATTTTGTGAGTCAATAGTTTGAAAGTTTGGGGTTTTTGCTTTGAGATGCTAGCTTCTGTAAGGTATTCAATTTCTAAGCACAGTTATGAGATTAACTTTGGATGTTTCTGTGATGAGTACAAGGGCAGGCAGCCCCATTTCCCCAGTCATGGAGACTCTGTTAGTTATTATAGTTATTTCCTGGGAAAGCTCTTCCATGGGAATGGATTTCAAGGAAGCTTGTCTGGTTTTCCAAGACACAGAATTCCACTCTATAGGGAATTCACTGAGAACCTGGGAAACATCAAATCTCACTCAGTCTGACTTCACATGAAACTGTTGCCAGGGAAGATAGTTATCTGACACTAAGGATCTTCATATGTAAAACACAAAACATGAAGGTCATTATAAAATGCTGTGAACTCCATCATGTAAGGAGCCTCCACAAAAGGCTCAGAATGGCAATGTCTTATGCATGTGCAGTGAATAAACTTAGTTTCTGCTTGTAGGAACCATCTGGTCAGAAGAATACTGCCTTTGGCTAGTACAGGATCAATTAAAATTGTGGTTCTGGACATAGGTATACAGCTAGACTAAATATTAGGCAAAGCTCAAGATGGACACAAAGCGAATGAGGTTAGCACAGCACTAGGAATGGGAGAGCCATGGGAGAGTGTTAAAAGGCTCTGGAGGGCCCTTAACCACAGTGAGTTTTCAGGGGAGTGGGTGTACATTGGCTTTAATGTGAAGTAGTAGATTTACTTTTATTTCTTGAAAAAAAAATTGTCATTTTACACAAACCCAAGGTACATGGCTGCTTTCTGGAAGGATGCAATTTATAAAACAGAATTTCTGCACTTGCCAATTTTAGCAGGTGCAAAGAAACAAAGAAATAAACACAAACTTTCCACGAATGAATGCTCCCTAGTCTTCTTAGTGAGAATCTCTTGCAGCTTGATTATTGGTCTTTAGTATTCAGCCTCACATATTCTTCTGGGTAGGAGTAGTTATAAAAACTCCATGGTAGCTCAACAACCAAAGAAATAGAGCTACTTAATGGGATCCCACAGGTAATCTTATAAAAAAGGATTTTGTGTTGCTTACAGGATAGCTTGGATCTTTCTACAAGGATTGTATCAGCATTCTGCAATTTATTTGTTTCTTTCGTGGGTATGAAAAGGAGAAGCTGGACAGCCACCACCATTAAATGCTAGCGAATGGTTTTATGGGAGAGCTTGCAAAAAAGACCAATATTGTATCTCATGAAATAATCAGGGATTCTTTTTTGGCTTCATATAATTTGTTATTACAGAGGTTTCATGGCTCCCACTGGGGTTATCTGAACTCTTTTATGTTCTCTTAAAATCAGAATATAATGTGCCATTTAAAATCATACTCTGGGGTTTTCTCTTTATTTTATCAATCAAAGAATTACATAAACAACAACATACACATGCAGGCATGTGCCAAACTGATGCGTTTATTGCCTACATGTAGCTCTTTCTCGACTTTTTCAATTTACCTGCTCAACACCTGGGACTAAAAATCAAACCTAATGTGACGGTACTCTCACCAGCGAAATGTGGGTAAAAATTATGAGTGTTAACAATATTTCAAAATACACAAGAAATTGAATTTACTTTCCTCTCTCACGTCCTCATACCCAACTTCCATCTCTTGAGTTTTATTCTCATTTTCACCAAAATATGATGATATTCTTTTATATTTAATGTGAGAGGGTTAAAAGCTGGATTGGGAAGGCCCACAGCTGTGAAACACTGTTCTTAGGAATCAGCTGATGCACAAGAGGTCTTGCATCAGCTGTAGGTAAGCCTACAAATACATTTGGGAGTCTAACTTATTTGCATATTAAAGAAAATCTTCGTATTTTACTGCTGCAAGACACCCCTTATTGAGGAGCCATAGAGTCATCCAGGATCCTACACATTCTGATGAAGCATATCCTATTCTTGCTCAAGGGGAACAGGTAATCAAAATCAGAAAGCCTAATTTAGTGTGTGTGAGCCATTTCCAGCCTATCTGAGGCATAATCTATTTTCTTTCTGTTACATGTTGTCCCTGGCCAGGACAGTCTCATCAACTTTTATGGCTGCATAAATCTATTTATCTATTAACTCAGTTGTTCACCCACTCTTTGAACACTTGTTGAGTCACCATTAAAGATAGTTTATATACCAAGAATTACCCAATCTTTAATTTTATTTTTAAATGCCCTACTTATAACTAGACTGATATTTATAGCAGCCTGCTAGAGCATTCCCTTTTATGAGTTATCAAATATTGGATCCAACATGCCCCAAGCTAAGGGTGCCTTTAGGGCCAAATCTCTGTGTTCCCTGTCTTGGTTGGAAGCTTTGCTGGACATGAGCAGGCTGGAAACTTCAGAGCCTGCCAACATTATCCTCTCCTCATCAATTAAATTTGTTATTTCAATAGTCTTTTCCCTATTCCTTCCCTCACTCCTCTCTTCTTCCCCTTCTCCTTCCCTCTTCCTCCTTATCCCCCTCTTCATCTATTCTTTATCCAGTCTTCTTCCATTTTCTCTATTGCCTCAGGGCCCACTTATATCATAGATTGGGTGGAAAAAGGCACATTTTACATGTAAGGATCTTTTGTATCTGCTCCCTCCATCTATACTACATTTCATGTTATTTGCTACTCTCTTCCCCTTCATACTCCTTAGCTCCTGTCTTCCCCTAAGCTTCACTCCATCCCCAACCTGAACCTGTACTGTGTGCTTTGATCATGCAGGATTATGCCATAAATTCAAGATATTCTTTATAGTTTCATCCTCCTGTGTTTTGCTAATGCTTCTTTCTCCCTAAAAAAATCTCTGTCTAGCAAACTAGTCACTTTCTGGCCTGCCTCAAATATCCCTAAGTATGTGTTCAATGCCTACCACTGGCTATTTCTGAGGTCTATGCTGGAGGAGAAAGGATGATTATGGGCCGTCATAGTGCAGATTCTGTAGCCAGGCATAGAGGCATCGGTCACGTGCCCATCTCACAAGTACATGTGAAATTACAACTATGAAACGTGAGATGAAGGACGTGTATATGATGGTCTCAGAAATTACAGTAAGAAGGTTGGCATGGGCAGAGGTGTGGGAAGCACTTCTGAGGAAGCCACAATTGGGCAGATATATAGGAGGAAATAGGATTTAAGCAGGCAAAGAGAGGATGGAAAAGCATTTTTAATTAAAAAGAACAGTAGGGGTGTTTTGGAAGGGGGAGTAACACAGGTGTTTAAGAGTATGTCAGAGAGATTAAGGACAAGCTGTTTGTGGTCACATTCACCTGATCACATATGACCCTTGGCAAGTTCCTTCACTCCTTTAAGCCTCCATTTTCCCATTTTTATAATGATACTAATCATTCATTTGGCTGTTACTGAAATGAAACAATGTGTGTAGAGTTCTAAAACAGTGCTGATCACTCAATAAGCACTTGATAAGCAAACATCAGCCAGATTATTTCCAAAAAAGGAAGCATCACTAAATATAATGCTAGGATGGCATGGGCATAAGGCTGATTTCTTTCTGTGTAGACCTTAGTGTATGTAGGAGTCATTTAAGATGTCTCTTTAGTAGCTGATATAGAAATAGTTGATGGTGAATTAAATACACAAACACTCTTTCAAATCAGAATAAAAATGGGTTTATCGTATTATGGTAAATTGTCAATCTCATATCATGGTTTCACTGTAGCTGGCTGGTTTTAAATCTGCAATCTCAAATCAAAACAAACAAAAGCCTTGCTCCAGGAGCTGCAGAATCTTGAAGGAGGCATGTCAAAGTCGGCCATGTAGAGTCACTGGTGATTAATAAAAATCACAGTGTAACCCATGAACCATGAGCTCAGTAATCTGCTATGACAAGTTGGCAAGGACAAGCTGGTACTTTCTTTTTAGTCTTGTCACTTGAAAATCAATAAAATATTTCTGATAAGTAGATAGTTTATGTGTGAGGGGGTCATACACTAACATATTTGTTTTTTTATCCGTTCATTTTTTTTAGCCTAATTTGGAACTCAGAGGAATTCTAGTTTGATAAAATTATGAGAAGTATTTTTAAACTGAATAACAAATGAGTCACTCCAATTCCAATTTATCATATTCTTGAGTAATGAACAAAGAATAACTCAGCAATTCATGATTAATTACATACATGTCAAAGCAGAAGTTTTAAAATACTAACTTGTCATTAAAATATTCCCATTTTAAATTCAAATGTCCATGTGTATTATGACTTCTCTTTTAACATTTTCTGCCTCTTTCTTCTGAACTGAATTTTAAAGAATGGATGGTGGTAGTCTCGCTGACTATTCTTATATGTCATAGCTTTTTAATGACAAAAATTAAAATATAAATTTTTTGTCCTTTGATTTATGTACAAAACAATCCTATGATAACCTCCTAGTATTTTCAGTATAGAGTGCCCCGTGTGTGCCTCAAGTATTGTATCTCAGTCACCCTATGGGATTCCATTGAAATTAAAAAGTCAGCATAGGTATTTGGATTTACTCTGGAGGAGCCTGTCTTGACTTTCATAGTTGGTCTGTTTACAGATTGCCACAGTCCGCAATCCCTGACAAAGTCACAAAATGCTCCTGTGAAGGTCAAAGAGTCTGCTTGGCCTGAGAAAAAAAAACACAAAAAAATCTGATTCTGACAGATATATTATTTCAATCCATCATAAAACCTCTAAGAGATATAAAAATTCACTTTTACATTTTTATTTAACCAGACCTCTATGGAAAATAGCTACAAAAGATGGCTCTATTGAATAAGTCCAGAGTGGTGCACATGACAGAAACTCCTTAGCTATTTGATGAATGGACGTTTAATAAGCATTCTATTGCCAGAGAGTTGAAATGCTCACAGGAAGGAGGGGTGCATAGAGAATGTTCCATGGGGAGGCAGTATCAGAGGTAGGCCCTGCCAGGAGACCGTAGTTAGTGTTTCCTATGCAGACCTCGATACAGGGAATTATTCAGGAGGAGAAAAAGGGAATGACATTCTCCAGTCACTCATTCTTTCATTTTTGATTGTCTGATTGATCCATTCAGTCAAGCACATTATCTACTTGGCCACTATGTCCTTGATACTGTGCTTGAGTAGAGAAATGGAGTCTACAGTCACTCCAATAATTACCCGCACCTGCCTGGCCTTTGGGCTGTAAGTTGACTGATGGTCAGCAGGGCACTTCCCCAGAACTCAGAGAAGAGGACCTACTTGAAGCAGCAGGTGTCAGAGAATGGCTTGGCTTGTGTTCTTGACCCTGGTTTCCCAATCAGTCCAATTCCATTTGCTTTCAGACATGACAAAAAAAAAATCACTAAAAAATTCCCCACACCTCGAAGTCTCATTTCTTATGTATACACATTCCCCTTTTCATTTTGATGAGATTTTGTAGAGGATGTGAGAGATCCATATCTTCCATCTGTTAGCTTGAACCAGAAGAAAGTTATTGATTTTGCCACATGTGTTTTGAAGTCATCTGTTTCACTCAGTTCACTTCTTGTCTGCAATAGTTTTACATTAAAGTCCTGTGCTTCTTCTAGATTATCAAAATATCATTGTACAGACTGATAATTTCATAGCATTTCTTCTCCAATAATACTTCATAATTCATTTAATGTCTAACCATATTGGCACACATTTCTAGAATAGCATATTAACAATGTTAGCTTGAGAGATAAATTTAAAATCATAGTAAATAGATCCCTGCCTACTCCTATTTTACTTTAAAAATCAGAAATCTTTTCAATTGTACTTTTTACATGATCTCTTAGATTTGTTCCTTTTACCTGATGCCTTATCCTACCATATTCCTGGAATAAACACTAGTAAGGTATTGTATATTATTATTTACTGTATTTGTAAGTTCATTTGCAAGTATTTTATTTAATATTTTGTATTTATTAATAAATAAGATTGCTAGTGTATTTTTAGTTTTGTGCTATTTTTTTCAAAAATTTTATTGCATTTATTGTAGCTAAAAAGAATTAACTAATGTTACTATATTAGATATCTCCTTATAAATTAAAACATAAGAAGGATAAATTGAAAATCCACTGTCTCTATGAATTTGTGTGTATGTCATAGATGAGTTAATGAACACTAAGGGTTACTTGACCTTCCTATTATAAAGAAGGGAAAAGTCTTGGAAGTCCATTGGTGCAACAGGCTTCAGAGCACATCAGGGGAGAAATGGTAACCATCAGAGTGATCTAGATTTTGGCTCCTAAAGCTCATTCAATTTTAGAACATCTATTTTTTCCCCTCTTTTAAAAAAATTCTTTATTTTTAAAGTATTACCAATGTCCCCTTTTTATTCCCCATCGTTCCTCTCCATCCAGGCCTTCACCACACTATTGTCTATGCCCATGGGTTATGCATATATGCATGTAAGTTCATCTCTTTAAAAAAAGTATAAAATATTAAAATTCAAAATTAGGTAATTAGATATAGGGCACCAGTGCTATGAGCCTTAAGACATTTTAGCTGTCTCAAATTGCCACAATTTTTTTGAATCAGTTAGCTGGATATGAGCAACTTGAAATGTAATGGTGCAAATCCTGATATATATATATATATGTGTGTGTGTGTGCTTTGGAATGATAATATAAAACTAGATTCCTTTAGCACTACTACACATTTATTTTCCAAATAACATACACACACACACTTACTATCCAAAAGGCAGTTTCACAAATATTCTATATAATAAAAGGCTAATATGCAAATCTACAGAATGGTGGAATGACCAGTCACTATGATGTGCCCTGGCCACCAGGGACAGCTGCTCGATGCAGGAACTGCCCCCTGGTGGTCAGTGTGCTCCCACAGGGGTAGCACTGCTTAGCCAGAAGCTGAGCTCACAGCTGGCGAGCACAGTGGTGGTTGCAGGAGCCCCCTAAGGATGTCTGATGATGGCTTAGGCCTAAGCCATCAGTCAGACATCCCCTGAGATCTCCTGGACTGTGAGAGGATACAGGCTGGGCTGAGGAACCCCCATGAGTGCATGAATTTTGTGCACTGAGCCACTAGTTACTTTATGTATCAATACCCAAATTTTAAATGTATTTGCTAACTATATTAGTATTATTAAAACATTCACTTTTGGGGTCTTCTGGATTCTACTGAGACTCACAGAAGCTGCTGGAAGTTCCACACATGTAGAGTCTACAGCCCAGGTTTGAGCGTAAGTAGTGTTGAGTGTAAAAGCTCCTAGGGTAAGAGTTTTTTTAGCCTCCATGTAATTAACCAAAGTTTTTAAATAAAAGAACTCCCTACTTTTACTTATAGTATTTTTTCTCTTGTAGTATAATTTAAGGTGAAGCCAGGAAGGATTACTTTACTAGAAATAACATAGTGTTATTTGAAAACAAAATATTTAGTGACATTAAAACATCAGGCATAAGGCCACATTCTATGACATTTCAGGCTCATTAGGGTTTGAAGAACCATCTGTAAAGATTTCTCCTCATCCCTGGCTAGTATTCAGTCATACAGCTTGAAGGTATTACCCAGAGAGGAAGAATCAACCTTTTCAAACAAAAAACATATTTTCTCCAACCACATATGGTCATTCTATTTTCCAAGAGAATATGTCATCATAAAGATATATCTCAAAGGGTAGCTATTTGAATTACAAATATTAAAGCAAAGAAAGTATGGATTTTGTATGAAATTTCAAACATTTTGGTGAGAGACCAAACAAAAGGTGTTAAAGAGTAGTTTTTGAGGAAAAGAAATAGAAATGTCTATTTTAAAATAAGATCACCCTATGCTTGAAAATCAAATTTGTGGGAAAATTTGTTTTAAGACTGCAAACAAAGAAAAAAAAGGGGGGCGGGAATAATGTTAATCATTATATTTAGTAGCTAATTCATTTACCTCGGATCATTAGCACTCAGTAGTTAATTTTTGTCACTTAGTTTTTCTAACTTAGAGTTTACATTTACTTGGAATGTATATTACTTAAAATTTGGCATATATACATATTTATATAATTTATAATACCACTAAAGATTATTACAGTAACACATCAATTCTCTGTTGTAGTCAGGGGGTACTCTGCTCAGATATCATTCTAAGAAAACAAGCTATGAGGAGCACAGTTGGCTGACAGCCTGTAGCTTCTAAACCTTGAGATTCACCACTGAGCTCACACTGAGCCCTCACTTCCTTATGAAGCTTCCTGCTGCTAAGCATGCTGGGTTCTAGAGCGGGCCATTGCTGCCTGACAGAGTGATTATTTTCCCCAAGATGTTTTAAAATATCAAATTGCAGTTTTCTATAGTTGACTCAGAGTGGAGTTTCAAAATTGACTTTAAGTTTACTAGAAGAGCAGTTAAAAAAAAAAAAGTAATGGATGAGTTTAAATATTCTCAGTATTGAAAAAATGATGCGTCTTACTGGGTGGGGTAAGAGTCAAAGCTTTTCCTACTTAAATTTTTAAAATATATTTTTATTGATTTCAGAAAGGAAGAGAGAGATATAAAAACATCAATGCTGAGAGAGAATCATTGATTGGCTGCCTCCTGCACGCCCCCCATTGGGAATAGTGTTCTCACCCAGGTATGTGCCCTGATGGGAAATTGAATAGCTACCTCCTGCTTCATAGGTTGATGTTCAACCACTGGACTATGCAGGCCTGGCCCTATCTGGATTTTTAATTAAGTTCCTCCAATGATACTTTTCTCTAGGGGTGGTATCATCAGGGTTTTATTTTGGGGGTGGTGACCATTAGTTCACAAGTAATTCAGGTTGTTCTTCTGAAAACAATCCCCCTTCTTTTGGAGATCAGGAACTTCGTGTGCCTTGCTTTGGTCAATGAGATGTGAGGAGAAGCAGTATGCCACGTCCATGTTCAACTGTCAGGACTCATGCCAGATGGCAGAGACTTTGTTGGCCTCCTTAAGAACAGCAGAGGGCGGCACCCCAGGGGATCTGCATTGTTTCACTCCTAACAAAAAGACAAACTTTTTGCTTGAATGCACTTAAACTTGGACACAGTTAGCTCATGTAGCTTAGCCAGATCTCTCCTGACTGACACAGGGGCCCTAGATAAAGTCCAGAGCCATCCTGCCTGCACTAACATTTCTCTAAGACAACTCTGTCTGCATTGGCATTGGTCCACACGACACTTTCTGCACTGGAAATTTTTACTGCTAATAAATACCCTAATAAATTGCAATGCTATTTTATAGCATAAATTGATATTATGAGCATAACTTTGCTGTTATTAGATAAAGACTTTTTATCTTTTCTTTAAGAAAATAATGTATTTAATTCAAGTGCATATGATTTTCATGCTTGTCTTGATTGATTGCTAAAGAGCCACCACTTACAGAAATTAGATTGCTTATTCTATTTTCATAAAAATTACTTAATTGACATCTGTTTAATAATATACAGATCAAGATTGTCATAGACCAGACATACCCATTTTCTGTTTAAAAAATTTTTAAATCTAAAAAGTACAATGCCTTATGCAATTTATGTGTATGCATCTGTGTTCCTTAAATTGATAATTTAAACAAATTGATTTGCTCAGAGATGAACAGACCCAGGAAAATGTTGTATCATTCCTAAATTAATACTCATTTTTGTAGGGCCTGTCAAATAAGCATTTTGTAGATTAATGAATGGAAACATTTATCAAACAAAAGAAAGGATTAAAGGGAGTGAGCAGAACAAATTATTAGTCACGGTTTAGAATATTTGGAGGGCAGTCAGGAAACCAACCAGTGATAAAGCTTAACTGATCCTGAAATCAGGTGATGCAGCGAGTACAGGGGATAATTCAGAAATCACGAAAGACCTGAACATTCTAGTCAATCTGGCACGGCCATCTTTCATTCCTGAGGCATTAGAATTCTTTCTCTGGCATCACCTCTCTCTTGTAGTAAATTACTCGAGTTAACATAAGGGAAAATTTTGATTTCTGAATTGTTCCCTTACTCTTCGACATTATTTCCATATTGAACTCTATTCTATTTGTATCCAAATCAGTGTTAGGCTTTGAAAAAGGATTCTATTCATTTCAGTGATATAACCATATATATTATGTGACATTTACTTATAATACAAAGCACATTCTCTAAGGTGAAGCATAGAGATCCAAGATAATCAAATCACTGTGTGGTGATCTTTCCATATTACTTTTAACCCTGTTTTCTCACTAGTTATGCTTCCATCAAACTATTCCATATGTATATTTACAGAGTAGTAAAAATACAAAGTAAACTACTTAAAATATTGCTCAGGAAACCTGGATCATTTTCCACAATGCTCACTACAATAAGCAATGTATTCATAGTCATAGGACTTGTGTCTGTTGATTTTATTAGACTTTTATATGTGGTACCTTTCAGCTGATGAAATCATTATGGGGCGGTTTTCCAGATTGGCATGCCATGAGTTTGCTGAATGTTTAGACTGCTACACTTCACAGATCTTACAATCTACCTATTTAGTAAGTCCTTAAAATCCTCATGGGGAATAGTAAGTGGAAATGGGTCCTGGAAATATATATGAAGACATTGGCGGGCACACTGGAGATTCTTGGAAGAAAACCACTACTTAAATCCACTTCCTTAACTCTTATGTATGCAATTTGCTGTTGGAGTATGTTATATTAAGCATTTTTGTTCAATAAAATAAGTAAAAATGCAAACCTGTTTAGAAAGTATTATGCTAGTATAACTAGTCAATTACTAATAGGCTTGAAAAGTTTCAAGGGTAGTCTGCTCTTAACACTGGCCAAACCATAAAGTCTATTTAAATGTATTCTTTTCATGGAAACAAGGTAAATTGATAAGCTAAACCTTTATAAAAGGAAGCAATATGCATTGGAAACAACATGTATTGTATTTGCTGCTATGAGTTGGTGGAGAAAAAATTTCTCAGGCCTCATGCAGTAATATGTGAGATTATAAAAATGTATAGCAAATAGTTCATGCAGGGAGTATGTCACTCTTTCCAACCTATAATTAAATCCCATCTCCTAGATCATTGGGCAGCTGTGGACATGGACCTTCCAGTCACATACAGATGAATGCTCTTTCTTTTTTGTTTTTGTTTCAATGTACATATTTCTTTTCCTGTCTTTTTGCCTTTTATTTTATTTTTCATAATAATAGAGTTATTGGGGTGACATTGGTTAATAAATAATCTTAGGTTCCAACTGAACTTTCTATGACACATGTTCTGTATATTGTTCTGTGTGCCCACCACTCACAGTCAAATCATCTTCCATCCCTAGGTAGTTGGCTCCCTTTACTTCAGGTAACCACCATACTGTTGTCTGTGACTATGAGTTTCAGCTTTATATCCCACATATGAGTGAAATTATATTGTTCTTAGCTTTTCATTACTAAGTTATTTTTCTTAGCATGATATTCTCAATGCCCATCCATGTTGTTGCAAATGGCAATATTTTGTCTTTTCTTATGATTGAGTAGTATTCCATTGTGTATATGCACACCTTCTTTATCCAGTCCTTTATTGAAAACACTTTGGTTGTTTCCCTGTCTCAGCCACCCTGAATAATGCTGCAATGAACATAGGGGTGCATATGTGTTTGTGAATAAGTGTTTTCAAATTTATTGGGTAGATACCCAGAAGAGGGATTGTTGGGTCATGTGGTAACCCTAGTCTTAATTTTTTGAGGTACAGCCATACTGCTTTCCAGGGTAATTGTGCCATTTACATTCTTACCAGCAGTTCCTTTTTCCCTTCAGCCTTTCCAACACCTGTTATTACTTGTCTTGTTGATATTGACTGTTGGTACATGTGTAAGGTATTTTTATTGTAGTTTTTATTTGTATTTCCTAATAGCTAGTTGAGCATCTTGTCATATATCTGTTGGCCATTTTATGTATTCTTGGGAGAAGTGTTTGTTCAGGTCCTCTAATTCTCTTTTAAATTGATTTTGTTTGTTTGGCATTGAGTTATATGATTTCTTTATATATTTTAGATATTAACCCCTTGTCAGAGATGTTGTTTGCAAATATATTATGCCATTTGTTTGGTTATTTTTTGTTGGTGGTGGTGGTGGTATGTTTTGCTGTGCATAAGCTTTTCAGTTTGAGATTGGGCCATTTGTTTATTTTTGCCTTTACGATCAAATTCATAACATTTTCTCCTAGAAAAAGGTTTACAAGTTTAGTACCTATGTATTTTTCTATGTAACTTATT
Source organism: Pipistrellus kuhlii (assembly GCF_014108245.1). NCBI lineage: Eukaryota > Metazoa > Chordata > Mammalia > Chiroptera > Vespertilionidae > Pipistrellus > Pipistrellus kuhlii. The sequence goes on along the minus strand of NW_023425540.1, from coordinate 9,946,164 downwards.
GTTTCAGATTTTATTTTTTTAAAATATATTTTATTGATTTTTTTTACAGAGAGGAAGAGAGAGGGATAGAGAGTTAGAAACATCGATGAAAGAGAATCATCGATCAGCTGCCTCTTACACACTCCCTTCTGGGGATGTGCCCGCAACCAAAGTTGACTGGAAGTGAACCCGGGACCTTTCAGTCTGCAGGCTGACTCTCCATCCACTGAGCCAAACCGGTTTTGGCTATTGTTTCAGATTTTATATTTAGGTCTTTAATATATTTTGAATTAATTTTTTGTACCTGGGGACAAATTATAGGTGTTTTTTTAATGTGGCTTTCCAATTTTCCCATCACCATTTATTAAAGAGGCACCTGGTTCCATTGTTTGATATTTGTATTTTCATTTTTTTAATCCATAACTTTTGAATTTCCTTTTACCACCATGATTTAATAGTGAAATTGCTCCTGTGTTCTTGAAGATTTCAATATAGTGATAGACATCAGACCAATGCATTTAATTGCTTGAACTGGCTCTTCTTATTGACTGACCTATATTTTTGGGTAGTGATTACTGTGTACGAAGGATGGCTCATAAAGTGATCAATAACCCATACAGAAGTGCAATTTAATTGCTGCAATTAGGGGGTAAGAGGTGTTCCCAGCATTTTTCAAATTCATTCTGGGTTCTTGGCTAAGATTTTTAAATATATTTTTTCTGGTTGTCTATCTGCTGCCTCCCACCCAGTTTTGAAACATGAAGAGACTAATTCCTCACAGGTTTTGTGATGCTAACCATATAATATTACTCTACTATCTCTTCTCCTCCTCTGTACTTACGGTGCACACTCTAGGAATTAATGTTAACAAAGCATGGTCCCTGTGTGGTTTAGCTGAGGGAGAAGGGCATTTTAAGTGGCCATTTCAATAGGGCATTTGAAGTTTCTGGAAAGGTATCAGAGGAATGAGTCAGTGAGAAAAATTTGGGAAAATAAATAATAAAATGACTGGCTTTTTGAATCATTATCATTTAAATTTTCTCCACTGTGATCACACAGTGTCAATTTCCACTTGGGAGGTCACCTATCTACACCCCTTACCCCAGTGGCCAGCAAGCTGCGGTTAGCGAGCCACATGAGGCTCTTTGGCCCCTTGAGTGTGGCTCTTCCACAAAATACCATGGCCTGGTTGAGTCTATTTTGAAGAAATAGAATTAGAAGAAGTTTAAATTTAAAAACTTTGGCTCTCAAAAGAAATTTCAATCGTTGTACTGTTGATATTTGGCTCTGTTGACTAATGAGTTTGCCGACCACTGCCTTACCCCAACAACAGAGTCATTCTAGTTTATTCTAGTTTTGTGAGGTCAGCATGTTTAAAATGTACTTCAAACATGCTTGTATAGTATTATCAGCAGTTAAATCCATCAAAAGTGAATCTGTATGTGAGCTGAAGCATCAGGGTTAGGAGGAGGTCTGGTACATGATTATGAACCTGTAGCAGAACTGCTCTTGTCTCACGTTGGCATTCAAAGTGATGTGTGCCTCTCAGATCTGTTTTCAACTCATTAATCACCACTGTCAAGTATTGATCCATTGAAATCGCTGAAGTCCTCAAGAAAAAAAGAGAGTGACATGAGGAAGCTTTTCCCCTGTGGCTCTACTGCCTGATGGCCAACCTCACCTTCCATAATCCTAACTTCCACGAGGCAGTCTCCATAAGACAATTCTAGCTTCTGGGTTCTTAGAACTCTTCTTCATCCCATTATCCACCAGCTCCAGGTTGTAGCAGCTCTCAAGTGTTTGTCAACATGCTTGGTTGCCTCTCCTTTGGCTTCTCACTCTTCCATCTCACGTACCTCTGTGTTAAATTTCCCTTGTTTGAATTCTCTGGAGTGGTCTCTGTTTTTTTGTGTGGATGCTGATGGATATAAAAGATCTATTGGGACTCATCAAAGCAAATCAAGTGGAGGCAATAGCCCAGTAAATTAGGCCAATCATCATGAATATTCATCTCTGAGTACATAGTCTATTGAGTTTAGAGGACCTCAAATTATATATTGTAGCACATAGTAGCTTAAAATATTGATGTGCTTGAAATTCTGCAGTTTGGCCAGGGCTCAACTGGGACAATTCTGCTCCATGTGGCACCAGCTGGGTGGCCTGACTAGGGTTAAAAGTTCCATTTTCTAAATGGTCTCAATTCTGGCTGGGGTTGTGGGTAAGGCCCTCAGTTCTGCCTCACATAGTCTTCAAATGGCTTGTGGTGGTCTTTTCATGGTATGGCCATCTCAGTTTAGTCAAATTGTTATATAATGGCCAGATTCCCTTCAAGCACAAAAACATGAGCTTCTAGGCCTGTTTAATGCCTGGACTCTGAAGTCTCAGAATGTGCTCTACATTACCTTCTGTTATTCAAAGGAACTACAGGGCCAGCTGAAAACTGAGAGGAGGGAAATTTGGCTTCATCATTACATGAGGGGTAGCAGGATTACTTTACAAAAGAGCATGTGAGATTGGTGATATTTTGGCTGCCATCTTGAAAAAGTAATCTTGCACTTATTTGTTCTGTTCTACATCATGTTCCCAACAATACAACACTGCACCAAATTCAGCTCAGCCAGAATTCAGAAATTCATTCTTCAGTTGTACCAGCTTCCTTCTAAGTAGGCAATGAAATGTCTTCTTTTTTAGCTTAATATATATCTATAATATTATCTTCCCCTCTCAGTTGTAGGTTCTTCTCTCTTATCACATCCTTATATTTTTCCATTACTATTTTTCCTGAGGTCACGGATACATATCCTTTACTGATTTATGCCTCAATTATTTCCCTTCTAAAAAAATAATTTTATTGACTTTTAGAAAGAGAGAAAGGGAAAGGGAGAGAGAAACATTGATGTGAGCGTGAAACATCTATTTGCTGCCTCCTACATACCCTCTACTGAGGATCAAGCCTGAACCTGCAACCTGGGCATAGGCCCAGACAGGGAATTGAATCTGCAACATTTAGGTGCATGGATTGATGCCCAAACAACTAAGCCACAGTTGTCAGGGATCAAGTATTTCCTTTATAAATGAAGATTGTTTTTTAGACTATACAAGTACATTATGAGTACTGAACCAAACATTAACTGTTTGCTTTGGGTGGAGGGTAAGTTATGAGCCAGGATCTCTATATTATCAAGCTCATTATTTAATAATGCTAATCGCTTCTCGGCCTTTTGGCTAAGATCAAGTGTATTTAATGATGCTAAAAGAGTTAATCAAATCTTAACTAGTTTGGCTCAGTGGATAGAGCGTTGGCCTGCAGACTGAAAGGTCTCAGGTTTGATTCTGGTCAAGGGCATATTCCTTGGTTGCAGGCACATCCTCAGAAGGAGTTATGCAGGAGGCAGCTGATCAATGTTTCTCTCTCAACCATGTTTCTATCCTTCTCACTTCCTCTCTGTAAAAAAAAAAATCAATAAAATATATTTAACAAAAAAAAAGAGTTTATCAATTATAATAATCTTGAAAGCTCCATAAAATCATAATACCAAGGTTATGACCAGTTTTATCACCTGATCTTCATATGAATTGATAGAGAAATTTAATATCTACTTATATCCAAACTTTCTCAAATATTTCCCACAAACCTCTCTGTTCAGAGCTGCATATCAAACATTATTTAAAAGAAAATTCAGTGAATGTAAAAATGTGTATGTTGAGTTAAATTATAATAAACAGACTTAATTGTTTTGGTTCAGTTTTTCAGGCCAAAATGGAATATATATTTTTTACGATGAAAATTAAAAATTTTATTCAGCTACATGAGAAACAGCATTGGTAGGGACATTGGACCCCCAAAGTCTGTTGGCTGTTTTATCATATAAACTAAATGAGAATGCCCGATAATTATCTTGGAAGTTTTCCTTTTTCTCTGTTATAAGAATTTCAAGTTTGGAATTTAAAAAAAATATTTATTTAAAAAAAAAAACTAAGATAAGACCAAGAACAGAACACTGTTATAGATTTTCTACCAGCAGCATAAACTCAGGCAAGAAATTTATCCTCTAAAAGCTTAATTTCTCTACTTGTAAAAAATGACGAAATAATAAAATAATACAGGGTATTCCACAAAAAATGTATACAGCTCAATTTTGAGAATGAAATGCATTTTAATAAACACAGTTTTAATTATTCAAATTGTGTATGTACATTTTTTGGGACACTCTATATGTGTAGAACATTTAATATAACTCTTGGAACATAAAAATGCAATAATTGATACCAGCTTTAAGTAGAAAAATTAGTTTTTGTTTAATTGTTATCAAATGTACACTATGCAATATAGTGAAGTTTCTGAACTCTTTCTCTTGTAGAGAATTTTCTAGCTAAATTCCACCAACTTCAATAAGGCCAGTCATATTATATAGTCACTTATTTTCATGCTGAGCAATTTTAGTGAGTCTATACTATTTAGACATTTTCTGAATTATAAACTATTGCTGTTTTTGAAGATTTGGGTTTTTTTTTAGACTAATAGAACATTACTTACCCTTAAGTATTCTTACCAAATAAGTATGCCACTCGCACACAGGAGAGAGAGAGAGAGAGAGAGAGAGAGAGAGAGAGAGAGAGAGAGAGAGAGAGAGAGAGACTTTTCTTGACATTTAAGTCTCAATGCTCTATATTTGACCTCACACAGAGTTCTTTTCATAATGGAAATAGTTATGAAGCCCTTCAGGGGAAAAAATTGAAGTCTTTGAATTCCAGTATCTCTCTATATATCTACTGTGAGGATGAAAGTGACAAAGTCTCTAATCAAAATTTTGGATCTTGGTTATAGCTTGGGGATAGAAAAGTGACACTAAGCCTTTATTCAAACTTTGTTCTCTCTCTCATACATTTAACTTGGCACAAGATTCACTGGAATAAAATTAGATTCAGAGAGTAACTGGACTTCCAGTGATATTTTGGGTACATGATTACACTATTGCAAAACCTTCTACAAATGACTTTTTAAGGACAAATTTGTTTTGCCTAAAGTGTCTAGGTATTCCAGAGTAATTTGCTCAAGCTATGTGACCAGGTTGTTACATTGACAAAGATGTTTAAGGTCATTTAAATATTCTGTACCTAATTCAGTGAATGAGGGAGTTTCCTCCCCTCAGTCATCACTCCTGTCCTGCCAGAAATGAAAGGCTCTTGTTGCTAATAGGATGGCCATTCCATTCTGAATGGCGAACTTTGATGGGGGTGTCGTTTTGCTATTTGTCATCTGCAGTAGAGAATACAAAATAAGAATGAATGAATGAATGAATGAATGAGTGAGTAAATAAATAAATAAATAAATGTGATTGCTAGTAGTTTCAGTCTTTCCCTCCAGAGCTTCAAACTATCAGCATCAGCATCTTGTGGAGGGATTCAAACATCTCCCTCCTGTCCAGCACCATCCTGGTTCTAGTAATGGAAAGGTGCCCTGAGGAAAGCTACCCTTAGCTTCTTCCTTTCTAGTGCTCAGGGAGCTCAGACTCTGAGAAACTGACTCAACCTCAATAAATATGCTCAAGAGCTACGATGCATTTAGCATTTATTTACTTTTGTTCTTTGGTAACACTCATTTTCTACCTTGCAATAAATGCCTCTGTTAGCAATAACAATAGGAAGTTCATGCTCAATTAGAAATTCAGCATTGAATCGCCACATCTTAAAAATACCAATAGTGAACGTGTAATTTGAACAAAATATTCCCCCATGTACCATGGGAGTCTGAAGTGATATCTGTGATCACATGATCACATGTCAGGAGACATAAATCTAATGAGGATGCTTCAGCATCCCCTCCTATGTCTAAAGGTGTTGGTAGAAGGTTGTGTCCAAGCACATGAGGGTGACAGGTGCTGTTGTAGTGGCTGGATATACACAACACTCTTCACGTTATGACTTTTTAAAAATATATCTTATGGATTTTTATAGAGAGAAAGGGAGAAGAATAGAGAGTTAGAAACATCAATGAGAGTGAAATATCAATGAGCTGCCTCCTGCACACCCCCTACTGGGGATGTGCCCACAACAAAGGTACATGTCTTTAACCAGAATCAAATCTGGGACCCTTCAGTCCACAATCTGATGCTTTATCCATTGAGCTCAACCAGTTAGGGCAGATTATGACTTTTTTATTTAGGACATATGATTAGTTTTATAAATTACTTTGTTTAATGTTTATTCCAAGTTTTATTTTACAAGAACGAAGTTGAAACTATAGTTGTTGGGTCCACTAGCAGAAAAAATGTCCCAAAACCTTGATGATAACTTAATATTAGTGTCATCAAGGCCTCAAAGAGAAAGTCAGATACTTCTAATAGTGAGCAACATTTTTCATCAAATATGTGGATACAAATTAAAGTTTGCTAAAATCACTCATCTAGTTGAACACAAAGTAATTCCTGACTGTGTGAATCAACAATTTTAGTCTGTTCCTCCTCAAACTCATCAGTTAGTGCTTCAATTTGATATGGGTTTCTTTAAGAATACTAGTTATAGAAATGTAAAAATCCTTTCAAATACTCCATATTTATCTGATGCAGCTGGGAAATATAATTGAAACAGATGATAGTGGATTGGTTGTACCCTGATAAGTCTTTGCTTACTTAGAGAATGAAATATTAATCGAATCTCTGATGAAGGCTTATTTTTAGTTATTTACCATATATCTTCCTGATAATTACTTGGAGAATGTTGATAAAGGACCTTAGGCTATAGAAAGAAGAATTAAAAATGAGATTGCAAAGGAACTGTATAATACAATCAATTTGGTATTGGTGAGGTTAGTCTACTTTTCTTACTTATTTTTAAGTCATGGTAATTTAGAAATCATATACTAAAATGCAAAATTTCTCCTTGTACTGATGCACATACAATTATTCTTTTCTTTGCAAATCACTCCTTTAATTTTCACGTGTGCTTTCCAAGTCAGTGTCTATGGAGTTACATTTATATAAGCACATATGTTTATACCCAGAGAGAGATATATAGTTGAACTTTCTGGTACATTAGTGGAATCATGATGTACATTTATTTTGTCATGTATTTATGATTAAAACTGTCATAGAATTATTTTCATGTCAAAACATATAGACTTATTATTTTTTTTTTTAGCCACGGCAGGTCATGCCACAGTATTTATGTTATCACAAAATTCAGTGTTGTATCAGGGGGCCAAATCTCCATCCCTAGTCCAGACTACCAATCCATAATCCACAGGTACAGCCCATGAGCCAGACATTCCCCCAGGGCCCAGACCTCTCTCCAGGGCCCAAACTGCCCTCTCAGGATCGAGATCACCATTAGGGGCTCAGACTTACATCCAGGTCCCAGACCTTTATGTCAGGGCCCAGAAGGACATCATGGGACCTAGTCCTCTAGCCCAGTATCAAATCCTTTACTGGGGTCCAGGCATCCACAGTAGTCCAGAACACCATTCCATTACCTAGATCTAGTCCTGACCCACAGTTCCACCTGATCCTGGATCACCCACCAGTGCCCAGACCTCTGTCCCAGGACCCAGACCACCCTCCAGTGCCAAGAACTCTCTCCTAGGACTCATACTTCCATCAGGGGCTTAGATCTCTTTTTTATTATTATTATCATTATTATTATTATTATTATTATTACTCACATTCTCCTTTCCAGAAACTTGAGAGTCTATTCATCCTTGCTCAACTGGTATCACTACTTCTGCTATCACTGCTTCTGCTTCCTCCCTCATTGCTTATACCTTTGCTCTTGAATCCTTCACAACTGCCTTTTACCTGTATCATTACTCTGCCATACTTCACCTGACACCCACTCACCCCTCCTATCTCAACGAAACATCAATCTCTTGATTTACCCACAATTTAATTTATCCATGATCTTATGAAGTTCCATAACACCTCATATTCTTTTCTTTGTAAAGTCTGTGTGATTATGTGTTTGTCTGTCTTTCCTTATACAGTGGAATCTATAATCTGGGTTCTTATAACCATTATCTAGAAACTTTAGATTTTTTGAGTTCTGGCAAGAAAATTGGCCAGACATCACCAATTGTCTTGTCCTGGGTCAGTGACTCCCAAATGTTAGCATGTTTCGAGCAAGAGGGATTGATAAGACACAGGGTTTGAAGGCAACACTTTCAGTTTCATATCTAGTTGGTTTAGAGAAGAGATCCCAAATTAGCTTTTCGAACCAGTTCCCAGGTGATCTTGATGCTGCTGCTCTGGGCACCCCATTTGAGAATCATTGCTGTATCTGTCCACCGCCACATAGCCTGACGTAAGCATACAGAGTCACTAATAGTGAGTACCTCTGGACCAAGCACAGCACTACATTCCAGGAGACAGGAACTGTATTCCCAGCTTTACCATTGTTGTTGTTTGTTTTTTTTCTTCCTGTGTCCTGAGCAAATCACTAAGCATTTATAAAACAACTTCATCTTTCAGAAAACGCTGACTTAACTGCTTTGGAAAATAAAATATGACAATCCATTTTGGACCTTCAAAATTATATTACTGCTTTATGAGGCAATATTGATCATAACTCAGCTATCTTATTGACCCAACAACATATTAATTATTGATGGAAATTGCCTGCCTGAGATTTTAATTCAGTGAAACGTGTTGTCATCCTCCTCGTGGTGAAGCTGTGTTCATCATCAGGACCGTTCACTGACAGATAGGTTGAAAGTCCTCCCCAGTGTTTCTTTGTGAGTGGCTTGCTCTGAAACTAAGCACAAGGCAGAGCATGACGAATGTGATGTGTACTGGGAACTGAACCATGCTCCTACAGCCTCACTGGATTTGAACTATTAACCCAGTTCCAGCTCCCAGTCTGGGACAGACATCTAGATGTGTTAGTTATTGTGATGACTTTCTCCAGTTATACCAAGAAAAACTCCCTCAGTGACCACAGAGCTTCTGTGTCCCTGGATTGCTACAGGCACTCATTGCTTTGCCTGAAAGAGAACAGTATGATCATTTGACATACTGCACTGTGGTTTCAAACTGGGTAAACCGAACCACCAGCTTCCATTTGTATCCAACAGTGTTAGCAGGAACAACAGTGTCAGAAAACCATTGGCATAGAAATGATATAAAACATGAAGAAAGCCCAGTGATTTTTGAGAACAGAAACACATTTACTTGTAAAGAAATACACTCACATTGAAGACATCCCGTGCGCCATCACTGGTGGGATACAACTAGCTGTGCCTGAGTGTGTGTAAACCCCAGCCATCCAGTAAAGCGCTCCACTCTCTTCATGGGAATTTTGAGGTGGTGGAGCAGCATATTTAAGCCAAGGAAAAAATGGCCATTTTTTAACCTGATATTTTATTGGTGATCTGGGTAGGAGATTCATGCATAATTTGTTTCAGGCAAAAGTGGCTGCAGAATGAGCTTACCCAAGATTTTTTTTAACTTAATATATTTGGAGTAATAGACCCTTTAGGATATTTGAGGTTTTGATTTCCTGCACTGAAAATAAAGCACGCAGCAGCTAGTGCGGCCTGGTGTGGCCAGGCGGTGGGGGCAGCCAGCGGTCCGATCCTCTTTCATTAGGTCTAACACAAAGATACGTTTCATATGGCGAGACTTCTACTTGACAGGTTTCTTTTATTATTCCTGTTTAATTTATAGCTTAATTTTCTTCTTTCTAGTCTTTTTTTTTTATAGTATTGCTATTCAGTTTTTAGAACTAGTTTTAAAAGCTTATTCTTCCTGAGAAAAAAAGTATGAAAACAGTATAAAACATAATAAAGATAATCTTTTATGACCCACCTACACATCATTGGAAATGGCTGATGGAAGTTTCTTATTATTATTATGCTTTTTCGGTATCCCTTAAAGATACAAAAAAGCTCATATTTTAATCGTTTTCTTGTTTTCCCCCTGTTCACTATCTCCTTATAGAATTGAAGGCATTTATTTCTTATCATTTTCTCTCCTGGGTTATTGCAAATTCTGACAGTATCATTAAAGCTATGTTTGAACTTTCTATTTTTTATGTAATTACTTATTTCAGAGATTTTAGCATTCTAGAACTGAATTTGTCACTATTTTCTGAACCATTTTATTAACCTATATAAATAATTTAAAACTCCTCACTTTTCAGATTGCTTCTTCACTCAGAATTGGTGGAAAGGATGCAAACAAATCATTGACAAGGGTGTTACATCTTTTATAACTATCAAGGTAGGAAACAAAAGATAAAGTCATCTTCAGAAAAATAAGAAGAAAAAGTAGATAATTCATATTGGGATGGCACCATAGGTTGTCCAAGTATATTTACCCTCTTATATCAGTTAATCTACCTGGAATTACAGTTTAAAGAAGAATTTTTTTTATATTTCTTTATATCTAGAAATGAAATATATGCATTATATTTTAAAGTATGACAATTTTAATGGCTTTTCTCCCGTATAAGTCTGTATTTTCTTTTCTTATTCTCATAGGGTACTGGCTCATTTATTTGTTTTTATTTAAAAAATTATTTATTGATTAAGGTATTACATATGTGTTCTTATTGCCCCATTGCCGCCCCCCACCCCATCCACTCATGCTCTTACTCCCCTGGTGTCTGTGTCCATTGGTTAGGCTTATGTGCATGCATACAAGTCCTTTGGTTGATCTCGCCCCTTTACCCTCATCCTCCCCTACCTTCCTTCTGAGGTGTGATGGTCTGGTCAATGCTTCTCTGTCCTGGATCTATTTTTGTTCATCAGTTTATGTTGTTTATTATATTTCACAAATGAGTGAGATCATGTGATAGTTATCTTTCTCTGACTGGCTTATTTAGCTGGGGAAAATGTTCTCCAGTTCCATTCATGCTGTTGCAAATTAATTTGGGATGATATGTTCACACAGTATGCATACAGACCACAATGACATATAGAGTCACAAATTTTATAACTGTTTACAGAAGAATTGCAATTTTACCAGAAAACAAAAGAAAACCAAAAACCTGAAAGTATAGAGCATTCTCATATACCCACATCTAGTTCCCCTGTTACTAACCTCTTACAGTTGTACGTATATTTATTAAAATTAATTATCTTTTTGTGGTCTTTGCCCAGTTTTTGGCATTTTTTATAGCAGCTCAAACAGACTGAGACAAAAGTTATTTTTCCTCACAGCCCTCATACCTGAGGACTAGGGTAAGGGGTAGGTGTCCTTCTTGCCTCCCTGTGCTGCCTTCACGCAAACTGCAGCTCACAAGCCACATGTGGCTCTTTGGCCCCTTGAGTGTGGCTCTTCCACAAAATACCATGTGTGGGCATGCACATATAGTGTGATTGAAACTTCGTGGCCCATGCACAGAAGTTGGTTTTCGGCTCTTAAAAGAAATTTCAATCGTTGCACTGTTGATATGTGGCTCTGTTGACTAATGGGTTTGCCTACCACTGCTTCACACCATCATTCCCTCCTCAGCTCCCAACACTCCTGCTTCTATGAAAATGACTATTGAAATCTACCCTACATCTTCTTCATTTCTGCCAGCACTGCTCACCAGATAACTTCCTTAACTCATTGAAACTGATCCTCTGGATCCTGACATCTACATTCTATGTATCGTTCTGCATAATCCTTGGATTCCAACACCCACCCCGATGTACCATCTGTGATTCACATGGATGTACCATAAACGCCTTTCCTTGAAACTCCATGCCACCTCATCTTCCATGACCTTTCTTGCAATGCATTTTGACCACCTCTCCTAGGGTCCTACATCAGTAAACCTGTCACCTCTCAGATTAAATTCTGACATTTCACTCTCCAACTACAAGTTTCTATCCACCAAGATATTTAGCCAAGGATATCCCACTGCCAACATTTTGAACATGAATGTAATTTTCAGCCCAGTGCTTTTTAAAAATGTCTTCACCATCTCTTTGGCTTTCCCTTACTTCAATGGACAACTTAGGAGCATCATTATAAGATAATCCTTCATTTTCAATGCATTCCCTTTCTTCTCTTTTCCTGCCTGGAACTTGGATGGCAGTCCTCCAGCCTGCATGAGGTTTGCCATTTGCTATCTCCAGCCTTCACTAGAAAGGGTGGACATATTGTTAGAGAAAATCATGTGTCCTGTCAGTTAGGTATTCCTTTAATATCTTTATCTCAACTCTCATATGGGCACAATTACCTTGTGAATCTGCTTTCATTCATTCTCCTCAGTTTCTTCTCCTAGATGGCAATCTCATAAATTTTTCTTCCCCATGCCCTTAGTGGTTAACCTAGACTCATAATTCACAGAGTAAATAGAAGGCACCAGATAGGAGACCTCTTATTGTTCCCTCCCAATCCATAAATCTGCCCACATTTGTACCTTTCTTCTCCCTTCCCATTATAACTGATTAAATGCATCTTCTTTTATCAGAACCCAATAACTCCAAACATATACTATAGATTCCATCTCTTCTTGATATGATATTGCTCCTCCTGCTATCCTCTCTTCTGTTTCATCAAACTCCATATTTTCTGGATTATATCTGTCAGCTTATAAACTTTGTTTAATATTATTCTTTATGAATAAAACCAAACTAAATCCTAAACCTCCTTTACCCATTCACCCCTGTGCAGCCTCATTTGCTTTACCTCTTCACAGGCAAATTTCTGTTGATAGTTGTCTACATGGATTTCCTATACTTTCTCATCTCCTATTGGCTCCTAAACCAACCACAATCAGGTATCTGCCTTTCTGCTTCATGATGACTCTTTTCAAGATCACCACAGTCTCCATGTTGCTGTGTGTGTGTGTGTGTGTGTGTGTGTGTGTGTGTGTGTGTGTGTGTGTTTGGTTGGGTAGAGAGACTTCTTCACCTGCCAGGCTCATCTACTCTTCTTCCTTGAAATTCTATTCCTAAAATACCACCTCCATTTACAAAGGTTTAGATACTACTCTATAATGCTGGCTGCATTTTCACCACATTCAGTTGTGTCCCAGTAAACCCTTTGCATGTCTAAGCCCATCTTTGTTTATCTAATGGTATCTACGTTTTATAGAAGCTGAACTAACCTAAGAGATGTGAGGGTTATTTGTCCTCAACAAAGATAGGGCTACTCTAGCCTCAAAAACAAAACAAAACAAAACAAAACAAAACAAAACAAAACTGCACTCTTATCAAAAGGATGGATTTTAAGGAGAGAGTGACCATTCCACATGTGGCGTCTTGGGAAGGCAGGTTGCTATTGCTAGAGTGAAATGCAAAGGGCAATGGGTTCATGTTATATTCATGTGCTCTTGCATGCAGGGATCACAACAGGGGTGCAACCAAGTCAAGCGTGCACTTAGGGGGAGAAGTACTTTTTCCACATACTGAGTTTTAAGGCATCAGTGGGAAGAACAGTATATGTGCCTTTGAAAGTGAAAATCAGCTGAATTCTGGGCTCAATGGAGAGCACAGGCCATTATGAGGCTCTAGGTTTAAAACACTGATGCTAGATTGGATAGCCAGTGAGAGGGGACATGAAAACATAGTCTTGATGGGAAAGAAACATTCCAAATAAAAAGTAACAATTCAAGCTGACAACGCAGCAAATTCCTAAACTTCATGCAGACAGCAAAATCCCTGGATACCAGAGTGAGTGGAATAAAAAATCAGATTTTAATTCAGTTGGACTTGGAAGAGCAAAATACTTAAAATTAATATAAAGAAATTAACATTCTTCTTAATGATTTGATTTGATTCTTAAATGATTTAACTTTGGGTGGCAGGCACACAATGCAATATATAAATTATGTATCATAGAAATACACCTGAAGCCTATATCACTCTCTACCACATTTTTAAAATAATAGATTTTTTTAAAAGAACTGTTATTTCTATAAACACATAGAAATGTTTACAATACATTTAAAGAAAATAATTTTATTATTAAAATTATAATATTATAACTGTGTAATCTTTTACTCTTAGGCTTCAGTATACTTAAGTTTACATAAGTATTAATATGTATTTAACTAAAAAATAATGTTTAAAGGCATTTAATTGTCTCCACAATTTCTGCAAAAATTATAATAGTGGAAGGTGCTTAATATTCAACTTAGAGTTGATATTTGATTTTGGAAATGTCTATACATTTTATTATTGTAGTGTTTTAATGTAATTCTATTTTTGCAGAATCAACAATGAACTATTTTGAACAACAGGAAATTTGGAATGGGAAATGAAGTAAGAGATGATTTTTAGTTTGGGATCAGAATAACCTTAGAGTTATTTTAATTATTGTACCCATCAGTCCCATTGAGGGGGCTCGTGAGAGACAAAACTGCTATCCACCAGCATTTCTAATGAAAGACCTAAAAGAGTGACTTTAGGAACAGAGTTGATGTGAGGGGAGTGGGGTTGTAAAGGTGGTCATAGGACTGTGCTGGTCCAAGATGAAGAGCTCACACCTAAGTTCAAACAGGCTTTTATATTACCCTCAGTGAGCTGAAAGAAGAGGAGGCTGGAGAACGTGTGTGTGTGTGAGTGTGTGTGTGTGTGTGTGTGTGTGTGTGTGTGTGTGTGTATGGGGGGCGAGGTATGGATGGGAAGGAGTGAACATAAATTATCTATCCTTAGTGTTTGATTTCATGGGAAGACAGATTTGGGGGCAAGACTCCTGGTTTGTCTTGACCTTCTTCAAAAATTCCTCTCCACTGTGGAGCAGAAGTTACCTTTATGATATGTGAGAAGAAAACCCAGTCAGATGCACTTTCTTCCCTTTCCCTGGAGCTCTCTGCCTGCTTGCAGAGAGCACCTTCCTCCTCAGCCACCCCTTACTCAAGACCCCTCTGTACCAGAAGAAGCCTGTGGTGTCTGTCTATGCCAGGGCACAATGTTTTTCCCAACTCCTGAGTCCACTTTTAGCCATCCCATTATGCTGCCACATCAAAGATACATTCTCCAGCACATGCCCACATTTCGCTGTAGGAGCTGCCTCAGGAAAGTGTGTGTTCACAAGGTTCTTATTTTATGCAAGAACATAGCCCAGTCCCTCCCTTCTCTGATGGGAAAGGTTGCAGAATTGGGAGTATAATCACAAAGCCCCAATAGAAAACTCAACAGAAACCCATACTCCTTAACTCCTGCAAACTATTGCACATGTCATGAAGAATAATTAATCTAAAATGAGGCCATGCATCTGGGCTTTTGATAGCTGGTAGAATTTCTTGCAAGAATGAATGAACTATTCACTATTCTAAGGAACTTCATGGCTTCCTGGAGGAAGAAATTAAAATTAATGTTCACTATGTAGGAAAGCCTGAGAGTTCAGACAAATAAAGCAATGCTTCCTTAATACATTTTATGTAGTAACTGTGATTTGCTAGACCTCAACTAGTACCTGAAGAAAAAGGGGAAGGAATTGCCAGTGCTGGTTTGAAACAAGACTTCATGTTTTTATATTTCTTTCTGTATTTCCTTAAATAATATACAAGAAAGAACCCAATCTGATTTGGGGAGTATTGCTGTGGAACTTGGTAGTAGAGGGGTTTTGCTTCTTTGAATTGTTTGAAGCTATTTTGAAAAATATTTGCTGTAGTTTTACAAAAAATCACTTGTTTTTTTTGTTGTTGTTTTTGGTTTTTTTTGTTTTTGTTTGTTTGTTTGTTTCTTTGGTTAAGGAGAATGAAGACCTCTGGAGCCCTGTCTTGTATGGGCCTCCTGGGAGGTGGTCACATGATTAGACAACTGCATTGGTCTATGGGACTATAGAGACACAGATTAGTATGTGTCTAATGTTGCCTCCAATTGTAGATACAAGATCATTTCAATAAATTGTCACCAATTTCCCACTTATTTCTATTTTCTTGACTATAGTATATTAGCAATGTTATATAATATTTGTCCTCCCATGACTTTAAAAATCCACCAGTATGTAGCAACTACTCCACCTGTTGGTATTTATGGTTATAATTTCAGAATAGCAATCTTGATACACAACTCATAATGTCACCCATTTATTTTCTAATTTCCAGAAGTATTGACATTTGGATAATTTCAAAATAAAGCTAGTGCAAACTGTTCCAGTTTCTCTCCTAATCCAACTCTTAGAATTTCATCAAGGATGGGAATTCTTTATTTTTTGTAAATGTTAAACAGGTTCACCATGGTTATTTGGAAGAGCCCCAAACCTCAGAGTCTAGAGGCACCATTTCCCCAGGCACTGAAAGACTGACCTCATGTGCTACTCAGGCTCCATGCATACATCTACACTCTGCAGGTGGCCCAGGACACTTGGCAGTTTAGTGTCCGTGACATTTTCAGTTCATGAAGTGTTTACTTGAAGTTAGGACTGCCTCTCCCCATCATTCTCCAGAGGACACATTCTTGAACCAATGTCTTAGGGTAAACCAAAACAGATGTCTTCTCCATCTTCATGAGCCACACAGTTTGTATAGAGAAGGATGGATTTGACATTCCAGAGGCTATATTGGTTTATGACTTCTGTTTATAAAAAAATCTTTAAAAAGATGGTACACTGAATGCACGCTATCATTGTGGAAATAAAACCTCAATGCTCTGAATAAGTTTTATTTTCATTAATTTATCAATAATACATAATGTGCCCTAACCTATTTGGCTCAGTGGATAGAGCATCGACCTGCAGACTGAAAGGTCCCAGGTTCAATTCCGGTCAAGGGCATGTATCTTGGTTGTGGGCACATCTCCAGTAGGGGGTGGGCAGGAGGCACCTAATCAATGTTATTCTCTCATCAAATGTTTCTAACTCTTTCTTCCTCTATCTTTCTCTCTGTAAAAAGCCAATAAAATATATTAAAAAATAATACATGAAGTAAGGGAAATTTCAGAGGGTTTTTATATGTGTTATTTTTTTTTCTCTAAATTACCATTTTTAATGTAAGTCCAATTTAATGATGGCTCCTCAGGCAAGGGATCCCCCCCCCCCCCAAGTCATTTGCTTAGTCCACCTTAGGTGTTGGGCTAAGGCTGAATCAGGTTGTAGAATTCATTCTCATTTATCGCCTTACTAGAGGCCCAATGCATGAAGATTCATGTAAGAATGGGCCTTTCTTCCCCTGGCTGCCAGCACAGCCTTTGCTCTGGCCAGAGGCCTGGAACAGCTGGGGTGGTGTGGAGTGCTTGTGTCATTGCCAGGGCAACAAAGCAAGTGTACCATCCCAGGCTGCTGGGAGCCTATGTATGCAAATTAACCCATCATCTTTGTTGGGTTAATTTGCATACTCACTCCTGATTAGCTGGTGAGCATTGTGAAGGTAAGGTCAATTTGCATCTTTCTCTTTTATTAGTGTAGATAAAATTGTGCCTGAATAAGCTTATTTGTGTCTATTAGTTTCAGATCAACTTAGAATTGTGTACAGACTGACTGGAAATACAACAAAATGGGATTAAGAAGCCATCTCTAAGCCCTTTCCTCAGCAGGTATCAGTTCATCTTTATGCACATAGGTGCTTGGTCAGTTAGCTCAGTGCATCAGAGTCTGGAGTGAGAAGGCTCTGAAATGTGCTCCCCAGACGGGGGGTCAATTAACTTTTCTCAAAGATGCAAATATTGGTGCATGGCAGCACAATCTATGCAATCCTTTCTAGAAATGCTCCCTCAGAGTGGCCGATTTAGAGAAAGCTCATTGATTGTCACGTTCTTAATAAGAAGCCAAGATTTAGCCTGTGAATTGATTTTTGAATCACATTTTTATTCTGTTGAAATTTACTTTATCTTTTTGCAAGGGGAACATGTCTTTAAGGAGGTCAAGCATGGCACCCAGCTTTCTTGTTCTCTAGTTCTGTGTTTCAATAAGACTATGGGAAAAGGCTGTGTTCCACCTGGGATCTCTCAGGGTTTCCTGCTTGGAGTTGAGCTTTCTATCTTCATTCTTATGCAATGGAGCAAGTATGAGTATGACAATGATGATTTCCCTATGATCTGAAGTTGTCCTAAAAATAAGAAATGGAGGAAGAAAAAATCCACCTGAGCCCCAGATCTAAGTTCCATGACCTCACCATCTCTGAGTATTTTTTATTATAGTATTTTATCATGTCTCTTATTTCCATGGCCAGATTCTGTCCTGCACCATCTGGTGACTATGGTGGAAAGGATAGTCCTTCTCCCTTGGGATGGACAGGATCTGACATCTCGTCAGGTCCATTACTGCCTATACCTGCATGCTTCTCCCTCATGAGGATCTCAGATACTTTGCCATTTATCTTAAAATCATAACTATTTATATGTTTATTTATATCAGAGTAAATTCATGCCTTTTTATTCCATCCAATGGATCATTGTCTATTATAATGAATATCTATTTTGATGCTCAAATTTTCACAGATTGGACCCACAACAACTCTTTTAAGCTGGCTCCTGGCTTCCTTTGAGATGTTCCTAAGACTTCTCTAAGGACTTGTTTACTTTCTGATGCAATAAGATGTTCCAGACTCATTGGGTGCTTTTTGTGCACCAGTTGTAGAATTAGTCATTTTTCCAGGGCGTCCTTGTTCCTTTCAGCAAAGAATATTATTTTGAAAACAAAATCTTGATGTTAAGTTATATGTGTATTAGATTCTTCACCAATTTTCATAGAAAAAGACAGAAGCTCACTCTAATAACTCTTTGGAGACACATTAAGGGGAGTGAAATGGAAACTTGGCATTTCAGAACACCTGGATTGTGATATTGTATTCATAAACCTACCTTAGCATTTGTATATGGAAAATGAACAGGCTGCCTTTTTGTCTTTGAAATTGTTTGGTTTTAATGCCAATGTCTTAATGTTTCTGCATCTTTTGATTCAAACTTAGGTGTGCATGGGAGGGCTAAATAAACTGTATTTGTGTATAATAGAAAAATCTTATGGTGCCACATAGTATCTTCCACTGGCTTTCTTTAAAGTTACACAGAACTCATTTCATATAATTACATTTTATTGTTCTAGTCCTATGGCTACTTGGAAGAAAATTATATCTGTAGAAACAGCGCTTCTTATTCTTTGCTTAACTTTTCTCTGAGATTAAAAATACACTTAGAGCCTTGCCAAATTTACTGCCTAAAAGGAGTCAAAGACTAAACAGAATCACAATTATTTACAACAAGGTTTTCAGGCCTTATATCATTTGAAAACTCAGCTAACGTATTTCATATTTTCTCCTCTTCAGTTACAATATCATAATCATTCTGAAATCAATTGTTAGTGGGCATAACCATATAATGACATTTCTAATAATATTTCTTATTTTTACAGTGGGCACCTGTTCCCTTACATCTTTTCAATACTTTCTGTTAGAAATTTCACTATAACCTCTTCTAATAATTTTGATTGCACCAATCACTTATTAAGTTTCTTGTTTGTGCCAAGTGTTTTATAAACATCACCTCCATTAGTAGGTTATGTTTTACTTATTTCACTTCAACGTCTGTGGAAAGCAGTTGGGGCGCCAGTGTCTCAAGGTCTTAGGTGAGAGCTAGATGCCTCTAGACACTCCCGTGCTGGTCCTGCGTGTCCACAGTCCATGTCAGCTTCCCTTTATAGCTCATTATCCCTGCTGGCTCAACACTGCCTCTTTGCATCAAACTAGATGATGTGCCTGCATGTGAACACCTGCGGCTTCTCTTCCTTTATGTGATAGGTGTGACTCAAAATATGCCATCTATCCGCCAAATTTTTATTTGTCATTGCTGCTCTCTATGATACTGTATCAAGTAATTAATAATTTTCAACTAAAAGATATATTTCCCTAAGGAATTTATATTCTTAAAGGCACATTCTGTGAATTATTTAATCAGTTCACCACTGGGGAGGGGTAGCTATCCAGTAAGTTTATTAAATGTAGATGAATTTCTCTAATAATTGGCATGGGTGGATGTTGATTATTTGATGGAAAGGGTAAGCTTAAGAGATAATGTGAACATACCTGCATAGAAATATTTTAGGATTGCATATCTCTACGAGATGGAATTAGAGTAATTTTTCCTTTTTCTTTATGATGTTCTGAAATGAAGAAAGCATTCTAAACCTACTCTTTGGGGAATTCAACCACCAAAAGTTCTGTTTTTAAAAATATATATATATATTATTGATTTTTTTACAGAGAGGAAGAGAGAGGGATAGAGAGTTAGAAACATCAATGAGAGAGAAACATCAATCAGCTGCCTCCTGCACACCCCTTACTGGGGTGGTGCCCACAACCAAGGTACATGCCCTTGACCAGAATCGAACCCCCTTCAGTCCGCAGGTTGATGCTCTATCCACTGAAACAAACCAGTTTTGGCAAAAGTTCTAACTGTTAAGGCCACTGAAGTACAGCCTGGAAAAGAAGAATTTATTAACAACTTCTGTCTTAAGAAACCAAGGCTGTGAGCAAACACAAATCTAAACAAATGTTAGTTAAAAAGAGGGAGGGGAACACAACTGTCTATAAATTAAATATTAAAACAGTATGTACACAGAAAATGTTCTTTTAAGGAATCATTGGGGGATACATCTATTTACTAGATAAATTATATCAGTGAATTTTTCCAATTGTGAAATGCTTCTGCATTGTAAACATATCATTCTCATTTAAAAAGTCAAACTCTCAAATTTATCTGCCAGGATTTGTTTTCTCAAGAGGATGTTTTCCATTGATTTCTAGAGAGAGTGGGAGGAAGGGAGGAGATGGAGAGAGATAAAAACATCCATGTGAGAGTGACACATCAATTGGTTGCCTCCCAATCAGAGCCAGAGAACCTGCAACTGAGGTATGTGCCCTTGACTGGGAATTGAACCCCTGACCCTTCCATCCAAGGGCTGACTCTCTAACCACTGAACGAACTGGCCAGAGCTGCCAGTATTTTATATTTGAGTTAGGAGTCTATATTCACATGTCAAAAAAGAACTTCTAACTTACAGAGAAGTTTTATAAGTTTATTGGAGCCAAAAATTTAAGGATACTCCCAGAAGCAAGATCTCAATGAATTGAGAAAATAGTCTGAAGAATGGAAGTTCTGCATCTTATTTTACATATTTAGAGTCAAGGGGGAAACCATAAGGAAGGTTACATGAAATCCATTGGGGGTAGATTAAGTCAGCAGGAGATAGCAAAGCGGGGAAACCTCAAGGATTGGATAAAAATGAAAATGGAGAAATAGAAGATTTCTTTTCATTGGTGGGTGCAGAATAGTTATTCATTATCATTTACAAGCCCTGGCTGGGTAGCTCATTTGGTAAGAGTGTCATCCCAATATGTCAAGCTTTTAAGTTTGATCTCCAGTCAGGGCACTTAAAAGAAGCAAACAATGAATGCTTGAATAAGTGGAACAATAAATCTCTCTCTCTCTCTTTCCCTTTCTCTCAAAAAGTCAATCAATAAACTAAAAAACAACACACTTCCAGCACATGGATATGGTATGCAGACCACAGGATAACAATTAGGAGTCTTGTGGTCTTGTGCTCTGGTATCTGCAATTTTGCTTTTGAGGAGTCTGAAAAATAGAATGACTCTGACAATTCAAAGGTGTGTTATCCTAGCTGCATTAGAACCAAGGACAGCACTCCTTTAAGGTACAGTTTTATCTTTGTAAAGGAAACTATAGGCCTGGGATATTACTACCCCCTGTGACCTTGCCTAATTAGGAATTTATGATCAGACCTGTGTGGTTAATTTCTATCACTGGGCTTGCCAGCCTTCCAAGTAGCCCACTAAGCTTGTCAACTCTACGGTAGCAATGGACGCATAGGCTCAGGGCCTTCAGCTCTGCAGAGCACTTGGCCTTCTCTGCTCCCCCATAGGCTCACACACCGGGGTGAGAGGGCAGCCTCACTAATAATTATCTCTTGTCTTTTTATATGAGCCAAATGGTAATTGTTCTTGAGTCTTACACAAAAGTTTGTGCAATTACATCACTTTTTTTCAATTATACGAATATTTGATCTTAGAAAGTCTTCAGTTGCTACTAGTAATTTTGAGATTTTAAATTATATTAAAAGAAAAATTACCGCCTATCCTCTGAGGCTTTTGCTTAATTCCGAGAAATAGTATTCTTAATTGGAAAAAGATTTTAAAGACAAATCAAGCAATGTAAGGCTTAAGAGATTCTGACACTGTTAGGGATTGTTTTTCAATCATTGCATGAATTCCTTTTTATGTTTATTTTTTTACAAAGGGGGTTAGGGTGGGAGAATACAAATGAATCAGTCATTCTACCTATACTCTCATTATTTATTAACATCTGCCCTGGTGGCTTGTCAATTACTCAAAAATTTTCCTTAAGGTGCATTACATGTAAAGGGAGATTAGCCAGGTTTCCCAACTCATTTCATGCAAATTACTAAATTATGAACTCTGAAAAGTAATTAGCAAGGACATGAGATCAACTACTTACTGTCTCTTTGAGCAAATTAATATGTAGTAAGTAGAGATCTCCTGTAACAATCAGGTATTAAATTTCTTTCCTCTTTTTCTTTTTTAGTTTTAACATATCCAAGACTGAATAAAATCTTAAAGAGCATCTTATTAAAATCCTTGCATTAGAAAAAAAATAACAAAAAACACCATCAGGTCCAGAGAAGTTAAATTCCTTTTCCTCCAATGACAAAACTGGTGTGTCTGCATTTATACTGTGAGCTATATATATGAAAACACAATAAGTAATATATAATAATACAAGAGTAAACTGTTTCAGGTACTCACAACTGTAAACATATTTTTGCTCCACTGTGTTTGTGTGTGTATGTGTGTGTGTGTATATGTGTGTGTGTGTGTATTGGACATGTATGCATATGTGTGTCTGAATATAGGTGTATGCATATAAACTGAGAGTATCATTCTTTCCTAAATAATCCTGTAATTTTTAGGTGACAAATGATATATAATGAAATCTGTTAGGAGAGATATATTAATAGTTTCCTTAAAACTAATAGAAAAAAGTTATTTTAATATTTCTATGAGGTAAAAGAACAATATTTTAATGTATCTAATTAGATTCACACTTTTAAAAAGTGATTCATATTTAACATGAACTAAATAGTACCAAATTTGTGTGCTAGTACTCTCCTGAAAACCAAGTCAACTTTTACACAAAATCCTAGTGAGTGTATAGGACAGCCCATCAATACAGAGTCTGGAGATTATGAAAGGGGTCAAATTGCATTTCCCAAATAGGGTAATAATATTACCCCTATAATCCCACTGCAAACACCATCTGCCCTCAGCACAGGGACTGTTAAATTCTGGCTTTTGATGATTGTAACACTCTACATCAGTGACTCTGGAAAAGCTATTTACATTCTAACTCCTTCAAATTATGACTATGGTACAGTAGCAAATCATCAACAGAAGCCTTTGGAATATGCAGAACTCAGTATATTTCATTTGTCTGGTCCCAAGGGCTTGACTTCAGTTTTTATCCATATAACATTGTTTAAAATGTCTTCAAAAAGCATCTGTGATTATGTTTCCTCTCAACCTGGTCATTAAAATACTATAATTCATAAATTTCCATGCGATACAAAATGACTTTATGATTACTAAAGACATTTGTCACAGTTCTGCTTGGAAAAGGACTGGCACTGGTGCCATTGGACATTCATGTGAAGACACTTCATTGTAATTTTGTTTTAATGTAGCCTTAACCCAGTTTAGAGGCCCTGGCTAGTGGTCTATTAGTTTCTCTTCTCCAGCATTTGTTCCTTATGGAACAATATAACTCCAGGCCATGATGCAGCCACCCTCACTGCCCTGGGATCTGGTACCAAAAAACTAAGGATCACCCCCATTCCCAGGGCCTCAAAGAGTCAATTCACAGGGAGCAGCAAACACAGCTATAAACACTCTTATCCACTCATCTGCTGATGGGCACTTAAGATGTTTCCAAATCTTAGCTATGGTAAATTATGCTGCTATGAACATATGGGTGCATATATCCTTTCTGATTTGTGCTTCTGTTTTCCTTGGAGTATATTTCTAGAAGTGGGATTACTGGGTCAAATGGGAGTTCCATTTTTAATTGTTTGAGGAAACTTCATACTGTTCTCCAAGTGGCTGCACCAGTCTGCATTTCCACCAGCAGTGCAAGAGGGTTCCTTTGTCTCTGCATCCTCACAAGCACTTGTCATCTGTTGAGTTGATGATAGCCATTCTGACAGGTGTGAGATGTTGTCTCATTGTTGTTTTGATTTGCATTTCTCAGATAATTAGTGACTTTGAGCATGTTTTCATAGGTCTCTTGGCCTTCTTTATGTCCTCTTTTGATAAGTGTCTATTTAGGTTGTTATAGAAAATCGAAGAAGAACAAAGCAATACTTGGAGAGATGGAGTTACATTTATTATATGTGGGTCCAGAGGGAAATGTATCTCAAATTCTGGGCCCCAACATGCAGGGATTTTTCCTATTTATATTATTTTACCTTCTTTGTCTCCCAAATATGGAGTTCTTTTTGAAAGTTCTTGAAGAGCTCATTATGTACTGGGGCCTTGAGACCTCAACCAGAGGCCTGGCCTGGTGCCAGCACTGATAATCTTGTTCCGGGGAAGGTTTAATGGCCTCTCCGAAGTGGGAGTAGTCTTAGCAAGCAAGAATTTACAGAAACCAAATAGCAGGGTTAAAATTTTAAACAGCAGTTTTTATATAAGATGGAAGCTTCATGGTTCTTTGCCCATTTTTTTTTTAATTGGGTTGTTTATCTTTCTTTTGTTAAATTGTATGAGTTCCCTGTAAATGTTGGAGATTAAACTCTTATTGGTGATAACATTGGCAAATATGTTCTTCCATGCAGTGGGCTTTCTTGTTTGTTTTTTTAATAAGTAGATTATAAAATGGTGGTACATCTACACAATGGAATACTACGCTGCTGTAAAAAAGAAGGAATTCTTACCATTTGCAACAACATGGATGGAATATGATGAACAACATAAATTGATGAACACGAATAGAACCAGAGACATAAAAGTAACCAACAGATTGTCCAACCTATGAGAGAAGGAGGGGGATGAGAGGGTAAAAGATCAACCAAAGGACTTGTATGCATGCATATGAGCATAACCGATGGACACGGACAATAGGGGAGTGAGGGCATGTGTTGGGGTAGAAGGTGGCTGGGGGAAGAGGTCAATGGGGGGAAAAGGAGACTCATGTAATACTTTAAACAATAAAGAATTTAAATAAAATAAAACCTACTCTGCTTTAGTTACTAAAGGCATTGCCTGTGGCTATAGCTTGCTGTTACCCTGTTTCCATGGGTGACTCTTGTATGACAGTCTTCTCTCATTTGGAGCTCCAAGCAACAGAATTCAGGCTTATATCTGCCTGAATATCTTTGTGTTCTGTTGAGAACACAACCTCCCAAAGAATGTATAATACTCTCTCAATTACAAAACAATCATGTTGATTTCAGTGATTGCAATCCTTTTGCTCCAAGTTTCTCTGTTAGGCAAAAGTTGACTTTTGAAAACACAGAAACTTACAGATAAATGTTACTCAATACATACTGGTTGATTGGTTTAGAAATTAGTGGGCAGAATGCATAACCAAGTTATCAAGAAAATGCCAGGTGTGTTTCAGTTTGATATTTGTTTCTGGAGTTATCAGACCATTATGCAAAGAACTCAATTCTATTCCACTGAAAATTACTTCCAGGTACTTGACATACAATGCATATTAATTTGCTACATAGAGTCTTAGGCTAGGTGATAGATTTACAAATTTCCCTGACAAACATTTACCGAGTGCCTGGCATAAACCAGGTGATGTGTGGGTTGCTGGGATTAGAAAAAAACACAAAAAGCAAAGCTTATTTAAGACTAAGGGGATGAACCCCAATAAAATAGAGTCCAACCCAAACAAGCAAAGCTTCCTTAGCATAAAAAAGCCAAACATACAGAATCTAACAGTAACCACTATCCCAGTGCCTGCAGCATGTAAAACATGCAACTGTTTTTACAAATGTGCATACATTTGGGGCTATTGTAATACTCTCATTGGCATTTGTTTCAAAATGCTGATTTCTATGAGATTCCCAAGAATTTCTGTAAGACAAAACACTACTCTTCTTGGCAGACTATCTCCTGGATGAAGGCTGTTGGGCAACTACCTTATTTGAAATACCCACTTGTTTCAGCTTAGACGTGTACCACAGAGGATGGCGAGCAAAAACTTTGAGTAATGTCCTTTTCCTCTCGTGAAGGTGGATCCAAAGTTCCACTCTCCTTGTGAGGCTCATGTCTCACCATGATCGATTTTCACCAGACATTGAACCACTCCCTCCTGCCTTGCAAGTACTGAATACTCTACTCCTCATAAAGAGTAGTCACAACAAGCAGTCATTTTAAAAATTCCCAGTGATGTTTTACCTGCAATAATGTGTGCATTATCTATTAGAATTTACTTAATGAAAAAATGAAAGAAAACAAGGTTTGCAAATCTCAGAATTCTTGACTTTTTCTTTAATGATCACGAGACAACTGACAGCTGGCCAAATCCTTAAAATCTCATCGCCAGGGTCTGAAAAAGTATCCATTTCCATGCATTGTGTATTATAAATGCTGTGACTTAATGGCAATACATGATTTAAATATTTGGGGAAAAAAGAAGAAGAAAGAAACCTATACGAGGCACTCCAACTCCAACTCACTGCTCTTCCAACATGTGAGTGGAACTGGATGAGCTCCTCTCTATGGGGAGTGCTGCTTCTGCTATCCTGGAATGGTGGAGGTGGGGATTCCAGGCATAAGTGCTCTGGTCCCTGCCCTCAGGGACCTCAGCTTCCATCAACAGAGAGAGGACTGTAACAAGGCGCCCTGCCTCAAGGCAGGCTGAGATGCAGACAGCATTCTACAGGGATCTGAAAGAAGGAAAAGCAACCCTGACTGGAGAGGTAGCGCAATTCTGCTCTGCACAGATCTAGGGCTCTTCATTGTTTTATTTGAATTCCCAAGCCAGTGACTGGGGATGCTTAGTGTTTGGGCCCTGGGCTCTGAAGCAGAGTTTAGATTAATCGCTGAAGGCATGAAGGCATTACTTGAAGAGTGATATGGAAAGGAGGTAAAAATAAAACACTTGCCTTTGGGCACAGTGGGAGTTCTCAGGCTGAAGAGGATCTTTGGAGAGTTTTTACTTTCAGGGCAGAAGTTAAGCTCAAACCTATGATTTGAGGGACTCAATAATTAATTCTCAGTGGTTACTGAAAGGGGCAGGTGTCAGTGGCAATCCAGGTGGAAATGAAATATAGATATGAGAAGTGAGGGGTTAGTTTTCCTGGTCCAAATCCACTGCCCAAGCAATCCATCTTCTGAAAAACAATAGAGATTAAATTCTTAAAGGTTTTTAAGCAGCAAGAAAAATGAAAAATAAATCACATTTGGGTGGTTTAGGGAGTTCGAGGGCTAAAAACATTTCCATACCCATATATATCGCAAATTTATGTTGACACTGTTATTTAAATTAGTATTGTGTGGTGAAAGCTCATATATCTGTTTTCTTTGTTAGCGTGGCATAGCATAACTATTGACATTTTAATATCTTCACAGCATATAAAATGCCCACTAATATATTTTAAGGAAAAATATACTTAATTATACAGTACTTAATTGCATAGTTAACATCTGCCCTTTTCATTTGTAAATATTCATTTCCTCTTAGTCTTCTTTATATTTTCTATTGAAGCAGGAATTTGGGAGCAACATAGGCAGGCTTAGTGACTTTTTAGAATTGGGGTGCATGGAAAAAACAGGGCCACAGACTGGGAGAAGGCATATTTCCATAACACAAGGAAGCCAAGTACAGTTACATTTTCATAAGACAAGGGAACTGGAAGTAGTCAAGAAAGGTCTATATTTACAAAATAAAGAGAAGGAAGCCCAAAGGGAATAGGAAAACAATAAGGAAGGAGGGTGGGAGAGAACCTTACAAGTCCCACGTGAGGTTCAACCTTTGAATCCAGAAGTTACTATAGTAACCAGTCTAAGGGAAGAGTGGCCAATCAGAGGGAATATCAAGGCATCAGTATCTGCAGCCTATATAAGCCATAGGGAAAGCAAACCCACTGGGACTCTTCCCCCTCCCTATGTGGGAGTTTGTACTTGTTCTTCAATAAATCTCTATCTTTGCTATACCACTTCTGTCTGTGGATTCATTATTCGATTCCGGCAGACAAAGAATCTGGGTTTCAGTCCAAAAGTTAGGTATCACTATCACAGGGTTAGAGGATGTAAAATTGGTTTTGGTAATTAGGAGCCACGTAAGGCTGGTTGTGGGGGAGATAGGAAATGGAAGGTGAGAAAGGGTGTCTCTTCCAAGCAACTTCTGTTCTTCTGAAGTCAGGATGCCTTAGATGTGCTTCACCTGGAAAGAATGCTGAGGAGGAAGGGGGAGGACACCAATGCTTCTGCACAGTCATATTCTGTATCAGATGTGTATATTTTTGAAAGCATCAATAAGATTTGTATAATAACTTGCATCTTATTTTCTGTAGAGTATGCTGTTTATCACTTTATCCTAGCAAACTTGTTTTTTGTGCTTGAAGGAAAAATATGTTGCCAGAAAGAGAGAGAGAGAGAGAGAGAGAGAGAGAGAGAGAGAGAGAGAGAGAGAGAGAGAGACCTCTGGCAGCATAGGTTCCATTTCTTTAATTCTCAAGGTCTCCCTGGCTTCCTGTATTTCCTTTCATCTGCGTTGTGAGACAACTCATCCAATTCACCAAAGTTCAATTTCCTCTGTAATCCATCTCTTTCCTGACTTTTTTGTGATGTAGTGTACATACTTGGTATAATTACTTATGCTAGTCGTTGGCCAGTATAATTTTACATGAGAAACAAGAAAGCTAAGACACCTGGAAGAGGTGAGAGACATAGCAGACTCTGCCTCTGTTAACAATGACCTGCTTTCACATTTATTCTCTGAGAGGACAGGAGGCCAGAGCATGCAGCAGATGAGACACAAGGAGGGCCCTTGACATGGTAACACCTGTGTAGAGGCTTTAAAATTAAGCTTTTGCTCTTATTTGCAAAGTATATATAATGTGTGTGTGTGTGTGTGTGTGTGTGTGTGTGTGTGTGTACACCTCAGTATGTTGCAATGCATGTCTAGAATAGTTTGGGGAATTTATTTATTTTTGATGACCTGGAACCTCAAACATTCATTTTTGATGACGTGGAGCCTCAAACCCTTAATATAATCTAGCATGAAATATAAATTTATCTATTTAAAAATTGAGACTTTATCCAAAATTTTTTCACATTAGGTGATACATTAAAATTCAGTTATGGAATTAAAATAATGTTATTCTCACTTGCCTCTGCAGGAACACATCCCAGTGCTATCCTGTTTGCAAGTTTTGTTTCCAGAAAGTTCAATTAATGAAAAGCTTAAAACCTACATTTTTGGGTACTCCATTCTATGAATATTATTTAAAGTTTTTTCAACATATTTGAACAAAATATAAGCAAAATTTGGAGCACTTATTTATTAATCTTATCCTATATAATAAGGAGCTAATATGTTAATTAGACCAGATGACAGAAAGACCTTCTGGAACGACCTTCCAGAACAACCAGGAGAGGGCCACTAGGAATCTAGAGCCACACAAGGCAGCCAGTGCTGTGAGAGCCTCTAGTTCTATATAATAGGGGGGTAATATGCAAATTGTCCCCCTTGACCAGGAGCTCGACCGGAGTTCAATAAGGGAGTGAGGCCAGCCCACCAAATGCTCAGGGTCCCTCCCCCTGACGGGCCAGCCCAATAGGCCAGATCCAGGCAAAATATATATAATGGACCCCACCACTGCACAAATTTGTGCACCAGGTCTCTAGTAAATAATATTTAACTATATTAATTCTTTGTGATTATGAAGATGCATTAATTTACAGTTTCTAAAACTGTGTTAAGAATTTTTTAAATGAATTCACCAAAATATACTTAATCAGCCTTAAGCTTACTCCCACCATGTATTTTACTAAATCTAAGTGACCATTTTGATGAAGGTAGATGATAACAAAGAAAAAGAATCCTCTGGCTGGAAAAAACACTTGTCTTTTTTGATACCAATTAGATTGTAATTATAAGAGTGCAAACTTTTATTTTCTCAAAACCATGGGTAGATGGCCTGTACTGAATTACTGATTTAACGAGTTTCTCATTTTGGCTACTTTATAAAATGCATATTCTTTTTGCAAACATAAACTGCACCATATACAACGCTGAGGGGCCAATATCTCTGCATAGCTCCCTAAATATAAACTCTCCAAGATAGAGGGTCCTGTAATTGGCTTCCAAGGAAATAGCAGATTTCAATAATGTTGGGATATGTTCTTTTTGAACGTGCTCCCTATTGTGAATATTTTTATGAACGTGGCCAAGTTTTCTTCTCATTCAGTGTGTTTCTGACATCTGCATAATTCCTTGCTAAGCAGATGCACAATTTGAATATGCTAAACAGCATTGGAGGTATTTGTGAGATAGGACACCTTTCCATACATTTTACTCAGACTTCAGTCCTGCCTCATTCAGGCTTTAGCAACTGTAATAAGAGCTCTACAGCCAAGATCTGCTCTGCAGAACTTGTCAAATGGGAGCATACACTGTCCCAGAAGACACACGTGAGCTCCACTTCAGCTGGGTTTGAAAAACTTATTTCAAGAATCCTTCACTGATAATGCAGCAGTTCTGCTTTGAGCCTGAGTTTAAGTTGGGAAAACATTTGAAGACATATTTTGAATACTAATTATGAAGAAACTCTTGTTAGTGGAGATGTCTATGTTAGCATAAAGCAGTATCAAAGCTTTTGTTTTATATAATGGAAAGCTCTCACAGCTGAAATATTCCTTGAACTTGAGATTGCTTTCCTATTGGTTCTGGAACATCCAAGGTCACTCCTTTACTTGGGGGACAATTTCAACAGAGACTTCCTTTCCTATCAGGGGAGTTATGGGTGCCCAACACACTGGCTCATTCCATCCAACAGCTGCACAAGGCTCTGGGGATCTCCAGACCTCGGATATGCTCATTGCCAAAAGTAACCATTATTCTGAGTATAGAGGGAGTTCCAGTTCCCACTTCCTGATTTCAGGAAGGGCAGAGGCGAGTGTGGAGAGCTCAGAAAGTACAGCATAGGAAATACAGTCAATAAAATTTTAATAACTATGTGTGGGGCCGGGTGGGTATTGGGAACATTGGAGGTAACACATTGTAAAGTACATAATTACTTAACCTCTATGCTGCACACCTGGAACTAATACAAAATTGTATTGAATGCAAACTGCAATTAAAAAATAAAATTAAAGAAAAAGAATTTATTGCCACTGCTGGGGTGGGGGCTGGGCAAGGGTTGGGTGAGGGTTGCAGACATGGGCAGGAGAGCAATGAAGGCAGAGAGCTCCAGGTTTATTCTGGTAAAAAAAAAAATGCATAGTCTTCCAGGACAGTAAGAACAGTCTACTAGCTTCCTAAAAATGCTCTAACAAATCACCTTACACTTAATGGCTTACACAACACAAATTTATCACCTAAAGTTCTGAATTTATCACCCAAAGTTCTGAGTTTATCACCTAAAGTTCTGGAGGTGGGAAGCTTGACAGGGTCTCACAGGGCTACAAGGCACAGCAGGCCTGTGGTTCTTTCCGCAGGCTCCAGGTAGGATGAGTTGCATAGATAGTTTCTAATGGCTGCTGCATGCCTTGATTCATGGTTTCTTCCTCCACCCTCAAAGCAGCGAGGATGGTCAAGTACTTTTCATATCTTCTCGCCCTGACCTTCCTCTGCATTCATGTTCTCCTCCGCTCTCTCCCATCTCCACTATCTTCTTCTCCTGACCTTTATGACTACATTGAGCTCACCCAGATCAGCCAGGACAACCTCTTGTCTCCAATTAGATAAGTAGCAACCAAAATGATACCTGCAACTTTAATTCTCCTTTGCCCTGTAATGTGGCATAATCTAAAGATTGGGTTTTGGGCATCTCTGGGGCCATAACTCTCCCTTCCAAGGGATCATAAGGGCGGGGCTATAGGACCCAGTCAGGACCCAGAGAGAAAGCAGGTACCCCCTTGATGGGGGCATAGCTTTTATAACAACATTGGCACAATTTTCTTATTCTTCATCAGACCTTATGCTAGGCAGCCTCATCAGACTTTTCCACCATCTTGGCAGTACAAACCTTTACTCTGAAATATTCTCTCCTGTTTTACCAACTTCTCTGAAATCCACCAGTATAGACAAAAAGAGGGGTATGGTTTGCAAATGAATAGCTGAGTGATCACCTCTCATAAATCATGCATTGTGGAAAGTTGTGAAGACAAGGGCAAAAATAATACAAAACTCCATGTGCACTAATTAGAATTTGTTTCTTACAATGCAAAGGACAGACCCCACACTGGTTTTCTGTTATTTGCTAAGTGTCAGTGTGGCGGGGGTAGGGCCTCTTATGTAACAAGCAGCGTGGCAAATGACAATTGATAGATGTGACTTTATACATTCTCAGGAGGAAGGATGCTACCAACATTACTCTTTCTCTGCTGGAAAATGCACAAACACACACACACACAAACACACACACACACACACACACACACACACACACACACTCACGCACGCACGCACGCATGCTCCTTGCTCCTTGGAAGGATGCAGGGACTGAAAGCAGTGAGTAAAGACCAGGTTTTAACCTTTAGGACCAAATGTGAAATTAGTCAAAATTCTAGTAACTTGACTTCATAATACATTGCCAAAAACAGTTTTACCCATCAATCATTATCAGAAATTATACTGAAGAAAAATAAATAATTGTAATTTTGATCAAAAACAGATATCTACTCCCTACACAAAGAGTATATTTTTTTGTTAGTGAAAATAATGAAATCTATTCAGGATTTTTCCCCCTTTGCTGACTTTAAAAATAAATGGCTTTTGTAATGGTAAATTCTCCCCTATGAGATCTTAATTCTCTCTCAGTGCTGATAAGTGCTATTTCTGCTTTCTGTAAGTTTTATAAAACATTACAAGACGTTTCCTTTCTTCTGGATCTCAGACATTTTGATGCTGATTCCAGGTGGGGACAAAAGAAAGCAGGCTTTGAGAAGAGATTGCAGAGACATTTATCCTGACGGAGAGGACAAAGACGACTAGTGAGCTGTATGTTTAAATGTTCAATGGTTTTCTAAGGTGACAGCAACTCTGCAAACACAGGTCACAGGCCTGTCACCTGCCATCTGCCACTGTGCCGAAGGTGGACAGTGAACAGTAGAAATGATCATATGGGAAGGGAAAGCTGTCCTTCTTTCCCCTTTACCTGGTAGAAGCGTCATCAAAGACCAAAGGGCCATAAGGAAGGTAGCTTACAACAATCACATGCACCCATGAGTCAAAACCAACTGCTTGGCGGAGGTTGACCAAGCCAACACACACACAAAAACAAAACAAAACAAAACAAAACAAAACACCTGCTTCTCCCAGCTCCAGGGGAAAAGAAAATTTTCTGCAGCTTATTCAAGACCAGGCCTCTGTCTCCTTTGGGAGTAGCAGCAATATTGAATGATTAGATGTTATGGTTCAGAGAAAGAATACGGGTGGATTTGCACTGTCCCCAAAGCTTACTGTGACACACACAGCAGATGTGCTGCACTGGCAGGGGAGGGAGTAGGAGGCTGTTACGGTGTTCTCTGGCATCGGCATTTGTTGAAATCCTTCTTAATCCATCCATCAATCAGAAATGTTCACAAACTAAATTTAAAAAGCACTCAAATGTGCATAAAAATTCTATCCTGCCCCTGAGAATTCTCACAAGCTTGCATGTATGTGGTGGGGGTATCTGAGGGGAGGGAGATCCCAAATATTACCAGAAGCCTTGAGCAGGGTTTGAGAGTGGGCACCCGCAAGCTGCATCTGATTTGGGGGAGGAGGCCCTCCCAGGATTTTTTCTTCTTATTGTGCACGAGTGCCAAGTTTATCCTTGGGGCTGGCCAGGAATCAACAGGTACCTAAGAATATGTGTGCCCATTCTCCACTTCCAGGGCCCTGAGCTCTCCCCTCCTTCTCAAATGTGTCCTTAGCAGCGCTTCTTCCTACAGAACCACTGCATCTCTAGCTTTTGAAGCAATAGACACAGATTGGAGCTGTCCAAGAGCTGCCCCGATTCCTGGCATTGATTTTGCACAGGGAGCCTCTTGGTGTGGCTCCACCACTTTTTCTGCTTCACCACCCAGTTATTTTCTGTTTCATTTGAGTGCGGAGGCAAGTAGGCTTGTTCAACCTACCTGTGCGGGTGACAAACAGTGAAATAATTATATTTAGATTCACTCAGTTGCCCTTTAGGTCCTTATCTTTAGCTCCATGCCTTCATCAGCCTCTGCTTCACCCCCGAAGGCAGGAGAGTCACCTGTCTTCACTGTCATTATGCTCCCATACTCCCTTTTCATGGTTTGGGATGCCTGTTTCTGGTACCAATGAAATGTCCTTATCTTATTACTGGGAATAATGACTGGTTTCTCTTGGTCAGCAGTTTGACTGGTTTCTCTTGGTCAGCAGTTGAGATCATCTTTCTTTTGCAACTATTATCATTCCAGCCAAGAAGAACTGACTTATGAACAGAGGGCAGTACAACACCAACCCCTTTAGTAGGACTTCCCTGTCTCTTTTCTAGCACAGTCCAGTGGTCTCAATCTTGCCAGCACCCCTGGCTCTCCTTTCAATTTTTATTTCTTGCTATTGCTTTATATGTATAGAATGAAAAACAGACTTATTCTGACGAGATGTCCTCTCTCAAGTGTGATGTCATTTACCTCAGTGAAAGGATCCAATAATGGAAAATTTAGGAATACAAGATTTTTTTCTTGGCTATTTAATAAGAGTGTAGAACCTTGGTGACACTGAGACAGGGTGTGGGTTGTCTGGCTGCTCTGTCAGAGTGGAGGGAGAGCCACAAAGAAGGAAGACCCCTGACTGACAGATCCTTGATCCTGGGCACCTCAAGATGGGCCAACAGCTGAAACCGATTTGGCTCAGTGGATAGAGTGTCGGCCTGCGGACTGAGGGGGTCCCAGGTTCGATTCCAGTCAAGGGCATGTACCTTGGTTTGGGGCATATCCCCAGCAGGGAGTGTGCAAGAGGCAGCTGTTTCTAACTCTCTGTCCCTCTCTCTTTCTCTCTGTAAAAAATAAATAAAATTTTTAAAAAATATGGGCCAACAGTGTCCACTAGTGAGATGGCCTTGTGCACAAAGACTGCCTTTTCTATGTCGCAGGTTCCTGAGAAATGTTGTCCCTTAGTGATTCACCATGAAAAGACAAAGTATTTTATTCCTTAGAGCAGTGTTTCCCAAAGTGTGGTACGGGTACCCCCAGGGGTATGGGAAGAATTTGGTGGGGGTACGCGTTGCACCGGAGTTTGGTGGGGATATGCACTGCAGCATGCTTAGATGCGCCTAATTCTACGTTCTCATGAGTATGAGGGGTACTCAGTATTACGGAAATTATAGAAAGGGTACACATATGTCAAAAGTTTGGGAAACACTGCCTTAGAGGAAGGTTTGTTATGGAAGATGACCATCATAGCACCTGCCTTTTTGTGAGGTGCTCGCTGTGGCTAATAACATTTCTATGCTTTTTGTCCTGATTAACAGCACAAATTCCATCTCTAGAACATTAATTAACCCACAGAACTCCCTGGCCTTTATTATCTTCAAGTTATTATGAGACAAGACAGAGGTTTAGTTACTAAGATACCAGATACCTCATCTCTCTCAGGCCTCATTATGTGAATGCACAGCCTCCCGAAAGGTTTAGAATGTAATCATACCACCTCAACTTAAGACGCATGCTACCTTTAAATGGTACCGAAAGCTTTTCATAAAGAAGTCCTGCATTGACTCAAATGTTTTCTAGATCTATAGTGGTAGAATCAGCTATTTGTTGCTTATGCTTTCTTTTGTTTGTTTCATGTATGCCTTATAATGGGCATATAAACAAATATGAATGGATACCCATTTATGTGTGTGCATGTGAAAGAGACAGAGAATGAAAGGAGAGAGGCAGGGGGGAAGAGAGAGAGGGGAAGTAGAGAAGAGAGAGAGAGAGAGAGAGAGAGAGAGAGAGAGAGAGAGAGAGAGAGAGAGAGAGATCTTTTCTGCATGGGCCTGGGTGGTCTGGGGCAGGCTGAGGACCACCTGCCTCTCCTAGTCATCCCTCTGCTTCGTTTCCATCCTGTGCTTTGCATAGAAGGGGATGGTTTCTTGCTGGTGGAGGGAAGAAGGTGAGGAGAATGTCTTCACATTCCCTCCAGACATGAATGAGGATTTCTTTTTCTCCACGACCTCTCTGACATTTGTTATTGTTTTTCTTGAAGATAATAGCCATTCTAAGAGGTGTGAGGTCATATCTCATTGTAGTTTTGATGTGTACTTCCCTAATTGCTAGTGAGCTTGAATATTTTTCACATATTTTTAAAATATATTTTATTGATTTTTCAGAGAAGAAGAGAGAGGGATAGAGAGTTAGAAACATCGATGAGAGAGAACCATCTATCAGCTGCCTCTTGCATACCCCACACTGGGGATGTGCCCGCAACCAAGGTACATGCCCTTGACTGGAATCGAACCCAGGACCTTTCATTCCACAGGCTGCCACCCTATCCACTGAGCCAAACTGGTCCCGGCTCACATATTTTTTGACCATTTGTATATCTTCTTGGGAGAGGTGTCTGTTCAGATCCTCTGCCCATTTTATTTATTGGAATGTTTGGTGCTAATAGCTCTTTATTATATATGGGGTATTAAATCTTTGATAGACGTATTATTTGCAAATATCATCTCCTATTCAGTAAGTTCCCTGTTTGTTTGTTATAGGTTTCTTTTGCTGTGCAGAAGCTTTTAAGCTTGATATAATTCCCAGTCATTTATTTTTGCCTTTACTTCCCTTTCCTTTGGGTTCAAGTGCATAAAATGTTCTCTAGGATCAAGGTCCATAAATTATGTAATTTATCATTTCATTTAGATCTTTGATCCATTCTGAATTAACTTTTGTTCATGGAGACAAATGTAACTAGTTTCATTATTTTGCATGGAGCTTTCCAATTTTCCCAACACCATTTATAGAAGAGGATTTCTTTTATAAATTGTCTGTTTCTAGATCCTTTGTCAAAAATTATATGCCCATATATTGATACTTTATTATTTTTTTCTCAGAATTGTTTTGACTATTTGGGGTTGTTAGTGGTTCATACAAATCTAAAAATTTCTACTTTGTTCTATTTCTTTAGCATATATCATTGGGATTATAATGGGGATTGCATCAAATCTGTATATTGCTTTGGGTAATGTGGCCATCTTAACAAGTACATCCATAAAATTGACAAACCCCTGCTTAGATTCACTGACATAAAAAGAAAAAAGACCCATATAAACAAAATCAGAAATCAAAGAGATGTTACCACAGACATCACAGATATACAAAGGAACACACTAGAATATGATGAAAGACTATATGCCACCAAATTCAATAACCTATAAGAAATGGATAAGTTCCTAGAAATATATAACTTTTCTAGACTGAATCATGAAGAACTGGAAAATCTAAATAAACACACCAGCAGTGAGGAAATTGAAACAACCATCAAAAACCTTGCAAAAGTAAAAGTCCAGGACCAGATGGCTTCACCAATGAATTCTACCAAACATTCAAAGATTTAAAACCTATCCTTCTCAAACTCTTCTAAAAAATGTATAAGAGCCAATTCTTCCTAACACATTTTATGAGGCCAATAAGTTTAGTTTCTGGTAGGACTGAGGATGAGGGCCAAGACTGGAGCAATTGCTATTGGTACTGATTTACATAAAAAGGAAACAGAGAATAGATGCTCCTGTAACTACTGGGACAGGTATAACCCTGCTAAGGATACACATCAGCATTGCTTTTCACTCCTTCTTCTTCTATAATAAAAAAAAATAGAGTAACATTTTCTATATAATATTTATTCTCTTGTTTGTGCCTTGTGTTCTATGCATCTTTCATTGAACAAAATCGTTGCTCTTTGGAGTTCATTCATTTCATGTGGTTTTAATCAGCTCCTGTTAGTGTCACAGTCAAATCATCATGTACTGATTTGAACAGTGAGGGGCAAAGGTGAAAAATAATTACTATCAATTTTCCATCCCTAGGTCCATCAGTGTCAATAGGACAAGAGGTACCAGGAAAAGAGTAATGAGGAAAGGACTTTTCCCAGCAGGATGCTGACTTAATTAATTTACCCCAAGCTAATCCAAAGAGAGTGGAAAATTGATTTAAGAATAAAATAACATGCTTATTTTAATCACTAAGCTTATTTCATCACAAGTTTTGTTTTAACTCTAAGCAATCAACATCATTTGTTTTAATGGAGATATTGTATAAACTCAAGCCCCAAAATAGTATGTAATAATTTACTCACAATTAATGAATTCATTCATTCATTTAATCAAATACTAAACACTGATGTTAAAACATGTAGTTACAATAAAGTGAGGGAGAAAGACTCGTGAATAAATAATAGTGTAGCAAGAACATCAGCTCCCTCCCTTAGCTTTGTCAAGGAGCCCCAGATGTGACTCTCAACCCAATGTATTTTTAATTAGCCATTTTTGTGACTCCTTAATGTATTATTTTCAGTTAAAACCATAGACTGGTAGTCAGATTCAAAGTTCTGAGTACATTTCAAATATCCCCGAGTGAGCAGGATAAATATAAATTATGCTCTCTTTTTTTGTTAAATTGAACTTATTAGAGAGACATTGGTTAATAAAATGATATAGGTTCCAGGTATACTATTTTACAACACATAATCTGTATATTATATTGCATGTTTATCACCCCAAGTCAAGTCTCCTTTTATCACCATTATGCCCTCTTTACCCTCTTCTTCCTCTTCCCACCCCCTCTCCCATGAGTCTTTTTCTTCTTTTCTTAGTCCCTTTACCCTTCTTACCCAGCTCTCAACCCCCTCCCCTCTGACAGCTGTCATTCTGTACTATGTAGCCAGGAATCTATCTTTGCTTTGCTTATTTCATTCATCATATTCCACATATAAGTGAAATCATATGGCATCTGTTTTTATCTTACTAATTATACTTAGCATAATAATCTATAGGTACATCCATGCTGCCACAAAAGGAAATGTTTCCTTTTTATGGCCAAGTAATATTCCATTGTGTGACTGTACCACAGCTCTTTTATCCACTTATCTACTGATGGACCCCTGGGCTTCTTCCAAATCGTGCCTATTGTAAATAACACTGCAATAAACATAGGGGTGCATATATTTCTTTAAATTAGTGTTGTTGTTTTGTGTTTTTTGTGTGTGTTTTTTCCCAGATACATTCCAGAAGTGGAATTGTTGGGTCATATGGCAGTTCCATTTTAAATTTTTTGAAGTTACTCCATACTGTTTTCCATAGTGGCTGCACCAATCTGCATTCCCACCAACAGTGCACAAGGGATCCGTTTTCTTCACATCCTCACCAACACTTGCTATTTGTTGACTTATTGATGGTTGCCATTCTGACAGGTCTGAGGTGATATCTCATTGTGGTTTTAATTTGCATTTCTCTGATGATTAGTGGTGTTGAGCATTCTTTCATATGTCTATAGGTCATCTGTATGTCCTTTATGGAGAGATGTATCTATTCCAGTCCTTTGCCAATTTCTTAATTGGATTGCTTGTATTTTTGGTGTAGAGTTTTCTTATAGTTTTTTTTTTTTAATTTATCTTTATTGTTGAAAGTATTAAAGATATCTCCTTTGTGTGTCCCCCCCCCCCCATTAATCTCCCTCCACCCTGTACTCCTATCCCTCCCAGGCCTTTACCACATTGAAGGTTTGGGAGGGATAGGTCTGTGTCCATGGGTTATGCATATATGCATATAAGTTATTTGGTTAATCTCTTCCCATCACCTCCCCCTTCCCCTCTGAGACTCATAAGTTTGTTCCTTGCTTCCATGTTTCTGTATCTTATTTTGTTTTCAATGGTTTATCTTTCTGGTACATTAGTAGATCAGATTATAGGATTTCTAACCAGACTATGCTTTGAATCTTAACTTTAAGACACTAATTCTTTAACCATTGATTAATCACTTGGTTTTCTTCAACTGTAAAATGATTATAATATTACATACCTATAAGGTTTATAAGGTTGCTTGGTGGCTCAAAAGGAAATATGGAATTAAGAATTTCAGCCTGATGACAGATCCATAATTGATGTTGCTTTAGTAGCTATCATTGATTAATTGATTCCTTTATTTATTCTCACATTAATTATTAACTAGTAGTCTTATTTATATTTGGAATATAGAGAAAAACTCAGAATACTTGGCATTATTGCTCATTTTGATGAAAACATTGCATTTCAATCTTTCTAGCTACTTACTAGTAAACTTTTTAATAAAGTTGTTGGCCATTTAAATGTGTAATTTAGTGATATTTGATCATAATTTTTCTCCTGTAAGCAGCCAGGATGCAGCATCTGGGTACAAGGTTCTCAGTTCTAAGGTTTTCTCTTGGCCACAATGCTGCATGCTCATTGACAATAGTTTCAGAAGCCCATGCCAGTCCTTCATTGAAATCAGGGGACACTATGGCAGTGTTCCTTAGCCTTGTTTTTATTATTGCCCAGACACTCTTTTCCCTAATCATTTCCATTCCCATGCATATACAATTACATACTATGCATTTATACACCTATCTAGATCTGTATCTATCGGTAGATGATAGATAAGTAAATTGCTAGGTGAAAAATTCTTGTGCTTCATACCTAAAAATAAAGGTTTTAGCTCCCCCAATTTTCATCCCACTGGGAGCAATATAGTCAGTCTCTCTCTCTCTCTAAGACAGAGCAGCTTACTGACCTGTGGCTGGAGAGAGAACTAGACCATTGGTGAGTACAGATAACTCTTTGAAAAGAGTCTCTTAAGAGTTTAGGGACAAGCTGAGCACTCCCAGTCTTCACAGGAAGGAGATATATAAACAGCAAGCACTCTACATGGCCCATCTATTGTGCCTGAGAAGGATGGTGCCTTGTAAATAGACAATTTACCCAAACTGTTTAAGGATAGATGTAAGATTTTGGAGTAGGGTTTTGTACACTATCAGAATTGTACAAGGAGGACATCTGAGTGGATCTAGGTTGGGTAAACCTGGATAATGGAGATTGCTGAAGGGGCTTTTGTAATAAAGTGTGTGTGAGCTATAGCAGTGAAATGAAGGAAAAAAGAGAATAACCAAAATTGCACATAATAAGCTGGACAAGGGCCAAAGGATGATCCAGTGGTTGGAACCTAGATCTGGACACTGAGCAAAGTGTGTGTCATTTACATACCAAGTAACATCAGAAAGAGTATCTGGTTTAAGACATTTAAAAAGAACATAATAAATTTTAGCTATTGTCTATTGGTAGATATTATTTATTTGAGCTTAGCCACTAATATATTTAAACAGGTTTATATGTGTTTGTCTCTCACACAGGCCACATTTTTCACTTATGAATATTAAAAGAAATATATTTAAATTGTGTCTTAACTGATTACGCTTACTAGTAAAATATTAGCAATAGCATTGTCTATTTGTCTAAAATAATTTATTTTATAAAACTATTATTCTATTGCCATTTGAAATGTGATGTTTTAGCATATATTTTCATAATAAAGGAGATCTTCAAGATGGTAGAGTTGTAGTTAAAGAAACCTCCTAACAACTAATGCTAATTAGACTCGTGATTATCTTTATGATATTAGAGCTCTTAATAAGCAATATTTTTCTAAAAGAATTATTTGTTTATCTACAGTGTCTCTGGGAAGAAGCTGTCAGGACTCTTAGGAGTCTGTTTCTGAGCACAGAATGTTTTCTTCAACATACTGATAATCACCTCAGGTATCCCAGTGAGGTAAAGAAAACTCCATCATCACTCTGTGTTCAATGAAAACGATGTCCTATGAGAATCAGCTATAGTGGTTAGGAAGAAAAATTCCAAAACAAAGGATAAGCCTCATGGACCTAGTAGACACAGAAAAAATCCAAATGTGGAGATGGATCTTCTTCCCCAGGCAGTTTTGCAATGTACACTCAACCTGTTCTGATATCATTAAGAAGCCAGAACAAACAGGTAAGATACAAAGCTGCTGTGGGTTCTCTTACACTGGTTTCTTGGCTACACTCATCATTTTGCTTCATTGTGGATCTATCCAATTGTATTTATTCAAGTGAAGATTTGGATTCAATTCAGTGAAGGTATTAGTATAGAGAGGTAAGCTCCTTAGGGGAAGTTGTAGCAATTCAAAGACAGCTATAGCCAGAGCCAGAGTTGGAAAAAAAATAACATATAGACTAAAATTGATAGGTAACATACACATCTAAGTTCAGCAAACACATCTGCTGGAGATTTATTCATTAGTTATACAGACTCAAAATCCATTATGATGTCACAAATCCACATGAGTTCTGTGGGCTCCCACTTGTAGACTAACTGAAGGATGTTGGCATGAGTTTTGATTGGATTTTCAAGGTGGCCTTTTGTGTCATACATATCAGCAGGCACAGACCAGATGCTGTAGGTTTTGCTCATAGAATGTAATTCCAATGTGTTCATTCTGGCAGGAATATTTGCACATCAGATGCAAAGAACTTAATCATAACTCAAGGGAACAAAATAACTAGCTTCTCCACCTTCTTAGCCCTCAACTTTCTCTGAAAACCCAGACTTGTCCAACATTTGACCTTTGTGAAGGGATTTTTATGTGCATGATAATCAGATACACAAATGTGTCTCAGAAGGAGCTGAGGAAGAAAACTATCCTATGATAACAAATCCTTAGGTGAGATCATCATAATTTTGTCAGACAGAATTTACATTATTTTTATTTCTATTTAGATAGAAGCCTCATGTAAAATTTACAAATAGTTTAACTCTTTATCCATATGTTTCAAGTCAAAGAAAAAAACAAGCACTATTTTTTCTCTCTCAGTGAATGTCTACATTTAAATATTAACAATGGAATGTGCCATAGACATTCAGTGATAGAAATGGCTAATTGCTACTATAAGGAGTATCATGACCGAGTTGTATACTATAAAATACTTAGTATTCTGTTCTGGAATTATTATTGTAATTTTGCCAGTATAGTTTAAATTAAATAGCTACATTTTATTTCAATTTAACGTCATTTAAAGCAGACATTGGTAAACTTGGGCTTATAGTCCAGATCCTGTCCAAGGTCTGTTATTGTGCAGCTTATGAGCTAAGAAGATTTTTACATTATTAAAGGTTGATAAAAGAGAAAACATACATATGCAACAGAAATCTACGTGGTCCACAAAGCTGATAATATTTACTCTCTTGCCCTTTACAAAAAAAAAAAAAAAAAAAAAAAAAAAAAAAAAAAAAAAAAAAAAAAAAAAAAAAAAAAAGAAAAAAAAAAAAAAGAAAAAAAGAAAGAAAAAAAAAGTTTTCAGACTCCTGACTTAGAGAATAGGTTTCCTGCTTTATCACTTGTTCTGATCCCACCCTCTCCCCATAGAGGGTGAGCTAATTATCTTTTCACCTTATGGTGATTCTAAAGCAAAAGCAACAATATTAATATTTGTCATAAAAAGGAGTATTGACTTAAACTTCTTTTAAAAAGAAATGTATATTCATATCGTTAGAGGAACACTAAAAACATAATTGGAATTATTCAATTGGATCATTTTATTTAAATTCATTGTGGTTAGCACATAGATGGATCTTATTTTTTCATTCAATCCGTTCATCTTTACTTTTTAATTTGGATGTTTAGACTATGTAAATTTAATGT
This sequence comes from Pipistrellus kuhlii, assembly GCF_014108245.1. Lineage (NCBI taxonomy): Eukaryota > Metazoa > Chordata > Mammalia > Chiroptera > Vespertilionidae > Pipistrellus > Pipistrellus kuhlii. The sequence continues at coordinate 9,902,434 of NW_023425540.1, read as the reverse complement.
GATTACTGATATAGTTAAGTTTATAGCTGTCATCTTGCTATTTGTTTTTTATTTTCCTCCATCTATTGTTTCCCTCCTGCTTGCTTGCTTGCTTGCTTTCTTTCTTTCTTTCTTTCTTTCTTTCTTTCTTTCTTTCTTTCTTCTTTCTTCTTTCTTTCTTTTTTTCTTTCTTTCTTTCTTTCTTTCTTTCTTTCTTTCTTTCTTTCTTTCCTTTCTTTCTTTCTTTTTTATATAGTAAATTTCACAGAAACTTTTCAGGTGATATTTTACCCCCTTATCTATATAACAATAGCCTAATATGCTAAGTGCCTAACCATTCATTCAACCATTCGGCCAGTTGCTCTGATGCACACTGACCACCAGGGGACAGATGCTCCTATCACTAAATTAGCTTGTTACTGGGGTCCAGCCAATCAGAACTGAGGCAAGATGGGCTGCACATGCCCTGGAGCCCTCCCACGGCCCCTCCCTGGCCCCAATTGTGCACCCGTAGGGTCCCTTGGCCTGGCCTGTACCTTCTCACAATCTGGGAACCCTTCTTTATCATAAGTGGAAATCTGGGGACTAATTGTCTTTAATGCTTTGTGTGTTTCACATGTTGACAAATCACAGGAAAATGCTTTCCTGACATAGTTAAACTTTAAAAACATTGATTTCTATATAAATAAATAAATTGAGGATTTTTATTTAAATTACTCATGTTTTTATGTACTGGATAGGAAGGAAGCCAGAAGTAGATATTTCATAAACTTCAATAGGACAGGAAATTAAATGTTTTCCCCATTTGAGTCCATATTTTGAGAAAGCCCTCTGCTTAGAGAATTCTTCCCAATTCCATCTGTCTCAGATGACTTCTTCCTTCATGGTAATGTGCTCAGGCTGTGGGGTGTTTCCTCAATTCATTAGGTTCCTGCTCTTCACTGCACAGAGTAATGTTCCCCTCCTCCAGAACGCTTTATCTGATCTGTGCTGAAATGGTGAATATGCTGCCTCTACTCTATGTTAATTCATTTTAGTTTTTGTTCAAAACTGCTTGAACTATTCAACAATTTTGTAGTAAGTGTAGTCTTACATCTCAGCTCCAAATAGCTGAGTCTCCTGCTCTGGTGAGGATGTTCTGCAAGGAGAGCGTCTGGCAAAGGTGTGTGTTTCACCTGAATTTTGTAGGAGGGAATCCAAAGCCAAGGTGCATAGAAAATCAAGCTCAATAAGGTACAGAAAACAGTATGAAGGGCCAAGGGGAGCAACCCAAGCTAGATGCAAAACTAGAAAGTTGGGCCAGGGGGTGTGGGGTGGGGGTGTTATTGAGAATCTAAGATACTTACTAATGATTTACTTAGATGGTTGAGATCAAGACCCCTGTGCCTCTGTGGGCCTCACCTGATATATAAATAGAGAGAGAGAGAGAGAGAGAGAGAGAGAGAGAGAGAGAGAGAGAGAGAGAGAGAGAGAGAGAGAGAGAGAGAATATGAATGAGAGAATGAATTACTTGGTGACTTGAACCCAGGTAGGTAAACACTACAGTTTACACATTTAACCACTGTGTTTTAGAAAATACTAGATACACTGCGCCTCCATCTTTTTCAACTATAAAATAGAAATAGCAATAACAGGTTTGTTGTGAGATAACACATGTGAAGATGCTGGTGTGTGGAAAGCTGCTACACTTTTAATTACTGATATTAATAACAGAATCAAGAGTCTCAGGTCGAGAATGAGAAAGTCCTGAAAAATTAAAAAAATAAAATTCTGACTTTCACTGATGTCACCCAAGTGTGGTACACAGGAGAGCTGGCTGTGCTGAAATGGACAGACATAGGGATCACTGAAATGGAAGCTTCTACAAGGAAGTGAGGATAGTTTTCACTCTCCTGCCTCTGGCACCCAGTAGGATGGCTATTACATAGTATGCAATCATTAAATGCATGGAAAGAATAAATGAATGAATGACAATATATTTTTTGAAAGCAGGAACTATTAATCATTTTTTCTCTACACCATTTTCCTCACTACTTCCTGCCTCTCCAAGGTCATGAAAAACTCTAGTCATATAAAATAACTATTTCATGCCTGTCCTTGACTTCTATATCACACATTCTTCAGCCACCCATTTATCATGCACATCTCTATTATATTCTTTTGTTGCCTATCTTTCTCATAAATCTGCCCCTTCGAGGTCAAGGTCAGCAGTGGTCATAAATAGGAACTTATTGTATTTATGCAGATCCTTGCATCTTTAGAGGGAGAAAGGATGCAGCCTCATAACCTCCAATCTTCTGATGGAAATTCTCTGATTAAATTGAGAAATCCGGGGCAGAAAGAGTGAGTACAAACCTTGCTGGTGAGGCATGTGGATGTGTTGAACATGAGCACTGGGGTTGTCTAAGTGTGATTTGGTAACCAATTCATGGAGTGCCAATCTGTGCCAGGGGCAGTCTAGTCTGGGAAAACAAGACAGGTAATGACAGTTAAATAATAGATAAGTATCGGTAGATAGATATAAGTATATGATAGACGGATAGATGTTAAATAGGTAGTTTTATGTAATTCTCTTTCTGCACTTAATATCTGTGGAATCTTGCATAAACTCTAACAATAATCTAAGCCTCAGTTTCTGGATAAAAGCTATTTAAATGCTTATTTCATCGGTTTCTGTACAAAATAAATAATCACAAATATATTTTCTATATTTATTTATAAAATACATCAACATGCATATACACTAATATCTATATTTACATAAACAGATACATAGATGAAGAGAGAGATAAACAGCAGGGGAGGAGAAGTGGGATTGGTACATACTAGATAATAAGCTTTCCTTTCCTTTATTCTCAACTGCAGGACTATAATGCAGTGATAACTACTGTTTATTTTAACATCTGAGTCCCAGCTTGTTTTTGTAGACCCTTCTCAACCCACAGCATCAATTTTGGACCAGGATGTGGCCACCTGCCTTCCTTAATGGCCCTAAATGACATCTGAGATTTCCAATAACCTTCACTGCTTCTGGTCTGTCACCCCGGCAGGAAAGCAGGAGGTACAGCTGGGCTGAGCCAGGGACCACGCTGGGAGCTGTCTTCAGATGGTAATTACCCTCACACAGCCATGGGCCCATTAAAGACAAAACTTTAGAGATGAAAAGTCTAGGATCCCATCACCAGTCCCTGCTTCAAACATAACCCCTGTAACTTGAAGGCCTTTCATGTAGCTCCCCACAGCTTCATGAGGCCTCAGCATCTCCTATCTGAAGGCAGGCTGAGGAAGGCACTAAGATGGCAGACACATCTCAGTTAATTTGCTAATTTGCAAAAAACCCAATTAATAAAAGAAGTGCATGTCTTATTTTTTTGCAGATCAATTTTGAAATGATAACTGACTGATCTGCTCTGACTGAAATGAGGAAAGCACTTCGTGCTGAACCATCAAATGGGAAGGTGATGAACATATGTTTCTAATTTGAGCTACGAGAAAAGCAAAAATACACAATTTAGCAACTCTTAGTTCTTGACAACCACTCCCAGGATATTTCAGCTGAAAACAAATGAGCATATGGCTCTGGGAAAAAAGAGATTAGCGGGCTTGGTGTGGAAATGATGCTTCTGGGCTCAGTCTCACGACCACAGTGAGCTCATTCCTTCTGAGATCGGGGTCAAGTCTGGAACATCTTATGCAGATCTTCCCATCAGTGAACATGGAGGCTACCTGTCCACACAGGTGAGTATTGTGGGGATGAAGCAGCTGCCTTGTTATCTTAAATCATACCCCAAGTGGGGGGAGTTCACAGGAGAGCACTGGGTTTCTTCAGAGCCTGATGGTTCTGGATATGATCAGGGGTCTGATTTGCTGCAGGTAAGTGTGAAGGGAGAGGGGTGCCATCTGCTTTGGAAGGAGAACAGAACAGAAAAGGAGGCCAAAACTGGCTTGGCTCAGTGGATAGAGTGTCGGACTGCGGACTGTAAAGGTCCCAGGTTCGATTCTGGTCAAGGGCATGTACCTTGGTTGCAGGCACATCCCCAGTAGGGGGTATGCAAGAGGCAACTGATCAATGATTCTCTTTCATCGATGTTTCTAACTCTTTATCCCTCTCTTTTCCTCTCTGTGAAAAATCAATAAAATAAAATTTAAAAAAAAAATAAGAAAAGGAGTTTGGCCACCGTGGTGCTGGCTTTGAGGGAAACAAAAGACACCACCCCAGAAAGTTTCATTTCGGCATGTGGGTTATTTTGAGCTGAAGACTATCTGAGCCTAGCAGACTCAGGAAGTGCTTCTTATATCTCCCTTAACTGCCTAAAAAAATGTGTATAGGGGGCCAGTGCCAGGAAGAGAGCTATTACCAAAAATAACTTTTTATGTCTGAAAGACTTGTCTGCACGTGGGGGCAAACATTTGTTTCCAAACATCTGCCCTCTCCACTTCCTGTAAAGTGACTGTCTGCCCTTGTGATCCCAAAGCCCTATCCTCTTCTCCTTAGTTCAGGATGGTATATAAACCTCCATGACATGATTGCTGAAGAATCTCATTTGAACGGGGCTCACATTTTGTTTGTTTGTACAAAATTGGTTTTTCTCCCGTTCAACTGTCTTATGTCAATGTCATTATTAGGCCAGCAAGAGAACCTAGAAGGGAAGTGTTTTCTACCCCTGTATTATTTTCAGTCATAATTGTTTTCTGCGGTCAGACTATGAGCAACTTATTTCATTTCTTGGCTTATCTGTTTCTGTTTAAATTCCTAAACCTGTGTACACAGTATGCTAGCCCTACATGCAAACAGAAGTGAACAGGACTGCACTGAAAGCAGCTGGTTAGAATGGGAAGGCTAACTTCATAATAATTATCCACCATCTTTCAAAGTTTGGGATAAACTTTTGAGGGGGGAATTACTTTATAGAAACATTGCAACCTAAAAGATATTTGGTTTTTCATTAAGCTTGCAGTCTTTAAAGTGAGCAATGGTGGATTAGCAGACTTTGCAGGCAAGTTTCATTCCTGCCCCTGCTACTGCCCACCTGCTGACTGGGAGTTGGATCTGGGTGAGCAGATGTGTGAGTGCCTGACTCCCTGGGGGAGCCTGGGTGTGTACTGGCTCAGATGCTGGGCATCTCTCTTACGGTTGGAACATGGGTTGAGACCTCATTGTTAAGCAAAACAAAAACAAAAACAAAAATAAAAACAAAGCTATCTATTTCTTCACTGTGATAAGTTTTCTTTAGCTATTTCTTTCCATCCCACACAAGACAGTGAGAATATACCTCTCCATGCCCTCAGATTAAAAAGAAAGAAAGAAAAAACACCCACATTAGTTCTTTGTAGCTGAATTGACTTCCAGTTAGCACAGCAGTTTTATGTCATCAAAATGAACTTACTGGCTGAAAGTTGTCATCGAAATTCCAAGTTTCATTACTCAATAATCAAATGTTTCTTACTATGCAATCTGCAGTCTTGTTATTGCTTCTTGTCATAGCTGTCTCCTGAGGCTGTAAACATTTCTAATACTTTTTAAATCTCAGGAGCAAGTTGTTCTCACAGAGATTCTATTGACTTCACTTTTAATTAGTTTAAAGCAAAGCTGTGGTTAAAAAAGTAAATTATAGTTAATAGCAACATGAAAACTAATATCTAGAATAATCCACGGATGTATAGCTAATGTTGATTTGATGTAGCATTGAAGAGCTACAGCCCTTGTTTTTTCTGCCTTGCTTGGGAAAAACAAATTATATTATGAATGCACAGTGGGCTTTGCCTTAAAATTGAGAATAAATTGGGTGTGAAATTTGGTCTACATGGCATTCCATAAGTACAGTCTCTGACATAAAGCAAAAGTCCACCTTTTGGTGTTTTACAATCTGGTATTCTCTTACCTTTACTCCCACTCACCAGTGGAATTGGCAGTAATTTCATTTCTGCAATGGGCTGTCAGGTGGGAACCTGAAGATATTCATTCTAGGAAATTCCATGTGGGCTTGAGAATCTCATGTCTATTCTGAGTCCTCCTATCTATTGTGCCGCATCTGCTGTAATTTTCCATGAGCTCCCATACATGGTCTAGCGGAATTATTGATCACAATTTGCTGAGAAAAGGCCCCATAGCTCATATTGGCTAAAATAAACCTTCTAACCCATCAGCCTGGCCCTGCAGTACACATAGCCCCAGGGGTACAGGAAGAGTTTGGTAGGGGTATGCATTGCACCCGAGTTTGGTGGGGATATGCACTGCACAGTGCTTAACTGCGCCTAATTCTACATTCTCATGAGTACGAGGAGTACTCAGCTTTACGAAAATTATAGAAGGGGTACACATATGTCAAAAATTTGGGAAACACTGCTCTATCTTATGGCCATCTTGTGGCAGCCATCTTGTGATGACATGGAGGCGGCCATCTTGTGATGATGCAAGGGCGAGACGCCAGCTAGGGTTTTTTGTTTTTGTTTTTGTTTTTAATATGTTTTATTGATTTTTTACAGAGAGGAAAGGAGAGGAATAGAAAGTTAGAAACATCAATGAGAGAGAAACATCAACCAGCCACCTTCTGCACACCCCTACTGGGAATGTGCCCACAACCAAGGTATATGCTTTTAACCGGAATTGAACCTGGTTCCTTTCAGTCTGCAGACTGACGCTCTATCCATTGAGCCAAACTGGTTTCGGCACCAGCTGGGATTTTATTAGTAGAGATTCCTACTGTACAGTGTTGTCCTACTGGTAGATAGCCTAGGTAATATTTTTCAGGATTTTCTGTGCTTTCTGGTTGTCCCATCTCTCTTCCCTTCCAGAGTTGATAGACCATTTTTGAGAGATGGAAGCCAGGCTCTATCTACAATGCCTCTCGAGATTCCCTGTCCTCTCAGCAACAGCTGAGGCCTGTCCCTACCTTCCAGGGACCTATTGTCATCATGGCAGAATCCATTGTTTAGGGGGACTCTAGTCTATTAGCCTGAGAATCTGAAAAACTCCCATCAAAAAATAAGAGATAAGCCAAAACCGGTTTGGCTCAGTGGCTAGAGCGTCGGCCTGCAGACTGAAAGGTCCCAGGTTCGATTCCGGTCAAGGGCATGTACCTTGGCTGCGGGCATATCCCCAGTAGGGGGTGTACAAGAGGCAGCTGATCAATGATTATCTCTCATTGATGTTTCTAACTCTCTATCTGTCTCTCTTCCTCTCTGTAGAAAATCAATAAAATAAAAAATAAAAAATAGGAGATAAAATAACATCAAAAGCCAAATAAGATATCCAAACATTTTCAGCTATTTAGTTATTTCAGGTAACAATTTATATGTTTCTCACAATTACATGTCAAAATAAATGTTCAAGATTTGCTAAAAATGCATTTTCAGTCCAGAGGTGTTTCCTTACAGTTTAAGGTAGGGATATATTTCCTTTTTGAAACCTGTATTCAGCACGGATGCAATTAATATTTGGCCATTTATAGCTCCTGGTCATAATTTATAGAGGAGAGAGAAAAAGAAATGGTAGGGAAATCCAAGCTATTGGCTTGGGACAGAAAAACCAGAACAAAACAAAACAGTGCAGCCACAGGCTAACATACCATCTGTCTTCCCATAATGTTAGGTCTTTGGACAATTTTTGCTAAATTTGCAAACTCAGTAAATGACGAGTTTCGCTTATTAACGTACTTTCCCTTTTCCCCACAAGGAAATTAAATCTTAAGGATTTCAATGAGAAGCACATTTTGAATTAAAAAAGAAACCACTTTATCTTCCTCAGAAAAGCTGTCATGCTTTTCTCTGCCTGAGCAAAAACTCTTATTTTCAGAGCAGATTTGAGTTTGGAGGTCATTAACTTTAACTTCTTTTTAAAATTCTGAGGCTTCCTATTTTTATTTACTCCAGCAATGTGTTCTTTTCAGGATCAAGTTGAGAGAAGACAATTTAAAACATTTAACTTGTCTCAGAAATCATAGTATTTCAAAAGATATAAAGTTTTCAGTTTTGTTTTGTTTTTTTGTCTTGTTTTTTAATCATAAATAAATTTGAGACTCTAATAGAACTTAATTAGCAGCAATTTAAGTATCTATGGAGGTTGAGGTATACTATGGCTTCCTGCAGGAGGGGACATAGCCCTTTTTCACTATAGCAGGAGGATATGTTCTCCCACATAAAAATTTCTGAATTTTTTTCACTTGAGTTAGCTGAGAACTCCTAGAGGACATAAGGTGGTCAAGCCTGACATTCAGAGAAGAAGAGTTTCAGGACCCATCTTGAAATTTTTATGTCCCCATAACACAATAACTATCTATCACCTTTTGGAGTACTCTTTCCCTTTTTCCATTTACCTGTTCAGCTTATAAGATGTGCATGCTAATAGCATGGGAGATTTAAATAGCTACATAGTAGATATAGAAGAAAAGGAACATCAGTGTTTACCTAGTCAGTCAAGGGGATCTGGGGAGCTGAGTTGGAAGCATGGCTGGCTGTTCTAAAGAAGAGGCCCCTCTGCTAGTGTCATCCCTGTGCTCAGGGGCAGGCGCTGACCCCAGCTAACACCTTTGTTAAAAGTGTTCCCCACTGTGTTGTCTTCTTCATTCAATCCCTGGCCCCAGGTCCACAATGACTGTCATCTTATCATACCTTCCATCTCATTCCTCCCTGTCTCTAGTACTTGGTAAGCAGATAAACAGTTCCTAGTTCAGCTTGGTGTTTCCCCCCATTATTTGGGTCTGTTCCAGAAGTCCTTACTCTGCCCCTCAATCAAATTTCAAATTCTTTCTGCCTTTATTTTCTGTTGTCAAGCCCCTTACATAGACAGCTAGTTTAGAATGAGGGCAAGGAATAGTGGAGTATTGAGGAAAAATAAAGCAGAACAAAGCAAAATGTCCCACCTAGTGTAAGCTCTTGGACATTTCCTTGAAGCTGGTAAGCCCATGTCATTTGTGCCAACATCTCATTGGGAGGACCCAAGTGCATGACAATACCTAACTGCAGGGGGGTGGGGTGGGATAGCATGCAGTTTTGTGCTCAAGGAGGCAGAGTGGATTTTAGCAGAATATTAGGCAGCATTGTGGGTATTTTAGCTTCAGAAATTACTCTTCAAAGATGAGTCCTCCAATTAGAATAGTTGGTGTCCATCATCACTCTACCCTCTCTGAGCCTTCTAATCGCAAGGACCAGTTTTTCTAATCTGAGTCTTCAAGGGACTTTCAGTTTTGATTCCTCAAGTGATATTTTGGTTCTACAGAAACAAAATAAGTGCTAAAAGCGAGTAGGGGCACTAGTGGGTTGCATGTTAGGTGGCACTCTTCATATTTCATTGAATTCTAGGTATCAAAGCTTTACTTATGGAGCCTGGAAAGTACATAATAGCTGGTAACAATTCAAGTTCAGCTCTCCTGCTCTAGTTACTAGTCTTGCACTATAATTGCCAGATGCTAAGAGCTTCAAATGAAAAGGTTTCATCACAATACACTCTGTAAAAACATAGATTAATACATTTCAAAGATTCTGTAGAAACTCCATGAAACTATCAAATAAATGTAAATTTTAGCTTAAAGATGATTTAAACTAAAATTTAAAGATTTTCAGATTAAAAATTAAAAATAATCACTTTGACTCTCTTTGCTAAGAAAACATACTGTACCTCACATTAAATCAGACAATACTGTGTAAAATCCTTATAATATGAATGTTCTGAGATTGATACAGTCTATCCATGATTATATTCAATGTCGTTTTGTTATATTCAATGTCGTTTTGTTATAACCTAGAAAAATATAGCTCTCCTTCTTATTATTCAGTTTCAACTGAAGTGAGAAGTCATCTTAATTTAAGTTTAAGAGAGTTGGTACCCATGCCTTTGCCATGTTCCTCAGGTCTCCACACTTCATCTTGGTAGCCAGGATTTTAAACCAAGTGGAGGTAACAAAAAACTTGGGAGACAAAGCAATACGTTTTGTAGCACTTTCTCCTTGCTTAATTGCATTTTAAAATGACAAATTAAAACATATTTCTTTATGAGATGTGAGACAACACCTCCTGATGAGGTCAAAAGCATAGGACAAGTGGTTTTGCTAGATAATGAATCCAGCACTGATGTGCGTGGGTGTATGTTGGTGTTTGGGCAAGGGAGGATTTTAGAAGGAGGCAAAGTCATTTGTTACACTTAAAACTGCTTTACCTTGGAAATTAAAAGCTCCAGAGTATTGTAATTTCATTGAAACTTTACAACCAGAACCTTCTGAGGTCAGTGTTATCATAGCAAAACCTTTCTTCTTATGATTTAAAGAAAAGAGTAAAAATGAGTTTACTGAAGAGCCAAATAAATATTTTTTCATTGCAAATGAAGCCTTTGGTATCTGTGAGCATTATAAACAGTGGAGATTGTAACATGGTGTATTATCTTCTTAATAAATACTTCAAAGAAGCATAGTTTCTAGGGAAGGATAATTTACAAAGCTTTATGGGCTGTTTTATGAAAACAGTGCTGGCAAAACATTTGAAAATAGTTATTTTAAATACCAAGCAGTTATTGTTTTTGTTGAAATGTTACAATTTTTATATTAGAATATAAGACTCATTACCCAACTCATTAACTGTCACAGGTTCTAAAACAGGATTCTACACAAACAAATGCTGCCATAATGTAAGTGTGATTTTTCAAGTCATGTTCTTCCTTTCTGGAAGATTTTTCAATAATTCTTTGTCTTTCAAAAGATTGCATTTATTATTTACAACAAAGCTGTTGGACAAAATCAACCCAGGGCATTTGAAGTCTTCTGTATGGTTCATCTTCCACCAATGTCTGTGTGGTCATCTAGCTGATGGCCCTTAATCAGGGCAACATTCATCCTGTCCACATTTGGCATCTTTATCCTCTACACATTGCTCTTCAGAGGTGTGAGTTCATTATAGGACTAGCCCTCATTGCTTTGGCTCAGTGTATAGAGTGTCAGCCTCTGGAATGAAGGGTCTCAGGTTCTGGTCATGGGCACATGCTCAGGTTGCAAGCTCATTCCCTATTACTGAGTATGCAGGAGGTAGCGGATCAATGATTCTTATAATTGATGTTTCTATCTCTCTTTCTCTTCTTTTCTCTCTGAAATCAATAAAAATATATTTTAAAAAACAATAAGTAAATAAAATTTATTGTGCTAGTGTTAGACCCTCACAAGGGTTCCCAGGAGTGCCAACGACCTAATCTGGTTAAGTCAGGAGGTGAGTGCATGACATATAGTGAAGGAGTATAAAAGTCACTTTGGAGGGAATAGAAGAGGAAGTGGCCCTGATTGAAAGGAGGTGATATCAGCTTAGGGTGATTTGAATCAGTGTTTCAGAGGTAGCAGTTGTTTGTCACAATGTTTGAGTGAAGAGGTTCTGGGGAGGGGTGGAGATGACAACACTAAAGATCCCAAAGCGGCCTACCCACTAGTCACACAGAAGTCATGGTAGCTAAGCATAGAGGGCAGTGGTGTGAAGTGAGCAAATGACAGGAGCATGCAGGTGAAGGTGGCAATGACTGGTGAAGGTAAAGGTGATCCTGTCTGGGTCTTTTGTGTATTTTTGTTTGTTTGTTTTTGTCTTCTTCTTATTTTTTTTTGTCTGGCCTTTTGTTTGAAGTTGACATGTCAAAAAAAAACTTCTCTAAGTGGAAATGTAAAGGAAACCCATCTTATAGAAACAGAGAGTAAAAAAATGGTCGCCAGGGGTTGGGGTATGTGGTAAACAGGGATAAGTTGGTCAAATAATATACATTTTTATCTTTGAGATGAATAAGGTCTTAATATCTAATGTAAAGCACGGTGACTATCCTATATAATAAGAGCCTAATATGCAAATTGATCTAGTGGCAGAACAACCGGTCGCTATGACATGCAAGGACCACCAGGGGCAGATGCTCAATGCAGGAGCTGTCCCCAACTTGCAGGTCCCAGGTTAGCCAAGGTGGGTGCCAGCAGGGCCCCCTCCCCCAGTCATCCCACCAGTCACTCCTCAGAGGGAGGTGACCAGCAGCAGCAGTGGGGCAACTTGGGGGCAGGGCTGGTTGGGGAATGGGCTGGAGCTGCCCTACCCCCCCCCACCCCATTGCCCTGCCAGTTGCCTCCTGCTACAGGGCAACCAGTGGCGGCAGTTGGGGGTGGGGCCAGTGGGCAGGGGGCAGGGCCAGTGAGCAGATGGCATGGGGCCAGCCAAGGCAGTGCCAGCTGGGGCCCCCTGATCACCCCACCAGTTGCCCCACAGATTGGCCCTGATTGCCGGCCAGGCCTAGGGACCCTACCTGTTTATGAATATCATGCACTGGGCCTCCTGTATTATATAGTTGAAATTTTCTAAGAGAGTAGAACTTAAATATTCTCACTGAAATAAAGATAAATATGTGAGATAACAGATGTGTTAATTAACTAGATGGTGGGAAGCCTTTCCCAACGTATACATATATCAAATCGCCACAACTCACAATTTAAATATCTTACAATTTTGTCATGTATGCTTTACCAAGACTAAAAATTAAATACTCTGAGCTGTAAAAAGAATGTTCCAGAAAAAAAATAAGGGAACAAAAAAGCAGGAAAATGAATGACAATCCTGAATACTAACTAGATGACTTGGTCAGTTGACAGTCTGTGGGAAGCTGGTTCATAGTTTTTCTATTTCACATCATTCACATTCTTTTCTCTTTCAGAAGAAGCTGTATGTCTTCAGTTCTTGGCTCTTCTTTATCTTTCCTGTTGGTTTCCTAATTATCTCATGCTCAGGGATGCTGATAAGACAGACTCTTTTTAAAAAATATATATATTTTATTTATTTTTTACAGAGAGGAAGGGAGAGAGATAGAGAGCTAGAAACGTCGATGAGAGAGAAACATCGACCAACTGCCTCTTGCACATCCCCTACCGGGGATGTGCCCACAACCAACGTACATGCCCTTGACCGGAATCGAACCTGGGACCTTTCAGTCCACAGTCCAACGCTCTACTGCTGAGCCAAACCGGTTTCAGCTGATAAGACAGACTCTTAATTCTCCCAAGATGGCATTGAAAATGACCTCATGATGAAACCCCCAGGACTGCTCACCAAATCTCAACCATGAATAATGGCTCTGGAGTTTAGCAATTAAGATGAAGGTGATGATGGGGGGAGGGGGGGAGGTTGTTATTTCTGGGCTCTTGAAATATGAAAAACTAATCTTTGACCTTCTTTCCAGGAGCCTCCTATTCTTTACTCAAGCTATGGGTGTTTGTTAGTTTGGAAAAGAAAATGTGGGGAAGTTCTATAATCTCTTTTTCTCAGCTAAATAAAGTTGATGGTTTTATTGGACCAGCCTTATAATTATGATTTATGGAATCAAGCTTAGCCCAAACTGTTGACTTTCTTTAAAGCCTAAAACCATGTTTCATTAACCTGAGTTTTAATAATACTTGTACAGGCTAAAAATATTGAGTAATTGAAAGATAAATCAAATTAATAACCTTATCTTTTCCATATGGAATTCTAGCTATAAAAAAAAGACATTGCATTCATTCTAATAAGGAAAGAGTGGAAAAAATATGAGCACTGTTGATGGCTATTTAAATTATTGAATTTTAGATATATTTTCTCATACATTGATTCTAGTTTTTCCTGCTGGCTTTATGTCTTTGAGCAATTACTTAGGACTTAATATCAGCGGTTGTATGCATGGTGAATTACAGCATCATAATATGTTATTGGATAAATGTAATATTTTCCCAGATGTAGGTATTTTTCAAAATTCAACAAATATACATTTATGATTTAAGCATTTCATTGCATACAAATTTTATATAAAACTCTAAACAAAAAATTGAAGTCTAGTTAATGATATGTATACAGATGTATTTAGGGAGATGTGTACTGATGTCTGCAATTTACTTTGAAATGCATAAAAATGTTTTCATGGGAGAACAGAAGGTTGGACTCACGTACAGGCATGTGATAAACAACTACGGTAAATGTTAACGGCAGAAGCTAGGCTTAGATTATGGCGGGGGGGAGGGGGTGCTTCATTGGAAAATTATTTAAACTTTTCTGAATATTTGAAAAATTTCCAAATAAAACTAGCAGAGAAAACCAGCATGTCTCTAATGCCTGTGCTCTGCTCAGTACCCTGGTTTCCCCTGACATACAGTGCCTCTCCAATCCTGTCCACCTGTACTGACCAATTCTGACCACTTCTTCTTTTCCCCTCCCCTATCCGTCCTCCAGATGCCATAATCTCTCACTGGATGACCCTTATCTGGTCTCCCTGCTCCTGTCATTGACCTTCTGGATCCTCTTCCTACAGAGCTGCAGGGCAAGCTTTAAGCAACATAAATCAGATCACATCTGCAAAATTGCCAGCAACATCTCCCTTATGTCAACTGATGACTTGCAATTGTCACATGCAATTTTTCTACAAAAGCATCTGGAAGAGCTGTTAGCTTTTTTAAGCTAAAGATGACCCAAGAACATACCTTTTGGATGTGGGTTTTGCTTTTATGTTTTTAACATGGAAACGGAAATAAAGGAACTGCTTTTCCAAACATTATAAATTCATGGCAGTATGTGTCATAATTAATGGATAGATTTATATCCCTTTGGGGTTCTAGTTCGTTGTTAGCTTTGTGCATGAGAAATCTCTTCTCTAGACTGAACTGGCTATTCTACACTCTTAAGAGTATATTTTAATGATGTACTTTCTTAATTTGAATATTATCCATCTCTATATATATTTTTTATGGTTACTGATTTGTCATGACCTGTTCAAAGAACCTTTGGCTGCCTAATATCAAGAGGATATTCTCTACTGTTATCTCCTACATGATTCATTGTTTTTACTTATTGCTTTTAGATCTAGAATTCACATGGAATTGATTTTCTCTTTGATGTAGGATAGATGCCAATGTTCTTTTTTAAAAGCCTATATGGATATGTAACTAATAAGGAAAATTAGTATTGAAAAAAAATCATTCTTCACCTATTGCTCTCAAGTACCACCGTTGTCAAAAATCATGTGGCCTGCGTGTGTGTGCATGTGTGTGTGTGTGCCTGTGTGTGTGTGTGTTTTTGTTGTTCTGTTGAATATCTGTACATATTTTTTATGTTGGATATCTGTACATATTTTCATCAATAAAAACTACATAATTGTATTGATATATCCTTATTGAGTGTTTAATATGAATTAATGTTAAAAGTTGAAAATCATCGAACACATTTCTTCATCTATGAGATGTTCCCTTTATCTCTGTTCATAAGATGGACTACAGTAATAGATTTCTTCACATTGAGCCACTCTTGCATTCCCAGAATTTATGTTCATCATGATATTTTATTTGCTTCAATGTGTTATTTAATATAAATTTGCTCATGTGATATAGTGAGGAAGGAAATATATTCCCCTTTACTCATGTTTATATAGAGGAGCCTGGCTTCCACTTGACACTCTAGGAAAGGCAATATAGGAATGGATAAATTGAATTTTCCTTTCTGCACTTTATTAGTTTCCTCAAATTGAAAAGGGGGGCTGTGAATCAGCCTGTGTTTAGTTACCGGTGGTTAATCAGTCTGTGTCCTGAACTGGAATCCAACTGGGAACCTTTCAATGTACGGATGATGCTCAAACAACTGAGCCATACTAAGGATATTGTGTCTCAGAGCAAGAAAGAAGGAAATTTATTTTGCTACCTGTTTCAAGAAAAGAAAGGCAAAAGTAGAGGAAATTTCAGGCATGGTGTCCACAGAACTCAGTAAGTAGACTCTACCGGGAAGAAAGTGCTGTTACATTAAGATTCTCTTTTTCTATTGTGTACACTTCCCTTTCCACAAATCTCAAAGGTAGACTAGCCCCAGCTTTAATCCCAGATTTCTCCAAAATGTCAAACACATAAAGTAGAAAACAATATTAATATTGTTTTTAAAGGTGTAATTTCTAAACATAATTAAGGGTGAATGTGTTTTGATCTTTTATTTTTCCTTTGAAATAACACTTCAATAAAGCCTTGTATAATTGATTTTTAAGAGCCTGGAGAGAAGCTCATGATAATATTTCAAACTCTTCTTTGATATCCTGGTGAGAAAAACAGAGAAGGGGAACGCCAAGATCTTGAGCCATAGTGACTTTTAAAACCTAACTAGAAAATCTTCCAAAAGACTGTGGAGGAGCCTTGGGATGAAGCGATCCATGGATGCACTTGGAGTGCTGGGTGCAGGGAACTGATGTGTCCCATGCAGAGAGGCTATGTGCAGCTTGCAGCAATGGGAGCTCTTTCATGTGCTACAATGATGCCACTGTTTCAGCTCAACTTAGTATTCTCGGGCACTAATGAAGAAAACTCAACTGCATGAGTTGAGGAATATGAGGTCATTGATAAGCAGATATTTGGAGTTTTGTGTTATCTTTCTTGTTACATTTCATGTTTTGGGTGGGATCTGACTCAGGTTGTGGACAAATTAGTAAACAAGGCAACTATCTTAAATTTCTTATTCTTGCTATTTAGTGAAAACCATTGCAGCAGACTTTACATATATATGGGATTCTCCCCCTGTTTTTAAGACATTCTGTTATTAGAATTAATGCGCTTTATTTTCTAATATCATTGCCAGTCACCTGGTTCTTTCAACTGACAGTTGAAAGAACCAGGAAACATTCTATGTTAGGTTTTCTTTATAAGCCATCTTTTGTACTATATGTATGACATACCTTAGAAGAGAAAATGTGGATTCAAATGATCTCTATAGTGAGCATAATTTTCAATATCCTCTGATGGTTAAAATAGAATCCTAAATTTATTCGTACCTTGAGACTCAATAATAAAGGATGTCTCAAAGTTGGCCTCTGAAGAATTTTATGCAAATTATATTTTAAATTTAATCATATTTTAATGTAGTTCACTACTTGAAAGAAACCAGTCAAGGACTTTCCTTAAAGAATTGATTCTCTTTTCACTGCTTTTGGTATTTTTTTTTTTTTGTCCTGTAAGTTGAAACTAATTGAATTTTCCTAGAGTTTAATACATCTGACTTAGTTTTAGAATGTATCTCACACACAACTAAAACCCAACACTTAAATTCAGCTTTCAACATTAGATGAAGCTAATGAATATATCTTTAGTTGTATTGTGCAAATAAAGCTGAGCCCATTTTGACAACACATTCACTTGCCTCTTGTTAAAGAGGGAACTAGAATTATCTGATTTCTTGATTGAGGAGTCCTGACAACCTGCATATTAAGAAGCTATTCATCCTGGATTTTACTGCCCTCATCTCCTTTCAGGCGTCCATTGTTAAAATCATTAGGCAAGTCACTGGCTCCACCTGGAGATGTTTCCTGCACACATCCTTTCCTTTCCTCATCCTGCCCACTAACCTCACCTGGGTCTATGGATCATGTTCCCACCAGGAGAGTTATTTGGAATCCTCACAATGTATCTATAATAATTTACCTATAGATTTACACAAAGGCTGCTATATTATGAACATTATGAAACAAGCTCAAATGACACTTTTTTTTTTAAAGGATGGTTTGAAAACAAACGTATAGATAAGCTAGAAACATTTCTCTCTGGATAAACTGGCCCAGGCACCTCAGCTTGGAAACTGCTGTCTTTACTCACCATTGTAACACCCCTCAAATCAGCAGGTTAATGTTAAATTTCTAAATTTGGGATTAAGCAACTAACAAATGAGGCTTTGTGCTCTTTCCCACCTCATTCTCTTCCTCTCCGGGCTCCAGACAGCACAGACTTTGTGTGGGAAGAACCTCCTCGCAGGCCAGGGAATCCTTCCTCAGGCACTGGGTCCCAGTCTCTACTGAAGTTAACATGTCACTCTAGACTGTGCCCATGTAAAAAAATGACTTTTCATAATGTAGGAAATATATGCTGTCTTGTACCCAGTTATTGTCCCTATAACTGGAGTGCACTTTATTATGTGCTAATTTTATAGTTTCTTAAACCGAAATATGAATAAGAAAACTAAAGAAAGCAAATGCAAAGTAAATAAAATGAATGTACTTTTCTTTTGTTAATTCATCCTCAAATTTGTACTTTCAGATTTCTAATGTGAAAAAAGTACATACTCCCCCAATTTTTTTCCAAATATGAAATTGGATTGCTCACATATTAGAATCATCCAGATTCTTCCATTTTATTGCATTTACTAAAAGAGAATGTTTCTAAAAGAACACATAAAAGCAAAAAAAAAAAAAGGTAACATCAAAAGTATACTATTTACAAATTATACATATTTTAGTGTAGTAAAGTTGACATTTTATATGAATTTTGTATTCCTGAAAGACCTATATTTAGAGAAATGATACTGAATTGAGACAAATTTATATGTGATATTTTTATTACTTTCTTTCCATATCTTTCTTTAATCTTCTCTAGGGTAATATAAAATATAATAAAGCTATAGTTGGACAGTCTGTTTTGGTGCATGACATTTTTCAAATGCATGACATTTAGTTTGCTGTGTTAACAGGCCTACAAGTACCAGGAAGGCATGATAAGGGACTGAATAGGCTACCTTTGACTCTATCAGCATGAGAGTTTCTAGGAGAGGTCAGCATGAGATAAGGCATTCACAGCAAATGACATTTAGGGTTAAGTGAATTTTCTGAAAAGTCTGTTTTTTCCACTTTTTTCCAAGTAGTGATGACATATCTTAGGTGTTAAATGGGTAAAGGTTAGGCTAGCATTTCAACATGCATGCTTCCCGTGAACAGCCATAGTAGATTTACACATTTCTGAATTTATTTAGCATTTGTCCTGGGAAAGGAAGGATGAAGAGCTGCCCCGTTGGCTGGGGATCAGAATGAGGGAAGAAATACAGAAACATGCAAGCGGGACTACTGATCACTCTCTGCAGTTTGCTATAAAATTTCTCCTCCTGATTCCCCACAGTGAGGTCCACCTGGTTAGTGGTGCTCGCTATTTGAGAGGCTCTTCCTGGTCCATTTGGATAAGTGTTGAGGCTCATGTCTGAGTCCCTATAGTCAGCCTGGAGTCTGCAAAAGTTCAAGAACCGAACCCCAAACCATGGAGTCATGGCAGTGGAGGGCAGGGGTCAGGACACCGGGAGGTCTTAGAACTATAAAATTTGAGATTGGAGGAATACCTTTATCTCCTGGAAGGATGACAAAATACCAGCATGGGAAGGTGTCCTTTTCTGCAAAATGTCCTTACATACAATGAGCAGCACTGACCTTATTGTTCCCTGAAGCAAGCAGAGTGCAGAGAAATCTCAAAGCAAAGACCATGTAAATTCTGTTGTCACTTTCTACGGAGATGACCAATGATGGACTGGAATCTCTCAGAAATAACAGTTTGTGCTTTGATCCATCACTTCATATGCCAAGGTTTTTGACAACGTCACACCCTTAGAAAATCTATTTGCAATTACTTAAATTTCCTAACACATAAAGAAAACATCTACCCTAAAATGTTGGAAGACAACTAATCAACATTAAAATGAACAATAAGAAGGGGTATTAAATGTGAATTAAATTATGCTGTTTGTTGATTTCTGCTGAGATCCCTAACCAGGATGTTTCAGCAGATTGGCACTAAGCCATGGAGTCATCTGTGACATTCAGCTTAACATGAGAGTTTGGGACCAGGGGGAAATTGGCATGAGAATTTTGCAAAGAATGGGATACCCCATATGAAATGACACATACCCTGTGGATGAAATATGTTTTTTAAAAAAGAACAAGAGGTGTGTTTAAATGTTATGGCTTCTTACCATGTTATGTGTGTATCAAGCATCATTAAATAGATTCCAATCATATATGTTCAATCATATGGTTCACTTTATTGCTATAACTTCACATACTTTCTCTGACAAGGTCCTATTTCTAACCCAGATTGGGAAAACAAAATTTTATTGAGTATTAAACTAAGATTAATCCACTAATTTTTCCAGGCACTTTGGTTTAAAAACTCTCATGCTGGGATAAGTATCCATTCTAAAATTCATTTAATTCAGAGCTGGATTAACATTTGCACTCTGAAGGTCCTCCAGTCCCTATCAAACCAGTTTGTTCATCTTCAGAAAGAGTCTGTCCTTGGCCCCAGCATAGCGGGACCAACTTAGCACTGTGCCAGGGCTGATCTCTGAGACAGTGCTCCTCTGCCAGGCCAGAGGGCCTCCATGATGCCCCTTTCTGTGTCATACCAGGTGTCCTCAGAGTTATAGCCTGGCATGGCACTATATACTAATGTGTTTTCTGTATTACATCTAGAGAATTATAAAATAAGAATGTGTTATTAATTAAACAGCATAAGCCCATGGTAGCTATGTTTTTTATTAGGGCCATGGTGTTAACCAAAATTCCTTATTTCAGTGCTTAAAATGAGTTTAAATGTAATTGTTAACTTCCTTTATTTTTGTAATATAAAAATATGTAGATATAAATATAAATAAAGGTCTAGTAATAATTAATGTCGTTTTCTAATACTTTTTAAAATCAAATTTATTTAAACAATACAACAAAATTTAATCAACAATATAGTTGCCGTTGTTTTTTACTACTTGTGCCCAACGCTCAGGAAGTATTTTAATCCCTCTGTTGTAAAATTCTTGTGATTTTGATGCAAAAATTTTGGTCAATGCATTTTTGAGGCATTCTTCATTATTAAATTTTTTTCCAAGAAGAAAGTTTTGCAAAGAACAAAACAAATGGTAATCGGAAGGGGCAATATCAGGAGAATATGCAGGTTGAGGGAGAACTTCCCATTCCAACTGGCGCAGTTTTTCAGCAGTGATTCTTGTGGTATGCGGTCGTGCGTTATCGTGGTGAAGAATTACGGGCTTCCAATTAATCAGCGCGGGTTCTTTTTCTCTTAAAGCTTGGGCTAACCTTTCCAATTGGGCACTATATACTGCACTTGTAATGGTTTGGTTAGATGGTAAAAGTTCATAATGAAGAATTCCTTTAAAATTCCACCAAACACACAACATCACTTTTTTCGCATGCAAGTCAGGTTTTGGCGTGGGCTGCGGAGCCTCATTTTTGTCCAACCATTGAGGCCGCCTTTTCAAATTAACATACAGCACCCATTCTTCATCTCCGGTAACAATTTGCTCTAAAAACGGCAAACGGTTTTGACGAGAGAGGAGCGAACTGCAAATTGTGACTCTTTGATTATGGTCGTTGTCGGTCAACTCATGAGGAACCCATTTTCCAAACTTTTGGACTTTGCCAAGTGCACGCAATTGATTGGAAATTGTTTTTTGTGAACAATTTAAAGTTGTCGCAAGCTCTTGTTGGGTAATTTGAGGATTTTGCACCAAAAGAGCTTGAAGAGCTTCTTGATCAAAATTGGACACACGGCCTCGACCACTCTTGTCATCTAACAAAAAATTTCCCTCGCGAAATTTCTCAAACCAACGCTGGCATTTTCTGGCGCTAACTGCATCTTGACCAAGAGCACTACAGATGTTTTTTGCAGCCTCACTTGCTTTTCTTCCTAATTGGAACTCGTAAAGCATGCAGTGCCGAATATGCTCTTTATCTGCCATCTTCTTAGCCCTAGTTTTGCAACAAAAACCAAACCAAACACAAACTTTTTCAAGCAAAACTTGTTAATTGCACTTCACACGTTCTGTAGATACCACGTGTTTGAAGGTTATGTCAATACAAGTCAACACCAAGCAAGATTTTAAACGAATGCTTAAAAACGACATTAATTATTACTAGACCCGATATACTAGTATATGTTCATGTGAGTTTGTATGTACATTATTGAATGTTTAACATCTATTGAATACATGTATATTTCTGTATGTGGGTGTATATATATATATATATACACACACACACATACAGAAATATACATGTATATTTTTGTGTGTATATATATATATATATATATATATATCCATTTTCTGTTATATAAATAGTAGCAGACAATATACTTTTATCATTCAACCTGGAAATCATTCCACAGTACTACATAAATGCTATCTCCTATATTTTTATGTGTGCTAGCACTTTACTCCATGGATGAACCATACTTTATTCTACCAGGTTCCTATTACTGAAAGTTGGAGTGATTTCAAATATTTTGTGATTATTTTTATATGATTTAATAGAAATCACTAGAGTTAAACATGGAGTACATGTACTTTGGGAAAAATTCTCTTAGTCTGATCCAGTGATACAGGGAGTAGTGAAAAGAAGATTTTTTTTCTCCCTCAAGGATAATGAATAATAATGGATTAATCCAGAGCCACACCTATGGGTCCACTAACTTTGCCTTTCAGGTTAATCATCTGTGAAAATGGTCAAGCCAGCTGACTTGTTTGAAGGTGAGAAGCAAGTGCACTAAACTCCCAGGGTGGAGACCAGGGACTAAGCCAGAGGATCCTGTGGTTGGCGACTGACTCAGAAGCTCCCTAGCTATTGATGGATGCTCTCTAGGCTTCAGGGTGCAAATCAACTCCACTCAGAGTTAAAGTAAGAATTCAATAAGATAATGTTTATAAAGCATGTGTCATAGTGCATAGACTAACAGCCCAGTAAATAAATGCCAAATTATCATCACGATTTTTATCAACATCATCAAAACACTGTTCTCAGGCCACTTCTACTAACCCTTTGGGTAACCTTATAGTTCCACCAGTGTTTTGAAAGTTGAATGGTTAAGTTGAATCCTTTGGCCTGATTTCTTTAACTGACTTTAGTGACTTGGACAAAACGTGCTCATTAGTGTTTGTGCACTTTCACTCCTATCACATTTCAGAAACATTAAAAAACTTAGACCCCAATGCAAAATCATTATCAAAGCACTGTCAAAGCACTAGGGTGAAATCTTCAAATGTAAGAATCCTCTCTGTAGCTGAAACTCTGAATTCTTTAATGACCGGTAGCATTTCACTCAATATGCATTTTGGGTTTAGAAGAATTTCTTCAAGGTAGGTCTGAAAGAGAGAGCTACAGTATTTTGAAGATTTATTATGTATTACAATCTCTGCAAAACTGATCAGAATGATTTATTTTTTATCATTATTGGTAGTTACATGAAGATTTACTTCAAAGTGTAGGAAAATCACATTCTCGCTTTTTGGAAGTTGTGGTTTAAAAATAGTGCAGCAGTGACCAGATAGTGTGATTCAGTGGTTGATAATTGACATATGAACAGTAATGGTTGTGCAGGAGGTGACTGATCAATTACTGTCATCATTGATGTTTCTATCTCTTTATCCCTCTCCCCTTTTCTCTGAAATTAATAATATATATATATATAAAACAGTGCAGTATACAGATGATGTATTAACAGAATTATATACCTTAAACCTATATAATTTTATTAACCAATGTAACCCTGAATAAATTTAAAAAAAAAACAAAACTGGTGAGAACAAGTCTTTTTGGGAAAAGAGTTTATACAATTTTCCTGTTCTATTTGGGTCAGAATTTTCATTAAATTAGAATTCTATATGAATCCCTCCTAGGCGTATAATTTAAATTGAACATTATAGCATTGTTATACTAAGAAATATCTCATTTTCTGAGATTTTCCTTGGCTCAATCCAATATATTTTAGTTATTTTCACTGAAAAATCACGACCTATGTAATTAAAATAAATCTACCGAGTACTATATTTCAGTATAAGTTTTCTATATGGAAACAGAGCTGAGGGAAGGAACAGCACAGACCCTGAAATTATTTCCAGTTCAGAGACTATTATGGGCTTTGCTGCTGCTTATTTCTCAAGTCAGGTTTCCAAAACTTAATATTTAATAAAAAGTTGACCAAGACACTTCAAATTGTACTCATAATTAAAACTATTAAAATGTTTCCCTTAAATTGCATGAGGACTGTGGACACACACACACACACACACACACACAAAGGGGGCTACATACCAAACCTGACAAGCCCAGGGGAGTGCTTCATGGTGGCCCTGGAAACTCAGAGATCGAAAGCAACCACACAGGATAGTCTGAAGATAAAAATTCCTAATTAAAGGAGGGTCACGGTGGGTAGTCACATCCTAGGCCTGTAGCTTCCTTGACAAAGGTCAATCTTTACCTTACATGAACATTTTACTTCTAAGACAACATACTCTTGGAAAGTAAGAGTAGCCAAATAACCCCCCTTTTCCAGACCCTTCAGAGAACTACCTTTCACCAGAGCAGGAAACCACATGACACCTCATTGTTTCCTTGTTCCCCAAATGCCATTTTAATTGTTAACTATTCTATTCCAAACAATGTAAAAGAAGCATATATCTGTTTTACTTTTTATCTCATCTCAGGGATTTCCCTACTTTGTTTTCTCCCACCTCTCAATTTATCACCAATGAATTCCATGTAACCCTCCCCCTTATATCTCCTCCTTTGATTCTAATTTATAAAATAAACCGTAAAACTGCCATTCTCCAGAGCATTTTCTCTGCACAATGAGATTTTTCTTCCTAGCAATTGTCATCAGTTCGGCTCAAATAAACTCATAAGTCTCTACAGACTTGGATGTTTCTTATATTGACAGGATTTAAAATTAGCAAAGCATCTCATCTGTGATGGAAAACTCATGGATTTAATAATATTGATCTAGAAGCTGAGAGACTTTCCTGCTGTTACCAAAATATGGGATTGGCCAATATTTATAATGTCCCCTGACAACACTACTGGAAAATGAGACATAGATAAATGGAATTAATGACTCATTAAGTTAAGAACATAAGCATGACCAAATTCAAGCCTGTTTGTAAATAAACAAAAAAACCCTTTAATTTGTTAGAGTAGACGGCCTGGATGATCTACAACCTGGTGAGAAAATGACAGTGAGGTACAAGAGTGAAACTTGAAAACTCTCAAAATACGTCCAAAAAATCAGTTTGCTGCCCACATCCTTTGTGATATATGGGTCTTAATCCCATAATTATAAACATCATGGATGTTTATTAAGTTCATCAATGTTCTTTAAAATCAAAATTAATAATAAATACTTATTAGAGAGACTTCAATACTGTGCTTCAATAATCAGTTGGCATTCAGTTCTCACATCGAGATATTTAAATGAAGAGTAGTTCCTAGCAAATTTTTATATTTCTTGGAAAGTTTAAAAAAAAATTTCCTGGCTAAAACCTGTTTTTTATCTTATCTCTTGACTAATAACATGATAACAAATATCCTATCTTATTTTGAATTCTCTTGATTTCTTAATTTTCATTTTGAAAGTACTTTTGATTATTTAAATAACTGTATTTAATAGAGTAGCTATACCTTTTATATAATGATGCTATTCAGAGGATGCAGTTCTTAAATAAACATAAAACTCTCCTTCTCATGTAGAAGTCTACTTTATCTTCCCAATGGAATTGAAATTTACTTTTTAAAATCTTCCCACTAATGGGAACCACTAATGTTTTCTCCATTGTGTTCAACTTAATATAACAATTTTTTCTTTATACCCATTGTTATTCTTTTTAGTATGTTTCATAAAATTTAAATGTGCTGTTGTTAAAACCAGCGATATTAGGGCCATTGCTGCACAAGTAAAATGAAGAATGTGAAATAAGTGACAGATGGAGAGAAGAGGTGTAACCCAACAGCAGAGGACATTCTCTGCCCAGTTGGGGTTGCAGAGTTCTCAGTGGCAAAATGCAGCGAGCTATTTCAAGGTTTAATTGCTGCACTTAAAGCCATTTATCACAGAATAGCTCAGCAACCTGTTCTCAATTTTTAGAAACATCACATTCACGGACTATCATGAAAATCACCGTGTCATTGCAAGAGACTCAGAAAAATATAGGGTTTCAGAAATGTGGTAGGAAAGAAGGAAATATTTCAGAAATATATAGAAGGGAAAGAGAGAAGGCAGAGGGAGGGAGAAAGGGAGAAAATATTGGCTTTTTGTTGATAATTAAGGTGGTCTTGGAGCAACAAAACACAAACCATTGTGTGCTTCAGATCTGCTTGGTTCTTTGTTATATAATACTTTCAAACCATTTGTGAAGTTCTCAGTAAGTTTCTCTAGTCCCTCTCAAGTGTGGTGAGCATCCAGCCTCATGGCTGTTTCTTTGGATTCTGTAGCAGGCAAATTAGTTACCTTTGTTTTTTTGTTTTTGTTTTCTGTGTGTGTGTGTTTTTTTGTTTTTTTTTCCTGGGGAGTTTTATTCCTTTACTAGCAGCCCTGCACATGAATTCATGCACCAAAAGCTTGCTGCTGCCCTCCTGAGCTCCCTCTGCCCACCCCCCTCTTACCCTCTCTTATAGCTTGCTGCCCTGCCCCCTCCTGTAGCTAGCCACTGCCTACTTGTAGCAGCTCACTGCCCCACTTTCCTTCTGATCCGTGATCCAGTCATTAAGAGGTGGTCGTTATGCTTCACTGCTTCACGGCGTAATGACCATTTGCATATTACATCTTTATTATCTAGGATTTGCAAGATAGTCTTCTATCTTTTTTACTTTGACTTTCTGAGTTTGTTTATATACTAGGTAAATTAGCACAGCTATTTCTCCCAAGTCTTTAAAATCGTGGCCTTATGTAGAAGCAGCAACTATGTAGGCTTGACATCTTGTAATCTGAATTTAATAGCTCCTTGCTGACTTTATATAAAATATTTATTTTTCTAAAATTACCCTTCTAAAAGCCTTTAGCATTGGGATATTTTAAAATTATAAAGGATATGCATTATCTATATTTACTGGGTATTTTGTCACAACTCAATTTCTCTTGTGTTAATGCTAATGGCATCTTATCACTACAGAGTTTCTTTCAAACAGAGTCTATGAAATCAGGTTTTAACAGCCAGTTAATTAGGTAATATTTGTGCATATGTATATTTTTTCACCTGCTGCTTACCTAAAGTTTCTGACAGTAAATTAGTAATTGGTGAACTTTGAATAGGTGTAAATTATTATTACAGATACAAAATAACAATCAGGAGTCCTTCACTTATATACTGTGACATTTGGGATGGAATAGGGGGTAAAAAAAAGATTGTGAGTTAAATGGCAAAGTCATTTAAGTTCAATTAAAATATAAACTTTTTATATCCAAAAAGTTGATTATCTATTTCAGCAATTCACGCAGTCCAGAGTCAAAATGAATGGAAAATCCCAGGAAAGGAAGATTACCAAGGATGGGGAGGATTTCTGAATGATTCATTAGGAAAATAGGGTCATAGCTGCCCATGGAGGATTCCCCGGAATTGCACACAAAGATAGACATTGGAGAAAGGGCAGTGTCTCCAATTAAGGAAATTATGCTCTCATTCACTAATCTAACATATATTTCCTGAGCTTTGTCTAGGCTATGCAATGTGCAAAGAGCTTGGCCCTAAGCCATCTCTCTCTTGGTAACACAGATAGTGGAGTAAACAAATTTGTGGTAATAGAGGGACATAGATTTTGACTGAAATTGTGAACAAACACCATGGGCACTAAAAAAAGAGAGGGAGAGAGAAATCACAGTCAGAACAAGGAGTGTCCTGAGTATTGTACGTCACTCTCACAAATCCGTATAAACTGATCAATTAACATATGCATTGTCATCCCTTTACCTAGTCCACCCAAGTTCTAAGAACTTTCAGAACTGACGGCCATGTCTGAGTGTGATAGTTCATTTTATGTGTCAACTTGACAAGGGTACCTGGTAGTTGATGAGACCTCACTTCTGGGCATGCCTCTGAGGGTGAAAAGATCACAACTGAATCAGCAGACTGAGTAAAGCTCACCCTCTCCAAGCTGGGTAATTGAGGGACCAGACTGAACAGAGCAAAAAGTTCCAGAAGGGTGAATTTGAGCAGACATTAAACTTCTCTGTCCTTAAACCTCTGAGCTTCTAGTTCTAGGGCCTCAGACTCCACTGGAACTTACACCATTGTTTCCTTTGGTCTCAAGCATTCAGGTTTGAACTGGGACAATACTATCGGCTTCCCCGGGCTTCCAGCTTCCAGACAGCCGATCATGGGACTTTTCACACTCCATAACCATCGAGGGAACCCTTCATAATAAATATATTTTCATACATTCACATATATCCTACTAGTGGCCCTGCACGTGAATCCGTGAACCAGTAGCTCTCTGCAGGGCCTAGCTGCTCTGCGCCCACTGCCCAGAGGCCCTCTGTGGCCAGGTGGAATGCTTGCCTCGTTGCAGCCACATCAAAGCAAGCATTCCACCAGGCTTCTCATAGTGCCTGCTCTCAGCGGCCGCCCCTGGGACTAGGGGACTCCAGTGGGGCTGAGAGGACTGGGCACCGCCATCTTGTGGCTATGGGCGCCACCATCTTTGTGACAGAGTGATGGTTAATTCCATAAAACCCTTCTATTAGATAGGATGATATTCACATACCGTATTTTCCAGCATATAAGATGACCCCCATAATTTTACAGTTAAAACATAGGTTTAGGCCTATATTCGCTGTATAAGACTACCCCCCACTTCCGAGGCAACACCAGTTCTTTTTTTAATAGACCGCCTCTCTGACTCTGGCCAATCTGAGCAGGCGTTTTTTTGTTTCAAAAGTCGTTTTATACGCTGGAAAATACAGTATATTCCCAGAGAGCTGTTTCTCTGGGCAGCCTTGATTAATAATATACTGAGTCTTCAAATATGGAAACAATTCTCCATTTTAACTTTCAGGAGCTGACTTCATGCATCATGCTCTTGAATAAGCCACATGTCTGCATCATATTTAGATATTAATAAATGAAGTGAATTATCAAAATCTGGGCCTTAAGTGATGTCAGATATGAATAAGTAGTTTACAAGAATTTGACAAACTATTTTTTTTAATGTATCTGAACAATACAAAGGGTCATTACTTGGAGATCTCATATAACTGCCCACTTTTATCTTTTCCCTGCACCGTTTTGTGCAAACAAAAGGATTTACTAGCATCTGTATTAATCTCATCAATCTTTTTAGAAAAAGGCATGCTATGGTCTACAGGCTTAATTTTCTCTTTTCCCCGAAGTCTGTCTTAATGGCCAATTCCATTCTCAAGACTGCAAATATTATGCTGTCCATATTCTCTCTCATTCCACTTGCAAACCAGCCAGTTATTTTATGAGTTCATCTCTTTCTTACAGTATTTTATTAAATATGCTAATAACCAATACGTGCAAGCAACATTAATTTGGAAAAGCAGATTATCCAGACTTGACAGTTGCCAGAGAAAATAGAGACTGTCCAGTGAAATTTGAATTTCAGATAAACAACATTTTTCATTTTAGTTTCAGTATGTCCCTGATACTGCGTGGAATCTACTTATTCTAAAAATGTATTCATTGTTTATCTGAAATTCAAGTGAAACTGAGTGTCATATTTTTATTTGCAAAGTCTGGCAATCCTACAGGAGCCTAGGGTTCATCAGGTACATACCAGCTCCCAGCTATCACAGGTGGGGAGCTCACAGGAATTTCACAGGTCAGGACTCTAGATTTATAGCTCTGCCTGGCAAACACGGCTTCTTGGCAGCAGAGAACATTGACAAAAGGCTAAACAGGACAACATATTTAACTAGGACATGGAATACATCACAATCACCCATACTCACACCTCTAGTTATAAAACATATTGCATTAGTTTTCTTATTCATCATAAATACTATCAAACTTCACTTACTATTTTTCTGTATTACCTTTAAAAAAAAAAAAAATATATATATATATATATATATATATATATATATATATATATATATATTATTTATTTCAGAGAGGAAAGGAGAAGGAGAGATAGAAACATCAATGATGAGAGATAATCGTTGACTGACTGCCTCCTGCATGTCCCCTACTGGGGATCAAGCCTGCAAACCTAGCATGTGCCCTTGACAGGAATAGAACCTGGGACACTTAGGTCCACAGTCTGATGCTCTATTCACTGAGCAAAACAGGCTAGAGCATAACCTTTAACCTATATTTGAAAGGTTTTTTTTCATGACAGTATAATAAATGAAATAACACAATTTAGTCAATATTTATTTTTATTTTATCCATTCATCTTATACAGTTTGTTTTAAACTTAATGAACTGTCATCTATCTTATAATCATCTAATTATTTGTGGATTTAAATTTTAGTTAAATTATCATTAGAAACATCAGATTACTAGTGATATACATTTGTTTAGTGAAATCATATATTAACTATGTTAAGCATAATTAAATATATTATATAATATGCTCTTCATACATATAGTTTTCTTAAAAGTACAAGCATGTTATATTATAATAAATATAACATGTATATTATATATACATACATTAAATTCTACATTAAATAAAATTTAAATTAATCAGCAGTGTAATCATTGCAAAGTTTTCCTTATTTAGGCAAAATTTACCCTAAGAGGCATCTCCTATATGCATGGTGCTTTTATGAATAAAATCTTATAATTTCAATGAATATCAGCTCAGTTCCAATGATTGAGCTAGTAAAAATAAAAGTAAATCAGCCTTTGAAAAATAATAATGTGAGCCTAACTTCATTTGTCTTACTGAAGTTTTTCTATTGAGCGTAATATATATATCAAGAGAAGGAAATTATTTTCACATTTAGGTTAGTCACGTAAATAATTAAATCTGAATTCAGATACCTTTAAAGAAGCACCCTAGAGATATTAAAAATGCCACGATCCAACACCTTCCCCACAGCTTGCTACAATAGAGCTGTTGTGACAAATAGGAAGACCAGTAATGAAATCAGAGCAATTTCAGAACTGGTGGATTATGGCCCATGAATAGGATCCTGGTCACTTCAATTGTGGTTTGACATGCCAGTCTCATTGTAACCTGAATTATAAATACTTAGCTTTTCTGGTGTCAGCTACTAAATTTAAACTTTTCATTTTTTGGATTTATTCTATAATATATTAAGAGCACTGGTGAAAGGATCAGAAAAATACCTGATCATCCAAAGACATAAAAAGGGCTAAGAGAGCAATGCATTTTTGATATTAGACCAGATTTCACTTTTACTTCTTTTCTATAAAAAAGAATAAATCTAAAATCCATCCAAACAAAATTAATAGAATGTAGAGTTTAAGCTTCAAGTTTCTGGAAGACTGTAAGAAACATAGTTTGGCTTTCGATCTGTTTATTTTTCCCTTTGCAATTCTACCAAGATGAAGTAGAGGCTTGAGACAGCGTTGAAAAAAAAAAAATGAAATAGACACATAAACCCAATCTCTTAAGCCTCTTAAAAATTAATGAGCGGGAATATTTAATTTGTTCAAAGTAGATTATGGACTTTATGAAGGAGTGATTGCTAAGAAAGCCCTGGAGAGTTTGTTTTAACCTTGTGATCATGCTATAGGATTTCTTGACCCTAGAAAAGGTGTCCAGCTGGGGATCTCTGAGTCCATCTTTGTTCTGGTGTGCATGCTGTGGTGAGTGAATGTTCTGTAGGTGGGAAAGAGAAGCGCAGGATGCCAATGGTTGGGGGGATCTTCAGTTTCTGATCCTATCATCTTTTCTTCATCCAGTGAGCTGTGGACTCACAGAGGACAGATCTAGTATAAGGACATGTGTCATACCATTAAGCCAACTCACAAAGAGCCAATCCCCTGGGAAACTGGACTGGACCATGTCCCCAGATAAAGGCTGGCCCAGGGAAGGCTGAGTAGCTTCTTCCACCTTTCCCTTTTAGACTGGCCCCCATGAGTCCTCCGCATGCATTTAAGGAAGAGACTAATGCCCATTCTAAGAGACTGAATCTCAAGGAATTGGATCATGCCCACAGACCATGACCCAGGACAAAGTTCTCACCTTGAAAACTACCCCGGACTTGGAGGAGGGAGAGAAGGGCAGAGGGAAAATGGGAAACTTGAGTGCCTTTCACCAGAAGCTCCTTTATCCACCAGCCCCTATAGATTCAGTTACCATGAGCAACACCAGGGGTCTATCACTCCATTGGGCACTGAGGCCCATGATTTCTGAACTTTTATTCTCTGAAATTATTCTTCCCAACTGTAGACTTTGCAAATGGTGATATTGCATTTTATCTCACTATAGGTTCAAGAAGATCACATTTCCATTGGGAATGACTTTAAAAAACAAATAAATATAGACTGCAATAAAAAAATGAAAAGGGAAACGGAGCTGTGAATTCTGCCTTTTTTTATATTGTAAGTCCAAATTCTGATCAATGTAATAGCAGATAGGTGTACCTCTGTGTGTGTTAAGTGGAATCAAATGAGATGATTTATCTTTAGCTGGATAATCTTCATCTGGGATACATTTAAATGTAAGAAAGTACGAGTAACAATTTCTAATCAAACAGGGAATAAGGCCAAATGTGTAAAATCTCTTTTGCACTTTTGACTTTGCTAAAAGAATGATGCTTAAAATGCTCTACTAATTTGAAGTTCTATCCCAAGACAGATTCAACTGGGATAAATAAATAAACTCTGAGCAGAACTGAAGTCAGAAATGCTTCTCACTGGTGATCTTTCCCTGCTGGGAATTTTTAATACTAAATTGAGTGAATGTAGAATTTTGAGTAAGAACACTTAGCTCATCTGGATGAGATTAATTATCTTGAATGCATTGTGAGAAAGAGTCCATTGGACATATCCCCTCTGCCCACTTATTGCACGAGTGGTACACCATTGCCTGTTCCAGCTCCACCACTGTTCATTCATCCCGGTGCTCTGCCCTCTGTACATCCTCCTGATGCTCATCTTGTGCAGATTGCAATGTGTAAGAGGAAGATGGCAATTCATTAACTTGTGATGGAATTTTTTTTCAAATTAATTATCCAGTTTGGGTCATTCTTCTTTCAACTTCCTGGCCTTTGGCCTCATCAGGGTTGAGGAGAAGCTTTATGGGGTGTGTATTAGGTAGTCGATCAATGATTCTCCCAGGCTCTTCCAGCTGGGTCCTCATATCATCGTCCTCATTACCTCTACCTATAACTTTGCCCAACCTTGAAAACTGTGGAGGGTGTTGATCAGATGATCATGGGCTACTTTTTCTTGCAGATGCCAGGCCCAATCACCAGCTGTGTGTCTGTGGGCAAGATAGATTAACTCCATGACCAAGAATGCTGTTCAGTTACTAAATTTAGTCAGACCAATATTAGTTTTAATTTTGTAACTACAGGATGGGGGGAAAGTAAGTTTACAGTTTATTTGTTTAAGGAGAATAATTTAATATTTAATAAATGATAATACAGCCTTATCTAGTTTGGTTTAGTGGATGGAGCATCAGCCTTTGGACTGAAGGGTCCCAGGTTCAATTCTGGTCCAGGGCACATGCCCAAATTGTGGGCTAGATCCCCAGTATAGGGTGTGTATTAGGCAGTCTATCAATGATTCTCTCTCATGGTTGATGTTTCCAACTCTTTTTCCCTCTTCCTTCCTCTCTGAAATCAATAAAATATATTTAAAATAATTTTATTCTAGAATAAAATGTTTCACATACTCACAACTCTGCACCTACTTTTGCCCCATCCTATATTGTCAGATAGTGTAGCAGATATAAGCAGTTTATAAAATCCAAATACAGTCATTGAAATTGTCCAAGGACTATTTTCAGTTCTCTAAAGTCTTATCACGTAAGTCTGTGCTTGCTTGTTCCACATGTATTAAAATCAGTTTTCTGATTTTCAAGAAGTAATAAAAATTCTATAAAAGCTAATGTTACATTTTAGAAAACAAGAAAATTTTACTATTATATTTTATTATACTATAAAAGTTACCATTCAGTATTTTTAGATGTATACTTCAAGTCAACTCCTTATGTAATAAATTTTATTTTTGCATATTTCCTTATGTATACACATGTGCACATTATAATAAAATGAACCAAAAATGCTGCCTTGTTTTTTCAATTATTAAGACATAGTCTTTTTTCCCTTCCTCAGTTCTTACATTCTCTTCTCCATTATCATGTATATACTACTTAAGTATTCATTAGGACTTAACCATTTTCTGTTGGTTGGATTCTGGTTAAAGTTATAGAAGATTTCCCTAGAATGTTCCCACTTTTCCAGTCAGAAGTGACACAAAATTTGATTATTTTCATATACACATGAGGGCCATCTTCATTTCCACTTAAGAAACATATAAAAATATATCTAAATATGATTTATCTCTAAAATTCAGCTGGTGACATTTCTTTTATTGCTTGGAGCTAGTGGTCTTTGCAAACTATTTCCACCTCCTTTCCCTACAGTGGCTCCAAATTTTTGCAATAGAGGGAGAAGCAGTATAAGATCCACATGGTACAAAAGCAATTGGTATTCAGGCACCATCCCTGCCTCATTAAGAAGCTATGATTTTCTTATAGTCCTGGGCAGATGGAGGGCTCTATTACATAATGCTTCTTTCTGATTAAATATTCAGTCATTATTAATTCAGGACATTGGCATCCAGTACAGTGAGAGCACTTTAGGTATTATAGTCTAATGAAGGATGGTATATTGCTACTTTAATAGTTACAGTATACATTAGAGAGGTAAAATCCTGATGGGGCAATATTTTTAATAACTAGTAACAATGATCCCAAAATTATGCCATTATCCTTTGTAAATGAGGGTCAGCAATTGTTGGACTCTCGTAGTATGAAAAGCCTTTAGTCTCTGGCATCCTGTTGGTTTGCTCACATGGTCTCACTGGACTGGAAGCTCCTCCAGCTGAACACAGAAATGTAAGTTCATTTGGAGACAATGAAATTGGGTTATGGTATTTTGCTTAGCTTTTTTCTCTGATGGCGAGCAGTTGGTTTTTCATGTGCAATTATATTTTGGAAATATATTGTTCAATGACATCATAAATGATGCTCAAT
Organism: Pipistrellus kuhlii; assembly: GCF_014108245.1. NCBI lineage: Eukaryota > Metazoa > Chordata > Mammalia > Chiroptera > Vespertilionidae > Pipistrellus > Pipistrellus kuhlii. Next base: position 9,867,738 of record NW_023425540.1, on the reverse strand, counting down.
CTATCTGACAGCCTACCCAAGTACTTTTACAGGTATTATTGTGGATGAGCAATGTTCCTTCCAAGTGACTTCCAGGGTAGACAACACTTCCTGCTTTACTTGTTACACAGAAGGTTAACAGATAACACAACCTAAAGAGGGGAAAAATTAGAAATCTGGGGACTGCAGAACAACTGGAGGCAAAGTAGTCCTGACAGTTTAACCAGGGAGCGACACTGACGAAGACCCAGGACAGCCATTGGAGACTACCCCCAGGCTCACTCTTAGAAGTGCTCCATAGACTGGGAATCAAGTTCCATACAAGCACCCATCCCCTGGACACCCTGGCCAGTGGACAGGGCTCTCTGAGTGTCTTCCCACAGTTTATCTGGGTGTTCTCCGAATTGAACAAGTCTTAATGCTCTCAGTGCCATCCTGTGTGGAAAATTCTTTGCTTGCAAAGGTTCTATGACATTGCTTATTGTTGCGAATAATCAGCTCTGTTCTGCTGCAGTTCCATTTCCCTGGGTACCTGTCTCCGCCCGTTGGCCTTACCTTGTCCACCAAGGCCTCTTTCTCACCTTGTGATTCTGTTGGATCTGGATAATGCCAATAAATTGGGTATTTCATTCCAATACATTTACTAACTATAGAAAATTGGAATTTGAGAAAAAATTAGAATGCCAAGCTGAGATCTGAAATTCTTTGCCCTGAATTTCATTGTTCTGACAAGGCTTTTATTCATTTTTGTCATTGGAATAAATGGAGACAGCAAATCACCATCTCTGTTAGACTCTCATAGTATACATACTTCTCTGATGGCTTTAAAAAATGTTGTTGCTTCATTTTTATTTGCTGTGTAGACTTTTTAATGTGGGTGAATCAACCTATCCTCTCATGTAAGGTTTCTGATCAATAATTAGAAAGGTCTTTGCCCTTTCAAAAATATTTTTTAATATATTATATGCTTGTGGTTTTAATTTTTCATGTGATTTTTAAATACAACTGGAATTTTATTTAGTGTAAGTAGTACAGTTGGGATAAAAATTTTATTTCCAGATAGCTAGGAAGTTGTTTTGGTCACATTTATCTAATAATCTATATTTTTCACTGTATTGAAAAAGCAACTCTAGATGTAGGGTTTTCATAAATAATATCTCTAGGTGGTTAGTTTATTTCTAGGTTCCATTAGTTTTTCACTCTCTTTATGCAGTAATGACACATTATTTTAATAAGTGTAGCTAATTTGATTAGTGTAAATTTGTTAGATTTTCATTTGTATAATTAAATAGAACATTATGTGAGTTTAAGTTGTGCAATGATTTATTTGATGCATTTATATATTACAAAGTGATTACCACTGTAACATTAGCTAACACCTCTGTCATGTAATTATCTTTTTTTGTGTGACAATAACATTTGATATCTAGACTCTTAGCAACTTTGACATATAGAATACAGTATTGTTGACTAGAACCATTATTATGTTTTTAAAATCTGGTCTAAATCATTCAACTTTATAGCTCTTCCTTTTTGGAAGTTCCCTATATGATCTTACACACTTGTTTTTCCAGAGAAGTTTAAATTTGCATATGTATAATATGTGCAAAAAATCATATCCTTTATATATTGCTTGATGTTTACTCAATACTATGTACAGGCAAATTTATGAACACTGGCTTCTTGACAATAATGTTTCGTTTTTTTCAGTCCCGGAGTAGGATATACAAGTATCTTCTGTTGTACCCCTGAGTACCCTTTTAAAGATTTATTCTTCTACATTGTACATGCTTTATAAAGTTTACATTGAGTTATTTTATCTGCTTCTAATAAATTGGGTATTTCATTCCAATACATTTACTAACTATAGAAAATTGGAATTTGAGAAAAAGTTATAAGAAACCCATTATCTTCTCCCCATATACTTGCCACCCTGAAGGACCATTGTGAGAATTAAACAGACAAACCCTTTCAATTAGTTTGGACTGTTATGGCAAGTGAGTCCACACAAGTACTAAGTATGAGGACAGTGCTTTGACTAATTAATATTCAGAAAGGAAAGGGGGTTATAACTAAGAATAGTAAGTAGGCCTGTGTGTTTTAGGAATGACCCTTTGTCTATAGGATGGAGATGTAGGGTTTTCATAAATGATGCAGGTTAGTTAGTACAGCAAGGGTAGGAACATGACTTAGTGCTCTGGCCAGGGTGGCTCAGTTGGTTGGAGTGTTATCCTGTACACTGAAAGGTGGTGGATTCCATTCCCAGTCAGGGCATATGACTAGGTACCCAAGTTGCAGGAGGTGGCAACACAAAGGCTCTCTGTTGGTGTGTGGTTCCCTGCACAGGGAGGCTCAGGGGCCCCTGGTTTTTCGTCGGTGCCTTTGTTTTCCCCAGGGCCTGAGTCCCGGTATCCACTCGGCAGATGGAAGTGTGGACTGCTGCGTTGGACCGGAAATGATCTGCATCACTTCCCCTCACTGCCAACAGGAGGAATAGGTCCATGCCCCACCAAGCCACCGTGGGACCTGGAAGTATAGCCAGCCCAATGGGGAGTTACTTTCCAGGGACCATTTCTTACTGTGGAAAGGGGGGCAGTGATATTGGTAAGCAGTGCTTCGAAAATAAACAACTAAAATATAAAAATTTGACCCCTTTTTGATACTTAATAAAACACAATCAATCCTGGGATCCAAAAGACAACATGAATTAATAGTTCTCAACACAATCATTTGGTTGACACTCTAGATTTTTCTTCATCTTTAAAACATTATATTCTATAACTTTAAACGCATTTAATATTTTCTCAAGACAAAAATGTTATATAAAAATCTCAGAAGTTGCCTGGCTGGTGTTGCTCAGTGGTTGGGCATCAGTCTAGGAATCAGGAGGTCATGGTTCGATTCCCAGTCAGGGCACATGTAGGGTTGAGAGCTCCATCGCTAGTAGGGGGTGGGCAGGAAGCAGCCAATCAATGATGCTCTCTCATCATTGATGTTTCTATTGCTCTCTCCCCCTCTAACATCAATAAAAATATATTTTAAGAAAATAAATAAAAATCTCAGACATTCATTGCTTTTTTGAGAGGTTCATTACCTTGCAAGGAACGCCTTTGCTATTCCAAACCTTTTGGAGTCTGTCCTCATAAAAACTGATAAAAATGTTTTGAATTTCTTAGTGAAATGTACTTATTTTATAAAGTACACATTTTTCATTATATCACACAGTAATATTTATTTAAATTTATACAAACATAGACAGTATACTCTATTTTAGGCTAGTAAGAGTTTTTGCATGCACTATTCAATACAGTGTGTTATCAATGGAGTATAAATACTTTCCTGAACACACTTTTACCTACCTCAGCCTGCCAGGAGATATCGGGGAGTGAACTTCAACCAAAAAAGTGGTATAACCTTTATCACCAAAAGAAGTTGGACTGAATATCAAACGACTTAATGTTTACTTCCTTGCCAAAGCCAAGTCATTGTTATCCTTTGCATTTAACAATGATGCTGCACTTATTTCACTGAATAAAATTACAGAGAGTGTGTTTTTAGTGAGAATAGCTAACATGTGGACCCTATCAAAGCAATCCTAAATATGCATTCATATCATAACAATTCACTATGTCCTCTTTCTTTTACTCTCCCTGACATTCTAACCAGCGTCACACCACGAACATGATCCAACCACCTACAAAATGCATTCTAATTTATTAAGTTTCAAAGTCACATGGATTTTTATAGCAATAAAAAAAATGTCACAGAGATCACATTCTATTTTTCCTGAGTGTGGTTATGGTGAAAGGTTATTTAATTTTATTACATATCTCTGTTTATATTGAGCTATTGCCTAAATAAACTCAACTCTAGTAATTGCCTGGATTGTTTGTATTCTAGTGACCATCGAGGTCTGGGTATCGTCAACCAGAATTGCAACACTGGTGTGAGGAGTGGTTATACTTGTGAAAAGATATTTTATAGATCTATCGTTTCATGCAATTTTTTCCATTCTAAAATAAGCTGGCAAAGGGCTCGCGATGTAGACAGCACCACCATAGAGCTTTAGACAGAATACTTAAAAGTTCATAAAACCAGATGATGATAAGAACAGCACGTTTTCATGTAGAGATGTAAGGTGGCGTTATAATTTAATTTCCACAAGGCAACCTTACATGCATGGGTTTTTCAAGCGTGTAATTGTGAAATGCAATTGGAAATGCCAAATGGAGATGCTGCATACAGAATTCCTGAACAGTCATGATGGGCACAATCTGCACTCACAGGAAGTTGTGGAAATTGGGAAGCAATATAGTATCAATACTTGGCACTTTGTGTTTCTATAAAGGAATGACAAAATAATAAACAAATAAATTGAATTACTCAAAGCAGGCACATGAGGTGATGGGGAGATGTTTTCCATGACCTTAGAGACCTTGTGGCTCTGATGTTATGCTGTGAGTTCCCTGGCATGTTGGCTACACACACTCTCCCTCCCCCGACCCCCACGCACACACTGCCAGGGATAGTAGATGCCTCAGTTACTATCAATTGTTACCCACTGTTACAGAGGCAATTTATCAGGATATGCTTATTATTATGAGATGTTTTGAGTTAACTTATAGCCCTCCTCAGTTCATTTTGAAGCCCTTTTCCCCAGGACATTTGGAAATAAGTTCTTTGTAGATATAATTAGTTAAGGTATAAGGAAGTCATACTGATGGGCCCTTAATCCAATATGACTGTTGTTCTTATGAAAAGGGAAAATGTGGAAACAGTCACACACAGGGAGAGCCCCATGGGATCATAAAGGCAGAGATGGGTGATGCTTCTACAAGCCAAAGAATGCCAAAGATTGCCAGCAAACCACAGATGCTGGGAAAGATGCCTGGAACAGCTTTTCCCTGACAGATCTCAGAAGAAACCAGCCCCGTCAGTATCTTCACCACACACTGTAGCCTCCAGAACTATGAGACAATAAGCTTTAAGCTATTCAGTTGCTGGAACTTTGCTACAGCAGCCCTAGAAAATGAACACAATAGCATTACTGCAACTAAAGCTATTGATATTCAAGTAAAAGATTACACTTTGAAATGAGCATGACTTCCTAAGTAAACAAAAATGTACTTGGGTAGAATTTAATGCTGTATGTCAGTTTGTATTCTAAAATCTACCTAATAAAGCATGCTATAAGTAGCCCATGTATTTTAATTAGGTGCTAAGCCTTCATGAATATACAATAGGTAAAATGTCATAAATATCTGAGGTACCTCTGCTTTTCCTTGATAAACTATGGCCAAATAAATGATTGTGGAAATGAGCAGTAATATCTAAGGCCTGCCTCTTAATTCCTAGATAGCAAAGCTCTTAGAAGACTATATTATGTAACATGAAAGAAAACATAAATGAGATTGTATTATACAGAGTATTATATAAGATCTTTGTAGTCATTAATCAATAAAAATTTTGACTTTTTCACTAAAGAATGTCTCTTACACACATATTATTTTATTGGAAATGGAAAATGTATGTTACATGTTGAACTTTAGAACGGGATCAAATTTAAGTTGCCAACTTAAAGTAGACTATTTACTTATCATAAATTGTGATAAGTAAACCTCATGGTAACCACAAAGAAAATATACACAAAGGATAGAGAAGAATCTAAGTATTCCACTAAAGAAAGTTATCAAGCCACAAAGAAAGAGAGCAAGAGAAGAAATGAATAGTGGAACTACGAAACAGCCAGAAAACAATTAACAAAATTAACAAAATGCACTAAGTTCATACCTATCAATAACTACTTTAAGTGTAAATGGACTATATTCCAAATCAAAAGACATAGAGTGACTTGAAGGGATGCAAAGACAAGTCCCATCTTTACCTGTAAGAACACTTACAGACTGAAAGTGAAGGGGTGGAAAGAGATATCCAATGCAAATGAAAACCAAAAGAAAGCTCAAATAGTTGTATGTATATCAGACAAAATAGACTTTAAAACAAAAGCAATCATAAAAGACAAAGAAGAGTGTTATGTAATAATAAAGGATTCAATTCAAATAAAGGGTATATCATCTGTAAATATTTATGCATTGGCAACATAGGAGTTCACAAATATAGAGAGCAAATATTATATGGGGAGATATATTATTTAGGGAGAAATAGACAGCAAAACAATAATAGTGGGGAACTTCAATAGCCCACTTATATCAATAGATAGTTCAGACAAAAAAATCAATAAGGAAACATTGGCTTTAAATTGTTAATACATGTCAGATCAGATAGACTTAACAGATATTTACAAAACAGTCCATCCAAAAGTAACAGAAAACACATTCTTTTCAAGTACACATGGAGCATTTTTAAAGATAGATGAGATGTTAGGGTACAAAATAAGTCTTAACAAATTTAAGAGGACTGAAATTTTATCAAGCATCTTTTTCAGCAATTATGTTATGAAACTATAAATTAATTACACAAAGAAAACTGAGAAGTTCACAAATAACTCATGGGTCAAAGACAAAATCAAAAGGGAAATCATGTTGTGAGCTTTAAACTGTAACCTGAACAAGGTGCCCTTTTGGAATTAGAGCAGAATTAGAGATGGTTAAGGGCAATTCAAGCGACAGGGGAGCATTTCATTACATAAATGCAAAAAGAAGGACTTCGAATGTTCTGTCATAAACATGCTGCCAAGTGTCTGAGTGAAGATAGTTGGCAAAAGTACTACTGGTTCCCCTTTTGGTTTAGTACTTGATAATGGGCAGTGTGGATAGAGTTTGGAATTTTCATAGTTTATTTTGGTTCACTCTATACCAAGGAGCCATATAGTTGGTGTTTCAAGGAACAATTTGATCAATATATTCTTGGGATCTAATGCAATAAATGAAAATCATCCTTACATTGTAAAAAAAAGGGGGGGGAGGGGCAGGGGAATTAAAATATGCTTTGAGATAAATAAAAATGAAAATGTAACATGTCATACTTTATGGATGCAGCAAAAGCAGTTGCAAGAGGGAAGTTCATAGGCATTAACGCCTACCTCGAGAAACAAGAAAGACTTAAACAACCTAACTTTACACTTTAAGGAAGTATAAGAACAAGGCCCAAAATTGATTGAAGAAAATAACAAAGATTTGAGAAGAAATAGATGAAGTAGAGACAAAAAAAAAAAAATCAATAAAACTAAGAGCTGGTTCTTTGAAAAGGTAAAATTGATAAACTTTTAACTAGACCCACCAAGAAAAAGAGAAAGAACTAAAAAATAATAATAAATAAATAAATAAATAAATAAATAAAAAATCAGAAACGAGAGAAGAAATGTTACAACTGAAACCACAGGTACACAAAGGATCATAAAAGACTGCTATGAACAATGACATATCAACAAATTGGACAGTTTGGAAGAAATGGATGAATTCCTAGAGATATAGAATCTACCAAGACTGAATCATAATGACATGGGAAATCTAAATAGACCAATTACTAGCAAGGAGATTGAGTCAGTAATCGAAAACCTCCCAATGAACAAAAGTCTAGAACCACAGCTTCACTGATGAATTCTACCAAACATTCAAAGAAGAATTAATAGCTACATTTATCAAACTCTTTTAAAAAGTAAGAGGGGGGACTCTTTCAAACACCTTTTATGAGGCCAGCAATTCCCTGACCAAAACCAGACAAGGATTCCTCAGAAGCCCTACCCGGGTCTTTCTGTGGTTAGACCATTGGCCCAGGGACCAAAGGGTGCCGGATTGATTCCTGGTCAAGGGCATGTACATCATTTGCAGGCTTAGTCCCCCAACAGGGTCAGCACAAGTGCTGGAGGCAACCAATTGATATGTCTTTCTCCTATTGATGTTTCTCTTTCTCTCTTCCCTTCTCTTCCTTCCATTCTCTCTGAAAATCAATGGAAAAATATCCTTAGGTGATGTAAAAAAAAAAAAGTAAATAAATAAATTACTAATGGACATAGTTGCAAAAAGCTTCAATGAAATATTACCAAACTGAGTTTAACTACCAATCTCCCTGTAATTCTCCTAAAAGGAGACATGACATGAGTTCATGTCATGGGCTGAAAGGAGTTGGAGGAGGAAGGCGATGAAGAGTTTCATTCTCACGCCCCCAAGTTCACAAGTTCCTGATCTCATCAGCCAGACAGTGGCTGCCATTTGTTTTTCCTGGAGGGACAGTATGCGGATTGGAGGCAGCAGAAGGTGACACATTAAGATGTTATGGGGTTCAGCCAGAGTTTAGCTTCTGCACATTAAATTGAATCAAAAGTCACTCTCCCTCTATAGCCATCATGGTAAGCTGTCTTGAAGAGATTTGAGTAAATCTTTACTGGAAGGGATTGTTGTAAAGAGTGTGGAATTTCATGGTTTTCTGGTCTGTGGGCAAAAATAAAGTTTGTTAGTGAGTCAATGCTGGCTTTTAATTTTTCTGTGAATCCTCCAGGTGGCCATTCTGGGGATTGATGGGAAATGAAATTACTGACTTTGGGAGTGTGGTCTGTGTTGCTATTAAATCATCTCATGCTATTGCTTCAGGGAGGTTCCAAAAGTCCTTTTTCCTGTGTTTTTGATAGATTCCTTTCCCACAATCATACTGTACTTTCCTTTAAAATTATTGTCAATGTTGCTAGTAGTGCTTGGGAAATATTAAACACAAGTAAATGCTTCCTTATTCCCCATGGCTAGCTTTTCTTTCTGTTATAACAGTTTGGTTTGGTAAAAACAAAAAGGATTGTGTCCTCCTGAGAATGAAAAATTAATAATATCACCCCAACCTGTTCCATTTGTCAGTGTCAAGGTTTAGGCAGAGGGAAAGGAAACGACAACAGTGGCTGAAAGACATTGCCCTTCCTCCACACGGCTATGTTATGCTTGCTTGTCTGTGGTCCTCGCTCAAAAGCTGGAGGACAGCTGCCCCTCCTGAAGGTGTGTCACATTTGTTAGTGTGAGGGCATTTGCCTTTTGCTTAATTTGGAAATATCTCATGCTGCAGTGGATGCTACAGGACACTAAACTCATGGAGCTATGAAGCAGGAAACACCCCCTAATTTATCACAGATTGTCACTCCGGTCTTTCTCTGACACTGAACATCTGCTCAGGAGTGGTGGGCCCAGCAGGCCCTCAGAGCATCCGCAGCGGGAGTGCAGTGGGCCCACATCTCCACCAGCCACAGGAGGTCCTGGGTGTCTCCTTCCTCAGCAGGGGCTGCCTGAGCTACTGTCAGCCTGACAACTCAGAGAGAGAGGAAAGGACAGTGAAAATGCCATGAAACAGAACTGCTTGCTGGGTCTCCTAAGACCCTGAACTTCACAACTTCTGTTGACAACATTAAAGGGGAGTTAATTAGACATTGTTGTGACTGGTACTGAAGTTCATGATCTTCAGGCTAATTTGTGGAGGGTTTAAGCAACCAAAAGTTTTGCACCAGCTTGAAAAATAATTTACATGTGATGAAAAACATTAAAAACATCCAAATAATCAATCTGTAAACTGAAACTACTAACGATTAAAAGTTGTGAACAATAACAACTTTTTTAAAAAGAAAAACTTCAAGAGTTCAGCTTAAAGAAAAAGGAAAGAAAGACTCATGGACACAGGCAACAGTATGGTGACTGTGAGAGGGAGTGGGGGTGGGGGAGGTAGAAAAGGGTGTAGGGGGATAAAAGGTGATGGAAGGAGATGTGACTTGAGGTGGTAAACACACAATATAACATGCAGATGATCGATGGTAGAGTTGTAAACCTGGAACCTGTATAATTTTATTTAAAAATCTCACCCCAATAAATTTGCTTTTTTAAAAAGAGTTCTGCTTAAACCCTGCTTTTTATCATGAAAATAAACAAATAAATAAATAAACTTTCATATCCTGGCTTGTGACCTGTACTGTGAATAGTATTTTATGTACATATTTTTAATTAGGTAAATGATTTAACTTTCATATTCCCTATTTATCACTACATTTTATATATATTTTATATCTTTTATATGGTTCCATAGTAAACCTATTATATTTTCTTCTAATTATGGCATACTGGCTCATCTGATGCATATGTCAGAGTTTCTCAATTATTTCTCTAAAGATAGACACATAGGTTAGTCTAATTCCTTGTTTCTACAGGCATTAGTAGTGCTTCAGAGCTTATTCTAATACTTATTCATGGCCATGAATATTGTCAACATGATGGCCTTCATGTATACACATATGTAATTATACTACATACTGTCAATTTCATTTTCATAATGTCTGAAACAGTGACATCAGGTTTCTAGCAACTATGTGTAAAATTTGAGGTCCCACACTCTCATCACCACTTAGCAATGTTAATAATTTTTGCCAATTTTTAAGTACAAAGTGGTTTCTCATGGTTGTTTTAGTTTATACTTCCCTGGTTACTAGTGTGGTTGGGAATATACTTATTAGCACTTTCTACAGAAATTCCCTTTTGTGAATTATCTCCTTAAAAATGTTTACTTATTTTTTCTTACAGAAATAGTTCCTATATCTTCCATATTAATCCAGTATGAATATACTTAAGACTTCTCTTAAAAATAAAGTTTGTTAATTTTAAAAATGGTTTTCTACTATGTTGTCACATAGTAAATATAAAATATAAAAAAAGAGTTGTTAAAATAAAACCACTGTCACAGTAGTTGTCGGAAACAATTTATTCATTATTTATTGTGTGTGGAGCAATTCCCACACTGGATGTTTTTAAAGATCCAGGACTATCTATACTAATAAGAGGGTAATATGCTAATTAGAACAGATGTCTTGCAGAAGTTCTACCAGACAAAAGCCACAGTGACGGGGCTAAGGTAGAGGTGATTAGGGGTGATCAGGCCGGTAGGGGAAAGCAGTTAGGGTGATCAGGCTGGCAAGGGAGAGCAGTTAGGCAGTTAGGGAGATAAAGCCAGCAGTGGAGCAATTGAGGTGAACAAGAAGGCAGACAGAGGCAGTTAGGGGTGATAATCAAACAGGCAGAGGAGCAGTTAGGGGCATCAGGCAGGCAGGCAGAGAGGTTACAGGCAATTAGGTAGACAGGCAGGTAAGCAGTTTGTAGCCAGTGGTCCCAGATTGTGAGGATTAGAGAGGGTACAGGGCAGACTGAGGAACCCCCACCCCCCATACACAAATTTTATGCACCAGGCCTCTAGTAGTAGTACTATAAGAGGAACACTTGCCTTGGGCTCTATGTTTAGAGCAGGGTAGAGCAAACTGTGGCCATGAGCGCAATTTGGCCGATGGTTTGATTTTGTATAATCAGCCATCGAAAATATTTTTAAACATTTTAATGGTATTTAAAAGTCTAAAGGCAAAAATATTTTAAGATGCATGAAATATTTATGGACTTCAAAGATCATTAATAGAGTTATATTGAAACACAATTAACTGCCTGCCTAATATCCCTAGTTTTTCCTCTTGGCCCACAAAATCTATATTTGTTACCTGGCTCCTCACAGGAACAGTTCGCTGTCCCTATTTTAGGGGTCCACTATATTACAAAGCCAAAAGGCTATGAAAGAACACTTGGACATCAATTTCACGCAAGGACCCATATTTATTGCTGGTTCAGCAAGACCAAAGCTCTAAACATCTCTGTTCATAGCTAATATCTGCCAGGCCCCAGGGGAATGCATCTCCACATATCTTTTATATTTCCTCTAAACAAAAATTCCTTTGTCTGAATTCCAAGGGGTTTTGAGGGTTGTGCTGCTGGCAGGGCCAGAGATGGACTCAGCTTTGGAGTATGATGTGGATTTGAACAGTAGAAGCACATAGGTGAATAGAAGAGAAAGGAAAGAACATGCTAAATCCTTCCTTTTATGTTCCATAAACACCAATACACTTACAAAGCAGAGTATCACCCCAAGTAGTATGAATTGTATACTTATTTTATTTTCTTTGGATTCAAATGTGAGGTTCTGAGAATAATCATTAAGGAGATAAAAAAAATGCAATTTACATACGGTGCCTGAGAAGTATTTTTAACAATCAAGGATCCTTAAATGTGTAGTCTAAAACATTTTAAAATGTGTATGGTCTACATACTATTAAATAATTTTAGTCTAAGGAGCATGCTTGAAGTATGACATGATTCTTTACATTGGCAACCACAATGGGAAAAAGTTTTCTCAGGGCTGCAGGTAGAGATAAATATCAATCCAAACTCCCCCGAATAGAAATGAGCCCAAGGAAATGTAATTATTTCATTGCAATACATCACAGCAAATATTGAAAACATTTTAAATGGCCTTCTATAAAAGACTGATTAAGAGTAAAGTTTTGACCTGGTTGAGCATTGACCTATGAATCAGGAAGTCATGTTTCTATTCACAGTCGGTAGAGATTGTGCAAAAGGCAGCCAATCAATGATGCTCTCTCATCATTGATGTTTCTATTTCTCTCTCTCTCCCTCTTCCTTCCTCTCTAAAATCAATAAAAAAAAAATCAACCAATAAATCAATATATTTGTTTTAAAAAAATTTGCACCTAGAGAATGAAAACTAGGACTAGGCAGTAGGGTATCCCTATGTAATAGCGTTAACTGAAAAAGCATGCTTTTAATGTGTAGGGGTGGTGAGTATCTGTGAATGTTGCTTCCTAGAGACCACAACCTTTCCTAAGTTATTTAGAATTTTTTACTATGAACACATATTTTGTAAGTATATTTCAATTTTAGAAAGAAAGAGGTTTATGTGAGTTTAGATATATCAGTAAATAAATCTGAAATATTGGGTTAGAATGAAAAAGCTATCTTGTACTAAAAATGGCCCATTTTCTCTCCTGAGCTGTTCTCTAGCCTAATTTTCTGTCTGTATTTTATTTCTGAATTGCATGAAAGATTTGTGGAATACCATTAGCTACGGTGGAGAAATTACTTTCATGCTAAACTCTTGTTCTTACCCAATTCTAACTTCTTGAAAAAACTACAGTCTAAAATTTCTCTAGAGGTTTTCAAGCCAAAGATAACTTTTATTTGAAAAGCTTAGAGGAAAAATAATCCCTTAGCTCCTGTTAGTTATTTATGCATAAATCAAAGTGATGTTTTTGTATTGCATCGGAAAAAGGAATACCATTCACATGTTTTAATGGATAACCTAGAAGGATGTGTACTGAATACCCATTAATTTGTCATAGTGGCAGGGAAGCAAAATAAAATGGCAGTAAATGAAGATTGCTGTCTTTGTGGATTCTCTGCACATATGTAGCCCCAGTGTAAGTCTTCTCTTATGCAAATGCCATTCTCTGGTGTTTGTTTGTTTTTAATTATAGCAGCTGGACAATAGGGCACTTCTCCTATTTGTACATTATGTTCCCATCACTCTGGAGAGAAAGGAAGCCTAGATACAAAAACCTGCATGGATATTGACCTCATATTTTCACACTTTGTAAAAGTCTGGACTAGCTGAACTCTCTGCTTGTGCCCAGTAGTCATTCTGAGACCTACACTTACCCTCATTTTGGTTATCTACTTTCTGTACTCCTACATAAGTCACCTGTGCAAGGGAGACTGAATGTGTGGCCCCAGTGTGCAGAACTTGTAGGGGATCTCCAGGGAGGCAGCAGATCAGAGACCAGCAGAGGCAGGCTTGCTCCATAGCATTAAAGATGCATGATTTAGGTATTTCCTACCCATACCTCCCCTCTACCCCCAACCAGAAGATTAAGGCAAGGAGATGTCCCAGAACCCCAGAACTGGGCCAGGCCTCCTTCACCCAGTCACTACAGCTGAAGTGGGAGGAGAAGCAGTGAATGAGCCAAGTAGACTCTTTTCCACTCCAGCTTTCTGGGACCACCCACCTGGCCATCCTTGGTGGAGAGAGAAACACTGGACATTAAGATTGGAGTTCTAAACTGGATGAATTTTTTAAACCTAGCAGGTATGGTCAAGAGGACATTAAAGGAACTGCTACAAAGCAGTGAAGGAAGGTTTGATGTAGCACAATTAGTGGCAGTTACTAAGAAAAACAAAGCCACACCAGGATTGTCCCCTAACACAGACTGTTCACTCAGTGTTCCCATAACCCATGACATATCAGTTAGGGCCAAGAAGATGGGCAGAGTGTCGATGAGTTATTCTTATTACTTATCATTTCTCAGTTTATGGAATTAAGATGCTTTAATTAGTGGGTATAGACTCAGGAGTATTTTATAATATGTCATATTAGCCTTTGAAAATGTATTGCTGAGAAACACAGGTCTCCTGCAAATGTTTTTCCTTTTCTATGCCTGCCACAGAAATGGAAGTCCCTCACATCTACATACACATATATGAATAATGCAGGTGCACATGTCAGTGTGAAACACAAGTCCACTGGTGTGCATGGGACTAAGGCCAGGGAGACCTGGGATCAATTTGCCTGACAGACAGGTGAATAGCAGCATATGGGGCCAGATGGAGATCAGCTAGAAAAACTTGCAATATGGCAAGGAAAGAGCTGAGGGGCTGCAGATAGAAGTAGAGAAAGAAAACGGTCTGAGTTTTTCCCCCCAGATTTCCCAGGCTAGACTCCTCCCCTTCATGGTGTCATTTTGGCTCCTACTATACATACCTCAAAGTTGCTTTGTTATCTGCACATGGGCCGAGCAAATGAATTTCCCCTTTGCTGGTGCCGTCACCACCACCGCCACTACCACCACCACTACCACCACCACCATCCCCTATCCCCAATTCAGGCCTACAGGCCCTTTGTTCCATGGGGAGATTCCTGCCTTCTTGAGAATTAAGCCTTTTTGGTAGAGGATGCCTGTGGGGTGTCTGGGAAGCTGTCATTTTCAGACCTAATTAAGTTTAGCCAACTCTCTCCTTGTTTTGTTAATACTAATTAGCTGCCTATACTAACAAACCACCTGAGGTGCTGGGTTGGGGATGTCAGGAAACCAAAGTGGGATATGATCTGGAAGAGCTTCTAAAAGGACTACATCTTGCCTTGAGGTGTGGAAGCACAATTCTGGAGAGTGTCTTACAACTCAGGGAAGGATGTTACTAATCATTCTCTATGCTGTTTGTGTAAATGTGCTAAATGAACCCAGAGCCAATCACCTGATGAGGATCTGCTTTATTATCCAAGGGAAATTCAGCTCTCAATATATCAAGAACAAAACAGGATCAAAGCTGCCTCCACTCTTCCCCTGTTGGAGTCTATATCTCGTTACCATGACAACTCATTCCATAAATGTGTTGCCAAACACAAGATAAAAAAAATAGTAGAGTGCCTTTATCTAATAAAATTCAAAATAAATCTTCAAAAATTCAAACTAAATAATAATCCAAAAGAATAAAAATGTCTTTGGAATAGTTAGATCATTGGTGAAATAGATTTAAGAATTCCTGAAATTGTTAAAGTCTTCACAAACTAATGTTGAAAATGTATAAAATTTTAGAATCAAATATTGGTGTAAAACAATGTTTACATTTAAGAAATATTTTAGGAGCTCTGTGATATACTTATGTTTATTTTACATGCAGAAGTAATATATGAAGTCATACTATTTGTAAAAGAACAGAACCAACTAGAACTAAAGTGGGAACAGAATTCCTCCTTCACTCTCCCTGTCTTCTCTTCTTCAAAGGAGCCACTCCTAAGAGTTAGAATGTGTATTTCCTACTAATAAATGCTATGTATATAGAAGGAGATACATTTCTTATAAATACCTTCTTAGAAACTTCTTTACCTACCCTTAACTTAAAATGATTTTGCAGACTTCTCTGCACTGCATTTCATTTAATGTCTCCAAAGTACAACATAACACGAATGTACTCCAAATGTTAGCCAGTCTCCAATTGATAGATAATTCATGTTGTTTCCAACTTGTCATAAGTACAAACAAGATTTCAGAGGACTTTTTGTACAGAAGCCTTAATGCACACAGTTTCCTCACTGTGATGGGTGTGGAAGGTGGAAGTGATGGTCACAGGATATGTGCACTTAATAGTTGACCCACACGAGCAATTGTCTTCATTAAATGGTCCATGTAGAGCTGTGTATTCAAAAGTGAAAAGGCTCACTTCTGCATTGCTTTGTTTCCACGTCATCAATATGTTTCTATCAATGTAATAGGCAAATGTAATATGGTATGTAAATCACATATATGTAATTGGTTTTATAGTTTGCTTCCTTGATTACTATGAGATGAGGTGTTGTTTAAAAACTGTGTAAGCATTTCAGCTTTTTTGTTGATGCATATTTTGTACAATTTTTTATGTGGTATTTGTCTATTTTTATTGAATCTAAGGGGTACATCATGCATGACTGATATTAGTATTTTGCTGTGGCCCATGCTGTGAGTGTGTCCACTAGATCAAACTAATCATTGAATTTACATGCTTTCCCCAATAGCCTCTAAGGCTCCACATCATTCAAAATAAAAACCAGAGTGTCATCACAGTGACATCCATGACCCTGCACAATAGGACTTCCTGCTACCTCTTTGATCTTATCTACTTCTCCTTCCCTCCCCTAGGTTTGCTCGGCCCCAGGTACCCTGATCTTCTTGCTGTCATTGAAAATGACAAACATGCTGCATCCTCAGGGCCTTTGCACTTTCTATGTCCATTTCCAGGACATAAATGTATAGATAGCTCTATGATTTGATACCTCATTTTCCTCAGGTGATCAATTGTCACTCTTTGAGTGAGTTCTCTCCACACCCTCTAAAACAGCAACTCCTACATTTCCCCTTCTCCCTGTCACTCTAATACTACTTTATTTCTCTCCATTACACTTCTCACTGGTATTAATATTAGTGATATTATACTATTAACTAGAGGCTCAGTGCACAAAAATTCATGCACTAGGGCTGGGGGGGGGCAGTCCCTCAGCATGGCCTGTGCCCTCTTGTATTTTGGGACCCCTCGGAGGATGTCCACCTGCCAACTTAGGCCCGCTCCCTGGAGAATCAGGCCTAATCTGGCAGTCAGACATCCCTCTGGCAGCCTGGGAGCCCTTGGGGGATGTCCAACTGATGGGGAACAGGTCTAAGCTGCAGTCGGACATCCTTAGCACTGTAGAGGAGGTGGGAGAGGCTCCTGCCACCACCGTTATGCTCACAGCTGTCAGCCTAGCTTATGGCTGAGTGGATCACCCCATGTGGGAGCACACTGACCACTGGGGGAAGCTCCTGCATTGAGTATCTGCCCCCTGTTGGTCAGTACATGTCATAGCAACTAGTCATTCCTGGCCATTCTGCTATTAGGGTCAATTTGCATATTACCCTTTTATTATATATAATAGGATATTTAATATTAAATATAGTAAAAAATAATATATTATTTACTAGTCTCTGCAACTTAGAATTTGTTTTTATACACTAGAATTTAATCCCCCTGATGGATTTCAGTCTGTTTTGTTTGCTGCTGAATTCCCAGTGCAAAACACAGTGTCTGGCATGCAGAAAGCGATTAGCTAATACTTGTTTAATTAATTATCTGTCACTTAATAACACATTGTTATCAGCTATGCTTAAACCCTCTGTGAATAGATATTCACTACCTTGTTAGATAATTTGTTCTATCCTTAGAGAACTGTATTATAAAGTCATTGCATAAAGTCATCCTATACTTCTAACTAGTTATTTATCAGTCCATCTAATTCATCCATACAGAATAGCTGTAGACCCGGTTCTTTCTGAACTTTGGTGACAACTCTGGATATTCTCTCGACCAAGGTGCATAAGAAATACCAAAGAGAGGACACACAAGAAGAAAGAATTTGAAGGACATAACACAAAGGACATGGCATAGTATCTCTAACTTGGCATCTCACCCTCTCCCAGATTAATATTTCAGCAAACATTTCTTGACCAAACAACAATACTTGTATGATTTCTGGCAGTTGATACTGATAGAGCTAAACTAAATTGATTCCATGAAGTTCTTTTTGTTACTTTTATAATGCTTCCTTCTATAATGTTTCATTTGTTCTATACCCACAGTTCTGCAACTCCTCCTGTTGTCCTTCCCTGTAAACCATGAGAATGTAACAATTACACAAACCTGCCAATAGGAGTGCAGGGAAGTGGACTCAGTCCAAATTAGGCAAACTGCACAGTGCCCCTGCATGACCAGACCCCTGATCCTGCCCCCTGACCAATCAACAGGGCCACAAACATTTCCCCTGCCCACTGCTTTGGACCCCCTATAAAAAGCCCCTTCCTCCCAAGGCGCGCTCTCTCTCTCTCTCTCTCTCTCTCTCTCTCTCTCTCTCTCTCTCTCTCTCACCATTGAGCTGGTGATTGCTGGACACGGGAGCTCATGCTAGCATGAAATAAAAGGCTCTTTTGTTTTTGCATCGGACTCGGCTTCCTGGTAGTCCTTGGGGACCTTGACATCTGGAATGGGGTGTGTTGATACTATAGAATGGGATGTGTCTCCCATCTGCAAGAATCATCTGGTTCTTTCAGGTAAACTAATTTAATCACAGGAGGTCATTAAACATGGACAAATAGAGGTTTTCAGAGAACACTGTACAATAGGAAGGAAGTTTACATCTGAGAAATAGAAGGGCTCCCTGGGTAGTGTGTGACCATCTTGAGCCTTGAAGAGTAACTCCACCCAACAACTAGATGGCCTTCTGCAAGTAGGCTAGACTAGCTTGTTATTCTAAATGCTGTTAGGAACAGCCTGGGAAGAGATGAACCCCACCCATAAAGTGGGACTTTAAAGCTTTGTAAGAAGATAGTGATTGAACTTAATTTAAAATAATGACATTGGACCAGCAGAAAAGAGGGAAAAGGGTATTCATCAGGAAGAATCTTAGAGAGAAGGCTCAGAGTTCAGAAAGTGCACAGTAAGAGAGAGAGAAAGAGAGAGAGAGAGAGAGAGAGAGAGAGAGAGAGAGAGAGAGAGAGAGAGAGAGAGAGAGAGAAGCCTCTCCTGTGCATGGGGCCTGGGGTGTGTGAAGGCTGGGAAGGGGACTGAGAGCCTGGAAGAAGGTCAGAGTGAGTCTTGTAGCAACAGGTTCTAGACCCACATTATGGAACTGGCATGTTTCGGATGGAACTGGCATGTTTTGGGTAGGTCTAAGGAGCCAGCTGAAAAAATTTAAGTTAAATGTTTCATGGTCAGATTTGAGTTGAGAAATGATCAGTTTTGTCCTTGAGCAGAAGATGGATTAGAGGATAAAGGGTCGGGAACCAAGGAAAATAGATTAAAGGCTGCTTCAATGACCCCTAACACTAACTCATTGAGATATGATGAGAGCCAGGTACCATAGCAACAGAGATGGAGAAAAGAGAACAGTCAGAGAGGTACCTGAGGTAGCAGTAACTTGATAGTACACTCTGAGAAAGGTAATGGCCTCTGGTATTGCACAGTAGTGAACAGGTTATTATTTTCATTATATTATTACCTAAAGCATATTACCTTCCAGTTTATAGTAGATGGTAGGCCAATTATCTAGAAATCATACAAGTATTATTGTTCGCCCTGCTCAGGTTTCAAAATAAATTTTTAATGGACTGAAAATTTTATCCATATTAAGGACTGCTTAAAGGCATAATACATAAATCAATTTTCTTCACTTCTTTGTCCTGAGCTTACAACTGTACATTATAAAAAGAATAATCTGGACCAAGGTAGAGTTTAGTCATCAGTGTTTCTCATCCCTCTCACTTTTTAGAGGGAATAGTCATAATATTTTCCTAGAAGGGTGGATGTCCCTCCCTGTGGGAGCAGAGGTGGACTGCAGCCTGGTCCGGGGAACTCCCGTATAGCAGGAAGGGCTACATCTGCTTGGATTATCTTGGGTGAGAGCCAATGAAATGGAAAACAAAGATAAATATTTATTTAAGTTGGAGGAATATGCCAAAACTCTAAATGTTTGTAGCAGAAATCTCAGCCCTGGATTCTGAGCTCTCAGTAGTAAATAAGTTCCCAGAATAAACAATGACATCATAAGTAATATTATAACTAAGAGCCAAGGCCTCCCTCTGCATTCTAGAAGCAGGCCACCCAAAAATAATCTGGGAGCATAAAGAGATGAGCTGTCCCTCCCATGAGGGTGTTGCTTCTATAAACTGACAAGGAAAAAAAAATAGTATTTCACTGTGTCAGGAAAGCGGATAGTAAGCTTTAACTACATGTTGGATTTCTACAGAATCAAAGATCGTTGGAAAAATCCAAAATTATATGAAATAAATGCTATCAATATTTGTTTACTTGCAGTGGCCACACATGCAAAAGTATACAAAAAGGGAAGTGTTCAACACTGGCTTTCTGTAAATTTTTCCAAGTCCAGCTCCCTCCTCAAGTCAGAAAGTGTCCTATGTGACCTTCACATAAAACAAAGAGTTCCCTGTACACCTCCCTCCTACAGCATCTGCCCCTCTCCTTCTCCTCAGGGTGGCATTTACATTTTGGGGTTATAAGAAACCTGGGCATGGGGCTGGGTTGGAACTTAGGTCTCAGAGGTCACATGGCATTACTCCCACTTCTTTCTGTTGGTGACACAGACAAGTCCCTTACCGTGGGAAGGGGGTGTGTTTTATTGGAGCCACCTGGAAGATAGCTCTGAGGAGGTTAGTATTCACATACTAAAGGATAGTGTGAACCAAAAAAAGAAAAGAAAGAGGTCACAATTAGGGGTGTACAGGAACTGGGGTTCTAGTCCCTTTGCACAAGACAGAGGTTTGTTACACAGTAGATTGGGGCAGTGATATCTAAGTAAGCTATGTGGGAGCCACAGAGGATACCAGTTTAATTTAAAAAGAAAATTCATCTATTTTTTGTAGTACAGTACTTGTTAATCTTATATTAGAGAAGAGAGGGAGGTGGGCATGGAGCATTGCTATTTCTTTCCAAGAAAAGAAGACTATAAATTTCTACCTCTAAAAGGACAAAATCACCAAAATATTTCTAGCTCTGCCGAATATACTTGACACTAGATGGAAACATTGTGTTGTCACTAGAAATGAGAGACCAGGCTGGAGCCCAGAATCAAAGAGACCCGTGGAAAGTCTCAGCAATCAGGGAAGCTAGTGACTGACTTCTTTGGAAACCAGAAATGCCATATTGCCCTGACAGGGATAAGGAACTTTTAGGAACTATAAATTGTGCTGCCTGGTTTAAATTATCCACAACGAATGGATCTGTTCCTCCCCTTTGACCTTGTTTTCTGGTATTAATAGGACACAGGAATCACTCCAAAGTCTTCAAAGGCCCCACCACCTTGTATTAAGTTCGCAAGAATCTAAATTCCCACGGTTACAAACTCATTGTCAACCAAAAAAAAAAAAAAAAAAAATTTCCCCCCAAAATAGTCCAAAAGCACCTCCTCATTTAACTTGCTGCCAGACACTCCGATGAATCTCTGCAGAACTGAAGCCCCTTTTAGAGTCAGTGTGGCAGCTGCTGACTGACAGAGCAACCCCTCAGAGTTTCACCAGGAAGGAAAATGCCCATCTTGCTGGAATCATGGAAGGAAACTCTCCATGGTCAGCAGGACAACTTCAACTGCAGAAGAGTGACGAGGCTTTGAGGCCCAAGAAGAGCAGGGATTAGATGCTCCTTGCAGGGTGTTGGCCATGGGAAGGCCATTTCCCACATGGGCTGGCCAGCAGGGCCTGCATTTTGCCATGTGTTGGGCCACCAGAGACTCAGGAACATGGGAACCTGCATTGACAAACATCAGGACAAGAGGAAGGTACAAATGTGCACAGAAGGTCATATCATCTGGGTGCTAACTTCTGGACATTTTCAGGGGATGAGACTCACAGAGGATTTGTAAATACAAGATGAGAAAACAAAACCGCTAGATTGCCTATGTGCAAGGTACTGAAGGGGTTGTTTTGTTTTGTTTTGTTTTTTGTTTTTGCTAGTACTAGAAGTCTGAAGGGACTTCTATTTATATATTTGGGCATTGCTGACCTGCTCTAACTAAAAGTAGTTTAAGCAACAGGAATAAGGACTTGAGGCAGGTCACTCATCTTCACCTGACAGACAGGAGAGCTGCCAGGCAGGGGGCTCTTCTTCTTTCCACAAAAGTCATCTTAATGTTGTGTGAAGAGGATACCTGTGTCACCTCCCTGGAAAGAATGTGCTGGGGTCCTGACACATTTTTAAGGGCCTACTTTTCCTCATTCCTCAACCAGCGGCTTTAAGCATGGTAGTGAAGCAATACCTTCAGGCAAAACAGACCACTCCAGAGACCAGAGCCTCAGGGAACAAACCTAGGATTGGCTCTGAACTCTCTCTGTAAACACAAGGAGTGTTCCCAGGGGAAGCTATTAATGAGCACAGACATCACTGTTTCTGGCTGCTTTAGAATTGAGGTCCCGCGTCTTGATATTTCACTTGCAGGTAAGTTACCAGAATTCCCAGGATGAACAGAGAATGCAGAGAAGGGACAGGTACAGAGAATAGTCCTGGGGCCTCAGGATATTCTGTCCAGACACTTGATAGAATCACAGCCTCGGTTGTTCACTCCACTCATTTGAATTTCATCCCCTCAAAACAACACACAGGGCTTAGACTAACAGATCTCTGACCTTTGGTGGCATTTAGATGAGACCCTCAAGTGGTCATAAAGCATAATCAGAACATTGTTGATTCCATCCACTCATCATCCACTCATTCCACACATGTGTTTAAAGACTGATAAATGCCAGAGAGCTGGGAAGACAGAGATGATACAATGTCACCCTGGACCTCAAGTAGCTCCCACTATAATGAAGACTCAGATGCACAATTAATTACCTTGGAGTATGTTAATGGGTATATTAAACATATTAGGGTTTAAAGTTTATTAGAAAAAAACAATGACATCTGACCTGACATGTCACATTTGATGTTATTTGGTTCCATGGTGATCAAAGTGTCCACACCCACAAAGCTCATGTGATAATGAGAGGAGATGATCAGCCATCTCTCGTATTCGGCAGATGAGCGGCTACCCTAAGGTCCTACTGGCTTCCCTGTCACATTTTATAAGATTAAACCCTGAGACACTTACAGTATTCAATTCTGAAATGTAAATGTCTAGATTATTCCCTCCCAGACCCGAGACATTAACCAAGTCCTCCATATGACACCCAGAATCCCCAGCCACTGTCCTGGGCAGTGGTGCAATAGATCCTCTCATAACTGTGAAGTACACACATGAGAAAAACTGAGGTCCTGCCGAAATCGGTTTGGCTCAGTGGATAGAGCGTCAGCCTGCAGACTGAAAGGTCCCAGGTTCAATTCCGGTCAAGGGCATGTACCTTGGTTGCGGGCACATCCCCCATTGGGAGTGTGCAAGAGGCAGCTGGTCGATGATTCTCTCTCATCAATGTTTCTAACTCTCTATCCTTCACTCTTCCTCTCTGTAAAAAATTAATAAAAAATATATATATATGTTTTAATCTTTTCAAATTTTCCCAGCTGGTAAACGGTGTCTAATGAGTTCTTTTAGTTGGAAATGTCCTGTTTGTTGAAACAAAGAACACCAATCACAGCATGGTTGTTATTTAGTGAATGGTTTTACACAGAGACACGCTCTTTCAGCGTATGTGTCATAAGTCCCTCCAAGAGTCACAACAGAAGGGCTTCTTGAGATAAACGTGAGCCAACTCATGGCAGCAGCTTCAGTGTTCATATTCACAGCTTCCTTATCAGCATGGCTTCTTCCGTGTGTTGCCTTTGCTTCACTTCTGGACTGTCATCTGTTCTGTGGCGTCTGGTTGTTGTTGTTTTTTTTTTTCCACTTGTGCTGTATGAGGTGCCAGCTCTCTGCAGAGTGTGATCTGGGGAAATGTCATTGTGTTTCATGGGCAAAGGTCTTGAGAGAGACCCTACCTCCCAGAGAACAGCAAAACACTCAGCTGTTATCGGATCATTAGCTAGAGGACTGAATGCCAAGAGCATTCATAAGTGCTCTTATCAGGTCAGATTTGAGGACCAGGGACTCCACAGGAAGAAGCCCTGGGGAGGTGCCTGGGACCCTCCAGCTACTGGAGCCAGCACTGGGTCCTGAAGGCAGGACCCCACTGAGGACCCTCTGAGCTCCTAGGATTCTTGCCTGGCTTTTCTATCCATCGCTTGGAAAGACAATATTTATCCAAGAAAGGAACTCACGTGGCTCTTCAGAGGTCCTTGAGGAAAAGCTGTCCATGTTTGCCTGTGTGGCCTTTTTCTTGCAAGGGCAAGATGGCTTGACACTTAAAGCAGAAGATTGATGTGAACTCAAAGTACACAGGCCACTTAATTCCCAGGTTTCCCAACAAATACGCACCCAATGCTGGTGGATGCAGCTGTGCACATGGAGTGGATGAACATCCTTTCTAACCCCATTATTCTTATAGGAATGAAGGGTGCTAAATGCAATGCTATGGAAACAGGCAAGTCCACATGGGATCTCAGCTCCCTTGCCCTTCAACAGTGTATTTTGGGATCCGCAGAGGGGCTGAGACCCACAGAGCAGGGCAAGTGTGTGAGTGCACATGTGTGTGTGAGTGAAGGTGTGTAGGCACAGCTGTAAGTGGGTGTCGATGTTTGAAAGTGTGTTTTCAAGTAGGGGTATATGTAATGCCATGTATTAGGGTGTGAAAATTGGACTGTGAGTGAATGATGAGTGTGAAACATTGTGTGTGTAAGAGCGTAAAGTATACTTGTGATATATTTTGTGAGTGTATGTAATGTGAGTGTGAATGAAAGTGTGAGGATATATAAATAGACTAGAATGGTGGGTGTGAGTGGGTATAAAAGTGTGAGAGTGGATTTATTATGTATCTATGGGTGTATGTGGATGTGAAAGAGAGTGTGTGTCTGTGAGTGTGTGTGCATGTGAGAGAGAGTATGTGGATATGAGAGAGTGTCTGTGAGTGAACGTATGTGAGAGAGAGAGTGTGTGTAAAAGAGTGTGTATTGTGTGTTCTGGGGGCTGGGGATGTGGCAAGAAGGGATCTGGAGGGTCTGTTAGTCACTTCCCGGTAAAGTATGGGCACTGCATGTCCCCTAACCCGTGTGTGCATATATTGCTGAAACCTCACAGCCCAGAAGCCTAGGAAAGGATGTGGCAGTCCTTCATAATGAAAAACCAGGTCGGCAATAATGGCAGTGTTCCAGCTATTTACTCTCATCCTTGCCCTTCGGCGCCTGTATCTCGGTGGCAGCTGGCAGCCCCCGCACAAGTTCGCCTCAGGGATGGAGGGACCATCAGCTACAAAGGGGTGTGCAGCCCTGCGCTCCTTTGTGTACCTTTCACTGTGCCCCTTACTCCCTTCTTCCTTCAGAATCCTGGGATGCTGATCACTTCAGGCTAATGCCTTCCAAAAAGAAACGACAGAGGAAAGTCTGTTTGCTGATTTCACAGTCTGCTTCAAGCTACACTTGTTAAAGCAACTTATGTAACAAAATCAGGAGAAAAGCACAGCAAGTTTCCTGAATTTGCTGTTTCTGTTTTGCCCCGAAGGAAGCCCCATAATTGGGACTGTTAGCTTGTTTGGAAGTCCTAACCAGGGAGCGTAGCCATCAGAGCCACTCTTCCCCCAAATCTCTCTGAGAAAAGGAGTGGTGTCAGCGCATGTCCCCTAAACACCTGCTTTCAGTCCAGGGCTCCTGTAGAAGAGGGAGAAGCATGCGATTAGGGAGAAGGCACAGATGCAGAAAAGAGGGAAGAGATAGGCTGTTGGAGCACATTCCATGGGCGAGAAACCAGGGAGGGAGTCCAGACCAAGGTTTCGTCTTCAAGCTTTTGTCTTGAAATGTGACTCATGATTCCCCTTTTGGGAACATTTACTTGGCTCTTCCTTTTTAAAAGAAAATATTTCTATCAGAGTTTACATTCAATATTAGTTTGTACAGTTGAGAAAAACGTGTGGTTAGCTCCGAACGCTGGGGCTATAACTTGTATTAGAGAGTTTGTTTGCCACAAATTTTGCAGACCCAAAGTAAGGACTGTCACAGGTGCCAGGCACCTCAGTAAGAATGAGTTCCAGTAATGCTGGTGCTGAGCTATAGCCCCAAGCAAACAGGAATCGAGACCAGTGTGTCCTCAGCCCTTGGCCTTGGTCTTCTGTCTGTCCTGCAGCTCCACACAGTGGCCGCCGCCCCTGCTGTTCTGCAGGGCAATGACCTCCATGGAGACAGGGGCCTTCAGAGACATGGGGGACCTTGTCACTTCTTCCCTGTGACCAGGCCATGACATGACATTTTGGCTTCTGAAAAGTGCAAATAATATCTGTCCTTCATGTATCAATGCCAGTATATGTGTGACAAGACACTGAAATGATTGAACAAACTGCCAGGCCTTATTTTTGTGTGGATTTTCATTGCTGTGATCATCCAGTTTTAAGACTACACCTAGAGCTAAAGAGAAAATCCCCAGTAATATGGTGAAAGGTGTCCCACTGTCATTTCTAACATGCCAGGAAGCCAGCATATTTTTTATTTCTGAGAAGAACAGCACCTGCAGCAGGGATTCCTGCCCTGAGCTTTTCACATTGACCTAAACCGAAGAATTGGGAGAACTTAGAAAACCTTTTTAATTAAAGACCATGGGGGAAGGGAGACACTGCAGTTCTATGTGTGAATAACACCTACGGGAAATTATTGGAGTTGCCTGGAGGGGGTCTCGGTCTTTACAGGAACATCATGAGCAGGCACTAGTTCTCTTCCGGCCTCAGGAGACAACCCCACATGCTAGACAGTGAGGTGTGTGCTACAAAGAATTGAGAGGGAAAGAAGACAAAAATAAAATTGCACATTGACCACTACAGTGCTTTTCAATATTAGACAAGGTATATTCAGATCATAAAAGTCCTGTATGGCTTTATGGTGATGAAGCTTTTTATCCAGTGACAAATGCTGAGATATCTCAAATTAAGCTGGTTCTATTCATTGTTAACTGAAAAGAATGCAGGTTGTTGGTTCTTAACAAATATGAAGACCAATCAATAAACGTTATTGATAGAAACAAAAAGAAGTCGGACTTTCAAAATGATTCATTCTAGACTCATAGAAAATAGATGAAATAAAGAGCTTTTAGAGAAGCACTTGACTAGGTTATAGGAGTCTGTTTCTGAAATGGATGAAGATCTTTTTTAGCACAATGGCTAGCAAAGTAAAATTCAGATATATCAACTTGAACATTAAGCAAGGATGGACAGCAAGCAATCTATTTACCCATCAATGTAGAGTGAGTTAAACACAGATGCATTAATTTCTGTAGAAACAGAAATGGAAATAGAAATAACTATTTCTTATATTGCCCTAAAGTTATTACAACCATTGTAATTTCAAAGTCCCTGAATCATATTATTTTGGACAACTTGATGCTAGTTCTCTAGATTCTGAAATAAGCAATTGCATTTGAAGTTTGGGTAAGGATGCTGAACCCTTACTAATGCTGAGAAAAGCCATTGACACTGAGGAAAATTCTTTATTCCTTAAACATGCCACCTTCCTGCTGCAGTTTTTAGCCCAGAAGGTAAGATTGCTCAGTGAGAGATGAACTAGACACCACTGAACAGCTCTTCCAACTGCTCTACAAAATGCAGACCAGAGTAATTGTAGGCAGTGATTTCAAAGAGCGATTTCAGGATTTAACCATTTTCCAGGTAAAAGTGAGTTCCATTTGGAAACAGAACATTATAATTTTTAGTTTGGATTGTTGGAGTGAGGTAATGAGTAATTATTATTTTTTATTGATTGTGAAGGATCCATGCCTCAGTTTGAGTCCATTTATTTAGATTTGCTCCATTACTTAACTCATGCACATGCATTTTTTATATTGTGCATTATATACAATATTAAATGATTTTATCTGTATTTATAAGTAGGATATGAACATTGTGTGTTTGCGTATGTATGTAAATCTGAAATAAGTGTCACTAAATATTTCTGTCAACTGAACATTGAACTTCTGGTGATTTTTTTTCTTTATGCTGCTTTCTGATGTTTACGTATTTATACAATGAACATACACGTATAATATCTTTGTTACTAGGATAAATATTCAGGTGAGGCTTAAAAAAAATGGATACCTTATCTCTCACCCCCAAAGGTCACTGTCATTTTAAATTAATAGGGAAAAACTAAAATGATTGTAAATTACATTTTATTTTATCTTTATAGTGAACATTTTTAAGGGCACTGGAAACCATTTGAATTCTCATTTGGCTAGACTCAAATATTTCTCACACACTCTGGATGATGCTTGCAAACCAAGTTGGTTTTGAAAAAACAGATCTGATATGGTCTTATGCAAACTAGACGGTTCAGTATTATGGCCAGATGCTATTTCTTGGTGCCTCAGAAATCTCTATTCCAAATCAGTGACTAAAGAACGAGAACACACCCAGCACACTTGCACAGGAAGGTGCTGGCTTTTCTCAGAATGCAAAATAATAAAAATAAACAGAAATCTTAAAAGCCCAAGCAATTTTCGTTGGTAAAATTACTTTTTGCTGCTGCTTCCATCACAGAGGGGAAAACACTCTTCATGTCAGTCCTAGTTTCCAACAAAGCAGTGAAATTCAGGTCACAGCGTTTCTGATAACAGTTATGTTGCTTTTATCTTTTTTATTTTCTTAGCACATAATTTTTTTCACAACTGTTTATTTTTGTTCGGAATAAAATGCTGAGTTTTCCTCATTTGCTATAGAACATGTCTAATGTTAGGTTAGTTCAGAGTAAAATAAATTGAATTCTATTACTTCTAATGCATTGCTTAGAAGAAAAGGAACCATGAAAAGAAAGTGACAGAGAGGGAACAATGAATGTGAGAAAACCTGCCCTGAATAAACACTGTGCGTTGCTGTTTTGATTTTATAGCATTTCCAACATCATTGGTAAAAATGTACTACAGATTGCCCTTAATATTTTGAAAGGAATTTAATGGATTCAGGCAAAATTAGAG
Organism: Pipistrellus kuhlii; assembly: GCF_014108245.1. Lineage (NCBI taxonomy): Eukaryota > Metazoa > Chordata > Mammalia > Chiroptera > Vespertilionidae > Pipistrellus > Pipistrellus kuhlii. The sequence goes on along the minus strand of NW_023425540.1, from coordinate 9,838,908 downwards.
GACTATCCCTCAGAGGCTGGAGCATGTGACTTTGACACCAGAATTGGCATCATGGTCTTGGACTCTGAATGTTTACCAGGCTACAGGCCCTCCTCTGTACCCCCAACACATGGGCTTGAGGGGTCGACAACCCTGCTCTTGCCTCTTGATCCAGGACTTACCAGACACCTAAGATGGACAAGCTGCTTCATTCTCCTAATATCCTATGTCCTTATATCAATAAGTAAATTAGGAACACCATTAAATATGTAGATTAAGGAATGATAGATCAAATGGTGAAATACTTAGCAGGTGCTTAATAAATGTAAGCTAATATAAAAACTGTCACTGTGTGCTCTAGCAGGTTTGGCTCAGTAGATAGAGTGTCGGCCTGCTAACTGAAGGGTCCCAGGTTTGATTCCAGACAAGGCACATAATTTGCTTTGCAGGCTCCTCTCCAGCCTGGGCCCTGGTTGGAGCTCATGAAGGAGTCAACCAATCAATATGTCTCTCTCACATCAATGTTTTTCTCTGTCCTTGCCTCTCTCTTCCACTCTCCCTAAAAATAAAATAAAATAAAATAAAATAAAATAAAATAAAATAAAATAAAATAAAATAAATAAATAAATAAATAAATAAAACAATGGAAAAATATCCTTGGGTTAGGGTTAATAAACAAACCAACCAAAAAAAGTCAGTCTGAGCCAAACGGATATTTAATCAATTATGTTTTTCTTTATATTTATTCATATAGTAACATCTGCTAGTTACATTTACATGACAATGCCACTGCACTCCATCTGTCAGAACTTATTCTGATAGAAATCTAAGCAACCTGGACTAGACAGAATAATGGAGTATCATCAGTCAAATACATGCACAGAAACTAGGTTAGGGCCAGATTTTCCCTTTTCTCTGTGGCTCCACTGTGTTTATCTTTCTCTCCTTTCTCAGAAAAAGCCTCAGTGCAGCCATCTCTCAATGATATCAGTCCTAAATATTCTCCTGATTATTGGCCTGCTTTCTCCAATTTCTACCCTAGCAAATACAGAGTTTCTTCTACAAATGAAAATCAATTAAAGGGCACCCCTTTGCCTCAAAACCAAAAGTAGGCTCTGCACCATCCTGCATCCCCTTCAAAGACAGTCATTTCCTAGAATCCTTGGGTTCAAATGACCCTTGTCTGCAGGATGCCCAGTCTCTGAAGAGCATCAGCCTCTGGGCCTTTGCATACTCCAATTCACCCCCTGCTTTCTGCTTCCTGTCTAGTAGACTCACTAGCATTTTTACCTAAATAAGTTTCTTCACAACTCAGATGGTACAGAACCTACCCAGGAAGCTTTCCTTGACCTCCTGAGGCTGGAATAAACACATGCTTAAACCATAATCTCACATTTCACACTATATTCTAATTTTAGCTGTCCTTCCCACCAGACTGGATGTTCCTCAAGAACATAGCATAAATTATTTTTTTTAAAAGATCAATTTTTTAAAATATATGTTTTATCGATTTTTTTTTAACAGAGAGGAAGGGAGAGAGATAGAAAGTTAGAAACATTGATGTGAGAAAAACACCGATCAGCTGCCTCCTGCACACTCCCTACTGGGTATGTGCCTGCAACCAAGGTACATGTCCTTGACTGGAATTGAACCTGGGACCCTTGAGTCCACAGGCCAACACTCTATCCACTGAGCCAAACCGGTCAGGTCCAGCATAAATTATTTCATGAGTATTCTCCTTGCCATGCATAGAGACAGGTTTGTGTTGAGTAAACATTTGTTCAGCTCTCCCAATAATGAATGATTGAGATACACGAATAAGACATTATTTCAATGGTACTCCTCTGTTCAATGGACAGATGAACAAATAATTAAAAAGGAGTATATACATACAATGGAACATTATTCCAACCTAAAAAAATAAGAATATTCTAACATAAGCTATAGCATGGATGAATCAAGTCCATAATACTAATAAAATAAGCCCAATACAAAAAGACATTTTCTGGCCCTAGTCAGTTTGGCTCAGTGGATAGAGCATCAACCTGCAAACTGAAGGGTCATGGGTTTGATTCAGGTCAAGGGCACATGTCCAGTTGTGGGCTTGATACCCAGTAGGGAGCATGCAGGAGGCAGCCAATCAATGATTCTCTCTCATCATTGATGCTTCTCTCTCTCTCTCTCCCTCTCCCTTCCACTCAGAAATTTAAAACAATTTTTTAAAAGTTATCATTTTTGGTCACAAAGTTTTTTAATGATTATGAATGAAAATATAAGAAAACTTTCTTCTGAATATGATGTGGCTTGTCTTTCTACTAGTTATTTTTCCTGGTTACCACTTCTATGAGAAGCTGGCATGTTTGACACAAAGCTCAGAGGTTTCATAAACAAATATGTTATACAAAAAATATTGAACATAAGCCAAACTAGTAATAATACATTTCAATCTCCCTACTTTTGCTTGATAATAAAAATGGCTTAAAAAGTATCTTTTGATCCACATAATTTAATGTAGGAAAATGTAGTGGGAACAGTTCAAAATAATAAAAATAGGCTACATGGCTGAACAACTTAATAAAAATATGGCTCCATATATACCAGTCAGAGGTATTGTAACTTTCATGTATTCTCTATTTTTTTATTTTACTGGAAATAACCATAATTGTTGACTTATAATTATCTGGTGTCCCAGAGATTTAAGTAAATTTATGGAATAAAGGATTTCACCATGGGGCACTTGTCCTTCACTTACTAATTTTTAAGACTTTAAAATAATTATGGAAACAAAATTTTTGTTGGGTATATATATTGAGAGCACTTTTTACAGTCGGTTTTCATTTTCATTTTAGCATTCAAAAAATTTCATAATTTTAATAAAATCTAATTTATAAGTATCTTTTTTTTTAGAGACCATGTTTATTGTGCTCTAGGAAAGTTTATCCCTACCCCCAAGATCAAAAAACATTCTCATATCTTACTCTCTAGAATCTTTATTATTCTTTTGTTATTTTGATCTAGAATCCATTTAAAAATAATGGTATAATATGAAGTTGAGGCCAATATGTTATCTCGCTTGTCCCACCATAATTTATTTAAAAGACTGTCTTTTCCCCCACTATACTGTAGAACCAACTTCTTAATAAGTTATGCATCCATTTAGGAATGAGTCCCTTTTTAGATCCTATGCTCTATTTAATATTCCATGCTCTATTTACCTCTGTCAGTTCCCAGATCAATAAGAATTCTTTCAACTTTGTTACTTGTATCCAAGCTTATCTTGGCTATATGCATTACTGTGTGGATTTTAGCTTCAGCATTTAGATTTCTGCATAAAGACCTGCTGAGATTATAATTGAGATTCCATCTACCAACTTTAATAAAAGAGTCATTTTTTAAAGTATTGATTATTCCAATCTATTTACATGGTATACCTCTGCATTGATTTGTCCTCCTAAACCGCTTTCAATAATATCATATAATTTTCTGTACAGAAATTTTTACAAAATCCTCTTTATAGTTGTTTCCAGAAATTTCAAATATTCATACTATTAAGAGTGTTACAATAAATTAAATAAGTCAGTCAGAGAAAGAGAAGTATCAAATGATCCCACTAAAATGTGTAATCTAGTGAACAAAATAAAATGTTGAACACAATAGATCCAGAGACATGGAAGCATAGAACAGACTGACAAATCTCTTCCACATTAATCCTCCTGTGAGGAAAAAGAAATATCAGGGGTAGGAGGGCTGAAAGAGATTTAACCACATAACTTCTATGCATATATGCATGGCCCATGGACACAGAAACTAGTGCAGTGAAAATGAAGGCTTGGGAAGGAGTGGTAAATGGGGCTATCTGTAATACTTTTAGCAATAAATAAAAAAATTTAAAAATTGTATTTATTTTTTATGTTTTAGATGTTTATTGTAGATATGATATATATATATATTGATTCTTGTTATAAACTGTACTGTTTTTCCCCAACATTTCTATGTTGAAGTCCCAACTCCCAGTACTTCAACATACGACAGTATTTCAAGTTCAAGAGAAGAGACTTAATGCAAATCTATAGCATTATCAGTCTATTTCATATGGATTTGGTATAAATAGGATTGTTAATACTAGCAGAAAAGAGTGGCACTGGTATACTTATGTAATGGTGTGAACTCTCGTGTATTCTTATATGCACTTGGATGAATAAAAAATATATTCTCTATGCACATGGGCGAATAAAAGAGACATGGATCACTACCTAAGTTGAAAAGAAGGGAATTTATGGAAACATTTGCTGAGAGAAAATCAATTAAGGGGTGAGGAGTCATCCCTGCTTCCTGTGAGAGCAGGCATCTACCCTCCCTGTCAGCTCTCAAGAAGAGAGCATTATGAGCAGATAAGATAGAAAGAGAAGTAGTTTAGGGGTATTAATAATGAAGAGGAGATGACAAGTTGAAATGTGGTGATGATCAAAATCGGAATGTATTGTAACTCCAAATTCTGTTGGCTGGCATTTTATTGTAAAACTCTATCTGGTTTTATTGATGTATCCGCAGCGTAAAGTTTCTTTTATAACTGCTGTCCTTGGAGAAATGGGAAAAATGCTATTTTTACTGTGTTGAAGTTAAAGTTATGAAGACTGCCATTCTTATAAAATAATAACATACTCCCCATTATGGCAAATGGAAGAAACAGAAAAGAGAAAATTGGCTATAAAGTAGGAATAAAGATATAATTTAAATAATTATGGTAACTTAAATTGAAGGCAGAAAACAGAAATATTTCTATGAAAGGCACATGTAGAAAACTTTAGAAAACTCCCGAGGTTAATAATAACTTATGATATTGAGGTTGAAATATAATCACAAAATCTTATTAGACTCAATTAATATGAGAGAAAACACTGGGTAGACAAATTGACTGTTTAACAGTGAATGAAATAGTATCTTATTTTCTCCCCTAACCCCAAAAGATGCCTTGCCTTTTTATTTTATTTTGTTGTGAAATTACATTAATCCTCCTGTGAGGAAAAAGAAATATCAGGATATTTCAAATCACACTTGCTAATAATCTTCAGAAACTATAAATCTATCAAAGTTTTATTCAACAAAGATTCATGTTATTTCTTCCTGCTTATCATTTTCCTCCCCACATAAGGAAGTGAAGATGCTGCCTGCCGGTTATCATCCCAGCAAACTCACCTGGCCATCTTTCTGCAAAATATAGCCTGACTCCACCTACCTCCTTCCCCACCTCTGTCCCAGTCTTCCATCCTGACATCCCAGAGCCAACACTGGATGCTCTCTTGCCCTCTCCCTCACAGTAGTGAGATGCTGTCCTCCCTCCCTCACACCTGGTGGCCAGATGCCCTCCTTGCTGACCCAGCTGCTCCCCCTCCTGGGTGCTTAGTGTAAAGCAGCCTGAGTGACCTTTCCACACTGGATGGATTCTATTCTTTTCCTGTTGAGAGGTAACCATGGATTTCCACTGCTCTTGGGTTAAATCACACATTGTGCATGTCCTCCTGTGCAGTTCGAGGCCCTGGGTGACTGGGCCCAGCATAGTCACTGACCCCAATTCCACTCCTTATTTGGTCTCTAAAGTTCCACCATAGTGGCCTCTTATCTTATCTGAGGATGTTGGCACATGCTGCCCCCTCCTAAACGCCCCCCTCCCTGCCCTCACCTGCCTCATTGCACCCATCACCTTGTCAGAGGGCTGTACATGACCCTCAGTCTAAATCAGTCCCCCATCCCACCCACCACAAATAATCTTTTCTGTGACTGCCTAGTCTTATTCATAGGACTTTTCATGGCTTAAAATAATGCAGCCATTCGTTTTCATGAGTGGTTAATATCTGTCTCCCCTGCTGATGGAGAATTGTTGGAAGTCAGGAATCAAATTACCTTTTGTTCTTCCAGGTAGACTTTGTGCCTAGAACACAGAGCCAAGCATCGTTTACTTAGAGTAAGCAAGTCAAACTCAAAGGCTAACATGGGGCAAATAAAGAAAACATGCAGCCCATGGGCCGTGAGATTGACGTGCTTGCTCTAGAGATACTGGTTGAGAGAATATATGACCCAGAGTCCTCAGTCACTATAGTCTGAGTTTCCAAAATGAATTGAATAATTTTTTTATATTATATTAGAAACTAACTTCTCCTCAGGCAAATTGCCAAGTGTTTTTGGCTTATTGTCTCTGAATCTCATCAATACCTGTGAGGGATGGTTATTCCCATTAACAGATGAGAAACTGGGGATCAGAGATAAATGAATTGTCTTAAGTTACATAGAAAGTGGCAGACACTGGTCTCAAGCCCAGTTCTTTTTTGTTCAAGTCCAGTAATATTCTTTGCAACAATGACCTGTTATTGAATAAATGCTGATTAAAGTTTAATTCATGTTTTGACCTTCAACTAAAACTCTATTCTGAGCACCTTAGTAAATAGACAAGTGAGAATCCCTATGGCTGTTTACTTCCTGAGCAGCTTCCACAAACTCTGTGTCCTGGAAGTCTATGATATGCCCAAGAAAACAAAAAAATAGTATTGATTCGTTGCCAGACACTTTAAACACAAGAGTACATTTCTCTCAGCAATGAAGAGAGATAGAATTCTCTCCTTGTAGAAATGATAAAAACTGACACTCAGAGAAATTACAGAAATTGCTTCTAGTCCCACAACTAATAAATATAAGGCTTGGGATTTGAAGTCAGATATGCATGACTTATTCCAAAGCCATGTTTTTCCTCCTGAGCAGCATAATATCAGACCTCAGAGAGTAACCCTTTGTGTCCCAAATGTTCTCATAAAACAAAATACATTGACAGCCCAAAAGAATGTTAATATCACATAAATATCCCTATGTACAAGGAGCCCTATCTGTAATAGGAGAGAGAGAGAAAGAGAGAGAGAGAGAGAGAGAGAGAGAGAGAGAGAGAGAGAGAGAGAGAGAGAGAGAGAGAGAGAGAGAGATCTGGTGTTTTCCTTTTCTTATAAGGCCACCATGTGGTAGGATTAGAGCCCCACTCTTATGACCTCATTTAACCTTAATCACCCCCTTAAAAGGCCTAGGGATCAGGGGTTTAACATAAATTTTGGAGGAACACAATTTAGTTCATAACAAAAAGTCCTTCCCCTTTGCTTGTACTTTTCTTGTTTGGACTTTCTGTGGGTATAACAATTGCCTTCTGAAGGTTGCTTACATCACTAGGGTCTGTTTTCAATATAACAGGTTAAAGGGCTTCTTTCTGAAAGTTAATATAAATGTAACTGAGATTTTTTTTTTGAGGAGGTGGGAGTAGATTATGCTTATCTTTCTCATTTTTAAACTCTGAAATTTATTTTTATAGCATTATTTTGAGGAGAAGTTGGTATTGTGTTTACCTTAGCATTTGGGGCTATTCAACATTTTTTCATCACATTCTCATTTGTAAATTTGATTAAATGGCATCTTCAAGGAACTGATTTCATTTTAGATACATGCTAGTATTTTCAAAAAAAAAATTTCTATCTTCAACTACAATAACCAATCATTTAAAATGTTTTAAATTAAGTTCTTAAACTTTGTGCATTGTCCTTTCTGTAACAATTTATTACTTCAAACTAATTTGTCATTGATGTCTTGTGGCATTGTTTTGAACTTGAATCCAGAGAATGAGATGATTATTCAAAGACTTTCCCCCATAGTGGTGACGACTCAATAATTTTGGCATGGTATGTCTAAGTAGAGGACAGCAGCATTAAAAAGATCATTCATGCTTCTATATTATCAGAAACTATAACACCTTGTTGAAGACATTGTCTCAGTATAAGAAATAGTTCTACAATGTCATCTAGCATGTCAAGCCCTGTCCTGGTCCTGCCAGGGAGATATGGCTCTGCCCTTAAGTAACCCAGGTATGCTCATATATAACCATGAAACACCTTGTATTGCATAAGGTTACAAAATGGAACCATGGATGGAGATGATGGACCTTCAAATGGGAATGCCATGGCTATAAATGATGAGCATAGCTGTTTGACCTATTTCAGTTGACTTTCAAATGGGAGATAATCCTGAGTTGGTTGGTGGGCTAGAATGTCATCACATATATGTCTTTAAAGGAAGAGAAGGCAGAAAGTGAAGTCAAAGATAGTCCAAGCAAGTAGGGGGGTTTGACAGCTGCCACAGGCGTTGAATATGGATGCTACCACATGAGAAGGAAAGCAGGGGGTCTCTAGATGCTAAAAACCACTGATGATCCAACAGCAGCAGGAAATGGGGACCTCAATTCTACAACCACACAGAACTGAATGTGGCGAACAGCCCAAATGGTATGGAAGTGGGTTGTCTCTCAGAGCCTCCCAGGGAGAGCCCAAGGTGGCTGACACCTGGGTTTTGGTCTGGGAGATGCACCACCTAGATTTCTGACCTACAGAAATGTGCGGTAATAAATAGTCATGGTTTAAACTATTCATTTTAAACCATAAATTGCTATTCGACCATACATCTCATTCAGTTAAAAACTCAATTTGTGGTTAAACCAACCAATGAAGTTGAGAAAGGAAACTTTCTAGGGAAAAAGGAAAAAAAAATGCAGCTTCTCTGATATGTAGAATAGATTTTTCTTCTCTGATCTTTTACTGGAACTGAGCTCATCAAGTGTGAAAGCTTTATAGATAAGGAGCCTGAGGCCTTTGGGGTGAAGGCAAATTCTGCCCCAGGACTGATGTATGTATCCAAGAGCTGTTTGTAGAACCATTGAAGGCATCACAGGGGTCGCTTTCATAGATTCCCAGGGTAAGATTATCCTTCAACACTGGGTCACTAGAAAAAGAGGAGATGGTGGTCCTAGATGTTGCTCTCAGGAAATCAGTGGGGGATGAAGGGTCAGACTGGAGAATGGGATTTTCAGCTCTGGATTAGGAGGCAAATGGTACTTGAGTTTAAGTGAAACAGAAAAAAATAGAGGAGAGAAAAGAAAAGAATAGAGAGAAGCTCAGCAAGAAAAAATTTTCTTTTTTTCATGGGATTATCATTTTGTTAGAAATTCAAGATGAGGAAATCATTGATTGTCTTTTTCCTAACACAGCTGCTTAGAGATGGAATGTATTTGACATCTCTGCTGTGTGAAGCCTCTGGCTGTTCTCTGGAGAATTCTCGTTTTATGGTCAGGACACAGAGTTAAATGTTAAGGATTTCCATGTAAGGAAGGTTGGTATTCCCTGGGGAACTCTTTAGAAGGATTAGGGCTTCACTCAGTATCCAGTGTTCTTCCCCCAAAGTCTCACATAGGGGTTGGTAAGAAATCTGATTCTAAATGTTCCTAAAATTCAGGTTGTATTTTTTGTTTGTTTGTTTTGTGTATGTGTGTGTGTGTGGGGGGGTGGCTAGAATGCATCTAGATACTGATTTTTAATGAAATTATTTTCTGATTTTCAGATTTTCATTTCAGTCTCAGAATCTGGCCTCTCATGAATCTGTTTTAATATAATTGGCCTTCAGTTTTTTTGTTCCTTTTTTTCCTTATGTTCACTCCTCATTACCATTGTATTTATCATATATTTCCTCCAACTTGAGTCAAGATATGGTCAAATCCATAGATATGGATTTGATATAACATGCACAACTCTATTTAAGATTGATATTACCAGTGTCACTATTTTCCTGGAGGTTAATTCACCTGTCTGGAGCCCTCACTTAAAATGTTATATATGTACCATTCATCTGTCCATCATCTTGCCATGTGAAAATACTTTATGTACTAAAGCCTCCTTCAGAGTTAACTCACTAAGAGCTTTAAGCTGACATGAAAAAGACAGGCCCTGAAACATAACAATCATGCAAATAAAGAACATGTTTTCCCCAGGAATTAATAACATCCAGTAAGTTTCATACTTATGTTTAAAAATATCTCAAATATCAACCCGTCCATGAAACATTTCTTACACTTGTCTGCAGTAAGGGCATTGAATCTATAACCCTTTTGGGCACTTTCCTTCTATTTTTTTGTGATTTGCTGATATTCCCTTGGCCCACAGTTTTCTCACTGTAAAGAAGGGATCACTTAGTCTTTATAACCTCTCTAACAACTGGTGAAGATCTTAGACAACTCTTCGACTTAGCATTCTCACTATCTATTCATTTACCCATACACAAATTTATCATATTCTAGACATAAGCTAGGTCTGGGAGCATACTGGCAATGCTGCATGATTCTCAATTGACGCTTCACTGAAACCTGCATTCTGAACTTGTGAGTGAAGAGGCTGATTTCCTCAGTCCCATGGATGGAATGAAGCTCTCTCCAACCCACTGCTGCTCCCTATTCAATGACTTCTTACTATGGATCAGGTGTCTTGTGTGTCTCCTGGTTTGGTGTGCAGACATTTTGTGGGTCACATCACTTTTCTCACACAGACAGGAACTCCCCGTTTCATCAGTAGCTGAGATGTAGGCCACTCCATCGCCGTGTTTGGCTTTCTCAGACCTAATGCAGCCACCATGCTAGATTACAAAATGGTGTGGCCTACAGGCTTAAAGGCATGGTGTCTGGAGCTAGTACTCAGGTTTTCTCAACAGCTCTAGTAGAGTCCCCCAGATGCACACGTGCTTAACTGCAGGAGAAGATTGTCTTCCATTTGTGTAATAGTTTTACATTGAGTTGATTCCTGGCAATGTTGTGAGATGAGACAATCTTTGTTTTCTCCATATGGATGGCTCAGCGTTTCAGTACCATTTGTTGAGAAGTCTAACCTCTCCCAGTATTTTGCTACGTGTGTTGAAAAATTTCTTGAATATGTAACTATTCTAATATTTCTGGACTCTCTAGCCTGATATTTGATCTTTGCAACTATCTTTATGTCAATATTGAACAGTAATGACTAGTTAGCTTTACCATAAGTCTTGTAATTTAAGATAATTTAAATCTTTCTATTTGCTGCTTTTTTTTTGAAGTCACATTAGCAAATCTAAATCTTTTCCATGTAAATTTTGATTCCAGTTGTTTGTTTCCATGTAAATTGCATTTCCATGTAAATTTTAGATCTAGATTGTCTAGTACAACAACCTGCTGGGACGTTGATTCAAATAGCCTTGAATGTATACAGATCAATTTGAGGAGAAATTGACAAGCTTACAATATGCTATCATCTAACCCATCAACATAATATGCCTATTTATTTTCATAGGCCTACTTTAACATCTCTCATTCTTTTTCAGCCTTTAAATGTACAGTTCTTGACTATTTTTGTTAATTCTGTTCTTAAGTCAAAAAAATTTTGCCACGGTAAATGGTATTGCTTTAATTTCCTCATTGACTTGTCAGGTGCTTGCATATAGAAATACAATAAAAACACCATCAGCATTTTTATTATAGTTGTTTTAAATTCGTGGTTGATGATTCCAACGTCCTTGTCATATCCTGGTCTGGTTCGGATGCTTGCTCTGTCTCTTGAAACTCTGTTTTATGCTTTTAGCATGCCTAGTTAATTTTCTGTGTGAGGGCAGGCATCATAAACTGAGCAAAGGGAACTGTGACTAAGTCTTTATAATGTCCTGGAAGGGGGGCGGGAGGGAAAATGTCCTGTAGTCCTATGATTAGGTGTGTTTTAGTGAGGTTGTGCCCCTGAACTCTGAACTTCACACAGGCTTCTTAGTTTTGCTTTTTCACCCCTATAGGTGGTACAAGATGGCCAGAGGGACTGGAGGTGGGTTGGAGGTGTACATCTCCCTTCTCTCACTTGAAAGTCTAGATGGGGCTGGAGTTGGATATTTCCTTTACCCCTAGTTGCATAGGCTCTGCTAAAACTCCAATAGGTTAAGTTCTGGCAAAATACGTTCTCTTGAGGGTAGGTCTTGTTAAGTAGCATAGAATGGTCTGGTGCATTTAAAAATGATTCCTTTTCCCCTCCCCCTGCTGAAAACATAGGGGAGTTTTCTCTGATCTTCATTGAGGACCTGGTCCAGCTCCCAAAGTGTGTCCATCACCTCCCTGCTCTATGTCCCCTAGAGTTTAATCTCTCAGGCTTGTCCACTCTGAGCCTTCAGCAACTCATGGGTTCCGCTTCAAGTTTTCCTAACCAAGTACTGTTTCCCACAGAGGTTTCTGCCCATGATTCCTGCTTTGGTAGGTTGTGATTATCTGCAACTGCCTGTGTGTCGCTCCAATTTGGGGGTAATGGCTTCCCTATGACCTCACTTCTCTGATGGATCTAAGAAGAGTTGTTGAAGACTTTATATGGTTCTTAGCATAACTTCCAAATTCCTTTCATCGTAGACCAGGTTTCATTGACTTTACTAGTATTATTTGTTTTATACTTTTGGTGTTTCTGCTCTCATATTTATTTATTTCCTTCTACTTACTTTACATTTAAATTGTTCTTCTTTCTCTAGATTCTTAAGGTAGAAGCTTAGGCCATTGACTTGAAGCCTTTGTCTTTTTTTTTTTTTTAATAATATAAACATTCAAAGCTATACTTATGAGAGCTGCTTTCTGTTGTCTCTCACACATTTAAGATGTATGTCCAAATTGATCATTAAAACATTAAAAAACAAAAACAAAAAACCAACATATTGTCAATGTTTCTTGTAAGTTCTTCTTTGACCTATGTGTTTTTTGGAATTGTGTTGTTAATTACCAAAAATTTGGGAGGAGTTTTCAAATAATTTTGGTGATTCCTAATTTAATTCTGTTGTGGCCACAGATCATCTATATATATAAAAGCTAATATGCTAAGTGCCCATCTAACCACAGGAAGCAGACACTCAATGCAGGAGCTGCCGAGCTGCAGTGACGTGGCAGCAGTGGTTCTCAGGTGACACACCCTGAAACCAGAGAGGAGGGTGGGCCACATGATTCTACCTTCACTTTGGGTTATGTTGTTGCTGAGGCACTGTTGTCACCAAATCTGTTTTACTGCACTCTTGGATTTGCCTTCCACACCCTGAATGACAGCAACTTTGCAGAGTGCCCTCTTGCACTCCAGATCCCCTCTGGGGATGTAAGGGAGCAGGTTTCAGACCTATCCCTGTAGGCCAGGCCAAGGGACCCCACCTGCTAGAGAGACCCTGCTCACTCCTCCTTTAAGCCAAGGCACCAACCCAGTTGTGGCTGGCCAGGGAGGGACTGTGGGAGGTTGGCTCCAGGGTTGCTGGGCCCATCTCACCCAGTCCTGCCCTGCCAGCCACCTTCTAATTAATTTCCTTTCAATGTGCATGAATTCATGCACTGGGTCATTAGTATATTATAAAATATCAAAAGTTTAAATTTGCCTGGACCAGTTTGGCTCAATGGATAGAGCGTCAGCTTGGGGACTGAGAGGTCCTGGGTTCGATTCCGGTCAAGGGCATGTACCTTGGTTGTGGGCATATCCCCAGTGGGGGGTGTGCAAGAGGCAGCTGATCGATGACTCTCTCTCATCGATGTTTCTAACTCTCTATCTCTCTCCCTTCTCTCTATACGAAATCAATAAAAATATATTACCAAAAAAAGTTTAAATTTATTAAAGAGTGTGTTATGTTACATATATGTACAGTTATCTTGGTGAATTTAATAGTTCACTTGGAAATAATGTACTCTCTTCTTTTAGTGTGAATTGTTTTATAAATGCCAATTAGGTCAAGTTGATTGATAGATTACTCTATAACCTATAGAATAATATCCCTAGAGAGGTTTATATCCCTATAGATTTTTTTCTTTTGTCTAATGTGCTGTGACAGTTGAGATATGACAGTCAAATCTTCTGGCTGTAATTGTAGATTTGTCTTTTTATCCCTTTATTTGTGCTAGCTCTTCTTTCATGTATGTTGAAGCTCTATAAAAGGTATATACATGCACAGAATCTGAAGTGTTCTTGTTTTATTCATGCATCATTATTTAATGCCCCCTTTTCAGTGTTAAAACTGCTTTATTCAATCATATCTTTTGAAACTAGTCTTAATTAGTATTGTGAAATACTATATATTTTTCCATACTCACTATGATTTTTATATTAAATGAATGTCCCTTATATTCAATATATAGTCTTGCTTTTTAAATAGAAAACCTAACTATACTGTGTAGGTCATTTTTATTTAATGTATTCAGAAATACTGGTTACAACAACTTCTGGGAACAAATATTTGAGAAGATCAAGGTCAACTACATATTAAGAAAATTAGGTATTTGGAATGAGGAGTGAAAAAGAGTATTATATCCATATTTAATTTAAAGTAACAAACCTGCCTTTTTTTTTTTTTTATCAATTCATACTCCATCTTTAGAAACTGAAACTTTTCAAGTTAAAATCTCCTCTAAGTTGATATTTTTGCCTGACCTGGAGTCTTTAAAACCTTTGTTCCCCAAAACCCAACCAGTCAGTACCTGACTAATGAAATTTTTAGTTAAAATTAGATTCCTAACTTATGTTAATGGTATTGCACACTTTTGAGAAAAGATATAAAGAAGCAGTCAGGTGAACCCTTACAAATTTTTCTCTGGCACTTATATTGCTAACAGTGACATCAATAAACTTTCCTATAAAATGATAATTATTTACAAAAATGTCATAGAGTAATGGATTTTATTTGGTGTTTGAACACAGGTTTTATTAAAAATTTTAAGGAAACCAGTATTTTCACCTTTAGACCTATATTTATAACACATGTAAAGCGCAGGACATACAGAAGAAAAACGACAAATCCAATTACTGGAAGATAACCAGCAGGACTTATCCAATGTCATCAAATACCAACCAAAATTGTAACAAAAGATTAGTAAAATGTTTCCTTTCAAATAAATTAATTTTAGTAATTTATATGTATGTTGCATATCAGAGCTCAAGACATTCCTCTTTAGAGAAAGCAGTGCTTTAAATAGAGGTAAAAACCATTGTAAAGAGGAAGGGGAAAAAATATATAATATATATATTTATATATATTTATATAATATATATATTTATATATATATATAAAATTTCAATGAATCTCTGTTCCATTTTAGCTACATGTTCTGTGATGTCCTAGTGACAAATGTTCTATTGTCGTGGCAATTCCTAGGCAGGCTGGTATAGACTCTGCATGTTTGCCTCATGTGTCCTTTGCTGTCTGGGCAGATGTGATCTGTTGTAACTACAGACATCCAAGCCCTGTGGGGCTTTCACCACCCAGGCACCCACGCTTTCCTGACCCCTGCTTCACCCAGATGCCTTCAGCTCCCTGTTCTAACCAAATTCTACTAACCTATAGGCCCAATCTAATGACCACGTTCTCTGGGAAACTGTCCCTTAGACTTTAGGTGGAATTTCTCTGAAACACAACAGAAAGTTATTTGTCCACTGATTTAATACCACCTGGGGTGGTCATTTATGTGCCTGTACTTCTTCTGAATTGTGCACAGGGATTACTTTCAGACACAACTTGCATGTAGTGCGGGTAGAACATAGGTTTGCTGGCGGGAACTTGGGAACTGAGAAGTAGAAGAGACACCCACTCTTGACTTAGTCTGCTCAGGGCTGCTGTAAACAAAATTCCATCGAATGAATAGTTTTCCAACAACAAAATTTTATTTCTTACAGTTCCGAAGTCTGGAAGACCAAGACCAAGGCACTGGCAGATTTGGTATCTGGTCCGACTCCAAGTCTGACATCTTCTGGGTGGTCCTCACATGACAAGAAGGGTGAAAGAGCTCAAAATGATATAGTCACCTGCTAAAGGCCCCATCTTCAAGCATCATCACATTTGGGTTTAGGATTTCCACAGATAAATTTAGGAGGCACAAACCTTCAGTCTATAGCAACCTCTGAACCTTCTTATACACATCTGAGTCTCCACACCCTTTGTTTTGGAGGGTTTGAAGACTCAGTGTATAGCATCTGTGTCCTCAATGCTCTACATATTTATAGGGTCAGGCAGCAGGAGAAACATGTGTCACTACTACCCCTGGACACTCCTTCATTAGGAATTTCCTTGTTAAGAAGGGTGAGCAGGGGCTGGCATCAGCCTGTTCTGTTGAGCAAACATTGACATGCTGAGCCACCTCTCTGCCAAGTTACCCAAAGAGTGGAAGGAAGTCGCTTTTAGGGTCAAACAGTTTTGTTTCTCTGCAGGAAGCTGACAGGAAGGCCAGGTCTTGTTGATTTTTCTATCCTGAGTCCTAGCAGATAGATGGCTGGTATGAGCATGAAGATCTAAAATATTATTAACCTAATGTATGCTCAATATGGACAGTAGAACTACACATCCAAATCAAGACACACCCGGAAGTCTGTGACAAACGTGTGACACATAGCCTTCATCAGAACATTCCACAGACATTCTTTCTGTTTCCATCAAGATGTCAGTGATCCAATAACCTAACACCCCAATAGCTCAACCAGCTGTCCTCAGGACAAGAACCCCCCAGGGTCCTGCCAATCACCCCAAATTGTGCTCATTTGATTTCCTTACATGTTCTTTTCTGCTTTAAAGTTCTTATCCTCAACAACTGTTATTTTTATTTTTCTTGGGTGCTTTCCCAAAAATATAAAAAAGTTATTTTTTCCGTCTGTTCTACCATGTAATTCTCCAATGCAAGTACACACTGCTAAGACTCATAAAAAAAACAGACGCTCTTCTAAATGTCAGACAAGTTACAGCCTCTGCTTGGACTCTGACAAGTAACAGTATCTTAGTATCTCCAGCACAAGCAAGAGAACACAGACAGAATGAGTTTGCTATTGCCATTGCTATTATTCAGCAGCTCAGCCGAGGACTGGCTGGTATTTCACTATTTGCTATATTGCAGAAAGCAAAGCAAACATATAAGAAATTGTATTAATAAAAACACAGATTTACTAGTTCTAGATAGAGCTTTGTTTAAATGACTTGTCTAGACAGAGTACAGCATGATTGCAAATTCAAATCGGTCCAGGGTGACGCAGCCAAAAGTTGCCCTTAGAAAGCTTTGATTCTCAATTCATAAAGAAGGAAATTTTCTGCCCAATTCCTAATGTTCAGCAACTTAGATTTCTGTGGTGTCAGGGACTATTTGATTGGAATGATTCCTCCTTTTTCTATTACTATTTATCCATTTCTTTGATAGCTATATTATACCTCTGGACTTTCTAGCCCTAAAGAAGATCACTCTATTATATGATAATCATTTTATTAGAAAGTTATCTTTATTAGCAAGCAGCTATGCTAAACATCCTTAGTACTGTAATTTTTCAGGTTATCTTATGCATGTGATCTACGTTGAATGCCATTTATCTAGTTCATTGTCATAAACATTAGCTAATAATAAATGTCAAGTACAGAGTACTAACCCTAAAAAATATAACCCCAATGGGGAAAAATTGATTCTATTATATTTCTACTAGAGGCCCAGTGCACAAATTCATGCACATGTGGGGTCCCTTGGCCTGGCCAGTGATTGGGGCCATTTGAGGCCATCTTGCCCAGTCCCTATTGGAGCCAATGGGGGCTGGCTAGCCAGAGAAAGGAACCACAGGAGGTTGGCCAGTCCCAGGAGATTGGCTGTGGGAGTGCACAGACCACCAGGGGGCAGCTCCTGTGTTCAGTGTCTGCCCCCCTGGTGGTCAGTACGCATCATAACTATGGGCTGGCCATCTGGTCGTCTGGTCTTAATGGTCGCTTAGGCATATATATATTCTATAAATTATCTTCATGAAGTCTAAGTTGTTAACAAATACATTGCAAAATTATTAGCTCTCACGGCACCATTGCCCTTTCTCATGTAAGCCATTTTTCCCAAAGAACCCAATATTGCCAAGTCTCAGCTTCAGAATCAGAAAACTTGAGAATACATTGGAATCTGCAAGTCACATTGTTAAAATTCCAGGAATTGCTAAGGGAAGTCATAAATGTTTTTTAGTTGCCACACATTAAAAAAAGATTATATATACCTGTCCAGTGTGGCTCAGTGGTTGAGTATCGAACTATGAACCAGGTCATGGTTTGATTCCTAATCAAGGCACATGCCTGGGTTGCAAGTTTGATCTCCAGGGTGGGATGTGCAGGAGACAGCCAATTGATGATTCTTTCTCATCATTGACATTTCTGTCTCTCTCTCACACTTCCTCTCTGAAATCAATAAAAACATATTTTTTTAAAAAAGAACTTATATTTTTTATAAGTAAAACATATTTACTTTATCAATAGTATTCTCATAATCACACATTGTCCTAAATCATTCTCAGTGATGCACAAGATATTTTAACTTTTCAAAGGTTGGTTTATAAACTATCCATCAGAAAACTATGTTTTGCTGCAGTAACAGATAATCTCGAAATCTTAGTGGCTAAAGATAACTCTGCTTTATTTCTCATTCACACCTCTTGTCCAATGTGCTCTGACCTTCATGGTTATTTCAGGTTCAGATGACAAAAGTTTCATCCCAGTGAGTAGCCCCAGTAGGTAAAAGGGAATGTGCGGAATCATGCACTGACTCCTCAAGCTTCAAACCTGCAGTCATCTGTTTCACCTCCACTCACATCAATGAACGAAGCAAGTTAGGTGCCAAACCCACTTTTAAAAGGGGAGGGGAAGCCCAGTCTCACCTTGTGCAGAGAAGCACATGATTCATATTTTCCCTTGTACTACTAGTGGAAGTGAAATTTCCCAGCCTTATTTTCCAAATCAGTTCTGGGATGACTTACAAGGAAAACTTTTGGAACAATGTCTTGCCATCCAGTACCTATCTTACATTCCATCCGGGATTCATAGTCCTGGCTGACCTTTGTTTTAAGCGGGAGGTTTTAAAAAAATATTCCAATATATTTATATATATATTCCAGTGCCTAGATTTGGTTGCAAAACAGGAAACTAAAATCTCTGGGGTGAGGCCCAGGCATAGGGATACATTATTCCATACAGATTTTCTATATAAATTCAGCAACACACTTTCTCTGTGGTGTCTACACAGGAGCCAAAGTACTAAATCAACAGTTCCTGTGCATTGTCACAGGTGAGGGAGGGTGGTCTTCATGGTAACCAAGCCACAAACTGCGGACTTCAAGAAAAGTTCAAATCAATGCTTCCTGCTCATATGCATTTTTGCCCATAATGAAATGCTTGTTATCTTCCTCAATCGACTAATAAGAAAGCTTTGCTTCTGAGAAAAATAAAAAGCCTTGTTTTTTAATGTTACTTAGACTCTTGCAAGCAAAGAGCTAAAACTAATCAAACAGATGAGACCCTGTTCACAGAAGTCTTTGGGGAACACACATAACACAGATGTACAAAAGCAAATCAGAAAATTTTAAGATTTTTTTCAAACTTATCAAATGCTATGATTGCATCCTCTTCTTTTAAGAAAACATGAGTGTATTATGAAAATAATAAAAAAAAAAAGTAAACGTGTGAGGCAGAGTTGCTGTCCAAGTGTGATAGGAAGTGAAGCTTGCTGACCTTGATTATTATGAGGCCATCTATATATATAAAAGGCTAAGTGACCGTCCAACTGTTGGATCATCCAACTAGCTGGTACATATGATGCGTACTGACCACCAGGGGGTAGATGCTCAATGCAGGAGTTGCCAACCGTGGTTTCTTTCTTTCTTTTCTTTCTTTTTCTTTCTTTTTTTTTTTTTTTTTAAAGAAGGATATCTTTTTTTTTTTTTAATATATTTTATTGATTCTTTACAGAGAGGAGAAGAGAGGGATAGAGAGCTAGAAACATCGATGAGAGAGAAACATCTACCAGCTGCCTCTTGCACACCCCCTACTGGGGATGTGCCCTCAACCAATGTACCGGAATCGAACCCGGGACCTTTCAGTCCACAGACCTAAGCTCTACCACTGAGCCAAATCTGTTTCAGCAACCTGTGGCTTCTTGGCAGTGGCGGTTCTCGGGTGATGCATCCTAGAACCAGAGAGGAGGAAGCCTGATTCCTTGCAGGGTCACGTGGTTCCACCTTTGGCCTTGGGTTATGTTGTTGCTGAGGCACTGTTGGCCCTGAATCTGGTTTACTGCACACTTGCATTTGCATTCTACACCCTGTATGACAGAAACTTGGCAGAGTTCCCTCTTGCACTCTGGGACCCCTATCTAGCTAAATATATAAAAGACTAAGTGACCAGCCTTACCTCTGATGTGCACTGGCAATTTAAAAATCAACGTTGACTCACGCATGTGTGATACATCTAAAGCTCCCGCTGGCGCCAATTGCACGTGTGTGTTTCAATCTGTCATTGTTGATCATATATTTGATTGTTTTATATCATGTTTTTGTTGTTGTTATATCATGTTGTTATTGTTTATTTATTAATCAATTTATATATTATTTTCATATACATTTTACTAATTTCCTTTCATCTCTGACACTTCTTATAAAGAAAGAGCGAATAATGATATTAAAATATTTCTTTTGCCAAAACCGGTTTGGCACAGTGGTAGAGCGTCGGTCTGAAAGGTCCCAGGTTCGATTCCGGTCAAGAGCATGTACGTTGGTTGTGGGCAAATCCCAGGTAGGGGGTGTGCAAGAGGCAGCTGGTCGATGTTTCTCTTTCATCGATGTTTCTAGCTCTCTATCTCTCTCCCTTTCTCTCTGTAAAAAGTCAATAAAATATGTTTAAAAAATTATTTCTTCTAATTAATTTGCTTTCAATGTGCATGAATCCATATAGTGGACCACTAATGTTATTATATTTAATAAGTGCAGGGTGCCCAAGCCGAGGCAAGTCAGACTCAAGCACATCCACTTTAATTTTCACATTAAGAGGCAGGTCAATCAAGGGAGATGGCTATCTCCAGAACGTTTTGCAAGTGCTGAGGCCACTAGAAGGGGGATCTATGGCAGGAGCAGAGGGAGGGGAGGGCTCGAGGCCCCAGGGGAGGCTGCCAGTGGCTAGGCAGGGACAGATCTCTGCACAGGGGTGTTTCACTGCCTACTTGGCAATGGCCAAGTCCCTTTGCCAGCAAGAATTCAGAGCAAGTAAACAACGCAGAGTTGATTTGAGTAAAGGCAGCATGAATATTCTAAAATTACGCCTTTAATTGAGTTGCATTAAATAAATGAACACACAGCAAAAACACATTTTAGCTATGACGTTAATTTAGTCTGGCCTCTGAATGCTAATGTCTAATTGGCAAGATTCTATAACCCCATGTATGTCAATTCTTTTGTATTAGTAAGAGGCCATGAAATAAGCAAATTATGTGAAGTGTTTTTGTAGTCGAACTGTATTGTAATTGGGTTCAAAACATATGAAATAGAAACAGGCTTATCATAGATACAGAGGAGAGAGGGGGTTGGGAGTCTAGGTGAACAAAGGTGAAGAGATAAAGCAGTACAAATTGGTAGCTGTAGAATAGCCACAGAGATGCAGATTGCAGACCGGGGAATATAGTCTAAACTTCCAGACAACTGGGTATGGGGCCAGGTGGGTGCTTGGGAGCAGTGGGGCACCACTTTGTAGTGCATGGCTTTCCAGCCATTTTGTAGTACATCTGCTACTGGTGGAAAATGGTATTGAATATAAACTGTGGTTGAAAATAATAAATAAAAAAGGTGATTAGGACACTTAAAAATATTATTTTAATAAAAATATATTGTCACCTAGTACTGCAAAAATTGACATGACATTTATAGGTGAAGTATGAGGGAGGAGATGCATTTTGTTTTTCTGACGCTCCATTCCTGCCCCCGTATGCCAGCGCTCTCCTTCCTCTCTTTACCCCTGCGGAGGATTGTGGGGAAGTTTGGGAAGCCTTGCAGGGAGACAGAGAAAGTGTGATCTTGAGGAGGATGAAGCAGGATGTGTTGATGCTTGGTGAGACAAGAGATGACACTCGGGGGGATGCTGCAGGTATTCCGTATCATCAGCTCTCAAAGGTGCCTCAGGGGAAGCTCAGAAATGCTCAAAAGTCACAGGTCCAGGAACAACTGGGCCTTGAAAGCACCCACCAAGGAGGAGAGGTTTCATTTCTCCCAAACCCTCCAAAAGGAGCCAAGTGGCTCTCCAGAAACGCCAGGCTGTCTCCGTGGCAGGTGCACTTCAACAAGAACCCTGCTGCAGAGAAACAGGTGTTTGAGGGACAGAATTGGGTTAAGGAGGCAGCTTGGAAATATGGTGTACTGCATACTGAGCATCACCGTGTCTTTATCCAAATGGAGAACAGATACATCAGACAACATAAAATAGCCAAAAACAGATTTCAAAATGGGAGCAATTGGTAGTTTAATTCTAGCATGTACAGCCAGTGGGCTGGTGAACAATAAATCTATCAACAGAAAGCTTGGCTCATCTTCATGACCTCCTCCTGGTATGTTGACTGGGGATGGGACATGAGCAGTTGTACAAGCCCCACATTCAAAAGGGCCCTGTATATGGCTTTATGCTAAGCTGTCACTATGCAAAAACTTTAAATGATCTTCTAACGGGGACCCTGTCTTCCATTTTGTATTTGACCCTGAAAATTATGCAGTGGATGTTGCTGGTGGGAAAGAGATTGATAGAAAAACCAGAAGGTCTGAAAGGTGGGGGCAGACCAACCCTTTCACAGCTGCTTTTGGCAGTGCTGGGGCTTGGGGTGCATGGTTTGCTTTGTTCTCACCCTGAACTCTTGGTCCCTAAGCATCTGTGCTCAACTCCGGCTGGTGGAATTTGGGCAGCAAGTTTCCAAAAGGTGGTGGTTTAGCACAATAATCTCCAAATGCATTCAGCCTCTGAATTTCATTTTAAACCTTCTTAACATTATGCCTGATGCTCTGGTATAGATATCAGGAAGCTGGCTGTTAGGACGACGTGGTTGCCTAGGGTTACGGCCCACCTTAATCCAGAATAACCTCATTTTAACTTGATTAGATCTGCAAAGACCCTATTTCCCAGTAAGATCACATTCACAGGTACCAGAGGTTAAGAAGTCAACACATCTCTTTTGGGGAGGACACGCTCCAACGCACAACAGTGCCTAAGTGCCAGAAAGAATGTTATAATTTTAAGATAACTATATTTCCCTTAAAATTTTCCCTGACAAGCCAATATTGTAGTGAAAACATGACATCATTCTCTCACTAGTATTCTGAGAGGATGATGTCCCTGGCCAGTGGAAGTGCTGATGTAGAGAGGGCTGTGTTTGATGAGTGGTAACAGGACCAACAGCAGAATTCCAGCCTCCCCTCATCTGTGAATCCGTGCATTAGCTGGGGCTCCATCCAGCCCACGAACAATGTGTGTGGGTCTGTTCCTGCTCACTTAGACGTGAATCATGATGAGCACGGATAATGCTGAGTGAGTCCAATCTCTAAAGGAGGCCCGTGGTGATTTTCTGTTGCACAGTCTGTTCAGGGCCCCATTGCTGTCAAGCTACCCATGGGCAGCTGGGAACTATCAAGCCCTGTTCTCATTGAGCTCCTAGTCCACAGTGCCCTGCAGTCCACACGTAGCTGAGATTTTATAGGGACTGAGAGCAGTCAGCATGTGCCACAAGAAAGCACTGAATTTAAAGAGTACCAGCCCTTACTCTAAGTGCAGTGCATTGAGGATACCTCTTTTCCAGAGAGTTCAAGGCATTCTTCATTAGATGAGCTCTTTGAAAGTATATGAAGACTTGTATATTATTTTTCCCATGGACTTTTCACAACCACATGGTGAAAAGGTTCTTGGTGCCTTAGGAAGAGCATTGCAATGTCCAGCCCATGTGCCATGAAAGGGTGGAAATGAGTTGCCTAGAGCAAAAAGCAAGGCCCTGGAATACTTGCTGATAATAACCCTGAGAGAGGAATTAAGACTTTCATACTCCAGGGAGGGTGATGGGTTGAATGTGTCTCCACCAAAAATGGGTATATTGGAATCCCTGCCCCCAGGACTTTAGAAAGTGATTTTTTAGTCACTTTGTAGTCATTTTGGAGCTTCTTAGCAGCACCAAATTCAGAGCTAAGATGCTACAAGAAGCAGTATCATTTTCACAAACTCTCTTGGAAATGGCTTATTGAAGTTCTGATCATAAATCTGGTTTTATGAGAAAACTGAGTTAAAATATAGGGAAGGCGGTGGACTATGAACCAAGGAGGGAGGACTATTTCTCAGGCCCCTAGAAGGAACCAGCCCTGCCTATGCATTGGTCTCAGACTTCTCACCTCCAGAACTAAGGGACCAGGAACTTCTGTTGTTTGGTCACTCAGCTGCTCTGTCTGGGTGCTTTGTGAGAGCAGCCCTGGAAGACAGACAGGGAAAGGATACAATCCATCCAGCACTCGGAGCATTGAGCCTAGAAGACACACAGCTCGGCTCTGAGAGATGAGAGTTTTCACATCGGTTTCCCCACTAGTAAGGCCATATGTACAGTAAAGAAAGTCTTTTCATTGTTTTCCAAGGTCATATCATTACTTTGCCCATAACATTAATTTTCTTAAAAAATAGATGAGTCTCTAGGATCTCCTAACTGAAAGGTAGGATGTCTGTATTCAGAAATATCTCTTTAGGATTTAACTATTTGGTGCCAAAATAACTCAGACACTGGATGCCCAATGAAACTACAGTTTGGAGAGTCAAAGATCACTTGGGTTGTTTACCTCATCAATTTTTGTCAGCTTTTTCTTTCTCATTTAGGCTTTGAGATCAGGCTTTGTTAGTGCTGGGTGATGAATTGCCCGCTGCAGTGTCCTGTGAGGAAGAGCCTGGTCTGTGGGGTGATGGAGCCTGCAGCTGTATGCTTGACTCTGCCATCACTCTGGGTAACTGACTGTTGTCCGTGGTTACTTGCTACAGAACAAGCCTTTATTTAAAGGCATTTGATTATGACTGTCCACTTAGTACAGTGCTGCAAAACTTCCATCCTCCACCTCATTCAGAGAGGAAAGCCAAAATGTCCAAATATGTCCAGACTCCATTTAAAAGTCCAGAGAAAAACATCAGTAGGAGAAAGCACGGCACAGAACTGTCCAGCTGGTTCAATTGATAAGGGCTAGCTTGGTCTTGACTCAATGCCCTGAGTTTAAGGCCGCTAAACATATCCTTAGAAGGCTATAATTTTTATGTGGTTCTTCGTTATATTGAGAGAAAACCCACCTTACTGGATGTCCTGTTGTTATTGTGTTTTGCTCCTTGGCGTGACACATACACAGTAAAGAGACTCCCATTTCATGCGTCAATTGGCTTCAGTGGGAGGTCTCCTCCACGTTGTCAGCTTTTCAGGCTAAACATCTGACCCCCTTCAGCCTTTCTCCTGTGGCAATGGCTGCCCATGGCTAGCCAGGTTGGTCTGCTGCAAACAGTCCCCAGTTAGGCCTTGTCCCTGGGCAGGGCGGGCCAGGACAGAATACTTGGTTCTGACCTTGTTCTTTGTAGTGCTATGCAGAGTGGCAGGTGATTGTCAGCCATCTGAGGTGGATCCTGAGCTTTCGCTGAGGCCCCATCCTCACAGAGAGGTGGATTAGTCTTCCCAAATAGCTGTAGGCCTTGGATTCTACTGATAATCACACACAGTTTGAATACAGATTTATATTGTAGAACAATAAACTGAAGAACAAATCTGGCCCACTGCTTTTATAAATAAAGTTTTATTGGAATACAGCCACACTCATTTGTTTACATATTATTATCAGAGGCTGTTTTTTTGCCTTACAATAGTATGATGAAAAATTGCATCAGAGACTGTGTGGTCAATAAACCTTATAATATCTTGCCATTTACAAAAACAAACAAACAAACAAAAAAACCAAAAGAAAAGAAAAAAATGTTTGCCAATTCTTGTTTATAGAATATCAGATTTTTCCTGCCCCCCTCTCCCAAATATCTGGCTATTTTATTACATTCCTCCAAAATTATAGTTAGACAGAATCATAAGATCCTAGGAACCTAAGAGGACTAGAAATAATCTAGCCTAATCCCATGAAAAAAAAAACAAAAACAAAAACAAAAAGTGACTGGAATGTTTTTTTAAATGTGTATTTATTTAACTGAATACAAAGATAGATGCATTCTGTAGTTTGAAGCCAGTTGAAATCAACCCCCTTTTCCTTCCCATGGGATATATTTATTTCAACTCTGTGGTGCAGGGGTGAGGCTTTCCTTTAGTGTCTTTGGAGGTGGCCCTTGTCCTGCTGTCAACTGACCCTCTGCAGGGCGCTTCCCAGCCCTGCGGTGCCCCCACAGCCTCTTCCCCCCGTGCTGTCCTCATGAGTGGCTCTTGTTTGCAAGGCAGAGTTGGTCTCTGAGCCTGTTAAAATTTAGCTCCTTAGCTTTTGTCTCATTGGTACAGAGCTCACCTCATTGTAGTTTATTTTGTAGCCACTCTGTAATCATTTTGGAGCTTCTTAGCAGCACTGAGTTCAGAGCTAAGATGCTACAAGAAGCAGTTTCATTTTCACAAGCTCTCTTGGAAATGTCTCAATGGAGCTCTGATCATTAATCTGGTTTTATAAACCTGAATGCATCTTTCATCTCAGTGTTTTATTCCTATAATTGAGTAGTGTCCTGTAAATGCCTTGTCTATAGACTAAAAACATGAAACGAGAAATCAGAGAAATACAAATGACTTAAATTTTTTTTAACAAATATTAGGTTTTCCATCCAGAGCTTCTGATGTAGATTCTGAGGGTTAGTCTGGCTCTCCATGGTGGGTCCCAATGCTGATGCGATCCCCATGACATCACTTAAGACGTGTGATTCTTTTAAGATTTGATTTGTGTTGCAGCATTTCAGAAAAGATGTCATTGTGGAGTAAGCTGAAGTCAATTTTAAAATAAATGAAGAAGTGTTTTGGAGGTGTACACATAATCCTAAGAAATATCACATTTAATTTATTTCCGCTCTGGGATATCTTCAGTGCATTGTGGAAAAAAGCCATAGTGCAATGAATTTTAAAATAAGTGTTGCTATAGGGATGTTCTGATACTTCAGGCACTGTACACACTTCTCTCTGAATGATAATTGCAAATTAATACAAACACACGGACTGGCAGGCCTTGACAGCTGAGGGAACACAGAGCCGACAGGATGGGCTGTCGGATTATCAAGCCAGTTCTAGAAAGTCAAACAGAAGACACATAAAAATGCATTGCCATCAGAATAAGCACAAGAAGATAACATATTTTTGAAATCACTATTCCTAAGTGAAGGGAGCTTGCGAGGGCACTGAGCTGGGTTGCTGGCTGCCTCACCCTCCCAGGCTGACATCACTCTGGGGAGGCAGCCTGCTTGGGAAGTGCAGTAATTATTTGTTTACCCTCTGGCTCCTCAGTTGACTGCTTCTCAGAAGCACCAACCAGTTCATTCCAGTTTTCATATTTCTCCACTCATAACATCTCCCCAGTCCTCCTCTGGAGAAATAAAGGAGAATTACGGACCCAGGATAGGTACTAATAAGTGGTTGTTAAATGAATGGGTGAATGGAGGAACGGTTGGATGAATTGATGGTTTTATTGACGTTCTTCATTGTAGTCAGGTTTATTTATTTTGATGTTTGTGGCCTGGGGTTTTGGTTTCAGAGTCAATAAATCATTGCCAAATCTTGTGTCATGATGTTTTTCCCCAAGAGTTTTATAATTTCAGTTCTAATTTAGTTCTTTTTGAGTTTATTTTTATATAATAAGTAAGGTAAGGGTCCAACCTAATTCTTTGACCTACGGATGTTTAGTTTTCCCAATACCATAAAAAAAAAAGACTGTCCTGCTTTTAGAGAATTGGACAAATGGAGTTCCTTTGTCACTAGTGGCAGTGGGGTTCTTGGGGTGCCACTGGAATGAGCACTTCCGGAGGCCCCCGCAGGAAGATGAGATGTGGTAAAGGCTTCATTTTCATGGAGTTACATTCCTCAGGTTGTAAAACCCCTTGTCCCTTACCCACTCCTGAAAGAAGTGCAGCTGGGGCTTCAGGAAAGCTGAAAGCAAGGCCAGGGCCCAGTTTCTGTTCCCTGGAGGAGTTGGGTCAGATGTAGCACCAGGCTAAATTCAGTCCATCCGTCCTTTGTGAGGGTTCCACATGACGGTGAGCCACGTGGGAGAGCAGGGCCTCACGCTTGAACTCCCCCTATGCTTAACCTGCCTCCGCCCCTTTTCTTTCACAGGTGATTATCCAAATGAACATCTTGCACTAGAACATCATCTTACTCTTTGCTCTCAGGAAACCCAATCTGAAACAGCCACTATTTTAAAGGTGATTACTGTTATACTATTTGTAATTTGTCATTTTTCAGATAGGTTGACAAAAGTTAATTTAGGCAATGGCAATCATTTAGAAGCCTACAATCCATTTTTTAGAAGCCTTGAATGAGACAGTTCCAAGTAAATGCTGTATTTCTGTTTTAATTATTTTATTCTTATTTTCAGAGGAATGGATGAAGATGACCTGGAGGTCTCATTTACTTTTTCTTTTGAGATGTCCATCAAATACAATTGCTCAAATCCTAATTTACTGAAAGACTTAAACTTTCTGAGGGGTTATTTCATATCTTGAACTATAGTTTTAAATAAATCGATTATAAAATTCCAATCAAAGTCATTAATATTTAAATAGTTTCCTTTCAGATCTTTTCTGTCTTATAAAAAAATAATGTTTTATTCATTAATAGGCTGATCACCTTCAAACCTGTAGCCTCTTAATTTTTCACTTCTCCCATGAACAGTGCCTGGGCTTGCGAAGAGGAGAGACACAAAATTCCTCACTGAAATGTTGCATGTTCTACTCCTTGACGCACAGGCCACACTCACAGGAGAGGCAATGAGTGAATAAAAAAGTAAAGGCAAAACCTCATTCATGTGTG
Source organism: Pipistrellus kuhlii (assembly GCF_014108245.1). Taxonomy (NCBI): domain Eukaryota; kingdom Metazoa; phylum Chordata; class Mammalia; order Chiroptera; family Vespertilionidae; genus Pipistrellus; species Pipistrellus kuhlii. The sequence continues at coordinate 9,810,269 of NW_023425540.1, read as the reverse complement.
TCCCATGGTTTTCCATAAGATCAAAATCAGTCCAATCTTAGTGATTCTTACATGATTGTGGCACAATCAGCCATGATAAGCATATTTTGATGATGACTTACAGTAACAAGATTAATATGTGTAAAGCCTCATATTCATAGACAAAATTGGTCATTTCTCAGGTAGTTTGATGGCCTCCTTCCAACTGCAGAGAAAGGCCTGTGGTTATGCAATTACTGTCTTTAGTGGCAATTGCCCAAATCTATAATTTAGGTAAAATTGGCCTCCATTTCATGCTTCAATTATCAATGTTCATTGATCCTTGCAATTTTACAATAACAGGCCAAAATGGAAAGGCATTTGGTCTGGTCATTAGACAATAAAGGAAACCACCTGGGTGCTAGTTCTTCCTAATTTGAGCATTTATACGAATTTTCTGGGAAAATTTTAATACCCTCCTTCTTCCATTTTTATTAAACATTGAATAAGGAGAAAGTGTACTATTATGATGTTTTAAGAACATTTTTTTCATAATGAAATCCTAATGCCCAGTGATGGGTTACCAACAGAAAACCATGTGTGTGGCAGGGGGGAGGGGTACTGTTTCTGTTTTGTCTTAAAAAGTGCCTGCAGCTCCATTTTGGCATCTTTCATAGTGTTTATTAGGATTCCTAGCATTCCACTTTCTCTTGGAATGTTTTAGACGCCATGTTAGTTAGGGTGTTCTTCAGTTACAAGTAACATAAAGTTGAGAAAGTTAATTATTTAGATCCTGTTTCCCTCAGATAAATGAAGGTTTGAGACATGCCATGCTGAATGGGAAGAGTACCTCCAAACTGTCCCCAGGGTACCAGACTCCTCCCGCCTTCCTACTCTGTCATCATGAATGGATGGCTTTCACCCTCATGTTTACAGGATGGCTGCAGCACCTCTAGGCATCACATCTTTATTCCAGGCAGCAAACATGAGAGACCGAGAAGGTCAAACAGTGTTTTCATCTGAGTCTTCCCCTTTGTCTCAGTGAAATCGGTGACTACCTTAAAAATTTCACCCAAGAAAATCCTGAGTTTAGCTGATTAGACAGAACTATGTCACATGGTAATCAGGGGCTCAAAGGAAGCCTGGAAAACAGATTATTTTTTTTTTAGCCAGACACATGGCTGCCCAAATATAATGGGGGGGGGGGGGTTCCTTAGACATGGGAGAGTGATGATAAATACGGGTAAACCAATCTTAGAATCTTCTACAGTCCCCTCTGTGGTTAGGGTTACACATTCATGCTTGATGTAATAATTGACACTGGATTTGAGTTAACGTAAGAGTCATGTTTGTGGTGTAAAGAGGAAGGAGCTATGATTCAGAAGGGAATCCTTGAAACGTGGCTGGCTGACTAGTTTGTGGTAGGGCTCCGAGGCCTCCTCTTCTCTCTGTGCAGCTAGTACTAACTTCACAAGGTGTGAGAGTGGGAGGATGGTGGTGCGAACTTGGAGAGAAGGGGCATGAGTGTTGCAAGCAGAGGTGGAATGATGCACAAAAACCATGATGAAGTCTCACTTATTGGCACGGGGCTCCAGATACCATATCACCATTTCCCTTGATACTGTGCTCATCACAGAAAATTCATTTCCGGTGCACGGAAAGATAAGTCAAGTGCAGCCAAGAGGAAAAATAAAATGAAGCCTGCCCAAGTATACCAGCACACAGCTTCCAGCCACCCAAGCAGTGTCCCTGCAGAGCTGATTTTCAAGCCATGATGTAACTTTTTATTAGCTAAAAAATAAATCTGCTTTCTCATCACATTGTTCTCTATCAAGCTGAACAGATGTAAATTTTAAAAGACGTTTCTATTCCTGTCACCTTTCATACTAGGAAAGTAAACATATTCTGTCTTTGATGGTCTACAGAATCTTTTTTTCAAGTAGCCTTCCTGACATGATTAGGTGAAACTGCACCCCTATTCTATCCTGAAAACTACTGTAGAGATGACATCTGGAACAAGCATTTTCCCTCCTGATGGAGCTGAGAATGTTAACCTAGCTGATCCCCTCTCAGTCTTTTCTGTCCACTGACAGCACAAACACCACTTTTGCAGTATTCCTTTCAGACAGTCGCTTGCTACAGCCAATCCATTTAGATCCGTGATCGCTTCTGTAACTGTTCTCCAGGCAGGTTTTCATGTTGACAAGGAACTCGTCTACTTTTTAAGTACAACCTGTCTTCGATACTCAGCTGATAGAGGGTCTTAGCTTTCAGATACTAGTTTAGTCGTATAAGTTAAGACTAAGCAAATTGCACATATAGAGATGGGTGCTGAGTTCTTTATTCCATGACTACTATTCCATACTATTACTTTCCTCGAGTTGCAGAGCTTTAAAACTTAATGAAATGAGCCTCCTTCCTTTCCTCCTTCCAACACCTCTGTTTAGGTCACAGAAAGACCAACACCCAACTACAGTTTTCTTAAGTTTCTCAAGTACAATGCTGCCCCTTGTGGTCGCTGAAAAGATGTCACTTCTCTGTCTCAGTTCCAAGACTCCCTCTGCCAGCACTTAGCATCTAGCAAGACTGAAATTAACAGCAGAAATATAAGCTACATTGGTTCCACTTGTTAGTTGCTCTGTGCCAGACCACCCATTGTTAAAAAGTAGCAATTTAATAAATTACTGCTGTAAATTGTCACCATCTAATTGGACGCTATTAAAACCACGTTCTTTTGTTTTCTCTTGTTTTCCTCTGGGTTTAGAGGTAGAAGAGGTTTGTGTAACAGACTGCATGATAACCACATTGTTGTTTGAACTTTTTTTTTTCATAGCGGGTTGTGCATTATGGTTGGTCCAAGGTCAGATGTCTGGTCATATGAATCTGGTTGTTTGTGAGCTGGGTCAGATGTGGGGCGTCTTCTGGAATGTGTGTATCTGTGTTTTAGCTGCATGACATCACTGAGAAGTCACAGTGAGCCCCAAGTGAACATTTCTGGGTAGGTTAAACCACAGGGCAACTAAGAATTGTGACCATGCGGATGTAATTATTGGGTTTTCAGCAGTTCTTGTAAAAGCAGATAGAAATCAAGAGATGGATAAAGCATAGAGTGATGCATTTTCTTCACATAAAAGGGGAAAATGACTAAAAGGGAAAACCATCAATAATCTAGACATGAATGGCTCAAATCCAATACCCATTAAAAATCCTGGAAGGATTCATCAAAGAATCCATTTGTACACAACTCCACGACCACAGAGCTTTGTGAAGAATACATTCAAGAGCCAAAACCAATTTCCTCCTGAGTATTGTGACAAGACCGAAATATTGAGCGAAGCAACAGACAGGACCTGGTTTGTTGTGAAAGCCACTGTCTCCTCCTGTGTTTGTGGATCTCTCTCCGACAGTGAGATAGGAAGTTTGGCCCTTGGGATCTTAATAGAAGTGCTGATCCCCTGCAAAGCTAACCAGCACTGCAAACCAATATGCTGAGAACCTAAGCTAGCCATCATTCCCATCAATAGTTTACCAGGAAAAGCAAGATTAGGCAAAATAAAATAAATTTAAGATTATGAATAATGATTCCATCAAGAAAAATAGAAACATAAGCTGAGCTGTGTTAATATCTGCCTGAGTCCTCAGCAGATGTATCACTGAATGATTCATTGACTTAATATTTAATTCAACAATTATTTCATTGTTATTATTATAATACTTATTGAAGGATACTGTGGAAATAAATGAAGACCAACCAGATGAGAAAAGCACAGCATGTATATTCTGAACTGGCTATGGCAAAAGAATCAATCGACCACTACCACTGCTACTCTATGTTTTGGTAGAGACTTAAAAACGATCAGAGGAGTGGAGAAGGTTTACAGAGAAAACAGGGAAGGCTCGGGGCACACAAGGGAAGGCTGTCAGCCTAGAGAAGCTGGCAGTGAGCTAACTAGAAGCTGGGTGTCCCATGTACTTGGTTAGGGGAGCACTACTGGTCTTCTATGGCTGGTCCTAAATTGGAAGCAGGGGGGAAATTGGGGGAGCTAGTTAATTGGGGTGATTGGATAGGGGTTATGGTTAGCTTTTGGGATTGTCACTAGAGATACTGGTCTGACTTTCAACAAGTCTGACTTGCAGAGAGCAGACTGGCTTCTGGGGCTGGTTATATAGATCAGAGTTTGGTTTCCTGGGCTGGTTGCTGCAAGATGTGAGTGAGAGTTCTATTTTTATATATGGTCTGGTCATTGTCCATTTGTATATCCAGTCTCTCACTACTGTATGGCAGGCACTGACATGTAACATTCATTATTTTATTCAATCTCATTTAATCCCAATATGATGCTGTGAGAAACCTTATTTTACACCATAAGAAACTGAGGTTTCTTCTGTTCATGTAACATGCCCAATCCACAGAGTAAGAGATGGAGTCAGTGATCAGATTAGATCATCTGACCCAAACACTCTGCATAGCTTCCCAAATTCTCTGGTGAGGCAGGGATAATTGTGAGATTTGGAAGTCAAGTAATAACTTGAGACCTGCTTGTCTGTTTGGTCTTTGTTTCCAATAGAATAGTGTTTAAAAATCCTCCCTCTTGGTGTGTCTTTCTCCTGAAAATATTAAATTAACTTCTATAGCAGAGGGATAAATAAAACAGGGCCCAGCAAATAACCTGAATGTGTGAGTCCCATGAATATAAGGCAATAGGGAAGGGGTCGCCTCTTCCAGAGAAAGAATGCCCATCCCCACATGGGCATTGTGGGCTTCGTAATTCATCTCAAATACTGTCCTGAATAGGCAGGAACTTGAAACCCTAGTTCTAATGTCTGCAGTAAAATCAAGTTGATACCATTATAATTAGCTAGTTATTAATAAAGGAAAGGAGCAAAGAGAAAGCATGTTCCCTGCAAAACATGGGTGAAGGGGTCCAGCAAAGGGAAGATAGACACATGTCCGGTAAAGTTGGGATGACACAGGAACAGAGGCCACAATGGGTATGGCCACTACAAGTATGAGAACACTTAGGAACATATGATCCCTGAACAAAGAAGTTCATGCTCTTAGTTCCTCTTGACACTCTTGCCTCATGGCTCATGTTTGGCTTCATGACATTCTGCCATGAGGACCCCACAGGCAATGAACTAATGGACCACAACTAGCCTGGTGCTGTACTGGATCTGGCTCCAATATGGAAGAGAAACTCTGGACACCGGCTCTGAGTTTATCTCTACTGAACCCCCAGCTATACTTCTTCTATGAATGGACTAGGGCCATGGTTGGCAAACTGCGGCTTGCAAGCCATATGCTGCTCTTTGGCCCATTTAGTGTGGCTTTTCCACAAAATACCAAGGCCTGGGCTAGTCTGTTTTGAAAACGTTGTGTTAGAAGAAGTTTGAGTTTTAAAAATTTGGCTCTCAAAAGAAATTTCAATCATTGTACTGTTGATATTTGGCTCTGTTGACTAATGAGTGCCGACCACTGGACTAGGAGAAATGGGACTTTGGAAACCCAGGGATGCAATTCCATGGAAATAAAGCTTTTTTCTCATCCTCCCATGGAGGCCTCCAGAAATGCTTATTCCAGTGGTGCCCAAAGAACCCTAATCCCACTAGCAATGAGGGAGGGGTGTAAGACACATTTTCCTCATATAACAATGTGGGAAAAATCACTTAAAGTTCAGTCAAAAGTATAGTTGCTTATGAAGAAGTTGAAGACTTTTTAATGCCCTTTTTGAATAAATAGGTTTTAAACTGATATCCTTGAAAAATTCAAAAGCAAAATAATTAGCATGAAATAACATAATTGGGAAATCATACAGAGCAAGAATGGAATAAAATTGGTTAATATGAATGTTCTAATTTGATGCATTTTTGAATTATATTACTACCATAGGATTCTACATCTTCAAAGGTTCAAGTGCTTTGTTCTCTTCTGCTGTGGTGGGTCTGCAACTGCCACAAAATGAGTATGGATGCCCATATGGAATTGTGGACTTAAGCAAACTCGTTAAAAACCAAGTTCCATTCTGGAAAGTGTTTACAGAAAAGAATTAAAGAATATTTTTTGCCTACATTGTAAAATATTTTGGGCAGCATCACTGATGAAGGGGAATATTTAACAGTGTTGATGGAAGTCAGGTGTCATGGTAAATGTAGACCCATGACAGGGACATGCCGTGTTTCCCAGGCAGCTCATACAGTAGACACCATAGGAGCCATTGGAGATAATAGGTGTAATTTTACTATATATATATATATATATATATATATATATATATATATATATATATATAATAGCTCCTTACCAATTCCCTGTTAAAATAAAGCTTAGGGAGAGTTACACAGCAAACTTTAAAATGGTAGAATTTCAAAAAAGACCTATGTGATTTCAGCTATTACTTCTGCCGCTGAAGCTGCTGATAACTGGATGAGACAATTTATCAATTACCTGCCAGGTGCTTAGCATTATTCTAAATAGTCCAAGGGTAGAAAATTGTAGGCTTAGCCCATTAGCTCAAGGAAGATTCACTGAATAAAAGGTAAAAAAAAAAAATTGCCTAAAAGCCAGGACATATTCATTTTGGTTTTCATGATGGCAAGAACATTTTGATAAGTAAAAGTGTAAACTGGTTTTTATATGCTGAGCACAATTAAGATGGAGGAAAAAGTATTTAGAAAGGCAGTGTCTCTGAATAAAGAAATTGAGGTGTAATGACTGCTACTACATTTGATCATGATGTAGAATTTTCAGCAAACTTTCATGCACTGACTGCTTCCTGTGGTATGAACAATGTTAAGTAACAAAGAATTAGGTGAATGTTTCAGATCACACAGCCCAGCAGAAATAGAAACGGAGTGGTGCCCTACGCCTGCCTCCTGCTTAAAAGTCATACTCTTAGGCGGCATGCTTCTCCAGCTCAAAAACTGTTTCAATATTATATATATACAAAACCCCCAAACAAAAAAATTTCTTATTGGTGTGTTTATATTAATTCACAGTACAATATGCTACAGCAAAACCATACACTGACTTTCACATTTGCATACTGTGCCTCAATATCCACACAGAGATGGCATTGTCCTGTTTTTGCAAGTGTGAATCTGGGTGATCACTGTGAAAGACTTTACTTCCTTCAACGTCCAGTTGAGTTGGAGAAGAGTCTCTAAAATCACTTTCCTGACTCCTCAAGTCTTTTCATCTCTACATGTATTCATAAAATAAAAAAGATCAGAAAATATCTTTTTCAATTTAATGAACCATAGAAAACACTTTTCAAATTCTCTCCAAAAACCATTCCTCCCTCTACCCACCATCCCACAGGCCAGTCATCAACTCATCATTTCTGATTAGATTAGATTCTGGTCAAAAGGAACCCAAAAGCCCCTTTCCGACCGTTCAACCATCCCACTGGTAGCTATGATGTGCACTGATTGCCAGGGGGTAGATGTTCAATGTAGGAGCTGCCAGCTGCAATGACTTGGCAGCTGCAATCCTCGAGTGAAGTATTCAAACCAATTAGGAGAGAGCCTAATTCCAGGTATATCACCCAAGAACCACCTTCTCACAATCTGGGACCCCTTAGGGAATGTTGGAGAGGTGGTTTCAGCCCAATGCCCATAGGCCAGCCTGAGGAACTCCACCAGTGCACGAGTCCATGCACTGGGCCTCTAGTTTATAAATGATAATTGAGTACAACATACTGATTAGACATTTATATACCTTATTTAGTAATCACCCTGATACTATGTTGTACACCTGAAACTAACATACAATTGTATGTCAACTGTAACTCAAAAATAACATTTTAAAAATCCTTAGAAAAGATTCTTTAAAAATATAGATATATGTGGATCAGAAATGAGTGGGAATAATCTGGAGCCTCTATGTAGAATTAGAAGCAGTTACCACACATTTCTACTAGTTAGTTTCTTTCAAGGTTCTTTTCATGGATGCATCTTTTTATTGTTTTCATGAGACACAGATTTCTCTCAAATCCATGACTTTATATACCACGTCAAATTGCTATCCTCACTTGAGCTATCAAATATGCATTCTCATAGACAATCATATGAGACACAGCCTACTTCTGAGTAGACTTCAGTTCTTGGCCTGGCACTCTAACCATTGGACACCAGCAGGGTCATTCATTTACTTTTAATCTGATTGTCAGGAAAGACCTGCTGTGTGGTATAGACATGTTAAATGTGGTGGATATTAGAATAAGTAAAATAAAATCTTTTCTTTCTTAAACAGTAGAGACAAAAAGAAAAAAAATAGTAAATAGAGAAAAAAGTAATTTATAGATTAAAGCTGCCTATTTCAGTCCTTAAATTTAACTTAATGGACATAACCAATGGAAATGGGATAAAAATTATCCTAGGAGCTTGGAAAAGTTAACTTATTTCTGAAGGAGCAGAGGCTGAGATAAAAGGTATTGTTTTAAAATTCAACTTCAACAGTATCATCAAGGTTATAAACTTTAATACAGTATAAAAATCTCTTAAATGAATTAAATTATGAACTCCCTAGTTTTAAGAATTTTTAAATACTTCAAAATATTTCAATGCACAGGCCCACACACAACTTTCCATATGAGAAGAGTCAACATTTAAGTGAAGCGATAACTTTTTAGAACTGTGATGAGCATCCATCCTTGTTTGAAACTGACACAGGGGAAACTTTCTTCCCTGCTGAGTCACAGGAAAGCACATGTTTGAAGGTCTAATAAGCTCCTCACATCACTTTGCTGAAATCAAAAGACGTGAAGAAATGGTCTTCCTTCTTTCCTTCTACAGGACCCAGAGGGAAGCTGGCTGCCTCCCCCCACACCTCTGAATTAAGCCATCACTTTTTTCCGCTCTCTTGAAATGGATTGATGCCTCCCTGGCGTTCTTACATAAACACAAAATGAATTTTGAGCTTCAGGAGGGCATGGTCTGATCATTTCAGATCCCAAACTGCCCCCATGACAAAGCTCTGCCGGAGGTTGACTCTCCACAGTGGCTTCTGAAATGTGAAAGGAGGAGTCCTGGGATCCTCAGTGATGTTTGTAATGCCCATCCCCACCCTCAACAGGCAGTAAAAGCACTGTGAGCAGTTCCCCTGTATTTAAGCAATAATATTCTTCCAGAACATGAAAGGAAAAGCTGATATTTTTCCTTGTCATAATGCACAATCGTGCAGCACAGATCTGCTCTCTGCTTTGTTGATAAAACGGACTTGGTGCAGCCTGTCGACTTTTATTGATGACATCTCTTTATTTCAATATTCCCTGTTCTCTCTGACACTCCAAACCCACATCAAGTGCAGCAGAGCTCCATGAACTTGGGTACGACCCGGGGAGAGACGTATGTCCATACATCTCCTTAATCCAGGTGCAAGGTCTGTCTTGTCCATAGGCAACTATGGTAAGAACAAGACAGTGCCCAGCACGGGTCATGACAAATGGGTCTGTGGCTTCATGAGGCTCAGGGCATTTTATGCCTTTTGCCGGGCTAAACGGAGTGTGAGAGCGGGAACCTTACTAGGGAGCTGAGTGACACTGGTGGAAGGGAGAAAGCCACATGGACCCTCACACACAGGCTACTACAACATGTGTTAGGAAAAAACATTCTCAGAAGACCCACCCCAAAGACGCTGAATAGAAGACTGGGGTCCCAGCCCTGATTGGCCCGAAGGAAGGTCTGTGGCATGAACGTCACTTTGCCACTCCTGCCTTAGTTTCCTCGGAGTGAAATGAGAGGGCTATATCTAACTTAGCTCCAAAAGCAGTGTAAGCTTTGCTAATTTGTTATTTCAAAACATTAAGGATAAATACAGGTTGCTTTGAGAGTCGTGACATTTTAAAAACATCTAAGAGTTTCATAATGCAATAAGAATGGGCCTCTGATATAGTGTCTTATAAACATGCAATTCCCTATGTCCCCAAATATACAAACCTATTTCACATTGGTACTAAAGGTATTAGAACCACATTTGACAAATCCACATTTTTAATAAGTATTTGTCACAAGGAGAGTTCACATACACACGGTGGGGCAAAAGTAGATTTAGTGTTGTGAGTACTCCAAACATAGAGTTTATTCTTATATTATTATTCATTAATCACTGTATTATTTTCCATATGAACAACTGTAAACATGTTTTTGCCCCACCCTGTATATATGAATACTAATCCGTAATATACTGGAGGTCACTCTCCTGAGAATTCCCTCACTCTTCATCTTAACTATGTCATTCAGTGAAACAGTAGTAATTTCCACATGGAAAACAAAATGCTTTCCTCAATATAAGCTCAACATTAAGCCTGCCTAAATTCTAATTAGCAAATCTTCTATTTTAAGAAATGATTTAATTTAAAAGACTTTAGGCATTTTTTTTTTCATAGAAAATTTGGATGGTAAAGCATTATGTATCAGAGCTTTCCCGGACATTTTCTTTCTAAATTTTTTTCTTGAGTATTAGTAGAAGGAGCTACAGGAAAATACAAGGCTTACTTCTAGGATACACTGTCTCCGTACTTTGGAGGTGATATAAAAACAGTACAGACCAACTTCCCCAGAGAAAATAGTTCCTCTCTTCAACAACCATCCTATCATAAAAGAGAAAATCCAACCTAATTTAACAAATACAATGATTTTCTTCCCAAAAGAGACAAAAATCGGCAACTTTTTTCCTAATACACCTGAGAATTAGACATATTAACTTTGCTTTCCATTCCAGTCTGTCAAAATTTGGTAAGCATCAATATTTAATTCTGATAGGATGAACATAAGATTAAGACATGCCCTAGGTTTTTGCCCTTAATTCCTTCCTCTCCATTGTTTCCAAGCATCTAATCCCTTTTTTATAGCAGTGGATTTAAACTTGGGCCAGGTGAGTAAAATCCTATCTCCACCTGGGTTGGATAACAATTCATTGTTGGTTCCAAATGCCTTCCCATTCCTTCATAAAGGATGACTTTCACAAGCTCCAAAAATTTTTACACAGTCCAACAACAGGACATTCTGTTACCCAAATCCCATTTCACTTTTATTACACTGTTGAAACTTGTTTTCTGAAAAGCTTTCAGAAAATAACCTGGCTAAATTGTAAAGTTAACAGTGATGGGTTCTGAGACAAACAAGACTGTTGGCTTTTTCTAAGCACTGAGAGTCATTCCTACACCCTGACCTCCGGGTTCAGCCATCTGACATTTGCCGACCGCCAACAACAGAGGAACCATCCTTAGCAAAAGCTCCAGTCCCTGCCCATGGAGCCTTTTATTCTCTCAACCCTCCCACCATTTCTCCTTCTTTCTCTCTTTATAATTACAAAATCTTTTTTTCACCCAGTTGTGCTGTATTTATTGCCTCTGAGTCTACCATTCTCCAGTGATGTCCCTCGGATGCTGATTCTTCCCAACGCAGCGGTTGGATCTGGAGGTGTAGAAGGGTACCAGAAGCCCTTCACCCTTGGACAAGTAGGTCCTCCCATCACTTCCGCCATACCAGCTCCACCCTCAATTGTTATACATGTTGTGTTTCACATATATATTTTTAAATTTTAAAATTAAAGGAGCACCATAACTTGTAACAAATAGAAATGAAGGCCACTTGTTCTGTTTTTTGGCAAAGGACTCCAAGCCCACCAGTGTGGGGCTCCCCCTGATTTTTCTACTTCCTCCCCTTCCCTCTCAACTTCCTCCACAGACATTCAAATCCAGGAAAGTGCTTCACCTGGAAGGTTTTTATGGGGAGTGATGCCTGTTGAGGACCAGGTCTCCCTTAATATCTCATGGCCTGGCAGTCAGGAGAGCCTTCCTAAGGAGGTGAGAGGCAACCTCATTTTTCATCCCATATGATGGCCATGAGACAGCTCTCACACTGTGACCTCTACACATGCATTTGTCCACTAAAACAGGCAATACAAATGAGAGGTGGTGTGGCAAGGAGAAGAGAGGGAGGAGGGCAAGGACAGAGGGCTAGAGTAAGAAGCACTGTGAAGATCTGCAGGGGTGGAGTAGCAGACAAATCCTGAAATGGTTTGGGGAGCCCTGGGAGCCAATGGACCAGGTGACGTCAGGGAGCCTTTGTGTCAGGGAACTCATAGCATCTCCATTTTATCCCAACCACCATCAATTCCCACAATCATGAGTTCTTTCCCTAGCCAATTCAGAATTCCTTCCACTCCTTAAAAATCAGCACCATCTTGCCTTATTTGCCTTTCCTCCCATCTGGTCAAAACTCCAGAGGCAGATAACTTAACACCAAGAACTCTTAAATTCTATAAAAGATGAACAGGAGAGAAAGAAAAAGAGGAGAAAAGAGGAAGGAAAGGCTATAAACATTTTAGAGCTACATTTATATATAGGAAAAATGCCAGCATCTGTTTTGACACAGCTCTGGGAATGGCAGACTAATTTGCTAAACAGTTTTCTACCAGGAAGTGATGATACTTGAAATGTTAGATGAAAACAATGAAGCTGTGTTCCATTGCAACAGCTCCATTGCAACAGTGGAAAAAGACGAGCTATTACATACTGATGCTTTGATTTTGTGATGAGTACTGAGCACACAATATCTTATAATCTCTGAATTGAGATTTCTTAATTATACAAATACTGAAGTTTTATAGCACCTCATGATTTAAAACATTTATGATACGTTCCTAAAACACAACCACTTCATTTAAAAGCAAAAGTAACTACAACCCTTTGGGAATGTCTCATAAGGTCAACTTAGACCTGTGTCCTATTTCACCATGAGATAAATTTGGGAAAGTTTCCAGCTCTATGTTGTGTTGTGCCAAAGAGGCTTAAAATATCTCAACTTATTTTCTTATTTTTTAGCATTTTGATGATTCAATTTAAGACTTTAAATTCTGCCAAAACGGTTTGGCTCAATGGATAGAGCATCAGCCTACGGACTGAAAGGTCCCAGGTTCGATTCCGGTCAAGGGCATGTACCTTGGTTGTGGGCATATCCCCAGTAGGGGGTGTGCAAGAGGCAGCTGATCGATGATTTTCACTCATCGATGTTTCTAACTCTCTATCCCTCTCTCTTTCTCTGTAAAGAATCAATAAAATATATTTTAAAAAACTAAAAAAAGACTTTCAATTCTTTAGGAGAAAAATTATACAAAAGCTCCAATCTTTCTTTGGCATCACAAATACCAGCTCCAGGGCTCCGCACCACATTTCCACATGCTGCCTTATATCTATGGAAGACTTGGACCATAAATTGGAAAAACAAAATAATGTATTGGGTTCTTGAAAGGAGTTCAGAGGAAGGCACTGCATTTTTTGCCCAAAGAAAAACAGAACTGAAAGCCTGCATGCCAAGCATGAGGTAAAAAAAATATTTTTAAAAATCCTGATAGGATTTTTTATTCTGTTTGTTCCCCACCAGCCTCCCTCAGGGCGAGGGACAAAGGAAGCCTGCCTCAGTCAGGACATTTATTGCCACCCTTTCAGATTCTCTCCCCTGTCAGCTCCCTTCTTCTGACATCCTCTGTCTTCTTCAGTCGCAACTGTGCTTTATAGAAATTTCCTGAAGTCCCTCGCCCTCCTTATTCCACTCACTCAGCTGTTGCACTTTTGCAGAACCCCAGGCTTGGCTGGAGGCTGCTTTTTCATGTGCTTTCTGTCTGCACCTTGGAGGAAGAAAGTGCCTTCCCCCTGCCTGCCAGTGAGCAGTTCCAATGATATGCACCGTCTTCTCTCTTAGATACCCTGCTACCTGGTATGCTACCTGGTGAGTCCCTCCCTGTCCTTGAGAATTGCTGAATATCAGCTGTCATCTTCATAAACAGAATCAAATGTGGAGAGATACATCACAGTGCAAGAGTGATTGTCTTTGGGTAGGTAGGATTATGGATATAAATTTGACATTTTTTTTTACCTCTCTACATTTTCTGCATATTCCGTAATGAATATGCAATATATTTGTAATAAAATAAGAAATGGAACAGAGATCTGTCATTTTTCAAGGAATGTATTTTTCTCTCTATTAAAAAAATTTACTAGACAGTGTGACAACTACATCATAAGGTATATAAATGTCAAATCGCTATGCTGTACACCTATAACTAAAATAGTATTTTATGCCAACTATACTTCAATAAAAAATAAAACCAATTATGATTTCTCAGCCTATATTGTGGCAATATATTTTTTTTTATTTTCTTGAATAGTGCAAGGAATAAAAGGCGTAGATCATCTTCACTGACTTAAAAAATTCTTTGACAATCACATCTCCTTCCCAATACTTATTAAAATATGTTTAGACAGGGATCAGGAGTGTGTGTCTTCATTCTAGTGAGCAGAAAATTACTCTGCATTACTTTGCGCTGGTACCAAACTGTGTATATTTCATGGGACCCAGCCTTATCAGAGACCCATCTAAACACAGGTTGTCACATTGAAGAGATCATGTGGCTTCACAGTCTATGGGTATCTTGCTTGTAATTGGCATTGGTAGGTGACAAAGCACCATTGGTATTCTCCATTCCCCATTTGCCCAATTCTGTGGATTTGTCTTCTTTGGACCATGGAAGCTGGAAACCATTTGGAAGCAAGATGGGGTGAGGGAGGTCCCCGAAATAACCAACACTGATGATTGTTTAACTGATTCAAAGATAATGAGAGTTTGTGGACTCAGTCATGAGAACTGTGGAGTCTTACATTGTTATACCTCGTAGTGTACCTTTTAGTTAATTTCACGATTAAATTAAAGGTGATTAAAGGTTTAAAAAATGAGTTTCTACCACAATTATAATTTTATGATTTACTAGTATAATCAGTACTAGTAAAAATACAAACTGTGACTAGGGGAATTTATTTTTAACCCTGTCATTCCTTTAAATGACAAGTAACTTGATGCTCATCAAGATTTTTTTAATATATATTGAACTAAATCATGTTCCACCTGTTTCTTCTTTTCCCAGTGCACCCACTGACCACTTTGCTCCCACCTCTCCCCTGTCCTCTTGAGTGTCTACTCCCTACTCACCTCTTTGTTAAATAGTTTACCAATCGCCAGTAACAACCCACCCTCCGGATGTGACAACCAAAACTGTCTCCGGACATTGCAGAATCACCCCTGGTTGAGAACCACAGATAGAGATGAGCCCTTATGGTTTCTGTGTGGTGATTCTGTGATTCTTTCAGTTGTTACAATTTTAAGAGCCGTTAATCCCCCAAATCAGGCTTGTCATGCCCTGGTTCTCACCAGGGTTAGCAGGGATGAGGTGAGAGCTTCAGATATCTCCACATGGTAATTCATGCAGAACAAATTGAGAGGGAAGCAATTTCAGATTTTATCTTCATATCTATGTGAAAAAATAATAGATCAAGTATAGTCTAAAAAAGTACACCTAGAATATATATTAAGAACAATTTCCTTTTGTATTAAACATTTCCAGGGCTACAGTAGGTACATTGGATCATTTATGCTGTTCTCCACAAGCTGGGCTCAAGGAGTTACTTTAAATGCAAAATTCTGTTATATATTTCAAATAGGTCCAGATGGAAATTTTTAATTATATTTCTAATTTTACTTTATTTAGAACAAATGAAGGAGAGTCTGAGAAGAGGATTCAGACATGAGAGCATCATGTGATACCTTCACATTTTCAGAATATAGATCTCTACAATTGCAAAGGGCGTTTCAGGAAAATAAGATCCAAGAAGCAAATTGTGTCCAGACACACTTCATCTAGCATGCCTACTGAACTGAGAAAAATGTACACTACTAGTATTACTGGAATTCTTCAAAAGTTCAACATTTCATAACTTGCAGCTTGGGGTGTTTTGTTTTTGTTTGTTTGTTTGTTTGTTTAGTTTTTACCTTTATATTAAGACTTCCCAATCAACTAAGAATTTGAGCACTTACATTTTATTTGCACATGTTATAGTTGACCCTGGAACAACACAGGGATTAGAGGAACCATCCCCAGAATCAAAAGTTTTATGAAATTTGTTTCCCTAAAAATGTAACTGCTAATAGCCTCCTGCTGACCAAAAAATTTGCTAATAACATAAACAGTGAACATTAAGACATATTCTGTATGTTATATGCATTATATACTGTGTTTTTATAATAAGCTACTGAAAAGAAAATGCTAAGAAATCCTAAGAAATAGCAAATACATTTGCAATGTTTGTTTTAAAAATTTGCATATAAGTCAAACCACATCATCAAGCTCATGTTGTTCAAGGCTCAACTATATATATACACACAATAGTTACAATGGAGTCATGAATCACTTAATAGAGTGGTTGTCTTGAGCCAGACATCTACTAACTGTGTTCAAGTTAACTGATAGTCAGTGGTTCCTTTGAGATAAGCTTCAGGTATGTTAATTACCTTGATTGTGCTGATAGTTTCACAATGCATGCATGTGTCCAAACTCATCAAAATGTCTACATTAAATATATATTGTTTTTTGGTAAATAAATTATTCCTCAATAAAGCTGTTTAAAAAATAAAAAGAAAAATATTTTTATGCAAAGAAGAATGAAATAAGGTGCACTGGAGAAAGAGTTAGTAAAATGTATTTAGCGTTCCTTATTATCTTCAAAAGGGACATTCACTGGTGGACCGTTATTGTCACACACTTTAGGAGAATCCTACAATGGTCCAAATTGTGCATTTCATCTGCAGACGATGTAGTTTTAGTAGTGAATCTAGATGTTCAGAAGGACAGTTTAAATGTATTTTCCTGCAAAGTGCTGAAGTTCAAGTCTGATGTTGACCTACAGTTATGGTACAGGGGAGAAATAATCAACTTTAGGAGAAAAAAAAACCAAAAAACAAAAAAACCTCACAAATAAAAATATTAACTTTAGGTAAAGGTAAGAAGGACAACTTTTGAAAACATGTGAAGCAGTTTGAAATTCATTTCAGAAAAAAAAAAAATTGTATGATAGTTTTCCTTTGGCCAGCCACCGTGTCTGTGGCAGCTGTCACCCACATGTGCTTGATTTTCCTGCCTCTATGGATTTGCCTAATGAGGAACAGTAACAAATCTCATTTCTATTGGAATTGCATTGACATTCCTGCTCTAGAACAAGCACTACAGGCTGTGGGATTTCTTTCTTTAATTCTTTCTTTCTTTCTTCCTTTCTTTGTCTGTTGGTGTTTGGAAGATGCAAAAATTCTGAAGGAGCCATCAGACCTCTCTGCATCGCATCTCCAATGGAGCATAACGTTGGGTTATATTGATCCTTTTTCTATTCCTGAGATCAAAGGGAGTCTTAAGAGCCATTTTTTTTTTCAAGTATGTCCCATAGCGCCTACTTATAATTGGAGCTGATAACATCCCAGTGAAATGACAAATCATCATCTTACACAAGGTATTAGCAAATTTGCATAGGAAGTTAAATTACCTATATTTACAGAACAGAAAGCTAGATTTTGCAGATTCCAGCTCTCCCATGGTTTGAATCTTTAACATTGAGTCATTTTGAGGTTTTTGTTTTTGTTTTTTGTTTTTTATGTTATAGGATTAAATGGCTAGGAGATGAAAAAGAAATGGAACACATTTAACTCCTGGCCCCTGGTTACTGGTTAAATTAGGAGACATGGAATGCAGCTTCTTGCCTGACCTACACTTTAGTTTAAGAAGTGCTGTAGACTGCTTCCCTGTCACTAGCAATGTAAAATAGATTTTATGCTACCTTTCTCCTTTCTGATCGGAAAGTGTTTTTGACTGGCTAGTGTTCTCAGCATAATAAAATATGTTTATCTGAATTAGATCTAATATTAACTTTTATCATGGGTAATAAGCTTGATTTTTCTCAATGACAGGACTAATATAATCTTTAGAAAAGACTATATGAGGTGATTTTTTTCCCTAGGAACTGTACAATTGGTGTCAGGCACTGAATTAGGTGTTTATGATGCTCTAAGTCACTTTGCTATGGGAATTATATTTGCAATAGAGAACAGGTCTTCATTCCCGATGCTTCTGACACCGAATTTCTGATGATAACCTATATTAAAATTGACTAACACCTTGTTCCATCTGTTGAGAGATATGTATAATTCATCTTTAATATAAGTCCATTTTTAAAAGAGTCTGAAAGACTGTCATTTTAAAAATCACTGCCAACACTTCCGCCTTGCAGACAAGCAATCAGACAGGGATAATATATCTCATCCATTGATTCTCAAAATCCAAAACAGAAGAGAAGCAAAAACAAAAGCACTATTTTGTCTTTGGTTTTGTAGTTTTGAAATAAAAATGAAATATATTGGTTCAGTATTTATTGAGCTACAAACCATCCTTAAATTAATTGCAAATCAATTATTATTATTAGAAATCCATAGGGGCAGACAGCAGAAATAAATTCCCAAATGATTCCTGGTCTGCAAGTACTTATTCCTACCTGGTAACGCCCAGTGTAATATTTGGTATTACCTTTTGTTCATTTCTCAGGTCAAGGTAAGTATGTTCTCTCTTTTCACAACCACTGTTCAGAGACCAAGGGATTCAGAATGTTATAGACAAGTGGTCGGCAAACTGCGGCTCGTAAACCACATGCAGCTCTTTGGTCCCTTGAGTGTGGCTCTTCCACAAAATACCATGGCCTGGGCAAGTCTATTTTGAAGAAGTGGCGTTAGAAAAAGTTTAAGTTTAAAAAATTTGGCTCTCAAAAGAAATTTCAATTGTACTGTTGATATTTGGCTCTGTTGACTAATGAATTTGCTGACCACTGTCATAGACAATCCACTGGTTGGTAATCAAATGTTGGCTGTGTCTCATCAGCAGAAATCAAGAGGGATGAATGGACGCACTGCACGTGACCAATGCAATCTCCTTAAAAAGAATAGCGAAGAGTCTGCAGGTGGTGTCACTTGAATACTCTACTTACAGAGGGATTTATTACTGGTGCCTTGAGATTTAAGCATGAGGGGAGAAAGACTGCTCTGAGGCAGACACAGTTCATTGTTACTGCTATATAGCCAGATCCCTCTACTGAGACAGAAGTGCTGAATTCGGGTATAAGCAATGGAGATAGTTCAAAAATGCATACAAAAGCAAAACAGAACAACCTCAAGGAGTATAATAGACGCACTGTGCTAAGGTGACTTGGTGGCCTTGGGGCAAAAGTGAGAAGGAAAAGGGTTTGACAGTGTGGGAGAAATGCTGGATATTCATTCTGAAAGCAAGCAAAATGTCCCAAAGGAGCATCTGGACATTGCACACTCAGACACAATCAAGGTTGCACCTTCAATGTGCATTAAAGAATGCTTACACAAAATGATTAGCATAGGATATTTAACATAGTGTTAAAATAAAATGTCCTTTGATCATCAGTTATACCCAAGTATCTCCCAGGTAGCCCCTGGGGACAGGGAATTCCCCAGCTGAGACTCAGTCCACGGTTTGAAGGTGGCCTGACCCACTAACCACCAGGGGCCATGCTCACTCACATAGGCTTTGCTTCCCAGGACTGTCACCATTTTGCAGGTAAACAAGGAAGTCAGGTCATCCTACCTGCACTCTGAGCAGTTGATCCTGGTCCAGACCCAGGTTCTACCCACACAGATCAGGAGTCCCCACTGGGACTCTCTATAACACTTGATTTGGGGGGGCCCAGGTCCCCATCTTTTTAGGTCACCTACCTCTCTGACGGTTTTCTACATTTGCTTCCTTCCTCTTGGGCATTATCCATGAGTCAGTAAGGCCAGACCCCTGGTTTATCCTAGACCCACGATCAGCAAACTGTGGCTCTTTGGCCCCCTGAGTGTGGCTCTTTCACAAAATACTATGGCCTGGGTGAGTCTATTTTGAAGTAAAGTTAGAATAAGTTTAAGTTTAAAAAATTGGGCTCTCAAAAGAAATTTCAATCATACTGTTGATATTTGGCTCTGTTGACTAATGAGTTTGCTGACCCCTGCATTAGGATAACTAAACTCTTCGAACAGACAATGCCAATTACTAGCGAGAATGTGGAGCCCCAGAAACTCTCATTCATGGCCGTGGGAATGACTTCACACAGGCACTTGGGAAGACAAGGGAGTAGATTTTTACAAAGCGACACATAGCTTTAACATACTGTACAGCAATCATGCTTATGAGTTTTTCTCAGCCGATTTTTAAATTTATCACCCACTAAAACTGGCACACATGTTTATGGCAGCTTTTTCCATAACCACTACAAATGGGAGCAGCCAAGATGGCCATCAGCAGTTGAAGCAGTCAGCACACTATCAAGCCACACCGAGGTGTAGATTGAGTCATCAGTGCAATCATATTAGATAGCCTTCGCCCTGACAGCGTTGAGGAACTAGCACAGGAGGTACCTGTGACCAAGTGCCTTTTGTTGGAATCACTTTTAGACAAGTCCCATCTTGATATTCTGGAAATGTGTTTGGCATGCTCTCAGGAACTCCACAGAGTGTTTGAGGTAGGGGAACGTGGGCGCTCCATGTTCCTCCTCCTAACACTCTGGGAGCTTGGTTCTCAGGGACCATGAGAGGTGTACTGACTCACAATGATGCTTCACACACGCACACCTCACCCCCACTTTCTATCCGACACAGGAGAGGGGCTGGTGGATTCTGGATCCTGGTATCATCAGGGAACCACGGGTAAAAGCAACCTGGTTGGAAGGAAGTTCCATTACAAAAGGAAATGACATAGGTAGAGTGAGGAGGTCATAAGCAAGCTCCCTAAGGCATTATTATCTCCAGTTTATAGATGGGGAAATGGAGGCTCAGAGGGAGTGAGCAACTTTCCCAAGGTGACACAGCTCAGGCAGGTCCCAAGTTAGTCCTCCAGCCCTTCTTCCAGGGGACTAGGAGGAGACTGGCCATCCAATCAGCCAATCTGTTTAAACAGCTAGTGGTTTAACTTCACGCTTGGGAAGAAATACAAATTTCACCACACACACACACAACACACACACACACACACACACACACACACACACACACACACACACACACACACTGTGAAGAACCTTAACTATTTGAAAAAAGATCTGCAGATGTAGTTGAAAATAATGCAAAATGTTGTCTTTGGGCGCCATCTAGGGGACAGGTCATGACGGGTTTCCATTTTCCTAAATACATATCAGAATTTCTTAAAGTGACTCCCTGTTTTGTATAAAATCTCATCACCAAAAAACTTAACCCAATATTGTTAAAATGATTAAGGGTAAGACTTTCATTCTTAATGCCAAATAAACATAATCAATAAGCTGTAGAAACTGTCTTTCTGCATAACGTCAATAAGAACAAGGGCATTTGCCTAGATCTTGATAATCTCAAAAACAGTATCATGCACCTTTTCTGTCTCTAGAATATTTCCTGGTAGTTTCCCCACTTCTGTCTGTCATATCAGATCAAGCTTGCATAACCCATACACAAAGGAGCAGAAACATCATAGCGTGTATCGGAGGAGAGAAATTAAATCTGTAGAAGAGGACCAGGGCCTCAGAGGGATGTAAGGCTTTGCCCACATGGTACCACAGCCCACTTGGAACCAGCCCTGCATTTGGGGGGTTTATGTCCCACGATGTCCCTCCAAATAGAAGCCTACACGTGCACATTCACAGTCTTTCTACAGTCATGCAACATCAGGGAGCCGAGACACACAACTGCCCCGGTGTCATTTCTGGCAAAATTTGTCCCCATCCATTTCACAGTGAATACTCACACTGATTTGTAAGCGATCGCACCGAAAAGTCCTCGCCCCATCTGTGTGTCCAGGATCACCCTGCCCGGTCCAACCCCTTTTGACCATGAAGAGGGCAAAGAGGCAGGAGAGCGATCACCTGCTGCAATTCTAGCTTATTTTCCTGTTGCCGCTATTAAACAAGGCTCACAGGAGAACACAGCCTGTGGATGTGGCCCTGGTTTTGGAATGGTAGCTGACTTATTTTACCAAGAAACTTCTTTCAAAGAAATTTCACAACTGTCTCACTTCCCCTTGAAAATACTGAAGGGGGGGGAGGAAATCAACCTACAGCTATGTTCTGAAATAAAGGCAGAATTGAGTGGCTCTTGTACACAATGAAGCCGTGCTCTTTTGTCCAAGTCATCCATCTGGAAAAATAGAAACATGATTTAAACCTTCTCCGCACCTCTCCCTCCACCTGTTAACCTCTGGAAGGTGAACTGAAGCTGGGAAAGGCGCTGCGGTAATGGCTATTGAATCAAGGGCCCTGGAGACAGGTGCGTGTACTGGAACCACACAGGGGAAGCGTGGCTTGCCATTGAAATGACCTTGCCACCACCACAGGCGCCTCTGAGAGTCAGACAATGCCCACACACCCAATGGTGCTTCTGTAGGAACAGCTGTGGGCGGGACAGTACCATAGCGGCAGCAGTATTCCTAAGAAATACTAACACATTTTAGATGCTTACTTTGTATCGGGAATAGATCTAAGCACTTTACTTGTGTTAACCCAGTGGTCTTCAAACTGTAGCTTGCAAGCCACATGCGGCTCTTTGGCCCCTTGAGTGTGGCTCTTCCACAAAATACCACGGCCTGGGCAAGTCTATTTTGAAGAAGTGGTGTTAGAAGAAGTTTAGTTTAAAGAATTGGGCTCTCAAAGGAAATTTCAATCGTTGTACTGTTGATCTTTGGCTCTGTTGACTAATGAGTTTGCTGACCACCACCTAATGGACCATCACCAACTTTCCTATGTGTTTAGGTGAAAACTCCTACCTGGTTTCTAATATTGACCAAGATGTAGTAATTTCCCCTGATGGTGGATGATGGGATACAGGCTTGCACAAAGTCTGCCTGAATTCTTGTCCGGGTGAGGCAAGCAGACCGGAAGCCCTGTGTATCATGAAGCTTCACCCCCGCTGTTACTTAACTAGAGCTAACCCAAAATGCTGTAGGAATCTTTTTAGGGGAAAAAAGAAAGAATTAGAAGTGCCACTGTATACATCATTAACTTTATGACTAATCACCAAAGGAGTACTGTGCATCGGGCCTGCTCCTGCTGTGGGAGTGAGGAGTGTGGGTGGCCTTTGCAGAGAAGCCAGACCCAGGGCGGCGGTGTGAGCAGAATGTGAGGCCATCAACACCCAGCAGGTCCCCACGCACTGTGAAGCCAGGCTTCTCCCACGCTATGTGCGTTTGGTGGGGGCGGGCGGCGGGGGAGATAAATGATGAGGATTGCATTTGTCCTTGGCAATATCTCAACAAAGATCTATTTTGGTTATATGGATCTGAAAAGTGAAATTTAAATGGGGGACTGCTCAGAAATTAACATGTAAGCCGTACACACAGAAGTACCATTATGCATGTTCTCCTCAATTTAGCATGATCTGAAAGGTACTGGGCAATCCCCTTTGCAGTAAACAGAGCGGGGATGACACTGGCTGTATCTGACAGTCTCCATGGGTCCCAGCTCACACTGCCCTCAGGAGACTCAGGAAGGTGCATGCTTGCTGTGAGCACTCTCCTTCTCCCTCTATTTCTCTGGGGGGCGGACAGCTCCACCAGGGATGCTGTGACCTACGTGGCCAAACTGCAAGTTAGGGGAAACAAAACCTTTCTGACCAAGCTCCTTTGCATTAATGTCTGACAGCAGATGGAAGCGATCCCTTCAGCAGCCTCCTCTCACCCTCAGAGCTGCTGAGACACTGTACGGAGCTAAACACTGAAGAGAGAATTCCCCCACTTTCTCCCCACCCCACCCCCAATGACAACAACAGAGAAAATGAAGGAACAACAGTCATATGCTGGACACTCTGTATTCCAGGTTCTGCATTTTAACATAGTGGAGAAGGTACAGCGTGTTAAGAAAACGATAACATTTAAACATGTTTTTCTTTCCCTTTCATTAAGTAGACATTTTAAGCCTTGATTACAGTTTGAGTGATTATAAGGGTAAATTAAATTTTGTGGAAGAACTAAAAAAATGCCAAAATAAGCAGAAATGAAAAGATTGGGGTTGGAGGGTAGGGCAGAGGGAGGAAAAAGAGACTAACTTTAATATATGTCCTTGCTCATATCTGTAAAACGAATGCACATTTCCCTAAATTCTGGAATTGTGATGCTAAAAAGGAACTGTGCTAAATAAATTACATGAGTAGAATTTTAAAATAAATTTCACATTTCTAGGATTACAAAAAAATTCCCTATAACCATCACCTTAAAATATTTTTTATCAGAAATACAGTTTTGGTAATTAAACATTTGATAAAGAAATGGAAACATAATCAGATATGCTATACATGTATAATTTTATTATACATTCCTTATGTTACATTTCATATAAGAATGATAAATTATGTTTATATTATTTTTTTAAATGCCAACATGAGTTCACAATCAAGCTGCCCAAGGAACTACAAAATATTTGTAGTCATTGTGCTATTTTTATGATTTTATTAATCTGAAATTTCTCAAAGACTTGAAATTTTATGAGTCCTTCATGGGGATTGTTTATATTTTTAAACTTTCTCATTATCTTATTTTTTACAATCTCAAAAGCACATATGTTTATGCAGTGATGGAATGCCTATTGCTCTGTAATACAGTGGAATTATGGGATACACACATCGTCCATTCCACCCTTAGCTTGCTCAGTTTTATTTGTTAGAAAATTGTCCCAGTTGTCCATAATTAATTGATATATCAATGAAATATTTTTATCACTTCCCAGATATGTTCTGAGCATTGAAAATGAAAAGTACATGCAAGCATGCACACACACACACACACACACACACACACACACACACACATTTTCCCTGCCTTCATGGAGCTTGCAGTCTAGAGGGACTTTTGAAGACTTAAAGTTGAATATAAAACTCCAAGTTCCTGTGGCATTTTAACTGCTTATCCTCTGCAGCAAACCAAACATGTACCTTCCACGTGAGATCTCTTCAGAAATCTCAGACTCCCCAGCACCTTCCTTCCAGTATTACGAGTGCATCCACAGATCACTAGCTTTAATATATGTTTTATTTTCTCTGAGACTTTATTAAAGTGCAAACCACAGCTGAATGCAGAATTGGCTACCGGAAATGAAGTCTGAGAAAACATTTGGCATGTGATAGTAAAGCAAGGACACATGTCAACAGTCTGTTATCCTTGTTCCTTCAGGAGAAGTCTCTGTGCTGAACTGCATCTTCCGTGACTGCCCTTCTTGTCCGTTAGGGGAAGCACTTGAACATTTGAAGAAGCATCCGCTTTGGTGCTCACTCATAGACCTTGTTTCTGATCTGCTGACTCACCTCTTGTGGGGAAGGCCTGCCCTGCTCTGGCTGGCCCTGCAGCCAAGTTCAGCTTCTCTGGCCCTGGGTCAGGTGTGTGTGCCAGCTCTGTGACAAAGGACCCAGAAACTCTGCAGGGTATGCTTGCCATCAATGTCCAAGGCAAAACTGGCCTGGATTTCAGGCCATCCTCTGGGGGTTCTAGCTCCTGCTTATGGGTCCTGACCTTCCCTTGGTCTCCCCACTGTATGCCCATCCTCCCTGCCTTCCTGCCTAGTGGACTCCACGCTCCAGCTTCATGGAAACTGCTTCACCTGCTCCCACAATCACCTGATTCCCTGCAACCAATTAGGTATATTTATCCCCTGGTGGTTCTGCTTCTCTAGTTGAATGGCTACAAGGACTATCTTTTAAATTTTTTTGTCATTTTTCAAATTTAATTTTGAAGTTATTTCCCTTCTTTATTAATTCGATTACAGGGTTATAAATTCAATAGTGTACATGAGACAAATATTACAACAGGGGTTGCCTGCAAAAAAAAGTGAATTTGGCGATTGGGTGGGGATAGGATGGGGGGCAGGGAATCTCTCCAAAGGGACAGGAGATAACTCAAAATTAGAAGCCCATCTCCTTCAAGCTCATTTTCACATCGAGAGTCACCTGGAATGCTATTCCAAATTACTCCATAACAAAACATCGAAGACAGGAAAAACCTAAGAAAAACAACTACTACAGAATCTGAAGCCATAAAAATGTCAGTCAATGGTGACTTGTATACAGTGTAGAATCATTAAAGAAAAACATTATATATTCAGAGTCCTGATTTTTAAACCAAATGAACTATATTTGACTGATGTTAAAACTGCCTTAGCTGCAATGGTTATATTTTGAGATACTTATATTATCAGAGGTTTAACATTACTAAAACATTAGTAAATTATTTTTAAAATCAACTAGTATTGGTGTTTTAGTTTTCAAACTAAAGTGCTTTTTTTTTTTTAGTAGATAGTTTGATTTGAGAAAGATAGAGTCTAAAATAAGCTCAGTTTTTATCATAGACTAAGAAAGTTCAAGTTTAGATGAAAGTGCCACTTCTATTTTGGCAGGGCTGGTTGCTCTTTTAGTACCACAGATCAGTTCACATACAAAAAAGTTCTGACAATTTATCACATACATGCAATTGAACTAACATATAACATCTATTTAGAGAGATAGATGTTTAGATGTGTGTGTGTGAGTTGAACAGAATACATGCATTTTCAGGCCATTTCATGTGCTTCCATTCAGAAGCACTACTGGTTTGTTCTTGGAGAAAGATTCTAAATATTCTTTATATATATTTTATTGATTTTTTACAGAGAGGAAAGGAGAGGAATAGAGAGCTAAAAACATCGATGAGAGAGAAACATCAACCAGCTGTCTTCTGCACACCCCTCACTGAGGATGTGCCTGCAACCAATGTACATGCCCTTGACCAGAATCAAACCTGGGACCTTTCAGTCTGCAGACACTATCCACTAAGCCAAACCAGTTTCAGCTAAATGTTCTTTTCTATAGACAAAACAGAACAGAAGGAAATACTCCAGACAATAAATTATAAGATTATTATAGATGATTAATTATAACTCAGCTCAATAAAGGGCATTAACTAGATAACTAGAACTAATACTAAAAGCTGGAATTATTATAATATAGCATAATGTTGATGAAATTCCCCGTTATATGGCAGTATAGAGAAAAATATCATTTTATATCTCAAATCCATTTATGTACAGAATATAGCAGTATAGCTATTTGGTGAATATATGTTACATTGAAAGTTAAATATCACAATTTCGATAAAATAATTTTGCATTTACTCTCCTTAAAATTGGTAACAGATTTATAAGACACAGAGCCTATTTATAGAGAGTAATTAGTAATTGCATATATTACACACGTATACACATTGTCAGTAAATATATATGCATACATTACACACATACACACACACACCCAACACACACTCACAACTATACATATTTAGGGCCAGACTATTTGAAACTTTGGGAATTAAAAATTTTGGAGAAAAAATTTGTCTGTTTCTGTGAAATAAACAGTAACTCAAGCTGCTAACCCAGTCCAGTTATAACTCTAATGGAATGTGAAGTGAGGGGAACAGCTAAAATTGTGGGAGAAAGCAAATTCAAATGAGGGGCTTCTTTAGAGGGACAGAACAGCAAGCCGGTCTTCTCCCTGCCTTCCTCTTTCCTCTGCAGAGAAAGTGTATCCATCTTCCCACCTCCAGACTTGAGGTGGGCGGAGAGGTGAAACTGGAAGACCCGTGTCTAGGATTTCAGCTCCTGGAGGAGAGACGACATCTGATCTCCAAGGACTCCACGCTGAGGGCTGTGTCGAACAGAACGTGGGTAGTGTAAGGCCACCCGAGGCCACATCAGTCATTTGAAAAAACTCCAGAAATTGTGAACTACTGCAGCTTTTAAAATGAGATCGAGGTCATTAAAAAGTAATCTTTGCTCAATATTTTAAAGAGCGATTTTGGATCATATTTTAAAGTAAAAATGCCTACTTAACTTTAAAACATTTCCTTTATAGTTTCTAAAGTTTGATTATACTATATAGTCTTTACTAAAAGTAAAATATTCTGTAAAGATATGACACTATTTTATAGATAGTACATATAATAATCACCAACAGAAGATAAATTTTAGCCCTGCCAATATTATGAGGACTTGACATTAGTCTTTCACAATGCATTCCATTGAAGTTTTGGAGAAAACTGTCTGTGTGTGTATGTGAGTGTGTGTGTGTGTGTGTGTGTGTGTGTGCGTGCCTACACGTGCATGTGTCCAGCATATTTAACTCTATCAATGAATAACTTATTATGGTTTTTTTTTTTTACAACTTTGTGACTCATATTTATTCAGGAAAAGAATTAGATATTGAAATATAGTGTTAATTTATTGTAGATACATTATAATCTTGTAAAGATTAATCTACAAAGTAACTTCATTAATAAACCTTGGATAAAAAAAAAATGCGTCACCTTCTAAATCAATGCAAACTATGAATGGTCATGAGTCACTTACATAGAAAATGACAGAAGGGAAGATAGGCAACCCTGCATTCCTTCTCCTTTCTGTCCTTCCCCATCAGCTAGCTGAGGGCAGAGTTCTGGGAGAAGGTATGTGTGCCAAGAAGTGAAATATAAAGAGTTGAGCTGCTTTTGTGCATCATTTCCACTACTTTGTAAGAATGAAACACATATGCGTGTATAAGCTATGAACTAGAAATGGTGTAAAATAGGGGGTCATGCATATGAGTTCAATGTTCTTAAGTTTATTTGCCTTTTATCTGGTGTTGCACATTGTAAAGATGAATGGTAACATTCTAATTATGAAAATGTTTTCTTTACGTAGAACAACATTAAATAGCAAGTGTGTGACTAGTCAAGAGAGGGTCCACGAAGACAGGTCAAACTTCCTGGCTCGGTCCTTGCAGTGGGATTTCTTCCTCCTCTAAGGGGCCCTGCGTTAGAATTCTGCACCAGGTCCTCCACATATGGGAGCGCTCTCTCTCTCTCTCTCTCTCTCTCTCTCTCTCTCTCTCTCTCTCTCTCTCTCTCTCTCTCTCTCTCTCTCTCTCTGCCACGTTTACTGAGGTTCCAGAGAGGACACTGGGGTGGCAGACAGGCCAGCAACAGACTTTTCAGGCGCTGCAGCTCGTTCCCTGACTACCCTTCCTGACCCCACCACGCTGGCAACCCTCTCCAGGCTCCCTGTGCCAGCTTGCTGGGGCCAACTCGCTCAGACTCACACCACTGCCCCCCCTGCCCTGTGTACTGCTTCTCCAACAAAGGGGCTAAAGAGTATTTTCAAAGTATTGCCAAGAAAATAGAGCTCTTCTTTCTTGGCTGTGGAGCCATGCCAGCCACACAAATATTAAATCTTTTCCTCGGGAGAAAGTAATCCATCCCCTCAAAGGTCTGGAAGATGCTGAGATCCTGCAGCGATGCTCCTGTGTGGATCACACGATCTGCAAGGACCAGCTGGTTACTTCTCAGGCGGTCTCTGTGCCATCACTTTCCTGATGGCTCTACATGTCCTTTTTATTTCTGGTGCAAGTGGGAGCTTATTATAGAAGCCACAAGCTTAGCAAAGAAAACTGAGAAATGACAATAGACTCCATTACCCAGATTTTTAAAACTAAGATTAATCCATCTATCTACTGCCCCAAATGCATTTTATCCCACAGTTTTTTCAAGTGGAGTTTTTATCTTTTATACTGATTTATGGGTGCTCTTTTATTTAAAAAAAAATGTTTTTATTGACTTTTGAGAGATAGGAAGGGAGAGGAGGAGAGAGAAAAACATTGATCAGCTGCCTCCTGCATGCCCCCTGCTGGGAATCAAGCACACAACTTGGGCATGTGTCCTGACCAGGAATCGAACTGGTGAAGTCTTGCTGTATGGGATAAAGTGCAACCACTGAGCCATACCAGCCAGGGCTATTGGTGCTTTTTTAATATCAAGGTTAGTAAACCTTTGTAAATGATATACTGCATATGTTTTCTCCCAATCTGTGTTTTGTTCTTATTTTTTGGTGTCTTTCATCATATATATATATATATATATATATATATATATATATATATATATATATTTTAATCTTATGTAACTTTTGAATAATTTTTTAGTTGTATCTTTAGAACGCTAATCTATTTGGAATTTATTGTTTAATATGATGGGTGAGATAGGGATCGAAGTGTATCTATAAAATGGGTAACACATTGCTTCTAACTTAGTACTGGATTATCTTTCTCTCCTCCACTATTTTAAATGTTGTATTTACTATAAACCCAATTCTCATGAATATGAGCATCTTCTTTTGTCTATCTTCTTCACTAGACTGTGTGCTCTTCCTGTGCTGATATATCACATTGTAACTCTTTGGCCTGCATTTCCTTCTGTTTTAGTTAATGTTTGGGTTATCTCATTGTTCATGTGCTCCTTCTGTTATTTCTGCTCTATCTTTCTGTTATTTGGATGTTGGGCCTCCTGGACTAATCACTGAATGTTACCGTCTTTCTCTTCTCACAGCTATCTCTTGGTCCTTCTGCTCTACTTTCTCTGAGATCTTTCTCCACTTGATTTTCTGAAACTTCTTTCATGTCTTCTATTATGGCTTAAAATGATTTCCTTTGTCTTTCCTAAGTGTTTCTTTTTATAATATCTTTCCCTTTTTTTTCAATATAATCTCTTAATCTGAGGATTTTTATGGCACATTTTTATTGCAATTTCTTCTCTCTTTAAAATTTTCATTTATTTATAAATTATGTTTCTCTTGTTTTGGTTTCTCTTTCCATGTTAAATATTTTCTTTGGGAGTTCGGCCATCTTTACCTGGTTATTCTTGTTTAACATGGTGGGGATTAAATGTTTATTTTAATCACTCTGGGCACATGCATGGAACTTTCTTGACTTTGGGCTTCACTTGAATATTATTTTAAGAATGTTTCTAAGGACCCTTGGTCTGGTCATGTACACCTGAAAAATGTTTTTTCAGCCTCCCATCGGGAGAGTAAAGGAAGGTTCTCAGCATTTAGCGTTAGAAATGGGCCTGACCTTCTTACTTGCAGTAAAGTAGACATGCTGCCGGCTCTACGGGGCAGTGCCACCTCAGAGACTCACACTGAGCCCCAAGGAAGGCCCCACGTGCAGTGTAGTTCTCCCCTGCAGTTATCTTGAAATCAGTAGTATTTTTTGAACAAGAGGCATGCATTTTAATTCTAATTTTGCTCTGGGCCCCACAAATCACGTGTCTAGTCCTGGGTGCCCGCACCCTCATGTCTGCAGATCCAAGGACAAGCAAACCCCCCGGTTTTGCCCCCTCCAGTTTTCTCTGAGTGGGAGAAGGTCATCTGCCATCAACATACAATCCAGGTGGGGATCTCGATCTACCTGTTTCTAAACCAGACTTCGAAAAATTCTCCACACCATCACCTTTCACTCTCCTTCTCGCTCCCTCCTAAACTAGCTGTGCCTAAGTCTAGCTTTTCATAGCTGCTAGCTGATTTTTCTCTGCCACCCCTGTATGTGGCTGGCCGCCCAAACCGAGGCTTCCTGTTGATGAGCAATCTTTTACTTCTCCGACAAACAGGTTGCTCTTCATCAACAATGTGGTAGGGCCCTCCCTGTGAATGTGAAACTTCACTGTCCACTGTGCATTAGCACCCCTAAGGAACTCTTTAAAGATCCATTCAGATATCTGATCCCCCTTACTCTTTACTACCCTCCACCCACTTTCCCTCTGGTAACCACCATACTGTTGTCTATGAGTTTTTGTCTGTCATGCTATTTGTTGCTTTCAGGTTTATATATCATATCGGAATGAAATCATATGGTTCCTGACTTTTTCTGTATGACTTACTTTGCTTAGCATGATATTCTCAAGATCTATCCATGTCACAAATGGCAGTATTTCATCCTTTCTTATGGCTGAGTAGTATTCCATAGTATACACATATCACATCTTCTTTATTCAATCACGTATTGAATGATAATTTGGTTGTTTTCATGTCTTGTGCATCCTGAATAATGCTACGATGAACATAGGGGGTACATATGTTTTTGCAAATAAATGATTTCAATTTTTTCAAGTAGATACCCAGAAGAGGTATTGCTGGGTTGTATGGTAACTCTATTCTTACTTTTTTTTAAAGGAACCTCTATACTATTTTCCTCAGTGACTTTACCAGTTTATATTCCCACCAACAGTGAATGAGGGTTCCTTTTTCCCCACAACCTCTCCAATATTTGTTATTACTTGTCTTATTGATGATAGCCCTTCTAACGGATGTGAGGTGGTATCTCATTATCTTTTGATGAAGAATCATTTCCACTGTTATATGCACCAGATACACTCTTGTATGAACCACTACAGATATGCACAATAATATTAATATTTTACTTTTTGTAATGAAAGGGCTTAATCAACAGTCAATAGAGACCTGGTAAATGCCTGGTTGAACCCCCACAGAATAAAATAATATTGAGACATTTAAAAGCATAAGCTCTACATGGAGGAAGTAGATATACTGTTGAAGTGGAAAAGCAAGGCAGACAGTGAACACAGAAAAAAACCAAGCCAGCCGAAACCGGTTTGGCTCAGTGGATAGAGCGTCGGCTTGGGGACTGAAGGGTCCCGGGTTCAATTCTGGTCAAGGGCATGTACCTTGGTTGCGGGCATATCCCCAGTAGGCGGTGTGCAAGAGGCAGCTGATTGATGACTCTCCCTCATCGATGTTTCTAACTCTCTATCTCTCTCCCTTCCTCTCTGTACAAAATCAATAAAATATATTAAAAAAAAAAAACACAAAAAACCAAGCCATACTTAGAGAAAGGGAGTTACATTTTACTAAGTGCAGGGCCAGAGAAAAATGTGCCATTTCAAATTCTGTCTCCCCCCCTCCGCCCCTCCTTCCCGCTGGAGGAAACCTTTTCTATTTATACTTTTCCTAGCTCTTTTGTCTCTCAAATTTGAAATGAGACTTCTGGGCCTTCTGAGAAAGAAGGCCTACGTGCTGGGAAGGGGCCATGAGACCATATCTCAAGGCCTGGCCTGGAGTCAGCACTGACAACTCTGCCTGGGCATAGTCCACGGCCTCTCTGGAATGGGTGTAGTCTTATATTCCTTATTATTTAAGCAAGCAAGCATTTACAGAAGCCAAAATAGCAGGGTTAAAATTTCAAACAGCAGTTTTTATGTAAGATGGATGCTTCACCATGACTTATATTTGTACCTTTGGCGTTTTATTTGTTTATTTTCTATTAATCATCAGTAGAAAATTCTCACCTTTATTTTTAGCACTTTATATATTACGTCTGACATAATGCTTTTCTCCAATAATTTTTAAATGACATATTACTTTCAATAAGAGGTAACCTTCATCCTCATTCTCACTCTCACTTTCACACCTTTCCAGGAACCTGTCACACACTTTTTATTCAATGACATCATGCATCTTAAAAGAAAATAAATTAAAGTTCTATGGCATTATTTTATAAACATGAGTTTATTAAAAAGGAAATGTTTTCCTTATACTAATTTTCTAATAAGTAAAAACTACCAGAAGGAAAGGAGGGTGAGGACAAGTAGATCACAAAGGGGGAATAAATGGTAATGGGAGGAGACTTATTAATAACTTGGATTGAACACAATATAATATATAGATGACATATTATAGGATTGTACACTTGAAGCCTATATAATTTTATAACCAATATAACTCCAATAAATTTAATAAAAGTATTTTTTTAAAAACAAAACACAGAGCCCACTACAAGTACTATGTTGAAATGAAAGAATTACAGAATATTTGCAGATACTGAAAAGAGTTGTAATGTAGTTCAGAAAGACAACAGAACCACAGAAGCTGAACACCAATAAAATATTTATATGGAAATTTAAGCCAAGAATGAAGGCCAAGTCACAAGCCTGTAAATTAATTATTAATTGTCAAATTAACCCTAGGGACAGTCTGAGTTCAGAGGACGGTGGTTGGGTTATATTTTTATGGTGACTTAAACTACCCCCAAATTTATAAACTTAACACAACAGTGGTGCTGTTACACCTCACAACGGAGTGGGCCAGGGGTTCAGGCAGGGGTGCAGCCAGGCAATACTCCCTCCCTTAGGACCATCACCAGGTGCCCAGCTGGCCCCGGCCTTGTCTGCAGGCTTCCGGAAGGGCACTGCACTGACCTAGCACCTTGCTGCCCCGTGGTTAGCCTCTTTCCCCGCATCACGTGGTCCTGATCCTGTATGTGGTTTGGGCTTCTCACGGCAGGATTCTCTCATTTCTTTCCCGACAAGCTGACTGGTAAGAGTGAGGGGAAAGGAAGTGGATCCTCTTGTGGTCCGGATCTGGTAACTCTCACAGGGTTCCCTCAGCAATATTCAGTAGGTCACAGAACCCACACACGTGCAGAGAAGAAACAGGACTCTCCTTCCTCCTCCGCAGTGCTCAAGGTGAGGAGCGGGTCAAGGCATGCCTGGCTACGTTTAATTCGCCATGGAGGAAAATTTCAACTTGAACCAAAAAGGTCAGGAGAAGCCACACAGGGAAAGATGGTCTGAAAGGGTATGGAGCATTTGAAAAAGGAGAGTGAGGATTAAGGCCACACATGTCCAACAACATCTACATTTAAACACTAACAGGGGGAGCAAGGCTTTCAAACTGCTTAGCAAGACAAGAATTCCACTTCAACTTGTTTTGCTTTAACAACAAGAGTGACAGTGGGAATTAGCCTCAACCTGGGCAAATCACTCCTTCCAGTTCATAAACAGGCTAACTCAGCCGGAGACATGCTTTTCTGTTGCATGAAGTCGGCTTATTTGAAGAAAGGTGAGTTTGAGCTTACGGATATTATAGGACTAATTGGGGAGGGTCGGTCCTCTCTCACTGACTCTCTGCAGGTGATGGGAAGGCTCACAGTCAGTGCTGCGATGGATGCGGCTGGGCACTTTGGGTTCAGTAAGTGGGCCAAGGCCCTGAGGGGGTGGTCCTGTTAGACCTATAGTCCTTCCAGTCCCTCATAGGCTTGTCAGAAAGGCTCAGTCCTTATAACCATCATTTCTGGCTGAGAAGAGGCTGTCTTAGATTTGTAGATTATAGGTCAACAGATTAATATTCTAGATTAATATTCACATTGTGTGTGTATGTGAGAGAGAGAGAGAGAGAGAGAGAGAGAGAGAGAGAGAACTCCACGTAACACACAGAGCCTAATTGCCTACTTTGAACACCACCTGGCACTTGGTAGACATTGAATATTGGTTAATGAACTGTATTACTCATATTCTCTCAACACCAATTTAAATAACATATATTCTTTCTCCTGGGTTTGCCTATATACTATTAAACGAGAAACAGGAGACTCTCTTAGTAACACCTACCAATTAAAACTTAAGCACTCCTGCCTGAAGTGAGCACAGCTCTGGTTTAGCATGCCAAGTTTGAAAATGTGTATATCACATTTTCTTTTAACCTTAACCCTCTATTTTTTGGACACATATATTTTGAATTTTTTAATATGAAATTTGACATCCCAAAACAAAGTAGGAGAAAATACAACTCATTAGAAATGCTTTTAGAAAAACAATAACATCTTTTTCTTTTTTAATTGATTTCAGGGAGGGAGTGGGGAGAGAGATGGAAACTTCAATGTTGATTGGCTGCCCCCAATTGAGGATCAAGCATGCAGCACAGGCATGTGCCCTTGACTGGAATCGAACCAGGGACCCTTCTGGAGACCAACGCCCTATCCACTGAGCCAAACCAGCCAGGGCAAACCCTACAAATTTTAATGTTAGAGCATCCCGGGAAACCATCAGATCTTATTAGAGTTTTATGTAACAATGGAGATTCTTGCCAAAACCGGTTTGGCTCAGTGGATAGAGCATTGGCTTGTGGACTGAAAGGTCCCGGGTTCAATTCCGGTCAAGGGCATGTACTTTTTTGCGGGCATATCCCCAGTAGGGGTTGTGCAAGAGGCAGCTGATCCATGACTCACTCTCATCGATGTCTCTCACTCTCTATCCCTCTATCTTCCTCTCTGTAAAAAATCAATAAAAAAATATTAAAACAAAACAAAACAAAAAAACCAATGGAGATTCTTCCTCTCTGTAAAGCCCTAGGGTTTAGTTGTTGTTGTTTTTTTATTTGGTAGTGAGCAGTGCAAATTCCAAGCTCCAGCCTTGCTGAGTAAATAGCATCCTAAACTGCTCCAGTCCGAAGCAGGCCCACGGCTCTGCATGGGTTACAGGAGGGATTTTCATAAGTTTTTGTTTCCAGAGCTCTGGGCGGCTCCTCAAATCTGCTGGGCTCAGGAAGCAAAAGGGAAAGAAAAACAGATACAATACATTAGGGCCTTGGGACTCTCCGGACTCCACCGTTAATCCTTCAGGGACTGGAGGGGAGGCTGCGTGGGACTGGTCCTCAGAGCAGAGAAAGATGAGCCCAGGATGCAGGCCGCTGGATGCGCCTTCCCCAGCGCAGACCTAAGTCTCCCTCGTGCCCCACAGGTGCGGGGAGCAGAGCGGT
The DNA here is from genome assembly GCF_014108245.1 of Pipistrellus kuhlii. Taxonomy (NCBI): domain Eukaryota; kingdom Metazoa; phylum Chordata; class Mammalia; order Chiroptera; family Vespertilionidae; genus Pipistrellus; species Pipistrellus kuhlii. The sequence goes on along the minus strand of NW_023425540.1, from coordinate 9,774,045 downwards.
GTCCTCACACTCCCATCTGCCCCATCGATGTAAACAGTGAACCTACTTCAAATGAAGAGCAAACAGTCTGCAGACATCATATGCAATATATTACACTATACTATATATATATATTACACCTATGTATACAGGCATTTATACATGTGTATATGTATTAATACATATATAATTTCAACCTCTCCCCCAGGGGATGGGTCGGACATCCGCTGCCCCTCCCAGACCTGCCAGATCCCCAGGGTGGAGGCGGGCGAGGCTGCCCTGGGCAGTGGCCACCGCACATCCCTCCGGGCGGGCGCGCCTGCGGCAATCTGGCTGCGGCCCGTGAGCAGCGTGATGGATGGAGGCCCTGGGCGGCGGGGCGGGCCTGGAGAGAGTCCCGGGGAGGAGGGCAGGGCACTGGGCAGGGCACTGGGCAGGGCACCGGGCCGGCCCCTCCCACTCCGCCTTTCCTGGCGCTTCCTGTCCCCCAGACAGGCACTGGGCGCTGGGCCGCGGAGTGTGTGCAGGTGCTCCAGGCACCCAGGGCAGGGCGGCGAGGGACCTGCCTCTGCGAGGACCGAGGGAGCCCGGGCACCATGCGCGCTCCCCGCGGCCCGCGGGGGCCCGCGGCGCAGCCCCAGCCTCTGCTGCTCCTGTGCCTGCTGGCGGCGGGGCGCCCCGGCTCCGCGGATGACCGTCCCCCAGGTGCGGGGTGCCGGGCCGGAGGGCGGGGCGCAGGGAGGGTGCGGGGTGGGGGGTCTGCAGGGCCCGCGCGCACCCCAGGCTCCGGCTCCGGCTCCGTGCGGGAAGGGGCGAGGATGCGGGAGAGGCCGGTGAGCAGTGACGGTGGCGCCTTCCATTGGCCAGGCTCCGGTTATCCAGGCTGGCCGAGGGGCTGGGGCGGGCAGGGGACCTCCTCTGCAGGGCCTGCATCTGGAACCCACAGCGCCTGGGAGTGGGGCAGGAGGGTATTGTCTCCATGTTTCGGAGAAGAGGGTGGTAGGGTGTGCGGGGGGCGAGGGGGCAGGCACAGGCAGGGACTGGCTTCTGGGAAAGTGCTCTGTGTATTCAAGAAGCTATTCACCGAGGGCTTAAACAGCACCTACTTTATTCCAGCGGGCAGGTTGGCTTTGAGGGTGTGAAACAGCAATGCAGCAACAAGCAAACAATCAAACAAAGCCTTACAACTCATTGTAAGGCTCCACCCTGGGGATCTGGCAGGTCTGGGAGGGGCAGCGGATGTCCGACCCATCCCCTGGAGGAGAGGTTGAAATTATATACGTACATATACACATGTATAAATGCCTGTATACATAGGTGTAATATATATAGTATAGTGTAATATATTGCATATGATGTCTGCAGACTGTTTGCTCTTCATTTGAAGTAGGTTCACTGTTTACATCGATGGGGCAGAGAGAGGGAGGGAGGGAGGGAGAAAGGGAGGGAGGGAGAAAGGGAGGGAGGGAGGGAGGGAGAGAGAGAGAGAGAGAGAGAGAGAGAGAGAGAGAGAGAGAGAGAGAGAGAGAGAGAGAGAATTCTGTTTTTACACCATGGTCTTTGACAGTGAAGTTTTGTTAAAAACAAATTGAAAGAGGTATTCGTGGGCAAAATATTACAAAAGCAATGCCAAATTTGCCATCTTCAGCTTCACCTGTTTAGAATTCCTTTTTAGTGGAAAACTTTCCACCTAACCTGTTTTCTAACGCCCACTCACTCCTGTGTCAGCAGCCACTTAGGGTAACAGGCCGCCTCTCAAGCCGGCAAATACTGCCCATCAGTTAGCTAAAACTGGAATATTATGCTACACAGGGTTTTCAGCTTTTCGTAGGAATTAATTTTCTATGGGCCTATAGATTTTTCGCCAGATACCATGAAGGCGGAAAGGTAATCAAAGGACATGATTATTAATTTAAAAAAAAAATAAATGTCCTTTCAAAGTTGATGGCCTAGTTGTTCACAGCTTGGACACGTTTTGGCTGCTTCAGTTTCTTCATGTCCTCGCCTCACATCTCTTTTCCATTCACACCGAGTACAAAGGACTGGCCAGGCCATTCCGTCTCTTCCCCCCCCACCCCCCAGGCTTTCCTTGGTTCCCCATCTCTGCATCAGCCTTCATTCACCCCAGATCATGGGTTACTCCTGGAACTTGGCTGTTGGATATGGCTGTTCCTTGGAATTTCCAGGGAATTAAAAAGTGCTCCCTGGATCTTGCCCTCAGAAATTCTAATTCAGCCCTAGCCAGTTTGGCTCAGTGGTAGAGTCTCAGCCTACAGACTGAAGGGCCCCTCCCATGTTCATTCTGGCTGGATCCTGAGGCAACCAATAGATGTGTCTCTCTCCCATCAATGTTTCTCTCTCTGTGTGTCTCTCCACCTCCTTTCCACTCTCTCTAAAAATCAATGGGAAAATATCCTCATGTGAGGATTAACAAAATAATAATAATATTAATCAAAAAACAAAAATTCTGGTTCAGATGGCCTGGGGTTCAGCCTGGACATCTGGAGTTTTTCAATTCCTCCGTGTATTTGTAATCATGTGACCCTGAGCAGGTTGGAAACCTAGACTTTAAAGGGATATGTCATCCTCAAGAGTGCACTGCTGGGCAGTTAGTTATTCTGTTGGCACCAAGGGGCCCAGGTTTAATCTGACATGCAGAGGAGACTTCTAAAGAGAAACTAAAAGGCAAAAAACAACCCTGGAATGCATCAGCAAAAAAAGTGTATGCATGTATGGCAATTGTCTGTGTATTAGTGTCACTGTTGCCCTTTCAGCTTCTCTTAAGGCAAAATTATGCCATAGAAAAGGCATGGGGTTAAAATCTAATTTTAAGGAAGAATTAGAAGTTGTCAGACAACTTCATCTTGTTTTTTAGATTCTGCATTGACCTCCGTGAGACTCCATTTCCTGATTGCTAAAAAACAGTGTGAAGTTTCCTGCCATTTTTTTAAATTGAGATGCTTTGAACTACTTACATATTGGTGTTCTATAAGCCAAAGGCTTTTGACCAAATTTTAATGTTAAAAATGGTTATACTTTTTCCTATTAATTGTAGAACAACTGTGTGTCTTGCATAGGCATTGCATTATGCAGTTTATATACCTAGCATTGTCTATAAATGTTATTGCCCAAAATATTCCATTTCAATCTAATTAAAGAAGTTCTAGATTTAAGGCTATATGGCTATGACAAATAAATGTGCAATCCCTGATTTAATCTTAAAAGTTAAACATTTTGATATCAAATATGAGAATTTTATTACAGATATATTACATCAGCATAGTTTTTAATTTATAATGTTAATTATTATAGATAAGAGATAAAATGTCCTTTTACTTAAGAAATATATGGGGGTGGGGATGGGAGACATCTGACTGTGTTAGCTTTTATTGACTCTGACTCTGAGATGAGGAAATTGGAACTTAGTGAGGTTAAATCATTGCCAAAGCACCTTAGTTAATTAAGTAGTAGAGCAGGAAACTTAGCATTGTTCAGCCAATTCCAAAGCTTGTTTTCCAAAGGCTTTACAGCAGCGACTCACAGGTTGAGAACTGCTAGCAGGGTTGCCTAAGACCATCGGAAAACACATATTTACAATAGGATTCATTAACAGTAGCAAAATGAGTTATGAAGTAGCAACGAAAATAATTTTATGGTTGGGGGGTCACCACTACATGAGGAACTGTATTAAAGGGTCGAGGCATTAGAAAGGTTGAGAACCACTGGTCTATATCTACATAGAAAACTTTACCAGTTTTTAACCTTTCAAGGTGTTTAAAATGTTTAAAGGAACAGTTGAATTGGAATCATATCTTTAATAGGGCTGTATATGATGCATCAAAATTTTGACCTTAAATGTATCATAACATTTAAAATTATATTATATGAGCATTTTAAAAAAAAATCCTCACCCAAGGATATGTTTATTGATTTTTTAGAGAGAGGAAGTGAAAGAGAGGATGAGAGGGAAACTTCAATCTGTTGCCTCCCATACCCACCCCGACCACAGATCAAATTTGCAACCTGAACCTGGGTATGTGCCCTGATGGGGAATGGAATCTGCATCACAACCTTTTTTAAAGGTCTCTCCTCTTCCTGGTCTTCTGTCACACCTCCTATACTCCTCTTCCTTCTTTCCCAAATGTTTCCCTTCCTGCAGCCGCGAGGAGGGGAAATGCAGAAAGCATCCTCTGTTGTTGCACTCTAGGAGCCAACGGGGCCCAGATCAGGGAATTAGAGGCCTAGCCGGGTCAGGATGGTGTCAGGAGAGCAGCCTCAGTGCTGTGTTAAGGCCTGAGCACAGGAGGGTGGGTGCTCCCACAGAGGGCGGCCTACAACTGAGCGGTGACCAGGTCTGTTTGCAAGCCCAGCTGCCACGTGTTTCTGGCTCTGATCAGGGGATGAAGGAGAGCAGGCAGGACCTCTTTGGGGCCTGGAGTGGCAGTGGGAGATTAGTTACACAGACTAATCTGAGGGGGACGGACAGATCAAATAAGTAAAGCTAGTAAGGAGATTAGGACCAGGCTTTTCACTGGAAGAAAATGAAATATACAGATCATGCATCATAGAAGTGTACGGTTGAAATGTACATAATTTTACCAACCAATGTCACCCCGATAAATTGAATACCGTATTTTCCGGTGTATATGACGACTTTTGAAACGAAAAAAATAGCCTGCTCAGATTGGCCAGTCAGAGAAGCGGTCTATTAAAAAAAGAACTGGTGTTGCCTCAGAAGTGGGAGGTAGTCTTAAACAGCGAATATTGGCCTAAACCTATCTTTTAACTGTAAAATTAGGGGGTCGTCTTATATGCCAGAAAATATGGTAAAACATTTTTAATAAAGAAAAAAGAAACTAGCCGAAACCGGTTTGGCTCAGTAGATAGAGCTTTGGTCTGTAGACTGAAGGGTCCCAGGTTCCATTCTGGTCAAGGGCATGTACATTGGTTGTTTGCACATCCCCAGTAGGGGGTGTGCAGGAGGCAGCTAGTCGATGTTTCTCTCTCATCGATGTTTCTAGCTCTCTATCCCTCTCCCTTCCTCTCTGTGGAAAATCAATAAAATATTTTTTTAAAAAGAAACTAGAATGAACTTTGGGTTGTGAATAAACATCTATTTCACTCTTATGTCTATATCTGTATAAGTAAATACATAGATATGAATGTGTGCATAACTTTAGGAATAGTGCATATGTTGTGTACTTAAATAAAGATATATTTTATATCTTGAGAACTTAGATGTAATACTGGATTGATCCCGAAGCCTGAGGTGCTTCTGTGATGGAGCCATGAGCCTGAGCTAGCTAGTAGCCAGGGCTGGCTTCTTGTTTTGCATTTTCAAAACTTCATTCCGTAATCTGGGCTTCTTCCTAAAAGGTCACTAAAATTGGCCCCTCCTGGAGGGAGGGGTGCTAAGCTGCCCTGCACTCTGCTTGGCTCTGCCCCTCAGCTGTGGCCTGGCTGCTGCGGGCGGGGCTCACGTGGAGGTGGGTAGAGGAGGAGGAGGGCGTGGCCAGGCCTCACTAGGTTCTGCTAGGGGAGGACTACTTTGAAGATGAGGAAGCACCAGCCCCTTTCTCTTCCTGTTCTAAATGAATGTTTAGTTTCGAGGAGAGGAAAGAAGGGTTGTAAGAAATGTCCACACCTTAAAATCTCTGCATCTAAATGATGCAGAACAGGTACTCAAAGCCAAGGGGCTGTGGAAGACGACAGAAAACCATCCTGTTGGAGAATCAGGGTGGAGGATGTACCTGTTTGGAAGTGCGGTTCCTCAGCCTTGGCATGTTGGGCTGGATACCGTATTTTTCGGACCATAAGACGCACCAGTTTTTAGAGAAGGGAAATGAAGAAAAAAAGATTCTGAAACAAATAGTGTCCTAAAATATTTTATGTGCATTAAAACCCAACATCACAGTCATAAACACATGTAATCAACCCTGTAAAGTAAACAGCAGCATTTAGAACCATTTTAGAGCCGGGCAAGCACACAGAGACCACACAGAGCCGGGCAAGTAAAAAAACTTTTTTTTTTAAGTATATGTGTAGGCTATATTTGGACCATAAGACGCAGGGACTTTTTCCCCCCACTTCTGGGGGAAAAAAGTGCGTCTTATGGTCCGAAAAATACGGTAATTCTCTGTTGTGAGCGGCTGTCACTGTAACAGCATCCCTATGTAGTGGCAAGCCATGTACCACAAAAAGAAATGGCAGGCCCTGACCTTGGTACCTGTGAAAGTGACTGTATTTGAGAGTCTTGGTCTTTGCATAGGTAATCAGGGTAAACTGAGGCCAGCCGGGATTAGGATGAGCCCTCACTCTGTGAGTGTGGTCTTTGTGAAGGAGGGAGATGGGAGGTTTGGATACAGAGACACAGCCACAGAGGGAAGATGGCCATGTAAAGATGGGGCCCGTCATGGGAATGATACAACTCCAGCCACCTCCCCTGAAGAGGGAGGAAAACAAACCTTTCATTTCTGCAACAACTATTAGATGTTGGCATGTTTGCCACCACCTGGGAAGTAATGCCCCGTGGAAAATTCCCAGCAATGACTGGAAAACGGGCAAGTAGCATAACTTGAGGAATGCTTGCAAGTTCTTGGCACCATCACTCAATATTATACAACTTTGCTCACCCCCCAACCCCTTCTTTTTCCATGAAATGAAACCCCCGGTAAGTAACAAGTCAGTGGCGGAACTTGGGTTAGGATATAGAATTCCTGCCTCTCCATTTTGTATTTCTTTTTGTGACTTAGCGTAATCCTTTTGGGGAAGTTTTTAAGCCACATCTGCCTGCATTTCCTGCCAATTTCCTTCAAATACCAGCATCTGCTGATCAGCCTCCTGCCAACTGAAAGCAATAGGTTTACTATTCTCCCTGTTTTGCTTAAAAAAATACCTCTGCTGAACAAAGAACTCCTAGTCTAACACTTTCTACAGACAGCCCTGCTTTTGCTCTTGGTGTGTGTGTGTGTGTATGTATATATATAAAATATTATATATATTTTATTGATTTTTTTCACAGAGGAAGGGAGAGGGATAGAGAGTTAGGAACATAATGAGAGAGAAACATCAATCAGCTGCCTTCTGCACAACCCCCACTGGGGATATGCCCGCAACCAAGGTACATGCCCTTGACCAGAATTGAACCTGGGACCTTTCAGTCCACAGGCTGACGCTCTATCCACTGAGCCAAACTGGTTAGGGCTGTTTGTATATCTTGCCTCTTAAAGGGATTTTCCCCAAGACAAAAATCACAACAGTTATGCATGTTCCTTTGCACTTGGGGCTTACTGGAGCCTGGTCAACACGAATGCTTCAAAGGGAGCAGGACGTGAGGGAGCAGGTGAAAGCTGGTTTATAAACATCGGATTGTACTTTTGTCACATGATCTGGCAATGGGAGGAGGTCAGATGGCTAGCATATTCTGGAACTATCCAAACGTCCCTGCCCTCTTGGTTTTTCCTTTTCCTTCTCTTCCTTCAACTTCTGTACTTTTAGATCTTGCCCAACCTGGGCCTAGATTCCTTTCTTTCCTAGTTGTAACTTAGGACCTAGGTGAGCCCTTCTGTCCAGTCCTGGTGAGAATAACCACAGCCTTGGAGCTATCTCCTTATCTCCTCAGCATTATCTCCTTATCTTACCTACCTCCCCCCCCCCTCCTCCCAGCATACTCTCTCCCCACTCCATGGCCACTGCACTTCCACAGTCCCTTGAAGTTGTAGCTCAGGCTTCCCACTCTGTAGCTCCCATTTGTATGAAATATGCAGGCTGGTTACAGTCAGTACTACCATGGTGGGCTAGTCTTGAGCCCTAATGACCATCAAACACACACTGAGGCCTACACTGATGATATTGCTGTGATTCATGCAGCCTCTTGAAACAAAACTCACTGAGCTTCATACTCATCAGCGTCAAGCATGTGTCAGGTGCTCTCTATAGTCATTTACGTGAAACAAGAAGAATGACAATGAATTTTTCAGCCTCTTATTGTTGCTGACAGGGTAAATGATAATAATAGTAAATGATGTCAGGCCTTCTGGAAAGGATGCTGCTTCAGGGGTAAGGAGTGTGTGAAGCCTTACATACTGTTCTGCCCGGGCTGGGTGGAGAAAGCAAGGAGGCCAAGCTGGAGCTCATGTTGTGCAATCTTCCTGGGTCGATGCTGGAGTAGATCATCTCCTTCCTTCCCGCCCCATCTGCCTGGGCCTTCCTGAGATACTTTCTCTTTCCCAAGAAGGAAAATAAGCCTTTTCATTAGGAAAAGATAGCCTCTGGGCAATGAGGATGGGTGCATGGTGTCTGAGAGGCAGGGTGAATAGTGAATATTAAATGTGGGTGGAGGAAAGGTCCTGTATTTCTGGCAGCCCAGTGAGACCCTCCGCATGGTTTCCTATAAATCACTGTCAGAAGGGAGTATGACTTAGGGCGTTCATTTGTGAAGGATGATTTGATGGGAAAGCACATTCCACATTCCAAAGCTGCAGGAGAAGGGACTATGCCTTCGGAACACCACGTACCCGAGAATTAGGTTCTGCTGGGTAGATATTTTTCCTCAAGCAGTATTGCAAACGCTATGTGCAAGCTGGAGCAACAAAGGCAACTGCTCACTTTGATACCATTTCTCATACAAAGAAGAAAGGGAAATAACTGGAAATTAATTTTGAGCAAAGTATAAAAAAAGTGAAGCAAATACAGCCAGGGCTAATGTAAACTGAATGAAGTTTAAGGAATGCAGCCAAACTGACAGTAAGGAGCCTTTTACTTCTCTGGGTTGTTTGATGAAGTTGGGGTAGTTTTCAGAGGAGGTTGGTCTGACGCCTGACATCAGAGAAACAGTAGCCAGTGTAGGAAAGGAAGTTCCAGGCCAGTGAGAGAGGCTGAAATGCAAATCTTGTTTCTGGATAAAAGTTTTCAAAAGAAGATGCAAGACAGGGGAAAAGCCAAGGGGATTTCGAGGAGGCCCCTGCACTGGAGCCACAGCCGGAAAGGAAGAGAGCTGGACCCCCTGGGCATCGTGCGTCCTCTGTCCCCGGCCGTGTCCCCAGGCTCAGTGCTCTCTGTGTTTCTTCTAATGCCCCTGATTAGGGCCATCCTGTGCCTCCTGTGCTCTCCCTGTCCTCTCATCTTCTCTGCCTCCGCATGCCTTGCTTTGCCCTGCCACTCTTATCTAATCCCTCAGTGTCTTCATTTATTTTTTATAAAGAAGCTACAAATTGTAGGATAACAAAATAAAAGTTATTTTAAAAGCCACTTGGTGTAAATCAATAGGGATTTTTCAGTTAAAAAAAAAAAAAGACCTAGAAACAATTGAAAATTTGGTCAGACTTAATAGCCCGGTATATTTCTGAATATCGTCAGATCTTCCTGAAAACATCATTTTTCATGACTAGTATATAGCACGGTAGCCGCTGGAAACTGGCTTTTAGATAATCACTTCATCTCATCTCGATAAGAATATATAATCACCTGTTCTTTTTCTCACAGCTTCACCTTTTATAAGTCTATCTGCTCGAGAAGAAATTCTGGCCAGATACTCCAACCTTTCCTTGGAGAGTCACAACCTATCCCTGACTGGTAAATGCATCATATTTATTTCTCTTAAATGTATATGTTTTTAAATTTTTATTTTAGAGAGAGAGGAAAGGTGAGGGAGAGAGAGATAGAAACATTGATGAGAAAGAAACATCAATCACCCACCTCCTGCACGCCCCCTATTGGGGATTGAGCAGAAGCTCAGGCATGTGCCTTGACTAGGAATCAAACCAGTGACTTGGTGCACAAGAGGACACCCAACCTACTGAGCCAAACAGGCCAGGCTCATATTTCTAATAATACGATGTGGAAATAAGCTTTTATTTTTCATTAAGCCACTGCATTTTACCTAGTGATGTATTAATCCATACCGATGGTCTGCTGGGAGAAATACTCCTTATACAATCTGCCCCTTATACAATCATAGTATCTGTACAGTATACATAACACCGCCTAGCAGACAATGGGGACTCTGCCATGAGGGTGCTGGGCTCTGAGTGCAAGGAAGAGGCAGCTTGTCTAGACATGGGAGCTGAGAAAGGCTCTCCGGAAAAGGAACACTAGGAGGGTTCATTCTGACTTGCAGATACTCTGACACAGTTTTTGCAGTGTATCCATTCAGCTCACTCTGCATTGAGAGGAGGACTCATTGAGAGGTGAAAGACCTTTAGGCAGCTCATTTGAAGATGCCCCAGGGAGTCCATGGCAGAGCAGGAGAAAAATGAGTCAAGACTTCTGGGCTAAAACTCAGCTCTGCTTCCCCTTTTCATGGTTTTTGGATTTGACAAGCAGTGTTTCCAAAGCAACCTCAGACTTCTTTAAATGAGTAAGGGTCATTATCTGTTTGAGTAACAATATTAAAAGTTCAAGTATCATTTAAAATAATTTAAACCTGTCCATTGAGTCAAGTACGAGTTTCATCCAATTATACGTCCTCTCATCTGAAAAACTGTTCCTGTACTTTTGTTTAGCAGGAATCAAAGGTGTGCTTTTTCCTCCCCAATCTGATTCCAAAGGGATGTTTGCGCTGCACTTTATCATCGGACATTTTTATGACGTTGTGCAACTTCTGTTTGTCCCCAAATATTCTTCCTTGCTTTTTTACTGTTTGCGTGTTCTAGTGACCAGTTCTCCTGTTAAGATGAAACGTTTAAGGGAATTCATGTGAATAATACATTTGCCAATCCTCTGACCAGCCCGAGGGTGTTGGCAGCATCACAAGCTTCAGCTTCCAGTCCAGCAGGCGCCTGGGGAAGGAAGGTGCTCGTGGCGAGAGCAAGAACTGAATTTTTTTAGTTGATGCTGGGCTGGTTATTTACTTAACCTGTTTGGAGGGCTTAACTCCTAACTTCTCTTTCATTCTGAGACCGCTGTTAAAACCGGTATCCCTACTGTTATGAAGGCATCAAGTATTCACAATTTACCTTCACGTTGGCCTGATGAACCTGAGTCAGCAGTTTTCTCTTCCTCCCAGGCCCCTGAACTTGGGCTTGCCCAGGTCTGCATGACTGCATGACAGCCCAGTCACGCTGTGTGTTACCACCACTAGGTTGTCCAATGTCCTCTCAAAAGCTCCTGCTAGCAGGCTTTCCCTCCCTATGAAAGAAAGGCCTATTTTTGTTGTGATTCTGAGAAACTTGCAGAGCCAATGTTGGGAGCATGTTCATAGTGCAATAGGCTTCTTGAATCCAGATTTTCCTTATTTAAGACCTCATTATGCATTTTTATTTTTATTTTTTTGCCATTTGTAATTCTTCTTTTGAGGAATGTCTATTCAGGTTCTTTGCTCATTTTAAAATTGAGATGTTTTATTGCTCTTATTGAGTGTTATTTATTTATTTATTACATTTTATTTATTTTTTAAATCCTCACTTGAGGATATTTTTTCCATTGATTTTTAGAGAGAGAGTGGAGGAGAGAGAAAAACACAGAGAACACTGATTGGTTGTCTCATGCAGAAGTCCTGACCACGGCCCAAGCCAGGGAGAAGCCTGCAATGTGGTATGTGCCCTTGACTGGAATCAAACCAGGGGCCCTTTGGTTCGCAGGCTGATGCTCTATCCACTGAGCCAAACTGATTGGGGCTGCCATTGGGGTTTATATGTTGTAGTGCACTTAACTATTTTTAATAAGAGTTTCTGATTTAAAGCATGTCCTATGTAATACATTTTAAGAGGCTTTTTAGTTTTTTTTCCTTTTTTTGTTAATAGGTCAAAGGAGACTTTTATTTCAAGTGAAATGATACCCATTGGACCCATTAAGGTTTAACTTGTCATTTTTTTTCAAAGATCACAATTTTCTTAAAGGTCCATATGCCTTAAAATTTTTAATGATAAAAATAAGAGTATTTAGGCAGATGTAAATTACTATATAATTTTAGGAACAGTCTTTTAAAAAATATAGTTCAGAAATTGAGCAAGCGGGTAAAGTCCTGGAAATGTACATGTCTTGACTGCTTTTGTTAACAGTCTAAAAACGCAGAATTACAGCACTGCAGTTGAGGAGTCCTGGGGAAGTTTATACATTGTGCACCAAGCTCAATACGGTGTGTTGGCTAACCACAAAGTATTTTAGACTTAGTGGTAAAACTCTTTCTACATATTTCGATGCTTGTGCTTTGCGAATAGGAAAGCAAACAAGTGTAGAAGCAACTGAAAGTATATGAAACAGGACACCCCTCCACAGGTTGCTTCCTCCTCTACCCTTGACAGCTACAGATTTTAAGATTAAGATCACAGCCTAAGGCTTTTAATGTTTTAACTGAGCTTTTTCTTAACAGTTGCCTGTGAAAGAGAATAATAAAGGGAACCACATCTGTGTTAACAAGAGAAATAATTCGTGAAAGGAATGTCAGATGAGGAAACTGTCTCAGTAGAACACTAGTCTTGATTTAAACTGTTTTCTATATTGGATTTTCCCCTCTATGTAGTTTTTACAATATCATTTGGTTTTGTTTTCTTTTGTGGCTAATAGAATATTCCAATGTTGCAGTAGAAAAAAATATCATTTTGCAAAGACCTTCTAATGTAGAACTCACGTGCCAGTTCACAACATCTGGGAATCTGAATTCAGTAAATGCGACTTGGAGAAAAGATGATGAACTTATTGAGAATGGCTATCTCATCAATGCAACGGGAAAGATTCTGTATACCCAATACATGTGAGTACACCAAGTTTTAAGCTGGTTAGTTACATGAAATTACTACTTAAGTTCTAAATATTTTTGTTGATGTGGAATTTTTTCCATTTTCACCTGAATGTTATTACAACATTTTCTTTTTTAACTAAGTCTTTCATAGCTACTTAGAGAACTAAGCCCATATTAATAATTTAAATTATCTTTAGGTTCACCATCATTGATAGCAAGCAAATGGGAAATTATTCTTGTTTCTTCCACGAGGAAAAGGAACAAAGGGGCACATTTAATTTCAAAGGTCAGTACTAATAATTTATAGAGTTATAACTTCAGAATACCACATCCCCCAATTTTTATATTATTACTGCAATACTAATGATGCAGCTGAGAGAAAACCATATGCTTTCCATTGAGTCATTAGTGGCAACCTTTAAAATAGTGCTTCCCGGTGTCTTCCCTATGTATTATTTGTATTTCTCAACCCACTTCCAGTTGGCTTCCAGGCCCTAATTTAAAGCATAAGGTTTAGTTAGAAAGACCAGGCTGCCAAGTTACTTGTAAATCACAGCAGCCTATTGAACCTATCTATACATCTATCTTAAATCACTCAATCTATCATCCATTCATCCTTCCATCCACCATCCATACATCCATCGCTCTAAACTCAGAGCTTTCATAGAAGCCCTCCAGGTAACTGAGTCACTGTACACTTATACTGTGAAACTATGCGTCCCTCAGTGGCTCTAGAACTTGGAAATTTAAGGGTATGTAAAATTCAAAGATACTATGAAGATGCACAAAGGGTTCCTTGCTTTTGATCTCATCAAGTAAGACAACCCCAGGATATAAACCACAGCTTTCCCTGTGGGAACAGCAAATCAAAGTATTTTACTCTTTCCATCATTAAACCAAAACTTCAAAGGTCTCAAACTCATAATAAAGACTAGCTATTTTAGTTGGATAATTATCTTTATGAAAAACCCACATTCTGTGATAGATTAGTGAACATAAGGTCCATGCTGCTATTTGAGAAACTCAGTCTGTCGCCACATTAACTATTTTGGGCTTTGCTTCGCTTTAATTTCCCAGGACACATGAGAAATCATCCTCAAGCCTGGCTAGCTGCCCTGACAAAATGTAGATACTGTTCTCAAGGCCCCATCAGTAGTGGAACGGTCTGGCCTGCTTTATCATTTCCGGGATTTAAGATGGTTCACTCCTGTATTTCTCCTGTATTCCCTCTACACTTACTGACTCATTTCCTTCATGTGGTTCTGTAAATGTTCTTTCCTGGTAAACATAATAAATTCTTATGTTTATGCAAATTGGCCTCTGCAGAGGCAGAAACTGTTATCATTCTTTGATTATTTTGATCATATACATTCTCTTTTAACTTTCCTTAATTTGCCTAGTTTAACTTAGTGAGGGATAAATGATATACATTCCTTCCATTATTCCTTTTCTTTCCTTTTTTTATTTTTCTTTCCTTTTGTCTTTCCTCCCCCACTTTTTCCCTCCCTCATTCCCCAATGAGTTAAGAGGATATTGAATACCTGTACACACACATGTTCATGCACACACACAGTCCTTGTACTGTATTGAGCCGCTTTAAAATAAGAAGACCTATGGGTCTTAAGAAAATACTCAACAAATCTTGAGCCTTGATGTGATTCCAAGAAATACAACTTTAAGAATTGCTTCTCCCCTTTTAAATGGCTATTTTCTGCGTACTAGTTATGCCTATTGAAAGTTTAAATATTAAGTATATTACATTTTTCTCATTAGCTCTCTTATAATAAAGTACCTGAGCTATTACTGAGAATTGATCATTTTTACCTCTGATGTGAAGATTAGCAAAGGCATTTCACCTTTTCAGGTACCAACAGGTTTAATGTCAAGTGGTCTTGGAGAAGGTTTCTTGATTTCCTATCTATTTTGAGAAAGCAAGGCTGATGTTGGCTAGAGTATCAACACTAAAACTAGATCTGAAATCAAGTGCTTGAGAAATGAAATTGGCACGGAATATTTAGAATCTTTGAAAAATAGTTTCCTTGAAGCAGTTTAGCTCAGTTTATTAGAATTTTTTTGTTTTTATTTTTACAAATATACTTTTATTGATTTCAGAGAGAGAAAGGGAGAGGGAGATAGAAATAAAAACCATCAACAAAGAGAAAGAATCATTGATCAGCTGCCTCCTGCAAGCCTCACACTGGGGATGATCCCACAACCTTACTGAGGATTGAACTGTGACGTCCTGGTCAAAACTCAGCCACTTTGCCATACTGGCTGTGCAGATGATTAGTTTCTTAATTTAATTTTATTTATTTATTTACTTATATTAAGGTATTACATGTGTCCATATCCCCCAATGCCCACTTAACATTAATGTGACTTTTAAGCATGTACTATATCATGAAGATATTTATAAAATAAGTTGAGCCCTTCTAGATCTTTTTTAGTGAAATAATAATTCTTTGTAATTCCTCTAAATTAATGTTGTTTGGAGAAATAATTTAATTTGATTATACTTCAAAGATGTGTGGCATCTGCAGAACAACTCTTATTATAGTTATTTAATTAGATCTATTAGAATGGTATATATTTCTATCAATTCCCTATGCTTTCTGCAGATGGGTTGCTTATGATTTTTCCTAAGAATAAGGATTATCTTTCCTTAACAGTGCTACAATGGAGTGTGGATGAAAAGCCTGCTTTATTCTCTATTTTAAGTTGAGACCAAAAAAATTCTTCTGTTGACTACATGAGTCAGCTATAGTGCATGAGCCTGAGTTCTCAGAACAATTCATCAGCATAGTTCCAGCTTCTGCCTTTATGAGAGCTGGTTGATTAATTACTACAAGATTGTAAAAGGGCCCACATCGCTGGTTAGTACAATACAAAAATCCTACTTACTTCGTGGTCTGGCTAGTGATGCCAGTTACAGGGGCAACAGCAAACCTTGTAATTACTTTTCACCCTCGAAAAATGAGTGATGGTATTAAAAAAAAACACCAGCAATTGGTCTCAGTCAGCAACTTCACCAACTTTAAACATGGCTTCTTCCATTTCCAAGACTCTCATGTGTCCTGGTTTATCCAAAGCTCCAGAAGGTCAATCAGACACATTGGAATACCATATTCCTGTCCTTTTGTCATAAATATTTCCAAATGCAAGCAGCATCCAGAACCATGTGTGACTTGCAGAGCACTTCTAACAAGTTATGTTCCGTGAATGTAGTACATGTTATAATTTAGGTCCACATGGCTAGTATCAGCCATGTAAAGCATGGCAAAGACATGGTGACTGTCATCTTGGCCTTTAATCTAGAGGACAGTAAAAAACAAAACCAACAGAAGATGAAAAGAAAGCAGAGTTTTGGTTTTGTTCCCTTCTTGTGTCACTGTCACTTACCTACGGTCTACCAGGTACACCCTGACCTTAACACTTGCTTGAGATGATCTAATAGCCCATCAGTATGTCCCTCTCCCAAACGTCACAAAATACCCAAGATTTTCTTGAAAAGCCCTTTTCAGCTAGCAGTTGTGCTTCCCAGGTCTGTGCCTCTTAGACACTTACTGGAAAGGGTATCTTCTACCTTATTTCTCCAAAACATTGCTTTTCTTCCACTTTGATTCCTAGCCTAAGTAAACATCAATGTTTTGATCATATTTCAATACATAGTTTCCTTCTGAATCATGACCTAACCTAGTTCCAGAAAGAACGTGCTGAGATTGCGACTTAGAGGAGATATCTGGGAGATCAGCTGGCTGGGGAGGCAGAAAGGCCCTGGACTGGTGCCCAGCACAGCACAACCAGCTTCGAAGTAGCCTACAGAACAGTATGTGTTTAAGACAAGCCCACCCTGGCCCTAGAAGTAATTGCATCACAGTAACTGCGTTGTTAAAATGCAGTACCAACTATGTGCACTCTCTGCCTTGCCAGGTGATACCCAAGCATAGCTCCCTGCCCTCTGTGGGTTGGAAGGAAACTGGATTCAGGAAAGAATCTGTTTTAGCCACACTCAGATCTCTACTTCATCTGCAAGGCTTTCATGGAGGCCCCTCCTAAAGTGGATTGATCTTTCTTATGTTAATGAGAAAAATGAAAGAAACTGACTTCAACTTAAATATATAGTCCCTACTCAAACTCTTTCAGTAATCTACGTTTCTCTACATTTTTCTTAGTCCCAGAACTTCATGGAAAAAACAAACCAGTGATCACTTATGTGGGGGATTCAACTGTATTGATATGTAAATGCCAAGAGTGTGCTCCTTTAAATTGGACCTGGTACCATATGAATGGGAGTGAGCAGGTAAGGTCATATTTCTTTAATTTGAAGAAAAAAATAAAAAATTTATTTCACAGTAAGATTATAACAGACTTAGAATTCCAAGGACTATTTATATGTCTGCTATCTTTTTCTTTAGTGTGTGTTCATAGAGAAAGAATAGTGATAAAGGGAGTTGTCATTTGATGTTTTTAGTTTTTTATATTACACACCGGAAAATACTCTTAAATGTTTCATTACTTGTTGTGTTTTTGTTTTTTTTTACATTTAGCAATCTATTTAAATTCTTTGAAATAAAGTTATAATTCATTTTTATTTGACAACTTTATTAATAACCCCAACAACAACAAAGAGGTTCTTTTTTCTTGTCCTTTCATAAAAGTAACTGGAAAAAAGGCCGTTTTCCTTTCCTGCTGCTGTCTCCCTCCAGACACGCTTGTGATAGGAGGCAGTACAATGGCACCATCTCAGAAAAGAATGACAACTTGGTCCTTTGAACTTCTGTCTTAAGTTCTTCCAGTAACTGGCCATGGCTTCTTTTGGCCTTCCAGAGACTTAGGGAAGCCAAATGCTTAATTCCTATTAAAGAATTAATGGGTAGTCAAGATCTGATTTGGAAAAAACAAACACACACACACTTGAGTATTCAAGAAGTCATTCTGGCTCTCTTTCTTCCTCCCAAATAGACTCTAAAAGCATGGAAATGTAAGGAATTATCCCATCACCCTGCTGCTAATGGTCAGGAAATTCAATTCTGTAAAGGCAAGCTGTAATTCTAGAAGGAACAGTACGAAACAGTGTACACTTTAAATGAAACATTGAGTTCCTTCTTTGACAAAGTTGATGCTATCATAGGCTGATGAAAGAGAACAGGGAGAGTGACTGATTCTGTAATAACATTGGTTTGATTATTCAAAGAAGCAGCTCCCAACCATCTGGGAGTAGGCAAACAATTAACATTCCTGCTTCTCTTCTTTTTGCTGATTAGGAAAGGCAAATAATTTTAAAAAACATGTAAATATGTAAAAATTATCAATTGTGATATTGGAAATGTACAGTCAAATTTATTTATGCATATGTGACACTGATGAAAATACCCTAAATCTAATTATATTAAACTTCTAGAATGTAGTCTGTGCAGTTCTCCATTTGCGATACTCATTTTCTCTTATAATTTGGCCCTAAGCATGGGTCAGATTAAGATGTGAGAAAAGTGCAGGGAAGAAGGTGCAGTCAAAACTTTAGGTCAAGTGTTTTGTCAAAGTGTGGACCAGCCATCTGCACCAGAATCCCCTGGGATGCCGGTTACACAGCCCAGATTCAGCAGCTCCAAGTTAGAAAAGACACATGGGTAACAGTGTCATCAGCAGTCTACTATAATTTTGGGGGCACATAATAAAATCACCGAGAGTTCTTCATCAAATAACCTCCAGGAGTATTTGTATGCAGGTGAGCATCTATTGAGTAGTGCAATTGAATGACAGAGCAGGGAAGGCATTAAATACTAGTAGCCTGAGAATAAAATTGAATTTAAATGGATTAAATAAATAAGCCCCCAAATAGCCTAGTGTGACTCTTGAGTGGCTGGGAAAACCCAGTGAATATCAGAAGCCAGCTTGCGAACGAGAGAGAGAGAGAGAGAGAGAGAGAGAGAGAGAGAGAGAGAGAGAGAGAGAGGGGGGGGGGAGACAGAGAGAGAGAGAGAGAGAGAGAGAGAGAGAGAGAGAGAGAGAGATTGATTCAGATATGAAAGGACAGAGAGTGCCCAGACCACCACGTACACCAGACTCATGGGGGATGTCCACCCATCCTTCCACATCATCTTTCAGGACAGAAAATTTCGTCGTCAGTCCCTGTCAGAGGAACTCCCAATCTCCAGAGCCAGTGATCTTCCTTTATAGGAAGAATCATATTTAGTAGCTTCATTCATTTAATAGTTGGTTGAATTTATTCCTGTGCTCGTGAACGGGAAAGCTCTTGAACAGCTGGCTGGGAATTTGAATGTGAAATTCAAATATTTGAAATAACATTCAAATATTTGAATGTTAATTCTCATATAATATTTTCCCATGATGACCTCCATATTGTGATTTCAGACATTCAGTGGTAAGTACTGCAAGCAAAGTATACTTCATCTTTTCTTGTTACCTCTTGGAGATCAAACTCTGATAAGATGAGTTCTATTATGTATAACTTCTCACAAGTTTTAACATGCCTCCTTCTGAAGGCGGTTCTCTTAGCCCTATCTTATAGTTTTTGCTCAAAACTAGATCATTTAGGACATGTCTCCTGTACGCAATATGATAGGAATGGATTTTAATGTCTCCTTATATTAGGTTCCTCTTGATGTTCAAATGAGCGATAAGTATGTGATCAGTGGACCAAATGCTAATGAAACAAGGCTCAAGATAATGCATCTTTCAGAGGAAGATCAGGGAGCTTACTGGTGCCGTGCAATATTCCAATTAGGCGAGAGTGAAGACCACATTGACCTTGCCGTGCTGAGTTATTTGGTGCCCCTCAAACCATTTCTTGCCATAGCTGCTGAGGTTGTTCTTTTAGTGGCTATTATTCTGCTTTGTGAAATGTACACCCAAAAGAAAAAGAACCGCCCAGGTAGGATTTATTTTTTAGATAACATTCTCAAGTTATGACTTACTATATTGCAGGGGCTTCAGAGATCTTGGGGGGAAATCTAGCTTTTGTTACTTGAAATGGCATTTATGGTAAAATCAATGGTGACAGTGAGCTTGAATGGATGATCTTCCTGTTTCAATTTACTAAACTATTATAGTACTAAAATATATCTTTTTCGCCATTTTCTGTGGTGTTATTGGTGCATACATGTCAATTAGGTAATATGTGCTTTGTTCCTGGAATACTGGGGAATTCTGTGATAGCCCAATAGAAAAGATTTCAAAGACAAATAATTGCTTTTTCACTTAGATAACTCACTTAAAATAGTTGATCAAACAATTTTAGAGTTCTCATTAAGAGACTAGGTCCTGTCAGTTTCCTAGTTTTGTAGCCTATACCTGATGGGTTATGGGTTGAGAAACCAATGGTTTTCCTATAAGATAATTTATCTTAAATTCTGTATTCTTTCCTGATTTTGTACCAAATTTTTAATAACTTAAATAAATTTGTAATTTATCAGTCAGTCCTGTTTTGAGAACTCGAAGTTCAAGACTGTGCTTGATAGAAATTTTAGGCACAAGAGGAGGACAGGATGGAGGTGCAGCTGTCTAAGGTAGTTCATCTGTCATTCCAAAGAGGGACACAGCACATAGCATTCCTTACTGGGGTTGGGGGTGATTTGAATTAAACATACATGCTCCATAAGAATAATGAACCAATCTTAATACCCATATTCTTCTTTTGTTACACAGATGATGGGAAAGAGTTTGAACAAATTGAGCAGCTGTAAGTAGTATTTTTTATAATTTTTCACTTGAGTGAAATACAGATAAATATGAAATAGAATAAAATGCTTATAGTTAGGGGAAAATCAGGAGTATATTATGTATGTTACTTGCTTTATGTGTCTGTGTTGTAATGAACATCTGGAGTTTGCCAACATTGGAATCCTGTTTTCCCCTGGAAAAGAGGGTTTACCAGTAGCATCTACAATATAGGACTGTTGGGTTAAATGATATTCTCTGTGTAAAAGGGCCTAGTGTGGGCTATGATGCACAAAAGGTGTCAGTCTTGTCTACAGAATCTGAAGCCCAGACTTGTATTCTTGCTCCGATGCACATTGAGTAGATAAAGCACCTTGTTCATCCTCTAATTCTGTGTAACAAACTCCTGATTGTCTATTACCTTGCATTTGTCAAAACAACATACATTACAGCCATCTACCCAAGCCCTCACATGTGCTTAAGGAGAAGCAATTCTCCCTTTGAATAAAATAGACAGGCCCTTGCCAGTGACATCTGCAGCAACAGAATCAATGACATAAAAAAGTCAACATTCTGAGTAAAAATATTTTTAAGAGAAAATTCCTGCTGTATTCACTTTTCACATTAACCTGGTAGTCATGATATAGATAGTTACTGACTTAATTTTATGCATTGTAAACATCTAATAATTTCCTTTTTGTATTTTCAATACAGGAAATCAGACGATAGCAATGGTATAGAAAATAATGTCCCCAGGTACAGAAAAAACGTAAGTTACTTCTAAATGCTATTCCAAATAAAAGGTAAAATTCAATATACATAGGCTGTCTATTAACCCAGCTACTTAAAAAAAAAAAAGTTTCATTAAAGATCTAGTCAATCATGCCCTGACTGGTTTGGTGCAGTGGATAGAGAATTGACCTGCAGACTGAAAGGTCCCAGGTTCGATTCCGGCCAAGGGCATGTATTTTGGTTGCGGGCACATTCCCAGTAGGTGTTTCTCTCTCACTGATGTTTCTAACTTTCTATCCTTCTCTCTTCCTCCCTGTAAAAAATCAATAAAATATATATTTTTAAAAAGATCTATCCAATTACTATGTGCTTGGTTCTGCTTGTTTACGATATTATGGGAGAAAATAGACAGTTATACAAAAATAAATGACATCTTTTTCCCCACCAGAGAACCAATATAAAAGTAAACCTATTGTACTGCCTACATCTATGCTTTTTCTTTTGTCACCATGGGCTAGTTTCTTTTACAACTTTTCATGTAGTCTTATTTTTTTCCCCTTCTCAATTTTTCTGGATTGTCCTATTTTATCCTGACATATTCCATCTTTTTTTGGTTACTATTATTTTCTTTACTGATTAGAATAAAAATTTTCATAGTTTGTCAGTATTTTTCTCCTGAGTAGGTAAAATAGGAACTGTTGGATTTAGCAGTAGTTTGGATCACCCCTTCCTAGAAAGTTTTGCTTTGCTAAGTGATGATAAGCCATTACAGAGTAACAGGGGCATGCTAATTAAGTTTCATTATGTTTTTATTTATTTAACTCAGGAATCTGTGGGCCAATGAATGAGAAGCCTCATGCCAAGACTCATGGGAAGATGTACAAAGAGTTTGTGCTTATGCTTCCTGTCGAGAAAATCGGAGTTTTTATTTTTAAAAGAATAAAAAGTTTAAGCACCATGTTCAGTAGTAGCTTTGTAAATAACAGGTACTATCTCTGATCTAAAGATATTTTCAATCTGCAATTTTTTTTATATAAAAGCAAAGTAAATTATATTAAATATGTTCTATGAACTATAACCCAGGATAATTAATCGTATCCTGGTCCTCCAGGGACACACAGAACAGACACCAGCTAATGTCACTCAAGACCTGTTAATAACCAAAGAATTCATTTAAAAGGAAGCCTTTGTCATTTGTCTTGAAAAGTATTTTCCCCCAATTGTGCTTACTATGTACAACACTATTTGTAACTAGTAGCCCTGCGCATGAATCCATGTGTCAGTAACTCTGTGGGGCCTGGCTGCTCTGTGCCTGCTGCCCAGAGGCTCTTCCTGGCCGGGTGTGGAATGCTTGCCTCACACTGCCCGCTTTCAGTGGCTGTCCCCTTTCCCCCGGACTGGGGGACTTCAGCGGATTTGAGAGGACTGGGTGCCTCCATCTTTGTGATGGAGTGACAGTTAATTTGCATATCACCCTTTTATTAGATAGGATATTCATCTGAAGTTCATCATTCTTTCATATTGAAAAGAAAAAAGTGTGTCTTTACTAGAAAAAGAATACTTTTTGTTATTGATGGTTACTTGCTACAGTCACCACAGTCAAAACATAGTTTTCCTCCAAAATTATCAGTTGAAGGCAAGGAAATAAAATTGCACTTGCCCCAAAGCTCTGTCACCACAAAAGCGCATTTCCCAATCTTTATTCCACCCACCTCTGCGCTTCCCTACACCAGGCTCAAGTGGCTCTTAGTCCTATGTAGAGCACTTCTTATAAAACCACAGATTTGGGGTTTCGTAAGTCCCTTCAAGTACTGATGCTGTGGCCATAGGGTAGGACTGATACCAGGATGCTTCTGTGGTACACAGTTCCCTGGGATCTTTGACTTAATACCTGGTTTTCTGGTGTCCATGGCTGGCTAAACTACACATCTAAAAACACAACCCTAAGCTTTTGTCTGAGACTGGGAAGTGCTACACCACTTCTGTGATGTTGCAAATGCCTCAGACTTTTCTTCAAAAATAGACTTAGTTTCTGTTGCATTTGTAACTGAAATATTACGAAATCACTCTAACCAAATCAAGTGAAATCTCCACAGACATGACAATTTCTCAGTGACTTTAAATAGAATGTTAAAACTCTACTACAGAATACTAGATTGGGTTGAAGACAGTAATATGAAACTTCTTTGCTGGTGGTGGTGAATTATTTTCATCATTAATGTGCCTTGATAATAATATCTGTGTGATTCTCAATGAATCAGAAATGCCTGTTATGCTTTTGTAATAAAATTTACTTATGAAATCAGTGACCGCTCATGAATAATTTACTTATGAAATCAGTGACCGCTCATGAATAATGTTGTCAAAATTACTTTTAGTCACATGATTAACTTGTAACATCTATATTTCTTACTCTCTCATTTCCCAAGGGGAAAATGCTAGGGAGATTTGTTTAGGCTAAAATTTCCATATTAGTTTTATGTGTTATTTATTATCTTTAAGAATTTTGTTCATAAAAAGTGATTCTGCTATTTAATTTGTGATTTAATTTCAGGAAATAATTTAGCTCAAATTCTTATTTTTCTAAAATTCATTTGATAATCAAGTGAATATGAAAGTTATTACATATATAATAAACTATAATGATATTAAATGTTCAAAAATATCACAAAATATGTTTATATTAACTACTTATCTCTTAAGATGTAATTTAGCCATAAACTTTACTGTTCTTTTTTAAATAATCATGGATTTATTATGACACAGTTCCTAATTATAATGTTTCCATTTTTTAGCATTATGTGTCTAAGTTATTAATGCCTTTCTGTATTATGTAAATAACAGAGAAAATGTCTGTATTGGAACATTTAAAAAAAACTTTTTGTTGTGTATAACTCAGAGAATGTATCTAATATGCAATTAAATTCAATAAAGTGCCCAGCCAGGATGGCTTAGTGGTTGAATGTCAATCTATGAAACAGGAGGTCATGGTTGGATTCCCAGAGTACATACCAAGATTGTGGGCTTGATTCCCAGTGTGGGGTGTGCAGGAAGCAGCCAATCAATGATTCTCATCAGTGATGTTTCTATCCCTCTCCCTTCCTCTCTGAAATCAATAAAAATGTATTTTTAAAAAATCAATAAATTTACTCTGAACTAAAAATTTAAATGCGGATTAGAAAATATATTTTCAATTTAAAAATATTTAAATAATGATTAAAGCAAATTTAAAGGCACTAGATAGATAATATAAAATACTAATTTTTTTCTCTGATTATACTCAAAGGAAATTCAAGCTTTTTAAAACAATTCACCCTTCTAAAGCAAACAAAACAGTGTATCTAGAATTAGGACTGTATTTTGACACATCAAACAGGAAGTTAGAAAGGAATTTTCAAAACATACCAAACAACACATTGTAGGACATTCTAGTTAGCTTCATAATTTAAGAAAAGGAAATAAAAGACTCACAGATTGGAAAGGAAGATAGAAATCTGTATTTATTTACAGATGACATGACGGTCAATAAAACATCCTAAGCCTAAGAAATATACCAAAAACTCCTAGAACTGATAAGTGAATTCATTCATGTCTGAAGATCCAAGTATAACACATACAAATTAATTTCAATTTTATATAAAGCAATGACCATATGAAAACTGAATTTAAGAATATGATATCATGTATAATCTTTCAAAAAAAAAACCTCTTAGGTATAAATCTATCAGGATATGCACAAGCTA
The DNA here is from genome assembly GCF_014108245.1 of Pipistrellus kuhlii. Taxonomy (NCBI): domain Eukaryota; kingdom Metazoa; phylum Chordata; class Mammalia; order Chiroptera; family Vespertilionidae; genus Pipistrellus; species Pipistrellus kuhlii. Next base: position 9,749,235 of record NW_023425540.1, on the reverse strand, counting down.
ATACCATGCTGAAAATAGTAAAACACTAATGAAAGAAATCAGAATTCTAAGTAAATACACATCCCATGTTTATGATTAGAAGTCAACAAAGTATAGAGATGTCAGTACTCCCCAAATTTATATACAGATTTAATGCAATTATTATAAAAATCCCAGCAATAATTTTTTCTAAAGATAAAAGTTATATGTTTCTAAATTTTATTTGGAAAGAATAAAGAAATATAATACCATGTTGAAAACACAGACAACAGTATGGTGATTACCAGAGGGAAAGGGGGAATCAATGGTGATGGAAGGAGGCTTGATGTGGGGTGGTGAACACACAATACAATATACAGATAACGTGTTATGGAATTGTATCCCTGAAACCTATATAATTTTATTAACCCCACCCCAATAAATTCAATAAAAAGAAAAAAAAGGATGTATCACATTAAAAGAGATATAGAATCTCTACTTCCTTTAATTTTTGTTTATGAAAAGATGTTCAAAATATATAAAAGTAGATGAATATTCAAAGAAAAAAGACATTATAAAGCTACCCTAACCCAGGCTGTGTGGTACTAGCAGATGGACAGGGAGAACAATAAAACAGTAAAGAACTCAGAAATTGCTCCATACAATCCCTACTGAAGAGTCTTTTCAACAAATGATGCTGGGTGACTGGATATCTCAAAAGATGAACCAGATCTTAAATTTCACAAGTTTTACAAAAACTATATCAAAATGGATCAGAGATTTACTTATAAAGCTTAAACGTATAAACCTTTCACACCCATGTTCATAGTGGCACTATATACAACAGCCAAGAGGTGTAAACAACCCAAAGGCCCACCTAACAGATGAGTGGCTAACAAAATGTAGTACATATATTTATACAAGGTCATATGAGTCAGCTTTAAACAGAGACTTTCCGTCACATGCCTACACTATGGATGCATCTAGGGGGACAATATACTAAGCGAAGTACCCCCGTCACCAAAGGAAAGCACCCCGGTTCCTCCTGTGAGGTGTCTACAGCAGCCAGCGCTGGGTGGAGGTGGAGGAAGGAGGCTGTTGTTTGGTAGGCATAAAGTTTGCAAGGTGAAGTCTGGGGATCTCTTTCACAACAGTGTGGATATATTTAACACTACTGAACCCTAAACTTAAAAATGGTTAAGATAGTCATTTTTTTTTTTTTTTTACCATGTTAATAAGTGATAGGATAGTCCTGGCGGGTTGTTCAGTGGTTAAAGTCTGAGGACAGAAGGGTTATGGGTTTGAGTCCTGTACCTTGAAGAGGGCATAAACCTGGGTTATCTTTGGGATCCAGGCTTGGTGTCTAGGCATGACACCAAAAGAACAATTCTTTGTTTGTTTGTTTTTTTAATATATTTTTATTGAGTTTTTACAGAGAGGAAGAGAGAGGGATAGAAAGCTAGAAACATCGATGAGAGAAACATGGATCAGCTGCCTCCTGCACAGCCCCCATGGGGGATGTGCCCGCAACCAATGTACATGCCTTTAACTGGAATTGAACCTGGGACCTTTCAGTCCGAAGGCCAACGCTCTATCCACTGAGCCAAACCGATTTTGGCAAAAAGAACAATTCTTAGCAGAAGAGGGAAAACAAGATAAATTATATTTTATTAAAACTAAAAACTTTTAATCTGCAAAAGACCTTACGAGGATAAAAAGATTAACTACACTCTGAAACAAATATTTGCAAACCACATACCTGACAAAGGACTCATTTAATATATAAAGAACCTCAAAATTCAACAGTAATAACAAAATAAATAATCCAGCTAGAAAATAAGCAAAAACCACAAAGAGCCACTTCATCAGAGAGGATATATATATAGATGGCAAAGCACGCACCAAGATGCTCAACATCACTAGCCATTTAGGAAATTCAAATTAAGATCATTAAGAGCTATCACTACATAGTTATGAGGATAGCTAAAATAAACAATCTTGACATTACCAAATGCACATAAACAAGATTTCCCATATGTTTCTTGTGGAAATGTGCAGACACTCTGAAAGGGAATAGAGCAGTTTAAAAAAATAATAATAATAAACATATTTTTCACATGACCCACCAATCACATGCCTAGGCATTTATAGCAGATAAATGAAATGTTATGTCTACACAAAAATCATGATTATATATAGCTTCACTTACAATAGTTAATAATTGGAAGCAACCAAAATGTCTTACATTAGTGACTAACAAATCGTGCTGCATCCATACCATGGAATATTACTCAGCAATAAAAAGAAACAAGCTATTGATACATGCAACAATTTAGATGGATTTCAAGGACATTGTGCTGAGTGAAAAAAGCTCATTTCAAAAGGCATGATCTCAGCTATAGGTCAATCTCACAACGACAAAACTATAGAGATCAAGAACAAATCAGTGTTTGCAAGGGGCTAGGGTAGGGGTGTCGAACTCAATCAGAGAAGGGGCCAAAATCTAAAATCCAGCCTAAATCGCGGGCCGAATGGTTTACTGAACAGTCATAAACTGTCATTGTGATGGAAACGCAGCGGAGTGCAGTGATGACAGCGCGGTGTGGGCCACATTGCAAGGCCTGGCGGGACGGATTTGGCCCGCGGGCCTTGTGTTTGACACATGTGGGCTAGGGATACTGGGAGGAGGTGGGGATGAATGTAGCTATAAGGAGAGAGCATTAGGGAGAACTTTGTGATAATGGGTTAGTGTTATATCTTAGTGGTTGCATCAATCTATATACAGGGGTGGGAAAAAAGTAGGTTTATGGCTATAACACAAATAAAAATATAATTAATAAATAATAATAAACTTTAGCTTAGTCACAACTGTAAACCTAATTTTGCCCACCTGTATATGGTAAAGGACATGGAACTATAAATATACATTATACCAATGTCAATTTCCTTCTTTTGATATCCTATATAATAAAGAAATAATATGCAAATGGTCATCATGCCCTCCCACCCTTGCGCCCTCGCACCTGGGCCAGGGGCCCGAGGCTTCCCCTCCCCGCCCGGTGGGGCTTGATGGTGGTGGGGTCAGCCAGGTCTGGGTCTCACACAATTTGAAGTGTGTGTGGGTGGGCAGGGACTTGACTCTGGGTCCCACGGATGCCCCAGAATCTGACAGGAGAGAGATCTTCATATATAAAATTTTACTAATCTTCTTTCATCTCTGACACTTCTATTATAGAGAAAGGGCAAATAGCAATATTAAAATATTGCCTCTCATCAATTCCCTTTTAATGTGCATGAATTTCATGCACCAGGCCACTAGTTGTACTATAATTACTTCAGCTGTAACCGAGAGAAATGGGGTTAGGGTAAATGGGACCTCTCTATTGTACCTTTGCAATTTCCTAGGAAACAATTAAGGAATCTAAGCATTAAATGATTAGAATTAGAAAAGCATGAGGTAGGGATTTTTTTTTTTTTACCTTTTAATTATAAGTTCAGGTAGAAAATCAAACAAAAAGGTCAGCTAAAACCATTAGTAATAAAGGAAAGAACAGTCCATGAGCGCAGATTCTAACGTTTTATCTGATAATCCTTGCCAGAAAAAAATTATGAGTGACAGCCCAGGCTTTCTTATTGTTCCGATTTGCCTGGTACACCTTTGTCTGTTCCTTTGTTTTTACCCTTTCTGAGTTCCTTCATGTCGTATATTTTCATAAGAAAATTGCAAAAGCCCTCAAAAACAAGATGACCCAATGATACATAAATTGTTCCAGAATGTGTAACACAGAAAAATATCTTAATTCTTTTTTAGGTGTAACAATGATACCTAAGCCTGAGATCATTACAATAAAAGAAAATTATAGAACAATGCCATATATGAATATAATAGCAAAGATATTAAAAATATTAGTGACCAGAAAATAATACCACATTAATAAAATAACACACTGCACACAAATGAAATTTATTCCAGGATTTCAAAGTGGATTCAATATTTTTAAAATGTATTAACATGAGCTGCCTGGCTGGGAGCAGCCAGGCCTGGAGCAGCTGGGTCTGGTGAGGCCATGGCCCGGAGCAGCAGCTGCCAGGCTGGGAGCGGCCAGGCCCTGAGCAGCTGGGCCCAGAGCAGCCGGGCTGGTTGCGGCCAGGCCCGGAGCAGCAGCAGCCAGGTCCAGAGCAACTAGGTTGGGAGCGGCGGTGACCAGACCCGGAGCAGCTGGTTGTGGAACGAACCAGAGCAACAGAGGCCAGGCCCGAAGCAACCAGGCCCGAAACAGCTCGTTTCTCCCCTGCCCCTGCCCCACGGCGGCCTCTCAGACATGGCTGGAAACTTTTGTGGGAACTTGAGAGTCTGCTGAATCAAGTGATGAAGGCTTAGATCTGGATGTGTTGAGTTAGTATAGGGCTGGGGTGTTGATCTGTGAGTGCCTTGGGTGGAGCCTGGATGAGGCTGGTTGACCTATTTGGAAATGTCTTTTGTGTGAAATGTATCATTGGGCATGTGGTGGTATTATTGATATGAGAAAATGCTAAGTAACAGATTTACTACCTGAAAAGGAATTTACTATCGGGGAAAGGGAGGGAGGAAGAGACTGAACATAAACTGTGCACCTATAAATGAGGACAATGGGGGATGGGGAGGGGGCGGAGGGTGGGGTGGGAACCTGGTGGAGGGGGGGAGAAATGAGGAACCTTTGTAACAATATGAACAATAAAGATTGATTTAAAAAAATAAATAAATAAAAATAACATAATCACAAAAAAAAAATTAAAAAAAAATGTATTAACATGAAAGATCTAGCAATCCTACTGCTAGGAATGAACTCTGAAGACACAGTTCCAAGAATATAAATAACTTATATGCCTAACTTTACAAACTGCAACATGGTTCATAAATGCAAAGTATGAGAAAGAATCCAAAATACCCTAACACGGGTGACTAGTTAATAAACTATTTGGGTAAATGCTCAGAGAGTAAACAAGTAAAGGTATTGATGGTAATCAGATTCAGTTCTCTGTGTTGCAGAGAGGGATCAGAGTGAATACTGTGTCGTGTCCCCAAACCTCCTTTTGGCCTGAGGGAGTTTTTTTCCTGGCTCTGGGGATGCTGCTAGCTCACAACCCTCAGCTGGGAATTACCCTGGGCTACACAGAGCTGCCTAGCATATTACAGAATGTATGATCCTGAGATACTGTGTATCCCACGCTTTCATAGAACTATTTGATTCTCAGCTTAAATAGCGTGCCTGAGAAGTGTTAAACCAGGAAATGCGCCATCTAGTACCAATGGGCTACATCCACACTGCCATTTGTTTTTGCAGGAAAAGCATTATGGGGCCATAGGTGATCCAGTGGGCAGACAGGCAGGCAGGACAGAGTAGCCAGGTGCAGAAGGTCATCCAGGGTAGAAAGCTCCCGTGCCTAGCAACAGGCCATTGTAGAGACCGCACCCCCAGGGTAACCTTTCTTTCCCTACATGTCACTGGTCTTGCATTTTAGACCCCCTAATCTTTCATATTGCTGGTCAGAAGATATAATGATCTTAACTGGTCATCACCCCGGGAAGAATAAAACTGCAGGAGAAATTCCTCTGCTGGGCAAGTGCCCTGTAGAAGTCCAGATGGCCCAGGGGGAAGTGCTTCTACCAGAAGCCATGGGCATATCCTGGGAAGACCATCAGATTGGGTAAGACATACAGAACCCGTGAAGATCTAGGAAATGGACTGGTTAGGGGGAGGTTCCAGCGCCAGACCCAACAGGTTGGGAAGTTGATTGCTTACTTTGAAGAAGTGCCCAGTCCTTCCCAAGCCCAAGATAATTTGATCCCAGTGTAACAAAGAAGTGGCCAAAAACACACCCTTGCCCAAATCGCTCGAGCACCTTCTCTCCATAGAAGCCATGTGGCCCTAGCAGCTACCTGGCACCTGGGGTGGATAGCACATGTCAGGGCACAATGCCAGAGTGCAGCCAACAACACAGACTTCACTCACCAGAGGAGGACAGAGATGGACTGAGCCAATGGCACGAAATGTATGGACACTGGGCCTACTTCTGGACCCAATGAAGTCAAGGCTGAACATAATACTTTCACAGAAGGAGGGACGGAGATGAGACATTGGGAGCCCGCAGGCAGGCAGCCTTCTATTTTCACCCAAATAAATCTTACAACTAGACCACATCCCTCCATAGGTGCATCTCCCAGAATACTTTCCTTACAACTCCTCGAAAGAACCTCATTTCCACAGGTAGCACTTTGAAGAGTTTTTGCTATCAGCACTCATTTTTACTTTCTTTGGGAGGTATTTTTTGGGGGGAGGAGGTAGGTATCCCAAAGCTAATTTAACCAGTCAGTCTCCTGTGGTTGAAACAGTTGTGGGATTTTTGTTTTTGTTACTTTGTATTTGGTGTTTTCTCATTGTGATTTTTTTTGTTTGTTTATACAATTATAAAAATGCTAAAATGAAGTCCTTTTACATATACTTTTGATATAATTTGTGTATCTATGGAAAATCCTGATAGTGGGATTCCTAGGATTTCCCACTTTAAAATATAATGAAATAGTCTTCTATGAAAGTGGAAATATTATATACTCAACAACGAATGGGGTATTCTTTCTCCATACTCCTACTAGCAATAAAATCCTTAATGTCTCACATTTAAAGGTAAATATTGAGGAACTACAGAGCTGTTATAATGGCTCCTCCCATATGAAATAAACATACAAAGTGAAATAAGTATACAGAGTAAACAATATGAATAAATAGAATTAAGAAATATAAGCACATATTTACTTATCATTACATATTACTTTATTTTTATGTATAAAAATGCTATTTATTCCTTATTTAATAGTTACATGGTTGAGATTTACAAAACTGTATGGAGTTCAAGAAACTTGTTCATTGCGTAGAATTAAAAAAGATAGATTGCAGTTGATTATTGTGCCAAGTTATCATTATCTGATTATTAAGCTCATTAGTAACAACTCCTAAGAATTTTGTCCCTAAAATTAGGTGACTCAAGTATCAGAGGAAATGTATATTAGTGACTATAGCTGTTATTCTTATCATTGCTTACATTTGTTTGCTAGAGTCGAATGGCCAGGAATCTGAAACATATCTCAATGACCTCCACCTTTTTTCCTGTTTGTTCTTATTGTTAGGTAGTGATCCTGTTGGGTATTTGAATTTCTCTCAGGAATATCATGTTCACATTCACCACAGGCAAACAATGCAAGGCTATAGCATCATAAAAACTATGGTGTAGGGTTAGTGAGCACTATAGTTGTTTTCACAAAGATCCTCTCTTTGGCAGTCCCGTCGCCTTGGGTCTGAGAGATATTTATTCTCCTCCAAAATGAAGGCTTTTGTGGATTTGGGGCCAACTAAATGCATTTGTATAATGAACTTCCAGTGAATTTATATACATTCAAACTTAGGGTTGTGAACTTTTCATGATGCTGAACACAGTGACACCACAAGAATGCACATCTACAGGGGTTTGTAAAAGCTTATCATAGGCGTGGAGAAGCTGGCTTCTTGTCTGATTTATAAAGTTAAGGCATTGTCTTTGCTTAAGGAATCAGAGACTTTCTTACTGTTCCTTCCCCTTACATGATCCTGTGACTTTGTGATACAACTGGTTTGACTGACAATGGCTGTTGTTGTTTTCTCAACTACCTCCTGATTTTGTGTAAAGTCAGAGTTAGGAATTCACTGACATGATGATTGTTCGCCCTCAATCTGTAGAAAAATCAAGTGTCACCCACACAGGGTGAGCTTGGAATGGTGCACACATGCCTGGGCTGTTTGGGTTGGAGACCCAGGGATGGCCGTAAAATAAGGACATTTCCATTAAGCTTATAGTGACAAATACAAAATTGTTAACGGTTAATGCTTTAGAAATTAAATTGGCAGTGCATTTGGATTCCTTTAAGTACATAATGTAAAACTTACATTTATTTATTCAATAAACATTTATTAAAACCTTATCAACTATCAGGAAGATAAAGATAAAACCAAGAATCTTGCAGCATAAAATGTATTCAAAAAAATGATAATTTGAAATAATTATTTACTTAATTATTATTATTTTTAATCCTCACCCAAGGATATGTTATTTTCAGAGAGAGAGGAATGGATAGAGGGATATAGGGAGAGAGAGGGAGAGAGAGAGTCATGGATGTAAGAGAGAAAACACTGATGGGTTACTTCCTGTATATGCCCAACCAGGGATCATACTAGCAAGCTAGGTATGTGCCCTGACCAGGAATTGAACCAATAACTCTTTAGTGCTTGGGATGATGCTAGAATCAATTGAACCACATAATTCAGGGATTTTTAAATTCACTGAGTTTTAAGAGGCCAGGCCCGGAGCAGCCTGGCCCGAAACAGCTCGCTCCTCACCTGCCCCTGCCCCACGGCTGCCTCTCAGACATGGCTGGAAACTTTTGCGGGAACTTGAGGGTCTGCTGAATCAAGTGATGAAGACTTAGATCAGGATGTGTTGAGTTAGTATAGTGCTGGGGTGTTGATCTGTGAGTGCCTTGGGTGGGGCCTGGATGAGGCTGGTTGTCCTATTTGGAAATGTCTTTTGTGTGAAGTGTATCATTGGGCATGTGGAGGTATTATTGATATGAGAAAATGCTAAGTAACAGATTTGCAATCTGAAAAGGGATTTACTATCGGGGAAAGGGAGGGAGGAAGAGACTGAACATAAACTGTGCACCAATGGATGAGGATGAGGGGGCTGAGGGTGGGGTGGGAACCTGGTGGAGGGGGGAAGAAACGAGGAACCTTTGTAACAATATGAACAATAAAGATTGATTAAAAAAAATAAATTCACTGAGTTTTAAATCTTTCTTAGAACTTTTTGAGATATTAACTCATCATTTGATTTTAAAAGTAAAAAATAAAAGAAAAAAATAAATTTATTAAGGAAAGTGAAAGGCTTAACAAATCACTCATTATTTTTACCTCATAAGGAAGCACTGAGACCCAATTATTATTTTGAAAACTGAAATTAAAATTAAAATTTTATAACAATTGTTCAACTTTTCAGATAGCCAGCAGATGGCTGTCTCATACTATCTATGCAACATTGCAAAGTAGTATTGGGCAAGCAGCTGGAGTTCAGTGATAGTCAATAAATTGAATATAAGGAGAAAAATGCATAATAGTATTCTAGAAGTTAGGAGAAGAACATATAAAATATATTTATAGATAAGAACTATTAATTCCCTGATTATGAGATGTGAAGGACTGGGAAGTTCTTGGCACTCACAGTTAAATTTAAAAAAATCATACTGTTTGAATTAAACATTATGAGGCAAACATTTATGCATACATATGAAAATTATTTCATAATATTGTTTCCTGGAAAATAGTAGTAAACAGTTATTATTATATATATGTGTGTGATATATTTACATGAAATGGCTATGATGATTATATATATGTATATATATATGTGTGTATATATATATATATATATATAGAGAGAGAGAGAGAGAGAGAGAGAGAGAGAGAGAGCGCACGCTCTAGGGTCCATAACGACCAAGGCTCCACCGAACACTGGAAATCAGTGCTGGCTTGTAGCCAGTGCCAGTGCAGCGACCCAGCACTGACTGCCAAGGGGACTGTGGATCAGGCCCAGAGAGAGGCCTGCAGAGAGAGAGGCAGGGTCTGATCCCCAGCCTCCATGGCAGCTGTTGATCAGCTTTTGCCTCTCTCTTTCTCTCCTAGCTTTGTCAGCAGCCATGCCTCTGTTTCTCTTTAGGCACCCTAGGGGCTGCTGATCAGCCCCACCTCTTTGATCAGGCCCAGAGATAAGCCTGACTCAAATAGAAACCAACCCATCAGAACCAGATATGTGTTAAGTGCCAGGAGCCAATAGCTGCCTAGGAGTTGAAGCTCTTGACACTGGCATAGAAACTAACCAATCAGAACCAAATCTGGGTGAAGAGCGAAGGCAGAATCTAAGGTGGGGGCTGAGGAGGAGTTTTAAGGGCAACAGCTGTTTAATGTAAGGTGTAAAAAAAGTGGATCAATTTTTTTATGACCATTTTGGTAGTATAGTGCATATGGCTGGGTATCAGTCCTGATATAAGGATTATGTGTTTTTGTCTGCCAAGAGTATCATCTCCTGCTGAAAAAGGCTTTTCCTCCCATTAAAGCAATCCTATCCTATATAACCACATGTGTCAAACACAAGGCCCTCCGGCCAAATCCGTCCCGCCAGCCCTTGCAATGTGGCCCGCACCACGCTGTCATCACTGCACTCCACTGCGTTTCCATCACAATGACAGTTTATGACTGTTCAGTAAACCATTCTGCCCTCGATTTAGGCTGGATTTTAGATTTTGGCCCCTTCTCTGATTGAGTTCGACACCCCTAATCTATGCTATTAAAAGGGCAATATGCTAATTAGACCAGCTTGATTGGACATCCAACTTCCTTCCAGAAAAAGCCATGGTGTTCAAGGCTGAGGCAGAGGCAGTAAGGGGCAACCAGGTCGTCAGGGAAGGGCAGTTGAGGACAATCAGGCTGGCAGGGAAGGGAAGTTGGGGGTGAGATCAGGCTGGCAAGGGAGAGCAGTTAGGGATTATCAGGCAGGCAGGCAGACAGAGGCAGTTAAGGGAGATCAGGCAGGCAGGCAGCCAGTGCAAGAATTTCATGCACTGGGCAGAGAGAGAGAGAGAGAGAGAGAGAGAGAGAGAGAGAGAGCGAGCGAGCAAGAATTGCAGTTTATTTTTATTTTTTATTTTATTGTTTAATGTATTACAAATAGTAGTACATATGTCTCCTTTCTTCCCATTGACCTCCCCCCAGCCTCCCTTACCCTCAGCACTTGCCCTCCCCCCACTCATCCCTTCCCCTTTTGTCTGTTGGTTGTGCTTATATGCATGCATACAAGTCCTTCTGTTGATTTCTTACCCAAACCACCCAGCCCCAGCCCTCCTCTGCTTTCCCACTGTAGTTTGACATCTGTTCTATTGGTTATAGGGCATGGCACTGTGAAAAGTGATTATTGGTGGATGGTGCATTGTGTTTACATGTTTTATTTTTCTGCGGGGAGGCTGATTCATGATTGTTTTACTTCAGGACAAATTCATCTTTTCCTGCTGCTGCTATTCCCCAGCTCTCCACTGTTGGGAGCCATTGCATTATACTTTCAAGGGTCTCTTTAGTTTGTGTAATTTTTGTGTGCTTTTTACATTATTGACATCTTCTTAGCAGTAAGTCAGGGAAGTAGTTTCCAGCTCCCAATTTCTCGTGTCTTCCCAGTGGAATTTCCATTTAGTGTAGGGCCCCTTGCCTACTTGAAAGAATGTAATGTAGGCCTGTTTGACACTAAGTTCGCTGGGCACTACTAAAACTACTAAAACTACTTAGGAAGGTGGTCTGCGAAATGTGAGGCACGCTGAAGCCTGGGCCATAGTTTTAACTATTTCAATCACATAACTGCACTTTGCCTGGAAATTAACATAAATATGGTACCTTCAAGGTTCTGCTGTTGCTCCCTGTTCCTCTGCTTGCTTGCTTCCTGATGGGAGCTGATCGGCTATGTCTGTGTGCTCTGGAGTGACAGGTAAGGTGCTGTATATCACTGGAGATGAGCAGGGTGATTGTGCCTCCCTCTTTCTTGCTCGAGTGCATTTTCATATCTCAAATGAGGATATATGGTTGTGCACAGTACAGCACTCAGGAATACATTTCCCTAACTTCTTATTTGAAGAGTGCTGATTTTGGAAATAACAGGACAGGTTATTTTTTTTTTATATGAAAAACCTTGGGTAAAAGTACTGCCTGTTCTTTTTACCTTCCAGAAATGTTTGTCTAATAGTCTGTTCTTTGTGTATTCCCTAACATTAAAAAAATGACAGAAAATGTTATAATTGTTGCCATCAATGACTCAAAGTCTTTATTTTATAAGGTGCTAAATAAAACTGGCCATTCATCAAAAATGTAATTTTTAAAGTCTCTTAATTGTAAGGTCATAGGGAAAGGCTTCTATTTTAATATCTTCAGTTCTGAACACTAAAAATTACTACATTATTCAAGCAGCCATCAGCTGTCCAGATGTGGTTTTTTAGTCTTCTATGGACATGTGGAATCAGTGCAGCCTTTATATACACAATTCACTGAGTGCATTTTCCATTTTCTTTCAAGGTCATTTTTTGTGTGTCAATGTTTTTGCTTTTTGTGAAGATTAAAAGTCCCTTTTTTGAATTTTAATCATGGATTTGAACTAATGTGAAAGTAACACAAAAATATTCTGAAAGACTTAATAATTATTTCAAGTATTTAAAAGTTACCTAAAATTAAAATACCAACAACACTTTTGAGACATTTTTGTACCATATATTTTATCCCAATACTTTTGATGACAAATGGTTCTACAGGAAAAGAATTTCTTAAGAATGGTCAGCAAAAAGGGCAAGAAAAACAAAAGAAAATAGAAACAAGAGAAGTGAAATACTTATTTTGTGAAGGTTGACCAACTTGACAAGCCCATGTTTCAAGATTCTCGTGAAAGTGAACAGAGAAAACAGACCCTGGAGTGTTTACAGCCCAGACAAAAAGCAGCTCAAGCATAGAACCACTGAAAAGGTAAGTGTTTGTGACAAGAGGCCAGGACTATCTGTTGTCAGCCAAGAACTGCAAATTCAATGAATATTTCATATAGTCCATTATTCATTTTTTCTGAATACCCATGACTAGACTCTTAAGACTATGACTTGACTGTATTTATTAGTTGTTTTTTTTCTACTCACAGGGTTAGTTTTTATATAGAGTTTTCCTTCCTTCCTCCCATACTCCCTTCCTTCCTTCCTTCTTTCCTTCCTTCCTTCCTTCCTGTCTTCCTCCTTTTTTTTTTTTTTTTTTTTTAAGGGGTAGGGTTTGGGTTTGTGCGATGGCAATGACATTTATTTTTTTTAAAAAGAACTTATCAAGCAACCAGTAATCCTGAGACATGCAGAACACCTACTCTTTCCCTAGGAAGGCCACTGTATTGATTCTACTTGATTCCTTCTTTTATAAGTTGTTCTTCAATTGCTGCATACATATAATATATTCAGAGGAAGTACCTGACTAGACAGATAATGACTAAGTTTTGAGACTACACTAAATGTTCAGACAGTTTTTTGTGTGAAATAAAGAATCTGGTCTTCATTACATACCTGTAATCGCCTATAATCATCTGACCTGGCCCTCTGTCTTTAACTCTAGTCAGGAACCATTTCTGAAATGTTATGGAGATTTCTCTGTCATGCATTGTCTTAACTACCTAAGTCCCCTTCGCCAAGGACTGTGAATCTTTGGCCTGATTTTATCTTCTCTGCTTTGTATTCTCTAACCACCATGTTCCATTTTGTTATTATTCTCTATTGTTGTAGTTTGGATGCTGACTTATGAAAGCAGCATCTGTTGTGAGGAGTAAGCTTGAATTTACATACAAAAAGGATTCCTCCACAGCATAGGTTTGTTTCCAGAAAAGATGGTACATGTTCTTTCCCCACTCTTTCTCCCATTCCTTTCATTTTTCTCACACTTACAGTTTGGTCATATGGAGTCAGGGTCACAGTGAGAAGAACATGAGCTCTGATTGCAAAGAGTAGCCCTAACTGACTTAAGCAGTACTGACTTCTCCTTAGATTGTGGACCAGGCCTGGCCAGTACTAAGCACTTAGTACATGTTTGAATAACTACATACAACTTCTGCATGAGCAATGAAAGCAGCTAATTGGCCCATGAGGGAATTGAAATTATAACCTTACCTCATCAGTATATGCCTCTATATCCAAATGCCATTGTCTGGATCTTATGTATTTCATAAACTAGCTTTCAGCACCAGCAGTTTTGATGGGATAGATATTTCCCAAAATAGCACTTTTTTTTTTCTTTTTACCACATGTAAATCAAAATGTAGAAATGCCTTAAAGTCAAGATGGAGCTCAGACAAGATAAGTAACCATGCTTCAGGGAGAAAGCCAACCACAGACTATCACTAAGCAGGGACTGTCCTTCAGAGGCGTGGGAGTGAGCTGAACTACTGCAAACTCTTTTATTTGCTCCTAATTCTAAGCCAAAACGTTGCCAAGTCTATTTGTCTGTGCTGCCTTGTGTTGACCTGCTTCAATGTCTCTTCTTCTGCCGCTGTAACGGCAGTGGGAAAATCCCCGGACTGACATACAGAAGGCGCCCAGCACCTGGCTTTACCACATTACTTCTCTGAAAACATCTTCTAAATGAAATATAAAAATGTATACACATTTGTATAAATGTGTATACATTTTAGGGAGACATTCCATAGTATGGACTGTCTTCTTCCTATCCACAAATCACAAGTTTCTCAATAACCTCAATAACCCTTCCCTCCCAGAATAGCAATCGTGTTGACAATTGGACAAAAGCTCTTATCCATTATTTATTGCATCTCAGCAGAATAACCAACCACAGGCACTTAAAACTATTATTCTAAGACAGAATGATGCTAGTAGTCTTGAATGGTTGAAGTAGTAAGAGCCGTGAATGCTTAGTGAGCATTTTCTATATGACAGATGCTGCTAATCAACACCTCTTATTTCATTCTGAGGAAATGTCTCCACTGGCCGGTGGCAAAGGGGGGCTTACAGAGCCTGAACCTTGTCCAACTCCTCAGAAACAGTAGAAAAGGGCTTCAAACCCAGGTAGTTTGACCCAAGACCCAAGTTTCAGGTATTTTATATTATAACCAAAATGTTAAAAGGTCCTGTTTGCTACTATAAAATTTCACCTGAAAAAAAAAAGTTATTCATCTCAAGAGTGTAGATTCAATAGAAATCCTACAAATATTATCTCTGGTTAATAGAGAAGATTATAACTTCTTCACAGATTCCACTTTCCCTGTCAAACCCTGGAAACATGAGCCAAAAAATGGGAAGGTGAAAAAAAGGAACTACTGATATATTTACCAACACTACCCATGCAAGGTAAATTGCAAAATTTAATGTAAAAAAAAACAACCCCACAAAAAACACACACATACAACAAACAAACAAGCAAATATTAAAACTTTCAGTAAAGACATTTTATAGAAGGCCAGCCTTGCATTATAGATTATTTCATGGAACAATCCTCATTTACAACCACATATGAGAATTGGAATTATCCCAAGTGAGGACTATTGAACTTCCACCTGATCATCTCATTCTCATGGAATCAGCTGATTACAGACAAGCAGAGACAGCTGCCCACACCACCCTCCCATATCAGGTTCTTACTTTCCTAACCACCTGGCAATGGTTCTCGCAGAGACAGACTCGGGCCTGTGATTGTTGGGCTGTTAGGCCCAGACACCCTTTCTCCCCTGTTAGGGTATTTCTCTTAACTACCTCTCCCCGATCTGGAACTAAATTCGGATATTTTATTTTGAAATACTGGTTATGTTATCCATAACTGTTCCTCCTTGCGCTGAGGTGACTAGTAGACCAAGGACTGCCAGGTGTGTGCCCGGTCGGTGCTATAATTACTCCAAAATGAATAACTAGATTGTTAAATTAAATGTAAACAGATAATCCAGGGAATTTTGGGGGGGAGTGGGGGATAGAGAAACTTACAGGAGTGTTTGCTGGTGCTGCTGCAGCTGCTTCTGCTGCTGCTATGACTACAAAACTCCCTAAAATCATCGCATTGATTCTATTAATTACGATAATGATGAATAATGAAATAATTGTGTGCTATTTATTTTTATATAGATGTATAATTTATGATAGCTTATATTAGATATTCACATTATAATTTATATATAAATTCATACTTATAATAATGATAACATTTGTAGTTGTTTTGGCTAGACACCTCAAAATCCCCCCACCCCTCTAGAATAATTATCAGTTTGTTAAACGCCCATGGGCCACGGACCCGTGTCACCTGGAAGAAGGTCCCTCCCTCTCTGCCTCCCGCCCTTGCCCACCACATCTGCTCAGTCTTGGAGACCATGGAAAGCAGTTTCCTGCAACCACATTACCCCATGAGCTGACCTCATGACCTGGCACCTCCTGGCTAGAAGCAAAGTGCAAAACAGGGCCAACAAACAGCTGTTGGCCAGGCCTTTCCTCCACTCTACCCACACTGTCATTCCGGGGCCTGGCTCATGCCACCTACAAGCAAACCCCACTCCTCCTCCAAACGTCCCACCACCCAGCAGGGTCCCGCTGTCATGGTGACTGGACAGGACCTGGGCCCAAGGGGAAGGCGGGAGGGACTTGGTCCCCGCACAGGCGCCGCGGGCAGTGCACAGTGCAAGTGGCCCTGGTAGCAGACCTGAGGCCGGGCCCAGGGCCCCGGACAAAGACTCGGTGTGTGCCAGGGGTGTGCCAGGGGTGTGTGGTGCAAGGGCGCAGCAGCTCAGACTCAAGGTTACATCCTTGGGGGCTGCGATCCTCTGGGCGGTGAGGACGGAAGGCTCTCCAGGGGGGCCCTGAGAGCAGCCTCAGGCCCTGCTCTCCCCTGGGAGTGTTCCCCTCGGTGGTGACCCCCATGGGTGCCCCGAGTCGCAGTGGGCAGAGCTGGGCCTGGTGTGGGGACGGGGCTTCGGGATGCGCAGGTGCAAGGCCTTAGTGTGCAGGAAGGCTGGGAGGGCCCAGTGGGCAGGGAGAGAGGATGGACTGGGCCAGTGGTCAGCAAACTCCTTAGTCAACAGAGCCAAATATCAACAGTACAATGATTGAAATTCCTTTGGAGAGCCACATTTTTTAAACTTAAACTTCTTCAAATGCCACTTCTTCAAAATAGACTCGCCCAGGCGGTGGCATTTTGTGGAAGAGTCACACTCAAGGGGCCAAAGAGCCACATGTAGCCGCAGTTTGCCGACCATGGAACTGGGATGTTACAGCTTCAGGGAGGCTCAGAGCCTGGCAGAGGCGGGAGCTCAGGGCCCCGTCCTTGGAGAAGTCCGGCCCGCTGGCTGGCACCGGGGTGCCTGGCGCCAGAGCCCCTCCTCCTGGGCTCACACCGAGTTTCTGTTGTGATGCCCTGTCCCTGCCTGATCCAGTCACGGTGCTGCAGGGCTTTGTGTGTGTCGGGGGGGACTCTGGTCCCACGGCTGTGTGGGCCCCACCCAAGGCTGGAGGTGACCTTGCACCCAGGCTCATACTACCAACCCACAGCCCCGTTACCCAGGCCCAAGACCCACCTGCTCCTGCTCCTCCCAGCGCTGAGGGGACTAGCAGACCAACGGCAGGTGAATTAAAGAACACTTCCATAAACAGTTTCTTTCTGGTTGTTTAGGGATTCTTAGAATATGTTCCTAAAAGTGGGATCCCTGGGTCAAACAATAGTTCCATTTTTATTTTTATTTTATTTAATTTATTTTATTTTTATTTTTAAATATATATTTTTTATTGATTTTTTACAGAGAGGAAGAGAGAGGGATGGAGAATTAGAAACATGGATGAGAATCATCGATCAGCTGCCTTCTGCACACCCCCTAATGGGCATGTGCCTGCAACCAAGGTACATGCCCTTGGCCGGAATCGAACCTGAGCCAAACCGGTTTCGGCAATAGCTCCATTTTTAACGTTTTGAGTAAATTCCATCCTCTTTTCCACAGTGGCTGCACAGTCTGCATTCCCACCAGTAGCATGCAGGGTTCCTTCCCTTTTCTCAGCATCCTCACCATCACCTGTGGTTTGTTGATTTGTTGATGGTGGCCATTCTCACAGGTGTGAGGCAACCCCTCATCATTTTAATTTGCATCTCTCAGATGATTAGCGACAGTGAGCATTTTTTCAAGTGTCTATTGAGCATCTGTATGACCCCTTTGGAAAAGTGCCTGTTCAGGCCCTGTGCCCATTTTTTAAATTGGGTTATTTATCTTCCTTTGGTTGAGTTGTATGAGTTCTTTATGTATTTTGGAAATTAACTCCTTATCATTGACAAATATGTTTTCCCATATAGTGGGTCCTCTTTTCATTTTGGTGATGGTTTATTTTGCTGTTCAGAAGTTTTTTAGCTCAACAATATTATATATGTTATATATAATATAGCATCTTATATATGATATAATGTATACTACATTATATATTTATATTATATATATATTATATATTATTTATAAATATTGTTTTTAAACAGCCATTTGTAGGTGATCAGATATTGGTTTGTTACTTACTTCAGTATTTTTATTTAGACATCTGTTATACAAATGAAGTGAAAAATATTATTTCTCATAATGTCAGTAAGGGCAACTACTGTATATTATAATTTATATATTTCATTTGGTAGGGTATAGAATATTCTAGTACAAAGAAAAGCAAAGACATTGTCAACATAAAGCAGTATTCTGGGAAGCAGTTGGAATTTCACTCTTGGTTTACCACTGACTAGCTCTAAGACTGAATAATTTCCATCACAATTTAATAGTTGTATTTTTTTACCAAGGTCCAAATTTGGGTAGAGAGATACCCACGTTTTATTGGCCAATCTGGGGCCATCTATGCACCCATTGGTCAAAGGACATTGTGTTACTGAACTAAAGGGACCTGTTTGCCCGTTGGACATCAAAGCCCAATAAGACACAAACAGGATTTTGCAGCAGAGAAAGGAAGAGTTTGTTTTCAGGAAGTGGCTCACATTAGAGACACAGGTGAGCTAACACTCAGACCTGTCTCCTGATGGCTTTTCAGGGACGGGTTAGATAGGGGGGAAATCGTCAATCATGGTGATGAAGGTTGTTAGAGTGGTGGTCTCTACTGATGGGTGGGTGCTAGGGGGAGCATTAGTCATTGCTTCTGGTCCTGACTTCAGCCATGGCATCCTTGTCTGATTTTGTGGCTTTTCTGGGCCCAGAAAAGCACCTGAGGCCTAGATGTTATCTCTACTTTAACCAACACTCTGCCTGAGGAGTCAGCAGACCCTTTGTTCCTAATAATATTTGATGCTGATCGGAACCTCATTGTCTTGAAGGCTTAATGATTTAAGGGTGTGGACATGCAAGGGAGGAGGAGGCAGGTGAGGTGAGGCAGCTGCAGGGTGAATCCAGTTTCAGTCAAAAGGAGAAAAGGTCACCTTGAAGAAATGACATTTTTACTGGGATACAAATGGGTCCTCTTAATTTATATTCTTACCAAGAGTGCACCCCATAGGGAAGGATTATACCCTTAAAGCAAAATGAGATATCACTGTCAGAAGGACTCCCAGGTGGGCAGACAGTAAGATGGATTTCCACTTAGCCTGGCCAGTAGTGTCCCAACAGCCTTAGATTCCTAATGTCCTAAAAATTGGTTTATTCTATTCACTGGTACTTTATGGCTGCTATTTTTTAAAATATATTTTTATTGATTTCAGAGAGGAAGTGCGAGTAAGAGAGAGAAGCATCAATGAGAGAAAATCATTTATAGACTGCCTCCTGCATGCCTCCAACTGGGAATTGAGCCCCCAACTGGAAAGACATGTGCCCTGACTGGAATAGAACATGGGACCCTTCAATCTGCAGGCTGACGCTCTATCCACTGAGCCAAATCAGCTAGGGCAATGGCTGCTATTTTTTCACTTAGAAGTTGCTAGAAACTTCTCCAAGTTCAATCTTTCTTCTTAGATGAAAATAATCAAGGTCAGTTTTTCAAATGTGACATAATATATTGCATTTGTGTTGTACATTCCTCCCCACCCACCCGTTTTATTAAATGATAAACTAGGGCACAATAAACTTTTCAAGAATTTGAGCAAATATTGATTTGAATCAGGCAGCATCAAACTGGAAGTGGTAAGAAGCACTCTGCCACAGGACCTGAGGGAAAGCTTTTCTTTCATAGAGAAGACATGGAAGCAAAGTAAGGAAATTGTTTAGTTGGCTGTAGCTTAAGCAATCACTCTATTCGGAAAAGCCTAGTTGGCTGTGATTGGTTGTTCTTAACCTTTTGTGTTTTTAGATTCTATTATATTTATAGGACTTGGCTGTGACTTAGATTTTGGTTTACTTGTGTAGGATACTAACACATTAGAGCCACCTAATTCTAATAGCCTCTTTGTTTAATTACTTTAACACTTTTTTAACAACTGAAGAAATGATGAGATGGAAAAGGATAGGTAGAAGGATCTTTAAATAATTCTATCCAGAAATTCTTTCGGACTATGTGATGCACTGGAAAGAGTAAGAGATGTCAGGTTACCATCAGTTCAGTCCCCTTCTCTGCCACTTGAAATTGATGCACTGTAAGGAAAGAAATGATGTTTCAATCTCTGAGTGACCTCTTCCTCTCCCACGTTTTTTACGCTCTCTATATGACCATAAATCCTGCAGCTATCTGGGCAGATCTCTCTGAGCACAGATTCTATTTTTCTTACTGGTTACTTGACATCCAGCCTAGTCATCTTTCTGCCTAAACTTGAACTTCTTCGGGTGCTCTAAATCTCAGTTAATGGCTAACCTAGAAACATTGAATCAGCTATATATAGCAATTGATTTAAAAGTAGTTGGTTGCCCTAACTGGTTTGGCTCAAGAATCGGCCTGCAGACTGAAGGGTCCCAAGTTTGATTTCAGTCAAGGGTATGTACCTTGGTTGTGGGCACATCCTCAGTGGGGGATGTGCAGGAGGCAGCTGATTGATGTTTCTCTCTCATCAATGTTTCTAATTCTCTATCCTTCTCTCTCTCCCTTCCTCTCTGTAAAAATATCAATAAAATATATTAAATAAATAAAACTAGTTGGTTTGCCTGCCAGAGTGGCTCAGTGGTTGAGTGTCTACCTATGAATCAAGAGGTCACAGTTCGATTCCAGGTCAGGACACATACAGGGTTGTGGGAAGCTAGTCAATGATTCTATTTTGTCATTGATGTTTCTATC
This sequence comes from Pipistrellus kuhlii, assembly GCF_014108245.1. NCBI lineage: Eukaryota > Metazoa > Chordata > Mammalia > Chiroptera > Vespertilionidae > Pipistrellus > Pipistrellus kuhlii. The sequence continues at coordinate 9,728,444 of NW_023425540.1, read as the reverse complement.
TCTCTCTCCATTCTCTTTCTCTCTAAAATCAATACAAATATGTTAAAAAATAAAATTAGTGGGCTCTACTTTCTAAATCACTTTGTTCTCTGCCCACATTTTGATCCATGTGGTTAACACTTGCTGTTAGTTAATTAACAAAGTGTGTTGCTTGCTAATTGAGTAATTAACAGAACTGGAGCAGATATACACAGCCAAATAATTTTGGTTATGTGATAAAGACACTATGAAGGCATGAATAGGTTGGCTTGCCTACTCCTAGACAGTGTGCACAGTGGGAAAGGAAGGACACTGAAGAAAGACAGGCCTGGGTGTGGACTCTGATTTACTGTATGACTTTGGGCAGATTGTACAATCTCTTTTGCCCTCCTTTCCTCACCTGTTAAAATAGATTTAAAAAAAAGTCTATCTCATGGGATTCACCTAAACATTACATGTGATTAAATATCTGTGTCATGTATATTACATGAGATTATGCCTATAGATCATTTATACATTTGGCATGCATTTATTAAGCAAAACTGATGTTTGTCAGGTATGTTAAGGTTTTATAGTGCTGCTACTTAAGGAATTTATAATCTAGGGAAAAGACAAAATAAATAATAAGTCTATCATTTAGAGACAACTTTTTATGTGACCAATGTTGTTTAACATCTTATGGGTAATAATTTCTATGATTTATTGGATAATCCTTTGAAGTGCTGTGAATATACTTGGCATTACAGATAAACACATTGAATGACAGGTATGATAGCTAATTTGTTCAATGTCATATGACTAGTAAGTAGATGAGCCTGGGCCTGAACTCAGGAACTGGTAGATTTGGGGGTTTGGATATGCTTTTTAAAAGATGTGAACCTTATACCTAGTTATCTTGACTAGTTGTTCTCTTGTACCTCTTTCCTTTATTCTATATCTGCTGGAGCTAGTTTCCTTGCTCTCTGCATTCAACATTGCATTGTTGACGTAGAAAATGAAGAGATGCATTGTAAAAATGCAATACTGATCTCTCTTTCTCTTCTGTGGTTGTCTCACAGGGTGGAAAGAGCCTGGGTCTCCAAATAACTGTCTAGAGTAGAGCTGACCTGATTTAGAGCTGCCCAGTAGAGTGGACTTGTGTAACCATAGACAGCCTTGTTTATGGTGCACAGTACAAAGAGATAAAATTATTTTCTCTTATGGCTGACAGGATGTTCACTAGTCTTTCCTGGCTTTGGGAGTAAGTGAACTAAAAGGATAATGTCAACTATGTTTTGAAAGGGCAACCTCTGAGTGGTGGGAGTTAAAAGAAGAGGTTCAGCAGAAGGGTAGGTATTGGTTACATAAAGATTTAAATAAAACTTCAGTGAAGGCTTGTAATAAAACCACTCCTCCCTCTTCTTTAATGGTAATGCTCAGTGAGAAGAGATGCAATCCTTTGTGGACATTTATATCTGATAGATGCTATTTTCTTGATGAAGTAGTATTTCAGTTAATCTTCTAAGAGTGAAGGGAATTATGCATTAAATTATCTTAGAATTTAATGAATTTCACATTCAAGTAAACTATGGAACTTATAAAAATCACAGAAACAGATGAATAATTTTATAACTTTACAAAATATATTTTGTGGTATTGGATTAAAATCCAATCTGTGGTATTGGATTAGATTTCCTGCAATGACATTAGCTGGGTAAATCTATTCATTGAACACATTTGTCAGTACAATTGCCTCTTTGGGTACATGGGTGCAGGGAATAGCCTCATTCTCATAATAGAATACCTCAACCAAATACCAGAAATTGAGCAGCGAGTGGGGAGGATAGGATTTTAATTCTTGTCTTCTAGAATCTATATGATGAATAGAATTTCAACATCTTATTTCTTACCTTCATAGGTTGCCATTCTTAAAGAAGCTTGTCATCTCCCAAAAAGGACTGGTGAGTCAATAAAAATTGCTCAGAACAACTGCTTCCTATTTTCCCCAAGGAGAAAGTAACTAGAATGAGTCCCACACTGTACCTGTCTTTTACAGCTGGTACAGCATGTAGTTCAGCAGTTTAGATTCCATTTATCTGTGTGCTGCTCAGTAGAGAGAGATTAGCATTTATGAAAAAATGTAACAGGTTAGCAGGATCACTTATGAAAGCAGATTTGAATAAAGAGTCTGAATTGTCCTTGAATTTCCATGGGAGCTTTTTAAATGCTGATCTGCTGGCAGGTGCTTACTTACTTCATATTTTTCATGGACTGAAATAAACCTTACTTTGGTTTTTATATACTACAATGTAAGGACGTGCTAGACACAAAATCAGTAAGCCTATGAGGATAAACAAATAATAAAAAAAGGAACGAAATGTTTCTTCTCTGGTTGGAAATTTTGCATTGAGCATGAAAAATTAAAATGAGATCAGGAATGAGTAAGGTTTGCACCAAAAAACAAAACAAAATTCTCTAAACCAAAACATCCCCCCCCCAAAAAAAAAAAATTTAAAAATAAATAAATAAATAAATAAAAACAATTGCTGACTTCAAAATAAACAGGAAAGGTGAATTTTGTGAGAATATGTTCTCACACCTTCACTGTCTCCCTTCAGGTCCTCTTACTTGACAATGCTGTGATCATGCAGTCCTTAAGCAAATGAAATTGGCATTTAAGCATTTCTGAGGAAAATACTCTGTTAAGGTGATTGGCAAACTATATTGGAAGGAAATTTTTTTTCAAAGATTAGAGAGTAGGATGAAAACATTGGCTGTTAACATTTCTGTCAGCTATTTGTATCAGCTTACTTTCTTCAAAGCACTAGTGAGGCGGAATGTAGGGACAACCTGGTGGGGGAGGGTTAGCAATCTAAATCTGTGCCAGTGACCAGTGTCCCAGTGCACATCCTTGTTAGCCTACAATTAAGTCACTGCCCTTCCTTAGGCAATAGTCTGTTTTCCTGGGTGCTCCCAGTTTGCAGGGGCCATGGGCCAGCAATTTGGCAGTTTGGGCCCTGGGGTAAGGTGGGTGGGGGGAAGGGTTGCTGGTGCTACTCAGGCCAGTCATACATTATGACTTCCCCCATTCTAACTAACTGTGACAGCCTGTCACAAAAGCCCGGTAGTAAGGAAACAAAGAATTTAGAAATATATATAAGGAATGATCTCATTGTATTGGCTGTTCAGGCTTTGGATCTTCGAATCCCCTGAGCCAGCAGCGCTGCTTTAAATAAAGGGTTTTTCCTGATCTCTGAGTACTCCTTGTGTATTTTTAGGTCAACTGGTAAATTTTGTAACAGTAGTTTCTCTGTATGTACATTTATGCACACTATTTTTTTACATATATATTTTAATGTGAATTATATGTAAGCTTATCCCAAATAAATTGTCTGTGATCTAGGTTGGATATATTAGAAAACTTGTTGCTGGAGGAAATGGGCTCTTGTGGTATCTCAAGAAAAGAAATTCAAGGATTCATGCGTGGGAGAAGTTTATGTGTAGTGGCAAGATTATTGGAGTGAAAAGAAACAATTTGCTTTCGAGGATGTAGAGATCCAGCAAGCTCTAGTAGCAACTGATCTAAGGTCGTCCTTGCTAATCCTCCATATAGGGATTTTCTTGGTTTGGGGAACAAGTGAACTGCCTTTCAAACTATTCAACCCCTTTCCTGATTCCTCCTGGGGTTGTGCTGGGCCTTCCCCCTATCTATGTAGTCTCTTTCCTGGATTTTCTGGGGTTTTGTGCCCTTATCCTACCTGATCCCTTCCGAAGGTTTTCCCAAAGTAACCTTCTCCCCTGTATGGTTCCCATTTTGGCTCCTACTAGATTGACATGCCTCATAATTCTGCTTCATTATCTGACTTCTGCAAGAGTGCTCACTCAGTATAAGGACCATCTTGGCTTATGTCCAGCAAAGGAATTCTGCCCTCACTGTTTATCTCTCCTCTCATCCATGGGAAGGGATGAAGTATTTCTGGGATGATTGGGAAACTGTCCTACACGGAGATTAATGTTTCTTTGATGAAGGATGCAGCTGTCCCCTGGGGTATCTGTGAAACTGTAGCATTCAATCGTAATCAGGCTTAGCAGATTTAGTTCCCTTCTATTTCATTAATACCTGATTAGCTACCTATGCTAACCTCGTGATAATGATTGTGTAATTAGAGAAAGTGAACATACTTTCAAAGTGAAGTGATCTTTAATAAAACAATTCCATATGTGACCTGGGAATAAAAAGAGAGAAAATTTTAGCTCATACTTTTAACTAGCAGAAGCAGATAGTTTCTTGTGTGGTTTGCTTTGTTTTAGGGCACTGGGCCTCTACTCCACCTCCTCAAAATGAATAGTGATTTGTAAAGGTGGTAACTATGACCTTCACTTGTGATTGCATACATAGTCAGGATCCTGTGGTGGTGAAGTGACCCATTCTGGCCAATGAAATGCAGAGAAGCCTGCTGGAAGTGGTGGTCTCCTGGAAAGGCTTTGATTTCTTGACAGTGAGGGAAGCTGTGGCTTTCTTGGGAAGCCCCTCTTCCAGCCTGAAGCAGGAGCATAATGCCTGAAACTGCAGTGGCCATATTTTGGCCAAGAGACAAGTGTGAGAATGAAAAGTCAACAGGCCAAGAGCAATGACCTAAAAGTAGAAAGTGCCTGTGGCCTTGCCACTATTCTTGAACAGCTAACCACATGGGAAAACTGCTCATTTTGGGACCTGCCAGGTAGGAAAAAGGAACCTTTACTTAATTAAGGCAATGTTAGTTTAGTTCTGAGCCTGAGAACATCCCTAATACAAATAGCTTCTCTTGATCCCACTATATTTGAATTTAATTTTAAATTAAATAACTTTTTGTACAGTTCTATTAGTTTTAATAGCTGCGTAGATTCATGCAGACACTGCCACAATCAGGAGACAGAACACCTCCATCAGTCCCAGGTCTCCCTGTTGTCCCTATGGAGTGACATTCTCCTCCCATTTTGGTTTTCTGTGATCTTTTTCTGTCACTATGTTAGTACATTTGCTTTTTTGAGAATGTCATGAACATGGAAATGTATCATTCATAACCTTTGACACTGGCTTATTTCACTCTCATAAGGTTTTGAAGTTCACTCAATACATTGCATGTATAAAGTTTGTTCTTTTTTATGTTGCGTGCATTGCATAGATGAAGCACCACTTAACCCTTTGTTTATTGAAGGACATGGGATTGTTTCCAGTTTCAGAGGATTATGAGTAGAGTAGAGCTGCTGAAAACATTTGTGTAAAGTTGTGTGTGTGTGTGTGTGTGTGTGTGTGTGTGTGTGTGTGTGTGTGTGTAAACATGTGTTTTCACTACTCTAGGGCAAATAGGACTGGGAGTATTGGGTTATATGGTAAATACATTTCTCTTTATAAGAAACTGTCTTCTACAATGACTATTTCAGTTTGCATTCCCACACCAGTTTATGAGAGTTCCACTTGATCCACAACACCAGCACTTGATAGAGTCAGAATTTTAAAAATTTAAATCCTTTTAGAGTATAGTAATCATCATATATCTCATCATTTATTTAGGTCATCTTTAATTATTCATTAGTGTTTTATCATTCAGATATTTTATTAGATTTATACCTAATAATTTTATATTTTTAAAGACATAAATATTATTCTTTTTTTAGATTTGTTTTTTAATTGTTCAAATTTTCAATTGCTGGTATATAGGAATACTAGTGGCCCTGCATATGAATCCATGCTAGAGTAGCTTGTTGCTGCTTGCCTCAGCTGGCCACCCCACCCACCACCGCTTGTAGCTCGATGCCCTGCCCTGCCCTCCTGCTGACTGGTCATTACACATCACAGCATAAGGACCATTTGCATATTACCTTTTTATTATATGGCTAACCAATGGGTGTTTTCTTTGTATCTTATGACCTTACTCAAGTCACTAAGTAGTTAAAGGAGTTTATAAAAATATTTATTAGGATTAAAAAACAACAACACATAGATAACTATAAATAGAAAGAGTTTTACTCTTTTCTAATCTGTAAGATTTTAATTTTTATTTCTTTCTTTATCACACTTGGTAAGATGTTGAATAAAATGGTAAGAGTGGACACCCTTACCTTATTCCCACTGTTAAGGGGTAAATCATTCTGTTTTTTACATTTAAGTAGTATATTAGCTGAAGGTTTTTAATAGGCAATTTTTTATTAAGTTGAAGAAGTTCCTTTCTATTTTGAGTTAGCTAAGAGTTTTTATAATGAATAGATTTTGAATTTTGCCAAATGCTTTTTCTGCATTACATGATATAAAGTGTTTGTGTTTCTATACAGTAAATGTGGTGTATTATAGTGATTGATTTTCAAATATTGAAACAGTCTTCCATTCTATGGATTATTTGATTATTTCCCACTTGGTTATGGTTCAGTATTTTTTACATATTGCTAGATTTAATTTTGCTAAGCATTTTTGTCTCTTTATTTATGAGAAATATTGGTAATTGTCTCTTTCTATACTATCTTGACCCAACTATATTTATTTGTTTAGAAAATATTTAAACGTTATAATACTAATGATAAAGTCCAGGGAAATAAACAATTTTGAGAATGAGACAGCTATCCCTATTTATAAAGCTTATGCTTATTATATACTATAGACATGTATGTATGTGCGAGTATTCTTGTAGATAAGTTGCCAAGTGGCATGGAGGAATAATCAGAGGAGTCAGAAGAGGAGCCTTTAATACACTAGTGTGGTGACTCAGGGGAATCAACCCTAAAGCCTGAATAATGAGTATTTTCCCCTTCATTATCTCCTGGGAGTAGGAGAAAAAGCTCAGTGTTCACTATAAAGAACTATAATGAAATGTGAAGTCACCTTAAAATCCAGTATATATTAACTTAAAACTTTGGAAGTCACAATAATCAGAATTTTATTTAAAACACCTTCCATTCAAGTTTAGGAGGAAATCATGCTGACTTTATTTTTAAACCTTTAACTCAATAAGCACCCGTTTTAGGTTTATGAGAAGCATCAGTCAGTTAAAAAAAACAATGATTACTGAACACCTTCTCTGTCAGATAAGCTGCGCTAGCCTCTGAAGCACACAACAACGAAGAAGAGCAAGTTTCTGACTCTGTGGCACTGTAAGAACAATGCGTTAAAAAAATAATTACAAGAGTCCCATAAGAGGTGTAGAAGTACAGGATGATTTCGTAGTCTCAGATATGAGAGTTGAGAGGGATTTTTAAGGTTGTGTCTGTACCCAAGATCACTGCTACATGGTCTTTTGGTCTGTGCTTAAACTCTCATGATGCCAGTCACCTTGTCCATTTGCTCCTGAAAACATCAAGAATGTATAACTAACTATCTTGGGGTACCCCACACCACTGTGTTTCAGCACAGAGCTGAAATAGGAGACATGTCTGAGCAGCATCTATGTGCCTCCAATAGCCCTTCCTTGACTCTTGTGGAAATGAATTTTCATTCCTATTGGAAATTCTATTGTTCTTTTTTATTGTTTAAAGTATTATATATGTCTCCTCCCTCCCACCCCCCATTTACTCTCCCCTGCCACTACCACTCCCAAGGGCAGGCCCCCACCGCCCAATGTCTGTGTCCATTGGTTATGCTAATATGCCTTAATTTTATGCTAATAAGTCCTTTGGTTGATCTCTACCCTCCTCCCCTGCCCTTATCTCTGGATCTATTTTTGTTCATCAATTTATGTTGATCATTATATCCCACATTTGAGTGAAATCATGTGCTCTTTTAACATTTAGGGCTCAGGCTTCCTTCTATGTGTCTGATCTTGAAACCAAAGATCTGAGAATCAAATTTCTTATTTACTCATTGTCTTACTTTTATATAAAAAGGTCCTGATTCTCTTATTTTTCCCAATGCTACAGTGTTTGGACTGTGATGTCAGATTCATATGTGTTGTTTCCTTAGTGATCTTAGTGAGAGGTTAGTAAAAGATGTGGTGTTCCCATGTAGTAACCTTGCAAAGAAATTTGTGCTATAGCCCCAAACACCAGTCATTTGTTATTTGGAGTGTATCATTAATTTTATCTGGCAGATTGAAGATGGTATGGGCATTATGGTGCAGCCTGCAGACCACCTGTCTTAGCCGGCTTAACCAATGACATCATTCTACTTTCTACTGTCCAATTACATTTGTTCTGAATCTCTGACCAGCGCATGCCAGCTCCAGAAGATACTTTTTCAAACGACTTGAACCATGAATGATGACATTTATGTCTGAATTTTTCATCTGTCCTGCATGATAAATAGAGGTTGAAGTTGATTAACATTTGCAATCTGAATTCCCAGTTCCTTGGAGAAATAACCAAGTCATAATTCATCGAAGAGGAGCTGGTGTTTCTTATGTTGTTTAGATGACCTCTCTTTCTCTCTTTTTTGAATTTGCATCTTTGTTCTTAAGAGAAGCCCAATGATTAAGACACGTTATTTATTTAGTAACCTCTACTAAAATTATGATGTTAATATGAATGAAGGACATTTCGGTAGCACTTACAGCTGCTGAGTGTAGCATGCTAATTAGGTTTCATGATTGATTGGCTTCTTCAGACAAACATAAATGAATCAGGGAAAAGACATGACCTGGTTTCTCTCTGTCCAGGAGAGAAACCATTACAGAAAAATTGTAAAAGTTTATGCCAGCACACATAAACTTTCCATAAATAGAGGAAATGTATTAATCAGCGATTTTCAACCTTTTTCATCTCATGGCACATATAACCTAATTACTAACATTCTGTGGCACACCAAAAATATATTTTTGGATGATCTGACAAAAACACACAAAAAATATAACTTTGATTCATTCACACCAGATGGCTATTGTTGTGTTGGCTGTTGTCATTTTTTAATTTGCCAACCTAAGGGAAAAGAGGCCAGTGCCCCTGACTAAACAGAAACATATTGCATAGAATAAAAACTCCTGTAGCACAGCAGTTGAAAATAGCTGGTATTAGTGATGAGTGAAACAGGGGGCCATGAAGCTCAATATTATTATTACTTATTTTATTACTGATTTGCCATTTATGTCTGGTACAAAAGCGATTATTCTTTAATCTTGTAAACAACATTTAGTGAGCACCTACTATGTGCAAAGCAGTTGGAATAAGAGGGACACATCCTGTGTAATAAGGATTCATGCAATAAAGTTGAGAATACAAATAGTTATCCAGTTAGGAAGAGTCTACGGGGATATGAAAACACTAAAAAAAAACAAACAAACAAACAAAAAAAACGGACACTGAGGACTCAAGAGAGACCTGGAGCATGAGTGGTAGTTTGGCAGCTCTTCTGAGCGTGCCTGGTGCGCCTCTCTTTATCTCATGTGTTCAGGTCACAGTGCCTTTCCCATTTTCCCTCTCCCCATTCAGAGAGTTCTGATTAGGGATTCCAATCACACAGTTCCCCATTCTGTGTTGTCTGACTAATGTGGGGACTAATACCTCACAATCTTATGTTGACACAATCATGGCATTTAATTTGCAGTTCAACTGCTATTTATCTAAAGCTGAAGAAATCATTTCCGTAATAAAATTTTCTTAATTTTAACTGAAAAGTTCAAGTTCTTTTTCTTCTCTCATCTAAAGGGATGACTAGGGGCACTTCTCTCACCCATTTCTCCAAGTAATAAAGGAAATCTGAATAATTGACAGCATTCACTAATTGAAGAGCAGGTAGGTCATCTCTGGAGCCCCAGAGGTGTGTGGTCTTTACACATAGAGATTATGTCCAGCTGAGTATACTTGGCTACACAAAGCCCGAAATATGCAAGGCTATCTTTAAGAGCATTGATTTCATTTAAATATTTATGAAGAGTTAACTAGAATACAAAATTTGCAACCACTTTTAAAGGTTATACTACCATGTTTCCCCGAAAATAAGACATCCTCCGAAAATAAGACCTACTTACAGGTTTCCTTCTGAGTGAAATATAAGGCATCCCCCCGAAAATAAGCCCCCCCCCCCCCCCCCCCCAGGCTCTGTCTCAGAAACTTTGTGAAACCTAAACTGCAAGAAGTTGTGACTTGGATGAAGAATTCATGGGAGAAAATCACTGACAGTCACATTGCAAATGCACTGCAAGCAGGCTACCTTGACAAGAAGTACTCTTTTAAAGACAGTGCTATTGCTAAACATGAGAGATTTGGTCCACTGATTCTGAAAGAAATGGAGTCACAAGAAATTCACCAGGAAATTCAGGAATTGGATTGTTATGATGATGTTCCAGAAGATGATGACATGATTGTCATTGAGTAAATGAGTAAATTCTTAATACTGTAGAATTCACAGTTTTTCTGGTTTGTGTTGACAACTACCGTATTACCGTACCGTATACAGGTAATAAATTTCCTTTATTTTCATTTAACAATAAATGTGTACCCTATTCTTGTTCATGGAAAAATAAGACATCACCTGAAAATAAGACCTAGTGCATCTTTGGGAGCAAAAATTAATATAAGACACTGTAGCACTGTAAATATTTCAAATTATAGAAGACACTTTTGGGATATGTACCGAGGTTCCCTGAGAGCTGTATTAAAATTTTCAGGCATGAACTCAATGGAAAAGTTTAAGAGAATTATCACAGATGCTTCTTGAGTTAAAATAAACAATAGTCTAGTTATTTGTATCTTCCGCTCCATTCCTTGTTTTATCAGACCTCTCTGCTTCTTCTCTGACAATGGTGATACTTTTCCTCCTGTGGTATGACCAGAGGCTAGAAAAGGCAAAACCTGGACTCAGAGTCATTGCTGTGGGCCACCGGCACAATTTAAGAAATGTTTCATTTGTCATGTGAGTCCTGGAATTCAAGTTAGAAAAATCCAAGTAGATGTTACAGTTCTTCTCAAGCATCTGTTAGGAAAGAGCTTGCTAAGGATTTCGAAGTTGTTCACTGTAAAGTTTTCTTGTCTCTTATTGTTTCTTTGAATATCCTTCCAACAATCTATTATAGAACTACATATAAGCATATTTACTTGATTTCTAAAATTTCCCACAGCTGTCTACTAAGTAGACCTGTGGATTCAAATTGTTATTTTTTTTTAATATTGGCTCATAATCATATGTTTATAAGTAATTAATTCCTCATACCTATAAATTTGAAGTAAAAATTAAATAGTGTTACATTAAATCCAGACAGAGATTGAAATCTGAAAAGTGAGCCTAGAACATGGCATGCAATTAGGAAAATTTGGTTATATATACAACATCTGATAAAAATAAAATGAAAAGAAATCCAAAACGTGTACTTTTTTTTATAGTACTTTACATACCATTTGTGAAGAAAAAAAGTTGAAATAAAAAATCCAGAAATTGAGACTGGGGATGCAACCAAACTACTCATTCCCTGAAAAAATAATTAAAAGGTAAATATAGACTTAAGTAAAGTCAGATGGAAGTGTAGGTGTAGCTCCCTTAGTATAATACAGTGGTTCTCAACCTTTCTAAAGCCATAACCCTTTAATACAGTTCCTCATGTTATGGTGACCCGCAACCATAAAATTATTTTCGTTGCTACTTCATAACTATAATTTTGCTATTGTTAATGAATCATAATGAAAATATCTGTGTTTTCCAATGGCCTTAGGCACTACAGTAGCACCACCTCTGCTGCTCACCCAGCCTGCCTCGCCTGCCCCACTGGCCGCAGCAGGAAAGGTGGAGGTGGGTAGGAGAAGTAGAGGTGGCAAGAGGGAAGCCCACACTGGAAGTCTTGCAGGAATCTTCCTGCAACTGACCCCTCGTGTGTGTGTGTGTGTGTGTGTGTGTGTGTGTATGTGTGTGTGTTTGTACCTTTTAAAATATATTTTGTTGATTTTTATAGAGAGGAAGGAAGGAGAGGGGAATAGAAACATTTGTGATGAAAGAGAAATATTGATGGGCTGCCTCATGCACGCCCCCTACTAGGAATGAAGCCTGCAACTGGGAATAGAACATGTGCCCTGACTGGGAATAGAACAATGATCTCCTGGTTCATAGGTTAATGCTCAACCATTGAGCAACACTAGCTAGGCTATTTAAATACCTTTACTTAGACTGTTGGACTAAGTAAAGGAACTTGGTTTTATTCTTTCTGCAACAGTGTCTCTGCCTTTGGCAAGTAGTATAGGATGAATTTTTTTCTGACACTTTATTATGCAAATATGCAGAAAAATTCAAAATCGATATAATTAGCACATGTATTCACAACCTATGTTCAATAATTTTTACATTTGCTATCTTTGCCTAATCTATATTATCACCTATAACCTTTCCTCTATGCATATATGTGTGTATATATACATATATATTATACCCTCTATGTATATATGTGTGTTTATATACATATATATTATACCCATTAACAAGTAAGTTTCAGATATCATATCATGATATTTTACATATAAATATTTAAATTGGTACTTCCTAAAAATAAAGACTTTGGCCTACAAACCACAATATCATTTTATACCTAACAAAAATAACTGAATTTCCAAATATCATCTAACATCTAGTTCCTAATGATCATTTCCCCAGCTGTTCCAAACATGACTTTACTAGTAAAGGGTTTTATAAAACAAGATTATTACTAAATTTTTCAATCAAAAAGGTGAATCCTGAAACTCAATAACTGGCACAGCTTTGTTGTTTTTGTAGGGAGAGAAATGTGGAATGCATATTTGATATTTAAAATTCTGTATGTTGAAATGACATTTTAAAGCTGATAGTTAAAGCAGTTGGCATGAAACACATAGAATGTAGATGATAATTGAAAGAGCTTAATTAAGCAGCACCATATAGCTGCACTGGCACATACTGCAGCAACAGAAAAGCCTTGGAAAGCAGCCCCAGTAGAAGGGAGTGGTTTGAGTCAGTTCTGGGAGTTGTGAGGCATCTGCTGCGATTGTGAAGACAGTAGGGCAGGGGAAGGTCAGCTCTTAGAGATGTCTGGCTAAGCCATTCTTATTTAGTGCTGTACCATGAAATTTCATGGCTGTATATAAATTGTAGCAGGACACGCAAACTCTCAGGACATTTTCACCATTAGCTCACCTGAAATTGCATACTGCAGCCCACATTCTGTATCATGGCCATCTATTGTTGGCTGAGGAGAAATTGTTAAGGGATCTGCACACATGACTCTGTGTCGCTTTTAAGGGAAGGATCCGGTTTGTTCCCAGAATTTTCCATTTTAGCTCCTCTGTAGCCTTTGCCATCATCAGCAGATGCTCTTTGTGGTTCTTTCTTTGTTCTTTTTCCTGCTGTTCTTTCTCATTCAAGGTGGAAATTGCCATCACATGATAACCCTGCTAGAGGAAAGTACCTCATTAGTAATCTTTTCCACAGACATCAACACAGGATAAATGGAATCCAGAATGATCTAGAACCAAAGATAGGTAGTGAAATTGCATGATCTAAAAATAATTCAGCTCAGGTTGCGGAAGCATTAACCTTGGGGTGATGACTTTGGAAAAATCACTTCACTTCTCTGCCCTTCAGTTTCCTCATTTGTATATGGAAGCAAAGCACTATTTCCCAGAATTATTGCAAAGAAGAAATCTGACGAGGACTGTCTATGAGTGTTCTGTGAACTAAAGCAGCATCTAATATAGATCAAAATATTATTGATTTATTTCTGGGGACCTAGAGTCTTTTATATCAAATCTATTGTAGTCCAGAGGCATGAAGAGGAGTCTTGTTCCCTTTAAAAATATGTACCCAAACCAAGCTAAACAGTCGTTTTATTTTAAGGACTCTTTGGACGAGGTCAACAGGTGGTGATGGCATTTCTCCATTGCTTTCTGGAGTCATGGCTTTGGGTATTCTGAAGTATCAGAAACAATATTTGTTTTCTTTTTTCGCTGTCAGTGGTGTTGTGCACAAAGCTGTTCCATCTATTTCAAATCAAGGCACATGCTGGGAGCTGCTGGGGCCTAGAGACCAAGCACGGGTTTTATTTTTAGTCTGTGTGCCCAAATCTCTGGTGAGCAGACCCCAAGGGCAGCGTTTCCTGGGATGCTCTCACAGAAGGCAGAGCTGTTTACTCATTGCTGTAATGAATTGGTCACTCACTGCTCTCCACGGAGAATAGCATGGGTTCCAGAAAGAGAATTGTTATGCAACATTGGAAACCCCAAACCTGAGTAAAACCCAATTACTATTGAGCCAATGCACAGTTAACGCCCAGTCTGTACGGAGAGAACTGGGAACAGCTCCTTGGAGGAATCTAAGATAAAGAAGATACAAGCCCTGCCCTCAGGAGGTTTACAATTAGGTGGGAAGGATTAGATAAATAGGTAGATATGGGTAAAACACAAAATAGGGTGAAGAGCTATATACTAGTAAAGAGAGGTTTAGCTCAAGTTCTTTCAAAGAGAAATTCTTTGATTTTTATTTACTATGGTGAAAAAGTCTCTTCTGCTAGTCCTGATCCTCCCTTCATTGTCTTTCCAATGGCAATTATCTTGCAGGGATGTGCTTGGTATACAGAGAAAGCCTGTTTCCTTCCCCCTTCCCCTTCCTCCTTCCTCCTTCCTCCTTCCGCCTTCCCCCTCCCCCCTTTTCTCTTCCCCCTTCCCACTTCCTGGACACTCAGATCACCTTTGCTAGCTTTGGGCATGGGAGAGAAAATGGAGGCAAATGGGGCAGTGAATTCAGAGCTGGGCGCACTCCTTGCATCTTGGAAGGATGTCCTGGCTGGATGTAGGCCGTGATGCATACTGAGTTGCCACTTCATGCCAGATACTGCTGTCTCGCCCAAGTCTGAGAAGAAATAAATTAATGTCTATGCAGCACTGGACGGTATTTTTATTGAAGTAGTCATGAGGAAAGCACAGACTCACATAGAGAAGACTGCCTACATGACATCTCACAGTGAAAAGTTGCACTGATTGTTTATGCAACAGGTCCTGGGACTCCTGCATCTCCATCCATCATTCTTCCTGGCAGACAGCTGAAGACCTGGTGACACAGTGGCAAAAGCTGGGGACTGGAAGCCTTCCTGTGAGGAGGTCCAGAGCTAAAACTTAGAAAACAAAACTAAGTGAACAAAGTCAATGGCACCTGGAACCAAAATTGCATTCGATAAACTATATTTGTGTGTGTGTGTGTGTGTGTGTGTGTGTGTGTGTATGTATGTATTATTTGTATATTTTAATATGATGGTGTTAGGCAGAGCAGAAATCCAAATGTGTATGACTGTGTCATACTTTGTGATAAGCATTCAAAGCCAAAATGAAGCATTTAAATCTCAAGTGTTTTGTTTTTTTTAAGCTCAAGGCCATAGCAAATGCTTTTTCTTATTATTATTTAAAAAATAGATTTTACTTTATTTTGATTGTTTACTCTATGGTAGATATCCACATCTCCCCACCCCACTTTTGCCCACCTCCACCCAGCCCCAGCCCCCCTTCTCTCTGGCCATCACAGCACTGTTGTCTTTTATCTATGGGTTATGTGATGGTTAATTTTATGTGTCAGCTTGGCTGGGCTGAAGGATACCCTGGTAGCTGGTAAAACATGATTTCTGTGTGTCTGTGAGAGTTTCTCAGAAGAGATTAGCTTTTGAATTGCTAGACTGAGTACAGATCACCCTTCTCATGCAGGTGGGCATCATCCAATCCAAGGAGGACCTGAGCAGAGCAAAAGGGTGGGGCAAGAGCAAATTCTGTCTGTGCTGGAGCCGAGACATCTCCCTTCTCTTTCCCTCAGACACTAGGGCTTCTGTTCTCGGCTTACGGACTCAGACAGGGACTTACACCATCACCCCCTCATACCCCAGACTTTCAGATTCAGAGTGAATCACACCACCAGCGTTCTTGGTTCTCTAGCTGGCAGATAACAGATCATGGGACTCAGCCTCCACAACCACGGGAGCCAGTTTCTGTACCAAACTCCCTGTTATCCCTACATCCCACCCTTTACTTCTCTAGAAACCCATCAGTATAGCCGGATCCTTTAATTGGCCTTATATTGGACCAGGAGTAAAGGTCCTTCATGTGACTTTTGTGTTTGCCATTGCCGTGTACCTTTTCATTATCACCCTCCTTTGTGAAATGAAGAGGTTAACCTAGACCAGTGTTTATTCAAGTTCCTGCCATGACCCATTACTTGATCAAATGAAGTAGGAAACAGAAAAATTCATTTCTTAAAAAAAAAAAAAAAAAGAAAAGCCCACGAACTTTTATTTTCATGTTTTACTCGTATGCCATTTTGTTGAATATATATATAATATATTCCTAGTGGAGAGGGATGGGCAAGTATTCTTTAAAACTCTGCTTCATCCCATTGTCAAGGTTGTTGCTGGTTCCCAAATTGCCTATTCCATCTTCCTGTCAAAACCCAAGTTTCCTTATCCAGACCACGCGTCCTCTTGCCCGGCACTGTCCTGCTCTGCTTTTGCTCTGGATACCCCACCCGCCTTCCTTCTTTCTTTACTCTTTCTCTTCCCTCTAATGATGGGGCATCCTGCATGTAGTCTCTCTCTCAATGGACCTCCACTGAAACACCATTAAAAAAAACAACAACTCATGCTCAACACATTTCTCAACTAACGCCTAGATAATAAATGTCCAACATCTCCTAGCAGATGTTTCAATGCTAGCACAGGTTGAATTTCCCATTCTTCCCCTGAAATATGTTTCCCTTCCTTTGCAGCGTCAATTTAAAAATTATAGCTTAGAAATACTGACTTTATTTTTCCTGTGCAGAGAAGGGTTACTTCAGTTGCTCTTAGTTTTGCAAATATAAGGCAAATGAATGGCCTCCACTGTTCACTTGATTTTGGTATAAGAAGGCTTAGTCAGTGATTCTTCAAGGGTGGTGGCTGGACCAGCAATGTCAGCATTACATGGGAACTTGTATGGCAGATTCTCAGACCCCACTGGATCAGAAACTCTAGTCGTGGAACCAAGTAACCTACCTTTTAATTAGGCCTCTAGATATTTCTAATGAACACAGTCTAATGTTTGAGAACAACTGATTCATTCCCCTTGGTGTACAGACATGATTGCTGCACCAACTTGCATAGGATGTCTAGGGCTGACCATGGCAGAGGAATTCCGAGATTGACCATCACCTTCCTGAAGTGGAGATTACACGAGTTTTTCCAAACTGATATCACTTGGAGGAATGTTAGGCTGATGTTTTATGCTTAACCCAAGGTTGTCTTAAAATTTTATGCTTTTAACGTTGTCTTAAATTTTTTTATAACAGATTTATTGAGATACAATTCACATACAGTGAAACTTGCCCTATTGACATGTACAATTTATGGTTTTTAGTTGAAGGAAATAAAAGAATGCTGCAACTATCACCACCTTCTCAAAAGATTTACAGGCACTGATTTTGGAATTGGACATGAATGATGCTGGGATTTTGTTCAGGCAAAAAGCCCTAACCCAGTAGTTGGCAAACTCATTAATCAACAGAGCCGCAGTTTGCTGACCACTGCCCTAACCCATGGGGGCGGAGGGGTTGCAAAACAGGGACTGCACATTTGCATAAAAGCTGGGTCACTGTGAAGAAAGAGTGCAGGAGAGACACCTCAGGACAGGGACTGGCAGGAAGAGAGTGTCACAGCAGAGCCACCCAGTGTGTTCCAACTGAATTCTTCAGCAAAAATCCTGTGGGAGACCGGAGAACGGCAGTGGGCTGGGTGTGCTCTTTGCCAAAGACAGGTCTGATTTCTGTGTGTCGTCCTGGTATATTTATTAATAACATGTCCTCTCACTCCCCAGTGTTCTTGTTTGTGATCACCTTAATTTGACCCCAATCTTCCCCATCTCTCCCTTAGAGGTTCTTTTCTTTAGTTCCCTGAATGTGCTCTCAAAGCAGCCATTAGATGAATACTTCAGGGGTTGCTAATAGGCATTTTCCACATGTTTTCTTGCTTAACATGGTCACTAGCAAAAAAGGAAATCATTAAAAATAGTCTGTCATCAGCCCTAACTGGTTTGGCTCAGTGGATAGAGAGTCAACCTGAAGACTGAAGTGTCCCAGGTTAGATTCCAGTCGAGGGCATGTAACTTAGTTGTGGGCACATCCCCAGTCGATGTTTTATCATTATTCATGATTGGAAGAATCTCTTTAAAGGTCCTTGTCTTGATTTTTCTAGTTCCCAGGGTTTGATAATAATACTTATTAAGTTTCAAATAAAAATTATGCCTGCTTGTTTTAAAAGAGTCTCAATAAATAAGATTAATTCTATTATTATAAAGTTGATATTTTTAGCAATTACCTAAAAAAAAAAATAGATTGTACACGGTTACTTCCCAGGACATGGCATTTTTCCAGGATGTTTTTTTGGCTACAGTATTATAGGGAATCACTTTCCTAAAGCTTACTTTAAAAAAAAAAATTCATGTTAGTTTATATAATCCTTCTCCAAAAAGCTACTTGTCCAGTAAATAGTGGATATTCACTACATTATTAGGGAAGTTATCATTATCAATTTACCCATTCTTAATTTTATAAGGTGCCTTCAGATATTGTATGTTTTAAACATTGGGTTTTCTTAAACCTCAATATAACTGTGATTTGTGAGACAGGATTATTCATCCCTATGCCCTACATAAGGGGGAGGTGAGCCATATGCCAGCAACTGATTAAACAAAGTTTGCACAGCTAATCAGTAGCAGTGAGTACTCTCACTTTGGTGCCCATCCCCTATTGCAATGAGGCTATGCCAGATTAAATGATCAGGGTTTTTCATGAACACTTACTAGAAGAAGTGTTTAATTAATAGATTTTATTTAAGAGGAAGTGTAATGACTTTTTTAAAACGAAATTTGTTTAGAAATTAGTTTAAAGGCCCATTGAGGATTAATTCATAGCACATTTTTTTTGCAGCAAATTCAAAAGCTCAGTAAACTGCAATTGTGCTTATTGGCTAATCTACTTTTATTTCATCAGCTTTATAGTTTTCATTGCTTCTTAGAAATGAATATTACTTTTACCATTAAAATCTCAGGGCAGTTCATTTGAAAAAGATGAGAATTGGCTTCTAGACTGATTTATTAAGTCACACATGAACAACAATCTCAATACGTAATTTCTCCACATTTGTAATCAGACCCTGTGACATCTATTGAATATATTGTAGCAGAGCCTCCATCTAAAATTTCAAAATGTTCCTTGTTAAATGTAGCAATTCCAATCTGCAGGGTGTCTCGGGCTTGTTGGCTTGACTCCTTTCAATCCTCATCTGTGTTTCATTTAGTGGTTTATTCTGGCTCTTCCCTTTCTCATTCTCCCTCCGCTGACACCCTTCCCCATAACAGAGAACACACAAGGTGCCCAGGTTTCCAGGTGAGTTTGGCCAGTGGGCAGCCCTGGTGGGGAGCTCACCCCAAGCAGCACCTCTGGCTGCAGCTGAGTTCCCCCAGCTCCCCGGCCATGCAGTGAGTTCCTCCCCCACAATCCTTCCCAAATCAACCTGGCTGCTGGACTCCCAGAACACTGCTCTTCCCCTGTCCTGTCCGCTCAGCTCCAGGGAGGGAAAGGGCTTGTTGAAGTTGCTGACATTTGAGTTGTCTCTGTAAGGCCCGCTGACAAGCCCAGCAGCCTTTCATCCTTCTTGTTCCTTGACAATTGTTTTCCTGGTTCATATCCATCACTTAGTCCTTTAGACAGCATGTTAATCCACACCTCTTCCTATTTTTTAGAAAATTTTAATACTATTTTTCCCCAGTAATTATTTAATGTATCCAAATCTCCCCAGATCTCTCATTTAGTTAGCAATGAGGTCATATAATAGGACAAGTCTAGTTATGTTTAATGTTTCCAGTTCCTACCTTTATGAAATATTAGAGGCCCATTGCATGAAGATTCATGCAAGAATAGACCATCCTTCCCCTGGCTGCCGGCACCGGTTTTCTTCTGGCACCCAGGACCCAGGCCTCCGCTCTGGCAGCTGCCTTCTGCCTTTGCTGCTCCTGTGGCTCCCTCTACCCCTGTCGTCCCCCTCATAGCAGGCATCCTGCCTTGCCCAGCTGCTTCACACCTGCATATGCAAATTAACCCACCATCTTTGTTGGGTTAATTTGCATATTCACTCCTGATTGGCTGGTGGGTGTCCTGGAGGTATGGTCAATATGCATATTTCTTTTTTATTAGTGTAGATTAGGGGTGTCGAACTCAATCAGAGAAGGGGCCAAAATCTAAAATCCAGCCTAAATCGCGGGCCGAATGGTTTACTGAACAGTCATAAACTGTCATTGTGATGGAAACGCAGCAGAGTGCAGTGATGACAGCGTGGTGAGGGCCACATTGCAAGGCCTGGCGGGACGGATTTGGCCCTAGGGCCTTGTGTTTGACACATGTGGTGTAGATCATCAATAGTTCCCACTGCCATGTATTTAGGGAATCCCTAGGGCTTGTTTCACATATATTTAAACATTGGTTTTATGACACTCTACTTTTTATGTTCTAGCGAAGCAGTGCCTAGACTTTTGACCAATGGAAATGCTGAGCTAACAAATACATGGTGCTTTAAGCTACTAAATGTGTGATAATTGGTTACACGGCAATATAAAATGAATGCAGTTGCCGACATTTATTTCCCATTTTTTACTAGACAGATTGTTCAGAATTATTTCCATTAATTCACCCATGGCTGCCAGGAAGCCATCTCACATATACCTTATCCTGTGGAAAATTATTTTTATTCCTAAAAGCTTTTTCCTTTTTCAAGTTGATTGCCTAATCTTATTTCATATGCTATCAAACGCACAGCTGCTGAAGCCAGAAATTAGTCTTCTCCCTTTGTCCCCTACGCAACATGTCACTAAATGTTGTGAATTTTACTCTAGAGAAACACTGACATGTAGTCAGGTCTCTTACTCGCTTGCTGAAATAATCACGAATCTTCCTTCATCTAATTTTTTGAACTCTAGCCACTCTATCAGATTTTCATGTGTTAAATTTCTGGAAAAAAACACACATACATACCCTGTCCCCCAAAAAAACCAAATCCCCTGAAACAGAAAGCAAAATCAAGCAAGCAAAGAAACAAAGAAGCAATTCTGGCCATTCTTTTAATGGTTCTACCTCATTACCAACATGATTAAGTTTAAACATTTTAGTTAGACAAAGAAATAAGCATAAATGTTAACCCAAACTGTATCCTATTCTAATATTTCCCTATCCAATCTCCATATTTCAGTCATAACATATTATTCACAGTTTTCTCAGTATTTATCATATTTGTTCCAATTATTAAAAAAAAATATATTCTATTGATTTTGTACAGAGAGGAAGGGAGAGAGATAGAGAGTTAGAAACATTGATGAGAGAGAGTCATCGATCAGCTGCCTCCTGCACACCCCCCACCGGGGATCTGCCCGCAACCAAGGCACATGCCCCTGACCAGAATCGAACCAGGGACCCTTCAGTCCCCAAGCAGATGCTCTATCCACTGAGCCAAACCGGTCCTGGCATGTTCCAATTATTTTAATTCACTAAATCATTTATTTAATGTGCCTTGTTCATTAGTTCAAAATAAGACACATGATGTCACTGACTTCGTGGAGTCCACATTCCTATGGAGGAGTCTGAGGATAAATAAGCAAACATAAATATAAACAAGTAAACATACATTTAAAGTGCATTTTATGTCTGGTTGACATAGCTTACAAATTAGGAGGTCACAGTTTGATTTCCCATCAGGGCACATGCCTGGGTTGTGGGCTTGATCCCCAATAGGGGTGTGCAGGAGGCAGATGATCAATGATTCTTTGTCATCATTGGTGTTTCTCTCTCTCTCTCCCTTTCCCTTCCTCTCTGCAATCAATAAACATATATAAAAAATAAAGTGTATTTTACAAAGAAAAAATATAGTCCAACCATCTGGTGCTTTCTTTAATGGAAGTTTATTAATATTGATTCAGTTTAATTAATAGATATAGGCCTATTTAAATTATGTGTTTTACCTTTTGTGTAAAATATATTTGTTATCTTGAGTCTTTGAAATTTAACAATTTTATCTAAATTATTGACTATTAGGACAGTTATTTGTAGAATGTTTTTGTTATCCACTTTTTAAATAAAAATCATAATTTTTTTTAGAGTAGCTTTGGGTTCACAGCAATATTGAGCAGAAAATACTAAAATGGTTTTTCCTTTTTCAAAATGTCATATAGTTAGAATAATGCAGTATGTAGTCTTTTCAGATTGGCTTTTTCCACTTAAATTCATACATTTAAGTTTCCTCTATTTCTTTTCATGACTTGATAGTTCATTCATTTTAGCACTGAATAAAATTTCCTTGACTAGATGCACTGTACTTTAATGCATTTTCCTATTGAAGGGCATGTTAGATCATTCAGTGTTTTGGCTATTATGGAAAAAAATTACCGTAAAAAATGCATGTGCAGGACTTCAGGGGCATATGATTTCATTTTGTGCATTAAAAGCTCACATAAAAAGCAAAGAAGCTTCTGAATGGGGATGATTCAGACAATACTATCCAAGTGACCTCATTAAGTAGATGGGCTACCAATATTGAGCAATGTGTATCTTCTCTATTTTCCAAATTATTTTATTTTAATTGTTCCAGTGATAGTTATGTGGACATGTGCTAATGACCGGTCTCTGAAAACTATGCAGTTTGGACATAAATCTGAGAATGGAATCATCATCATCATATAATTAACAGAGCATGATTGCTGGCTTACTATGGTCAGAGACTGTTCTTTCTCCCTCCCTTCCATTTCATTTATTCTTTCCAATATTACTATAGAGTGGATATTATGATTACCTCTATTTTACTTTGAAAGGAGTCAGATTTAAGAGAAATTTGGTGACTTACCACACACAACTTGTAATAGTAGTGCCAAAATTAGACAGATTAAATTGAGATTATATGCTAAACCATTGTACCTTGCTATAGCACGGTTTAAATAATAATAATAATAATAACAATAACAATAATAATAATAATAATAATAACAATCAGTAGAACAACCAAACAGCTGGTCGCTATGATGTGCACTGACCACCAGGGGGCACTCACAGAATGTGGTGGGCATTGGCAGCAGGTGGCAAAGTGCAGAACATGGTGGGCATCAGCCATGGCAGGATGGTGGAGTAGGAAGGTGGGGGCGCCAGACCAAGGCAGGGTGCTGGTTGCTGTCATCTGGGCAAGCCTCTGATGGATATTGAAAATCCTTTGCTCTCACACACTGTGGTCCACTGGCTGCTCACACTTACTGTCACCACCGGACCCACTTTCACTGGTTGCTAACATTGGAGCCACTACTGGTGCCTGGCACTGGCCCCCATTGGCCCTCAGGGCTCCTCCACCTTCCTCTGCTCCTGAAGGGTTATTGGGCCTTCAGCCACCTCTCAGACCTGCTGTCAGCCATGGCTTCACTTGCACCTGCTGCCAGTGCCGAAGCCACCGTTGGCACCGGCTGCTGGTGCCCAGCGCTGGTCCTGATCACGTGGCACCCTCAGTGGATGCGAGTGGCAGCTGCCACTCCGACAGCCCCTGAGGGCTTCTTCACCTCCCCCTGCTCCTGAGGGGCAAGTGGAGCAGCAGCTGCCACTCACACCTGCCGATGGCACTGGCCCCATTTGCACATGCTGCTTGTGCCAGCCCCAATCACTCCATGCCTTCAGTGGGTGCTTGCAGGGCCTTCACTGTCAGCATGTGAGAATAGTCATGGCAGGAACAGGGCTGCCAGCAGACAGGGGACTGGGGACACAATGGGAGGAGCTGGGTGGGGGTGCAGTGGAGGGCCGAGACTTGCTCCTGTGCTCACCCTCAGCCTCGCAGCCCACCGTTCCTTTCAAGGCGCACAAATTTGTGCACTGGGCAATAATAATAATAATAATAATAATAATAATAATATAACCCAGCATCAAAGATCTGTTTTTCAGGCTGATTATTTGCTTAACTCTGGCTGCAGAATTATTATTATGAAATATTGGCCAAATCATTTGACAAATGTTGAGGGTAGTTCAAATTTGCTGAATGACTATTTTTTTTATTGTTCTTCACTTCCTAGTAAAACATAAAAGGATCCTGGCAATAAATCAAGACTATGTATTTTGTATTAAGCAGACACTTACCAAAGATGATTGTTTATATGAAAGAGACTATGTATTTATCATGAACACAACTGATATAGATGAAAAATGACCGATTTAATTTAAACAAGATTATGTAAATTCCATAGTGACTTATTTTCTTTTCTATTCATCTATCAACTCCAGGAATAACTATGCCTACTTTATATGTAACTTCAAACTGAGAAATGAGAAAATCACATCACAAATCACAAGAATGAATCTCACTTGGAATAATTTAAAAAACATCAAAGGTTTTCTTCTTGACTTTATGAAAACCATATATTTAATATACATATGACTAAACACATGAGTAAAAGCCTCTTTTCCCCTTTTTGGTAGAGTTTCTAGATCTTGAGAATTCCCAGTGAATGCCAATCACATTTTTAAAATTTGGGTTCTATGTCTTCTTTCCCAGAAATCAGAGTCTATTAGTTGAGGGTTACTGGGACCTCCATAGCTAGCTTTCACTCTCTTCCTTCTTGTTTTAGTCTTAGAGTTCTCCCAATGGCTCTTTGGAAGTTAGTTTTGAGGACCACACAACCTTAGTTTCCTTTGTATGTCATGGTTTCCTAATGTATCTTAGGATGGTTGCTATCGCTCAGAATTCCATTCTTTTTTTCTTTTTTCTTTTTTTTAATATATTTTATTGATTTTTTACAGAGAGGAAGGGAGACAGAGAGAGAGTTAGAAATGTCCATGAGAGAGAAACATCGACCAGCTGCCTCTTGCACACCCCTTACCGGGGATGTGCCCACAACCAATGTACATGCCCTTAACTGGAATCAAATTGGGGACCTTTCAGCCCACAGACGGACTCTCTACCACTGAGCCAAACTGGTTTCAGCCAGAATTCCATTCTTTACTCTCTTCTTGACCTTCTTTAATTTAACTTGACTTACTCTGGAACCAACTGCCAGATACATATGAATAAGTCTCAGTTCTATCATTTTCTTCTGGAACCAATTGCCAGATACATATGGATAAGTCTCAGTCCTATCATTTTATTTAGTTATATTTCCTTTTGTCCAACTGTGTACTAAGGTTCACTCTGACAGAGATATATCTTTGATTCACCATGTCAAGAAAAAAACCCTTAACTTTTCTCTTGATTTTCCCATTTAATTCATGGTCTCAGAGTCCAAAAACAATTATCCAAAGACAGAAACCTTGGCATCATCCCCCTCCTTTAACCCAGTATCTAATTGTTTCATATGACCATTGATTAATACCTCTTGACATGATCTGGCTCCTGGCTCTCAGTCTATTCTTTCTGCTTTGATGTCCCATATCTCTCACAACCATTCCACCTTCACACAACCTACGAATCTCTTTCCTGTGTTCTGTTCATCCTTAGGTTCCCAATTGACAGCATGATGATACCTCATAGAGGTTATGCTGTTTCATGTCCCCTTGCTTTCCTATTTGGGTATTCCTTATTGTAGTCCTCCTAAAGAACTCAAAATGGTCTTTAAACTCAATCAAAATTCTTCTGATCTTGCAATTCAGAGTTTAATCATTTTCCTCTCATGTAGCTGTGGAACTTTAAAAACTAGCTATAATTCCAGTTGGCTGGGAGCTAGAACAGGCAGGGAGCCAGGCACTTAGAACAATGCTGATGTGTTCCATAAATGTCTAAACAAATAAAAGTACTCATACTTTCTGGGAAGAAAAGCATTTAGAACAGGTGTGATACTTAATATTTATTGTATTCTCTCTTCTGTTTTAATGATGAAGGCAGATGTTGTCATGACATTTAGCCTTATTTTTTATGTAACCAGGGATAACTTGATCCTATAAGTTAAAATTTTAAAACTCTTTTTAAAATAATTTTTATTTCAAGGGAATGCAATTTAAGAGATATTATTAACAACCCTGTTGATTAAATGGATAAATTCAGCCAATCTCTTCTTTTCTTTGTCTCATCTGTTTGATTTAATTTTTATCACAGGATACACATGTATATTTTTATTGCACAACAGCTAAGCACTATATGAGTGTGTAAGTAAACTTTGAGACTTTCCCTTTTGTTATTATCCAGTTCCCAATTACCCTGCTAAGGTAATGGTTTGGTTTGTGCATTCTCTCTCTTTATCATCTAGTATGTGCACTGTACTAGCACAATAGTTTGTGTATAGGTGTGTACCTATAAGTATTTTCATAATGTGCGGGGGGCTGTTTCTCTGTTATCCATGTCCATCAAGGAAAATGATAGGTTCCTGAGTGGAGGAGCTGGGGATTAAGAAATATTGAAAAAAGAAAGAGACAAACAGGCAGAAATAGATTCATCAAGCTGGGTGCTAGGTAGGCACCATCTCTCTAATGGAGAGGCAGCAAGGAGACCCCAAGCCATGCAGCAGGTTTATTTATAGCATCAAAGGAGCTTATTTGCATTCTTAACTAGGCTCTAGCCTTACTGGATTTACATATCTAGACCCGCTCCTGCTGACACCTGGACAAAGGTAAGTCAGAAACTGAATACACCCTCAGCCCTCTGATTCAGCTGACGATTAAAAGAATGTCCATGTGCCTTCTTAGGCGACCTCTACAATAATGCCCCCCTGTGATATTTTCATCATTTTTAATTAATTATATTTTTTATAGATATTTTCCTCATAAAATGTTCCCTCGTGCTTTTCACTTGGTAGACTATTCCAATGTATGAGTTAGGTAGTCTTTACTGATGGATGTTTGTTTGCAACATTTTTCCAGTTCAGCAAACAATGCTGCAGTGTGCAACCTTTTATGTACTTTTGGATGTATCACTGATAGCAGAATTATTCTGTCAAAGCTTATGCATATTTCAGCTTGAATAAATGTTATTTAATTTATATGCAAAAACAAAAGAAAAAAAAACCTTCATCAGCTTATCAGCTCCCACACTCTTGCTAGCACTTCACTTTTATGCATCAGTCTCATATGTGCTCATGTGCTGTGGGCAACAAAAATGAAAACATCATGATTCAATTTGCATATCTGATTTCTTCAACATTTCCCCTCCCCCCCACTCCAAGTTTGGCTATTAGTATAGTTTTATGACATACTTATCATAATCATAGTATATTTTTCTATTGGATTATTTAAGATTTTTTATATCTTATTTTACTGTACAAAGTTTTAAATTGTAAGTAGTCCAGGCTCATAACCATTTTCTTCTTAGGCTTTCTGAATTATACTTGGAGAATTTCACAGAAAAGAAGAGTTTAACTATTGTAATTATAATAGTTTTTATTTTAATATAACCTGTCTCTCTATCTATCTATCTATCTATTTATCTATCTATCTTCTATCTATCTATCTAAAAGCCCAATATGCAAAGTGTCCCCTCGGAAATTCAACTGACCTGGAGTTCAATTGTTTGTTATAATGTGTGCTGACCATCAGAGGGCAGCACAGAACAAAGGAAGGCCTTGGCCAGCAGCAGGCAGCAGCTAGGGAGCCTAACCATGCACACATTTCATGTACTGGGCCTCTAGTTTACAGTACAAATTCAGGGAACTACTTCTAGTGCTTGTTGGACTTCTCATTTTTACCAGGTTTTAACTAGTTCATCATAGCAAGCAACTATAAGAAATAAATAAGGATATTATCATTCATATATTATATTTGGAAAAACTGAGCAGCCCCAGGTTAAAATAATAAAAAAAAGCAACCAGAAATCCCAGTCCATTTTAAATAGTTGTCTAATGTGACCATGAGACAAATTTTTATTTTTTATTTTCTTGACTAAGAGATTTTAGATTCTTTCTTGGCAAGTCCTGAAAAAAGTCAAATCTGAGAGACTGAAATAGAGCTCTGGTTTGAAACTAGTTGATCTGCTCATTGGGAGCATCATTTGAGGTATCTTGACCACGATCAAATGTTGCATTTCCACCTGTTGGGGTACAAATTTGGGTTTGTGCCATCCCAAATTCAAGTCACTAAGTGAGCCTTGCAGAGCAAGGACTGTACCACCTTCCTCATTAAACCTGAGCATGTGTCCAGGATTAACAACTTTTAGGCATTTTGCAATTTTATAAAGTTAGATTACATTAATTTTACTTCTCAAACTTATAGGTAATGTGAACTGCCTTTTAAAAAAAATTAAAGTGGGTTGGCGAAATTTTACAATTATTCTCTTTCTCAAATGTTCTTTAAGAATGAATGCAATCATTGCTTTTCTTGGGGATGAATATGTAGGTGGACTTTTTCATTTTTGTAGGTCTGTTTTAGGAAATAACAATTTAGAACATTAGTATTTGTATATGTACTTAGAATGTCATACAGTTCTGTTCCCTCTTTGAAATGTATTTTGATTCATTTTGCTGTGTTACTAAGCCCAAAATCCAAGATGAAATCAGGTGTTATAATCACATGAAAACATGTAGAAAAATATGATATTATACATGTTTTAAAGGGCTGTATATATTATCATTGGTCCAATTTTTTAATATTTAGCTTTATAGTATAGCTTCTTATGTACAATTTGGTGTATAAATCAAAGTCCTGGGAATGCTAGGTTTTCAAAAGAATTTAAAAAAAAAATCTATGGCTTTTGATTTATGGTAATTGTTCTCAACACAATTCATCATCTTTAAGTGGGACTTCAGAATATTGCAATGTGGATTGGTGTTCTATAATATTTATGTGATAAAGAGATTTGGATAAATCATCCCATTGAAATATACTTGTAATTACAATTTTCTTCTTCAATTTTTAAAATTTTTTAACAAGATTATGTATGCTATTTTGATATTTACAATTACATTTTTTGTGGTTCAACTAAAGAAAAAAATCAAAAGCTCCAATAAAAATGCATTATATGATTTGAAGAAAAAAATACAGATGTTTTTCTTTAAAAAAAATATATTTTTATTCATTTCAGAGAGAAAGGGAGATGGAGAGAGAGATAAAAACAAAAATCTCTCTCCCCTCCCTTGATCGTTGTTTGGCTGCCTCCTGCATGCCCACTACTGGGAATCGAGCCCACAACTCAGGCATATGCCTTGATTGGGAATGAAACCATGACCACTGGGTTCATTGGTGGATGCCACGCTGGCCAGGTGCAGATGTATTCTTCTTGGTGGACTACTTGCCTCTTGCAAATAAAAATGTTTCTCTTAATCCAGTAAATCTCAGTTCAGACACCTGGGGGCAGTACATCTTCACTATCTACAATTCAAATTCAGGAAATTACTTCTTTCCATAAAAAATGTGCGCCAGTCACAGGAGGGCTAAAGAAAGAACTCCCGGCCATCGTTATTTTTCTTGTAGAGAGGAGGCCATCAGTTCACACACTGTGCACTATAGCAGCAGTATCCCAGCCCTCCTCATCCCGGTGGAGGCTTCCTGAAAATTAAAGAAATTGTTCATTTTTCCCTTCTCTACATTCCTCACCTTGCTGCTATTATCTACAGAATGTGTCATAAAGTAACAGTTCATAGTTGCATTGCATTTCACACAGTAAGTGAAGCATTTGTAACTTTTACTGAACTAAAATCTCTACTAATAACTTTTTTCCACCTAGAATAGTATAAACTCATATTAGGAGAATGATAGGCAGTGCATATTTAATAAATTATATACTACCACAATTGAACAGTTTTATTTGTTCCTAATCTCATACCCACACCCTCATCCAATAACTCCTATCTTGATTTACGCAGTTCAAAATGATTGAGGCCCGAGTGATAAATCCATAAAGATACCAGAAATACACTGTAATCCTCTTAACCTTCCTGACCTGATGCAGCATCATCCCCATGAAGAAAAGAGATTTGGATTTTGCAGGGACTTCTCTAAGTCTCAGAAAAATATAGCATAATAACCAGAGATGGGAACTTTATTTTTTATAGATTTATTGAGGTGTAATCCTATATAATAAAAGGGTAATATGCAAATTCACCCTAACAGCAGACTGACCGGTTCCTATGATGTGCACTGACCACCAGAGGGCAGATGCTTAATGCAGAAGCTGTCCTCTGGTGGTCATTGTGCTCCCACAGGGAGAGCTCTGCTCAGCCACAAGCCTGGCTGATGGCTGCAAGTATAGTGGCAGTGGCAGGAGCCTCTCCCGCATCCTTGGCAGTGCTAAGGATGTCTGACTGCCAGCTTAGGCACAATGCCTCAGGGAGTGAGCCCAAGCTGGCAGGTGGACAGCCCCCAAGGGGTCCCAGACTGCGAGAGGGCGCAGGCCAGGCTGAGGGACAACTCCCCCGAGTGCCAGAATTTTCGTGCACCAGGCCTCAAGATGACAAATAAAATCACAAAGTATTTAAAGTGTACAGTGTGATGATATATGTATTATGAACTGGTTTACACAGTCAAGTTAATAAATACATCCATCTCCTCATAGTTATGATTATTGCAGTTTGATGAGATTTACTCTCAACATGTTTCAATTTTACATTACCGTATTAACTGTAGTCACCTTGCTGTGCATGAGATCCTCAAAAATTTTTCATCTCATGAAGTTTGCACCCTTTGGCCAACCTATCTCTATTTCTCCAACTTCTCCTCCCCCCTTCCCTGGGTGGCAATACCACACCAATGTTGACCACGATAGCTTTCATAAGGCAAGCAGAAGACGTTAGTCCTGTTTCCTGCTCAGAGAATACATCTTTCCATCAGAGAACATCCTAGAGGAAGCAAGTAGGAAGAGCGAATGATAGGTTTTCTGCTTGAAAAAGGGTTGCTTTGTTCAGATTATTATCATATCAGATTGACGAAAAGACCTATATGTGATTTATAGTTGTATTTTCTTTCTGTGCACTAAGCACAGATGATTTTTTTATTCTGTTGTGGAAATTCTGCAACTTTCCTAATTCAGATATATGAACATGTTTATTTCCTAAAACCATTCTGTCTCAAATATATGGTTTCCCTGACCTGGTTCCACATGCACAGACTCCACTGTCTCTAATTTTTAATGTGACAGTGTATATATTCTAAATAGCAGTTTATGTAATTGGCTAAATTATTTTCATCTCGGATGTCTGAAGAGTCTCCACATTGACCTGCATTAAAAGGAACAGATGGCCATTTTCTCAAGTTCTTTTTGTATTTTTTAAACATTTGGCTCCAGTTACCGAAGAAGGAACACATTTTTGTCTATGTAGGCAGATAAGTTGGGTGGTTGTAATTATGTGATGAGGGAAGCAGTGACCACCCTCACCTCTCGGAGTTGCAGACCTGCAAGTTTGATGACCTGGTTTGACTGAGATCTATGTATCCGAGTTGATCAGATTCCGTGGATAAGTGCTTAGATTTGTGCTTCCCTCTGCACTTTCCGCAGGTGAGACAAGAGCACCAGAATAGAATGCAGGGGCCTCTCCCCTGGGATTTGCCTAGCTACCCTCTTAGGTAACCTACAATTTTTCCCAAACTTTGAAATTGCCTGCTTTTTAAATAGTTCCCCCCCTCCCCCCTCTCCCTTAAAGAGACGTGTTAAAAGGCCAGTTGGCTATTCAGGCATGGTCCCTAGCCATGTGCTACCTCAGTGGGGTGGGGGGTCCTAAGAGACTGGATTTTCAGCTTTGTAAGGCCAGAAACTCAATCCCTTCATTAAACACAGACTTGATCTGACTCCGGGGAACTGACTCATGCTAATGAAACTCATAAGAGACTCATGATAAGCCAGAAGGCTAGTCCATTAATTCATAATTAGAAATAGATCTGCCAGGAGGAAGAAAATACAGCCGGTCAGCACATTCTCTCTCAGGAAGAAAATGTAGATGCAAATGCAAAAATGCAGCCACTTTTTACTCCCAGAAAAGAAGCTGCAGTCCTCCTTGCAGGGCAGGGTCTGAAGAGACCCTGGCCAAGGCTTGCACTTGGGTCATCTTTACTAGTAAGTCAGTGAGGTTACAGGATACATGCATAACTAATTTCTTTACATTGACATGTTATGGTCATAGCATCTTGTGAGTGTAACCTGATGTTCTTGCCAGGAACTAAGAGCAACATCATTTCAACCAGCAACAACATACTTATAAAGCATCTCTAAGGATGAGTTACCATGAGAGGGGCCTCTCCAAATTGCAGTCCCCATGTCCTGAAGAGACTCATACCTTCTATAGGCTTATGTTGATACGAACATACTATGTTGATAATCAGCCCTATCTACACTAATAAAAGAGAAACATGCAAATTCTCCACTATGCCCACCAGCCAATCAAGAGGCAATATGCAAATTAAAAGGAGAAAGATTGCAGCCATCCAGCTGCTCCAGGAGAGGAGCAGCTGGGTGGGGCAGGACACCTTCTATGAAAGGGAGGGTGGGGGGCTGGTGGGGGCGAAAGGATCTACAGAAGTAGCACTCTGGCCACAGTGAAAACTAAAACAGCATACTCCAGCTGGAGGAAAACTGGTGCTGGAAACCAAGGGAAGGAAGGCCTATTGTACGAATCTCTTTGTGCAATGGGCCTCTAGTTTAAAAATAATGAACTATAATAACAAAATAGAAACTGATTCACAGATACAGAGAACAGACTGCCAGCTGCCAGAGGAGAAGGTCATGGTAGGGCTAGATGAAAAAGGTAAAGGGATTAAGCAGAAGAAAACAATAGGACAAACACAGACAACAGTACGGTAATTGCCAAAGGGAGAAAAGGATGGGGGAAGTAGAAGAGGTAAAGGAGAGATCACTAGTGATGGAATAAGACTTGACTTTGTGTGGTGAACACATGATGTAGTTTACAGATGACGTATAGAGTTGTATACCTGAGGCAATATAATTTTATTAGCCCCTCACACCAATAAAAATGTTTAAAACATATGTAAAAAAAATAAAAATAAATAAGGTCTTGCAAAGACATTGCAAAGTATTTGGGGTATTCTTGTTCTCTTCATTCTATCTGTGATACTCTTTCTATAACATTCATGTGATGGGATTAGCAAAAGGGAAGAATTAGCAATGTGAAAGTTGAACTTTATTTTCCTGAATAATCTGCACACCTGTTACATGTGTGTTCAAAGAGCACTGGCTATTAGTGAGGTTAATCTCAACAAGGTGAGATTGAAAAAGGCTAATCTTACTTCTTACTTACCAAATGACAAATATATAATAATGCAAATTAAAAAAAAAAACTACAAATAGCATCACAGACAGTCAAAATATAATTTTCTTTTCATTGGGTGACTAAGAAGGAATCCTAAGGCCAAACTCATGATTGTCCATTATTGCATTCAGCAACAGCAATCTAATTGACCATAGACAATAGCTGTATTTTAAAATGCTCTGTAGAGAAATGGGATGGATAGAGACAACTTAATGGCAGGTTCTTACATACTCACAGGTGATTTATGGATTAGAATGGATTGAGAAACTCTAATACATTTCAAGACTTTTAATTCTGTCTCTAGTAATAATTTAATATTAAAAAATAAGGAAAGTATCATTTTTGGAATCTTATGCTTAGAGAAAATGAGGTGATTAAAATAAATATGACCCTAATGTTGAAGAGAATTTCCTTAAGCATGTAAAGGTTTGGTTGACATTTGTATTTAATATTTCATGGAGTGGTATTTGGGAATAATTTGCCTGATTTTTCTTCTTCTTAAAAGTATCAAAATTCTAGTGTAGAGACTTTAACTAGCTATGTAAGGCTATTGTATTTTATCACAGGAAATTGTAGTTATATGAATCTACATTTTTTTTGAATGACATAGCCAAAAATACTAGAAGACTCACTTTTCATTTCTTATAAACTCTTCTTCTATCTTCAGGCTTACAAGATGAATAATGCATAATAATTATATGTACATATAATACATACATTCTATTCAATATATATGTATATATACATTCTATAGATTCATTTATTAACTCAGAGACATTTGTCCATTGTAAGCAAACACATACTCCTCATTATTTGCCACCCATCTACCTAGCTCTGATGTGTGCCTATGGGGGTGGGGGAAGGGTAGTCAAGGACAGAGAAAGAGGAGCAAGCACAGGGAAGGACAAGCAAACTGTACCCAGAGAAATCATATTCCTGCATCCACACTGGCCCTCTTAGGGCCCCCCCCCCCCCCCCCCCCAATCTGCTGCACCCCATTCCCCAGGGCTGTGACAGTAGGTGTCAAGGTTGGTCCCTCTCAGATAATAGTTCCAGGTGTTTGGGGAAAAACATCTTTTAGGTAATAAATATCTTTTTTTTTTTTTTTAAGAGGGTATCATGGGTCTCTAACTTTTTTTTATGACTTCTTATTAACTTTAGAATCAGTAAAAAGTACACAAGAAACCCAAGAAGTGGTTCTGTTGTGTTTTCTATTACTGATCTCCTTTACTTTCCACTCTCCAAACTCTGAAGGTAAAAACATTTTTGTGTAAATTTTATTATTCAGATAAAAAATAAAAAAAATACAGACAAACAATGCTGATGTATGAGAATTCCTCCGGTTTAAAAGAAATCAATCAAGCAACAACAAATTAACTGCCTGGTGGAAATTTTGTATAACTCTGTCACTATGCTTCTTGTTTCCTGTGATCTGAATTGTAAGTGAGTTCTCACAGCACCATAGACATTTTTATCCAGGTCAAAGAGACAGTGACTTAGGAGTGGAATAGTGGCTTCCTTTTATTTCTAGTTCCTGGCTGTGGAATTTGGCCCCGGTATCATGAATCAGCCAACTCATGCTAATTAAAAATCCACTTGATTCAGGTTTTGGGTTAGCCTGAGGAAAGATGGTTTTGTAAATTCATACAGAGCATAGTTACTAACTCTGAATAGAGGCACACCACTGTTCCCCCTCGTGCTACAGTGGCACTTTGAGAATTATTTTCTTTAAATTTCATGTTTGTATTGTTTCTAATGTTGCAGAAAAACCAATAATATGTATTGATTAAAAAATACTTGTAGGGTTCTTCCTCAAACAAAAGGAAAAGTTCTTGGTTACAGAATGGACTGCATCTAGAAAATGATATCTTGTTATAACGATGCTGCATTAAGGTAGAGAGCTTTGGGAAGAGGAGGAGAGGAAGAGGGAGTAAATGAGATAGAATGAAAAATGCTGAAGTGGTGAGACTGCTGCCAGGTGACTGTGGGGGTGTGGACATACTCGGAACTCTGTCCCGGGCAGACAGACACGTGTTAGAACCCGAGGCAGCATGTTCTGCTTATCTGCTGCTTCTTAGGAAATGGTCTCAGTCACCCAGGATGGCTTGTTACTCACATGACAGTACTGCAGAGCCTCCCTTAACAGCAAAGAAGTCTGTGAAAATCAGTGATTTTCAGCTTTATTGGGCTGTTGTTTCATAGCATAAAAAGTGTAGATGTACAATTTCATGATTTTTAGCAATTTTTAGTTATACAAAAGTCACCACAATCCAATTTTAGAACATTTTCATCACCCTCTCCCCCAAGCTTTCCTTAGTCCTGTTTCCTAAAGTTGGAGACTGAGCTTATTGTTATGAAATATTTGCTTTTTTTCTGAGAAGGGGTGTTTCAAAGTGTACTAGGATATTTCCCCATAAACACTTCTTTAGCTGCATCCCATAAATTTTGATATGTTTTACTTTCATTTCCACTCCCTTGAAAATATTTTTAAATTTCCCTGCAATTTCTTCTTAGACCATGGGTTATTTTAAAAAGTCGGCTGTTTCACCGGGCCAGTGTGGTTCAGTGGTTGAGCAACAACCCATGAACCAAGAGGTCACTGGTTTGATTCCTGGTCAGAGAACATGCTTGGATTGTGGGCTTGATTCCAAGTAGGAGATGTTTCTATCTCTCTATTCCTCTCACTTCCTCTCTCTCTAAAGACCAATAAAAATATATTAAGTCTGCTGTTTAGTTGCCAAATATTTCTGATTTTCCAGCATTTTCTCGTGTAGCTCTAATTTCATACTGCTTTGATCAGATTTCTATATATTATTTCAATCTTTTTAAATTTATTGAGCCTTGCTTTGTAGCCCAATTATAGTGTATACTAGAGGCCTGGTGCACTGGTAGAGTCCCTAGGCGTGGCTGGTGATCAAGGCCCATTGGGGTTTTCCTTCCAGCTGCTGGCCGGGCCTTCCTTCCTCAGCTGCCAGCTAACGGCTAGGGCCTTCCTTCATTCCATGCTGCACCCTGGAAGTCAGGTCAGCGCACATCATAGCAATCTATCAGTCTCCCAGTTGAATTCCTGTAGGGAAAATTTGCATATTAGGTATATATATATATATATATATATATATATATATATATATATATATATATATATTCTCTAATCATTGGGCAGAGTGTTGTTTAGTTGTGCAAGTCTCCTTTGCTGATGTCCTGTCTAGTTATCTTATCATTTATTGAGAGTGTGGTATTAAAAATCTCAATTATAATTATTGAAATATCCACTCTTTAAGGTTAGTCAGTGTTCTTTTCAAGACTGTTGTTCCAGGGTTCTGTTGTTATGTGGTAAACATTTGTCATTTGTGTCTGGGGTTTGTACATTGTAACATGGGCTTCAAGAGTCAGAAGTTCAAGGTATTGAACTGACCCAGTAGCAGGCCCATCTTATCCTATTATTCAGAGCAGTCAGAGGCCAGTCCGATGTAAAGGGATGTGGGAATAGACCCACATTGATGGGGGTTCTCGAGCAGGGAGAGAAAGACTTCATGGTAGCTGCATCAGAATACAAGCTGCCACACCCTGAGGCTTTTCTTGCTCCTCTACCCTAGACTTTAAGTATTGGTGGAGTTTGTTGTTGTTACTGCTCTTTGTTTGTTTGTTTTAATTTTCTCTAAGTAGAATGTTACTATGTGTGGAAACAAGAGAAATAGCCAGAGAAAGTTAAAAATCATTTAGGACCTTGCTACTCAAAGTTTAGTCCAAGAAGAGCAGCATGTACTTCATCATGGAGCCTGCTGTCGATATAGGATGTTGGGTAAGACGCTAGCCTTACCAACTGCATTTTAATAAGATCTGTAGTAGGCACAGGCACATTACATTTCAGCATTATTCAGAGAATGGACTTACTGTAATTTTGCAGTACTATTTACACCAGCTGAACTATGACACTTTGGCATTTAACAACCCGTATCTAGAAAAATAAGTTGCATTCACTTATTACAACAGTTTCCTGGATAATTTCTAACCTGGGAAAGGTATTTCAGCCCAAATCGTACTCCAAATGGCATGCAGTGAGAACTACTGCATCTACCTTGACAGGTTACATCATTGTTTTCAAAGAATGGAGTTTATGGAGAAATGGTGTAAGTATTGGGAGAATTCCTTGTGATTGGTTTTGTGCTTTGTGGCCTTATATGCATATCCTGGATTGTCTCATTCAGATTGGTTCATTTTGGAAAGGCAGATGTGTCTGAGGAAAGTTCCTGAAAGTGGGAACTGTAGCCACACACTGTGAGGAAAGGGTTTCTCATAAGTAATCTAGATGTTTGGCTGTAATATTAAATTATTTAAATATATTTTTTATTGATTTTTCACAGAGAGGAAGGGAGAGGGATAGACAGTCAGAAACATCGATGAGAGAGATACATTGACCAGCTGCCTCGTGCACACCCCCCACCGGGGATGTGCCCACAACCAATGTACATGCCCTTGACCGGAATCAAACCCGAGACCCTTGAGTCCGTAGACGGACGCTCTACCCACTGAGCCAAACCAGTTTCGGCTGTAATATTAAATTTGAGGCCAACAGACCAGCTGCCACTGGCTGAGGCTGTGGCTTGCATTGACTACACAGCTCATGAGGATGCCCAGTTGCCATTGTTTCCTTTATCATGACCCTCAGTCTGCTTCTAGGGTGTTACTCAAATGCTGATGTTTTAACCAATCATAATAATTTTATAAAAATCAAAAAATGGGCAGAACATTAAACTTTTTCGTTTTTCCAGGTCAGAGTCTTAGCAATAGCACAGTCCTGGCTGTGTGGACTATTGTACCTTGACCATTGTACTGCCTCACCTGGTAGTAGCATTCTTTAATGCCAGGCCCTATGTGTGTGTGTGTGTGTGTGTGTGTGTGTGTGTGTTTTTTTTTGTTTTTTTTTTTAATAATTGAAGATAAATGTGATAATCAGAAAAACACAGAATATTTTAGTAAAACTCGATGTGAACACTGCGTTGTAACCCTTCATTGGGTTATTTAGCACACACTAGTATATTCCTCAGGATAACAGGAAGACCCTGGAAGGAAAATCAAAGGCTTGCTGATTTACTAGCAAGGATTAAATAGAAGCAAGGATTAAATAGATTTGTGGAGGCAGGGCCTCCATGTGGCTTTTTGGACACTTATTAGCACAATACTTGGAACAGAGGAAATGCCCCATAAATGACTGTTCGGTGAATAAGTAAACAATTAAATGAATAAATGAGTACGGGAGTGAATGAATGAATGACTCGTTGCTAGATCATCACAAGGAATAAGCTATGAAGCTGCTTTTTTTCGGAGCAGAATTGGCCAAACTTCATATTCTGTCTGGGAGAGAGGAGTAGGTTTGAGGCT
The DNA here is from genome assembly GCF_014108245.1 of Pipistrellus kuhlii. Lineage (NCBI taxonomy): Eukaryota > Metazoa > Chordata > Mammalia > Chiroptera > Vespertilionidae > Pipistrellus > Pipistrellus kuhlii. The sequence goes on along the minus strand of NW_023425540.1, from coordinate 9,689,999 downwards.
CTGAACCGATATCAAATTTTGGGTACCAGAACAGAAGATGATAAAAGCCAGATTGTGTAAAATACCAGAGCTGGAGCTGAGAGCAGGAGCCAAAGGTGGATGAGCAGCAGAGGCATAGAAATCTTTGAAGGGGAGCTCAGGAGGTGAATGGTGGATGTAGGCCACACGGTGGGATTCCGGAGAACAGTGTCTTGCTCACGTGTGCCCTCTTTCAAGGGCAGTGTGTAAGTCTCCTGATGGCCTTTCCTCCACCTGCCATTGAGCAGGTAAAACTGAGACAAGTGGTATTCCATAATTTTATTTTTACAACATCATTTAAGAAGAACCTTCCTCAAACTTTCTATTCTCAGTCTTACCCCAGCAAGTCTGTTGTCTCATAGGGATCATGAATCTAAAATTCTATATTTGGAAGATTCAGTCACTCAAAGCAGTACTCTAACAATCCAGGTGTCTGGGACTAACAAGAGGACCACAGGAGTGCCCTGTCCTCGAAGGAGGCTAACATTCACTCTGCTGGTGTGACAAAGCTGTGCCAACCCAGTAGAAGGGGATTATTGAACAATATACAGTAATGGCAAGATACTAGTAAAAGGTTCATTAGTTTCCGCTATTCAAACTTCTGAATTTATGAGCACTTTTTTTGTGTGTGGAATCCTACTGTTTTAAACATGGATAATTTTTTTTTTAAAAAAAGAAACAGTGTTTATTGGCTGTGAGTCTAACTTTATTTATGCCCTCACATTTTTTTTACTTGAGCTCAATTAGTTATCTAATTATTTTTAAAACACAGCTCACCTACTTTCTTATAGATTCTCTTACATTTTAAGTCTGATTCTTTACAGATTAAATTTTGTTTCCTTGCTGGATATAGTAATGTTGACTTAGTATTAAAATCTACTTTTATCTGACTCTTTTGTGCAGATTGCTTATCTGTGTTCCTGAGGCCAAACGTACTCCCGTTCTCTAAGTTCCTACTGCCTGAAATTTCCCAAGCTTCAGCACTTTCAGATTGATTTTGTAAAAAATACTTTTTAAGAGCAGATTTAGGGTTAAAGCAAAATTGAGTGGAAAGTACAGAGACCTCTATATACTTCCTACCTCCCCTCAGGCATGGCCTGCCCCACTCTCAGCATCCCTAGTGGAATTATACATCCCTTATAATTTATAAAGCTATGTGGACACATTATTATCACCTAAAATCCAGAGTTTACATTAGAGTTCACTCTTGGAGTTGGGTGTTCTATGGGTTTTGAAAAATACATAATAACACAATTCACCATTATCGTATCATACAGACTATTTTCATTGATCTAAGAATCCTGTGCACTCTGCCTATTCATCCTTTCCTCTCCTCCTTCCACAATTCCTGGCAACCAGTGATATTTTTATTGTTTTACTTTTTCCAGAATGCCATAGAGTTGGGATCATACAATATGTAACCTTTCACATGGACTTCTTTCACTTAGTAACATGCATTTTCGGTTTCTCTATTTCTTTTCATGACTTGATAGCTCATTTATTCTGTTGTCTGGATGCACCACAGTTTGTTTTTTCATTCACTCACTGAAAGACTTCTTGGTTGCTTCCAAGTTTTGGCAATTATGAAAAGAGCTGCTATAAAAATCACTGTGCAGGTTTTTATGTGGACATAATATTTTTCACCTCCTTTGTATAAATACCAAGGGTGATGGCTGCATCTTATAAGATTGTATAGTTTAGTTTTTTTTATTTTTTATTTATTTATTTTTTTAAAATATATTTTATTGATTTTTTACAGAGAGGAAGGGAGAGGGATAGAGAGCCAGAAACGTTGATGAGAGAGAATCATCAACCAGCCGCTTCCTGCACATCCCCAACCTGGGATTTTCCCGCAACCAATGTACATGCCCCTGACCGGAATCAAACCTGGGACCCCTCAGTCCACAGACCGACTCTCAACCGCTGAGCCAAACCGGTTTCGGCTGTTTAGTCTTTTAAAAAACTGCCAAATTGTCCTCCAAAGTGGCTGCATCCTTTTGCATTCCCACCAGTAATTAATGTGAGTTTCTGTGGCTCTACATTCTTGTCAGCATTTGGTATTGTCAGTGATTTGGACTTTGGCCATCTTAATAAGTGTATAGTAGTATCCCAATGTATTTTGAACTTGCAACTCCCTAATGACATGTAATGTCTATTATCTTTCTATATACTTGTTTCTCATCTGTTTATCTTCTTTGGTCAGGTATCCATTTAGATCTTTTGCCCATTTCTTAATCATCTTGTTTATTTCTTATTGGGGAGTTTTAAGAGATCTTTGTATATTTTGGATACCATTGCTTTTTCAATTATGTCTCTTGCAAATATATTCTCCCAGCCTGTGGCTTGTCTTCTCATTTTCTTGACAGACTAACTTTTTGTTTTTGTTTTTACCTCAAAATTGCCTCTATATTATGTCTGTATTCTTGCCAAGTGACTTCTTGCTTGAATTAGCTACTGCCTCATTCTCACATTGTTCACCTGGATGAGTTGTATCTTCCCACTAGATCTGTATGTTCAACTTGTTGGTCTGCTTCTGTTTTCAGATGGTCAGGGTGCCCAGTCAGAGTTTCTACCAGGCTTACCTCCCGACAGCTTTCCCAGCCTTCTGTTGTAGCACCACCTCCTGTCCTCTGCCTGGGAGCTGACTCATTAAAATAAAAACCCAAGAAAATGTATGACCTCTTTCTAATACCCATGCACACAGAAAGCCTTCTTTAACATGGCACCAGCCCTCAGAAATATATAAATATGACAATTATTGCCTTTTATGCTCCTTTCAAAACTTGACAATATCTGATGCCAATATCCAAGGGTTTATGGAACAGATGTGTAAATTATGAAGCGTGAAATTAATATAACCATCTGGGAATCCACCTTCCAATTTAAGATTGATTTTATTGGCAATAACAGTGACATATCTATGCGCTCTGCCAATTTCCCTCGGGTAACAACAAAGCTAAATTTTGCTTGATTATTCGTTTTCTGAAAACTATAGTTTTGTCACAGATGTATATTCCTAAGAATATATTATTTAGGTGTGATTGTTCTCAGTGTTTTAAAATGTGTACTACACCTTGCAGTCTTTGGCAACTTGCTTTTCCCCTCTCAACCTATTTCCTAAGTTTCATCAAAATCCTGTGTAGGTATTGAATAAGGCTTAGCAATGTTTCCCAGAAGTCACTCCTCATTTCAACCTGTTTCTCTTCTTTCCATATTACACCCCAGAATCCTCTTGTTCTTTCCCATTCAAATTATATTATACTAGAGGCCCAGTGCATGAAATTCATACACTGGCGGTGGGGAGGGGTGTCCCTCAGCCCGGACTATACCCTGTTGTACTCTGGAAGCCCTGCAATGATTCACCACACAGAGGGAGGCCCCACCCACTGGCCACAACACTGCTGGCCAGGTAGCCTGGCCTCCCTCTGTGGGGCAATACATCACAGGCTCAGTGATCTATTGCCCCAAAGAGGTAGGCTCTGCCCACCCATTGTAATGCCACTGGGGTAGCCTGGGCCTCTCCCTCTTTGGGGCAATTATAGAGGCCACTCCCCACCGAATGATCATCCCACAATCTGTGGCCTAGGCCTTCCTCTGCAGGGTGATCATGGGGTGATGGTGGGGCCCCTCTGACCAATCACATCGCCCCACCTTGGCAGGCCTGGTGCCAATACGTGTCATAGCGTGTCATCCGTAAGGTCCTTTGGACAATAGTTCTGCTATTCGGTCATTCGGTTGATTTGCATGTTACACTTTTATTATGATAGATTTTTTTAAATGTGTTGATAAATCTTTGACATATAAAAATGTATAGATTTAAACTGTGCTACTTGATGCTTTAATATAGTTATGCATTATGGAAAGAACCACAGTTAAGCTAAGTAACTTATCCACTACCTTGAAATACCTGCCATGTGTATGTGTATGTGTGTTGAGGAGATTTACAATCAACATTCTCAGCACATTTCAAACATGCCATAGAGTACTGTTAGTGGTAGTCATGATGCTGTGCACCAAGTCTCCAGAACTTGTTCATTTTGCCTGAGTACAGCTTTGTGCCCTTGGACCAGCATCTCCTTACCTGGCTCCGCTGCCTGGCACCCACTGTTCTGCTCTCTACTTTCAGGGCTCCTCTGTCTAAATTCCACATGGACGGGAGATCATGTTGTGTTTCTCTTTCTGTGTCGACCTATATGACTTAGCATAATGTCAAATGGCAGGATTTTCTTTTTTAAAAGCTTAATAGCATTCCATTATAAATATATTTACCACATCTTCTTTATCTATTATTCCACCGAGGGACACTCAGGTTGTTTTCATATCTTGGTTATTTTGAAGAATGTTGCAATGGACACGGGAGTGCAGATATTTCTTTGAGCTACAGATTCCATAGTTCTGGGGTCTATATAGCTGAAAGTAAGATTGCTAGATTATATGGCAGTACCATGTTTAGTTTTTTGAGGAAACTCCAATTTCCATTTCCATCAACAGTGCACAAGAGTTGCTGTTCTCCATTTTTGCCTATGCTTATCTTTTGACATTTTGTTAATAACCATTCTAATCTGCAAACTCCCATATTCTGAAGGCTTTTTACTAATATTTCTCAAAATATTAGTCTTTCCAGGTGGGTGTAGCTGAAGCAGTATAAGCCCTATACAGAAAGTATAGGTACCAATAAACTCATGGAGACTGATTTGGGCAGTCTTTTCAACAATCTTGAAATTGCAACAAGAAATCAGGGTTTTTTTTCCCAGTCTCACATGTAAGTTCACTTTTTTCCTTGTAATAAGGAACTTACATTTTAAATGTCAGTTTTTGACATGCTAATATATTTTACTTATTGGTTAGCTGGGAACTTAACAGAAATTGAGAGGTTTTGTAACAAATTGAATTAAGAATACATAGTGTAGTTACATGTACAATGTAGAAATATGTACTCTGTAAATTATACTCAATTAGATTTATTTCTATTGTACATTATATTAGACTTTCTTGGTAGAACTAAAAAATATTTGTTTATAGTAAATATTTTCAATTTTCTTAGTGTTGGTGTATCTTCTGGTTAATATAATTTCACACATACTAAATATCTTGTTTGTGTTGAATAATCTTTGGGAATTTAGCAATGAATGTTATTTGTTTCCAATTTCTGTTGGCTTTAAGATTTTTAACCTTAAAATATTTGTCTTCTTTTCTCCTCAACACAATAACATTCAATGTGAGCATATGCCTTTGATTGTAAACAAGAATTCAGTTCTCCAAAAGAGTCTGAGTTAAAGCTAAATATAATACTGCTTTTCCACCATCAGCTGTTTGACATCTGCATTGATTTCACACTAATGAACTGAGTATTTCTTAGAATATTTCAACCTAAAAAGTGCCAAATTTGACATTTAAAATGTCTACTGTTTAACAATTTAAAGTATGACTTTTTTTTTTATTATGACCACTCATTCTGTTCTTTTTGAGTTCTAGTTTTGTAATAACATTTCTCTCTCTCTCTCTCTCTCTCTCAATATTGATACTTTAACTCACATCAGCAATTACCTCCTCTTTTTCCCCCATCTTCCTTCTGTAACAGGTAGTACTTTTTCAGGAATCAGTTTTGATAACCCAAGAAATTATCTAACTAATCAGTGTACAAAGCCAGTAAATAATGCAGTCAGCACACTTTTTAATTCCAAATATACTGCCTCTATTTTCCAATGGGAATTGCTCTTCCACTATGAAACACATTATCAACTGGGAGAAAAAAAGAACCAACAAATTTTGAAAAATTTCTTCAATGCCCCTAAACAAAATATACTTTCTGCATTTTATTGGATTTACCTACTTTTTTATTTTATTTTTTTAGCTCAGTTAGTAAATTCAGCCATCTCTCAAGGGTCAGAGTTCAATCTTATTTCTTCTTTTCCTCCATGAATACTCTGTGTGCATCACAATCTTTAATGTAAATATATTTTTATAATCTAAGATTCTTTGTTTTTGACATTTAATATTTCTGACATGTAAAGTATGCTGTACAATTTATTGATATGTTTAACTTGTTAGATTTTATTATTCTCCCCACCCACCCACCCCCCCACACACACACCAGCTGGATGTTACTTTTATTTACTGATCATCCTTACCTTCCTAGTGAGCAACCTTTCATTTTTTGAAAACTTGCTTTGAATGATGACACTGTACGTGGTCCTCAATTTTTTTTTTCAAACAGCAGCTGGAGCTAAGGAGAAAGAGATGAGAGTGAGACAGAGAGACGGAGGGAAGGCGGAAGGGAGGAAGGCAAAGAGGGAGGCATTCTAATGGCACTCGATGATTTCTTAATTGAAATATATTTAAAATAAAACATTGTGAAATTTAAGGCACAATGTTGATTTAATATATTTATATATTGTCATATGATTGCTATTGTAATAGTGATAGTTAGCACATCCATTAGGCACTGTTTAAGGGAACTAGTAGTAGTAAGTCCCAGAGATACAAAGAACAGCATTGTGAGTATATAGTAAACAACAATATGCATTATAATAATCTAACCTGTCTAGAGATAGACCTTAATTATTCCAATCACAAAAAAATGACATGGTAATTATGAATTCTATTTTCTATTTTCCCTAAGCTTTAAGTGGACCCTCCTCTGCACTTCCCATGGTTTGATGGCTCAGCCTTTACTTTCATTAGGTAGGATGCCACTGTGTACCTCTGATAAACTCCCCTTTTTAGATAGAAAATATGTAAAGAGCTGTTAATCCAAGCTGTTATTGGAGATGTGCTTTATCATGTGTTGTTTCTGAGTTAAAGAAATCTGCATATGTTTCCTCCTTTATTCTTGCACATATAGTCTGGGGAAGTCTGTGGGCAATACAGGGTCAACTGGCATTTGGAAATCATTGTTCTGTCTCCAGGCAGAACTGTTTTACATCTTATTTGTCACTATTTCATGTCTGTTAATTTTGTCTTCCTATCTGAGTTGTGAATTCTTGAGTTCAGAAATCATCAAAAAATGTGTATCTCCAACATTGTAATTTATTATTTCTCCCTCAGAGTTTGGGATGTTTCCAGTGATAAATGATATGATGAGAATGTGGCATATTTATAATTGACTGAATGGTTTTTCGATTTTTCAATGCAAGAGTGGATTTCCTGTACTGAGTTCATTACTCTCCAGTCTGATCCTTTGCTGTCCAACCATTGTCAATCAAGATCCTAATTCCAACAAGGCCACAGGCTTTCACACAATAAAGGGAACCACAGTCACTAAACAACGCTCTATAGGTAAATGCTGACTCAATAATAACTCCCTCACATCTTGCCTTGGAATAGAGCAAAATGAACTAATATTGAGGTGATATTTGGTGTTGCTTAAAGCTATTTTGGCTTTCAAAATCAACTCAAGGTTGAGCTTTCCCCTTTAGCATTTTATATTTACCACTTCAGAACCAGTATAATTATAAAGTCTTCTATCATTTCATCCTAGACTGTTATTTGCAGCAGAGAAGTTATTTTCACCTGTCTCCTTCTTATTCCTAAGGAGATGAATCTATATTTGAGATGGACAAAAATCTTAATTTCTAGAATCCTCAACCAGTTGCTCATAGCTGCCTTGGTGCCAGAGAGGAGGGATGTGAGGAGAAGACACAGCCAGACAAATTGCCAACTTACTCGCTGGAGACATGGCTTCAGACCTCTATGTTCTAAATTGATTGCTCTTTTCATTCTAACTCTTGATCCAACCTAAAATTCGGGATCAGGGCTCCATGTTTTTCCCCTCTGTATTCACACCCTAACCTAACGCTTGATAATAACAGTCAGAAGAGCCAAGTAGAAATGAAGCCAAGTAACCTTGTACCAGAAGGAAAAGAAAAGGGATTTTTACCCACAGTACATTGAGGAGCTGGTCTAATTTGTCCCTCCTGTCCCCTCTTGAGTACAGAGTGGGGCAGTTTAGGGAGCAGGAAAGCCTTCGCCAGGCAAATGTTACTCAAATAAAATATTTTTAATTAAAAATAAAACAAAAGGTAAATATTATTTTATTATGTCACCTGCTTGGATAGTAGGATTTTAGAAAAGGATGAATAATAATAAAAAAATCCAAACTAAGCCAAATCAAACACCACTTCTACCAGCAACAATGGGAGCAATACCAACAACAACCAAACAGCATTTTGTATGTGGCTTTTCCTTTTTCTTTAAATGTAACTCCCTTCTCATACTTCTGTGGTTCTTTACATAATTGATTTAGCTCTGAGCTATACTGCATCCCCCTGCCTTTAGGGACAGAATAAATAAGTAGGTGTGTCAGGGAATTATAGGGAACGGGGTTTATTTCTTTAAAAATATAGCTTCTCTGAGGACCAGTGACCAGGACAAAACAAAGATATCCAAGCACGAACGAGTATTGGCTCTGTACAGCGGTACATCAGCAAATTTGTTTTTCTTCTCGCAAGCTTTTGTTCATGGCTAGCATTATTGATTTCCGTCTTATAGGCATTGAGTCAACACTCCTACCCTGATGATTTTAGTCAACACCCTGAGCTTTACATTGACTTTAAAAACATAATTCTTTGGTTTAGCTCCTTTTTGGAAACCCAATTCATTGAAAGTAGGTTTAGTAATAAACTTGGCAATCATATCACAAAAAGATTGAAAATCAGCTACTAATTTTTTACATTAACCTGAAGATTTTCATGACAATCAATTATCTGGGAGTTTAATACTATTTGAAAGAACTGGAAATATTTATGAAATAACAGGTGAAACTGGTCCAAGTCTTACCAGGAGGGATTTGTGTTTTTTATAAACCCCTGGGAGGACTTTCTATTTGTCTTTTTTCTGCTTCCTCCTTATACGCCAGAAAATAATTATTTTCACACATTCTGTCATATTACTTCTTTTGAAAAACCCATCAGATGCTACAAATAAAACTCTTAAGTAAATAAATTACAAATACTGGTTTATTCATATTTGCATTCCCATTTTACCTCTCAAAGGATATTTCCAGGTAAGTTAAGTTGAGTTATTGCTGTTTTGTTTCAGAAGTTTGTCACCTTTCCCAAATTGAGGTGAGTTCATTTTCAGCATCTTCCCTGGATGATTTCCTATGTGGAAAGCTAATATATATGCACTCTGTTCCTCTAATACCAGGATTGTTTTGGATAGAACAATTTACATTTCCTCTTTGAGTTTCTCCGTCATCCTTGACTGAATGCAATACAAGCTCAGTGATATTCTTATATAAAATAGGTCAGTTGTCTTCAGGTACACTGAGCCATGGCCTTAGATTTGTTTTGTGCCCAGAGCAAGTGCTATTATTTTATTTAGTAAGGCTTGCTTGTTTTTCTGTCTACATTTTAAATGACAGTTATATTTGGGGAAATGCTGTTATTGTAAAACAGATCTTTAAGTGGAATTTTTATTTTGTTTAAATTATTTATTTTTAAAAGGATATCTAACCAGAATTATTCCAGTGAAAAGTGATGAGTTGAAAGTATATGCCTATAAACCATTTTAATTAAATATACTTTCATTATTTTGAGATAAGCACAACAATAAGTTTCTTCTACCAAAAATATTATTGAAACAATATTACCTAATAGGTTTGTGCACAGGTATTGTTATTGTTTTTTAAGGTTCCTGATACTGTATTTTTCACCCTTCTTTTTTAATTGGATGCTTTGTAGATGTCATTTGATAGTGTACTTTTTAGTCAAACAAATATTTCATTCTGATTCTACAAAAGTATTTTTGGATGGAATAATCATGGCCAATATTGTAGCCAATTATAAAAACTGTGATACAGAATTATTTATTCAAAGATTTTTTAACCATGGTTTTGGTTAAGAATTTTAGTTAAATTACTTATCATTGGCTAGTTTACTTGTATAACCCCAGTAAGCCAGCAACTCACATAGCTTTGTTTTTTCCCTAGAAGAGTTTCTTTCTTTTTCTCTCTCCGATTCACCTATACATGTACTCTGTGTTGTAAATACAAAATCTGTGGAAATCCATCATCATGATTGAATCTCTGTTGACCCTCTGGTCATCCTAACCATTTCCTGTCTAGATAGTCTAGAAAAATAATTTCCAAAATGTTCTGAGCTTGTTACAAATGTCTTACAATTGGATGTATTTGTTTTTTAAACATATAAACATCTTTTAGATTCCATTATACAAGCTCAGAACATTTTGTCCTTAAGAATTTAACGTTCTGTTGTTGACATATGTAAGCCACTACCTTTTCTGTTGTTATTTTTGTTAATGACACTGTTTTGACATAAATCATGATTTTGTACAATATTCAATCCTGATAAAAATGTTTATATGCATTATAACCAATATAAATGTAAATTAGAATATACAGAAATTATTTTTTTTAAAGGATAGGATTGGGAACAGTAGAGATCAGTTAATTAAGTTGAGTTCAGTAAGGACACTGCATATGGATTACCCAACAGGAGACTGTCCCTGACCTCTACCATGCCCCTTCCCCAAAGCTCCTCCTACCTCCCAATACTGCAGGTGCCTGAGGTAATTGTCTCAAGTTGCCAACTTCTCATCTCCCACCTACATTCCTGCACCATCTACTGTAAAAAGTGTTCCATATGGAATTCTTATGTAGTAGCATATTTTCCAAATTATATCGTACTAGAGTCCCGATGCACAAAATTCATACAAAGGACTTGGCCCTCACAGCCATGACAGCTTGCCTTGGCCCTGGGAGCCCCAGCTTTGTCTGGAAGGTCATCCTGAAGGACATCCAGAAGGTTGTTCGGCTGTCAGGTCTAATTAGCATATTATGCTTTTATTATTATAGATATTAAGCATTAATATTTTCAATCACCAGAAAATATACTTTTATAAACAAGGAACAAAGATGAATCCCATCTCAACATTTTCCAGAAGTTTTAGCTGAAATTAATAACAAAAGAAAACAGAATATAAAGGAATTGGGGGAAAAGTTAATATAATTATATATATATATATATATATATATATATATATATATATATATATACACATATATATATATATATTTTAACTTTACTTTTATTGATGATAATATTACAGAAGTTCACATTTTCTACCCTTTGCCTGCTTCCTTCGGGCTGTCACCAACTTTTATCTGTGTCTATAGATTATGCATATGTGTTCTTTGGCTAATCTCTTCATTTTCTTTCATCTAGTTCCCTCTCCCCCACCCCTCTTGACAGCTGTCAGTCTGTTCTATATTTTGTCAATTTATTTGTTTATTAGATTCCACATATCAGTGAGATCATGTGGCATTTGTCCAGTTAACAATATTACTGAGAACACTGTGGCATAAACAAGTTAAAGTGACTTGTCCAAACTCATACCATTAGTTAGCAACAGAGGCAGGATCAGAATCCAGATGGCTGGACACATTTTCAGTAATAAACTGGAAAATATCACATTAAGATTACACTCTCACTTCTTTTTCTGTGTGCTGTTAAAAAATGTTTTCACTTAATCTTTTAAATAGAAGATTCCAGTTTTAGGTGGTAGAATGTTTTTGAAGAGTGAACAGAAAAAGAGAGCTGCTTTTAACCAATTTGTTCTCATTAGAGGAAAACAATTTTTATTCCAGTTCCATTCACTTAAGGATTTTAAAATTAGGCATTATTCTATTACATTTCTCCTCTTTTCATCAGAGAAACTAGAGTATAAAATGCAGTGGTGTTCTCTGGTATTGCAGGAGTGGTGGCCTACTTCAAATCGAAGTGGTTAATTTTTTTCTGTAACTTTTTGTTGCTAATCTTTTCTTTACTACTTATTATTATTATTATTATTATTATTATTATTATTATTAAAGGCTGGGGAGATACATCCATACACTAAGGCTATATAAATAAATTTAACTAGAAATTCTAGATATTAATTTGAATAATCTGAATCAAAATGACTTACCCTGTTCCAAGCAGCTAATCAAGGGAGGCAAACATTTCTATTTGGTTTTACCCTGAAAATAGTACCTCTTTTCCATTTCAGTTTGATTCCTGAGTTTCCAGTTAATCTGAAACTTTAGTAAACACACTGAAGTTGCTATGAATTGTATTTTAAATGTCTTCTCTCTGGCCTAACACGAAAGAAAGGAGAGCTCTGCATCTGTTTGTTTAATCCCCAGGCTGTTGGGAGAGTGGAGCAGAAGTAGAGTGATAGATTAGAAATAAACGTAGTAGCACCCGGAGAGCAGAGTGTCCTGGCTCTGGAAAGCACAATGGTTTGCAGGTGGAAGGGCAAAGGCTAGGTTTGTAGTCCACTCGTAGTCCTCTCCTCTGCTCTTGGATCCTGTTCCCCTTTTCATGTTCTTTAATTCCCTATATTCTTTGCACCAGTGCCTGGGAATTGATATTTCCCCTACATAGCCGTTAGCCTTTGACCGTGAAGCCTATACATGCTCCCATGTTCTCACCCCAGATCCACACTGTCGGCAGAGCTCCATGTGTCTCCATGGCAAAGGGAGACTGCACCCGTTCTTGGCCTTCTTCCTGTCCAGAGGGACTTCAACACTCCGTGCTGAGGATCCGCCTGATGTCACCTTCATGAGTGCCTTTTCCTCAGCCTCTTGCTGCAGAATCTAACCCCAGGAGGAAGGGAAAACCGAGACAGATATCCCAGTGGGTCAGAATAAGGAACAGAGGAGATTAGAATGAGGAAAGAGAGATGAGAGACGGTAAGGGTGCTTATGGGGGTGAAAAATCTTCATTTGTAGAAAGAAAGAGGATTTGAGAAGTTTTATTGGAGGTTATGAATGGAATCCTGCTGCCTTAGATGGAGTTCCCTGTAAACAGATCATTCCATATAAAATCTGCATGTACAGTAAGTCTTCGGGTTACCTCAGAGACCTGTCCCTATGACGCAACATAAAGCAGTTTTCACTGTGAGTGGGAACCCACCTACATAAGCACCTACATCACTCACATGAAGCATATACACAGCAGTAATGAAGTGAAACAGTAAAACAAATTTAAAATAAAGATTAATGCTGGTGGTCTTTCCCAGGATCTGGAAGGGTTCAGGAATCTGGAGAAGGCGCTGCAGCACAAATTAATAAAGAGACATATGATATAAATTTGTAATCCATGGGGGAGCCAGAGGAGCTTAGCTGTGGGAACCAAGTTCTTTGAGTCTCCAGACCCCTCCCTTGCTTTTATTAGTAATACAAATTTCCCTAAAGCAAAGCAGATATACATATCAAAGGTTAAGGTTTAGTATACAGTAGGCATTATCAAATTAGGGGAAAGGCTTTCAAGCTGTGTGGGTGTTTGGTCAGCAGGAGGCAATAACATGTAGATTAAGATGCCCTCAGCTGTCTGGCAGCAATCAATCATTTACCGGTATGCATCCTTTTCAGGTTTGGGGAAATGCCTTGGGCCATTGCAATAGGTAATAACGTAGTATTCAGCCCTGCTGAAGCCTCAAGGTTCCATCAACCTTTTGATGAAACTTCTTGAATTTAAGACATGCTGGAATTAGCCTCTGGCAAAAGATAACAATTCCTGACCTTTACTTGTGGGAAATAAATAATAAAAAAAAAACCATAAAGCACATGTGTACATACGTCAAAGTGACAGAACTTGTTTTTCTATATAAATAAATGCGAGATGGCGACATTACCACAAATCTAACGTAACCAGAGGATTGTCTGTAGTTTGTTTGGGTAGTTGATTCCTGTGGGGGTATGTGTGTTTATAAAACTGCAGAGAAAATTGCTCCATGGTAATATTAGGCTAACCCTCAGTCATAGTTGATTGGTCTAAATTAAACACTGCCTGGAACTGATCAAACACAGTAGTCTGTCTCTTGGCTGTATTTGATTGGTTCATGACTGATGTGTCTCTTCTGCAGAAAATTGTAAGCGCTAATAAAAGTTAATTGCTCTGAGAAAGTAAATATAATCAATTTCAAATTATTCATTTCAGTGGAAAAGAAATTTTGTTTCAATGAGAAAAAAATAAGTCCCAAACAATGCTGAGAAAAAAAATATATATGTATATTACACACACATATTACATACATATATAGTGTATGTAATATATATATATTACATATATAGTGTTCCAAAAATGTATGCACATACTTGAAATAATTATAAAGACAGTGTTTATTAAAGTACATTTTATTTTCAAAATTGAGCTATCAGCTCTGAAAATGTATATTTTTGGAGGGACACCATGTATAAATTGTTTTGAGCTCTAACACTATGAGCTGTATAAGATCTGGATTAAAACAGAATCGGTAGTGCTCTACTAGGTTTGGCTCAGTGGATGAAGGGCCTCAGGTTCAATTCCTGTCAAGGTCACATGCCTGGGTTGTGGGCTCTCTCCCCAGTGGGGTCCTGCAGGAGGCAGCCAATCAATGACTCTCATCATTGATGTTTCTGTCTCTTTCTCCCTCTTCCTTCCTCTCTGAAATCAATAAAAATACATCTTAAAACAAACAAACAAACAAACAGAATTGGTAGTAAATGAAGATGCTGCAAACACCTAACAAAGATAGATGCATTAGATGGTTGTTACATTCTTATGACCTTGTAGTTTGAATGATTAACTTTTCATGTCATTGGTCATTATTCCAATATTGTTTTTTCTATAATGCACAGACAGACACCCCTTCACACAACTATCAAGCTTTTAAGTGTCAGTAGTAACAAAGCTTAGAAATCCTACCCAGCTGATTTGTTCTTTAAAAAAAACATTCTTTATTGATTTTTAGAAAGGGAGAGAGATAGAGATAAAGAGATATCTATGAGATAAGAGATAAGCATCATTGATCGGCTGCTTCCTGCATGCCCCTTAATGGGGAGTGAAGTTGCAATCTGGGCCTGGACCAGGAATCAAGCTGGTGACCTCTCGGTTCCAGGGTGGAGCTCAATCACTGAGCCACAGTGGCTGGGCTGATTTGCTGTTTGAATTGTGTTAGAATGTCAGATTTCAAAGGTTCTGGAGAGAGATCCTTTCTCCAAATATTTGTTCTAAACTTTTATTTTTGATGACAGTTTTCTTGTCCACATGTGGTTAATGATTATACAAAGGAAAGAGATACCAGAATGTTAGATGTAGATGTAAATCTAGGGATTAACTAAAACTAGTTTCTCATGTAATATATAAGATAATAGAAATTCAGAGAGGTCATTTGACTTAATCATAGTAATATATTTATTGGCAGAGTAGGGCTTCCCATTCCGTTGCCCTTCATACTAAAAAGATAAAGATTTTACCAATATTTTATAATATGAATTAATCTATAATAATAAAAGTGTAATATGCTAATTAGACTGGGTGACCTTCCAGACAAAGTCTGGACTGTGAGGTAAGCTCAGTGCTAGCAGCCAGGGGAAGGAAGGTGTACTCTTGCACAATTTCCATGCACTGGGCCTCTAGTTTAATAATAAGTCTTATGAAAACACACATATGATACCAAATGAGTAGTTAAGAAAGAATAGAATTGGTTGCAGAATTGTTAAATTATTTTCAACATGAATATATGTTGCTTTATTTT
Organism: Pipistrellus kuhlii; assembly: GCF_014108245.1. Taxonomy (NCBI): domain Eukaryota; kingdom Metazoa; phylum Chordata; class Mammalia; order Chiroptera; family Vespertilionidae; genus Pipistrellus; species Pipistrellus kuhlii. The sequence goes on along the minus strand of NW_023425540.1, from coordinate 9,674,459 downwards.
TTAAAAAAGTTCTATTTGAATAAGCCCTCAGTTCTGAAATACCCAGTAAATATTTCCCCCCCAAAATGATCTGAACCTGAAGTGTTAAATATCACAGGAATTGAAATACCATTCCCGTTTTAGAAAAAGTAATTATGGAAACTCATAGACATTTTCACTCTTTTGATATCAGCTTATACTTATTTAGGGTTTGATTATCTTCTGTGTGAAATGTGAGTCCTTACTCTCCTGATGTTTTGCTTTTTCTCATTTTGTTACTCATTAGCACCTGTCCTAGAGAGAGATAAAGAGCTAGAAAAAGACATGAAGCTCCAGGCAGTCAATGTTTTGACATCTTAATAACAATCAGAACGGGAGAAGAAGGAAGGTAGAAATAAGATTTTATTATCTTCCATCTGTTTAGATGAGACTCACAGAAAAAAAAAAAAAAAAAAACACATTAAAAAAAACCCACAAACAGAGAAAGCAAGGAATAAGGCTTCACAAATCCTTTAATAAGAATTGGCTCATCCCAGGATATTCTTGTCCTAAAGCTCAGATATTAGCTGACAGATGAGCCAGCGGGCAGTATGCCTGTGAGGACCAACATGATTTCCCCTCACCCTTAACTTCCACAGCACCAGCTGGCTCTCACCTATTATATGCATATTATATAACTTTGACATTTTTTTATTCACCTAAAAAATACAAAACAGTAAAATGTAATTGCTAAATTTTTGCAATAATTTATTTTCATTTTTAAAGACTTAGAAGCAGAAGTCTTTCTATTATTCTCTTCATGAAACCTCAGATAGGATTATTGAACATTCTACTCCCAATGAGTACTATTCAGAAAGACCATTCCTACATTTCCTGTACTGGCCCCTGAATCTTATGATATCCTCCTAAAGACTGTTATATTTTATGTGCATAAAATATGACTTCAAGAAAACCATAATATGGCACTGGCCCTTCATCTTGTGTTGGTTATATGGCTAGCCTGTATTTTACTGATGCCTTCAGTGGCCATTCTTCCACTTTATTTCTCTTTGTTTCATTACCTAATGGGTTGGCTTGGTGGTTTTGTTTAAAGCCAGTAACATCATGCAAGATTTTCTATTATTGAAGTTCTGGAAAATGTATGTAGTCCATTATCTTTTATTTGAAATAGCAGTCCCAGGGCAGAGAAAATAGTCTATTCTGGCTTTAGGACCTTGGTATAAAAAGTACTGAAGTCTTGGTTCAGAAATAGGTGGCATATCCACAACACAAAGCAAATCTTGTGTTCAGTGTGTTTTCCAGGGCAGATGATTAATATCCTTGCCTGGCACCTGGTGCTGTAAGGCCTGAAAGACTCCCGGTCCAAAGGATGAGTGGCGACCCCAAATCAAACGCAGAGCCCGAGTCTTGATGCAAAGAGCAGGAGGTTTATTCCAAGCGCTGCGCAGGGACCCACAAGCAGCAGTCCAGAAAAAGACTGCCGCTTGAGAGCCCTGAACAGAGGTTAGTTACAAGCTTTTATAGGCAGAAACCACACCCAGGTGGCCTGGGGAAATTGGCCTGGGGAAATGCAAACATAAGGTTGAGATTGCAATCTCTTGGCCGTTTCCCGGGCAGTTAGAAACAGGCCTGACCTTACATTCCCTCCTCTTCTCAGGACTGAGTTTCAACCCTGGAACTCATATTCTGTTTCCCCTTGCCCAGTTACGATACAGGGCCCGAGGGTTAGAAGTAATCAAAGGCCCCATGAGGTGGAGATTAGGGTGGTGAGCCACGGGGAACGATTAAACCAATTTTCAAACCACCCCTGTTGAGCTTCTCTATCTCTTTGCCTCCTGTCTAGTCTCTCTCTCAGTTTGGCCATAGAGTCCTTCACCATGCCTGAATGATCTATAAAAACAACACTCCTCTTTCAAAGCTGCACACAGGCCACCGTCCTTATTACCTCAGACAGCGAGGTCAGGGATAGTGATGGATTGTTCAATGGCTCGTATTGCCACTCTGAGCCCTTCTATACTGTGGGGTTTGGATTAAAGCTGCTGTCCCAGTCCCCACCCCGGCGGTTACCCCTAGCCCCAGCAAGACAGCTAGGGTTATTGAAACCAGCTCTTACAAAAGAAAACCTCAGCCCCTCCACACCGCCGGGCCTCACTCCTTGTTCTCCCATAAAAGGGGAACTGATTGGGCGGGGCATCATCAAGACCCGCCGCGAGTAGGAGTCAGTGGCAGCCACCATCCCCAAAGAGTGTCTATAAGCAGTCTCCACAGTCCATCCATCGTCAGGCGGTGGTGCAGGTTTGGCATGAGAGGCATGGATCCAGGAGGCGATGCCGTCTACCTTGATGGCGGTGGGTGTCCCTTCCACCGGGGTTCCAAGTTGGCTGTCCAGTGACGATGAACGTAGACAAAGTCCCCAACCTGGAACTGGTGTGGTCAGCCAAAGGGACCCACACGTCCTTTTGGACCGTCTCTAACGCCTTCAACCTAGCGAGCAGGGATTGAGGGGCGTGAGTTTCTGTCCACGGGTCAACAGTGAGTGGTGGTGGGGCCCCGAAAAGGATTTCAAAAGGGGTTACTCCCAGGGGCCCGGGCGTATTCCGGGCACGGAATAGGGCAAAGGGAAGGAGGACTGTCCAGTCTGTTACGCCAGTTTCTAAGGATAATTTAGTCATAGCCTCTTTTAATGTTTTATTTATCCTTTTTACCTGTCCTGAACTTTGGGGTTTATATGAACAATGCAATTTTCAATTAATCCCCAGCACCTTGGCAATTCCCTGACTTACCTGGGCGATGAATGCCAGCCCATTATCTGAACCAATTACCTCTGGAACTCCAAACCGGGGAAAGATGTTTTCAATCTTGGCTACTGTGGTTGCCGTTTCGCTAAAGATTACCGGGCCGGCTTGACTTTCTTCCTCTTCTTCTGCCTTCTTGGGCATTCTCTCTTCCAGTGTCCTTTTTCTTTACAGTAGGCACATTGATCTCGGTCGAGTGGGAGGCGATCGCCCAGGTTCTACCCTTACCTCTCCCTTATCACCTACCACTGCTGCCAAGATGCGCGTGAGATTCTTCTCCTATCTACACCTTCTCTGCCTCCTTAACTAAGTCCTGCAAAGTATAAAGCAGATTGGCCAATAAAGGCCATAGCCACCGAAGCCCGCTGCCCCTCGGTCGCAGGGTACCGCCTGAATGCTTCCATTAGTCGCTCAAGAAAGACCGAGGGAGGCTCCGTGGGTCCCTGAAGGACATCCCTTACCTTAGCCAAATTGGTGGGCCGACGCGCGGCTCCTCTGAGGCCGGCCACTAGAATCTGGAGATAGACTGTCAGTCGCTCCCTACCTTCTCATCACATGTACAACTTTTATAAAAACTTTCACTATTTTACATTAGCTCTTAAACCTTCTTCCTATGTCCTTCAAAAATCTATAACCATTATTTTAGAATATTTAGGAAAGGCAGAGGGAAGAGAGAGCAGGTCTAGCACTCTGTTCCCAATAGCCGCTTGAATTTTAAACTGCCACATTCTTCCTACAGATAAAGATCTCAGATTCTGATAAGACTGAAAAGGGGCACAGGAGAATTTTAACTGTGCCTTTAAATCCCCTAATAGAACACGGTGAAAAGTGTCCAAGCAGTTACGGGGGGTTAAACCACGTTTTCACATTGTTTTAACACAATTCTAAATAAATTATAAACCTTTGTGATGAAGTCTACTTAAGCCTATAAAGTAGATACACATGACTGAAACCAAAAATGATTCCCAAAGTTTAAACAACCGAATGTACAAAATACAAGATGCAGGTACAAGCCCAAATTGACAACAATGGCATATGAAAAAAGCAAAACAAAACAAATCAAATACAAAAGTTTCATGTTACATTAAACATTACTTCAGAAAACCCGACTTAGAATAATTTCTTAAGTGTAAGCATTACATACTTTTTCATCTGACAAATGAGAATCATTACTGCTTATTCTAAACATATATAATACAGTTTAGCCTGCCATATTCTAGGCATCTAGTTACTGCAATTAACTTTTCCTAATTCAATTTATACTTTGAACTTTTAAAGCTGGCAAGTTCAAACAAAGCACTGAATAATCTCTTTGTAGGAGAACTAATAGTCTTTCGCTCTCCGGCCTCCCCTAGACCTCTCCATACCAGAGGCAGTTTACTAGGATTTAAGACAATGTCAGAAAATCATAGGTCAATCACAATTCATACTTAAGTAGCTACAATATAAGACTCTGCTTAGCTGGTATCAATGACAAAAACTAAACATTGTAAGCAAGGCCATGGAATTACCTGCCACCCTCTGCAGATCACATTAGCATTCAAATGCAGCTGAACACATTCTTTAGCTGAAGACTCCTAGCCTTTACCGTTATAGTTTCCGCCTCATGGTGGGGAATTTCAAAAGCTGCTTACAATGACTTGGGAAACCAGTTTTTAATTTATCTGCTGCCTCCAGCTACTCAACTCCTGGAGGTGAATGGAGGCAGGGAGCAAACGGGTCCCAGGTGACGAAGGCGGTGCTGCCACCAGAGCACTCAGCTTTAAACAAATTAAAGGTTTCTTTCTTTCTCTCTGCTCGCCTGTGGCCGGGCGAGTAAGATGGACCTGGGAGGTCTCTTTCCCAATTTTCCTTTGTCAAGGAGACAACCACACTCCTTCAATCATTTGGGGTTATCAAAAAGAACATCAATCCAGATATCAGTGTATGGAATTTGGTCCGGATGCCCAGGGCTCCTATAGACTATCCGCCGGACTCCCGTGTAGGGCCCCATGTCTAGGGTCCCTGTTGAAGGCCAATCAACCCCAAATGTCGGCCACTCCAATTCACAGTCTCCGGAGAGTGAAGGCATCTACCGAAACACCATAGCCTTCACCTCGTTTTTTGAAGTCCGGAAAATTTTTAACCATGCATTCAAGGGGACTTAGGTGACTCTCCTTTGAGTTTCCTTGCCCCATTTTTCTCTTTCTTCCCAATTTGTTAGGCAACAAATAATTCCAAAACAAATCCAAAAGAGTAAAAACAAAAACACTGCACTTTTACCAATTCCCACACACTCGATTGCGGCCGCACTCTCTCAACACTCACAAAACACTCACTCAGACCAGAACCAGGGAATCTCCAGACTCCAAACCCAGACAGAGCCAAGGAGTCTCCACTTGAATCTCTTCCACAAACACACGATTGGGGCAGACGGTCGCGGCTGCCTCACTGTCTCAGTAACCAAACCTATCCGATCTTCGCCGGGACTCGAACCCAACACCTGATTGCCGGGACTCGAACCCGACACCTGATTGCCGGGACTCGAACCCGACACCTGATTGCCGGGACTCGAACCCGACACCTGATTGCCGGGACTCGAACCCGACACCTGATTGCCGGGACTCGAACCCGACACCTGATTGCCGGGACTCGAACCCGACACCTGATTGCCGGGACTCGAACCCGACACCTGATAGGAGACCGCCAGGCGCCCCTGGCTCTCCTGCACCCTTGGGGCGTCCCCCAGGGTTGCAGCCTGTGGCCCTCCGACACGTCTACCGACCACTGTTCGGCCACTCTCACGAGTTGCCGAACGGCTGCGAACTCAGAACCAGATCAGATTACAGAAGTGCGCACACAGAACCAGATCAGATAACAGAACACAAGACAAAGACAGACAACTTCGGGGTACCCCTTCTTACCTCCAAGATCGGTTCTGGGCTTGAGGGGGGGGCCGCTCGATCCCGGACGAGCCCCCAGAATGTAAGGCCTGAAAGACCCCCGGTCCAAAGGATGAGCGGCGACCCCAAATCAAACGCAGAGCCCGAGTCTTGATGCAAAGAGCAGGAGGTTTATTCCAAGCGCTGCGCAGGGACCCACAAGCAGCAGTCCAGAAAAAGACTGCCGCTTGAGAGCCCTGAACAGAGGTTAGTTACAAGCTTTTATAGGCAGAAACCACACCCAGGTGGCCTGGGGAAATTGGCCTGGGGAAATGCAAACATAAGGTTGAGATTGCAATCTCTTGGCCGTTTCCCGGGCAGTTAGAAACAGGCCTGACCTTACAGTGCCAGTAGCAATGCTGGGTGCCACATGCATTTACCTTGCAGGTGTTATTCCCCCATGATGCACCTCAGCAAACAAAGACATTCTTCTTTGTAACTAGTGACATAAAAGGTAAAATGATTAGCAAGGAAAAGAAAAGCCACCAATACGTACTAACAGCTGTCTTCTTTCTCTAAACATATAAAATAAAGTTTTTGAGATCATACAACATATGCCATTTGGCTTGCCTTAGAAACGTAATTTTAAAAAATATTAACCAATTTAACAAAAGTTCATCACTGATATATCATTAGAATGGAATAGTGATAGTTGATTTGATCAATTGAGGAAGAGTTAAGACTTTTTGATTTGTACTTTTCTCTCAATGAATAGATGACCCAACGTAACTTGAAGAAGAGTGGACTTAACACTTGTTAAATATTGAATATCCATTAGAAATTATGCTAACTAGTATTAAGACCAGGGAAAGAAATAAAGTAGTGTGTCAAATATGACCTAAATATATTCTCTCTTAGAGACAATGGAAGAGGGGAAGAAGCCTTGAGGGATCTATAGAGTCAAAAAGGGAAGAGTGACATGATGGGCATTGAAAGAGAGACAGACAAATGATATACAGAGAAGCAAGTCTGGGGAAAGAGAATGAATAAGCACAAGGCAAGAATTAAAGATCTTCATTGTCTCTGAGAATATGGAGACATCAGTTATGTAGAAGAGCAGTTGGCAATAGAGTCAGTAGATGTTTTAGGGAAAAGATCCAGAAGACAATCCTGATACTAAGCTCTGAAATTTGCCTGTAATTCAACAGCCAAAGAAGAATGATTCCTTTGGTTTGTTTTGTTGACTTGTAGTGGTTTGTATGTTTATTTGTTGTTATTGTCAAAAGTTTCTGATCCACACAAAGGAAAACAAATCAATAACATTTGCTACTGGCCCTCTTGTATTCCCTTTCAGTTCACTGGCTCTCTGGAAATTGCCACAAATGGATACTTTTCAGACCTGGGGCACATCACTGAGCTCATTTTTGGCTTTCGGAAGACCTTTTGATTGTTTGGAGTTGAGACAATGACCCATCTAGCTAACCTTCTTTCTAAGAAAGTTATTTCCTTATTTTTATCCCTTTCTGCCTGTTAGCATTCTTCCGCATTCTGCATTTGGAGACTATCAGTAAACCTTTATATAAAAATTTAAGAAACATTTGCTAAGGAAATGAATAACAAAGGGAGCAGAGAGAAAATTCTGTAGATATTATCTCTATATGAAGCCTTTTCTATACTTAGAGTCATTTCCTTAGCTTTGCATTTTCTGTAAGCAGTTCTACAAATTAAAAACATTTGTTTTGTCTTAGATCATTGTGAGATCTTGTCACTCATTTTACTTCAGTTCCTTTAAAGCAAGTCTTATTTTTCTCAGCTTGTTATCACCCCTTGAGAACATAAGTTACTAGGGACTTGATGCAAATGTGTTGACTTGATTAATTGAATTATTTCTCATCTTTTATTCAATGATTATGACTTCCCCTCTGTCAGATATGATAAATGTTATTTGTAAGTGCAAGAGATAATAAGCAAAAATTACTACTGGGCCAAAAATTCTAATTTTGCCATGGATTTTTATTGATTATAAACTCATCAGTCATAAACACTCATTCACATAAACACAGATACCCAAATTCCCATAAAGGAAGACCTTTTGTAACTAACTATTGTAGTTACTATCTGGAGCCATAGCAGCAATTCTGAGTTATGGCCAAATAAGAGTTTTGCAAGAACTCCTTGAGAAAAGAGAAACTGGGAAAGACAGAAAGGCAGCAAGAGAAGATAGGAGGAAATAATAGAATGCCAACCTGAGAAAACAACAGCAGTAACACAAAAAGGCACTTAAGAAACTGGGAGAAGGAAGTGGAGCTGTGATAAAGGCAGAGCAGGTGTGTGGATGTGGATAAGATGGGCCTGGCATCTCTGGGTGAGAGTGAACCATAGCTTCTGAAACAATTGCTTTTGTCTTGCACCCTGCTCTCCTGTGGGGCATGCTAATATCCATGCTTTGTTGCTTGGCTCCCTGCAGTTTTTTACATTTTGTTGCTGGAGCCACTTAATGTCCACCTGCAGCATGAACCCCAATTTGTATTCTGAGATTCTTATTCTGGCTTTATGAAAACTCCTCAGTGGATCACTTCATAAAAATAATGACTAGAAATGTAAGTATCCGTCTGTTGTTTTGTTCTTAACAGAATATTATAAAGACATCTTAGCCATGATTTGCATATTTTATACTAATTGGTTTAAAAATAATCTGCATTCAAATCTGGTTTTCCAATTTAAAAACTTGCAAATCATAAGAAATCAAAATTTTTTTATGATGCATGCTTTAATAAATTTTTGTAGTTTGTCGTGAAGGCTATATTATCACAGGCCAGCTGCTAGACTCATGGAGTCCTGTAACTGACATAGTTTGTTGATCAACACTCCTGTCGAATGGTTAACAACTCAAGTTCTGGAATCAGATTACTGTGGACAAATCTGAATTTTAATACTTCTTAAACATGAGGTCTTCAAGAATAATTTATCTGTTCTGATCTTCATGTGTTGAAAAGAAATGATAATAGTTCCCACTTCGAAGAGTTGAAATATTGAATACAGAGACTCAAGGTGAAACTAAGCCAGTTCCCTGTTGGAACATTTGTGGATTTGGGTCCTCCTCTCTGGCCACTGTTTCCCCAGGTCTTTTCATGGCTCTGTCCCTTAGTTTATTGAGGTTTCTTGTCACTGAACACTCATTCTGAGAGAGTATCTATCCTCATCCTTGGTACCCTTGACCTTTGTTCTATTTACTTTTCTTCTGAGCCTGAGTTATAATAAGATATATTTGTTTCTCCCACTGCAGGAAGTTTGTCTGTCGTGTTTATCACTATATCCTGGGTACATAGATGTTCCAACAAATATTTATTAAATGATTAAATTAATTGATATCATTAATATAAAATACCCAACAAAGAAAACTACTATTAACTTTAATCATTAGGCTAAGTGCTAACATAATAAATATACATTATTGATTATTGTGTTTAAAAAATATACATTATGTAAATTTCAGTTTGACCCTTAGAAAAAGTTACGTAGGGTGTTTTGTTTTGTTTTGTAAATAATTGTCAATATCATTCTTAAATTATACTTTAGATGTTTAATCAGCCTATTGGTATTTAAGAAACATCGATAGCAGAAACCGGTTTGGCTCAGTGGATAGAGTGTCAGCCTGCAGACTGAAAGCTCTTAGGTTCGATTCTGATCAAGGGCATGTACCTAGGTTATGGGCACACTTCAGTAGGAGGTGTGCAGAAGGCAATTGGTTGATGTTTTTCTCTCATCGATGTTTTTAACTCTCTATTTCTCTCCCTTCTCTCTGTAAAAAAAATCAATAAAATACATTGTTTTTAAAAAAAGAAGCATGGACAGACTGACCTTTCTGAGGTTTCATACCTCTAGTCTAGAATGTACATTTTTTGTTAAAAAATGAACAATTAAAGCCTTGTCTTTTTATCATTGAAATGTATATAAGAAAATGATACTAAGAATAAATTTCCAATTCTTAAAGTCTATGATTTAAAATGTGTGAATATTTTCCTTCTATAAGTTAAGATTAATTTTATAAGCTTAAAATAAAGAAGGCTAAAGATCTCATTACCATAGTTGAAATTGAACTTAATTGAATTTTTTAAAGTTAATGAAGTAATGAATTGTTAGTGTAATGAATTGTTCATCCTATGTAAATTTTCTTGATGAGTAGAGCTATGGTTTTTACTCTGTTAAACATCTATACACACACACACAAACACATACATACAGAATTGACTTCCCTTTCCTTGAAAAATACATATACACTACTCAGTGGACTTGGACTTGGTTAGCCCTGATACCTTAAGCAAGGACCCCATTACCTGTATTGAGAGACACAAAATCCCCAACAGTAAGCAACCAGAAGCAGTGACTGAGCAGAGCACAGTGTTCAGGAACTCTTGGCAGAAGTAACAGGTAGAAGTCCATGAATAGCGGAGAGCTATAACTGGGAGTCGGTAGTAAAGGAGAGTTAGACAAATCAGCGGATTGCAAGGTTATAGAATCTAACCACCACAGAAACAACCAGGAACTCTACCTCACTATACAGGTTTCAGGGAGTCAGACTGTAGACCCAGAGGAAGTGGGTGAGACAGAAGTTCTGCACAATGACACTCAAGGTAAGATTATAATTATAATAGCCACGATGTAGTGAATACTCACACATTCAAGATAGCATTATAAATGCTTTACAAATTCATAGGTGGTTGTTTCTATTGTCATAACAGTTTTTAAGATGAAGAAATTGATACAGAGAAGACCACTATTTTGTTCAAGGTTACAGAATTAATAGTAGAGAATACAGGATTTGAACCCAGGTAGTGTGGCCCTAAAAAACACAACTTAAGTCAGTATTCTTTACTGCCTCTTCTTAATTTAATAACCAATGAACAAAGGCAACAACTAACAACTATTGAGTGCTTACTATATACCTGGTATCAGTACACATGTTTCACATGTGTTGCCCTAAAGAAGAATCTTCAGGGGGAAACTGGTTTGGCTCAGTGGATAGAGCGTCGGCCTGCAAATTGAAGGGTCCCGGGTTTGATTCCGGTCAAGGGCATGTACGTTGATTGGGGGCACATCCCTGGTAGGGGGTGTGCAGGAGGCAGCTGGTCGATGGTTCTCTCTCATCAACATTTCTAACTCTCTGTCCCTCTCTCTTCCTCTCTGTGTAAAAATCAATAAAAAATAGTATATATATTTTTACAAAAGAATCCAGTATATCCCAACCACTACTAATCCTCAGTTTGCAGAAGAGGAAATTAAGTCTCAGAAAGGCTGTGTGTGCCTTATCCGGGCAACAGAGCCTGAAAGGTGTCCATCTGCACAGAAACCTGTGACCCAAGAAGGCCAACCACTACTCTGCTAGAACCGGCCAACAGGTTAAGGGAGCAGCCACAAAGCTGAGTCCACTAGTCACTAGGCCAGCAATTCTTAATAGTTGTAGGCACAGGCCTCTCCTTCACTCTTATTAGTTTACTTTTGTGTATGTGGGTTATATAGTTTGATATATAGTGTGTTGGAAATTAAAATGGGGACGTTAAATATACCCCTTTCAGCAAAATACATTCATTTCATGTTTCCATACATAGATTCTTTTATGAAAAATAATTGTACATTCTAAAACAAACAAAAATTGTAAGAACAGTAATATTGTTTTTACCTTTATGCAACTAAAAATATATGTGGCTTAAGAAGGCAGCAGGTTCCACATCTGCTCTGTACACAGCCTGTTGCTCTACGTTGACTGGCTGGGACAGATCATGTATATTCAGGCACATAGAGTAGAAGTTGGAAAACATATTGGATACTGTATTTGTACAAGATAACTAAGTCAGGAAGTGCTCATTTTCTTTTCTTTTCTTTTCTTTTTTTTAAATATATTTTATTGATTTTTTACAGAGAAGAAGGGAGAGGGATAGAGAGTTAGAAACATCTATGAGAGAGAAACATCAATCAGCTGCCTCTTGCACACCCCCTACCGGGGATGTTCCCGCAACCAAGATTCATGCCCTTGACCAGAATCGAACCTGGGACCATTCAGTCCGCAGGCCAACGCTCTATCCACTGAGCCAAACCGGTTTCGGGGGAAGTGCTCATTTTCAAAAGGATAGTTGCCATGTGTAATCTGAAGTTTTATCAATGAACATTTTGTGCTTAGTTACATTAAAATCTGTTGATCTATTTCATTTTTGAAAGGACCTCTTATCCTTTTTGCTAGGTTTTATGATATGATCATTTGGGAAATATTGGCTTACTGTGCTATGCATATTTTCCAAATATTGAAATATTTTATTAGTGGCAGAAAATGTACATTTATTAATCACAACTATTCTCTCTAGGAATCAATTGAGAAACTCTCAAGTTCATGCTGACAGTTAAAAGTTTCCCAAAATTCAAACTTTTGCTTAGAAGCTCAATTTTTAATCACTGGCAGAATATCCTTTGTTTGCCAGGTGTGCGTTATTCATTTTGGGTGAATAAAGCCTGCTAAGTACCCATGTGGGAATAACTACGGTTTGCCCATCATTCATTCTTTCAAATGAAAATGGTAGTCCATAAAGTGTGGCCAGTTTAGTTTATGGTTTAAACAATCACTCAGGTGCCATTCCTTCAGACAACCATCATCCTTCATCATGGAACACAGGTGTTTTATTTATGACGCTGATAGAGCGTCACCCAGCATAATAAAAGGACACTGAAAACACATGTACTCAAGGGTTGATACTGAATAATATTAATAATGCTTTCTTCATTCAGTATATTTTTTAGTAAAATTGGAAGGATGGAGATGATGAATTTCAATGACTTTTGAATAATTTTGTTGGGTCATTAACTATTTCTTCTAGATTTTCAGCCATATTTATAATATTTAAGAATCAATTTCATATAAGCAATGTTACTTTTTATTTATTATATATCAGAAACTATGTGAGGCATTGAAAATACATAACAATGAAGAGAAGGTCATTATACCTGCTCTAAACAGTCAAATCTTGAATTCAGATATGTAAACAATTAACTTTATGTAATGAGATTTGTGATGTGATGGTGGCATTTAAAAAGTAATTTGTGTACACAGCAAAAAGGTAATTAATTCTTTGTCTAGAGCAAAGCTTGTGCGGGTCAAGTAAACTAAAAGGGCGCATTTGGTAGAAAGGTCAGTGTTATTTATCATCGTCATTGCTACTGTAAAACATGGAGCAGGTTAATCAGCATCAATGTGGAGTAAGTAATGTCAGTGAACTTGTCTAAGCTGTATTTTAAAGGCTGGAGTCTATTGGGGTAATAACCTAATATTAATCATTAAAAGACAGTAGCAATGACGATGACAACAGTTGAGGTTCAGACATATGTGTGACCAACTGACATATCTTTCATGAAGAATATAAGAGAACTCCAATTGCTCCCAAGCCCAGGATCCATTGGAGAATGAGGCCAGAAGCAGGTCTGTCCCATCAGGTAAGTCAACCTGCATTGTTTAAAGGTACAGATTGACTGGTCCTCTCATGAAATTTGAAAATAGGATAAAAGTAAAGTAACAGCCTATTGTCAATGAACTACCAGTAAAATTAAAATTATCCACCCTGCATCCTTTCATTTTTAATGTCTGTCTTCCCAAGTATGTGGGCAATAGGATGTGAGGGCTATCTGGCTGCGACATCTGTCACCCCATTGATCGCCAGGGTTGATTCGGCTGATCTGGCTGGCTAGGCGGGTGTCCCCCTCCTCCCTCACCGATCCATGTGCGTCCCTCCCGAAGCTGCGCGCTCGGTCGAAGAGGACGACTTTCCCCCAAGAGGAGAGGACCGGTCTTCGGTCAAGGGTATACGAGTAGCTGTGCTCCCCTGCTAGAACCTCCAAACAAGCTCCCAAGTATGTGGGCAATAGATCATAACTACCAGAGTGAGTTTAAATTCATCTTAATTGTAATTGTTAGTTGTGATGAAAATGCTTGCATCAGTACACCATGTCATTGTATTCTGAGTCAATTCTCGCTTCTCAATGATAAAAGATGATTCCTTCACCTCCTATGAAACAATTCCAGCTTTGACATATCAATAACACACAGTGCATCTGATGAAACAGAGAAGGGCATGACCTAAACCTCAGATGTGTTACAGAATGGTTCAGTGTGCCTGGAGCAGAGAGTGATGCTTGGGAAGGAGGATCAGGGATGATGCAGGAAAACCAAGCGGGTTGGGCTAAGTTGTGAATGGGCTCATATACCATACTTTGGAGGTTGATGAATTGCAGGCAGGAAAATCAGTCAGCAGTAACTGAAATTATCTGGCACATAAATGACCTCTTGATGAGCGCATTACCCCTGGACCAAAGTATTTGCTTGGAAAATTACCAGCAGTTTACAACACTGCCTTAGCCTTCCAGATGCTCAGGATCAAGTCAGAGCTCTACAGATCTCCTGAGAGCCATATCGCATAGCTCTTCCTTCTAAGCGCTTCCTTAAGGGTTAAGCCTGTTGCCCCATTCACTGTTATTCACGGCTCAGGTGGCAGAGCTGTTCAGCTCTTTCCTCTGATTGCTTTCAATCATTGCTTGTGTGGAAAAGGCTGTTTGCCACAGTGAGTCAGACCATGTTAAGATGGCAGCTGGAGTTAGGTCGTCCTAATGACAGGGTAGGGCAATAATGACAGTTCTGGGAATGAGGCCTGGAGAGGTTCTAGCCTCATTCTGCTCTCTCAGTGACCGCCAGCCAGGTGGCCGGCCAGTTGGTTCTGAACATATTGAGAAGCTTTTGAGTATGAGATAGAAATAGGGCAAATTGAAGCATAACAAATGTCATTTTTCCTACAAGTGTTTTTTTTTTCTGTGAAAAATTGGAGGTTTGATAGTTGATTGCGTTGAACCCATAGATCAATTTAGGTAATACAGACATTTTCACAACATTAATTTTTCCAGTCCATAAACACAGGCTATTTCTATATCTATTTGTATCTTTTGAGATTTATTTCAATAATGTTTTATAGTTCTTATGGTAGAATTATTTTACTTCTTTGGATAAATTAATTCCTAAATAGATCCCCTTTTAAATGGGATTGTTTTCTCTACTTATTTTCTAGATAACTTGTTGTTAGTGTAAAGACATGAAACCATTTTTTGCGTGTTGATTTTGTATCCTGTAACTTGACTGAATTTTTAAAAATATATATTTTATTGATTTTTTACAGAGAGGAAGAGAGAGGGATGGAGAGTTAGAAACATTGATGAGAGAGAATCATTGAACAGCTGCCTCCTGCACACCCCCTACTGGGGATGTGCCCACAACCAAGGTACATGCCCTTGACTGGAAATCGAATCTGAGACCTTTCAGTCCACAGACTGATGCTCTATCCACTGAGCCAAACCGGTTTCAGCAACTTAACTGAATTTGTATATTAGTGTTAACAATTTTTTTTAGTGAAGTCTTTAGAATTTTTTATGTACAAGTCATGCTATCGGGAAACACATTTCTATTTCCTTCTTTCTGATAATCATATCATGATTTTTATTTCTTTTTCTTGCCCAGTTGCTCTGGTTAGGACTCCCAGTACTTTGTTGAACAGAATTGGTGAGGCTGGACATTCTTGTCTTGTTCTTGACCCGACAGGCAAAGCTTTGAGATTTTTACTATTGAATATGGTTCTTATAATATTGAGATACATTTCTTCTATCCGTAATTGGTTGGGAAGTGAATGTAGATTAAAGACAAAGAACGTGAGATTGAACTTTGGCTTGCATACTTTACTGATTGCTGGGTTTAGGAATAGCCTTCAGCTTTTATCGTTTTATTTTCCACACAATCTAACTTTATAAAAATCTGGTATTATGTTGTTTAGAAAAAAAAAAAAAAAAAAACTAGGAAGGAAATTTATTCACTCTAACTAGCAACTAAATATTTTTAAACTATAGAATTTGGATTTTGCCCCTTTTCCAAGTGAGAGGTTTAGGGATTTTATTAAGAATACTTAAGATTTGAATCAAGAATGAATTTTATGTATGCATGCCATATAAAATACTTTGGTTTTAAAAAAGCAAACTATTTTACAAGGTATATATTATTCATTTAATAATTTGATAATTAATAAAAATTACAGTGCCTTGAATTAATTTCCCTACAATTCAGAAATAACTATTAAAAATAACATAAACCAGTGATGTTTTGAGAGAATGCCTGTTTCACATAAAAACTTGGCTTTGCCTACTGTTCTAATCTATGTACTGAGCACAGCATCGATCACCATCTGTCTTTCTCTTCTCATTCATTTAACTTGCCTCAACATATAGCTGTGTGTGTGGTTTTGGGAGTGGGTATAGGGTGGGGTAGTTATACCTTCTGCCTAAGTTTCCTCTTTTAAACATAGCCAAATGTCAACAACTAATGTTTCTTTCATTTATAACACTTAATCTAGAAATTTTTTGTGTGTAGAAAAGTAAAATTACAAGATGTCAAGATTTTTGTCACTTTTCTAAAGTAATACAATTTTTTTTCAAAATTCAACATTTAATCATTTTACAATTATGATTGATTTTCTTTTAAATAGCATTTTTCCTAATTAAAAATCAATGCAAGCTTATTACTGAAAATTTGGAACAAGAAAGAATACAAAGTAAATAATTAAAATTACCCATGGAGCTTTTATCTACAGATAATATTTATTTAAAAATAACACATATGTATATAAATGTATACAAATATTAAATGAAGGCACACATATTGGTAATTTTTTTCCTTATTTTTAATTCCCTTCGGTTTTTTCCCAGCTATCTGTTTTTTTATTTTTATTTTTAAAAATTTATTGGGGTGACATTCATTAATAGGATTATGTAGGTCTTAAGTGTATAATTCTAACACAATGCATCATTTATATATTGTATGGTATGCCCACCACCCAAAGTCAAATCTTCTTAGGTCACCATATATTTGACCCCCTTTCCCTGGTAACCACAGTAATATTGTGTGTTTCTTTGAGGTTGTTTTTTTTTTTTTTTTTTTTTTTTTTTTTTTTTTTTTTTTTCATTTGTTGCTTTCAGCTTTGTCATCCTTTTGTTTAGTTTGTACATATCCTCTCTTTCTTTGATTGCTCTACTATAAACAAGGACCTTGCTTACCAGGTAAATAAACATTAAAAGTCAATATTTGTAATTATTTTACCACTTAAGTGAGAAGATTTGAAATGAATCTTTGTCTCTCTTTGAACCAGCGCATTATGTATTAAAAAAAAATTGTCTTACCAGATTTAGATGTATAATATGTATAAAATTATAGGCTTTTGAACATTGAAGTTTATGATTATGAGTGGGAACTTTGAGTCAGTACCTACAGCCAAAGTTAGAATAATTATGCCATGTCACTGATCACAGTTGCAGTACATTGGAAGTATATGCCCTTTGTTCATCAAGCAGAATTGTGTGTAAGATATGTCAACCTTAGGCCCCCTCTGAGGGAGGAGCCTTTTATTAGAGCATACTAATGTTTTATCAAATTCAAATTTAGCCACAGCAGACCTCAGGAACAGTTATTGTTTCTGGATACATCATGCATGCACTTGATAATATTTTACAAAAATGTTGTTATATACAAGAGTCCATCATCCTCTCATTTCTATAGTTTTCGCCATCCTTGAGACTTCGCACAATTTTTTGGCCATAGCACAGGTCTCATAGCTGTTATGTCTATACAGTGCTGGCAACACACTTGACTGGCTTTTTGAAATAACAAATGTTTGCATTCAAACTTCAGTGTGCTGAATTGTAAAGGGTCCCTATTAAGGACATTTAAAGCTGAATGTCAGCTAAGTAATTTAATGCTGGAGTTTAAAATTTGGGGTCATATTAGTGTGGCTTATTTTTACCACTATAAACTTGCCAAAACTATTTTATAAGTGGTATTCTTTTTGATTTAATTAAAAAATAACTAGGAAAATGTGAATGGAACTTAATAGGATTAATTGAAGGAATCAAGTTTTTTTTCTGACCCATTGCCACCTGTTGTCTCTCTCATTTTGTTTTCCCCTCTTTTTCCTTTAGAATTCTTTCTAATAAACCATATTTTCCTCCTTTTGATGGGCATTGCTTCAGCTAGTTATTATTCTAGGAAAGAAAGATAGTAAAGTAAAAGTAAAAAAATGCTAAAATATTAACTGATAACAGCTGACAGTATGACATTCTTTGTCTCTTCTACCCTCCGGTTATTTTACATTCTTAGTCAATTAGCCCATGTAATTAAGAAAAAATATTTAAAGTGACTTTAAATGATCAAAGATTAAAATGGTAAAATGTTTTTTAAATGCTGTATTTAGTAAAAAAAATATATAGGATTTCAATGGAATGTAATAAGTATATGATTGGTAAGGACAGTCAAGAGTCTCATGGGAAGGGAAAGCTCACTAATAGTCTAAAGATGGGGAAGGAAGAAAGATATTTATATTTTGGGAGATCACAAATTATGACACCATTGCTTATGTTCTGTGATTGAATGGTATACAACACAGATCCCTCCAAGCCATGGAATCATCTGAGGCCATCCTGAATGATAATTATTGAGAAATATGGCTTTGTTGCACCCCACGGAATGTGTTACCAATTCTGTCTCCAGTATTTCCTTAGATTTCTAAAATGGCTTACATTATCATCATCATCATCATCATTATCATCATCATCATCATAAATATGTTTATATCTGATACCTGTATAAATATCCCTTTCCCAACATCAAATTTTATAATGTAATGTATGAACATTGGCTTCCCTTCTCTAGATTTGCCAATTCACTACAATGTGGCTGTGTGTAGCAGAACTTGACAAAGGTTTCCTAAAGGGTTGGGGAAAGTAGAGAATAATTGCATCACATGAGAGCTTCAGATTTGATACTAGAAGTTGTTCTTCCTAGAATTGCATTAGTTACTTCCTTATCAAGAGGGGTCTTCATGGCATGTTTCTCTGAGGACATCTTGCTATGAGGATTCACTTCTCTCCATCATATAATTTTTTTCTTCTTTTTTTGGAGCCTTTGTAGTATATCTCATACTTCCATGAACACCAATAACTCTCTAATTCAGAATAATATACATTGATCTTTGTTTTTTCTCTTTGTTTCAGACAATTGGTAAGTGAAGGACAGAGAGTGACATAGATATTTTACTAGACTTCATTACTAAAATATTCCTGCCTTCTATTTCTTCCTTAGATAGCATTTATAGTTATGATTAATATTTGTTCTGAAAATAATTGTTTCTCTCCAGCTATACTAATTATTTAAGTTAAGAGGTATAAGATACACATACGTGTCTTTGGAAATGTTGAAGGTAGTTTTCCAAATGACATTATGACATTGGTATTTGGATAATTTTACCAATTTATATAGTCTAAGAAAGAGAAGTACATAATAGTGAAGAGTTGGACAGATATAAATTATACTAAAAATACCTGATAGTTCTATATACAGCATCTGAACCACACTAGTATAAGTTTATAGCACTATCGTTTGGCTGTTTTGATTATGAAATATGTACTATTACTTTGATTTACATATTAATCACTTAGTGTTTTCCTTCATGAATATAACAAACAGAGTTCAACACTACTTAAATATATTTGGCATTAAATTTTCAAATACGTGTTTTCTAATTTAATGGCAAAGTTTGTTTTGCACATATGTAATGGGAAATGTGTTTAATTCTACATTATAATTTCAACTATTTTATTATCATCTATATTTATTTGATAATTGAAAGAAAAACATAAAAATCTCAAATATCTTTTGAGTGTTCCTTAGAATATTTTTTTTCTATTTGGACAACAGAGTCTTGAGAATGGATAGAATGAGGAGTAAATGATACATTGGTTGTTGCAAGCTTCTTATGTTATGTATCATTTTCATATCACACACACACAGGGGTGGGAAAAAGTAATTTTATGATATAGATACAATAATCTATAATAATAAAAGCATAATATGCTAATTAGGATGAACATTCTTCAGGATGTCCTTCCGAATGACCTTCTGGACAAAGACAGGGCTGTGAGGGAAGCCCGGGTCCCAGGTGCCAGAGGGAAGCCTGGGTCCTAGGTGCCAGAAGGAAGCCAGTGTGGCAGCCTGGGGAAGGAAGGCCTACTCTCACACAAATTTCATGCATTCGGTCTCTGCTTAATATATATTAATACAAGAATAAACTCTTTTCTGTACTTACATTTGTGTGTAAATGAAATATATATATATATTTCATTCAGAGTTAACATTAAGAAAAAGGGTCGTAGAGAAGTTAAGTAACTTGTCCAAACTTATAATACTAGTGTCTTTCAAAGACTATTTAAACGTATAACTCTTCCACCCCAAAGCCCATGCTTTTGCCAAGCTGCCATGCTGTGTCTTGAACCAGTTATTCGTATTGCCTTCACTGGCCAACCACGGTAAACAGTTGAACTTTATATTTCTGTTCACATCTTCCCCATTCATTCCACTGCCAAGAGCTCCTGGAAGTTTAATAAATGAGATCTGCTAATTAGCATCTATTTTATAAGTGGAATGGAAATTTTCCATGGCCAAGTTTCTTAATCATGGAAAAAAGAAGTCTTTTTTATGTGAAGCTCAGGGCTTGGGGAATAATCACAGCACACCTGTAAACATTATAAAACACTCTTTTGAAAGTTGTGATTTTTCTTTTCAGAAGA
This sequence comes from Pipistrellus kuhlii, assembly GCF_014108245.1. Lineage (NCBI taxonomy): Eukaryota > Metazoa > Chordata > Mammalia > Chiroptera > Vespertilionidae > Pipistrellus > Pipistrellus kuhlii. The sequence goes on along the minus strand of NW_023425540.1, from coordinate 9,654,136 downwards.
CTGTCATAAAAAGAATCTGTCTTTTTAAGCTTCCTGCGGAGATGCCTCATTGCCATGACTCAGCAGGTGTGCTTATGGCTCCCTAGGCATAAGTTGGTTTTGAAATGATTGCATCAGGTCTTCAAATTCAATCTTCCAAAGAAATTGTTTTAAAGGGGTTTATTTATGTTATTAAATAGGTTCGAGAGGCCTGGTTTGGCCTGACTAGAATCATACAGTAGATAACATTTGTCTTCATTTTGGCAAATTGACTCTGTTTTGTTCGTGACCTTTTCTCTTAATATTCTGTGTTTTTATACCTCTCTGAGTTTCTCCTATAACAGGAAAATGACATTTATATCAAGATGTGCATACCTAACGAAACAAAACACTCAAATCTTTATTTTTAAACCCCAAATCTGAATATTTACTGGTGAAAACATCAGTGCTAGAGACATTTCACCTGCCAGGATGCATTCCAGGCTCCCTCGTCCCTGCCCCCTGAAATGACTATTTGCTCTGTCTGTAGAAGGAGAGGGGTAGTAAAACCTCCACCTGGTGACCTGGGGACCTCTTTTCCTCACTCACCCTCACCGCCACTCTAGAGACTGGAAGTCCAAACTTGCAGCTTCCTCTTGGATCAAGGGCAACATCATTATTGTCAAGCTGAAATTGTGATTTATTGTGGAGTTGCTGTTTATAAAGTTTTATAAAAATAATGGATGGATGTTTTGTATCTGTTCATAAGGGAAGGTGATATAAACGTTTGAAGAATCCCACATTAGCGTTCTTATTTACACTTTCCTGGTTCTTATTCGGCCTTCCTACTTTATCATTATTCAATTATATTTTGTCTTTTAATATTGTTTGTGGTTTATTTTTGGTATAGTTGATTTACGAGGTAGCCATGAATTCCCTGTTGTTGTTTTTTGTTGTTGTTTGTTTGTTTTTCTTTTATGATTTCTCTATGAACAACAGCAATTTCAAAGCAATGGCTTTATAAGCAAATCCTTACCAAGGTTTTACATTTAAACACTTGAGCCTTGCTCCAAATCACTGACATTGGGAGAGGGGAAAAAAGGACTGAAACAGCATGATCTTTTGTAAGGTTAAAACAAACAAGCAGCACAGATCACACTGGGCTAAAAACAAGTTCAGTCACTTGCCAGGGGTGCTGCTACTTATTTTCTTTTCTAATCTCAGAACCGTTAAAAAAAACAACAGTGCTTTTCTTCACCAAATTGCAGTCTCAATTGTAGTAAATCTGCCACAGACACAAAGAAAAGCATGGTCTTTGCTTCCTGTTCGTCTCCAACTATTTTCCTTTTTGCCTCTAGACTAGGGGTGTCGAACTCAATCAGAGAAGAGGCCAAAATCTAAAATCCAGCCTAAATCGCGGGCCGAATGGTTTACTGAACAGTCATAAACTGTCATTGCGATGGAAACGCAGCGGAGTGCAGTGATGACAGTGCAGTGCGGGCCACATTGCAAGGCCTGGCGGGACGGATTTGGCCCGCAGGCCTTGTGTTTGACACATGTGCTCTAGACTACTTTACAGAGAAATCATTCATTAATGTTTTAATTTTATTGATTGAAGAATATGCGGTTAAGCAACTCATAAAAAAAACTGATGTCCTCTAATTGATGACTTTATATTATCTTTCCTTTTTTTTATTTTTTATCTCTGAGTCATTTCTAAATCCTTGTTTGAGCCACTAATCAGGAAAGTCATTGCATTTCTTTTAATCCTTACAGGAAAACAAAATATTGGTGACTTTAGATCTGTACCTTACACCAAACACAAAATTTATAATAACTCAAAATGGGTGATAAATCTAAATGTAAGAGCCCAAATTACAAAACTTTGTTATCTGATGAATAGATAAACAAAATGTAGTATACCCTTACAATGGAATACTGTTCAGTAACGTAAAGAATCCTGATACTTGACAAAACCAGTTTGGTTCAGTGGGTAGAGCATCATCCTGTGGACTGAAGGGTCCCGGGTTTGATTCTGGTCAAGGGCATGTATTTTGATTGCAGGCACAAACCCAGTGGCGGGGGGGGGGGGGGGGGGGGGGAGTGCAGGAGGCAGCTGATCGATGTTTCTCAAATATGTTTCTAACTTTCTATCCATCTCCCTTCCTCTCTGTAAAAAAAATCAATAAAATATATATATTTTTCAATGTGCAGATGATTTGGTTAATCATGCCAAAGTAATTCCTTTTCTCTAATTTGCATGTTATCCTTTAAACAAGGGTAGTGAATGTATAATAAAAGACTGATTGGTATACTTACACTGCCTGATACATTCAAATTTTTACTACTTGATTATAGTTGCTCTCCTAGGATTCTTAAGTAAAAAATGTGTCCAATTATAAATATTTTTGAAAGATTGAAATCATAATATCTTTTCTTTAAATGTACTTTTATTGTTGAAAATATTAAAGATGTCCTCCTTTTCTTCCCATTGACCCCCTCCTCCTCACTCCTGTCCTCCCCCAAGGCCTTCACTTCACTATTGTCTGTGTCCATGGGTTATGTATATATGCATGCAAGTTCTTTGGTTGATCTCTTCCTTCTTCCCCCCTTCCCTCTGAGAATCCTCAGTCTGTTTCATGTTTACATGTTTCTGGATCTACTTTGTTTGTCAGATTATTTTGTTCATTAAATTCTACATATGAATGAGATCATGCGATACATGTCTTTCTCTGACTGGCTTATTTCATTTAGCCTAATACTCTCCAGGTCTCTCCATGCTGTCTCAAAGGGTAAGAGAGCATTCTTTTTTACAGCTGCATAGTATTCCACTGTGTAGATGTACCACAGTACATTTTTTTATCCATTCATCTGCTGATGGGCACTTGGACTCTCATAATATCTTGCTAAACATTAAAAATTGTATCTAAGGTCACTTCATACCAGGGATTGTATATTTTTCATAATTAAATCTTTGTATAAATCTTTGTAAATACCAATGCTTACTTAAAAATCGTATTTAAATACATTTTTAAGGTATCATAGCATAGATAATCAATGCTATGCTTTTACCATGCAAATGAAAATGTCCTTAAAATATTTTCAATTCGGTTATTCAGGATGGGAAGAGTTTGTTAATCATCCATAGTCATAGAAAGAAATAACAGTGATAGAATGTAAATAAATTGAGGAGTTGGAAGTAGCAATTACAAACTTTTTTATAATGGATTTTAAGATAAAGATAAACCATTCTGACAAGGGTTCTCTTTCCAGTTTCTAAAATTTCATAGAGGGAAACATTAAAAATTAGCATATTGGAATATGTGTATATGGTATATATATTCCATATTTATAGGTCTGAATACACCATTTATTAATTGGTTGATTATTTTTACATTGATTGATAAACATGCATTGTGGCTATGCATTTCCAGAAATCACATACCATAGTTATGAAGACATTAATATTTAACTGTCATTAATAATTCTACATATTTATAAGGAGAAATGATTATCTTGCATATATTTAATAATCATAGCAATGCTGTGGTGAACTGCCCAGCTCTCTCCTTCAGAAGTGAGGCACTCATTCCCTGCTACTGTGAGATTTAATTGCCTATGTGTGGAACTGAATCCCTTTTTAGGAATTGCTCTCAGCCAAATAGGGTTCCCTTGACAAAAGTCAGGGCGCCCTCCCAGGAGCAGCCAGTCACTAATGGCTGGTAGATACTGGGTGTAGAGGTCCAGGCCCCAGAGCTCAACATGTACCACTGTGGATAGTGGGACACTACAAAGGAGCCATTACAATGTCAGTGCTCCCTGTGGAATTGGTTGATGCCTTTGTTGCAGCTGTTAGAGGGCAGTCCTCCTCCTGGCCAATCCTACATCCTTTATTCCTTCACAAGTGTCGATTTCTAAGGATACTCCCCAAATTTTGTTTGTATTTCTTTTTTAATATATATTTTATTGATTTCAGAGAGGAAGGGAAAGGATAGAGATGGAAACATTAATGATGAGAGGAAATCATTGATTGGCTGCCTCCTGCATTTCCCACACTGGGGATGGAGCCCACAACTGGGGCTTGTGCCCTGACCAGGAATCAAACCCCAACCTTCTGGTTCATAAGTCAATGCTAAACCACTGAGCCAAGCTGGCTGGGTATTCCCAAAATTTCTGATCTGAATGTGAATTTCTCTCTCAAAGTGTTCCAAAGGAAATCTGGTATTAGAGAGTTGGTGCCCCATATGGTTTAAGGAATCTGACTCTAAATGGATTTGAAGTTGGACCACCAGCCCACTCACTGACTTTAGGAGTCCTACCCCTAGTGATGAGTGACTCCCTTGGGCTGCTGTCAAGATGGAGTAATGACATTCCCTGGGACAAAATACCAGAAGAGGGAATATAGTTGCTAGTACAGTGTCTCTGGTGTTTGAAGTGTTTGAAGTATGAAGGAATTATAAGGGGTGAAAATTGAATGGCTCTTGCTGAGTGCCATTTGTGCACTGGAAAGAACATGGAAATTGTGGGACAGTGTGAATGTGGAAATACTTCTTCAACAACCTAAAAAGGGACTGTAATTCCTACAACTGATGCCTACAATCTCATATAATAGCTGGCCCACAGAGAAGGTTAACTAACCATTCAACTTAACTTAACTGTTAAGTCTAAGACAGCAAGTTCAGGTCCCTGATGAGCAAGTACACGCTCTTGAAAGGAAGGCCTCCTTAAAATGTGTTCTAGCTCCTCATGTAGCTTAAACTTGTCCCTTCCTCTGGGAATGAGAATCCAGCTGGCTAGCGCTGATGCTTCTGGGTGGGGCACCGCGAATCTGGTTGTAGAGATGTTGAAAACAATGCAAAATGATTCACCTGCTGCTCCACTAAGGAAATGCCACTGGCAGAGACTTGAATGATGTGAAAAAATGGGAAGCAGACAGGAATCCCACAATTGCAATCAGGAAGAGCAAGTCATTTCTTTTTCCTCTAGCCTCTCTGTCTCCTAGTGACACACACCCACAGATCCTACAGAGGGCCAGCAAACAAAGCAGAAATGTAGATGGTAAAGTCCTACCACCAACATACAAAGTGGAATGCAAAGGGTAAAGCTGAGAGACAATCACTTAGTAACTGGTAGGCTGACAGGAGGTAAAGCCTAACTGTAGTGAGTACAGAAGACTTTGAGGCAGTGAGCATATGAAACCCTTCAGGTTTCTATAAAGTGAGGCATAGAAAAGCATCATTAGCTAGAAGGATATGAGAAATACATTTTTTTTAAATAGAAGAGACAACATTTTAAAGTAGAAGAGTCTGTTGAAAGAGATGGCTGAATAAAAAAAAATATGAAAGAATCTCTCTCTCTCTCTCTCTCTCTCTCTCTCTCTCTCTCTCTCTCTATATATATATATATATATATATATATATATATATATATAAAGGAAAAAATGCCAGTCATGATGTTGAGATGTATTTGGCCCTGGGTAGGGACATAGTAAATTTGTATATGCTAGTAATGATGGCAGAGCTCGTTAGAACTGATGAAATTGACTTTAAAGATATGGTAGAAGGTAATGACCGAGGAAGAAGTCCGCTTGTATTTAGTGGTGATGAATTTAAAATGAGATGTGTCAGCATGGTTGTGTTTTTTCTCCAGTTATATTCAACTGTGAAGTGAAAGGTATGTAGTTGGTTGACATTTTTATAATGCTAAGGTGGGAGTTTAAAAGGAGAGAGGGACAGGAAATGATTATATAATAAACTATTGATTCTAAGAAGATTAAAGGACAAGTATGAATAAGAAATGTGAGAAAAAGAGCAGCAAGATGTGAGGGTGAAAGTGTAGTAAGTTGCATAAAATGAGTGACAGGTAGGTAGAGTATGCTGAAAAGACAGACTTATGGATCCTCCAATGTATTTTGGAAGATTAAAAATAACCCATTAAAAAAGCATTACGTTATACACATAATTTACTATTTAGTGTCAAAGTGGTTTTGAGATAGAGGCAGATTTTTCTCTTTACTACTAAATTTTTAAAATATTAGATAGAAAGCAAAGTGGTAATATAAAACATGTCTCTATGATTCAGATCAATATAAGATGCTGGGTATTTGTCACAGATACATTATATTGTATCTCGAAGAATAGGAACTATAGAGAAATTGAGCCTCTGATTAGCTGAACTGAGATAATTTAACTGGAAAGTAGGCATGTTGAGCCTTTGGCCCTTGATAACTGAAGCCCATTTAACTTTTTTTTTTTTTTTTTGCCTGTGCAAAACAATTTGGTGGTGAAACATACTTTCCTCTTGGTATATTAAACGGCACAAAGACTTGGGAAAAAAATAAATTGAGATGATGGCTCCAAGAAATAATTGCTTCTGGAAGATAATAACAATTAGCTAACTTTGGTTGGCAGAATTCTAAGGTGACCCAAAATGACCCATATCATTACATAATCCCTTCCCTTTAGTGTGGGTGGTGTTTACAAATTGCTTCTAGCAAGAGTATATGGCATAAGTGAAGGTATGTCACTGCTGTAATTGTTATGTTCTGTGGCATAAAGTGAAGGTGTTTTGCAAAAGGCTCTGAAATAGTTGGCTTTGAGACAATTAAAAGGGTGGCTATCTTGTATGGACTTGCTCCAATTAGATGAGCCCTTTAAAAGTGGCACTAGGACAATAATATCCTGTGGTCAAAAAGATTCTCCTGCTCTCTTTGAAAAAGTAAGCTACCATTTCCAGAGATGACCTGTCAGAGGTCCACATGGCAGGGGACTCTGAAGGCTTCTAGAAGCCAAGAGTGGTTCCAGCTTAGAGGCTTCAAGAAAGCAGGAAACAGCTCTACAACCACCAGGAACCAATTTTGCCATCAACCATGTGTGCTTGAAAGAGGATGCCCACCTTGAAAAAGGAATGCAGTCTGGCTGACATCTAGATTGAAGATGTAATGAGATGTTGGGCAGAGAACCAACAGTTAAGCAGTGCTCTGATCCATTGGTTATTCAGCTATAGAAAACTAGTATGCTAAATTAAATAGCAGCGTATTTATCAAGTATCACAATTCTCTCATTAATTCTTACATTGAGATACTTTCCTCATTGTTGCTCATAACTCCAAAGCTTTTGTGTCATAAATTCTGCCCAAAACAACCAGTTCCCTATTTTGCAAACCTGCCTTGAAAACATTTAGTCCAGGCCCTAAAACTCCATGAATATATTTTCTTGACTTCTTTTCGAGCTAATCTTATAGAGATCGTCAAGCTCATGTTCTCTAGGGCAGTAGGTATTGTAACGAAAATTTTGCTGTGCATCAGGCTTTCTGGGGTCTTTTGGAGACCCCAAACTAATTCAGCTTCTAATATTTGAAGCTGTGTCAGTTAACAAAATAACTAGATAAGATAGAAGAACAAAAGGAATTTAAATGTTTACTAAATAAATATTGGGTCGGCAAATAAGTAATTGCGGATTTTTTAAAGAAAATCAAAGACAATTTTTTCATGGAACTAAATAACTTTATTCTGTAATGTATTGCCCATTTTGATCAATGACCTTTTGCCATCTTTCAGGCAGCATCATAATCCCACGTTCAAAAAACTTCTGGTTTTTATTAGCAAAAAACTGAATCAGGTACGATTTGACATCATCATCATTATTGAAATTTTTACCATTCAAGGAATTTTGTAAAGATCGAAATAAAAAGTAATCAGATGGTGCAAGGTCAGGACTATATGGTGGATGTGGCAAAACATCCCAACCAAGCTCCATTAATTTTTGCCGAGTGACCAAAGATGTGTGTGGCCTTGCATTGTCATGACGGAATACAACACCTTTTCGATTTGTCAATTCGGGCCGCTTTTCTTCAACTGCATTGTTTAATTTCGTTAGTTGTTCAATGTAGACATCAGAATTGATCATTCGGTTGGGTGGTAAGAGTTCAAAGTAGACAATTCTTTTGTAATCCCACCAAACTGATAACAAAACCTTCTTTTGATGAATATCAGCTTTTGATGTTGTTTGAGTTGGTTCACCTGGCCTGCTCCACGATCTTTTCCACTTGATATTGTTGTATACAACCCATTTTTCATCGCCAGTTATCAGTCGTTTTAAAAATGGATCATTTTCATTACGTTTCTTTAGCAAATCGCAGCTGCTAATGCGTTACGTTAACTGTGATTCTTTCAGTTCGTGAGGAACCCATGTATCGAGTCTTTGAACATAGCCAAGTTGTTTTAAGTGATTTTCAATGCATGTATGTGATACATGAAGCTTCTCTGCAATCTCACGTGTTGTACTGTGACAGTCCGAATTGATTATTGCTTTGATTAGGGCGTCATCAACTTCAACTGGACGACCAGAGCGTTTTTCATCTTTGAGTGAAAAATCACCAGAATGAAATTTGGCAAACCAATTTTGACACTGCCGTTCTTTTAAGGCTTCGTCACCATAAACAGCACATAACTTTTTATGAGCTTGCGATGCGTTTTTCCCTTTGCGGAAATAAAAAAGCAAAATATGACGAAAATGTTCCTTTTGATTTTCCATTTTTCAACGAACACCAAACGAAAACTACAAAACAGATCAAAAAACTTTTTTTACTGATTAACAGCTGAATAGCCAACTATCAAATAACAAAATGTGTTTTACATTTGTACTACGTCTGCAAACCTAAAAATTCAACTGAAGCCATATATGTGTGAAACCCGCAATTACTTACCTGCCGACCCAATAGATATGTATATACAAAATATAAAGTAAATGTTGGGCTTTCCCCCCAATGTTTTAAGTTCAGGCTCATTGTGGGCATATAAATTACAATCTGGAAACATGTTATAAGTGAATTCCTCATGTTCATTTCCATGAGGCTAATTTATTGAATATGGATTCATTTACCATAGCTATCAACAGAGAAAATGTTCCAAGCTGCCTATATATTCCCAATTGGCTTTTAGAGGAGAATAAAACTCCCAGTTGTTGCTGCAGAACTCAGTGTCCCAATGTACAGAAATAAATTATTTACCTTGTGCTGCTTTCCAAGGATGTAATTCTAAAATTAGAAAAACAGTCAAATATGGAAAACATCTTAATTTAAATTGTCGCAGTTATTTTCTGCATTTCTTCAGAGGCAAAAATTGAAAGTATTATTTTTAAAAATTTAGATTCATAATCAATGGAAACTGATATTATACATTTACAATCAGCCCAAAATTATTTATTTATTTATTTATTTATTTATTTATTTATTTATTTATTTATATTGATTGATTTCCAAGAGGAAGGGAGAGGGAGATAGAAACATCAATGATGAGAGAAATCACTGATTGGCTGCCTCCTGCACTTCCCCACACTGGGGATTGAGCCTGAAACCCGGGCATGTACCCCTGACTGGACCCTTCAGTCCACAGCCAACGCTCTGTCAGCTGAGCCAAGCCAGCTAGCGCTACACATTTACAATCAGCCCAGAATTTACCAGTATAATTGTTTCCAAATGGGTGGTAGATGTGGATGAAGATGAGCTCACATTACCTTAGTGTTTATTAACTTCACTAGTTCATGGTAGGTGGTTTGCCTTAGTGTTAATTACCTTAGGTAATTACCTTAGTGTTAATTAACTTCACTAGTCCATGGTAGGTAGTTTGCCTTAGTGTTAATTACCTTAGGTAATTACCTTAGTGTTAATTAACTTCACTAGTCCATGGTAGGTAGTTTGCCTTAGTGTTAATTACCTTAGGTAATTACCTTAGTGTTAATTAACTTCACTAGTCCATGGTAGGTAGTTTGCCTTAGTGTTAATTACCTTAGGTAATTACCTTAGTGTTAATTCACTTCACTAGTCCATGGTAGGTAGTTTGCCTTAGTGTTAATTACCTTAGGTAATTACCTTAGTGTTAATTCACTTCACTAGTCCATGGTAGGTAGTTTGCTTCCTTTTACTAATAGATACTTCAGAGTATTCTTCTATTTCCTCACTAATAGATATTATTCTTCACTAACACATAGAGGTTATATGTCTATTTACCCAAACCATATTCATTAAATAAACCAGTGTAGAATTTTCAGAAACAATAATATTTAATTGCTTCATCTGTGGATTTTAAAAAATTTATAATAGATGCTGAACATGCATGTCAAGGACTTAGTATGATCACTGTTGGCCACTGTGGTGTCTTTGGATGCACTGGACGCATTCTTAGTGCAACTGTGGAAGATGCCTTGGGTGGCTGCTTAGCCAGAGTGGCTCTGGTTGCTTTCCTGAGTGAGGGAGAGGCCGAGCTCCAGGCCATTGCCATAGGAACCAGCACTCTTCTCCCGGTTGAGAAACTGTAGTTTGGTAACAGCCATCTCAAGTATGAAGTCCTGGTGTTATTTCAGAATACAGCCTCCATAAATGTTCAGAGAAGGAACATATTATTAGAGCAGAAAATATATTAATGAAAGGGAAATACAGTGTGGCCAGTTAGGTAAAATTTCAAAGTCTAGAATGAGTGTATTGTCTTGGGTAGATGTTTTTCTTTTTTTTAATTTAAAACGATATACATGACTTCACTTGAGTACCTGGATGTCAACTGAGACAAATTATTTCACAGTTATAAAGATTAGTATAAAAACGAATATGACTCAGAGTTGGGAGTGGGAAGTGTGAGAGCAATAGTTTGAAGGCAAGAATCGAGCTGGTGACAGGCTTTTATATAATATTCATCATAAGAGATGCAGGGTGATCTAAGTATTATCTTCAGAGCTATTGCTTTAATGTATGTGAACAGTTTGTATCATTTTAGATTAAATTTACATAAATTTTCTGACTATGCACCTCAAGCACAATAATGTCTCTTTTGCTTAATTTATAGATATTCTCTATCAGTAATCTATAAACTCTTTCTCATGGCAGACAATCCAAAAAGTTGGGCTCGGGATAAATTGGTCCAAAGTGAAAGACTAACTTTCACTTTGAAAGAAAAACTACCAGCTATGCAGTTGGGCCTTAGACCTAGTCCTGAATTTTTCTTATTTTTAAAAAAATTATCTGTACATACCAACTCATGAAGTGAAATAATAAAAATTATAACAAAAAATAACTGTTTTACTCCAAACTTTTTTTAAAAAGAATGATTTGTTTTGAAAAACATATTTGGAAAATAAGATGATTTTCATTTTCATTTGGTGGAAATTTTTAAAAAACTGTCATTTTTTCTCTCTGACTGTGACAGGCAGAATTCTGAGAGCTCCCTCCTCCCCCTCCTGAGGTTCCCTATTCCTGGCATACAGATCTCCCTTGATCTCTAGGACTATGACTGTGATAGGTTTCTCCTTCTGCGATTATATTACATCATAGGACACATTTAACCTCAGGTCATGAGGATTATCTGGATTATGCCTGATTAGCTACTCGAGCCACTAAGAAGCATAGTACTTCTCTCTGGGTGGTCTCAGAAAGGGAAGTGAGAGAGAAGCAAAGCCTGTGAGGGATTTCCCACAGAGGCCCTTCTTGTTGCTGAGATGGGCAAGGACACCTGCCAGGGGCTGGGAGCTGGAAGTTGTTCCCATCCACAGCCAGCAAAACACCAGAGACCTCCGTTCTACAGCCACAAGGGAATGGGTTTTGCCTGTGCTCTGAAAGGCTTGGAATATGATCCCTTGTCAGAATTTCTCAATAAAGATGCTGCCCCATGGACACTGTGTGCAGCTGTGAGTCCTTGAGCAGAGATCTCGACCCCACTGGGCCTGAACTCCTAGCATGTGAAACTGTGAACTAGTACATGGATGTTGTGGAAGGCCCCTGAGCTTGTCATGATTTGATACACAGCAGTAGACAACAGATGCACACATGGCTTTTCCCAACATGATTGTTTTGTACTTACACAGTCATAGGCTTAGAAGTTCAAAGGCAGACAAAAGCAAACTGCTGACAGTAGTGGGCATGCACCACTCTCTTATATCATATTTCACAAGTTGGAAGACAGAATCAATTGTGTATTGTCTGTGTAAAATGCTTTAGATTGTTCTTTTTCTAATAAACTCGAAAGTTTGTTATATTAGTCTGTGCTTTCCAATAGGAGATTTAATATATACTAGTATATGCATACTAGATGCCAGTGCACGAATTTGTGCACCAGTGAGATTCCTTGGCCTGGCCTGTGGAATTGAGCCAAAAACAGCTGACATCCATCAAAAGGTCCCAGATTGCCAGAAGGCTCAAGCCTTACTGAGAGTCCCCACTGGTGCATGATCTGGGCCAGGGAGGAATGTGGGAGTTTGGACAAATGGTGAGGGACCACAGAAGGGCTCCAGGGCATGTCTGCCCCATCTCACTCTGTTCTGATCCACTGGACTCCAGCAGCAAGCTAACCTACTGGTCAGAGCATCTGCCCCCTGGTGGTCAGTGCACATCATTGCAACTGGTCAACTAGTGGACTGTCTCCCCCAATGGTCAGTGCACATCATAGTGACCGGTTGAGTGACCTTAGAATATCACTAGCATATTACACTTTTATTGGTTGAACAGATGATGGGACACTTAGGCTTTTATTATATAGGATATATTCGTGTGTGTGTGTGTGTGTGTGTGTGTGTGTGTGTGAGTTTGTGTGGAGAGAAAGAGAGAGAGAGAGAGAGAGAGAGAGAGAGAGAGAGAGAGAGAGAGAGAGAGATTTGTTCTAAGGATTTAGCTCACATGATTATGGAGGCTGAGAGGATCCAAGATGTGCAGTTGGCAAGCTGAAGGTAGAGGGAGGAGAAAGGATTGAAAAGGAAGAGTCTGAGACTCTGAGAAAAAGTAAGAAAACTCTAAAGAGTCTAGGAAAGCTTGGCCATGGGATGTCCTTAGCCATGGCCATCCATCAGAATGCATCCTCAGATAGAAAGGTCCTCCATTAGTGCCCCCTGCACTCAGTGATTGGTCACAAGCATGAGTACATGTATCCAGCACTAACAAATAACTCTTTTATAAATAAAGGAGAGGCCCAGTGCATGAAAATTCATGCACTGGAAGGCGGGGGGTGGGGGGGGGTTGGGGGGGGCCTCAGCCCAGCCTGCCCTCCTCACGGTCTGGAAGCCCTTTGGGGTGGGAGGTGACCTGGTAATCAGGGGAAGGCAATACCCCATCACACCTCTGCTGCCACTAATGCAAGTGCAAGCCTCAGCTGGCCCCGGTTATCTGAGCCTCAGGTGGCCCTGGGAGGCTGGGTAGCTGCCATCCAAGGCTTGCCTGTACCTTGGACTGGCACTGGGTGGCTGGGGGCTGAGGGAACTGGGGGACTCCAGAGGCAGGCATGTGGCAAGGCCCCTGCGGGGCTGAGGGGACAGGGCGCTGCCATCTTGTGGCTGAGGGTGCTAACATCTTTGAGGCTGGGGAAATCAATTAGCATATTCCATCCTTATTCTCTATGGGTGCCACCATCTTTGCCATAATATGAGGATCTATTATCTTATTCCCTCTTTATTAGATAGGATAGTCAAAGCTTAGAGCTGCCTCTGAGTCATCTGGTGAGCAAAGCAGAGCAATGTGTTTGCATTTCACTCAATGCCAGCAAAAGTATATTTGCATTGATATGTATTTAAATTTGACTCAATGTATTCATGAGAAATTCATACATTCCCCCAGGTCTTGAGTAAACTCATAATACATTTTATTCCAACCATTGTAAATAACATGGGAACATGGTTGAAGCACTCTAAGATATAATGCACTGAGTGTTTAGTGATATTCACTTAGCATTTCCTAAAGTAAGTGACATTGGATTAGATTCTGAGGTTCAGGAAGTCTTATTAGAGCTATTTTGAATACCCCAAATTGATACACTATGTTTTATTTGCACTGAGACTATTCAATCTAGAGTTTCTTCTTTTATGAAATCTTAACTATGAGCAGATGCCTACATAATAAAGATTGTAGGGGAAATGCTTTTTATAATTACACTAAAAGTGTTTGAATTATTTATGAGGATTAAGTTATTATGAATTGTAAAACCTTGTTTCAATTGGAATGGGGGAAATTTTAATGAAAAATTGATTCTTATGTAATATCTAGAGGCTCAGTGCATAGATTTGTGCACTGGTAAGGTCCCTCAGCCTGGCCTGTCCTCTCTTGCAACCCCTTGGGAGATGTAGCGTGCTGCTCCCCCTCATCCCAGCCCTGCTGTGCCTGCTGCCCCAGCTGGCTGCTGGGTAGCATGTTGCAGCAGCAGGAGAGGCTCCAGCCACTGCAGCTGCACTCCCCAGCCATGAGCCTAGCTGGCTGAGCAGTACTCCTGCTGTGAAAGTGCAATGACCATCAGGGAGCAGCTACTGCATTGAGTGTCTGCCCTCTGGTGGTCAGTGTGCATCATAGCAACTGGTTGACCAATTATCAATATTTGATCAACTGGTCATAACGGTCACTTAGGTTTTTATATATATAGATTGTACTTGGGGCACTGAAATATACTTTTTATACAATTAAGAAAGAAACTCTTATATTAAAAGGGGAAATAATATTCAGGTTTTAAATCACCAGAGCAAATACTGGCAGTCCTCGAGTTATGTAGGACTCAATGTATATCGTTTCATGGTTACATCTGCATCTCCCATTTATTTATACAAAAAAATAAAAAAATAAAAGTTTCCTCATTTCAACATATGTACATATATGCTTTATGTTTTTTTATTATTTACTATATTTACCATAAGTAAAGGTCAGAAATTGTTATTTTTCTTTTAAATTTTTTTTTACTGTTTCACTTCATTACTGCTGTGTATATACACCATGTGAGGGACGTAGGTGCTTATGTAAGTGGGTTCAACTTACAGAGAAAATTGTGTTACGTTGCACCATAGGAATGGGTCTCAGAAGTAACCCGCAGACCTACTGTAGTAGTATGTTAGTAAATTATTCTGGTTACTTTTCTTTATTAATTTAGGTATAATTTTTGAGAATGGAATCGAGTTCTCCATTCTTAAGACCAAAATACACACTAATAAACAGGCAAAAGGGTTAGAAGAGATATTTGGGAGGCAAAGAGAGAAATCTTTATTAACAGGGGAAAATAATGGTTTACATCTTTTTTCCCCAATGAGGACAGTTTTTATAGCTCTGAGCATTTTAAAGTGGGCAAAGTGAATGAAAGAAAATGTTTACTCATAATTCATTATTAAGCCTGAAGGACGAAAGCAAGCGTCTGGGTTTACTAAGAAACCTCATAGCATACTAAGGAATAGTTTTGCCTTGAGAAAATTTCTGTTTATGATCAAAGGAAATTGATTCAAGTATGTTTGCATGAAATTGAGATTCAGACAGGGAATTCTGGAAAATGACTATGCCAAGACCAATTTCTAGTCACCCCTGACAGAAAAGATAGTGAGTTCCACAATTGATTTCATCATGCCAAGTTGTCTTTGACCTCAAAACCTGATAAAGGCAATACAAAATACATGTAAAACTATATACCAATTCTCTTGTGAATGTAGACATTACAATTAAATTAAGTGTTACCAAATACATTTGAAAAACATCACTCTCAGGGAGGGCACAAGGACCAAGTGGGCTGATATCAGACTTGGAAAGAGGGATCTGCTTCTGGGTGTAAATTGTAATTGTGTAGCTCTGAGAGCACAAGCTCCTCCAGTAGCATGACCAAGAAGCAAGGCTGGGTCCCCACTTTGTTCTTGTTGCTCTATGATGTGGTAGAACCTTAGCTAACAGCTTATTCTCCCTCAAATTAATGGTTGAGGGAGCACCAAATTGATTGCACCAAATACTCAGCCATAGCCAGTTTCTTTGAAGTTTTTCCAGGAGGGCATCTCTTTTTTCTGTAGTCCAGTAGACTTAGACAAGTTATACAATATGTATATATTAGACTGAGAATTTGCGGCCCTGAGAGAACCTATTTCAGTGAAGTGTAAAGTCAAAGCTAGATTAAAGTGAGGTCAAGGGTATGGAGGAATTAGAAGTGGAGAAAAACAGTGAAGAAAATTCAAGGAATTTTATTTTTAAAATGAAAAAAGACAACAGCAATGGCACGTATGAAATCTTGAGGACTTTTCTTTCTTCTTTCCTCTCTCAGTCCCTCCCTCCTGTCCTCCCTTCCTTTCTTTCTTCCTGCTTGTGATGCGAAGGATATATTAAAAAGTGAGAAACTGATTCAGGAAAGTGCAGGCAATTACTGGAGGTGCCATCTCAGATGGCCCTCTAGATGGTTGGTCCTCCATGGGAACACTTACAGCTTTTCACTAAAACACTTCATTAAACAGAGAGTGATGTGCACAGAGGCAGGGAGCTTGCGAGAACAGTGTTGACCTCCTGTAGAGGTTCCCTGCTGACTGCTTCTGCTTTCTCAGTAAATAAGAAGCAATGTTGTCCTCCAAGAGTAAGTAGAAAAAGGAGAAACTGGAATGAGAAAACTTGAAGAAGCAGATCACCAAAATTAATTATTTACCCGAAGAGGGTAATTTTCAGTGTCTATTATGTTTTTGTGCATTTATTTAGGACTATAGATATTTTTTTCTGGTTTAAAATGATTCCTCAGCTTAAAAATTTGGACTTTCTTTTAAGATTCAGAAAATAGTACAGCTCCTATTATTTTGGATCAATGGTTAGCTTTAATTCTGATTTCTGATAGCAGTCACTCTTAAGTCAAATCCTTCAGTGACTAGTATATAGGGCCAAATCACGGAGTGGCATGGGGTTCAAAAGACTACAGGTTTAGAAAGAGAAACATTTATGAACACAGGAGAGATCTGTTAGAAGAAATGGCATGTCAAATTTGTCCAACCATCATGAATGACATTGATAAGACATTGTATGTTAGAGAAATAGACAAGCCAACCAAATCTTGAAGGATATTTATAACTAAGGGATTAGAAGAAGAAGAGAATGATTGGAAGAGAGGGAATCAAAGAAGTAAGAGGAAAACTAAGGCATTTCAGTTTGCCCAGTGTTTGAACCTACTCTCCTCCGGGGTACTCTCCTAGGCACCTGAAACATGGGCATGAGTCCACAACTCTCAGGCACTCACAGTCCAATGGGGAGACTTAACTGGATGCCTCTCCCAGGGCTGGACACAGAGTCCTGAACATGTTTTAAAGGAGAGCGAAGAGCCAGAGAATATTGGGGAAATCAGTTGTCATGTGAGTTGCTTACCCAGGTATTTATTAGCATATAAACAAGTAAAACTTGGTTACTTTGTTGAATCCTCTTTGTTTAGAATGTATTTTACTATGTAGATGTAGAAGCATCTTTAATTGACTATGTTGACTATCTACTCTTTTTTTTTTTTTTGTGCAAAGAGGAAAGTTTACTTAATAACTAAAACCATGCTCACTAGACCATTTCTGTTGTGCTTCTATTTACATGAAACCTGAGTGAATATTTTTTTTAAAAAATTTGGTTATTTTGGAGGTGTTAGAAATATATTACAATATTTATTTCCTTATTTTACTTTTTGCATACTTTATCCTTCTTATTATTTATCATTCTACCATCTATGTTTTATTTTGAAGGTTTTTAAAAATTTTCCTTATTGATTAAGACTTGACTATCTACTCTTCGTCTCTGCTTGCTTCATGCTCTCAGGAGGCAGCAATTCCTTCGCTTTTCTGCTGGGACAATAGTTCGAATGGGCTGGAAGTAATCTTTGAAATGTTGCCATTCAATGAAGCAGGAGGCCATTAAAAATAAAATTCTTTTAAGGCAATCTGGGAAATACTGGTGAATTGCATAGATCAGAACTATCGTTGGACTTAATTTTCTATAATAAAGGGTTTTCTTGTACAAACTTGTTGCCACACAAGTTGATTTGAAACATAACTCGCAGAATGTCTACATTTAATTGACTGAATAAATCAGATTATAAACTTATCACATATTGTGTTTTCTTTCCTCCATAAAACATTGCAAATTATTTTTTTTTTCCTATGAATAGCAAGTGATGACTGGTGCAGCAAACTTAAATCTTTCATCAAAAGAATATGATAGGCATTTCAGTATGAACTTGCTAAAGTTTTATGGATAAGGATTTCTCTTTCCTTTCTGTGTGAGGTCCTGTAGCATTTCATCTTCTCTCATTTTCATTTGGCAATCCTCATCATGGCAAAGGTTGCGTGCTGGTTGAAGCCGACCTCCCCATTGCTTTTTGTTAGGAGTTCTCAGCATCAGACCTAACGTGATCAGAAAGCAAGCCGGGCTCTCAGTGAGGGACCCAAGCTCAAAACCAATATTTCAGGCTCCTGGTCCAGTGCTTCACCTGTGACTTCAAGTATATATTGTTCCTTACTAGTGGGATGGAATTGCCTCCTTTATCATTTGGAAGTATTAATCAATATCACATCTGTCTTAATGGTTAAATTAAGCAACTCTGAATTCTTCAACCCATGTCTTATGAAATAATCTCTCTTCCATCATCAACATCAATCTGTTGTCAAGTGCCATCGCTGTCTTCTAAAAAATGTGATTTGGGGACAAAGTCATAAGCTGTAACTGCTGATCTGACTTCATGGCAGGATTCAGGCCTTTTCTTCTTTTGTCACCCTCAGCTGTGATTTCCCTGCTACTCTCACTCCACGGGCCCGGACTCCTGGGCTCTGAGCTCTTTCTGGAAGCAGCACTTTCCATTCACACACACAGGCAGTCTTCCCACAGGGCAGATGGGTTTGTATTGGGGAAGGCACCTTCTCTAGTGACAAGTGGTACTAGCCCTGGCCTGTGTCTGAACCCACTGCTCAGAATCCCTCACTCTTGAAGAATTTATCTTCTGCTGCTCCTCGTGTCTTTCCTGTCCATGACCACGGGTTAGGTCATTTCAGTTTATCGGAAATATTCCATCATCCATTTCAAGATGCAATAGTCTGACATTTTATTTTCTTCCTTTTCTCCTAGACCACTTTTTGGTTTCCTACTTAAATCTTTTTATACCTGTTGACGATATTTTAGTAGTTTTTCTCACTAAAACAAAAAGAACAAAAGAAAATGTTGACACTCTATCCCGGTAGGCAGGCAGTACCATGGAAATAGAGTATTTAGGATTGCAACTTCTTTGGGGAATCAAGTAAGAATTGATGTGGTTTTTAAAACACGAAGTTGGTCAGTAAAAATATCAGATCATAAAAAAATGACATTTTGTACTGCCTTCATAATGGAAGAATAAGTCCTTTTCTTAAAAGAAAAGAAAATACGTGAAATCTGTTACCAGTTTCCAGAACCCTGCTCTCATCCTTTTGTGGACTTGATATAACCTAGGAAAGAGAGAAAATCTGAGGCTTAAAAATTGCTTTATTAATGTCATGATGCATGGTTTAATGATCACAAAAAGGGATGAGTGCTTCCAGCCTAATGTTTGTAAGTGAAAAACTCCTTCTATTATAACATTTTGTATCTTTCTCCTTTCGTGCCAGAATATCATGATGGATAAGAGCTTGTGTGGATTCAGACTTCTGGATTGAAATCCGATCTCCACCGCTTATTTCCTAGGAGGCCTTAGGCCAATTAAACTCGATTTGCTAATCTATAAAATATGAACACTAAATTTTTCTACCTCATGAGCTTAAATAATGTTTTTCATGTTCGATGTTTAGCAGTGGCTCACATAGAGCAAATACAGAATTGTTTTTATTCATTACTAGAGGCCCAGTGCATGAAATTCATGCATGGGTAGGGTTCCTAGGCCTGGCCAGGGACCAGAACCGGTCAGGGCCTTTCGGTTGCCAGCCAGGGCCTCTCTTTGTTCCATGCTGCCCCTTGTTGGTCAGCACACATCATAGCAAGCGACACAATTTCCAGTCTTCCAGTTGAACACTTGCAAGGACACTTTGCATATTAGCCTTTTATATATATAGATTATAGCAACCTCAACTTCCATGACAAGTAATGGGGCTGGAAGAAGGGGCCCTGTGGGTGGTTTGGCTTCTGCCTGAAAGACTTTTCCTTCTCATCCTCTGAGCTCTCTGCCTTTGTCAGTTTACAGCAGCATGGAGTTCAGGTGCACCTTCTGGTTTCCAAGTTGCTGTTCCTCAGTAGCTTGACTCGAGGCCATTTGGTGTCCAATATCAGTAAGTAAGGTAAATATCAGGAAGGTGAAAACACACAGCATCTAAGTCAGCTGGAGTGCAAATGCTAACTGAGTGGATCTGTTTAACTGATAATGAAATGCTGGATGAAAAAGGTTCCCAGTGATTGCTCCTGCTGAACCACATAGCACTGTGGTTCTCAACCTTTCTAATGCTGCGACTCTTTAATACAGTTCTTCATGTTGTGGTGACCCCCAACCATAAAATTATTTTGCTACTGTTATGAATCCTAATGTAAATATCTGTGTTTTCCAATGGTCTTAGATGACCCTGCTAGCGGTTCTCAACCTTGTGACCCACAGGTTGAGAACTGCTGCTGTAGAGCCTAAGACCATCGGAAAACACAGATATTTACATTACGATTCATTAATAGTGGCAAAATTACAGTTATGAAGTAACAACAAAAATGATTTTAAGGTTGGGGGTCACCACAATATGTATTAAAGGGTTATGGCATTAGAAAGGTTGAGAACCACTGACATAGCACAACCTGAAATAAAGCACAAGGCCTTTTCTGCTTCACCCAGAAACCCCTGTCACCCCTGGCCAGTTCCTCTCAGCTTTCCCATCAGCACCCAGGCACAAATCAGATAAAATAAGGGCATTCTTCAGAATAATGTAATCTGCAAATGCATTTAATTACCCGTAGTGATTTATATTAAAGCTTAATGTGACATTTGCTAGCAGAGGAACTCAATCAATTTATCATTATTTGAAATGTGTTTATCCTTTGAAATACAGGGCAGAGTTCATCTTATAAAATATTAGGCAAATTAGATTAATGGGCTCAAGAGCATATGAGGTCAATGGCTGGAACGGGACTGAAGAAACCTGATTCATGGCCATCTTGCTCAGTTCTCAAATCCTATTTTACCCTATCTTTCCAACCGCACGAACACTCCCTGCAGTTTTGTTTTCTGTGTGAAAATGTAACCCACAGCTTGGTTATCTGTAGGTGAAGCTACAAAGATGATTATGTTAGCTTAAAGAGACAGAATCACTTGAATCTCACCAAAAGCTAGAGAGTTTGAGGATTACCAAAGACAGGGCATTTAGCATCTATTTTATCCATAAGCTGTTCCACACACCCTTTTGTACCAGAGAGCTTGTGTTTTCATTGAATATGCATCTGACCTTGGTAAATACAATTAATTGATCCTAAAATATAGTTATCTATGGTTGTCCAGAGTTATTTGATTAGCATAAAATATGCACCTGTAAAATCACTTTATTTTTGGAACTAATGGAACTAATATTAGTGTTCGTACAGCAGCCTCTGTAGGTCAATTATGTACAATGTTCAGGACAACGTCTTAGGTGCTTTCTCTAGAAGTGATGCTGAGATGAGGATCGTTCTGCCATGATTTATTGGGGAAGGCTTCATGTGTGAGTCCACAAAGGGATGGGGGAAAGCACAGGAGAAAGTGGAAAGAAGACAACATGGATGTGATTTAGGCAAACCTCTGTGGAGGCTGCATCAGCCTGGCTCCATGGGGGAAAGTCTGGAGAGGGTTATGCTTCTGGTGAATCCCAATTCCAGGCAAGGGAGTTGGCACTGGTCAGCCATTGTTTACCCATCCTTTGGGGGAAGAACGTACATTCCCAGGATTCCCATGCATATACTCTGGCAAAGCAGTCCCCCAGGCCATTATCTGCATGTGAGGAGGATGCACAGAAAGCAGAACGGGGCCCCACAGAATCACTGCTCTCCTTTGTGTGCTCTGAACATTATCATTCAAAATGCAGTTGAAGGAACGGAAAGAAGTTTCAGAAAGTCTTCCAAATCACACAGTAATAAAGGTCAGAGGTTGAATTTGAACAATTTTTTAAAATATATATTTTATTGATTTTTAACAGAGAGGAAGAGAGATAGAGAGCTAAAAACGTCGATGAGAGAGAAGCATCGGCCAGCTGCCTCTTGCACACCCCCTACCGGGGATGTGCCCGCAACCAAAGTACATGCCCTTGACCGGAATTGAACCTGGGACTTTTCAGTCCATAGACCGATGCTCTACCACTGAGCCAAACCGGCTTCAGCAAATTTGAACAGTTTTTAATTCTTGACAATAATCGTGATATTTTAGATTCACAAAATAAATTGATTTGAGGCACTAAAATAAATGTGGTTGTCAAATACCTCATAAACTTTCTTAAAATAAGTGTGAAAGTGATAATCTGACATGCTAATAAAATATTTTTAGAGGTGTTAATTTTTAATACTTTCAAATAAAATAACCTAGGATTGCAATTGTTAATTGTGTAGAAATTATCATGAGAAGAATTTCAGGAGACCTTTAATTTTAGTATAGGTTTAATCTAGCAACAACTTTTTGGTATTATGTGAAATAGTTCATAAAATATTGTGTCTTGAGATTAACTATCTGGGTTAAAAGGCAAGAGGCCCATTTAAAATAAAAATACTCCTCCATGGGGTAGTACTGCTTTTGAGTTTAAATTTTTCATGGCCAATTCTCTTATTTGTTCTAGACAATGTATATTGTTCTTATTTTGTACATAATGTTTAGGATTAAAAAAAAATTAAGAAAAATGTCCACATCACCCCACTATTTGGATTCATGTTTGAACACTGATTATTTTAAGTCAAGAACACCATAGTAGGTGATTGCACTGTGAACCAGTTCTGCAAAATGTGTGCACTATATACCTTCTGTGTTCAGTGTGCCACTAGATACTTTCATGTGCCTTAAGTCTGCAATTAACAAGCTATTTACATTAAAAGAGAGAGGGGGTGGAGAGAGAGAGAGAGAGAGAGAGAGAGAGAGAGAGAGAGGGAGAAGGAGAGAGAGAGAGTTTGTGTGTGTATTGCAGGGGGTGGGAGGTTTAGGCTCAGTTCAAAATTTAATGAAAGCCAATGATTCTCCCAAAGGAAAAAAAAATCACAAATATACATATACACACATTTCTTACTTATATTTTTAGTTCACTTCATGGCATCTGAGTTCTCAGATTAATAACCTTGTTTTAGGTCTTCACGTGTGAACATTTTAGAGCAGGAGGGATGGATGGGAGACAGATGCCTGTGGAGGCTTAACCACATGGTCTACACGTGAGAGACATGGAGCTTAGGAAAGAGGGGAGGAAGTGAAGAAAATGATAGAACGTTACCAAAGCTTCCCTCTCACATTTATCTGTGTTCAAGGTCGTCCCTTAATATACTGTCACTCAGCTTTTGGGATGAACTTGTCTTAATCTTCTACCTTCTCTAAGGTAACATCTTCTGATTTCACTAATATGTAGTCTCTACGTTCTGACCACCCTACCATGTGCACATTCTTCCTTGTCGCTCCCTACTCATTCCTGGGTCAGAGTAACCAGTCAGCAGGAGAAAATCAATGCATGCTTATATTAGGATAATTCAAGAATGATTTTCAAGGACCTCTTTACAAAGACTTTGGCAGGCTACACAGAATCCACAAAGAACAGTGTAGTACCCTTGAGTTAGTGACACTGGGGCTATTACTAACTTTAAGCCTTAGGGGAGGTTGGAGTAATTACTTAAAACTTGGAAGCAAAGAGTTGTGTCAAAAGGCTTTCTTTAAAATAGCTGTGACTTTGATCCAGGGACATTGTCAGGCTGAGGTAATCAATACAGGATCCAGGGAAACAAATACCCTGCCTTCCCCTCTCACACCCTCTGATTTGGTGCATGAGCTCTCAGTTTATTTGAACCAACATAAGGCACCAGAGAATCCTCTACTGCAGTTCAATCACGCCATTCTTCCAACAGAAAGCAAGTTAAGTTGGATCCAGAGAGGCAAACAATATACCCAGCAAAGAAAGCATGTGTACACGAACACATTTAGACAAACACATACAACACCCACACATGACACACACGTCCACACACATGTACAAGTGCATGCACACACAGCACACACATGTGAGCATGCACATACACATATGCACATGCTCACACACTTAATCTGCCTTCCACCTTTTAAAAATAATCATTTATCTTCCCTTTTCTCTCCTTTACACACACACACACACACACACACACACACACACACACACACACTCACACCATGGCTATGCCTCCGACAAGTCCTGAGTATCTTCTCAAACTAGAAGTCAAGCTGCTCCTGTTCTGAAGTCTCCCTGGTGCCTGCCCCACGCTGAGTCTGCAGCAGGCCGTGCGCCTGGGGAAGGCACACTCTACTGCTTTGAGCAGAGCCACTCCTCTGGTTCTTGATCTGCCTCCCAGCTGCTTTCAAGGATTGCTTGTCTTCAGTTTCCTCTTGTTTATTAGCTCAGAAGTAGCTTACATGGAGGGGTATGTTTATGCAGGTTTGATTCCTTCCCGGCCCCTCAAGAACTGTTTGAGTGATGGACCGAGGGCTCTGAGAAGTTTGTTTTGCCTATTTTAGAGTGGAGGTATAATCACCAGTAATTTTTCTCCTCAAGCATACATCGCATCCTTTTTTTGTTTTGAACTTGCCAGACTAAAAGCATTTCATCTGGGTTGCTTGGATACTAATGTTTTCTTCTACGCTTTATGAAGGCCTTTGTGATGCCTTCCAGTGTGCTGAACCTTTTAATTTTCTCAGGCTGGGAAGGCATGGCCAGAGGCATTCTAATTTTAATTTACTTACTAGAGCCAATAAGATTAAGATAATACTTTGTCATACATTAATTTTTTCACTCACTTCATACATACTTTAAGAGGGGGTGGCCATGAAAAATGATAATCAAAAGCAGACACCATTAAGTGATTTCCACAGGAGCAGCTCATTAAGTGATATCAGCAAGGAAGTCTGTGGGCGGGCGGCAGGAGAGGCTTTCTGGGCGGCCATGCTGAAGAGTGTGACATCTAGTGGCCCTCCCTCCCTGAGCATCATAGAGACAGACTAGGGGCTCTGAGCCTCTCTGATTCTGCTGATACCAATGTTTCACTCCGGCTCTCCTGAAGTCATGTTCCTATCGCCTTCCTGTCTTCCAGATGCATAGATTGTTACTCTTAGGAGGGATTTGGTTAAGCAGATACGAGATTAAAATGATAGATACCCAAGGATAAGCAGCCAATTCTAGTCATTTTGTTTAGGACACAGATATTTTGCCTCCCAGCCAGTATTCTTGTTGCCCACACACTTTTTCTCCGGAGGGAAGTAGTGAACCTCAGGAGATGGAGGAAGCCTGGGCGTGGGTATGGCCCAGGAAGAGAGGGAGTAAATATCTCAGAGCTGATGTGAATAACTCCACAGCCCTACCCGGTTTCTTACTGCAAAGTATGCTCCGCACAGATTCTAAAAGCAGATTTCAGTCCAGCTGCAGACCATAGTAATAGAGAGTCCTTTCCCCACCCTGGAAGAGTTATCCCATCTCTCCCGAGATGGAGAATCCAAATTTAGAGAACCTGTAAATGAAAAATAAGATTTAGTGCTGAATGAACACACCAACTATTGTAAAAGAAGATGGAAACGAGGACCTTGAAGAAGTGGTGTGACAGAGAAGCAAGAAGCCAAAAACATGCGATTTGGCATTGTTCTTAGGTGGGAGGGGAGGGCCCCACACATGGCAGGGCCTTGCCAGCTATTAAAACATTGTTTGGCTTCCTACATTGATTTGCAAATAAAAACCAATGAAATTATTTATGCCATAAGGGTCACACTATTACTTCCTGGAAAGATAGGTTAATGTTATGAAAGTGAAAACTATATATTAGGGATACGTCATTTTTAAAAACAATTTTCTAACATTTTAACAAAAAGCAGAGTTTCCCTTTTCCATAAAATCATTGCAATAGTGTTTGCTAAAAACTGAAGTGTCATTTAATGACATCTTAGTGATCTTTAATTCAGATTTTTGAAACAAGATATGTTTGACTCAGGAATTTCTCAGCTTAATTTTTAAAATGTATTTATAGTCTATGTGTGACTCAGATTCTGTAGTTTTCACCTGTTGTGCCTTTTCTGTTCCTGGATTCTACCCAGAAACTCACCTTACACAGTCAGTGTATTGCCGTTGGACCCTCTTGCCTTTATTGTTGCTTAGCATAAAATTCTTCTCTGATGCTTCAGTTGTTTTCACATGTTCTTAACTGGAATAAGGGTGAGGGGGACAAACATAGATAAAAATGTGAAGATCTGGATGACAAGAACAAAAGTGCCTATATTTTATATTTGTATTACATCTGCCTCACTGTTCTGTGCCTTGGCTTTCACTTTCTGGTATTTTTAATATGAATCGAATTTGCAAATTGATTTCACTTTAGGAATGCATTACCATCTTGAAACATAAGAACTCATATGCAGGGAGGCTGTAGGTGAGAGCCAGGAAGTCCCAAATGAGTGTGTGTGTGTGTGTGTGTGTGTGTGTGTGTGTGAAAAGCGACTCAATGTTCAAACCTTTTATTGGATCTCACAATTACATTTTAGCCTCTGGGCTCATTTAAAAGCATGATGGGATAACAGGCAGCACTTGCCAACTTAGCTAACAATGCAGAATTAATACAAGGCATATTAACGGCACTAAGAAAATATTATAATTGTGAGTGCGTTCAATGTAAGGATATGCTAAGGGAACTATGGCATTAAGTGAAGGAATATTTTAATAGAGTTAATTGCTTTAGAGAGATGTAGGACCAATCTAGCACTGCTGAGAATAGATAATGTGAATGACTTCCCAAGCCTCTGGGAAAGGTGTGAACACTAAGATGAAATAGTCACACTCTGCTTTCTGTCTTTAAAGGAGCTTGTAAGGGGATGTGGCATGGAACATGTGCACAGGTTACAGACAAGGTGATGTCATGAAAGGAGGTGCTGAGTGAGAGCCAAGTGCGGCACTGGCCCCTGCCGGTGTTCTAGACTGGGTGTTCTAAATGAGAAAGCCAGTCCCCAGTTCGACCCCAGCCCAGCCTGAGGTCAGAAGAGCAAAGCAGGATGGAACAACCAAAGGGACATTTTAAAGTCACAGCATATTGGCCATGCGGAGAGCATGACTGTATGCCTGCAGATCAGAACCTGTCAGCCTCACCATGCAAATGGTAAGGAAAATGACCAGGTGGCTGTGTGAGAGATGAATCATGCATTTCTTCATCTCTTGGTTTGAAATTATCCTCATGTTTAGAGGTAGTTGACCTTGTAATAGAACCAAATAGCAAGTGAGAGGCCCAATTAATGGCCTAATTAGAAATGGCTCCCACTCTGTCAGATGTCTGCTTAAGTTTCCCCAGCATTAGAGTTGACAAAGAAAGGACAAACTAGGAAGAATCAGCTATCATACAGCCTCTTTTTACTGATAATGAAGTAGAGGATGTTGATATCTTTGAAGTCAGATACTGTATATGTACTTCTTCTGAAATAGTGCATCTTGGTGAACTCCCAGCAGCACTGGACTATGTGAAAACACTATGAATTACGGTCCAGTATGATCATGGAGTCACTACTGTGCAGGATGGCATTAGACAAGCATTCTCTAACTGGAGAACACTTCTCTGTTTACTTTCTTAGCAGCTCAGGAAGTGTGGGGATGAGAAGTATATTCTAGGTACATGAATCTCCACAGCAGATGAAATGGAGTGGGGATGAAAGGTGGGGCATATTTGCATACAGTCTGGATTGATTTTCCTGGTGCAAAAATGGCTAAAATGGTGGCAGCTTCATTCAAAATAGTTCCTTATAAATGTAAAATAGTAAAATTAAAGGCACCATTCTGCTGTGGTTTTTATTTTCATGTGGCAAAGAAAGCAACTAGTGGGTAATTGCTTTATTCTTAAGTTATTACAGAGTATAAATCCTACAGAATAAATGCAAGGCAGTCAGAATGCTCAGATATAAACATGAGGCCCATGTAGTTCATTCAGAAGAACCTTGAGCAAGGTATAAAATCAAATGTGTCAAGACTAGGTTTACTATTAGGTACCTCCAACTGTACATTATATTCTTGTTGTAGTTCATTAAGTCTTCCCACAAGGCACTATAATACTACTTTATGAAACCTGTGTTGCCTTTTATTTAAAAAAAAATTTAAATATATATTTTATTGATATTTTTACAGAGAGGAAGTGAGAAGGACAGAGAGTTAGATCATCAATAAGAGAGAATCATCCATCAGCTGCCTACTGCACACCTCCTACTGGGGATGTACCTGCAACCAAGGTACATGCCCTTGACCTGAATTGAACCTGGGACCTTTCAGTCAACAAGCCAACACTCTACCCACTGAGCCAAACCAGTTAGGACTGTGTTGCCTCTTAAATGTACACAAAGGGGTTAACCAGGACAATGAGCAATAGAGAGAAGCAAGGATAACATGCAGAGGAAGAGAAATAAGAGAGGAGAAGGGGAAAAGCTGAACAGGAAGACTGAGGAATAGAGAGGAGAAAACAATTCTGTGGTTAGGAGAGCTCACTTTATAGATGCCATGACCTAGGTGCCAGTCTTCAGCATGAGGAGCCAGGAAACAAACACTATTTATTATGGTACTTAAAACTAAACTCTCATGTCATAAGTACACATTAAAGCTTCATCAACATAATTTATATGCTACTCCATAGGAAATATTTACCACAAACCTTCTAATTAATAAAGTGTTACAGGAAAAAAAAAAGAATAATACTAGATTGAACTCATACAAACAATAATATCACCACCAATGACCCAACAGATAATGTGGGAAAATGATACAAAAGGATATCAATAAAATTAGTAACTTTTAACTACATTTTTCATTCTACATAAACATATTCCAGGTATGTGACTAGCACTGTGGGTGTGGAGGTGATTATAATGGGTTTCTTATTCTTGTTACTTGTTACCAGTCACTTTGATAGAGACAGACATGTAAACATACAACTTACAATACAAAGACATGAACAATCAACTGAGAAAAGTCAGGAAAGGATCCCGGAGAAGGGGTCATAAAAGAGAGTTGTCAAGTAATGAAGTGGTCACTAACAGGGAAGTGGCTTCTAGGTACACAGTTCAATATGAAGCACGTTTCTTTAGTGAATGTGAAAGTGCTCTCTCTCAACTATCAACAGTTAATTGCATTCAATTTTTGACTGCATCCCAGTCTCTCTCTCCATCTTGGAATCTATAGGTAAGAAGAGAAACATAGTTATGAAAAAAGGCATAGTATACATATAGATCTTCATTCCCCTTTGTAACAAAACCATGTAATATAGATGTTAGAAAGTTGGAGTTTAGAAAAAATGATCTTTGAGACAGTTCTCAGGAATCATAATACAACCATCTGGGCCATAAACATCAAAATAGTAAAACTCTTCTAGTCTGACAATGCATAAGAAAATTCACTATAGTCTGATTCATTTGCCTCTCAAAATAACCATTATGGCTTGTCTCAGTTTCGGTTCTTACAAGGGTATTTCTGGGATCACATGATCTCACACATCTAGAGGAAATAATGAACAACATAAACTGATGAACAAAACAGACCCAGAGACAGAGAGGCAGCGATCAGACTCTCAAACCTCAGAGGGAAGGTAGGGGAGGATGGGGATAAGGGGAAAGAGATCAACCAAAGAATTTGTGTGCATGCATATAAGCCTAACCAGTGGCCATGGACAACATGGGGTGGGGGCATATGTGGGGAGAGGTTTGGGATGGGAATGGGGGGGATGAGGACAATTATGTGATAACATAATCAATAAATAAAAAAAAAGAAAATTGCACGTTTATTGCAGGATGCAAAGGAAGATTCGCATCCTGCAGATTTTTAGAAAAATATGTCTATGCTTACTTATTACATAATTAAGGAATTATTTATAAAACAATTATAATTTAATAATTTTGTTTATAAACTTAAAACATAATTATGTTTATATAACTTATGCTTTGTCATTGTAAAAGAGGTATTGTGACAATTTTTAGAATATTGGTGTATGTGTGGATGCTCCTTTATAAGGTGTTTTATGACTCAAAAAGGGGTATACGGAGGATATATGGATAATTACACAAATAATAATATATCTATACTTGCATAGGTTCCATATTAATAAGTTTCACATCATCTCTCTCTCTCTGGATTCTGTACTAGCTCACTTCTGCTGGCTCTTTGAAGCTGTGATTAATTACCTCTACCTCCTCCTTAGCTTTCAAATATAATTATCCTAAATAGTACCGTTTCTGGTTTTATATACTGTGTTGGAGGATAATGAAAATGCAAGTAGGCTGAAAATTCTGTGTGAAGTTTTAGGAGACAAAGGAACTTTAAAAATGTGATTTTTGTTTTATTTCGAGGTCAGAACTTTTCTCTTCCACCCAGAGGTGTACTTATTTAATTTAATAATGAAAACAATTAGAATATACTCTTAGGTTGTAATTTTACTTACACTTCTCCTGTGATCCTTGAACGTTTGCAAAAAAAAAATACTAATAACATAAGGTAATTTAGAATTATATGCTGCAAATATTGCAATCTATAATCACCTTGCATATTATGAGACGTTTTTCAAAATCTATTTCACTAAAAGCTGATGCTAAATTGTGTTCTCTAAATAATTATTTACTGCTACTCAATAAAGAAAGCTCCTGCTACATATTTTTTTAGTGATATAAAGTGATAAACATGTCATTATTTTCATCTCTTTGTATCTCTTGCTGGTAAATGTAAGGAATTCTTTTCCTAATTACATGAAAATGTCATTCTAAATTGAGTCTGTTTTCTAAAGATTGACACAATCCTAGGTTATGGAAGCTGTTGAACCTCATTGTGTTCAACTTATTTAGATTTCTTGATGAAATCTTGTGTATGTTGCTAGTATAGAAAATTAAATACCTCTTGCAGGATCTTAGCACCCAAATGCAAGTCCCTGCTCCATCCCTCCCATTCTGGGTTTCACTGTTCATCCGAAAACACTTCCTACCTCTCTGTGTCCTTAAATGTGTGCCTCTAACTTTATAAATATCAGGTGTATATCTTGAAAGTACTTTTTCAGTTTCAGGTAGCATTTGTTGATCTCCCAAGGTGGAAGATGGAGATGTAGTTCTTTAATACAACCACCTCAAACACATAATTTTAGATTTGAAAATTTTCCCAATTTAGTTTTACATTATAATTTTGGTTAGATCACAATTCTAAGTTTACCCTATTAAAATTATGTAAACATTATTCATAATGAACCAATAGCATATGATGATTTTATTTCCTTTCTTATATTCCTTTGATATTCCAGGAGTTAATAATTGCCTCTTTTTTATTTTCGTCATTCTCTCTAGCATTAGTTCATCATCAAACCTTCTGCAATAATGTATATCACTTCGTTATATGTGCTAACACCTTTAGAAATTAATAAAATGCTTTTTTTTTCTTTAAGATATTCCTCCTGATGTCCCCTGTCCACTCGATTTGGTCTAATTTAGATAGTTTTAGGGTCTCATGCACAAACATCATCATGGACTGGCCCTCATCTTCTCATTGGTCAGTGCCCTTATACCCTGCAGCCAATGCCTTCTACTTTATTCAGCTTCTTCCGTGTTTTGGTAGAGTGATCATGATTTCTGACAAAGGATTCAGGGGAAATAACTTTTGGGACCTTGCATGTCTAACAAAATATTCACTCTTTGCTTGTAAGTAAATGACAGTATGGCTATTCATAGAATTCTGTTTTGGCATTCCTGGCCTTTAGGAATGGTGAATGCATTGTTTCATTGGCCCTCATTTCTATTGTTGCAGATAAAGAAATCCAGTCATATCCTGCTTCTTTCTTGTTTTTAAAGGCATTGATTGGTTTTCTTTCTGGGAGATCTCATGGTCATTACTTGTCCCTTGACAATATTTTCGAATTTCACTATGATAAAATAGAGAGTCGATTTTTATTTGACTTAGAAAATTAAACTATTCTAAAGCTGCTCTATCTATATAATAAAAAGGTAATGTGCTAATTGGTCCTAACAGTGTCCCAGTTAGGACTGGTCAACAGGCTGTGTGTGCACACAGGAGCTGGTGGGAGGGGACAAGGGTGGGGACTTCCACCCCCAGCAGAAGTGTGCACAGGCCTGCCCAGTGATAACCACCAACACTATCTTGGAGGTGGAAGCTGCTCCTGACAGAGGCACATGTAGGCCCACCCCACAGCTCAGCCTGGAGGGAGGGACAGGACGGACCGTGGCAGACCCCTGGCAGAGGTACATGCAGGCCCACTGTGCCACCTAGCCCAGAGGGGGGTGTCAGGATGGGGGCGCAGCTTTGGGGAAGAGCTCTCAGCACTCCTACATGAGGGTCTGAAGGTGTGCAGAGGAAGGGAGAGCAGATGGGCAGTTAGGGGGATTAGGCTAGGAGGGGAGTGCAAATAGGCAGTTAGGGAGATCATGCCAGAAGGAGAGCAATTAGGGCCATCAGGCTGGCAGGGGCATAGTTAGGGCATCCTGCAGACAGGCAGGTGAATGCTTAGGAGCTAGTGGTTCTAGATTGCAAGAGGGATACCAGATTAGAGAGGTTGCAGGCCAGGCTGAGAGACCAAATATCCCCACACCCCTGCCTGCATGAATTTCATGCACTGGGCCTCTAGTATTTACAGAAAACAATTTGAAGACAGTGGTTTTTCCATATATCTTACACCCAGTTCCTCTATTATTAACATTTTATATCACTATGGCCTATTTGTCACAACTAATGGGAAAAGTTTGATACCATTACTATTAGCTGAATCCTAAGCTTTCTTTGTGTTTTTGTTGTTTTAACCTGATGTCATTTTCTGTTTCAGAATGCCATCCAGGACACCACATTGTTTAGTAATCATGCCTGCATAGGCCCTTGTCAGCTGTTGCAGTTTCTAGGACTTTCCTTGTTTTTAATTACCTTGACAATCTGAGGAGTTGTGGTCAGATATTTTGTGTTGGTTTTTGTGTCTGATGTTTTCCTTATAGTCATAGTCTGACTAGGGTTATAGTTTTGGAGAAAGAACACAAAGGTAAAATACTATTTTAATAAAATCATATCAGAGGTTCATATCGACATGATATCACTGTTGAGGCAGCTGCAGTAGTGCTTACCAGGTTTCTCCTCTATAAAATTACTCCTTTTTCACTATTTCCATACTGTATTCATTATAAGGAAGTTATTGTGCAGAGTCCACAGTTGAGGAGAAGTTACATTCTCTCTACTTGAGGGCAGAGTACTGCCTAAATTGTTAATCATTACAATATCTTTCATGTTTAATAGTTAAACCACCCTAAAAATACATTTTTTCACCTGTTCTACCCTCTTTCTCTGAATCCTTGTGATATGGAATTTTTGGACTAGAACCCGGATTGTTTGTCTTTTGGAGTCAAAGAATGAATCCACAAACAGAAGCTGGTATAGCAAAGGTGGAGACTTATTAAAGAACAAGTACAGACTCCCATTAGGGGAAGGGGAAAGGTTCCCACCAACTTTCTGTTTCCTTGGTTTATCTTTAAAGGCTGCAGATCCTGTGCCTGATATCCCCTCTGATTGGTCTATATTCTCTTTTGAATTGGTTATCATAGTAACTCCTGAGGCCCTCCTCCTTCATTGTCCTCCTCTTCCTTCTAGTCTTCCTTTCTTCTTTATTTTGTAAATATAAACCTTTTGCTGTTTCCAGGTCCCTCATTCTATGGAAATGTATCTGTTAAACTTTTCAGCTCTTCTATTCTATGGAAATATACCTTCTGCTGCTCTCAGCCCTATGTTTCTTTCATGGTCCCCTTATTTTCTAAAATGTCTTAAAACCTGTCTTTTTCACTCCTAAAAATTTGCTTCACTTGCAAGAATGGTCTTTTTACTATTTCTATAGGTTTACCTTTTCTAGAAGATCATGTAATTGAAACCATATGTAGTATATAGCTTTTCAAATTGATGTCTTTCACTTAGCACTATGTATATGAGATTCATCCTTGTCTTTTTGTGGTTTGATAACTTATTTGCTTTCATTGTTGAACAGTATTTGATTTTTTAGGTATACCATATTTTGTGGGTCTAGTTACTTATTGAAGGACATAGTGGATGCTCTCAGTTTCTGGTGGTTATGAGAAAGATACTCTATAAACATAATTGTTCAAATTTTTATGTGGATATAAATATTTAAATCAATTGAGCAAGAACCTAGCTGCATTGGGGTAAAACTGTGCTTAATTCTGTGGGAACCCACAGCCTTTCAAAGGAACTGAGTGAAGGAACAGGAAACCCTGCCTCTCCTTTAAAACCATTGGAGGCAGCTGCCTCTCACATGCCTGACTGTGTTGTTGGCTCTTCCTGGAGGGCTGGAACTCTTTAGCTTCTTTGACTCTAATCAGCTATGCCCGCCACTCCATCCAGTCTCCTTCCTGTCTGCTCCCAGCCTACTTTGCTCATTCTTATAGCACTGTTTCATCTGTTCTGAAGTTAGCATCGTTAACAACTTTGTATGGACAAACGGGACTTCTATCACTGAGCTGCCCCCAAATATCAAGTTGCCTTTGAGCTTTTTAGTTGGAATAAAATAGAGAAAGCCTTATTTTTAAAGGAAAAAGGGCAGCTTCTATGAACATAGTTTGAATCTTTATCAAGACTTTAAATAGTGTTGAGTAAATAAACATGCATCATGAAAAATCACTTAAATTATTTTAATTTAGCCTTTAATGGGCTAGTTCAGTACAGGTCTGCTAAGGTTTTTCACCTTCAAATCTTCGTACGAGGATCGCAATGTTAGTTTTTTCATGGATATTAAGTTTTTCTGAATAGCTTTGCTGAGCCAGCAGTTCTGAGGCAGTCCATTGTAATATACTAGCAAAGAGGGGGCCTGGCACAATGGAAATTAAATAAGAATTAGGACAGCTCCTAATTCCTTATTAAATTTCATCATCATTTTTCAAGATGAATTAGGACAGAGCATTTTATTTCCTCCCAATTACAATTTTCTGCCTGTAAAATAAGAAGGCTATTACTGTTTTCTAGTTGATGTTTCTCATAAATCAGACTCATGAACCAGAGTGAAAGTGTAGCATAAATTTAATATAGTAAGACAGATTATTCGAATGCCAGCCTACTCCCAAATGATGGGAGACCTTTTGGAAACTGATTTCAACCTTGTAATTAACATATTATCATTAAGGGGGAAAAGTCACATAATTGAGCAATTTGTTAGACACTGTCAAAATGTTTTTTATTCTATTACAGAGAGTATAAATGGTCAGTTAGTGTAGTAAAGTATTTTACTAAAAGGAATTCATATATTTGGGGAACTGTAGCCACTACTTATTGTAAGGTTTGAGGCACAGGAAACTGACCATCAAGATATTTTAAAGTAAAGTTTATTCCCGGTAATGAGCGGGACTCATTACAGAGGTAGAGAAATTAGAATTGGAGGAGTTGGGAGGGGGGATGGACCAGCCAGGCTGCCACCTGGACATGGAGGATCAGCAGCACGTGGCTGGTCTGGGGGTCCTTTTTAAGGGGAGGAACAGGAGAGTGTTGGACCCAGGGCAGAACAGGAAGGGGTGGGCTCCAGGACACTTTGGCATGCACTGATTGGTGGCTCAATGTCTTGGAGATGTCTCTGTGACAGATGCCAGTAATGTCATAACTCCGCCCACCAGTTGGGAGGAGGGAGAACCTTATACTTATGAATTTATTTTTTTTTTATCAAAGATGATATCACACAAAAAAGCCCCAACAAACAAAACAAAATCTCTTTTACTTAGAAAGATGCCTTATCTCCGATCAGTTCCTTATCCAGAAACCTGGGACAGTTTCACCACTGGGCAGCCTTATAATGTGTCATCATTCCCAATTCCAACTTGCAAATATGTGGACAATCATGTAGCAAAATTATTATTATTATTATTAAACATTTTCTGAACGGAATTCTACCCTGCAGCAGGAAGGTTACAGTGGAATGAAACCCCACATTTGACACAGACTCCTAGTATCCCTCTGCAAGGAAAACTGCCCACACCCCACCCTTGGTGCATCTTGTTACAGTGGAGCTCACTGAGTCCGCTTCTCGGAAGCTGTAGTAATCCAGGGGTGCTGTCTGCCAGTTGAGCTGCCTAAGTTGCCTTCCCTATGGATGCTGTTACTATGGTAACTGCTCTGCTGTTTAGTATCGCGGGTCCTCTGCTGGTTCTCCTAAGGCTTCTTCTCCTGTAAGGAGTGTAACCACTGAGGGGCATGATGTCCCTGGTGGGCTGAGCCATTAGAAATCAATGAGGGACA
Organism: Pipistrellus kuhlii; assembly: GCF_014108245.1. Lineage (NCBI taxonomy): Eukaryota > Metazoa > Chordata > Mammalia > Chiroptera > Vespertilionidae > Pipistrellus > Pipistrellus kuhlii. The sequence continues at coordinate 9,618,020 of NW_023425540.1, read as the reverse complement.
GCATGCATGGGGACTCTGTTCTTTCTGCCCAGTTTGGTTGTGAACTTAAACATGCTCTAAAAATAGTTTATCAAACCTGACCAGTTTGGCTCAGTGGAGAGAGTGTCAGCCTGTGGACTCAAGGATTCCGGGTTCAATTCCAGTCAAGGGCATGTACCTTGGTGCTGGCACATATCCAGTGGGAGGTGTGCAGGAGGCAGCTGATCAATGTTTCTCTCTCATTGATGTTTTTAACTTTCTATCCCTCTCCCATCCTTTCTGTAAAAAAAATCAATAAAATATATATATTAAAAGTAGCTTATCAATTTAAAGTAAAAAAAAAAAAAAAAAGGCTTTGAGTCAGGATGGAGGCACCTGGAGAGTATTATGCTAAGTGAAATAAGCCAGTCAGAGGAAGATCAGTATCACATGATCTCACTCATATGTGGAATCTAATGAACAACATAAACTGATGAACAAAAATAGGTCCAGAGACATAGAAGCATCAAACAGACTGTTGAATCTCAGAGGGAAAGCAGGGGAAGAGATCAGCTAATGAACTTGTATGCATATATGCATAACCCAATGGACACTGACAATAGTGTGGTGAGGGCCTGGGGTGGGGCACCGGGGCAGCCTGGGAGAAGTCAATGGGGGGAAAAAGGGGACATACACTTTCAACAAATTTTTATTTTTAATCATAAAAAAATAAAAGCATGTTCCTATTTTTCCCATTTTTAATGACTTTAAAAAAATTGTTACATTCATTCCAGGCTAATGCATTAGAGAAAAGAATTTACAAAGGAAAGGGATACCATCTTGCTCCCCAGAAAACTTAACTCAAAAGGGAATTCCTTCCCAAACAAAAAAAAACATGGCAACTAGTCGTGGGTGTTACTCTTCCTGTCTGGATGGGAGAAAGCATTCTATGCTGGAGATTTGTGCCACTGTTATTGGTATTTATTGTTAGAAGGGAAATATTTTTGAGTTATTTAACCACCATGTTTTTATTTACTGTCAGCTTTAGCATCGTGTAGCTACTTATCCATTTAGTAAAAAACATTCCCAATTTAGGAAGAGGACAGAGTCATTTTATAGCAATTGCTTGCCTGGGAAGTGGCTTGTTATCGACACAGAAAAAATAAAAACTGGGGAACAAAGTTCTGAATGTTTTATATATCTTTATTGCTTATTTCTCCTCCTACTTTATATATCTCAACTCTAATTTTAGGAGAGTTCCTAAAACAATAGCATGAAGAAATAAAAGCTTCAGGGTAGTTGATCCACACATATGTAAGTGGATAATGTGGCTATCTAACCAAGAATCAAAATCCTACATATATGGCATCCAGTTTAATTCTGAAGAGAATGTTTTGGACTCTTGCTGAGAAAGCATACAGATGTAATATGAAGAGCACAATGGAGAATAATACATTTTCCCCATGTTATTGAAACACATTTGGTTTTCAATATAATACAATTTAGGTATGTTTCTTTTAAGACAATGAAAGAATAGTGTACCAGACTTAGAATAAGTGCCAATTCAATATGAGCTCCCATTTTATTGTTTAATGTATAAATTGAGAAAAAAATCAATATAAGTACAACTTTATAGATAAAAACTTTGAAATATAAAATTTCAATAAGGTTTTCCATTTAAATAATCACATTAGAAATGAGTATCTTTCAAACATAAATCTGTCTTTTCTAGGAAGATTTTTTGTAAATTAGAATATTGTTTATAGTTGTCTTTCTGGGGATAATATCAGTGCTGCCCATTTCTAGGCTAGGGGAAGTCATGTTGAGCATTGTTCCCAAGACAATGGATACTATTGTGTTTTTAATAACTAGATTTATGACCATTTTTAATTTTCCTTTTTTTCATTAAAGTATTTGCCTCTAGGACTTCCTGCTTTCCTAACTCTGGGCAGATTTACTTTATATAAAGCTTTCATAAAGGTGGTCGATCATGGCGATATTGTGATGTTTCATGTTAGCATTGTAATAATTTTTATGGGAACTTTTTTCAGAGATTTAAAACTCATGTATATTTCATACTAATTATTGATGTATCATTTCAGTGGGACTAGACAGATATTGTCTTTCCACAAGTAATGTATTTTAATCTCTTAATAATTAAAGTAAAAGGGATATTTCTAGAAAACCTAAATGTATTATATATTGTGTGTTTATGCTTAATATTAATGCTTGAATGTTCATATATACATTCTACTTATATACCTATGTACAGAGATTTACTTGCAAAAGTATTTTCAATGACTTTAATGAATGCAATCATAACATGATAGACATGTGGTGAAGTAAAATACAAAGAATGCTCTAAAAAGGTGTTCAGATGTGATAGGTAACTTTATCTACTTTATTACACCAGCCCCTTAACATTTTCTTGCAATGTCTACCTTTGAAATTTATTCTTCACATTTCTTCTAGAGTAATTCTTTAATTTGTAAATATGACCATTTTACTCCCCTAGTCAAACTACTTCATGAGGCTTTACTTATCTACTGACTTCCAGAAATGGTAAAAGTTCTCAGGGAGATAGTCTATGCCAACCAACAATGGCCCCTGTCTCATTCTCTGGTCTCATTTCCCTACAACCCGTACACCCAGTCTACACTCCAGAAATAAAACTTCTAGTTATCGTCTAATTTACTCTGTTTCACCACTCCATAATTTCTCTGTCTGCTACCTCCTCACCATTCAATAACTTACCCTTTTTATTCAGTTTGTAAATATTTCAAAGTTCAAATTGAGCATTTTTTTCTCTTAAAAGCATTTCTGTTCTACCCGGACAAAGCTAATAACTTCTTATTTATTGCCACTAAAGTGGTAATTGTTCAATTAATGAAGAGGATTAGTGGACATGCTTATAATTACATTATTTACCTTTCCTAATGGATCATAAGTATATTGGCAGTAGCGATTAATTCTTCTTTGTGTTTAAAGTGCTTGACAGTCATTGGAGAGAGAAAGCACTCGCTAAATATTTATAAAATATTTATATAAATAATTACATAAATGTAATTACAAAATTATATGTTTGCTATATATGTAATATGCAACTCAAAGGGTTAAACTTGGGAAGTTTACTATAACAGTATGTATGCCTTGATCCTCAGACAAAGAGGAGAGCATATTGAGTTTATTTGTCTAGGGAAGGAGGTATACTAACTCTTTTTAAAATGTATATATATATATATATATATATATATATATATTTTTTTTTTTTTAATTGATTTCAGAGAGGAAGGGAGAGGGGGAGAGTGAGAGAAAAAAACCCAACAAACCATTAATGATGACAGAGAATCATTGATCAGTTGCATCCTGCACACCCACACCAGAGATCAAGCCTGCAATCAGGCATATATCCTGACCAGGAATCAAACTCCTGGTTTATGGTTTGATGTTCAACTATTGAGTCACACTGGCTGGGCCTAACTCTCATGAGAATGATCTTCCCTGTTCATTGTCCTCTATGAGGGCCAGCAGTTTTCCTAAAGTAAGAAAAGCATATGAAGTACGGCACATGAATTTCTTCACACTTTATTGCTTTATAATTCTACTAAAATGCCTTATATTCCAGATGTAGAAACTAATTGTAGCCAACCTTCGGTTTGGCTTTCACTGAATGACATATTGAGCCAAGCCCAAAAGAATGAGATCAGAAATACCTTTCATGATTTTTATATTCTTTAAAAAAATTATATTTGCATGAGTTATTTTCTAATAATTTCAGTTAAGATTGCATTTTTATAATTTTTAATCAAACTAGTCAGTTTTTAATTACATTTCAGTAACAATTGAATCATGATGAAAACAAATGCCAACTTATTATTTTTTATTATAATGACCAATATTCATTACTTCCCCCAGAAGTCACATGAAAATATAAACAAGAAAATAGCCTACCTTATTTTTGGAAAAGAATTTTTGCCATTGTAGCATTGTAGAAATAAATTTCTTTCTCACTCATGTTTTTTCTCTAAATATTCTTTATTCTAAGTACACAGAGAAGAAACTGTTTGTTGTTTTCCCTTTTCTTTAGGAAACATGACATGATTTTTTTCCTTTGGTTTATAAATCATTTTCTGTCAACAACTCAAAGATGTATTTTTTTTCCACCTCACTCTGATAGACACAAAAAGGAAGCTTTTTATTGTACTGCATTTGAATGTGTTTAGTAGTCACAGAGGAAATAAGTCCTGTTTTAATCACATCTCAGTAGAATAGTTGACTCAAGTGAATATTTAAAAAGAGCTACTGTGGGGAATATTTCTAAAGTTAAAAAAATAGCAAGAAATTCCAGCCATAGGGATTTATGTGCTTGCAAGTGCTTTGTCCATCAGAGACTCAGAACAGAGCACAAGAACGTTTGGTTTGCTGATGTCAACTGCTAGCTGTACCAAGCCCAGTGGAACTTTTCTTCATACTCTGTGTTCAACCACCTCCCCTACCCACCCTGTTCTATTTTGCAGTTGTTAGCCTCACAACCCAAGAAATTCAAGAGAATGCCAATTTTCAGTATGTTATTTAGAACAGAGGATTATACAGAGATTATTCAAACCTGACATCACCCAAACTGATGACTTTGCTCAATACCATCTAAAAAATGCCATTTCCCGACAAAACAGACTTGGCTCAGTGGATATAGCATTGGTCTGTGGACTGAAAGGTCCAGGTTTGATTCTGATCAAGGGCATGTCCCTTGGTTGCTGGCACATCCCCGGTGGGAGGTGTGCAGAAGGCAGCTGGTCTATGTTTCTCTCTCATCGATGTTTCTATCTTTCTATCCCTCTTCCTTCCTCTCTGTAAAAAATCAATAAAATATATATATTTAAAAAATAAATAAATAAAAAATAAAAAATGTCATTTCCCACCTATAATAACACCAGCTTTTAGACAGTAACTTAAAAAAAAAAATTATTTGCACCTTTTTGGTGCTCTACCTGTCTTATCAAATAAAGCTCATAATAATTCTGATATAAGTCAGATGGTAGTTCTAAATAAATATATTGGGTTAGCCTGGGCATCTTAAAATTTTGAGGTAATTCATGATGAAAATCTCAGTTTTTAAAAATTCCTTGGACTTGGCCAGTGGATGTCCCAGTATGTTTCTTGATTGTTTGGCTCCAGGCCAAGGTCAAGTTTGTACACTTGTTCCTGGGGGGAAGCTGAACTCTTCTCTCCAACGTGATAGGGAGAGAAGGCCGCTGAAATGCTCAGCTCTTTTTTCTTGTGTAAAATGACACTCTTTATTAGGATTCATGGTTGCCAACGATTCAGCATAGCAGATGGTGTAAAAGACTCAAAACACATTTGCAGCTAAAATGAAATACAGTTGCTTATTCTAAAGAACATAGGGAGTTTTACCTTTAGATTTTTTTTGGTGGAAATGCATTTACTGAACTCCTGATGTATTCTTAATTTATAGAATTCACCCATTTCAAGTCCATTTTGTATAATTTTAGCACTTGCTAAGTGTTCTACTTTTAAAATATATTGGTATTTGTCATGGCAGTTTAAACTTTGTACTGTACTAACTTCCACAAGAAGTCTACCGATGCCATTTCTTTTCAAGCTTAAGTTTTCATAAAAATCACAGGGAGGACTTTCTTAAATAAAATGTTTGAACCTCATTTTCAGGGAGTCTGATTAAGTATTTCTGAGGTTGGATCTGAAGATCCTTTTTATGGAAGCATGCTGGTGACATTCATGCCAATTGTCCTTTGACCTTATTGATAATTTACCTCTTGCAGTGTAGCAGGATTTCTCATATTAACTGGGCTTTTGTTTCCTTTGACCCCAAAATCAATCACCTGTCAGGTTCCATAGATGCCGTCTCTTCACTGATGCTTATTCCCTTTCCATTTCTGCAGGCATCTTGGTAGAGCAGATATTCAAACTGCTCACCAAAACCACAAGGCATCCTGAATCCCCTTGATGTTAGCTTTGTTCTTCCCAAATATTCCATGTGTGAGTTACCTCCTGTAACTTGTTTCAGGAAACTCCTCCATACAAATGCATTTCAAACCCCTCTAATTTCTACTTAGCAATGTTTAAAACTGCCATTCAAACCCGTTTGTGATCAAAACCTATCCTGAACATACAGTGTTATAATTTTCTCTTTTCCTAAATGCCATATTTGCGATCTCTACCTGATAGATATCCTACTCAATCTCCAACTAAAATATCCCTCTATTTAACGCAGTGTTTACAGTCCCCTAAAGCATCATTAAAAACTTCCACAACTTTTGTCTATCAAATGTATTTTTCATAATAGATGCTCAATAAACATTTCATTTTTTAAAAAAATATTTCATGATTCAGCCCAATTGCCATGACTCTTCTTTTTTTGCACTTAATTAATTGTTCAGCCATTTTTATTTTTTAAATATATTTATTGAAGTAAAGCACGCAGAGTACACTAGACATAAATGTTCAACTAGAAGAATTTTCACACAGTTACCATACATGTGTAAGTAGAACCTAGATCAGGAAACAACACATGATCAACAGCCCAGAAGTGACCTCATGACCCTTCCCCACTTATATTCCTCATTACAGGTAACTTTTGGTAACTATTGTCATGACTTCTAGCACCGGCACCATATATTAAATTGCAGGTCTATCTAACATAAATGAAATCATACAATCTGTACTGCTTTGTGTCCATGTCCATTTCTTTTTCTGGGTATTGTGTTTGTGAGATTCGCCTATATTGTTAAAGTTTAGCTATAGTTTCTTTATACTAATTGATGACTATTAATCCATTGTATAAAAGTACCATCATTTACCTACTCTACTGATATGGGCATTTAAATTGTCCTATTTATTTATTTATTTATTTATTTATTTATTTATTTATTTTACTCTTACTGATAATGCTTCTATAAGCATTTCATACATGTCTTTGGATGATTGTATGCAAACATTTCTGTTAAATATACACTTAGGAGAAGAATTTCTGGGTCAAAACTACTGATCTTTTTGTAAGTCTTCAACCTTACTTCCACTGAACTCATGAATTCAGGCTCAGATTGCATCTACTGGAACTATAAAGAGGTCTCAGAACCGATCTTCCTGCCTTTGCCCATCACAGCCATTCATTTCCCCCACTTTGGCAGAGCAATCTGTATAGAAGATTATTTTTATCATTCTTTCAATTACCTGAATTTGTTTTAGATTCTTTATTAATTACATAGAAAAATAGAAGTTTATAACCAGTATACAAAATACTTTATGATATTGGCAGTGTTAATTTTTTTAGCCTATTAACTGCTAATTCTACTTATATTTCATTTCAGTGATGTAAATTTTATTTCAGACATTCTTGGAATATATTCCGTCAACAACAACCTTAACTTGAGTGTGAATGTACTTTCTTTCCTTTTTTTCTTTTTGGGGAAATTCTTCTTGGCCTAGGGGTCATTCCCATTGAGTTTTGGTTCCATCTAGGCATTGACTGACTGTGGCTCATAAAATATTTTTGTATTCCTTGGGTTAATTAACAAATACTTTTGGAGATCTTAGGCCTTTAATATGAATCACAGAAGGTTCAGAATTCTATGTTTATCCTTGAGAGGTGGAACAGAATTGATTGAAGGGTCCTGATAGGCTGAATACCGAGGAATTGATCATAGAATGACATAAGATTCCTTGAAAGAAGCCAATCTAATATTTATTGGAAATGTCATTTAAGAGGGCATTTATTAAGGCTGAGGGTGACAGGAAGAAACCAAAGCCTCTCAAATTTTCAAAACTTTTTCACCAGCTGAAGGGCATTTTTTTCCCCCAGAAGAAAAGGGACTGGAAGATAAAGTCATGATTGTTTATGATAGAAAAATTGTTTGATGGAAAACTAGAACTTTGGCAGCAACAGAATTGGGAAAGTTGATATGGGCCAAAACTTGGAATTCATCTATACAGTGGAAAATTAGCAATTATCATAGATCATCAGTGGGCCACTCTAGTGAGGGCCGTTATACTGAAGAGCAATAACATAACATATGTCCTGGCGAGCAATTGATCAAATCTAGGGTGCTGGGGGTGGGGTTGAAAGGGACAAAGTTAAAAGATAAGAGAACGAAGAAGCATGGACCCAGTCTAAAAAAAAGTTGCACAATAGAAATTCAGACTATAATTAGTTTAATTAAGTAAATACAATTTTATATAGAGCTAATGCCTATTTGTACAAGAATGATCTCAAAATATTCTTCTGCCTAATCTTCTAAAAAAAAATAAAGGGGAAAAGTTGTTAATCTACATATAAGGCAAACACAAAGTTACCTAATTTATAGATTATATGCTAGATCACAGAAACATTGAGGCATATTTATACAGTAACTTACAGTGATAAAAGATACTCTTACTTTTTACAGTTCAATGCAAATCTCACCCTCAATAATATTAGTCTCAGTTTTTTGCTTATTTTGTTATGTATGGGGTTGGAGCATAAGCTTAATATTATATTTTTATAGGAACTGTTACTGGATTATTAGGGTGCTAGTATGTGATAAAATCTAGATAGGTAATTCATGGGTAAATATTTACCTATCTCTGATCCAAGAACCAGTTGAATACTTATCAAAATTCAGAATTCTGCACCCCTTCTCAGACCTAATTTTCTTGGGGACCTCTGGAGGGTGGAAGGATGGTAATAGCCAGGAGTCCCAGATTGGAGAGAGTGCAGGCTGGGCTGATGGGACACCCTCCACCCCCCTGCCCCCACCTGCCAACGTGCACAAATTTTGTGCACCAGGCTTCTAGTATAATATTAGGTCTAGTAATAATTAATGTCATTTTCTAATACTTTTTTAAATTGAATTTATTTAAACAATGCAACAAAATTTAATCAACAATATAGTTGCCGTTGTTTTCTACTACTTGTGTCCAACGCTCAGGAAGCATTTTAATCCCTCTGTTGTAAAATTCTTGTGATTTTGATGCAAAAAATTCGGTCAATGCATTTTTGAGGCATTCTTCATTATTAAATATTTTTCCAAGAAGAACGTTTTGCAAAGAACGAAACAAATGGTAATCGGAAGGGGCAATATCAGGAGAATATGCAGGTTGAGGGAGAACTTCCCATTCCAACTGGCGCAGTTTTTCAGCAGTGATTCTTGCAGTATGCGGTCGTGCGTTATCGTGGTGAAGAATTACGCCCTTCTGATTAATCAGCGTGGGTTCTTTTTCTCTTAAAGCTTGGGCTAACCTTTCCAATTAGGCACTATACACTGCACTTGTAATGGTTTGGTTAGATGGTAAAAGTTCATAATGAAGAATTCCTTTAAAATTCCGCCAAACACCAACATCACTTTTTTCACATGCAAGTCAGGTTTTGGCGTGGGCTGCGGAGCCTCATTTTTGTCCAACCGTTGAGGCCGCCTCTTCAAATTAACATACAGCACCCATTCTTCATCTCCGGTAACAATTTGCTCTAAAAACGGCAAACGGTTTTGACGAGAGAGGAGAGAACTGCAAATTGTGACTCTTTGATTACGGTTGTTGTCGGTCAACTCATGAGGAACCCATTTTCCAAACTTTTGGACTTTGCCAAGTGCACGCAATTGATTTGAAATTGTTTTTTGTGAACAATTTAAAGTTGTCGCAAGCTCTTGTTGGGTAATTTGAGGATTTTTCACCAAAAGAGCTTGAAGAGCTTCTTGATCAAAATTGGAAACACGGCCTCGACCATTCTTGTCATCTAACGAAAAATTTCCCTCGCGAAATTTCTCAAACCAACGCTGGCATTTTCTGGCACTAACTGCATCTTGACCAAGAGCACTACAGATGTTTTTTGCAGCCTCATTTGCTTTTCTTCCTAATTGGAACTCGTAAAGCATGCAGTGCCGAATATGCTCTTCATCCGCCATCTTCTTAGCCCTAGTTTTGCAACAAAAACCAAACCGAACACAAACTTTTTCAAGCAAAACTTGTTAATTGCACTTCACACGTTCTGTAGCTTCCACGTGTTTGAAGTTTATGTCAATACAAGTCAACGCCAAGCAAGATTTTCAACGAATGTTTAAAAACGACATTAATTATTACTAGACCCGATATGTAAAGATATCCAAAGATCTTAAAGAAGGGAAAATATTTATTTTTCTTAAAATATCAGGGGAATTTTTTAAGTATCTTTCCATTTTTTCTCTTACCTGTAAATCTCTCAGCTTCTTAGAATTGTCTTTTCATCTTTTTTTTTTCCAGCCATAATCTACTTTATAGTAGTCTATGTTATAAAAGGTACATTTTGTACAGGAAACAGAGGTTAACAAAACCTTAATGCTATATTAAAGATAAAGGCATTTATTACACTTCATTTAGAAAAATGTTAACTGCCAGGGGATATAAATGTCATTTTCAATAAATGCTTTGTTACCATTACCTCAAAGTTTAGATAATATATAAGTACTGATAAGATTCAAGTTTATTATATAAACTGAAATTCATCACAGAAGTTCCTAAAATGTTCCCTTTGAATAACCATCACCAAGAGTACAAAATAAAAATTCCTTTCTGGCTTCAGCTTCTATGTTGCATTTAATAGAGTAGTTCCTATCAGTAGCCACTGGGAGGTAGCACATGAATGTTAGGTTATGAACTGAAAGTTCACTGTACCTGAAGTCAAGGATGGCATTTGCGGTTATTTGCATCACGTTTGTGTTAAAATAGATAACTAACAACTGTGGACAGACTGGTAAACAGCACAAGCTAAACAATCCAAGCAAACCACTGCCATCCATGGTGTGTTAGGAAGTCACTGCTCTCCATGGAGGAAAATATATACAACATGGAATACTTGAGTATTTTGCCATCTCCATCACTTTCTGAAACACTAAGCTACAGAAAGTCATGTTTATATTCAATTTGGGAATAGTTTAGTTAACAAAAATAGCTATGATTACGTGCCTCAGTTCAAACATGGCATCCACTAGAGAAAGCTAATTTACAGTCCTGCATAAATCTCCCTGGAAACATTACTCTGCTAGATCTTCTTTTAATATCCATTACATTGTTGTTGTTACTGAAGCGTGTTACTAAAAACTTAGATCTTATAGATCTATTGGAGACTAACCACAGTAAGTCAATTTCCTGTTACACAATATGCTATTCCGGGCTTTGTTAATGTGGACATTAACCTCTATGCATTTTTCCCCCCCTGTGGAGTCTAATGCCTTTAAAATGTCAAATACTTTTAAATTTTTGGCAGTTTTAGATATGTCAAATAAAACAACCTTTCTGCTCAAAGAATTTGAAGTTAATTTTTAACTCATATTAAATTCTAATTCACTTCTTTCTCAATACTTAGCAGTAGCCAAAATTGGTTTGGCTCAGTGGATAGAGCATCAGCCTGCAGACTGAAAGGCCCCAGGTTTGATTCTGGTCAAGGGCATGTACCTTGGTTGTGGGCACATCCCAAGTGGGGGGGGGGGAGGGCGGGTACAGGAGGCAGCTGATCAATGTTTCTAACTATTCCTTTCCCTTCCTCTTTGTAAAAAATCAATAAAATATATCTTAAAAATCAATAAAATATATCTTAAAAATATGATTTTATAACAAAACATTTCTTTATTATACACTACTACTGAATTCTGTTTTGTTATAAAATCAAATCAGAGAAGTCACAAAAGTAATGCAAGTAACTTATTATTTGCTATATGTAGTCTTTGATTGAAATGAAGTCTTAAAAAGATATTCTTATTAATTTATTGTGAGCTTGTTTACCAAAATAAACCACCTTTCAGGAAAAAAAAATTTCATGTGATTTCTTGTTCAGCAAAAAGAGGAAATCTGGTTCGGAAATATCAGAGTGCTTCAAATGGCATTTAAAGACTGGTTTACCTTCATCCTGACTTGGCTTTTTTGAAAATACAAAGAGTAATATTTATTAATTCTAAGTTTCAACATTAAATGCAGTAGGCACTGTTTCTCTTGTGAATATTTATCTTTAACTTATTATCCAAATATGTAAATTCCCTGACTATTGTATTATAATGACTCAGTCTTTCAGAATTAGAAGTCTGGGATGCTGGTTTTCACTATATAAAGCCCAGAATCATAGCTTTTAGGCAGGACTTTCCCAATACTTGAGGAGCTGGAGAAACATCACAGGAGTAGATCTCTGCCCATGACTTTCCTTCTCTCCCCACATCTAACTTCATCTCATACATGAAGTTATGGGGACCTCATGACCATGTGTGTGGACACCCTTGTCCACACTTGAAGCTTAGAGATCCCTTGCTATGGCACAGTTAGGAAACTTGAAGAGGACTGAGAAAAAGCCCCTTTGGCTGTTGGGGTGTACAGTGGCTAGAATATATTCTAGAAGCACCTGCTTCAGATGGGTACTTCCTTTTGTTCTAACAGCTCCTTGCATGCACAGCCAAAACAAGGGACACGTAGCTGGGGTCCAGTAGTGGCACTGTTTGCAGGCAGTGCCGTCAGACACCTGCGCTGTTGTCAATGCTAAGCACTGGCTACCTCGTGCCAGAGTCCTTGTCACTGCTGCTGGACATCTTCCCCACCATTCCCATTGGAAAAGGCAATCCTGTAGCCATGGATTCTGCACAGAAAGAGGACCTCTGTGGTCCCCCACCCCACACTTCCTAAGGTGCCCACTTCTTAACTGTAAGAGAGGCAACCCCAGAAATTGTCTAGCTTCTGCTTCTGGAAGACTAATTCAGTAAGTGGGAAATTCTCCAAATCTAGGAAGAATGTTTAATATTTTTTTCATGACCCCAAAGTCATATTCAGTGTTTACTAGCCTCAGGGTTAATTGTGTGTTGTTTTTCCCAAAGCAGTTTATGTCAGTTGCATTTCTGCAATTACATAAGTGTTATGTAAACCCGTGAAAATGAAATAAATAAAAGAGAAAGTTATTTCTTTGAAAGTGTTGTTGAACAGCTTGGGAGGAAAAATGATGAAGGTGAATTGCTTTTAAAAAGAAACTATACAAAGACACTTCCTGGGTACCAACTTTATATCATATGTTTATACAGCTTAATTTAAAAGTTCATTTTAATGAAGGCAGATCATCAGAAGGAGTTCATTTTCTTCACTTTGTTTATAAAGTCACTGGCTGAGCCTCCATTTACTGTATTCTTCATACTGTCACCCCTTAAATCTGGGCCTTTTCTTCTTGAGTGAAGCAGTTTGAGTAAATCTGTTGAAGAGTCAAAAAAAAAAATACTATTAAGTTAGGTGTAGGTGGAAAATCATTAAACTCTAAAAATGATTCCCTGGTGCATTCCTCTGCAGTGGCTGCAGGTCAGGTTGTCATTTCACTTTTGGGGAGCAGGCCCTGAACTCAATGATAGAGAGCCTTTATGGGTATGGATAATGAGTGATGACACTGGGTTATTTACTCAGGAGATCCGTGTTTGATGTAGGGTCAACAAGACAAGATGTTGACCCTACATCAAAAGATTGTTAGCACAGCCTTTATGAGGTGTTTAGAAAAGTAGGAGAAAAGATAATAATGGCATTGAGCCACAGAGGACAGGAATCCATTTATCAACCTGATACACAAAAATCTTCTGGAGCATTGTAATCATTTATTGGCTCCAAAATATAGTGAACTTTATTTTATGATCCATCACTTGATTTTTCTTTGATTAAACCACTGATTAATTGGGACACCTTTCGTTAAGATGGTGTCTCTAATACATCCAGATAGCTAAAGTTATAATTGGAACTTGAATACTTGAGTTGGGTTGTTTTATCTTTCATCTAGATTAATTTCCTGGGATTCAGTGATGTCATATTTAAGAAAATGAATGAAGCAATAGCATAACATTATTTTTCCAAAATTGCACAAATAAAATGAAATGAAGGATGAGAATTATTACATATAATTAATAAATTAATTAAATTTTACTTTAAAGAGGAGGGATTGGCAAATTTTATATGTCTGAATTGGTTTTGTTACTATTTCTATATACAAGGCAACCAAAACAATTCTTTGGCTGATTATTTTTTCCTTTATTGACATTCTATGCTATTAGGATCTGTGTTATGCAGTTTGTTTGTGTTTATATCCACATACACCATCTCACTTAGCTGTCATTCAAAAGTAATCAACACTTCAGATGCATTCTTCTTTAAAAACAGCTTTTCTGGTGCAGTTGTCTGATGTCCAGTGAGGTCTGTATTGCCATTTTCATTCCTAATATTTACTTAGACTCAGTCTGCTCACATTTGCTTCTTTGTCTTTTTTGATTCTTGCACTCTGTTCGTGTCCTTTAATGTCGCTTCACCATCTTTGCTAAGAGTGATGATGCTCTTCATGTCATCTCATCCCGAACTCCACTTTGCTTTGATGATCAGATTCTGGGTCCTAGCTGAGTGCAATTTGTGTCCAGTGCCACCCTCTGCTCTTCACATCCTCCCTGGTAATGACTTCCAGTTCCAGCTCCTTGCCTCCATTCATCACTGGCTGAAGCCAAATCCCTAGAATTTTCAGGGCACTGAACTACCTCAGAACATAACTTGTTTGGCTCCTGGGATCATTTCTCTTTCTCTTGAGCTGCTCTGCTATCTTTATTTTTCTAATTTGTTTTTATCATTCCATGTTTCTGAAACAATTTGATTCTATCTTATCATTTCTAAGCAGAGCTCTATCCATTATACCTTAACATGTTTATCAGTCACAATCACATCTAGAGGCATATAACAGAACCAGTGACTAGATGCTTAAAAAATGAGTTATTGGTCGTTTATTTTTCTTCTACTACAAGAAGTCAGGAGTGAGGAGGTCCAGAGGTGGTGGAGGTGTTGAATGCCATCACTGGGGTTCAGATTCCTGTCTTTTCAGCTTCCTCAGATAACAGTCTGTTACTTTAGTCATTTTGGTGGTTTAAGGGCCTCTTGTTTTAGCCAGTCATCAGCCTCTTCTTCCTTTAATGAAATATACCCCTCTGCCTTTGAACTTTAAAAAATAACTTTATTCAGTATGATTAACATGTAATAAATGCATTACTTAAAGTAATGATTTGATAAATGTGGACATATGCATACATACCTAGAATCTTCACCTCAATCAAAATAATTAACACACCCATTAGCTTTAAAAGTTTCCTCATGTCCCCTTGTGTTCCCTTCCTCCTCACATCCTCCATCCCAAGGGAGCCACTGATGTTCTTTCCGTCACTAGAAATTTGTTTCCATTTTCTAGGACTTTATAAAATGGAATGTACAGTAAGTATTTCTAGGACTTTATAAAATGGAATGTACAGTAAGTATTCCTTCTTTCATTTAGTGTAATTATTCTGAGATTCACTCATGAGGATGTGTGCATCAATGATAAATTTTTTTTTATTGCTGGGTAATATTCCATTGTATGAATATTTGTTTATCTAGTCACTTTTTCATAGACATCCTTTCAGTTTGGTTATTAAAAATAAGGCTACTGTGAACATTTGCATAAAAGGCTTTCTTTTTCCTTGAGATGGGTGGGCCAGATGTTACATATATTTAATTAAATTATTATAATTTATTTAATAATCTTGATATATATTATGAATTGCTTCATAATATGCAATACATTTATTATTGATATTAATATTTTATGAAACTGTTCATCTGTTTCTCATAATAACTGTATCATGTTACATTTCAGCAGCAATATATGAGAGTTCCAGTTGCTCTATATCCTCACCAACACGGCGTTTGTTCAGTCTTTTCTATTTTTACATAAATGTGTATCACTGTGATTTTAGTTTGCATTTTCATAATGTCTAGTGATGTTGAGCATCTTTCCAAAAGATTGTATTCTATCTTTATTTTTGGTGAAGTGTCTGTTAAAATATTTTGCTTATGCATATTAGGTTATTTTCTTAATATTGAGATTTGTGTTCTGAATACAAGATTTTAGTGAGATATATGATTTGCATATATTTTCTCTCAGTCTATGCTTCCCCCACCCCATTCTGTTAATAGTATCATTTGCAGATTAGAAATTGTTAATTTTAATAAAGTTAAACTTTATCAACTTTTCTCATATATATTTTGTCTCATCTCAGAAAAATTTTTACCTGGCCTAACGTCGCACATTTTCTCTTGTATTTTCTTTTAGAAAGTTTTAGTTTTAGATGTTACATTTTTGTGTATAACCCATGTTGATTTTTTTAAAATGTGATAAGAGGTATAAGTTAATGTTTATTTTTTAAATGTGAATATCCAAAATATTTCGGTATCATTTCTTTATACCTCATTGAAATCAGCTGGTCATATATAAATTGAGTGAGTCAATAAATAGAACTGATTCTTTTCCATTGATCTCTTAGTCTACCTTTATATCTGCAGCATGTTATATTGATCGCTATTGCTTAAAATCAAGTCACGCTTGTAGTCCAACTTTATTTTTGTCAAAGTTATTTTGGTATCCTAAGTTTTGCATCCCCACATGAATTTTAGAATCGTTATTTTTATTTCTAAAAAAACTTCTGAGATTTTGATTGGGATTGTTTGGCATCTATAAGTAAATTTGGGGAGAACAGACATCTTACAAAAATAGTCTTTATACTAATAAATATTTTATCATTCTATTTAGGTTTGTTTAAATTTATCTCTCAATGCTTTGTTGTATATAGGTTTGGTACATTACCTTGATCACTTTTCTTTCAAGCACTGCATCTTTATTGCAGGCTAAAAGAATATTCTCTTCATGAAGTTTTATCTTTTTTTTTTTTTTTTTTTTTTTTTTTTTTTTTTTTTTTTTTTTTTTTTTTTTTTTTTTTTTTTTTAGTAAGGAAGCTTTATTGAGGGACTCAAAATTTCATCTTATTACCAAAATCATTCGTATAAACAGTTCATAGTTGCAGGGCAGATGTTTTTTTTTCAGCCACTCTGGTAGAAGTTGTGAATGGAGATGTGGTATGATGCTCAAGCAGCTGATTCTTAAGGATTTAAAACATCTCTCATATGACCTTTCCAGATGTAGCCATTTTATTGTATTTACTGTGCTTTAGAGAGCAGCAAGAATTGTTCCAACCTCTGTACCATAGCAGAGTTTCCCTTTTGCATTGGGTGAGCATTTCAGGTACCTGAGTTAAATATATTGAGCAATACAATTGCTATTTAGACTGAATTATTTGTCCATTATTTAATTGTAAGTTTAATTATTTTTTAGTAGAAAAACTTAAGTCCTTTAAGAAGGATTCCAGGTATTTACATAATCTAGCAGGGGTCCTCAAACTTTTTAAAGTGGGGGCCAGATCACGGTCCCTCAGAGAGCTGGAGGGCCGGACTATATGAACTACTAATTCCTACTGTAACACCTCGGCTGTGCTCACTGCCCAAAAAACCTGGTGGGCCGGATCAGACTCCTCTGCGGGCCGCATGTGGCCCGCGGGCCATAGTTTGAAGATGCCTGAATTCTATTGTGTTAGTTTTGGTAGTGGGATCCAATTATAAAGTTCTCCAGTGACACCAGCACTTGGGAATAGATATTCCAGGGTAGCATCAACCAACTAATGGAAGATGAGAGAAAACACTACTGAAAAGGGGTAGTATGTTTGCTCAAGCAACTACCACATATTTTTCCAGCCTTTTCATCACATAATGTGGGGGAAATTGGAGATTAAAACTGCTAAAAATGTTAAATTTTGCAAGGAGAGTTTCTTGTCATCATATAAATATTGGTAAACTTTGGAGGCAGCCTTGGTCATTTTGGTCATTTAACTTGTGACTCTTCAGCTTTATGAAGAAATAAAATCTTCCAAGTTACTGACTGGTCTTTGGCTCTTTGAATTGCCCTGCAATGGTAATAAGTACAAATAGATGCTATAAAGCTACCACTAAATGTCATAAATAACACAATATACTGATAACATGCTATTTTTATTTACTTCTTCCACAATATATCATAACGTGTTATGCTATAGCTCAGAAATAGAGTGCAGCAGAAAAAATAAGGCCTTGGCACTGAAGTGAGGAGAAATGAATCTTTCCCAGCAATTATTTTCTTACTCTGCCTAAAATGTACTATTGTGTGGTGAATAGAACACAGATCATTTTGGAGTTCTAAAACTTATTCCAACACTCATTAGCAGAATGAACTTGGACAACTAATATAGTCACTCTTGATTTTTTTAATCTGTAAAATAGAGATAGTAAAACCTACTTTACAGAGTTGTAAATTTATTACTATTGTAAAGTTAGTTTTTTGTCTTACTCACTAGTAAACGGGAGTAAATGTAAGAATATATAATGATTGAAACAGGATGGGGAAGATCCCAACTACTCTTTTTAATTCCAAATTACTCTAAAACAAAATAAACATTGGACCCTCTATTTCATTCTATTTCAGAGAAGCTAAATATTTATTAACTTACTTTTCTATTCTATCATCTCATTCTCTCCCCCAAGTATTAGTACCTTAAATGCAATTCTTTAATAATTAGAATGAAGGAAAAACATGATAAAATGGATCCAAGCCACATTGACCCACTATGGTTGACTTTTACTAATCTTTTTTCTCTTGGTTTTAGGACCAGAAAACTTAGGCAAAAATATGAACTTACACAATCAACAAATTAATACTCCCCCCACCTCAAACTGAAGTATACATCCCGATAAATACTTTATGGAATTACAAAATGAGTTTAATTTAGATATGAAGGCTGAAACCCATGTATTTATACAACCTTTTTGCTGCAAATTTTAAGTCACTGGAGCTGTCCATGTATCTTTGCTCCAGTGGCCAATTTTTCTCAAAATTTACATCTAGAATGTTAAGTGTCATTGGAGATTTTTCATGTAATAAAGACATTTGTGGGAAAACAAAGAAAATTCTGGTGACCTTCAACATAAATATAATAAATAGATGTTCAAGAATAGTGGCATTATATCATTCCTGAACCTTGATTGAAATCAGCATAAGCCAGTTCTCATAGCATTTAGTACCAGTCACTGTGCATGACAATTCACTAAGATGTCTATTCCCTGATTGTGGGGAAGTGTAAATGATCTGGTGACAGGGAGAGAGAAGAAAATGGGTGCTGTGCCTCCAGTTATAACACTTGAATTATCATTATAATTCATCTCAGTGGGAGCTGACTGTTCAGGCATACACACAAGGTATTCCATCAGAGGATTTCTATGTCTTATTCTATATCTAATCTGTTGTCCTCCTCATTAAGGTGCTCAGCACTTAATTAAAAATATATGAGATACAGTAGTGGAAAAGGTAAAGATTGTGGAGTAAGAACTAACTAATTATAAATCTCTAGTCCTCCATGGATTTCTTTACCCTGACATCAGAGTTAGAGTTTGGGTCAGGGTGAGGATCAGATAATTAACCTTCTAGTTTCAGTTTTCTCATTTGTAAATTGTGAATAACATTTTTCCAACAAAAATACGGTGGGTAATAATGAAGTGCCTAACACAGATCATCCTCAGAAAGTTGAAGCTATTCTATTTAGTGTTACTTTGTACTAAATATACTAAGGGTAGAACTTAGCAAGAGTGAGTGTGCATAATGTGATGCAACTAATATTTTTGTCTCCAATTTACATACCTGGCTGGCAGGAAATTATATTTATGATGGGTCTTTCTGTCATGCTTTAAAAGGTTTCCATTATGGTCATGAAACTGTTAGAGGGTTGAAAGAGTATTCAACAAATTCGGAGTTGGAAAGAAACTTCTTCCCAATAACTTGAGGGCGGACTGAGTGGAGTGGAAAAACATGGGTTTAGTATGGAAGCACAGTGCACCAAGAAGATGAGGTAGAGAGTATTTCCTGGAAGCCACATTTTTTGCTGTCCCACCTCCATATCCTGCAAAGATCATATGATGAAAGGATATCAAACAAAGTAATGTGTGTGATGTGCATGCATGTGTGTGTGTGTGTGTGTGTGTGTGTGTGTGTGTGTGTGATAGAGAATATATGTGTACATATTTGAAACAACAGTCACAACAGCATCTTTAGCCATTAGCTGATTGGGTGATTAGTTCTGATTGGAAATACTCTTTGACCATTTGCTGCCAAATGAAGCTCTATTATATAACCTTGGAGTTAAATTCCCAGGGAATGCCCAACATATTACTTTGGAACTTCAGGAAGAAGGCATCTAGGATACATTATGCATTTAGAAACAAGAAATTGCTAGTGCAGCTATAAAATATTTCATGAGAGTAAAATGCAATTTTAAGCTTTCTCTTTGTTTTTAAAGTAGAGAGCATGACTGTACATATTCTGAGCTATAAATCATATTTAATTTAAACATAGCTGACTTTTTAATCCCTTCCATTTCTCAATGTCTTTTTGTAATGTGAAGAAATGCAAGCACCAGTGCATGGAACTCAGATAACAGCTCAGAGATTTCACACATTTAACCAACCTTCTGGCTTAGAAATTGCACAAAATAGATGTTTTAACATTCATAAGCATCCTATGAATATTTTGATAGTTGTTATGTCATGACCAAACTTGAGAACTCTTTTCTCGCTTTGGGTTTAGGCAATAAACATGCTATAATATGTTTACCAGTGATTATAATTTTAGAAATTATTACAATAAATGAAGTTATATCTTCAAACAATAGAAATATTCACTGCAGTGAAACTATTTTTGGATCTATGGAAATACATTTTATTATAACATGTTCTGAAATTCTTATCCTTTTAGTTTTGGGGCCAATGATGTTAAGGAATATTAGCAGGTGTTCAAGGTCATGGCGTACCCATCTCAAAGCCACCCTCCTCCTCTCTTTATGAATTAACTAAAGCACCAATAAAAACTCTAGCTCTTTTATGAAATGCTGAGTTTATGCTGACCAAGTTCAGATAATAGTCTTAAAGCCTTACCTGTAGCTCTTTGAAGTCAACACCTTAGAAAACCGAATTGCCTATGAGATATAGTCTTATCTTTATATGTGTTGAATTGATACCTACCTTTGCATTTCTGATTTTTAATAGAAAACACTAGGGTGGATAATCAATCAACAAAAGAAAAAAAACTAAGCTAATTTTTGGTATTTTTCATACATCTGTGCTAGATTTGTAGCATACCCCTAAGACTAAACTTCATATAAGTCATCTGAGTTACTCAAGATTAAGGAGTCAGGATGTTCAGTGATGAATTTGGTCTCAATCCAAACCTCCATTAGTGATAGAAAGCAGTAGAAAGGTTAAAAGAATGTATGGATTAGACCTCACTCGTTTTATTCTTTTAGCCTTTCTCTTGAGAACTCATTAAAGTTGAAAAATGAAGGCAGCCAGCTTCTTCTCTGGCCACAAAACTATACACTATTGTAACCTTCCTATAAGAGGAGGGAACACAGAGACAAGCGACTAACCCACCCACCCCCATGAACAGAAGGACTTAGCTTAGACCGAGGAGGGTTGTGCAGGCCCAGAGGGACTGTGATCCCTTACTTTCCGAGGGTCATCTACTTCAGTGTCACAGCGTACACCAGGCCAGATGTCTTTATGAAAACACTCATGAGTGGCTTCTATTCCCTGTTCCCCAATTTAGCCCATACTACTCCATACTACTGTGGCTGATGGAGGTTAACAATGTTTCCTGGGAAGAGCCATGGTTTTATGAGATTAAATATATGTTTCTTGTTTAACCTCTGAGCAGAAGGAGATTCTTTCCATCATCATTATCCTAGGGCCCAAAGGACACAAAATTCTCAGGTTAAAAATTCAGAGCAAGAGCAGTATGCAAACATTTTATAGCTGATAAGAAAACAATTGCCAATTGCAGAAAATTATGTTATATAATTATGTTTTTGTTTGTTAGTAGCGTTCTCCATGAGACTCTAAGTCTTTGGAGGCTCTCTGGTTTACTATTGTATCTTTTGTACATAAAACAAGGCAGTTATGCTGCCCTAGCTGGTTTGGCATGCTGGGTAGTGCATCGGCCCAAGGACTCAAGAGACCTGGGTTTGATTCCGGTCAAGTGCACATACTTCAGTTGCATGCTCATCATGCAGACATAAGTGTTTACTTCCTTGCAGTGGAAAGAATTGGACATCGAAAGAAAATTGAAATTTTTGCAAAAATTGGATTCTGGAGTGAGAAAGAATTAATGAAAAAGTGAACTGCTTGAAGATAAAAATTGAGATTGTTGTGCAATGTCAAATGTCCACTTACGCTTGTAAAATCATGATGGTATACTGGAACCAATACGCCCTGTCTTTTCCCCCCAGAATCTTTGATTCGATGGAAAAGGCATGAAGAAAATGAAGTATGGCTAAATCAGGGTTTGTTTACCTTTGGTATGGTGTTTTACTTATAACGTTTTTCTCAACGTGTCTTACCTGTAAGATATTCTAAACATAATGGCTCCCAAACTTTCCTAAATCAAATGGAATTTATGTACATTGTTTTTGAAGAGAAGACCATTCAACATTGACATTTATGCTATTGATAAGAAACCTGTGTTGATTTTGTATGTCATCTATTGCTTTTACACCACAGTGCAATAGCCACCATATAATTAAGGTACCTTTAGAAAATTTTTTTTAATGCAAGTACAGCAAAGGAGAGTGAATTTTGCCTGGGATTGCTCTCTTAGGTAAACAGTAGCCAGTCCAATTCTTTAAATTCAGGATCTTAGCAACTTTGCATGTCCCACCTTATGTGAAAAAAAAGACAACACTTTCTTCTGCCTGGTTTTGAATTAGTCTATCCATATCTATTATTTTTATTTTTTGGGAAAATAAGGGCACTGAAATTTGTCTCCCATCTAGAAAAAGAGAGAATTTAAAGGACTAAATAATCTGAGAATGCTCATATTGAGCATTGAAATGTTTTTAAATCATATATTTGAATTTGGGTTCCTTTGCCTTTTTTTTTTTTTTTCCAATTCAAAAGAACAAATGATAAAATGATGCTGCCATACTTTGAAACTATAAATTTAAGGCAGTAAAACATTGTCATTTGCTGTCGACCTGCCACACTATTCAGTATTCTCTCTTTACCTTCTGTGCAAGCTGGCTGCTGGCAGTATATGGCATCTCCTTCCAGGCAGATTCCAAGCTGCAGCAACTACTGAAGTGCTCTATCTGAAAGGATGGTCTCTCTGGGTCATACAACCTTAGACTGATAGAGTAACTAACTCTTTATGCACAAAAAACTCATCTGCATGCTCTACAACCAAATATAAATAGAATCAACATAAGGATTTGCCACCTACTTCAATAATGAATGCACCACTAGAACATAAATCATCTCCCTGTGCATAATTTTTTAAAGACATAGCTCTAGCTTGTCATGAAGGGCTCAAAATTTTTTCTTTGAACCGTTTGTGTATAATTCATGGCTCTACATTCCTCTTCCTCAGTTTGGACTCAACATAAAAATTTGTATCTCAGCTCTAGGAATGAATTGGCATGTTAGCCTTGCCTTGAGACATCTGCTCAAGTCTAGGGGCACATGCCAATGTGGGTCCGTGCTAGTGTTTATCCAAAAAGCACGCATTGAATAGATGCTAATGCTGGCGTGATATCAGAATCATATATAAATTTTAACATTGTTTAGAGGTAGAGGTCTTACACTCCATCTAAGGCAGCCTATGATTTAATACCAATGCGTTAGAGGCATTTAATACCAATGTGTTAGGTGCTAGGGAATAGAAAAAAAAAATTAAGTGAAGGATTCTGAGAGGGCCTCTTGGAGGAGATAATGCTGAAAATAAATCTTCAGTATTTGGTAGAAATAAAAATCAATATACTGAATAAAATACAGAAAAAACAGAATTTTGGTTTCCAGGTCAAATTACATTTTCAAGTAGTTGAAAATGTCCATTACTAAAAAGTTTAGAACACATAAGTGGCCATTAGATTTTCATAACAAAAATGGCTTCAAAGCTAGGAGTGTGTTCCACATAGTTAAATGCAGTAATATATCTAGACTTGGATCTTCAGTTCATTTCCCAGTTACTCTTTAATTAACTAGTTTCAAATATTGTGTTTTGAATGCCAAAATAAAAGAAGGTATTTTATTTTTATAGATGGTCCCAGTAAAACAGAGCACTAGTTGGCCTTGTCTCAAGACAAACTTGGCCTTACTTCAAGCTCTTATTACTTACAACTTATGAGCCGGAAGGCATGTAATTTAGAGCCTCTGGTTCCAGCTTACTACGAACTTGTGACAAAGGGGAGTCATGTGACTGAGAATACTGTAAAAGCCTACAGAGATGCCAGGGTAGAAAAAGGGGCAATGGAGATGCCAAGGATGTGAAAGGTCTGGAGGGTGGAGAAATTTCTTGGCAGAAATGTCAAGAGAGATGATATAACTAAATGAGAAATGATTGTGGCAAAATAGGTGGAATTTTCTATAGTTTACTATGTGACATATATTTAATTCTCTTCTGTCTCCTTTATTAATTATCCAGTAAATGATTGATTTATTTCTAATTTCTAATAAAATTGATTTTCTTTGGGAAATGAAGAAGAGGCAGACCCTGCTTCCAGGTTGGAAAAGCGTTGATAATAGACACTGCCTTCTGTGCGGGAATCATCTTTAAGATACAATCATGCTGTTGATAGTAAAAATTACTTCCAGGTGCTCAATGGAGAGTTGCTATTCTGTTTCTAGAAATAGTGGTATCAGTCACAGAAACACAAAAAACCTCAAAGATGAACAGAAGTTGTGTTTCAATGAAATTTTAGGGGGGAAAAGTTTGAGTTTTTTCTTCTAAAGTCTTCCATAATTAGTACTTCCTTGACTATAACATAATGCAATTCATCACTTTCTTCAAAACAATTATTGTCTTCTTTAGATTACATAACTAAACCTGTGGGTCCAGTTTAGGATATATTTCTTCTTTGTCTTTAAGACCTGGGTAAGTAGGATGGAGCATGAACAGTTTTCAGGATTTAAGTTCCATAAATTAGGTGCTCTAAAGATGCCCTCTAACCAGAAGTCTGTTTGATTTGCTGCTTTTTATTTATTTCCCATGCAGCTGCTCAGAAAACAATGAATATGCATGTGGAGCAGCCAGTGTTGAATAATTTATTTGGCTTTCAGTGATGAAAATAGGTGTTGGCTGAAGGATCCTAGGCTGGGTTGGGATGTGTGTGGGGTGTGGCAATGGCCATCCATCCTTCTGTGCGGGCTGCAGGAGTCATCGTTTAGGACTGTGCCTGTGTGAGGCCCTGGCTTTCCGGTGCTTCCTTCATTGAGGCGGCTCAGACACTAGAGGAACTAAGAGCTCATGAGTTCTGGGTGAATTCGCCTTTCGCAGGTATTCTGAGCAGGGGCTCTCCACGCTCACCAAGGGCCCTGTGCATCAAATCAGGCAGACATTCTGTCACCATCAGGTACCTGGAAAAAGGCGAACAGCTCCTAGCGAGGAGAAAAAGCCTGAGGAAGCCAGTTCTCAAAACTGAAGAAAAAGAAGGGGAGGGAGGAGAAAAAAATCTTTGATGTATATCTAGGCATTGTTTATGCATACATTTACAAATGTATTGTAAATAGTTA
The DNA here is from genome assembly GCF_014108245.1 of Pipistrellus kuhlii. Taxonomy (NCBI): domain Eukaryota; kingdom Metazoa; phylum Chordata; class Mammalia; order Chiroptera; family Vespertilionidae; genus Pipistrellus; species Pipistrellus kuhlii. Next base: position 9,592,589 of record NW_023425540.1, on the reverse strand, counting down.
TAACTTTATTTTTATTGTTGACACTGTTACAGATGTCCCTATTCCCCCTTTGCCCACCTCCACCCAGCCCCACCCCCTGTACATGCCTTTACTCCCTGCATCCATTGGTTATGCTCATATGCATACATACAAGTCCTTTGGTTGATCTCCTACCCCCTCATAAGTTGGACAGTCTGTTTGATGCTTTTATCACTCTGGTTCTATTTGTGTTCATCAGTTCATGTTGTTCATTATATTCCACAACTGAGTGAGATCATGTGTTATTTATCTTTATCTGTCTGGCTTATTTCATTAAGTATAATGCTCTCCAGTTCCATCCATGCTATAGCAAAGGGTAAGAATTCCTTCTTCTTCTTCTTCTTCTTCTTCTTTTTTTTTTTTTTTTTTTTTTTTTTTTTTTTTTTTTTTTTTACAGCAGTGTAGTATTCCATTGTGTAGATGTACCACAGTTTTCTAATCTACTTATCTGATGATGGGCACTTAGGCTATTTCTAAATCTTAGCTATTGTAAATTGTGTTGCTATGAGCATAGGGGTGCATATCTCCTTTCTGATTGGTGTTTCTGTTTTCATGGGATTTATTCCTAGAATTAGGGTTCTGGGTCAAATTGAAGTTCCATTTTTAATTTTTCAAAGAAACTCCTTACTGTTTTCCACAGTGGCTGCACCAGTCTGCATTCCCACCAGCAGTGCAGGAGGGTTCCTTTTTCTCAGCATCTTCTCCAGCACTTGTGGTTGGTTGATTTGTTGATGATAGCCACTCTGATAAATGTGAGATAGTATCTCATCGTTGTTTTGATTTGCATCTCTGGGATGATTTGTCACTTTGAGCATGTTTTCATATGTCTCTCGGCCTTCTGTATGTCTTCCTTCAAAAAGTGTCTATTTAGGTCCTTTGCCATTTTTTTATTGGATTGTTTTTCTTCCTTTTGTTAAGTTGAATGAGTTCCCTAGAATTTTTGGAAATTAAACCCTTATCAAAGATAACGTTGGCACATATGTTCTCCTATTTGGTGGCCTTTCTTGCTCTCATATTGATGATTTCTTTCCTGTGCAGTAGCTTTTTATTTTGATGTAGTCCCATTTGTTCATAGTTTCCGTTGCCCTAAGAGTTGTGTCAGTAAATATATTGCTATGACAAATGTCTGCTATTTAAGATGGACTAATCTAACAGGCAAATTAGGATGGTTGGGAGAGAGCGGTGACACAGTGTAGAGGGCACAGTTGCTCTGTGACTGAGGAAATCACTGGACTCCTTGCTTCTGTGTCACTTGACTGGTGTAGTCTTTCACCTTTGGGGCTGGGAGGGATTTGATTTACCAAATATCACTAAACTCATCCCTTAACCTTGGAACGATGGCGCCTTTTACTTCTACTTCTAGAAAGTTGACATCTGTGTGTGTATGGCATCTAGTTCTATGCATTTGGGAACAATGTCTCTTCATTGATGTTCCATAGGTCAATGGCTGTCTGTGTAACCGCATGTTTTCAGGAACTAGGACCTGATTTTTTTTCCAGGTGGTGGGGTGTGTGAGTTCTTGCTCAGGTCTTGCTCAGGTCTTCATGTCTTTTGAGAGCTGGCAAAGAGAACCAGTGATCTATTCCAAATTGAAGGGCAGCTGAGAGCCAATAAAACCTATTCTTCACATGGTGGGGAAGCCTGGATTTTTCACCCACATCACAGCTGGCCTCTCGAGTTGTCTCTTCAGTGTCATCTAGAAGGCATTCTTTGCCTGAGATAATTTGGAAGCAGCTGCACCCCTAGGATACTGGGATGCTGGGATGCTAGGATGCTGGAATGCAGCCAATCTACCAGCACAGAAGTTAGCTTTCAGAAAGCCCATATGGCTATTGGATGTAGAGCTGATTGAAAGAGGGTGATTCTGAGCAGCTTGGGTAGTAAAACATCCTTATGGACATAATAAGTTCTTGCTCAGGATGCTGGAAGCAGAATTTTTCAAGCAGTGAAAAGCTGCACAAACAACTTGATTTTGTTTGCTTATTATATTTTGTTTTTCATTTTATACAAATAAAACTATTTAAAATCAGAGAATACCCATTAGCAAAAGCATCTGGCAGACCATAATCTAAATTCAAAGACTCTGAATTTAAGAACAGGAGAGCTCTATTGACAAGCCAGAGCATTCCACCATCTTGTTCCCTTATTGGGCAGTATTCATTGTATTGAATTCATAGCATTTAATTCATGGTTTTTAAGGTTGGGTTATATGTAAGAATATGAGTTCTGCACATCCATCTGCATGATTATAAAGCAAATGTCTGTCACGATACAGAGTTTATCTGAGTCCTGTTTCTTTAAAACTATTAATAATACCATTAGGAAAGGCTTAGATTCCAATTGTGAGGTAGAAAAAGTCAAATAAAACTGGAGGTTAGAGGAAGGGCTGATCCTTACTGGTATGAACAGACATGAAGTTGGCCATGAAACAGTCTACCCATATGTACAGAACAACTGTCAGTATTACAAGTCAAAGAAACAACTGTTTGAAAAAAAAGCCTATTCCATTGCAAAAGATTCACACTCCAGCTACCTGTATTAGTTGATTAGATCTTTTGTTTTCAAGAGTCAACTGACAACTAAGAATCACAAGACATTTGAAAATGAACAGCATAGGAGAGAAAAGTGTTGATGAACAAATGGAAAAATTAATATTAAAGGGAACAGAAATCACGGACAAACAATAATTTTTATATCCCATTGGCTTGAATAAAGAGTAAAGCTATTAGGTAAGAACAGGCTGCTTTAAAAGAGAATTATGAGGATACAAGAAAAAGTTGTTTCAAAAACTACTTATTTAAAAAATAGTGTTACTAAAAGGCTTAGAGGAGGGCATTTAAAATACAGACAAAAGCAAATGGAGATTTAAAAACAGTGGAAAATGCAAAATATGTAGATAATCAAGCCAGGAATCCCAACACTTATCTAATAATAGATTCAAAGGAAAGAGAAAGTACAGAAATTCTGAGGAGAAAAACAGTAAAGAAAGCATTTTGCTGAAATATTACCAGGAATAAAGTTGAGGGCTGTAAAAGTATTATATCAGTGCATTTTCTTTTCAAAACAAAAATGAAGCAAAAAATATTGCAGAATAATACATACAGTGTTACCATTGCCAAAATTTCTATAATATGCAATATTATAGTATCAATATTACAGTAGTATAACAAATATTACATTCTTATAAAAATGTAGTATATATTTTTTATGGGCTACAAAGATATTGAGCCAAATCATAAAAATCTGCAAGAGAGCCAAAACTGGTTTGGCTCAGTGGATAGAGCGTCGGCCTGCAGACTGAAAGGTCCCAGGTTCGATTCTGGTCAAGGGCATGTACCTTGGTTGCAGGCACATCCCCAGTAGGGGGTGTGAAGGAGGCAGCTGATCGATGTTTCTCTCTCATCAATGTCTCTAACTCTTTCTCCCTCTCCCTTCCTCTCTGTAAAAAAAATCAATAAGATATATATTTTTTAAAAATCTGCAAGAGAATGATAAGCAGCAAATACATTGTGGTGGTGAACTTTGGGGAGGGAGGAGTAGCAGGTGTGTTTGAGGAGGAATATATACTGGGCCCTAAAGTTTATCTGCAGTTTTAAACTCTATAAACAAAAGATAAGCAAATATGTTTTCATTTAAAAATTTGATAGGGCTGAGTGATGGGTCCAAGGATATTTGCTATAGTTTTCCATATTTTTACAAAATGTAATAGAATTTATAATTTTTAAAATTAAATTCCAACTATGTAGATATAGCCATGAACTTCCTTAGGAAATACCTTTCAGAAACATACCTGGCCAGTGTGGCTCTCTGGTTGGGCCTCCATCTGTGAACCAGGAGGTCACAGTTTGATTTCCTGTCAGGGCACATGCCTGGGTTACAGGCTCAATCTCCAGTGTGGAGTGTGCAGGATGCAATCAATCATTCTCTCCCATCATTGATATTTCTATATCTCTCCCCCTCTTCTTTCTTCAGTCTGAAATTAATAAAAACATTTTAAAAACCTCCCTTTATAAGTAATGTTTCTTCTCCTTTTCTTCGTATTGACTGTTGATGTGATAAATTTGAACCTAGGGAGATCATCTTAGGGGAAAATGTTGAGAACAAAATGGAACTGAGGAGACAGGTGTAGTCACATTTATGAGAGGCAACAAACACTGTGAAGCCCTATGAGAAGCCCAGCACATGTACTAGGCTCTATATGAAATTTTACCCACTTTCCCAGAGAAGACAAAGTCAATGTGTGTGTGTGTGTGTGTGTGTGTGTGTGTGTGTGTGTGTGTGTTGATGAAGGTTATTGACTCAAGAATAAACTGCTTAATGCATTGGGAATAAAGAGACCATCATGACTTGCTCCAAACAATTCACCCAGAATCTTAAGGATTTTCAGAATTGCATTTAGTTTGTGCATGTAATAATGGGAAATTTCAACCATTTGCCTGCTGAAGCCATTAGGAAAAGCTCTAGTTTTTTTCATGTACATTTGGGATACTTTTCAGATTAAACATCCATTGCACATCTTTATTTGTTTTCAAGTCACCAGTGGAAAATGAACGTGGAAGAGATGAGGATACATCTGAAGTGAGTGGTTGAATATGCTTCTGCCCCATTCTCAGGAAGCTGTTCTCAGAACACGCTGAGCAATTCTTGATACATCTGAATGATAGATACACACAGATAGAGGATAGACATGTTCTCACATTCGTGTTCTATATAGTCATGTAGAATATAGACATGGATATAGATATATAGAAATGTATGAAGATAGAATTAGAGAGGGAAAAACACCTGAATAATGCTCTCAATATCTAAAAAGGCATGCAATTACATTATTATAGAGGAAAAAAGCAATGTCATGATTAGTCAGAAATGTACACAACCTGGAAGGTAGAGAATATTCCTGAATGTCTCCCTTAGGGTCACTATTCAGTACACACAGAGCTAATCTGCATGAGCTGAACCTCCTTTCTTGGTTGACCCCCACCCCTCCTCTTCTCAACCAGTCTCTCCTGCTCAGTCTTTCCCAGAGCTCTGTCCTCCTATTGATCTCTTTGGGAGGTGGCCTCAGAATCTCATAAACCATGCAGAGCCTGTGATTCCAAGAAAAGCTGCAGTTTCAAGGAGGTGAATATAAATTTAGCGTCATTTTGAAAGAAGCCTCTACCATGTTGATGGGATATCTGAAGGGGCACAGATGCCTCTAGGGTGAATGGCGGGATGGACTGGAGTGCAGGAACAGAATTTTAACAAATCCATTTATAATCAGTGTTTATTAATTCTTTGAAATATATATTTTGTGATGGTCTGTGTAACATCTACACCTAGTAATTTATAAAATACAATTAATTATAAATGCACACGTATTGTAGGCTCAATTTGCTTAAGTGAGAGAGGTTTATTATCAAAGGCTATGCTGGGAAAAAAATCGACTATCGATATGTTCAATAAAAGATGCTAATTTTGCTGGTGTTTTGTTCAATAACACTAGCATCAGAAAATACTGCATTTTTATACCATCTTATAGATTTGCTTTCCCCACTAGGAATAAAGGCAAGGCAAGAAGAGGCAAAATAAACAATATTCCATCATGTTCCATGAGGGAAATTGCGAGAAGCCACTACTTTCCCAATACTGTTACAAGAGTGCACCAAGGAGAGGCAGAAGGTTGATGGACCTTGAACGTTAGCAGGCTGATGCTAGGCACCAATTGTTTCGTGTTGAAATAGTGGTGGCTTGAAGCAATTTCCTGACTTAATAGCCTCAAACTAAATGTTTACAGGACCTTACTGATCTTTACTGATCTTTATTGACCTTAGAGATGGTCTGTCTGCTACCTGTTTGCCGTGCTTTACGGAGAGTAAGATGTGTATCTAAAACTGAATAAAAAGCTGATAAGGCCTGGTTTCAGTGTGCCTCTCCAAGAGAGAGGCCTCTAGCTGCCCACCTCCATGCCTTCTAAATTCATATTTCTTGTCTAGTGTTTTCATTTGAGCATTGGCCCCTTCTTCAGATCCTAACCCTCCACCGCAAAAGGTTGTGGCAAGAAATTATATCGAAACGGTAAAACAAATGTAAAGATAGTAAAGAGTTATGATTTTCAAAGCACATCAGCTCTCCTGGGAGGAAGTAAAGTGTGCAGAAGGGATGCTGGGTCATCAGGTTGCCCTCAATTCGCTGCTTCCAATTAGTCTCTCTGCTTCCCCCAGCATCCTCCAGTCTCTGCAACATGTCAGCTGTGGGAAGCTATCCCTCCTCCTAGAAAAGCAGAGCCTGTCAGAGTAAGGCTCCCATTTCTACAATCTCACTCCATACAAAATCTAGAATCCTTGCCATGTGCACAGAGCCCTGTGGCCTGGCCTGGGTGCCTCTCTGATCCCACTCCTCACTGCTCCTTCCCTTTGTCACCATCTCAGCGTCTCAGCGACCTGCGCCTCCTGCTCTCTCTGTGTGCAGTATTCTCTGTGTACTCTCACATGGTTCCCTTTCTCTCCTTCCAGATGGAACCACCTGTTTGAATGACCACCCACTTAATAACTTATTGTGCTCTAGTAATTCTCTTACTACATCCTCTTAGACACCTAGTATACTACACACATGTTGAGTTCAAAACCAAAGGAACAGGGTAATTGTTTCAGCTTCATCCCATGCACAAAAAGGCCACCAGTTTGATTCCCAGTCAGAGCATATGCCCAGGTTGTGGACTCAATTCCCAGTAGCAGGCTGTGCAGGAGGCAGCCTACAGATTATCCCCCCCTCTCTTCCTCTCCCTTCCTCTCTCTCAAATCAATTTTAAAACAAACTGAACAGAGGAAATTTACTCCTGACTTCAAACTTCTCATCTAACTATAGAAAGAGTTAAACAAATAGATTTCTAGAAAGCTGTAAATACCCAGGTTCCAAGTATAATGAAAGTACACTCGTCAGGTTTAGTTGGTGTAGTGGCATAAATGTATCTTACTCAACAATCACATTTTTGGGAAGCTTCTCAGTAGCTTATTGTTCTTCCCCTAACATTTGGCAGTACTGCTATTGTCTTTGAGATGAGCAGCACTTTCAAAACAGGTGTGTTTTCTTTCTTCTTTAAAAAAAGAAAATTATATATATATATATATATATATATATATATATAATTGATTTTTTACAGAGAGGAAGAGAGAAGGATAGAGAGTTAGAAACATTGATGAGAGAGAATCATTGATCAGTTGCCTCCTGCACACTACCCACTGGGGATGTGCCCACAACCAATGTAAATGCCCTTGACCGGAATTGAACCCAGGACCTTTAAGTCCGCAGGCCGATACTCTACCTCTGAGCCAAACCGGTTTCAGCACAGGTGTCTTTTCTGATTGAACAGAGGGGAGTTAATGAGAAGATGAAAGCTACAGGTCTTCTCCCAACATTTGCAGAACCCAAGGCAAGAGCTCACAAACATATTCCTAAATAATATGTACAAGTTGCAAATCAAGCTATTCTTTTTATTTTAAAAGATTAATATATAATTTTATTGATTTCATAGAGGAAGGGAGAGGGAGAGAGAGAGAAATATCAGTGATGAGAGAGAATCATTGATTGGCTGCCTCCTGCATGTCCCCCACTGAAGAATGAGCCAACAACCTGGGCATGTGCCCTGACTGGGAATCAAACTGTGACTTCCTGGTTCATAGACCAATGCTCAACTGCTGAGCCACATTGGCCAGGCTCAAGCTGTTCTTTATGGCCCAGAGTGGTTACTTCTTCACCATCATTATAACTGTTCCTTGGGTAGAGGCCTTTGGTAACTGGAAGGGGCAGTGACTCCCCAGCCACAGAAACTTAAATGGTATTGGGGACCTGGTGTGACAGGGCAGGACCTTGGTGGTAAGGGGATTGCCTGAACCTGTGATGGAGACTGACCCAAACGCTCCTAAAGAGCTAGAAAGAGCAGCTTAGCACTTTTCTGACTCGGAATTTCTAGGCAGACCTAAGAGCTATGCAAGATTTGAGTCATGAAAATTAAACAAAAGCAGTTACTTGTGCCCTGTTTACCCAGGCAAAGCTATAATTTTCTCATCTTACCATGGCGCGTGTGCACCCGCACACACACTCGCTTGCTCTCCCTCTAGGCTGAGTGGCTCAGTTTCAGCCTACGCGTCCATCTCTTGTGGTTTTTATCGCAAACATTCTGAAACTCTTCTTAGGTGCCCGGAAAAGAAACAGAGCTCTTTAGTGTGTCAATATTTATAATATATCAAAAAGGTTCTTGCCATAAACAATCTAAGTTTAACCATAAATAGATAATAGTTTCTTAGTTGGTAAAATATATTATTAAACCACAGAACAGTTGTTATTAATTGTATTCTCATTTAGGATAATTAGACTTTAAGAGCACAGACTGGACCATTGTATGTAGCCAAGACTGAGAGGATGTGGGTGGGACTGGGAAAGACAATCACCTTGAAACCTAAAGACAGGTGTAATAATGATAATAATAATCATACTTTAAAAACTCTAAACTTATTTCTCAGCATTAGATATATTACATTTTCATTTAAAGGTGGCATATTAACACCTATGCTCACTTTGGATTTATTTGAAATTTATCAAAAAGTTGAATCTAAACAATAAAAAATGTCTACATATTTATTGAGTTCCCATTTAGGATAAGGCAAGTGCTGTTTGCTATGGGGAGATTCAAGGATGGGGAAAGCAGTTTTTTGCTCTAAGAATAATATACTAAGACAAATAAATAAATTAGTATAGTATGACCCCAAAAATGATTAATGAGTATATAAAATCTTCAAAATCTTTTATATATGAATTGTCATAAGCACCCCGAAGAAAATGCAGCCATCACAGATTATTGATCATATCAAAGATAAAGTGATGACTTAACTGCTCTGCCAAGTTAGTGGAATTAGAACTGGACTGACATTGGAACTGTAGGTGGTTGGATTCCAAATTGAGTGCTTTTCAGTCACATGAGGCTTTCTCTTTCCCGTGATACTCTGTGCATTTTATAGGACAAATATTTGTGCTCTGGCTGAATCTCTACCTTCAGCTGATGACAACTGATGTTGGAGAAATCAAATTTATTGCAATAGAGGTCTAAGCAAGGTAATATCAAGTAATATTCTCATAAATCATTATGGATCCCATAAATGAGGCAGAGATTAGATTAGCCAAGATGTTTTCTAAATGGGAGTTGACTAGCCTTAGGACATTTCTGGGCAGGAGTTGAGGATGGGTGAGGGTTCATTTGCTGTCCTTTGTCTATATTTTCTAAAGCAATTAATATAAGGGTGTGTGCTTCCTAAGTGCTAGATTCAGATAAACTGTTATTATTTATTTATTTATTTATTTATTTATTTATTTATTTTTGGCTCTTTTTTAGTTTAGTGGGGAGGCAAGTAAACTTTGGGCTCTAAGAGAAATCGCCATGCCAAGCTGGCGATGGGGACAGCATCTCTCCTGGAGCCAGGCTGCTGCTCAGGGAGGTTGCTGTGAGACTCATTGCAGTGGTTGGCTTCATAGCTTCTAATTCATTGTAAGCTGACTGTCCAAAGGGAAAAAAACAAAAGGAGAAAGAGTAGGAATAGTTGACGTTCTGTGAAATAACTGCCCGATTCTGTCTGTCATCACCCTCCCAGCTCTTATGTGAGCATCTTATCTGGCCCTGAGCTGACACACAAACCAATGCATCTCTCTTTTTTCCCCTTTCTGTTCAGTCCCTCCACCCCCAGCCCAGCAGCTCTCCGACCCTCCTCTCTGATAGCTATCAGCATGCCTCTTTCACTTCAACATCCTCTGATAGCTATCACCACGCTTCTTTCACTTCAACATCCTCTAGCCCTATAATAATGGCCTCACAAAACTGTCAATAAATGCATGATTAATAATATTTAGTAGATCATATCCAAAGAGTCCAACTGACAATTTCACAAAATTATCTAAACATTAAAAAAAATAATAGAGTAGTGTGGTTCTGTTACATAATCCAAATACATATGAACACTAAAACAAACGCTGAGAAGCATCCCATTGAAAATTGAAAAGTAGAACTGACATTATAAGCACGGTTTGCAATTTGTAGACTACAAAGATCTGAAGATTATTGGAACAGACAAAACAATTCAGTTTTTGTTCTGATAAAAAGGCCTCAAAACTTAGAATCAAAACACTTTCTGGTGGCCGCAGTGCTCTTTGTAAGCTGTACTTTTATTTGCTTGTTTTGAAACCACTCACTTCATGTGACATGTAGGAGTTGATTTCTGGGCCATTATATTCTAGCTGCTTACAAAATGTAAAACGATAAAATGTCTGTGAGGTTTTGTATAAATGGCTTCTTATGTCATACTTGTAGGACTGAGGGCTGTTTGATTTCATAATTACATGCATATTCAGCTTATCCTGGGCCTGTGCAATTTAAACCTTTACCCTGAGTTCACAATGGAGGAGTGTTTTTCTCTCCCAGAGGACAATTTAACAGTCGCCTATGTCTTCTTAACTTAATCGGTGTTAAGTAAATAAACATCGATTTCACTTAAACAAAGGACTTATTAGAGGCATGTGTTAAAACAATCCACTTGTTGTTGTTTTTTATTAGAAAGCATCTATTTAAACTATTTTCACCGCAAGTCAAATTTAGGAGTATTGGCATTTCTTTGAGTTTACAAAGGTAGAATTCAGTTAAACAATACTTCTTCCTCACCCTTTTTTAATTTGGGGGACTTTCTCTTTACCACCTTTGGTAGAACACAACAAGATGTTTGGAACATGGAAAATATTCATACCTTAGAGGCCCGGTGCACAAATTCATGCACAGGTGGGGTCCCTAGGCCTGGCTGGCGATCAGGGCCAATCAGGTTTCCCACCTCCCTGCTCCTTCTTCCCTCACCACCTACATCTGCCACCACCCACCCTGGTTTCCCGTTACAGCCAGGGGCCTGGGCTCGATTGGTAATCAGGGCCTGCTGGCTGGGAGAAGAACCAGGAGGTTGGCCGGCTGACCCCCTGATCAGCCCCGATCAGGTGGGGGGACAATAAGGGGCATGCTGGCCAGGGGGAGGGGCCATGGTATGTTTTGGGAGGTTGATTAGGGCCCTGATTGGGCCCATTGGCCACTGCAGTATGTTCTGATCTTCTGGTTGTTCCAGTTGTTCTGGTTGTCTGGCTGTTCTGTCATTCCAGTTCTTCACTGAATTAATCACTAAATGAATCCTAACAGGGAAGATTATCTGCCCACAGCTTTTTCTTTGAAGATGAAATGTAATGATAGTTGAGTTGGTAATTTGATGTCACTTTATTCTTCATTATTGCATGACTTTATTCTGTCATGCATAAGACCAGCACTACAAAGAGGCTTCCTAAGACTACTGCAATGGTTGCAACTAAATGTCCATATGCAAATTAGATGGCTGTGGGTCTTCATCCAGGTTCCATCCAGTACAGCCTAGCCTCATGTCACATGAGCTATGCAGTCATTGTTGGATCAAGGAATCTTGGAAGAGAATCAAATTCTCCAAGAGAATAGCTAGGTGTAAGGGTGCATGCCAGGAACCAGATACAGGTGGTACTAATTTCCTAACACTCATTTTCAAGATCCCAGGGCAAATTGAGGAGTAAAATAATCACAGGACAACATAATTTATTAGTGAATAGGCCATTTGCAAAATTAAATATTGAATTCAAATATCCCTTTTCCCTAGTGTTTGTATGGTTGGTGTTCTGTGAAATTTTGGATGCCTGCAACAGTACAATGCAGTGCAGAGCCAACTGTGACAAAGTGATATTGGCACCAGCAAGATTACATGAAACCAACAGCATGATACTTCTAGGTCGTTTCAGCAGCCAAGGATAGGAAAACACACACACACACACACACACACACACACACACACTATCCTATCCAATAAAAGAGTAATATACAAATTTACCATCACTCCAACACACAAGATGGCTGTCCCAATGTGATCAAAGATGGCTACCCCCATGTGGACACAAGATGGCCATCACAAGATGAATGGCAGGGGAGGGCAGTTGTGGGTAATCAGGCCAGCAGGGGAGGGAAGTTGTGGGGGGACCAGGCCAGCAGGGGAGGGCAGTTGGGAGGGACCAGGCCTGCACAGGGGAGGGCAGTTGGAGGGGGAACCAGGCCTGCAGGTGAGGGCTGTTGGTGGGGGTCCAGGCCTGCAGGGCAGTTGAGAGTGAGCAATCCAGCAGGGGAGGGCAGTTAGGGGTGGCTGGGCCAGCAGAGGAGGGCAGTTGGGAAGGACCAGGCTTGCATGGGAGGGCAATTGGGGGAGACCCAGGCCTGCAGAGAAAAGCATTTTTTTTGGGGGGGGGGGGGTTTGAGTAGTTAGGGGCAACCAGGCTGGCAGCAGAGTAGTTTGGCATCTATCAGGCTGGCAGAAGAGTTATTAGGAGGTGATCAGGATGGCAGGCAGAAGAAGTTAGGGACAATAAGACAGGCAAGCAAGTGAGCAGTTGGGAGCCAACAGTCTTGGACTGTGAGAAAGTGTCCAACTGCCTGTTTAGGCCCGATCCTGGGCAGTCAGACATCTCTCAAGGGGCCCCAGATTGGAAAGGGCCTCAGCAGGTGAGGCTGAGGGACACACTCCATAACACCCTGGCATAAATTTTGTGCACCGGGTCTCTAGTGTATATATTCACCTATACATATGCCAACATGCATACAAATCCATGTACACATACACATGCAATACATAGACACACTTAAAAAATTGAGGGGCTTGCACAGAAACCTGACTTCTCACCCATTCCCAGAAGTTTTTCTTTTGTCTTTCTCCCTTTCACGTCTGCTGTGACTTTTCTTTCACAATGAAAACCTTGGCTCTCCAAAACATTAACATATTTGCTCAATCCTATAATATGTCTAAAATTGTTTCAGAATCGCTTTATCCATAATCATTAATCAGGTGACTGACTTTAGATTCATTGCTCTTCAGGTACATGCCATAAAGAGCTGATTTTAAAAATAGAGAGGTTGTAAAGAAAAAAAAAAAAAAAATGCAGGAATTTGAAAGGCATAGGTGAGAGAAAGTCAGTCCATCAAATACTGACCTTTCACGAAGTCCTGGTTTGTCTGCCTCCCTGTGGGAGCATTAAGAAGAGAGTGATCTCATAGATTTCCACTAATGTTGTGACCTACACCTTCCGACCCACATTTCTACCAATTATGGAGATTTCCCTATAGTTTTCAGAAGGTGCTCACCTGTTTTCTTATACTAGGTGGACAGCTTGTTCACTTCCTGTGGCCTTGACCTTGGCCTTGACATCCACAGGAGGTAGGCAGACTGTCAATTCTAGATGAGAATAGTGCAAAGCCCCTAGGCAGCTAGAATGGGGACAACTAAGGCAGCTCCTACAGATTTCTATTTTCCATATAATTTTTTCAGCTAGCTTCCCCCCATCCAATTCTAAAATGATAGAATGCATCCCAATGCTAGAGGGCTAATACTTGTAATTAGAGAGGCGTGGTTTTTGCTATTCCCATTCCATCTGCAACAGCTTGAGCACCACTGCATTACTCATCAGGAGTCTTCAGCCCTGGCCAACTGGATACCCAAAGGGCTCAGAGACTAGGGGTGGATGGCTGGGAAGGGAGCCAACACTGCTCTGACCTTGGGTGGTCAACAGCCCAAATGAGATTTCTACTTTGCATCTCACATTAACAAGTTTTTAAAAGATTCCACTTTTATGTATCATTATTTTTAGCTCTGTTTACTTTTATTACATTTTTTTTAAATTTAGGAAACAGTATAATTGTAGCAATATAGCATAGCAAACTAATAGTTTCCAAAAATGATTAAAAAACAAAAAAGCATTAAAATGGAAAAATACCCCCTAGTTATCATCTTCCTACTAATAATAGACACATTAATGTTCATTGGTAGTAATTAGGACTAAGACAAGCAAAACAGAGTCAGAAGAACTGAGTTTGCAACCCTTTTGTTTCATTCTGAAAATGTCTCCCACAACCTCATTAATTTTATAATTTGAGCAACTTAGAATTCTAAACAAGTGAGGAGGTACATACACGAAAACAGGTGTAAAAAGATATTTGTCTTTGAAATTCTTACTCTCTATTTAAAGAAAGCAAGAATATTAACTGAATTTTATAAAATGATGAATGAATGCTTCCCAAAATGCCTCTACTCATGTTCTTAGTGTTGAAGGAATCTCCCAGAATAATTTCCCAATTGTGTCATTATGCCTGAATGCTGCCGTGGTCCTCTGTCCTCACCAATCATCACCACGGTGATGTCTGCAAAGGAGAAATGTTGCATAGACAGAAGGAACTAGGGAGGAAGAAAGGAAGAAAGGGAAGAAGAATGGGAGTGAAGGAGAAAGAGAGACAAGTAGAGAGAAAGAAAGAAGAAAGGAAGACAAGAAGATAGATGCAGAGGAAAGGCACAAAAATATAATAGGAACCTAGCCAGTTTGCTCAGTAAATAGAGCATAGGCCCTGTGACTGAACCACCCCAGGTTTGAATCTGGTCAAGAGCATATATCTTGGTTGCAGGCTCAATCCCTGGCTCGTTCCCATGTGGGAGACAGCCGATTGATATGTCTCTCTCACATCAATGTTTCTCTCTCTGTCTCTCCCCATCTCTTCCTCTCTTTCTAAAAATCAGTGGAAAAATATCTTTGGCAGAGGGTAAAAGAAATAAAATAAAATAGAAACAAAAAATGAAATAGGAAAATAATACAATAGTTTTACTTATTTATTTTGTACACATCAAGAATTTTTTTTAAGAAATGTAAAAGCCAGATCACAAAATCACCTTTTTTTCTGACCTCTTGCATCCTCTCCCCTCCAATAACTGGAAATTTCTTAGCTTAGTAATTAACAATATCATTCTTATAATTGTACAGTGAGAAGACCTTAGGATCATCCTTGCTTCTCTCTTTCTCTTACACCCACATCTGCAAATTCTGTTGCTCTACAATCAAAGCAAATTTCTAGAACCTATCATTTCTTTTCACTTCTACTAATATCATTCTGGTAAAAACTTATAATTATACACTTGGATTGTTTTCATATTGTTTTATTAAATTTATTGGGGTGACATTGGTTAACATGAACATATAGGTTTCATGTGTAGTTTTCTATGTTACAAGATCTATATATTGTGCCATGTGCCCACCACCAAAAGTCAAAACTTCTCCTATTACCATATATTGGATGGATGAATGCTTAGAACAGGAAAGGCTGGACACAGGCAAAATTATAAAGGAAACTTAGCTCATTGTTGCACTCTCTTTGCCAGGGTTCTTGTTCTAGCATTAAGAAGGGTTCAGCAATCTGGAGAAAGGCCGTGTATAACTAAAGAGTCCAGAGATGAAAGATAAATTTGAAGGGCTTTGGGGGTCAGAGGAGCCTGGCTGAAGAAACCAAGTTCTCCTTGTTTTAGGACCCTTTGCTTTTTGTTAACACAAATTGTCCTAAGGCAAGGTGGAGATACACACTTCAAAGGGTAAGGTTTCTCTACAGAGTCCATTGTCAGATTGGGGAATAGCCTATGTCTGTTCAGGTGTTTGGAAAGTAGGAGGCAATAGCATGTAGATTAAGATGCCCTGAGCTGGCTGGTAGCAAACAATCAATTTAATGCATCCTTTTCAGGTTTGGGAAAATGCCTTTAGCCATTTCCAACATGCAACAACATGCATGACTCAGCCCTTGTTGAGTCCCCAAGTTCCATCAACCCTGATGAAACTCTTGCAATTATGACATGCTGGAACTGGCTTCTGACATAACTCTATTTTCTTTCTCTTTCTTATCCCTCCCCTGAGCAGCTGGCAGCAGGTGAATGAAGAAACATGGGATTTGGAATCAGAAAGATTTGTAATTGTTTCCTGGTTGTAAGTCATCGGACAAGTTATTTATCTTTCTGAGATTTGGTTGCTCTCCTCTGAAAAACTGGAATAGTAATTTTACACCTTAGAATTGTTTCAAATACTAAATTACATTAAGAATATAAATAGTCTAGTGAAGTTTTGGCAGGTTAAGGCATTCAATTCATTATCATCTCTCTCCTCCCGGCCCCCTTTTTTTCCCCTTTTAGAGTCTTTTTTTACTCAATGCTACTCAAAATCCCACATTGGATTTCACTGGTAGGTTGAAATGAATGTATAAACCAAATTAGAAATAGGGGAAGCTGTTATCTAGTATGTAGATACATGTATTAGAATATAGGTTTGGTAAATCATGGGTTTAAAACAAAGTCAGTCATAACCAGGATATTTTAGAGTGAACTGTGCAGCAGACTATACTTGGAGGCATCCTTTCCATCACTGTTTTTTAGACAGTAGATAAAATGATTTGAGGCCTTATAAATACTAGGTTTTCCATTAGTAAATCCATTCCTTCTGCCAAGCCACATAATTCTTCCCTATGCCCTGCGGAGAATTTATTAAATGACAGTTCTTATTATGGAAACTGCATTCTATCCTCAGAAAAGCTATTTAGGGGGCAAGAACGTGCTTTGCCAAGGTGTCCAGTAAAAATGTGTTCCTGTAATTGTATGTGGGGCAAGTATTTGGTGCCTGGGACATATTAGGGTTTATTTTAAACTCTCAGAATGACTGGGGGGGGGGGGGGGGTATTTTGACATTTCACTGTACACTTAAATAAAGTGAACATTGTCAGGAAAAACTAAAAGTATTCTATATTTGAGGATATAATATTTGGAAACTTCTTTGATGAAGCTTTAAAATGAATTCTGTTCCTGCATTTGTCATTCTCAGTGAGTGTGTTGCTATAGTTGTTTTAATTCCTATAAAATGGCTTAAGCATTTACTATTTGTGGCACAGCGAGAACAGTGAACACTGATCAGAGAGAACCACTTCCTAATTATGTTGAAAGAGGGATATTGTGAGATTCAGCTTTAGATCAAACACCAGAGTCCTTTGGTTATAAGCTTCTCCTTCCATTGATCGGTGATCTAAGAGGGATAAATGTATAACACAATGAAGAGGAAGAGGATTTGAGACAAGTAGGTTCCTTAACGTACTGCTTAACCAAAGTCTGTTAATATGCATTTAATGATTTATAAGGCAATATCTCAAGTATTATATTGAATTTTTATGAGAGACATAGACTGTGGTAGCTAACATTTAAAAAGTCAACCATAAGCTGTTTTTGTAGAAAATATGTGGGATACATTCTTAATAAATACTGTGTCATTGCATTAACTGCACTATCCTCATCCTCATACAGTAGACAGTCTTCATAGCTCCTCAAGAATAGGAAAATTTTATATTTTATGACTTGTGTGGAAGCTGCAAAAGAGATATTGATATGTTGTATTATCTTTATATTTCCAATATTTGATTGTAGCATCTCAGAAATCCCTCAGGGGAAGAAGTGTATGCACATGTATTTCTAAGTTAGAGAAGGTGCCCTTGAGATGCACAGGTAAAGGTGATTTAGTAATGGGCTAGCGGTTAAAAAAAAAAAATCTCAGAAGTAGTCCCAGATATTATTAATCCAGAGTTCTCTCACTCTAGGACAAATCACTGAAATTTAGCACCACCCAATCTCCTCCATAAAACATAGCGACGCTCCAGTCATGCTCTCCGGAGTGATGTACTTCACATGAGGGCTGCTCTGGCTTTTTAAGATAAAGCAACCTTAATTTTGTCTGGTTTTAAATCAGGACTCCATATAAAATTTGCTCAAAAATATATATTCTACTTTTAAGAAGAAAAATTATACTACCCTGTACAAGATTCTCTTTGGTTCCTCCCTGCTCCTTGGTAGTCAGAGATCATAGAGGGAGATCATGGTAGGTCAGACACAAATCCTTCTAACAAGGATTCAAGATTTTCTATTGCACATTTGTAACTATCAAAGGAAGAATTTTATTTAGTAACAAACAAGTTATAATGATTTCTTTTATCAATGACCAGAATTAGGCCCAGTTTATATACCTTAATCTATTTTAATTTTCAGTCAAAGTTTAAGTGTGTATAAAACCCCACATGAGAAGCCACTTTCCCTTAAAATAACCTTAACATTTTATAAAGGTCTTGGACTCAGGGTGCAGGAGGTATACAAGGTTAACCGGGAATACCCCGTCACACCAGAAAGTAAGTGAGCAAAGGCTCAAAGATGAGCAAACTCAGACAGCTGAAAGTTGGTGAACAAACTGCAGGATGCTGAAGGATGAGGAGCAGGCTGCAGAGCCATTTTTAAAAACATATTTAATTAATAAAAGAATGTTAAGTAGAAAAGCAGAAGTGAAGCTGTATGCATTGCACATATAACCTTTATTTGCCTTACACATATTCCCATTTAATCATTACCACCATCCTGGAAAACAGTATTTCCCAATTTTATAAATGAGGATGAAGAGTAGCAGCCAGCCAGCTCTGAGCTGAGGGAAGGAAGATGTAACCAGTGTTGTCTGACTTCAAATGGGTTATCTTTACATACATTTCATACACTATCTCAGAGGGAAAATATAATTTATGAGTACCAGGTTCTGAAAGCCTTATTGTACATGCTGAAGAACACGGTCATCACTTTCACATTGCCAGCCCTCCCATGCTCTGCCAGCACTTACAAAGTCTATGAAACTTGGCTCAGAAGCAGCACACACACAAGGCAGCAGTTGTACTGTGAGTGTTTGGGGAAGGAGGAGAGAGCACAAGAATGCCTCGTGGGAGTGCAGACAAGGAGCAGTGTTCTCGTGGGCAGCAGAGCAAGATTCCGAGCTTCAGAAAAGGGTGGGAGACATAAAGCCACACCCAAAGTTAATCTCTGTTACAACAGCACGTAAAGACAGAGAATCCCCACATATCATGCTCGCATATTTTTAAAAAACTTATTTCATATTGGTATACTGTAGAGAGCACCTGGGAAAGCACATGGGGATTTCTTAAATTATTGTCAGCTGAATCCAGTGATGTAGGCAAAGCCACGTCCTGGAAACACGCTTTGCCAAAAGGCAGGAGAGTTGTCAGCTTGACCATCAGCCCAGGTGTCAGGGGTTGGGTTTTGTTATTTAAATCCAGCCAAGTACCAGGAATGAATAGGACTCAGGCCCACCCAAGAATGCACATAATCTCCTTTGTCTTGACTTTTAGTAAAACTTCCTGCTTTTTTGCAGTATAAAATAAACTGGCTGTATTGGCTCTGGGTCGCAGTCCCTGTGTGTGTCCCTGTCAGAGGATAGTGGTCCCATCAGGCCCAGCTTTTTCCTCCAATCTCTGGGTCTGGGTCTGTCTCTTCCTTTCATTTTCTTAATCACCAACTGCCCCTACTCAGGAACTGGACCGCTCTCTAGTCGTGCTGAATGCAGAAAAGTGAGAAATATTTACAGCATACCTACCTCTTTTTCAGTGGTATCAACGTATTAATCCACAGCCTAGAACGAAGCAAAGAAAAATAGTGGAGCCCTGGCCAGTGTGGCTCAGTTGGTTGAACATCTCATAAAGAGGTTACCAGTTTGATTCACTGTCAGGAATCTTCATCAGGGCACAAGCCAAGGTTTCAGGGAGTGTAGGAGGCAGCTGATGGATATTTCCCCCTCTCTCCCTTCCTCTCCCTTCCTCTTCCTCTTCCTCTTCCTCTTTCTCTTCTTCTTCTTCTTCTTCTTCTTCTTCTTCTTCTTCTTCTTCTTCTTCTTCTTCTTCTTCTCTCTCTCTCTCTCTCTCTCTCTCTCTCTCTCTCTCTCTCTCTCTCTCTCATTAATAAAATATATTTAAAAGAAATAGTGGATAGATTACATACACATACCATTGAGGAGCATGAGATGATGCCATCGAGGTGTCCAGTATGAGCTGGTATTGAAGTCAGTGGAAAGCAGTCCTCCACTGCCCCAGACCTCACTTCTTGGAGAAGTAGCACCTGTTTTAACTCTGCATCTGCTGCTTTGTGGGATTTGGGATAATTAGACTGTGAATCTAGTCTCTAATATGGGTTGATTAAAGATTAAGTGAGTGAACATTTAAAAGCTCGGAGGTTAGACATTTTAGGATGATGGTTATTATTTTTGTCTTTTACCTATTTGGGAGACTGCATGTGGAGAAAAAAGAGAAAGGAAAGAGAGAAAAAAAGTAGAAGAAAGAAAGAAAAACAAATAAGTTCATGTAGTTGTTAACGAAAAAAACCATTGAAACCTGTAAAGAATTTTTTAATGAGTTTATTTGAGCCAAAACTGTCGACAATTGCCGGGAAGCAACCTCAACGGATTGAGATAAAGCTCTGAAGAATGGCGGGTTACATTTCTCTATTTATACACCGAAATCAAAGGAGGGACATAGGTGGGTAACATGAAATTCATTGGTGATGGAGTAAGGAGGCGGGAGAAAGCAAAGCGGTGGGAAACTCCTGGGATTGGATAAAAAGTAAAATGATGGATGTATACTCAGGTGAGTGCAGGAACAATTAACATGATAAAGAAGGAATTTGAGGCATCTGTCCTGACACCCACCACATTTGGTTGTTCCCCAGGGGCTCCGGAAAAAGGGAAGTTACAAGTTACCCAGACATCTCACAGATATGTTATTATATCTTAGAGGCAAAAAGGTAAATGGGCTCAGTAAAAAGATCACAGTTGATCTTTGTCTGGGAAAATATCTGGGACATGACTACCTACTATAACCTGTTAGATATTTAATTTTTTGAACCATCTTTTGTGGTTATCTTAGGTCTCTGGGTTTGCAAGACTGCCACGCAGGCCTTCCCTGAGCTTGTCAGGTTAGCATGTGGCATTTTTCTTTCACATAGTGTTATTATATTACTGTATCTGAAAAAATAATTCAATTTCCTCCAGATAAACACAGAATTCAAATCCAGTGATCTAACAGACCATGGAATTTAAAAAATGTACCAGATGACAGGTGTCAAGTAAGGGCCATTATCTTTCAGAAATAACTAATTCTACAACATTTTAATGCTGATCAAGCTCCCCATGTAAAATTAATGCTCTATTTTTATTATTTTTGGGGAAAAGGAAATGCTTTGTAATTAATATTACTGCAAATGGGTCACTTATACTGTTTATATTTAAATGAAAATAGTCTTAAAAGCTAGAAACAGGATTAGAGTTAGTATTTAACTATATTTTGCTCTCAGAGTTTACAGGAATGCCATCTTGTATTCTTCAGTATTGCTTATATCTGCAAATTTTCAACTATTTGAAAAGCTATACATGTCAAAAACATATATACCATACTTATGGATCAATGTTCCAAAAAATGTACAAATGAAGTTTGTTTTTATTTTTATTGATTATTTATGAAAATAATTAAATTATAGACCTGGCCTGTGTGGCCTAGTGGCAGAAGGTTGGTTGCCTGATCTGATAATGTTGCACAGCAACTGTAATTGCAAAATAAAATTAATTAAAAATAAATTAGGCAGATTTGTATATATAATCTCTTTAATGTTTTCAATGAAATCAATTTTCACATATTGGACAAGTTTTTTTTTTGTTTGTTTCTTTCTTTGTTTTGTTATTTTTGTTTTCCCCTTATTTACTGGAATGCACTTGCCAGGAATGAGAAAAACTTAATTATTATTGTTTTGCATCTCTCCCCAGCATTTTTATTTTCTAGAACCTCTGGTGATCCCAGGACTGGAATTTATTAAATACATGGAATGAATGAATAGAATGCTTTGCAATTTTTGAGATATCACTCCTTTAAGAAATGCCAGAAACACCTGGCTGGTGTGGCTCAGTGATTGAGTGTTGTGCTATGAACTAGGAGGTCAGGATTTGATTCCTGGTCAGGACACATGCCCAGTTTGTGGGCTCAATCTCCATTGGGAGCTGCAGGAGGCAGTTGATCATTGATTCTTTCTCATCAATGTTTCTATCTCCCTTTCCTTTCCTCTCTGATATCAATTTTTTTATTTTTTTTTTTTTTTTAAGCCAGAAAGAGCAGACAGCACTGCACAGGCAGTAAGGGGATCTCTAGAGAAAGTTTCATAAATAAATACAGAAGTATGATTCAAAATGACCTGGTTCCTTTGTGATTGTTATAGGAAGCTCAGAGCATTGAAAGCGTCATTGTTGTTGTTTTAATGATGGGGAGATGGGAAATGGGAGTAGTTTCCTGTGATGTGGGAGTTGTGTGCTGAAGTAAAGGTGGAAGTGAATACCACAGAGCAGCTGATTTCTAAAGAACAGAAGTGAGCGCAGCAGTATAAGAGGGCTCACAGGATCTTTGCAAAACTCTCTTTCCACTTCATGTGCACCTCATTACTCCCACTATGAGTTAGTGACAAACTTATGGGAGATGTTGAGAGGACAGGAGTGTAGATAAAAAGAAACACTTTCACTCTGTGCTCAATGTTTCATCTCCAGAGAAAGAACAAATAGATGGTATGCTCTTTGATACCTATAATCAGGTGATCATCTTCCTAATATGCCATATTTATTTACTTACTTATTTAATTATTTTTCAATCACCATTCATCCCCTCTATGCTCTTTTCCACCCCACCCCACACTCACTATCACCACACTGTGTACATGCCCATGAGTTTTCTCTATTTTTTTTTCTTTTTTGCTCAATCTCTCCACCGCCATCCCTCCACCCCCTCCACCAGAGCTGTCTGCCTGCTCTCTTAGTCTGTCTCTGTTTTACTAGGTAGTTCAGTTTGTTCATTCAATTCCACATCTGAGTGAAATCACATGGTGTTTGTCTTTCTCTGACTGGCTTATTTCACTTAGCATAAGTCTCTAGGTCTTCCATAGTGTCACAAAGGTTAAAAATTTCTTCCTCATTATGGCAGAGTAGTATTCCACTGTGTAAATGTGCCATAGCTTTTTTTTAACCCCTAATCTATGATGTACACTTGGGCTGATTCCAGAGCTTTGGAGATCTCACCTGAATTCAGGGAAACATAATGCCGTGATCTAAAGACATGGGGGAAATTAGTGGCTGTTCTTTTCTAAGTATTCACCACTCCTGACCTGGAACATTGCTAGTATTTGATGAATATTGACCATCTCATGGGACAGTCAGTATTTTTTATTAACAGCTGTATTTTCCAAATATAGATCATGGGAAAACTCAATGTTTAGAATTGTTTTGTATTGCTAACTACCAATTCTCACATTGTCTAAATATGATTTTGGAGATGCAACAAAATAGTAAAATAAAATTAAATCTATCAAACACCATGAGTGTCTTGATAGAAAAAAATGATCTGTCCCACTGATCTTCTGGGATTTCTCTCCTTTTATTCAATATCCCCTACTTGCCTCATCTTTGATTTTTCTTCCTTTTTGAACACATTTATTTTGCAATGTTCGCATCTTCGAAGCAGCGAGCTTTGAATTGATGCATGCAGTATATCAGTTCCAAGTTTATCAGTAAATGCTCAGCAGGAACCTTCCCCCCTCAGGAGGGCATCCCGGGTCCCTGGCAGGCGCTTGCTCTGGAAGACCGCCTCCCTCTCTCCTTGGTTAAATCATGCCACTCGACATACAAGACAAATAGCACTATCATTCCTGTTGAGTGGGGACACCCATCTTCATCTCATGCACTAAGATTTCATGAAGAGATAAATCAAGCTCAGGAGATAAATATCTGAGTCAGCTGTTGCTACTTCTGTATGGAGTCTAATTTAAAGGCATGAAACACATGCTTGTGACAGATTCTGTTTCATTGAAAAAATTAGTAAATACCAAGACAAAGACTGGCAAGATAATGGCAGCTGGAATGACAGAAATCATTCTAATCATAGCAGCTTCAGTCAGCCCTCCAACATCCAGAAAATCGATTTAGCTAAAATTAGCATGATGCGTGTTAAACATGTTTAATGTTGAAGGATTCAAATTAGTACTACGAGAAGATATTGGAATGGATGGCTGTCAAATCGTAGATGAATCTAATGTTACAGATATGCTAAGATAATAGAATATCTCCCCGATGCTCTTAGTGCATGATCCAAGGCAGCCTGGAAAAAGTTTCTGTGTAACAAAGATTACGTCATAACACAGGAGATTATGTCACCTCAAAGTGCAACAAATTACTGTGGAGCTGTGATGCCTTCTTTAAAATAGACCTAGGAAATGAAGCTAGCAGTAGCATATGCCAAGGGTTGTTGGGATCTACCACAGCAGAGAGACCACATCTGGAACAGCAGCTGCGATGGGAAACACCACACTCAGGAAGCTTGCAATAACCACCTGATGTTCTCAGGAGGCATTCTTTTTGGTGCTGGATAAACTAGAGAGAAGAATTTGAATATTCTAGAATCCAACTGCACTGAATCTTTCAAGTCTTCATAGTGACACAGATTCCTATGATTCAACAAAGAATACAGCACTTCTAGATTTTAATTTTTGATTGGGAGAAGGAATCCTTGGTCCTAGACTTGACCTTTCCTACCAAAATATTATAGTTTACTCTTCCATAGGCCTGGAGTCCACCAAAGGCTCCTATCTGTTACCCTGGAGTGCTGGGTCTAGCCAAACATATGATCAGAATGCAAACTGGATATAGAAAAGGGGTATCAAGAAATAAAATTACTTCCTTTTTTGGAATATTTACTTATTAATGGACACATTCATTTTATTATATTGTTGGACTTATAGTTCTTTTATCAATAATATAATTCTTTTCTATAAATATTTGTATTGATTTCAGAGAAGAAGAGAAAGGGAGAGAGAGATAGAAACATCAATGATGAGATAGAATCATGGATTGGCTGCCTCCTGCATGCCCCTTACTAAAGATCAAGCTAGCAACCCAAGCATGCAGACTCTTGATTCATAGGTGGAACCTCATGGTTTATTGGTTGACAGTCACTGAGCTACACCAGCCAGGCTAAAAATCCATTTTTTTGCAGAAATCTAAAACAACATATCTGTATGCAATATGGAATATTTATGTTGATCATATTAATCTTAAAAAATTTAAGTAGAATAACATTTATTTTTAGAGAATTTTATCAACTTGATGTATAAATGTTCCTGTCCAAATAGTTTCAACCATAGCACCATTTTAAAATAAATATTCTACAAGCTAAAATTCACCGCTGTTGTATCGATTTACAATTTATGTTTTATGAATTTTATGATTTTTCATGCTGTTAGCATTTTGCCAACATGTAGTGCTAGAGCATCACAGAACCTCTCAATTTCATTTCATTTGTTTACAATGTCACCCTCATGACAAACATTGTGCATCTTATTGCTCTGACTTCACCCAGTGCAGCCTGGTGGACCTGGGAGCCTTGCAGGGCTGTGGTGCACTGACCAGGACACCCTGCGGCTGGTGATAGCAGTGTCATTTCCTCTTCCTTCAACTCTTCCTGGAGTGGTAGGTGTTCCTAGCCTCTCACATCCAGGCACACTTGTGTCACCAGTAAATGCCTTCAGGCTGTCCTTGAAAGGGACGTGTGCTAAATGCATCTGCTCTGACAACACCCTAGGGGAAAGATGCACCTCATTTCTGGTCATCTGGTGGATTTAACCTTGCATTAGAGGAAGAACTCAATTTACCACACAGTGTGCTTCACAGGCTACCACATGAGGCAGGTCTATTAGACAATTCCTGATTTATTCTACTGCAAGCATTAATAACACACTTCAGGCTTTATTAAAAATAAAAAATCCAGAACAACTTCTCAGTCTAAGAGCACACTGGAGTAATAAGTGTGGCCCATTATCTTGGGCTAACAGGAACCTTTGGCAACAGATGGGAACTGGTTAAATAGTCATCTTAATGGTTGCACATGTTACATGCATTTGCTTTCAACCTGCATTAATCAGTGTCGTCTTCAGAAGCAGATCCATGTTAGATGGGGCCTCAAACTTATTAACATGAAGGACCCTTTTCTTAAAAAAAAAAAAAAAAAAAAAAAAAAAAAAAAAAAAAGATAAAAATACCTTATTTTTACAAAAAATAAAAATAGTGACACACTGCTGAGGTCCTTCCAGGATGGTCTGAAGTTTGTCAAGATTATTGTAAATCTTCCAGTGATTCCCTTACTACATGCATGTCACATTGACCCCAGAGAGGCTCTTTTAAAATGGCAGAAGCTGTAATCCTGGGAGCAGTGTTCTCTTTGCTTTGACCACATGACATTAATGAAGACATTAGCAAGGCTGTCTCAATGGGATAGGCCAAAGTTTGGGCTGCCTGTTTCTTTAATTGCATCTCTCTTTTTTCCTCTTTACCTCTTGGTTTATTAAGTCATTGGCTGTCACAGTCATGAAGTAGACTGTCCAATGAAGAGTAGGGTTTTAATCATTGGAGTCAGATATGGTGCCCTAAAGCCATGCTTTCCAGGATCCTGCCTTACACAGATTTGCTGCTGTGTGTTTGGTTTTTTTAACTGTATGTACCAAGATGGACATAGGATATAACATAATGAGACAGCATCAATAATTACTACCTCATGGCCAATTTTGTCTCAACCCATAACCCCATCCTCTTACATTATTGTTAATATATTTGTCCATTATCACCCCCCCCCCAAAAAAAGAAAAGAAAAACAACAATAGGAATCATCTGAATCCCCAAAAATGGGTTTATTTGAAAATGGAGGCCACAAGAAAGAGAAGGGGTCAGTGAAAGACAAAGTAGAGAAATAAGAGAAGAACCGTTGTAGGTAAGGAGAAAAGCTAGCTGAAAACCCAGGGGATCCAACCCCAAACTATCCAATAAGCTCCATTATTTCATCCTTAAAATGTAGGCATTCTCCTTGCCATTGAAGTTGTCCAAGCAGTGAGTTGGCTCTCTCTGGGAATTGCCTGTGAGGCCCAGACTTTCTCCGTTGTGTTGGCTTAAATCCGGTCTCTGTTCATCAGATCGACCTTTGCTACTATAACTACGATCCGTGCATACTGGATTGTGCAAAGAATGGGCTGATGTCCTCCCTCTTGCTCACCCTCCCATGAGGTCATGGAAGGGCCCTCATCAACTGGTGCTGGTGACTCTGAGGGAACATGCTGGATGTCACTGGGTGTAGAAAGCCTTCAAAGTGGTGCACCTGCTGCCACTAGGAACCCTGTCAGTGTCACAGTGGCTGGCCATGCATGTGTGGTGGTGACAGGAATAGAAAGAAATAGGAGCAGTGTGTCCCTTCTCCTGCTGCCAGCTCCCAGTCCCCTCTCGTCTTCCTTCTTGGAGGATCCTAACAGTAACTCAGCTGGCACAAGGAATCACATTTTCAGAGGCCCGGGATGGTCAATAATGGATGACCAGTTTCCAATGGAGAGACAGGGCCTTGACTGTGAGGAGCAGGCATTCCTCACTGCTCTGGAATGACTTTCCTTCTTCCACGTGTATTCTTTAACACCCACCGCAGACCAGGAAAACTAGGTTAGTGAACAACATCAGCCAAGAGAGTACCTGCCTTCATGGAGTGGATATTCCACTGGGGAAAGACCAAAGACAGCAATTTTGACAAAATAGTATAAGTGCTGTGAACACAATAAAAAGGGAGATTCCTTATGCTGTTTACATTGTTTCATAGCAATTGCTACCTGGTTGCCCGAGCCTTGCTCTCAGTGGGCATTGGTGCTGAGTGGACACAGCCCAGCACTCATGAGCTATTTCCCACGCCACCTGGTACTGTGAGTGCCCAGTTTCCATGATAGGGACATGAATGGGAGTGTTACTGCTTTTAGCTTCATCCAGCAATGTGATCAGTTTCAGATCCCCCATCTCTCCTTCAGGGTCTATGTCTTACTCTGTTCAGGCTGCTGATTTATAACAAAATACCACGGATTAAAACAACAGCTATTTCTTTCTCACTTTGGAAGCCAGAGTCCAAGATCAGGTGTAGGCATCTTGGGGTTCTGGTGAAAGCCTTGACCAGGTTGCAGGCTGCTGACTTGTCCCTGTGCCCACACAAGGCGGAAGGGTGAGGCAGCTCCTCTGGGACCCGCTGATAAGGCAATAACCACTTACAACGCTTCACCCTCAGGAGCTGCTCACCTCCCAAAGGCCACTTCCTAGGCCCATTGCCTTAGGGGTTAGGGTTTCCACAGAAGAATTTTGGGGAATGCAAACATATGAACCTCAGCAGTCTATATTTTCACCCAAGTTCTGGCACCATATCTGTATCCATATCATTGGTTACAAGCCATAGAAACTAACTTTAGCAAAAAGCAAATCCACAAGATTGAAGAGAAAGCAGAAGAAATCAGAGTGGAGAGCTCATAAACCAAGAATAGGCACGATATTTTGAGGCAGGAAGAGCTTAAAAGTCTCATTCATGTGCTGTTGCTGGAATGCGTAAGCAAAATTATATATATATTTCTATCCTTATGGCACTCTACTGAGGATTCAAAATCCACAGAGAGAAAGAAAGTTTTCCTTATTCACTTGGGATGGTGATAAGAGAGGTTTGCTTCTAAAATCTACCCCCTTATGTCAGATTTCGCAGGAGGGACCAAGAAGCTTAATGCAGTGGGCTACCAACACAGCTCATAATGCGGGAGGTCACTTGTCAAAATGAAATTGGAAGCCTGTTGGGTGTGAGAAGTGGATGCCAATAAGTAAGAAAAAATCACTAAAGTCAATTTCACCTGTCTCCTGGTATTCCAAATAACCAGAACTGACTTAATATCACTTATTGGGTTTTCCACTTATATACACACTATTGAGAGAGTTATTACTATCTTTCTCATGAAGCAAAACAATTGAAGAGCAGAACTGATGTGCCGTTTGTCATCCATATTTTTGTTATAAACCTACATTATTCACATTTGATAGAAGATACATATGTTCAGCGATTTTCACAATAACACATTGTGCACATCTTCACCTAGAACAGTGGTCGGCAAACTCATTAGTCTCTCAAAAGAAATTTTAATCAACAGTACAACGATTAAAATTTCTTTTGAGAGCCAACTTTTTTAAACTTAAACTTCTTCTAACTCCACTTCTTCAAAGTAGACTCGCCCAGGCTGTGGAATTTTGTGGAAGAGCCACACTCAAGGGGCCAAAGAGTTGCATGTGGCTCTCAAGCGTAGTTTGCCAACCACTGACCTAGAGAATCATTTTCCAATAGGTCTGATTTTGAAAGACATTCCTTGTCTAATCCAAATTTCCACCTTAATTAGTGGCTAGTGAATAAATCTGAAGTTACCTTTAGAAATAATTCACATTTCCTTTGTTCTTATCCACTTTGCTTCTGAGTACATTTTTCTGGGAGCCCCCAAGAGCTGTTGCCTTTGTGCTCACAATGAGTCCACTCTTGGTGGGCTGCTGCTCCATGGAGCTCAGAGGACCTTGCAGGGAGATGAGCTGCCTCTGTGTGGCTCATAAGGCATCTCTGGTTTGACCCTGGGACTCCCACTTCCCTCAGAGGATACAGCTCTGATGCTGGGGAGCCGTTATGTTGTCAACACTGCCTAATACCATGCATATAGTGGAATCCTTTGAGTCAGTGTAGACTACAGTGGGTATTTCTCTCCCTTGGTGTTAACCTTTGTTGTAAAGAGCCCAATAATCAATCCTGAAGGGTGGACAGGTACTGAAGCCAGCTCCAGATCACTATGTCCTTTATCTTCTGGCTATTTTGGTAGTGCAGGGTCATGGTGTCTGGCTTCTTTCCTAAGAAGTTTCTCAGGCTTCACACAAGTGAGCTTCTGATGGCTCACTCACCAGTTTTCTAGTCACTGTTTACTATCACTTCTGATTTGTGTTTAGCCCATCCAAAGTCATCCCACACCCAGGGAAATAAGAAGTGGTTTTCATTAGTGGTTTTCATTAATCACATAGTTTCAGTGATTTTATCTGAATGCTAGGACCAGTACTCTAGTTTATGGCACTCTACTGATATGCCTTATTCCCAAGCTTTGCTATTCCTGAGTTTGATCAAGTAATGAGCCTGTATGAATAATTTTTGTATCATTTAACAATCTTTAACAGCCGATGCTTCATTGACTCATTTATTACACAAAGACCTAAGTATAATCTATTAATTTAATTAGCTTCATCAATCTATTAATGCCATAATAAATTGCCACTTCTATTTTGACTGAAATGTTACATTTTTCAAGATATTTACAAAGTCATAAATAGGACTTTCCTTATCCTAATTCTGGTTGGACCCATGTAAAAATATATCAATATCTCTTCTTTTTTTCTATAAAATTATTTTCAAATCTAAAATTTAGGGTCATTTTTCTCTTACATTAAGCACTTAAATAGTTTTTCAATTTTAATGTTGACTCAATAATTTTATTGATATTATATTATTTGGCATGAAAGGACCGGGTTCTGTAACACAATATTGCCATAGAAAATATAGATAAAAATAGAAATCACAAACGAGGGAATTCTTGTGAGAGAAATTAGGGATTGAATCTCTACATTGTTATCACAGAAAACGCAGCCAACTGCTTACTTTCTCAGTCTGTGCTGAAGAGCTCAGAGTGTGGGCGAATAAACTCCGTGCCCTGGCCTGAGTCCAGCATGCATACCTGTGATGGGAGGAAGGGGCCGCCTGCAGGGTTCTGCAATGGGAGCCTAGTTCCAACCAGTGGACTTAGGAAAGGTATGTAACACAAAGAAAGGAATTATACAAAGAAAATCAACATGAGACTCCTATCAATTAAAAAATGTTTATAACCAATATTTTTAACCAAAAAGAATAAGTTTCTCTAAATGGACACCAATTTTCCACAATGCAGGAATGCTGTTTAATTCATTTCTCCATTCCAGTGACCTTTGTGTAGCTGCTTAGTCTATTTTCTTTAGCCAAAATTTTATCCTAATTCCTGGCCATTATTTTAAATTAAGTTTCCTTTGTTTATAAAAATATTAAGAATAGGGAATGTGAATGGATAAGTATAAAGTAATTGACATTGCTGAGGTGGATTGAAGGGTAACAAAACAAATAGGTTAAAAAAACTGGAAATTTAGGATTTTTATCAATTGCTAGGGATGAGAAGAATCACAAAAACTAATCTTCTTTAACCAAATTTATGCATTCTAATTGATTCAGAGACAAAACCAATAATAGCCTTTTATTTTTTTGGGGGGGAGGAAATAGTATGCACTTCATTTTCAAACTTTCTCTGAGATTTCTTGCTAAAGAGGTAGAGAAATATGTCTCTGAGACTCAGAGTTGATCAATGACATCTTTGTCATAATACCCACCTCCTCTCAGAAATGAGTCAGGAGGTTTGGCCTTGGAAGTGAAAGGTCAAAGGGGAGCATGACTTTAAGTAGGAAAATAACATTCATCAGTTCAGTCTTGGCAAATTATTAACCCCATTTCATCTCATTCATTCATTCATTCATTCATCTGGCAATGAGACATTCAATAATTTTCAAAGCCAACACCCATGTGGGTTTGAAGAATATACACATAATTCTTACTAAAATAAGTACATCATTTCAGTTAGGGTCACAGACAGCAGTGGAATCAGAGAGACTGAGTAAAAGCTATGTCAAGTTTTTGTGTGCATAAGCTTTTGATAGAATTTACCTTACAAAGATAAAGTGAGCCATCTGCGGAGCACACAGCACAGGGCCCAGCACAGAGTGAGCTGGCATTATCCCTAGAAATTACAACACTAGTACTGCTCACATAAAAGGGTAAAAGACACAAATCAATAACTATCATGCGCTGCAATCCTTCTTAAAGTAGTGAAAGGAATAGCGATCTACCAAGTGAGTTAATAGCCAAAAATGTATCTAAACAAAACATAACTTCCAGTACTGTGCTGAATAAAATAGTGAAAGCAAGCATCCTTGTCTTAATTGTTGGTCTTAGAGGAAAAGCTTTTAGTCATTCACCATTGATATGATGTTTGCTGTGCCTTCATTGGTTGATTCTTATATGTGCCCATCTTTTCTGATATAACTAAGTGATTTTCTTCATCATTTGAAATAATGGATTTTGTCAAATGACTTTTTTCATCATTCGAAATCACCACTATGTATGTCCTTACATGTGAAATACTACATGTTTTTCCTTCATTCTGTTACTGTGGTGTATTACAATAAATGATTTCTGCATGTTGAACCATCCTTGCATTCAGGAATAAATCCTTTGGTAAGATACATAGTTCTTTTAAAATGCTGCTATATTTGGTTTACTGTTACTTGGTTGAGGACCTATGCATCAGTGTTCATAAGGAATACTGGTCTGTAGTTTTCTCTTCATGTAGTATATTTGTCTGGTTCTTCCAGCTCTCTTTGTGATTTCTTCTTTGATCCATTGGTTGTTTAAGAGTGTGTTGCTTAATTTTCACACATTAGTAAGTTTTCTAGTTTTATTTTTGTTATTAATTTCTAACTTCTTGTTGTGGGCAGAAGAGGTACTTTGTATGATAGCTATTTTTAAAGCACAATTGAGAACCCTTAATTTGTGGCCTAGCAAATCTCCTAGAAGAAAGTGTATGCTGTTCTTGTATAGAATGTTCTGTCATGTCTAATTGGTTTATTATGTTACTTAAGTTGTATGTTTCCTTGCTTATTTTCTATCTGGTGTTCTATCCATTATTTGGTGTAGGATATTGAAATCTTCAACTATTACTGAAAATGTATTCATTTTCCCCTTTAATTCTGCCAGTTTTTGCTTCATATATATGCATCTGTTATGTGTACAAAGTTTATAATTGTTAAATATTTTTACTGTATTTTCTTTTATTAATAAATAATGTCCTTTATCTCATAACTTTATTTATTTAATTTATTGATGAGAGGGGAAACATCCATTTGCTGTTCCAATTATTCATGCATTCACTGGTTGATTCTTATATGTGCCCATCTTTTCTGATATTAGTATAACCATCCCTGCCTTCTTTAGGTTACTATTGTATGGACTATCTCTTTCCATCCTTTCACTTTTAATATAATGTTTCCATGTTGACTCTGTTTTTACTTTCCAAATTTTGTTATTAACTATAATGATTATACTGTTGATTCTTCTGGGTCTCCAGGGAAGCAATATTATCAACTAAAAATATTACACTTTGCAGGCATGCTGGGTCTGAGTGTCCTGCTCTGACTTTAGCAGCTCCGATGCCTCCCATAAGCATGATATTGCTGGATGCTCTCCAGATGGATAATTGAGTTTCCCTGAGCATAAGACTCACCGAGGCTGTGAGGTTGCCTTTGGTCAACTATTCTTTTGCTTTCTTTAACACAGACAGAGTTAGCACTGTTTCCTTACACGTGACATGCATGCTTAACCTATTTCTGTATCCTACTAAGAGGACTAACGTGTTTTATTTTTTAAACCTTTAAGTTCTACTGAGACTTTTTTGATAAGCTGTCAAACTTCAAGTCGCCCATCTATCTTTTCTGTCTCACTTTATACTTGCCTGTGTCTGCTGCATGATTTTATTTTAGTTTCATATGAATCTTCTGCTGCTGCTGCCTGCAATTTGATTTTAAGCAGAGTATTAAAGGAAACAGGGAACTGTTTAAAAGATGCATAATCCTGGGATGCCCTGAACAGCACCCATTCCGACTACTGTTGGGCCATGCTCATGAAATAAATTTGTAATTGATGGTCTCAGATTATTCCTCAGATATTAGATCCCTCTCAAATACCAGGCACTTTGCTTGACAACATGGACATCGAATGACATAGAGTCAAACATGATGGTA
Organism: Pipistrellus kuhlii; assembly: GCF_014108245.1. Classification (NCBI taxonomy): domain Eukaryota; kingdom Metazoa; phylum Chordata; class Mammalia; order Chiroptera; family Vespertilionidae; genus Pipistrellus; species Pipistrellus kuhlii. The sequence goes on along the minus strand of NW_023425540.1, from coordinate 9,559,028 downwards.
GTCCTATTTTTAAGATGACTGAAAGCAACAACAACAACAACAACAACAACAAAACCTACCACTCTAATCAACAGACATGCTAAGAAGAGGTTATCCTCAAATTTCAGGCCTGTCTTGAGATGTGGTCCATATGTGTCTGGAGTGGGTTAGGGAAGGGAGAGGTGATGGAAAAATGGAAGTGACAATGGGAAGGTAAGACTTAGATCTGGGGCTGGAGAGTGGAAAGCTAAAGGCGAGCAGAGCCTAACTTGCTCTTCTCTGTGATTCTCATCTCCTCACTCACCCCTGCTGAGCAAATGGTCATCAGCCCCTGGTTTCTTTCTTGCTCAAAAAACTGTTCTAATTCATTCAGTGGGTTCAGAAATAGAATGGAACAATTAAACAAAGAGAGACATGTATTTGTTCTAGCCACTGGAAGTCTAGTTTCACAACCGAATCCCATTTTAAAACATATTTGCTGATTCTGCCTGTCTCATTGTTTTCATTCTTTTGTATGTTTCACTCCTAATCTCCTTGCCAGTTCTCTCTTTTCAGAGGGAGTTTTTTTGTTTAAGTTCACATTCTAAATGGTTTGTAGTCAACAATCTGAAAGTACAGTAAAGAAACTTGACTTTTTTTTTTTTTATCGCTGACAGCCTTAATAAATGAGTATCATACACAATCCCCAAATTGTAAAAATGCGTATTTTGAGAATGAGAATGAATGAAAAGGGACCTACAGGCTGCACCTGGACCAACCAATGACTGTGACCCTATTTAGCTATTTCCTTGTTATATTTTGAAAACTGGCTTTTTAGTAGTTCTGTCATATTAGTTCAGTACAGACCTTGAAATCAAGAAAAATTCTGACCAAAATAACTGCCTGGTCCTGCATAAGATGAAGTTGAAATAGAACAAATAGGATTGGCTAAAAGAAAAGAGAGAGTGACTTAAACTCAGTTAGCATAACATTTTAGATGGTATATTTTTACATTATTATAACATTTAAAATTTATGCTAACATATACATTGTTCCACTCCTAACTAAAAACAGAGGGGTTGGAGAAGCATACAGAATGGTCTAGTAACGCAAATGCCTGGGTGCCTGGGCCTTCCTTGGGAAGAGCTGGGCTCTAGGCACACTTGCTTCTTCCATCCCCTTGCTTCTCTGGCCCTTGGCATCTGCTGTCCTCCTCTGGCCTTTTGTGTTTCCAAAGTCCCTGCTTTGGTAGGTCACAGCACAATATTGTTCCCATGTTTCCTATTTCTTACCATTGCTAGTTAGCCACCTATACTGTTTCCTTAGGATTTTATGTTTTGATGAGTTGAAAACATTTGGCATCTGAGTCAGGATGGGACTCCCTGAAGGACTTAGCATAGGTTGCGGTAAGTAGAATGGTTAGGGAAATCATAAAAAAAAATTAGAATGCAGTTGGGCCTAATGGCTTCTTGGTTCTGCTCTCCCCTGCCTTTTCCTCTGCTCTCTGCTCCCTCTCTCTGCCCTGCTCAACCCCAGTGAAGGCATCCAGGTCTCTTCCTTTGTCCTCATTCTTGCTTCTCCCATTGCTAGTCGGCTTCCTCTCTGTCATGCCAGGCCATCAGTGGTCGGCGTGTCACAGATTCTCTCCTTGAGGTGCCCGCTCCTCTCCCCACCAAATGTGGCTGCAGCAGACAGGACCCCTGAGACCAGGGATGCTTGGCAGGGCAGGGTTTCCTTGGAACAGGCTGTGGACAGGAAGACAATGCTGGTGTCAGAAAAATGCTGCCGTTTTTAAAATAACTGCCTGGTCATGACTAAGATGACGTTGAAACAGAACCAAATAGGGTTGGCTAGAAGAAAAGAGAAGGCGACTTAAATTCAGTTAAGCATACCAAGTTAGAGGGTATAGCTTTACATTACCATAGCGTTTAAGATTTATGTTAAAATAGACATTGTTCCGCTCCTAACTGGAAAGAGAAGGATGTACTGCCAGCTCACCAGCCACTCAGCAGGGCAGGGGGATGGGGAAGGGGGAGCCTCAAGACTGTTTGGGGACATGCTGGGCTGCCCCGCTGAGTGACTGGTGAGCTTGGCAGTACATCTTGTTTCCTGTCACTAATCCGGGGGGTTTGGGAGACACCGAGGGAGGAAGAGGATCCCTGCATGCCTGCTACAGCCTTAATAGCAAGCACCCTATAGATTTCATTTGAGGAAACTCTTCTCCATCTAAGCGGTGATTGCTTTCTGCCTAAATTCCGAGTCCCCTTCGCTCCTGGCCAGGTGTAGATGGACACTAACCAACACGCACGCCTCTCTCTGGGTCTCACTGATTCCATAACTTGCCTGAAAGATAGGTCGGCTCAGGCCAGGACTCCCCAGCACACTTCTGTGTCATGGAAGGCGGCCTACCTACCTGCTGGCAGGTGTGTTGGTGTGCGTGGCCTCGGGGAGAAAGACATCCCATCCCCTGCTTAGGGAGGCCTGAGAGAATAAGCAGGGATAAGAGGAAAGAGGTCAGTTGTCAGTGGGCACAGAGCTCCATCTGAAAAGCCCTAAGTGGCTGACTAATCGGGGTTACCCAGACACAGTAGCTTCTGCTGTCTGCTCTCGCCTCCCAACGCATACATGTACACACACACACACACACACACACACACACACTCACACACTGAACTTCCCTTCTGCTCATGCAACTTATCATCCATTTGGCAAATCTTACTTTCTCGTGCATTTCCTGCCTGCGAAGCCGGCCACCCCCTGTCCCTTTCCCCGTCTGTAACCCCATTCACACAGGCGGCCCAACAGGGTGACAGTGACCCAGTGATGTTCAGGACGTGTGTTTCTCTTGGGTGAACATACACCCGCCAGCTCAGTCCGCCTCCCTCCTCTTTGCACACACAGACGCCGCCCACTCTCCCATCGTGTAAGATGAAGTGCCTCCCAGGGTTCCAAGTTCAATGTCACACGCTGGGCAGAAGCGGAGCGAGCAGCGGCGTGTGCGGCGTGCAGACCCTTCCGGCCGGCAGGGGGCAGCCGCGGGGCGGCGCTGCGGGGCTGAGCGGCGGCTCCGGCTCCGGCTCCGGCGGCCCCAGCCCAGCCCAGCCCCGCGCACCGAGCAGCCACCGGGGCAGCGGCGGCGGCGGAGCCAGCGCGCAGCGAGCAGCGGGCGGGCGGGCGGGAAGCAGCAGCCGCCGCCGCCGCCGCCGCTGCCGCCGCGACGGGCAGCCGGGCCGCCGGCTCGCCCCCTCCCGCCCCGCAGCCGCCAGCCCCCGGCGAGGGTGCAGCCCGTGCCGCCGCGTCCCGCCCGCCGCCGCGTCCTCCGGGCATGGAAGGAGGCTGCAAGCCCAACTCGTCGTCCAGCAGCCGGGACGATGGCAACAGCGTCTTCCCCGCCAAGCCGCCCGCGACGGGCGCGGGCTCGAGCGGGGCCGAGAAGGGGCTGGGCAGCCCGGCGGGGGGCGGCGGCGGGCCGGGCGCCAAGGAGCTGGGCAACTCCGTGTGCTTCAAGGTGGACGGCGGCGGCGGCGAGGAGCCGGCCGGGGGCCTGGAGGACGCCGAGGGGCCCCGGCGGCAGTACGGCTTCATGCAGCGGCAGTTCACCTCCATGCTGCAGCCCGGCGTCAACAAATTCTCCCTCCGCATGTTCGGCAGCCAGAAGGCGGTGGAAAAGGAGCAGGAAAGGGTTAAAACTGCAGGCTTCTGGATCATCCACCCCTACAGCGACTTCAGGTACCGGCTCCCCGCGCGCCCCGGAGGGGGCCCCGCGCGCCCCGCGCCCCGGGCTCCGGGCTCCGGGCTCCGGGCGCGGGGAGGGCGCGGCGGGGCTGGGGAGGCGAGGGGGGCAGCCGAGGCGCCGGGAGGGCGAGGCTGGCGCCGTGGGAGTCCCCAATGGGACTGAGCCCCGTTCTCCAACTAGTTTCCACCCAGGACGGAGTTCCTGAGACCCTGAGCCAGCTCCCCCACCCCAACCCCCTCTTGCCTCGCCAACTTTGCGGACCCAACGGAGAAAAAGGCCACAGGGACCCTGGTGGGAGGACGCAAAGTTGTGCCAGGAAACTTTTCCTTGGGAGAGGACACCGTGAGGAAGGCGCCTGAGAGTGGTTTGGGGGGTCCGTGCTGTCCTCCCCCCAGAAGTGTGTCCCTCCCCAGAAGGACAGGGCGCTCCGGGGCTGAGCAGAAGCGGGGACGGCCAGCGGGGGACAGGCACCCACAGGTCCCCGCTCCTCCGGGAGTGTCCACCCATCTGTATCCCAGGCACAGGCGCTGGCCATCTTGGTGCACCTGTGCCCACGGGGGCTGGCAGGCTGGCCGCGGGGCTGTGCGCTGCACGCAGCGGAGGCTGGAGCGTTGGGTGCCCGGGGCACCCAGGGGCTGGCTGGGCGGGAGCGTGACCGCAGCTCAGCCTGACACAGGCGCCGGCGTTCCCAGACTCCCTTCCTGAAACCGGGGACACCCTCTCTTGACCTTGACTCCCAGTCTATTTCAGACGCCTCCTTCCCGGTTCCCCAGCTGGAGAACTAGGGCAGGGAGCTGTCAGCTGTCAGGGTGGCTAGCTGCTTCGGAGACTTAAAACGAAGACGTTTCCTGTTCTTATTTGTCACCCAGGTATTCATTCTGCTGATGGTTAGAGATTATCGAGTGAAGGTCGTGGAGTAGATCCTCTTATTGGCGAGCGCACACCCGCAGCCACTTTATTTTAGCTCCGGAGTAAGCTGGCTTTCCATGAAAAAAACGCTCACGAAAATCTAATCACCATCAGGGGGGTGGCCTTAACTCATTAATGAATTAACTGAACTGGTTCGAAAAAGAACCAGCGAAAGGAGTGTGCGAGCACACTGAAGCCGCCTAAGCAGGTGTCTGTGAAACAGCAAACAAGTACATCAATACAAAGCAGATTACTTTGGAGTTACGTTTAGAAACACAGGGAAATGGCCATCAACTTCAGGCCTTGCGGGGAGCTGTCCGCGGTCCTGAATGGCATTAAGCTGCGGAAAACTCCCCACTTCCGCCCTTTGCTTGGCTGTCAGTCTCACTTTGTCTGAGATAGATTCTTCCTCAGAAATCGGTGGCCTCGATTGTTTGTGCGTAGAGTGAATGGATTTCAGGAAGTGCATCATTTTGAAGTTCTCATTTGCACAGCAATATCCAGAGGAGAACTCATGAAACCTAATGGTATTTATAGTCCATAGGAAATTAACAGTGTCTGCAAGAATGTTCATACTAGAAGCATCTACTAAACATTCCAATATGTTTCCTCCACTAGGAAGACACTAACAGGAACAAACTGGTAAATGACCTTGTCATAAAGTATGTAGCATTGTCCTGTTCTTTAGAATTTTATTTTATTTATTTTTTTTCTGTTCTTTAGAATTTTAAAGGTCATAAATTATATATAGGATTATATATATAGGATACTTCCTCTCTCAACCCTCAGTGGAAATATGCTGCACCACGTATCACCATTTTTTTTTTCATGAAAAAAACAAACCAAACTTTATATGGCAACAGTCTTCAGTCTTAATAACAAAAGTAAGCCTGGTCTTTCCTGAAATAGATTTGGTTCAGCATTTACATGCAAATAAAATGCTAAACTTTAATTTCATCCTCAATGAAATGATTTCAAAGGATTGTTGTATGTTTTTGAGCAACATGTAAAGACTACAATTTTCAAAATGGTGTCATATATCAAACAGTCAAACTTTTACCACTTACTGAATAAAAGTAGAGGGCTGTCTTTCATGAATTGTAATAGTGTGCCAAAGTCCTTTGAATGAATGAAATTCATGAAATTAAATATTATCTACATTTTCCCAAGTAACTCATATGAAATAAGCTTTTTCTTTATTTTTTTAAAAAATATATTTTTATTGATTTCAGAGTGGAAGGAAGTGAAAGCGAGAGAGATAGAAACATCAACGGTGAGAGAGAATCATTGAATGGCTGCCTCCTGCATGCCCCCCAATGGGGATCCAGCCTGAAACCTGGGCAGTGCCCTGACCAGGAATGGCACCATGACCTCTTGGTTCATTAGTTGATGCTTAACCACTGAGCAACACCTGCCAGGCACAAGCTATTTCTTTAAAAATAAAAAAAAATTACTAAAAAAAAGGGAAGAAATCTAAATCAAATGATGGAATCATGTATTTCAAAGAAATGGGAGATGACAAAGAAATGAACTGATAAACAAATTCCATTGTGGAGTAGTTTGGAATGTGTGAATAATTGCATTGGTAAAAAGAGAATAACAGACAATAATTACTAACTTGAAGATATTTTAAAATAGATTTTTAAAATTATAGTATTTCTAAAGCAACAAACTAAGGAGGTGATCATATAAATACTTACTTGGAAGACGAAATTCTGACAGTATGTTTGTATAAAGGAAAAGCCATGGTGAGTAATCTTCCACACGATAGGTAGGTTGTGGGCAGGATCTGTGACCCTCAAGGCCCTTTTCTGAGGAAGACACTTTCAGGGAGGCTCTAAGCTATGATTCCTGCAATGCCAACCTGACACTCAGTCGTTTATCCACTGAGACAGTGACTCTTAAGGAAACATTTCCACCGAAACCAGTTTGGCTCAGTGGATAGAGCATAGGCCTGCGGACTGAAGGTCCCAGGTTCGATTCTGGTCAAGGGCATGTACCTTGGTTGTGGGCACATCCCCGGGGGGGGGGGGGGGGGGGTGTAGGAGGTAACTGATGGGTGATTCTCTCTCATCGATATTTCTAGCTCTCTATCCCTCTCCCTTCCTCTCCGTAAAAAATCAATAAAATATATTTTTAAAAATCTACTGGAAAAAAAGAAAAGAAAAAAAAAACACACATTTCCGTGGGGGAGGGGTGGAATATTGGAGATCAGGATCCCCAAAGTGTATTTTCCTTGACACTTTCATAAGCCTTCATCTGCTCTTTGGTCACCCACATACAGCTGCTTGTAGCCCAAGCCTGCTGCTCCAGGGCACATCTGGACTTGAACACTGTGGCTAATGATCTAGTATCTCTCCTTTCTTGGGATGATTTCTCTCCACTTCCTGGTCCCTTGCCACTTCTTAGGACAGTGGTGGCGGGGCTGTGCTCCCACAGAGACTCCCAGAGAGCTAGCGAGGTGCCTCTCACTGGGCCCAGGAGACCTACTGCTGTGTCTGGCAGGTGGTTCTCTCCCATCTCAGGTGGAAGTAGAGCAGAGGCTTGGTATTTCCCTTCTTCCTCAGGAGAGAATGTTAGAGAATGCCGGAGAGGAAAGTAGAGTCAAATACTATGCATACTGTTAGGAAAACTGGGCAGGAGCTAGAGAATTGAGTGGGGGGAAAAATCTTATGTTTTTGTTTACACCATGGTTTCTAATCATCCAAATGAGGGCAAATAGAGTTAAAAAATAAAATCACACTGACCTTTGCATAGCGAGGACACGGTGTCAGTCTTATTGACTTTCTTGTGAACAAAATACACAACGACAAGGTACTGCCAAACAATGTATACACACGTTTTTAACAGCAGATAGCTCAGTGTTGAAAATGAAATGTATTTTAATAAAAACTGCCTTTATATTCTTCACAGTGTGTGTAAACATTGTTTGTGGATACTCTATATTTAATTTGGAGTTTAAATTTGATTTTTTAAAATATTACTAACAGTGATTATATGTTTATTAACTAAAATTTTATTTTTCGCTTGTTTAATTAAAAAAAAAAATGACACAGGCCAGCCATTGTGTTGTCACAGCCAATCCCTAGTTGTTTTATAATCATTGCAATGGATTGAAAGAATACTACTGAGAGTACTTTTGTGGATGGTTTTTGGTATGTGATTAATTTACTTTGGAAGAATTCATCACCAGACTATTTCGGGGATTCCAACATTATTAAAAACAATTCTCCATATATATTGCCTGCCAACATCTCGCTTCTAGTAGGGGAGATTTCATATCTCCGTGTTATTTCTTCCTCTGTTTTCACCCATTAGTCTGGATAACGCTGTGCCAAGCTTATTGCATCATCGGGCCCCACAGGTCCCTGGAGATGGGAGTCGCTTCCTGAAGAAGAGACTTCCTGTGTTTCCACCTCCCAGTTGCATTCACAACGTGCACTGGTGTCAGGGGTCACCCATGTGTCTCTCAGCGAAGGGAGCCTTCACCCAGATTCCACTGCTAATGGGGGAGACCTTTGTTTCCAACAGCCTTTCTGGAGGAAGCAATCCCCCCTCTGGGGTGTAAGGACTAATTAGCCTATTGTTGTGTTATCTTTGTTCTCCTGTTCTCCCAGCAACCCTGCCCCCTCCTTTCATTTCCTTTCCCTATCAACACAGCCAAAATTAACCTTAAGAATGTACTTGTTTTTTTTCTGTTAGATGTGCCTTTTTATATCTTAGAAATTCAATTAAGTTTTTTTTTTTCTTCCTGGCTCTAATAACTTTTAGGCCCAATTAAAATGAAATTATTGGAAATATTTGGAGATGTACATCCCCCCCCCCCCCCCAGGTACTTTTTCTTAGTATAAGTGGAAGTTGTACAACTTTAAGTTTTATTAAATATTTTACTCCTTAATTGCATTTATGATATTACAGTTCTATTATATTATTAATATATTAGGAGATGTTTTTCATTTGATTTCTGAGCAACTTCCACTCTAAACCTACTTTTAAACCTACTTGGTATAATCTGAGTCATTTGGGAAGATGTACTTTCACCAATTCATATTTCAGTGTATGGAGTTGTATGAATGAATTAGAATGTTGAATAACAAGGACTTTTAAAAACATTGGAACTTATTATTTGTATAGGTTTATTTAACAAAACCAAATTAAACTATATCTGCTTGATCAAAAACATAAAAAACAAAACAAAAACAAAAACACAAACCACTAGCACCAAAAGTCCATTTACATAGTATTTGTAATTCTTCATTATTCCACTCCAGGAACCTATGACCCAAAGTGTGAGGCAAACAGAATATAGCTGATGTGATTTTCATGTGAACAGTTTGCCAGTCTTGCTGTCATTTTTGTGTTTAACAGATAATTCACTTCATTATTTAGAAAAAAAGTTGGGCTTAGGATGAGGATTTTCTTGTTAAGGACAAGGACTCCTCATGAAGATGCCTGAACATTTTCGGGCTCTGTGACAAGTTTTCATTTCAACTTTCTGTGAAAAGAGGCAGCAGGCTGAACTAGGTGGACACCATCCAGTTTAGGAGCAGAGCCAGTGGGAATGAAGAAAAAAATCTGCCTGCACTAGGGAAAACGACTATTTCCACTTACACTACGTACTCTTCTAAAAATAATTTTCTTTGTGAGGGCATCTTGATGTAAAGCTTGTCATTACTGTACAGGAAAAATGAGGGGAAGATGGTGATGGTCAGTGGCATTTTCTGTTTTTGCAAAGTAAATCTTCCTGGCTGTGTGTGTGTGTTTGTGTGTGTATGTGTGTGTGTGTGCATACACACGTGTGAACACATGGTTTTGTGTGTACACATGTGTGACAAAAACTATGCTAGGGGCATTTGTGTACAATGATGTGTACATAACCATGGAGAGAGGGGCAAAACTAGGTTAACAATGGTGAGTACACGAAACACAGAGATTATTCTTGTATTGTTATTTATCAATATTGTATAATTTTTCATATGAACAACTATAAATCTACTTTTGCCCCATACTGTATATATAGGTGTTGATTATTTTTGAGTTGAGCATGTATCTGAAACATTCACCAATGTTTGAATGACAACAATTGATTTCATGGCCCTTTTCAAGGTTATTAATTTCCCCCTAATATTCTTCAATCCTTTCACCAACTAACTGACCGCTCAGTGAAAGCAAAAGTAGCAAAATTCTGCATGCCCTGGATTTACAGTTTGAAAGTGTTATTTCCATAGGCCTGGCTTTATTGGCCAACATTAGCCATAACTCTAAAGAAGTAAGGCTAATTAGACACACCGTGTTAGCAGCTCTTGCCACATTTTTGTATGTCCATGTTCATTTTCGGTATTTGGTACTTATATACAGTGCTGCAGCAAACATCCCTGTGCGTTAGTCTTCATTATATCCTGGCTGGGCCAAGTTCAGGGAGTGGAATGACTGCCTGTGAACATTTTAGAGATTCTATACAGAGGAGTTTTACCAGTTAATACTGCCACCATGGACGCACCTGTAAGAGCTGAAGAGTGATGTAAGTTTACCAGTGTGGATCTTCCTGCTTGGCTATGCAGAGGCAGTTCTGGACAGAAGCAGAACTGTCCTCCGTCCTGTTCATCACAGAGTGGCAGGACAAGTGATGTTATATAATGTCTAGCACAATACTCATTCTGCTTAAAACCCTTTAGAGCAGCGATTTTCACCCCATGGCACACATAAACTGCTAAAATCCCGCAGCAAATGAAAAAAATGTATATTTTTGCAGATTTGACAAAAATATAGGTATACTTTTTATTAGTTTACAAAGAAATAGTGATTATCTACTTGTTTTTTCTTTTTTTTTTTTCTTTTTTTTTTCTCTCCAGAGTGACTTTTTTAAAAAGTCAGGTGCATATCCTTGTTGGGATTTCTGTTACCAAGAGTTAACCAATTAGACACAACCTTATTAAGCAGCATGACCAATAGGATGCAATTCTATCATATGACCTATGTATTTATAGTTTGAGACGGCATTCACACCTGATGGCTACTGTTGTGTTGACTGTTGTCATTTTTTAAATTGGACAGTTTAAGAGAAAAGAGGTCGGTGCCCCTGACTAAGTAGTCAGGTATTGCATGTTTTAGAAATTCTTGTGGCACACCAGTTGGAAATTGCTGCTTTAGAAGCTTCCCATTACTGTTAGAATATGTTTGACAAACTTTCCATAGCTACAAGACCTTGCATAATTCCAACTATCCCTGCCACTTCATCATTCCCCACCTGCTTTCTCCCTGTCTTCCAGCCACATGGGGGGATTTGCAGCTTCTACAACACATCGAGTTCTCGCCTGCTTGTTTTATGTTTTAGTGTGATTTCCCCCCACTGCCTGAAATTACCTTTTCCCTTTTCATCATTCTGCATCATAGCTGGTTTATCCTTGTCATGTATATTTCAGTTTAATCATTGTGATCACCTTCGACACCTTTCCCTTTCCATTTCCTATCTGGGCCTCTTGTTTCAGCAAGAATTTATAATTATGTGTTATGTATGTCCCTCCATTAGAACGTAAGCTCCATTCGTTTTTATATTGCTAGTGTCTTAAACATGCACATAGTGCCCTTTTTTTTTTTCCTGCTCAGCTTTCTCAGATGCTTTATTTTTAAACAGACCTTGACATGTAATTCACACACTATGCAGCTCACTCATCTAACTTGTATGACTCAAGGTTCTCTACAGTTTGCAGCCATTACCACAATGGATTTTAGAGCATTTATCACGCCGAGAAGGAACCCCGTACCCATTAGCACTTATTGCTGTCTTCCTTCTGCCCCATAGCTTTCCGCAAACACTAATATATTTTCTGCCCCTATAGATTCTTCTTATTCTGGACGTTTCATATCAATGGAAGCATATGAAAGAATGGATTCTTTCACTTAGCATAATGATTTTGAGTTTCATCCAAGTTGTAGCATGTTTCAGTACTTTATTCCTTTTTCTGCTGAATACTATTCCATTGAATGGTTATGCCAACTATTATTTATGCATTCATCAGTTGATGGAAATCTGGATTTTTTTTCTTTTTTTTTTTGGTCATCGTGAATACTATTCACATGAACATTCTTATACAATTTTTTGTTTTGTCCAGAGATATATTTAATTTATCTTAGAAGTGACATTGCTGAGTCAGTATAACAGACTTTTTACCAATATTATTGAATGAATGGGAAAAAATTAGTCTCCAACCAGGGTGTGCACACCTTTAATCTTAGCATTAATAAACCCAGACAGAGAAAGCAAAGCCCTTTTTTCCCCTACAGTAACACCTGGCATGCCCTCCTCACCGCCACCTGCAAGTATGTGTCCCAGCTGCTCCATTTCCCTGCCCGAAATACAGACAACTGACAAACTGCAGGCAGTTAGCAGCGTGAGTGCGGTGACATAGACGGAGTGTAAGAACTGGGCTAGGAATTCAGCCTTCTGAGTCTTGGTTCTCCTACTCCAGCTCTTTTACCTAAAAAGAAACAAGCCTGCTAGTATAAATAATTCTCCAAACCTGCAAAAATAACATGGTGGAACAAACCTAATCATTTATTTTTCCTTCCTCTTGAAATCATTGCACAGTAATATGGAATAAACACAGATGCATAGACAAATAGAAGAAAGAGGAGAGAGCAGAGAACCTGAAATCTCGAAAGCATGTTTGGAAAACAGAAAGCTAATGGAACTATTATTCCGCTTCCACAGTCCTTCACCTTGAACCCCAGAAGTGTTCAGGATGTGAAATTACTGGTTAGCAAATAATTTCTAGGCTGGACCCAGGAGGTCTAAATAAGGGCCTCCTTAGTGAATCCCGAAGACTCATTTCTGACACGAGAATGCTCTGAGTCAGGTCCATTCTGCTCAGGCAGGAAATCAGAGAGGAATGCCTCCAGTGGGAGACATTTCAAGGTTTTCCAGTAAAAATGTTATCTATTCCCTAATGACCTTGCAGAAAGCCTCACCTATGCACATAGAAACTGTAATTATCTCTTCATATCTCATCATCTAATATGATCTAATAAGATTATGAGACTTTGGAGACAAATCACCATCATAAAAGAGAAAGCCTAATCATATAGCAAAATTAAATCCAGAGAACAGAGGCATTTGGGATAAGGAGAAATCACAATATTAAAAATATTCTATCAATGATATCTTCAGGAAGGCATTTTATCTATATAACTAGAGGCCCAGTGCACAAAATTCATGCATTGGTAGGGTGTCTAGGCCTGGCCAGTGATTAGAGCCAATCTACAGAGCAACTGGCAGGATTATCTGGGACCCCCACTCGCATCTGCCTTGGCTAATCTGGTTGTGGCCTGCAGGCTGGGGACAGCTCCTGCATTGAGTGTCTGCCCCCTGATGGTCAGTGTGCATCATAGCCAGTGGTCTTTCCATCCGTCGTTTTGCAGTTAGGCCGATTTGCATATTAGCATTTTATATAGATAGGTAACAATATGCTATGGAAAGGGTACCCCGAGAATAAAAAAGAGCACTTGGATAAAATAAGTTGGCACATAAAGTCTAGGAAACTTTTCATAGTTAAGGAAAAAAGAGAATAGAAAAGTATAAGCAAAATAAAGGATAACTTATAAAGTTGAAATCTATGAGAAGAGTTCCAGAATGAGAAAAAATTGTGAAAATGGACATATGCGTTAACATAAACATTTTAAACAATATGTTTGGATAGCAGGGAGTGAAATGTCATTTTGAGAAACACACAGATTGCTCAGCTTGTGAAAGGCCCCACCAAGGACCACTGCACAGACATGTCAGGACTCCACCCAACAGGCAAAAACCCCGAAACTCTCCAAAGAGAAAGTTACATGTTAGGAAGTTGGAAACATACAGTAAGCTAAATGCAATGTAACACCGTCTACAAAATTCTGAAAGTGATTTCTAACATACTTGGTACCCTGCCATGATATGAAGATTAAAGACATTCATAATTTAACAATTCTAATCTTAACCACTCCTGTGTCCTTTTCATGATGTGCTCCAGCAAAACGAGGAACTACCCCAAGATCATGTGAAAACAGAAGAGCAGACATGGTCTCTAACACAGTAATACTGAAAGAAAGCCCGAGGAGCAAGCTTGAGTCTTTTTTTATTTTATTATTTAATATATTTTATTGAGTTTTACAGAGAAGAAGGGAGAGGGATAGAGAGTTAGAAACATTGATGAGAGAGAAACATCGATCAGCTGCTTCCTGCACATCCTCTACTGGGGATGTGTGTGCAACCAAGGTACATGCCCTTGACTGGAATCAAACCTGGACCCTTTAGTCCACAGGTAGACGCTCCATCCACTGAGCCAAACCACTTAGGGCACAAGCTTGAGTCTTGAAGGAAACGAATCTAGATGCTAGATGGGGCAGGAAAGCAGAAGGTTTTGGCAAAAGGCCTTCAGGAGAAAAAAAAATACTGGTGAATTTCAACATTTGAAAAGTAATGTTAACAGGTGTTCCAGAGATAATTTGGAACAAGATATCTTTGACACTAATATAAATACCTATAGGGTACACTGCATTCAAGCAAATGGAAGACCTTTATCAACTCCAGAATGATTTGAAGATACATAAAAAAGGGGGAAAAGTCACACAGTACATGGTCTGACTCAGTAGTGAATCCCACTAACCTGGTCACCATAGTCTCAAGAAGTTGACTGATTTAAGCAAAGAGTGTGCCTATTTAGTCTGGGAGGATAAGAGAAAGGTGCATGAAGATTGGGAGCAGTAAGAAATCTAACTCCTCATGTGCCATCTTTGGAAATGAGGAGGTTTTATAGTTGATTTATCAATTGCAAATTACAAATTAAATAGCCAAAGGAACAATTGGGGTGTTTGAATTAAGAGAGAGAGAGAGAGAGAGAGAGAGAGAGAGAGAGAGAGAGAGAGAGAGAGAGTGTGTGTGTGTGTGTGTGTGTGTGTGAAAGGAATGGGGCAGGGTTTACACGTTTTTAAATAATCCTTTAATGCTATTTTACTTTATTTATTTATTTATTTTTTAAAAATATATTTTATTGATTTTGTACAGAGAGGAAGGGAGAGAGATAGAGAGTTAGAAACATCGATGAGAGAGAGTCATCGATCAGCTGCCTCTTGCACACCCCCTACTGGAGATATGGCCGCAACCAAGGTACATGCCCTTGACCGGAATCGAACCCGGGACCTTTCAGTCCCCAAGCCGACGCTCTATCCATTGAGCCAAACCGGTCCCGGCAATGCTATTTTACTTTAAACAAATACTATAGATAGGTTTTGAGTTTGCCTACAGTTTTCCTTAGAACACAGACTCTGGAGCCAGGAGGTTTGGGGTACTATCCCAGCTCCACTACCCAGGCCTTAGTTTCCACATTTTTTGAAAAACGTTTCCTCATTTTCCTCTATAAAATATCTGTATAGTATCAGATTTGGGGGGAGATATATATTTTATATTTATATTATAACTACTTTCATATTGCCTAGATATGTAGTGCTTAGGAGTGATGCTCTGCATGGATGCTACATAAGTGTTAGCTGTTATTATGAAAGTGGAATGGAAACTGAATTAGGGCATGTGAACTACTTGAGGAAGAAAAGACTCTTCATACACAATTGACAGTCTTTAAAATTCCTTCAGCAGATGCCTCTGTGAAGGCAGAGCCCTTCGAGTGACAAGCTACTCTGTTTCCTTCATCTCTGTGGAAGTCTGGTGGCAGTTCCCGTGGGTGCTTTGTGAAGTGGGATCACTCAGGAGGCAGCGAGCCTGGGAAACTTCTAATACATCCTCTATTTGCAGTGTTTTCCAGACGTAACAGTATTATCTTCCACTTTGGTCTAGAATACCACAGCATTAAACATTTATAAATAACTTTTAGAGAAAAATTCGAAGAGCATTGCATATGCTCCTTTCTGTTCATCTTTATTTTCATCAGAAAATGGCATAATTGCACCATTTGGGATCTTACTTCAAATCAGTTAAATGTTATATCTGAGCCAAATAAGATGATTCGTAACTTGCTGTATTCTTTCATCTTTTTTATTGTCAAAGTTAATAGTCATGAAAAACAGTTATTTAGAAATATGAGTTAGGAAAGATTGCAAATTTGAAATAATGATTTTTTAATCTATTTTTAAACCTCATTTTAGAGAAGATGCCACTTACTGCCCTTAGAGAATGTTTCGCCTTGGTTTTTTGTTTGTTGTTTATTTTGTTTTGTTTTTGGCAGAAAATATCCCTAATTAAAATTACCCAGGATCAGTTGTTTGAGAGGCATGATCAGAGGCTGAGAAAATGAATTTTGCAAGTTTTCTGAGTAGTACCTAAGGGAATGAGTATTAGCTATCTTTGTTGTAGAAGAGTCATTCATTGTTTAAATAAGTATTTTTGAAAAGCTTCTTTGTTCTGAGCAATAAATTTGGCAATTGTCTTGATTAATCATGTAAATAAATTACAAAGAAGATTAATAACAGATATATTGCTTGGGATTTAGATGTGTTTTTTACTTATATAAAACAGTAGATATATATGCTAAAAGCACCTAGTTATGGCTGTGTGTGTATTAAGCAATATAAATAACCCATAATTCTGTTAACAGTAACTATTGATTATATTAATCATTCATGGGCATCCATTTGCCTTCCTTAGGCCTCCAGGCTCATAGAGCACTTAAAACATCAAACAAAGGCTGTGGGCCTTTGCCCTGATAAAGTGCATATGTCCATACAGTGTTGTCTGTGACTTCCAGAGATTTGGGGTTCCCTTCGGGAATGTTGATTTTGGACCCCTAGTTAAGACTGCCCGAACCATTTAATATTTGTACACAGAAATATGATACTGAACACAATGCATGGAATATGGACAGGTAGCTTGGATAAGCTGTTCGATAATTAGCCCTGTAGCTAGACAGTCTCACCTGGAGAGCGAGAGGATTCCAAGTCAATCAGGTGGTTTAGTGTTGAGGCTCCAGACCTTGTCAGCAGGGATGGAAAAGATATTGGTTCTGGGCAGGTCAGCCAGGGCAATAATTCGAAACATTATAGCTAGAAATATATTTGGGATGAAAGGAGGTAAATTATTTTTTGCGTAGGCTATTTATCTACCTTAAGAAGCTGGTTGAACCAACTGAGAAATGATAGAATTAACTAAAGTTTAGTAAGATAATAAGATAAATATATCAAAATATATCATTAACTTTCCTAAATGTTAACAATTGTGAGGGAGGGTATATAATAGGAAAAAGAATCACTGGATACAAAAGCCAAAAATAGGTTTTTATATATCCAAATTTGAAAATTTTAAATCCATATTAAAAAGATGTTATATGAGAAATCGTATTTGACTAGAATACTTGAGTAAAATCTATTTTTATGAGCTTACAACAAAATTAAATCAATATAGATTTAAATTTATAAAAGGTAAAAAACACAACTGAAATCAGTGTTCCTAGAGAAATATTAGTGGACTGCTTAATAATATCACTGTGCTGGAGAGCTGTCCATCATGGGACTCCAGACAGTCATGGAACCCCCAAAGGGCAGTGTGACCCTGTATACAAATTATTAAAATTATAAAGGCTAGTAAATTATCTTTAAAAAAATGACCCACTTGCAGATATATAGATATAGGATGAACCCTATAACACTTTTTATACTAGTAGAAACTTTTGAACAAATATAACCCAAGAAAAATTCCAACCCTGTCCAATCCTTATAATCTAGCATATTAAATGTGTTGTTGATTTAATTTAATTATTATATACCCTCTTCTGTAATTTAAGCCTCACTTAAGGTGAGGGTTTTTATAAAACTTTTTTAAACCACTGTTTCCTCAGGGCAAAATGCTTGCATGACACAAAGTTGGTATTCAATGTATTGGAATGAATGAAGACATTTTGGCAACATGATGCTCAAGGTTGGCTTTTATACACAATTTCCAATGACCTTTCCCCTGTATTTCCTACAAAATTTTAAATTTAGTATGAATAGCCTAATCTAATACACAGAAACATGTATTTAGAAATAACATTTAAATATATAAATTAAAACACATCCATGCTTATATTAATTCTATTTACTGTACTTCTTGTTTTTAATGTAGTTTTTAAAAAATCGGGGATACATTTTTTTGTGGCTATCTTAGATGACTTTTGTTTCTTGCAGCCTTATATTTAAATGTCATTGCTTTTGGGATCAAAACTATCTTTATCAAAATAGACTAGAAAATACATTTATTTGGGCAATGACATTTAAGAAGAAATGACATTACTTTCTTCTACCTATGCATTATTTGTTTTTCTTTTGCCAAGTTGTGCTGCCTGGTATAACAGTGCACATTTCATTTCAGGTTTTATTGAGTAGGGATGGGAAATGAGCAATGTCTTTAAAGGTATAATTAATAAACTACTGAATCCATGTTTTGAAAGGGGATTGACTTTTATTTTTAACTGTGGTGAGTAGATTATTTTCTTGTAGTCATCAAATTTAAAGAAAAAAATCCCAACCAAAATCTTTTTGAGTCAACACTCTTAATTTGGTTCTTGTATTAATGGCCAAGATTGCATAGATCTTGATATAGGAAAAATTGAAATTGACATATTTTATTTAAAAATATTTTTATTTCAGAGAGAGAGAAAGAGATAGAAACATCAATGATGAGAGAGAATCATTGATTGGCTGCCTTCTGCACGTGCCCTACTTGGGATCAAGTCTGCAAACCAGACATGTGCCCTGACCGGGAATCCAACAACAACCTCCTGCTTCCTAGGTCAATGCTCAGACACCGAGCCACGCCAGCTGGGCAAAGTTGACATAATTTTCAAAAGGAAAAGGGACTTGAGTCTGAGAAAACAGTGGTAGCTTAGCCTTTGCACATAAAAAAACAGATCAAGCAAATATATAGCAAACCCAGAAACACCATGAGAAACTTTTACAGTTAAATTCTTCTCATGAATCTAAAAGATGAATAGATTGGGACAAGCCTGTAGTAAGACCTGGGTTTATGAACCTCCACCTATGTCGAAAGAAAGCAGTCGTGGGAAGCAAGGTCACCTGATTGGCCTGAGAAGAGGTGGACCTCTCATGAAACTAAACAGACATTTTCTGGAAGAGCAGCTCAGAGTGGGCTGGAATTGTCCAGTCCAATAGTAAGAGCTCTGCCATCTCCGAAGGCACATAATAGTAGTGTCTCTAAAAGATAGGGTTCTGCTCTAGCCAGTTTGGTTCAGTGGATAGAGCATCGGCCTGTGGACTGAAGGGTCCTGGGTTTAATTCAGATCAAGGCCATGCACCTTGGTGGGAATCTCGGTCCCCGGCAATGGTTGGGGAGCATGCAGGAGGCAACCAATCAATGTGTCTCTCTCACATCGATGTTTCTTTCTCTCTGTCTTCTCCCTCTCCCTTCCCCTCTCTCTCAAAATCAGTGGGAAAATATCCTTGGGTGAGGATTAACAAAAAATAAGTAAATAAGTAAAAGTATCATGGTGTCATGGGCAGGAATTCACTCATTCAGTAAATATTTGCTGAGTGCCAAGTGTGTATTCAGGGACTAGTAAATGCTTTTACTACTGAAACAACAAAACCAAGTCACAGTCTTACCATTCATTTCATAGATTGTTTTAAACTATCAGAAATAATCAATACTTTTATATGTATTTTTTGGTGGAAAAACAATTACTCTATTGGGGTAAAAATATCTCAGGGGTAAAAATATCTCAGATTTTTAACATTTAAAGCGTTATTAGTTTATTGTCACACTTGTGATTCCAAAAAGAAAAACAGATTTTCAGGCTTATTTCCAAAAAGTCAATCAAGTTGAGAATTATTTCAGAACTGTGTGCTTCAAAGAGAGAAAAATCCATTGGAAAATAGCAGAGCAATTTACTTATTGACTGAAATATGGACTGCCTCTATATTTCTCTCCACTGTAAAACAAAGCTAATTGATATGCCTTCTGTGTCAACAAACCATGTTAAGAAGAGAGATTAAAGCTCTTAACCTACTTTTTTTTATCTTCAATTTTTAACTTTATCCTGCTTGTTAATTGCCTGGGTGTCCTTTAACCATCAATTTTCATGATTCTTTCCCAGAGGCTTGGTTTAATTTTAAAAGTGCAGTGTATCCAGCCCTAATTACGTGAGAGCTCACTGCAGGCAAACAGCAAGAATAATGATGATCAAAATGTGGTCGTCAGGCAGGGCCATGCATCTCTCAAGCATGTGGCTGTAAACATTCAGTGACTGGGAAATACAACCACATAAGGTAGTATTTTGAAACTAGTTACATTTGAAAGTAGAGTTTCTTCCTAGAATTTAACTTCACTGTGATTTAAATACATATATACATATATACATATATGTATATATGTATTTAAATCATATATCGAATTTTATATTTTTTACATTTCTCTCATTAAGCTGAACACCCACATGGTCTCAAATTCTTTCTGTAATCAATAACTGGACACAAAATGGTTCTACTTTATCTCATATAGAATAAAGTTTGCAAAATATACATTCCGTGTACCTAGAAATGCTATCCATTGTTTTCTTTGAGAAGCATGCTAATATGCTGACTTCCCTGTCTACAATCAATCAAACTTGTATGCATTATCTGTCAGTTATTTTTACGTTAATGTAGGGGGAAAGAATTACTGTTAAGGTGTTTTGCCCGGTTAGTCACACAAAGGAAAAGCAACAGTCAATGATTTATTCTTCAAAAGATGGTCAGATGAAATATTACCTGCTGAGTTCTATGTGCCAGGCACATTCTAAGTGTCTTGATTTATATGATGTCATTGAGTTCTTACAGCAAACCTATAATAAGTATCATATTATAGCTCAGAAAACCAGATTATGGAGAGGTTAGGTAATCAGACAGCTTCTATATTAGGTGATTAGTTCAGCTTGGATTTGAACCTGAGGATCTGGCTTAGAGCTCAGGATCTTAACTACTACCCTTTGTCCCAGAGGAATTCAATTATACCCTGATTCAGCAACTCAGTGTTTTTCTTGAATTTATACAAAAACTAGAGGCTCTGTGCATGAAATTCGTGCATGAGATGGGGGAGGGGAGTCCCTCAGCCTGGCCTGCACCCTCTCAAAATTCAGGTCCCTTCAGGAGATGTCCAACAGCCGGTTTAGGCCTGATCCTGCAGGGATCCCTGCAGATGGCGCCTAAACCTGCAGTTGGACATCCCTCTCACAATCTGGAGCTGCTACCCTCTAACTTAGGGGTGTCGAACTCAATCAGAGAAGGGGCCAAAATCTAAAATCCAGCCTAAATCGCGGGCCGAATGGTTTACTGAACAGTCATAAACTGTCATTGTGATGGAAACGCAGCGGAGTGCAGTGATGACAGCGCGGTGCGGGCCACATTGCAAGGCCTGGCGGGACGGATTTGGCCCGCGGGCCTTGTGTTTGACACATGTGCTCTAACTGCTCTCCTGCTTGCCTGATTGCCTCTAACTGCTTCTGCCTGCCTAATCCTCCTAACTGCCTTTGCATGCTTCCCTGACTGTCCTTAACTGCCCACTGGGTGGCAGCCAGCCAGTGTGAGGGGCCATGGTCGTTCTAGTCTCTGATCATTCTGGTCATTCCACTGCTTTGGTCTCTGGGCTTTTATTTTATAGGATGTTGTTAGAATTTATATATTCTTTTTCTGTCTATAAAAATCATAGATATTTAGCTGATTGTCTTGAGTGGGAAGTGGTGCCTCATTAACTGAATATTGGCTGAGGTTTTCTAAGAGCTTTATTTCCTATTTTGAGTTCATCATGTTGGATTGGATCCTACCTGTCAAAACCCAGTTATTCCAAATGTTCATTTATTTTTCTAAAAAGCTAAATATTTGAAAGTAAAGAGTTAAGAATAAATTTTGAAAATTGAGATGTTCTTATCTAGGAAAGCAGATAAAATGAAATTAAAACTGTAAAATTTGCTTTTGATTTTACTTAAGTTTAATACTCCAGAAAATGTAAGTACTAGTGAAAACAATTAAATTTCTAAAAATACCTTTAATTTTCTTTTATTATTTTTCCTATATTATTTTAATTGGTGGTGCTTACTTAGCAAAATGAACAGACTATTAAGTGAAAATAGCAATGAAGAGCTGTGCTTGTAACAAAGCCATTGGGAATGGGTGGAAGTAAAAAGAAGCTGGGAAAACTTCGACTATAGATATTACTGAAGATAGACATAATTATTACATAAAAAGGTAAACATTTGCCATTCGGTTACAATCTACCACCATATAAGTGCTATATGTTACATAGCTTATAAATTGGAGCTTATTAGATAACTAGAGGCCTGGTGCATAACATTGTGGGAAGCGGGGAGGGTGGTTCTCTCAGCCCAGCTTGCACCTTCTCGCAGTTTGAGAGACCTTAGGGGATTTCCGACTAAAGGCTTAGGCCTGCTTCCTGCTTTGAGCATCTGCCCCCTGATGGTCAGTGCATGTCATAGCGACTGGTCATTCTGCCATTCAGTAGGTTTGCATATTAAGGTTTTATTATTATTTATGATAGAGAGAAATTGTTCACAATGGAAAATGAGCAAATTACTTGGGTGCAGATAGATGACAGGAGCTGTACAGAGACGACCCTTAAATCACATTAGGCTTCCATGGCTCTTCTTGAAGGCAAAGCTGATTTAATACTGTAGGATGATCCAGGGAAAGGTCAGAAGGTACAATTGACTATAACACATGAGGCTGAGAGGAAGAGCATAAATTTGCCGGGCCATCTGGGTGTGGGTGTGTTTTTCTCTAGCAGTTCAGCATCTCTGTGCACACACAAAAACTTTAGGTTGTAGCCTAGATCCACATGTGTGTGTGTGGCTGGTGGATGTGTTTGAGTGAAGGCTCAATTGTCCTCAGTGGACTAGAGAGTGAGTGCTCTAGGTGATCCACCATGAGATGTAGTGTGTTTGGGAAAGAAACAACCAAAAAAGGTTTGAATGAATGGGTAATAGCTATACTACGACTAACAAATAGAGTGAGAGCTAGGACTTTGCTGACCTAGCATATGACCTAAAATATCATCACGGACAAAATTTGGCTTCATGCCATATCTGAATTAGGAGCAAAGGTAGTTTCAGACCCCGTATTATTGGGGTGCTACAAATCATCTGGAAGTATGTGGCAGGATGTCTCCTCTCCCAAGCTATATATTATAAAACTCAGAGTAGTAATGAGAGTACTGCTTCCAGGAAGGTTATCTAATCATATTTTCCAGGAAATTATATTATTAAATTATTTATATTTTCTAAGTGGTAATAATTGTTTGGAAATTCTGAAGTTATGTGCCTCCTACATACAACATACAGTAAGTGTTTTTATATCCATGCTTCCCTTACTGAAAATGCACTCATTCTCTACTTCTTTTAAATCCCACAAATATTTTTAATTGTACTGTAAAATATATTAAGAAAACATTATTTTCACAATGTTGAAACATTTTGTCAATTTGTAACACCATTTCCTGATCGATATATAGTGACTAAAACACAGTTAAGATCATGTTAAATTAATTATAAGAAGTGGAACAGGACACAAAACTTTCATTATACCTATTAAAAACACATTGCATTAATCACGATATAAGTCACAAAATATTCTCTATTTCAGTCTTACAGAACTTTTTTAGAGTTCATAATGTAAGCCTAACATTAAATCATGAACAAATACCATAAAGCATGCACATAGAATATATTTAATGAAGTATATTTTTTATAGGATGCATTTTTTTCTTATTTTATACATCATTCTTTTATTAAGTTTTAATAATTGCCTCCTTAGAGAGTTGTGTGGCACTTAAAAAATATAGACCTCTAAGTTCCACTCATAAAGTAGATTTAAATGATTCAGTTCTAAAATTTTTAATATTTTCCCAAAGAGATAGTTTATGTAACTCATAACAAGTAGCTTAATTTAAGTCAAATTTGTGTATAAGTATAAAAATTAGCATTTTAATATTAAAATTGAAAGCATAACTATCTCATGGAAGCTTAGTACTATACATAGAGGTTTATACTTTTTATTAAGTGTCTTAATTTTTTGTTTCATCAAAGAAAAATAAAACATTATTTTGCCTTTAGCATTAAAAGAAAAATCACTTAAAATGTGAAAATAAATAATGGAAAATAATTTTGGGGACTAGATGTGTTCATGTTTGAATTGTGAGCAATGAAATAAAAGTACTAGAATGATTCTGCTGTGTCTTGTGGTTGCGAGCATAAAGTCAAGTTTGTGATGGTTGCCTAGAGGTCTATTTTAGGATGTTTTTTTATCAGTTGCTTGTAGCTACAGAAAACTTTATTTGAAGACAAACACATTTCTCTGTCACCTCTGACCCCCAACTTGTGATGCTGATACAAGCAAAGAATTGTGCTCCTTGAAAAAGCTACTAATGACTAGGGATGCTTGGGTGGAATTTGGAAAGATAACCTACAGAGCTGCAAATGACCCAAGTTGGAACAAATTGTGCAACTAAATAAGCTAGTATGGATTTATAAGCCAAATATGAAATTAGTATTCAGGAGTCCATACTGATGTAAAATAACTGAGTTAAATCAATGGAGAAGAGACAAAAATCCCTGTCCAAGAATTTCAAATAATTTAAGCTATTCAACTTTCAAAGAATGCATTGTGACTCCCCATTCTCTGATTGTGAGCTGTCAATGGTGATTTATTTCAAAGAAAGAGTGAAAATAGGACTCACTGTACTGGTGAGAAACCTGACCAACACAATAGAGCCAGTTGATCAAGGTTATGTTGAGAAGCTGCGTTGTTAGTTAGGAACTTGCTTGACATGACATGATAGTTGATCAAGGTTATGTTGAGAAGCTGCGTTGCTAGTTAGGAACTTGCTTGACATGACATCAATCTCTGGGGTCTTCCTCCCCTAATCCCAGGACCCCCATGTGATCATAAGAGAAACATCACACATCTAAATTATGGAGGGTATTTTATAAAATATGTGAGCAGTGCTCCCCTAAAATATCTAAGTCATCACAATCAAGAACAGTGTGAGGAACTGTCATAATCAAGAGGGACTCAGACATGACAACATAACTGTAATGTGGTATCCTGGGCAGGATCCTGGGATAGAAAAAAGACATTTGGTAAAAAAAGAAAAAAAAGAAAAAGAAAAAGAAAATAAAGAAAAGAAAAAAAAAGATAGGGATCTCTGAATAAAGTACGAACTTCGGATAACAATAAGGTATCAATATTGGTTCATTACTTATGACTAATGTAAGATGTAAAAATAGGGGACACTGGGCATGGGGTAAAAGAACTCTGTACTATCTTTGTAATTGCCTATAAAGTTAAAATTATTCTGAAGCAAGGTTTATTTATTTTTAATATTTTGATTTTAAGCTTTTGCTTTTAACTTTATAAATGTATCACATTTAAAAAATTTAAATCTTTATTGATTTCAGAGAGGAAAGGACAGGGAGAGAGAGATAGAAGCATCAATGATGAGAGAGAACCATTGTTTGGTTGCCTTCTGCACAGCTCCCACAGGGGACCGAGCCTGCAACCCAGGCATGTGCCCTTGACCGAATCGAACCTGGGACTGTTAAGTCTGCAGGCCAACTCTCTATCCACTAAGCCAAACTGGCTAGGGTTGTTTATTTATTTTTAAAGATAACCAGTATAATATTTTAGCAACCAGAGACACAGAGACCTTGGCAAAAGCTACAGGCTTCTCTAATTAAATAATCAGGTCTTTTGCATAAAATTTTTCTTTGTTTTTTCATGACATCATTTGTATTTCTAAATTATTTAATATGGCAACCATCTGTTCTAAACAAATAGACCAAAAGCAGGTACTTTCCAGCTAAATAAATATATTTACTCTAGTCAGATATTTTTACCTAAGTCTCTAACCAATTTTCAATTACTTGACATCACTCAGTTCTTTTGTTCTAAATTGGGTTGATAATAGACAGTGTGGGGCAAAGTAGGTTTATAGCTGTTCCTATGGGGAATATATAGTAAAAGGCTAAAAGGTAAATCGACTGAACAGTGCAATGACTGGTCACTATGATGTGCACTGACCACCAGGGGGCAGATGCTCAATGCAGGAGCTGCCCCCTGGTGGTCATTGTGCTCCCACAGGGGGAGCACTGCTCAGCCAGAAACTGGGCTAATGCCTGGTAAGCACAGCAGTGGTGGCCAGAGCCTCTCCTGCCTTTGCTGCAGCGCTAAGTACGTCCGACTGCCAGCTTAGGCCTGCTCCCCACAAGAAGTGGGCTTAAGCCATCAGTTAGACCTCCCCCAAGAGCTCTGGGACTGCAACAGGGCACAGGCTGGGCTGAGGGACCCTCCAAATGCATGAATTTCTTACACCAGGCCTCTAGTAATACAATACTTAAGAAAAAATAATACAAGAATAAACTTTTGTGTACTCACCACTGTAAACCTACTTTTGCCCAGCCCTGTATATGTGTAAGCTACTATTGTTTTTGGATTTGAAGATATTTTTTTTGGAATCCATTTGGTCATGTGTGTTTACTTAATAGTAATTATTGGCTGGTCTAGAAAAATTAATCAGTTGTGATAAATTATCTAATTATTTGCACTCATTTCATTACTCACTTTACTTCTATACATCTGATTTTCCCCCAAAAAATATATTTGTATTGATTTCAGAGAGGAAAGAAGAGGGAGACAGAGATAAAAACATCAATGATGAGTGAGGATCAGTGATCATCTGCCTCCTGCATGCCCTTTACTGGTGATTGAGCCTGCAACCTGGGCAGTTCCCTGACCAGGAATCCAACCATGACCTCCTGGTTCATTGGTTGATGGTTAACCACTTAAACACACAGGCAGGACTATACATCTGATTTTTAAATCAGCATCTCTGCTTATGACCATCTTGCTGGGTAAAGAACTATTTACATACACATAAAAACGAATGTAGTCTTTATATACATTTTATGTGAAGACGATATTCAAGCTTTAGGGAAATTTAATATGTACACTTTCAAGATTTGGCTATTGAAGTGTCTATAGTATCACATATAAGAAATTATATTTTCTGCCAAATATTCTCATCTACAACTTTTAATCATTCAATTAATTTTAAAACTCAGGTTTCTGCAGTTTAAGTTTTACAGTGGGGTGGGCAGAAAACAATAGCATCATCTGTAACCAAAGCTCTCTCTGTTCCCTTTGATGCAGTCTACATTCTTATTGAATTAGGTGTGGTTTTTTTTTTCCCAAGGCCTGCATGCAAATTCATTCATTTAATCATCCAGCAATACAATAAACATATTGAGAGCACCTGCTATCTGCCAAGAATAAGTCAGATGCTGAGTCTACAGTGCCTGTATCTATTCCCTCTTGGCCTTTCCTAATCCATTTCCCTGTCAGAAATGCTCTCTCTAGCCCCAACATCATCTTCATCTGTCAAATTCCTGGATCAGCTAAATCCCTTCAGCAGCTTCTTTCAGTCTTCTGAACTAATGAGTTTCTTTCTCCTCAATTTCCAAAGCGCTTTGTTCCTGTTCTATTAATTGTCATCCAAATTGATTATGTTGTACCTTGTATTTTTTGTCATTTTCATACATCTTACTTGTGCTTGTCGTGATGTCTTGCAAAGCATAAAAGATCAAAACTTTTATTGAATTGAGATAAAATTTTGTTGGATTGAAATGACAATTATGCTTTTACTAATACTATATTCAGGTGTATTATTCAAACAGCATTTCACACTGATGAATATAATTCAATGACAACTTGTCCTTCTTTGGCTTAGGTTATTGAAATCTAGCCTAATGACAGACTTGTACAAATATGTATTTCATTCTAAAGTGATTTCATTTTAGAAAAGCTAACCTATCACACCGCCAAGCCCCTTCTTCCTTCTCAGAGAATACGACTCAGCCTCATTTCCCGCTTTGTATTCTTGTTGCCCAAGAGTGGACTTGACTCGTGACCATCACTTGGGCTCTTTGCCCTTGTCTGTGAACAATTTCTCCCTTGGAGGACTTATGTCTCCCCAGGCTTTGGTTTTCAAATCTGTACACCGAACCCTAAAGTTTTCCCAAGCTCTGGCATCCCTTCTAAGTTTCAGAAGATTATAGCTCCAACTGCCTTCTGTTATGTGAACTTGAAACATATTAAACTCATTATCACCAAAATTGAATTGCTAATCTCCCCCACATCCACTCTCAAAACTGTCACATTATCAGTTCTAGTTTCTTTGACTTAAGACACAAGAGCTTTATTTGACTCCTTCAACTCCCTTCTCCTGGAAATTGGATATTCATACACTTACCTAGTGTTCCTTCATGGGGATCTTTGCCTCATCTTCTCTGCCTTTCCTAATTAGTTTCCATATTACATTTCTTTAAAATTGCTGCATTCTCCATTCTTGCTTTGATACACAACAAAACTCTTATAGTTGAGAAGACTGTTGGCTCCATTCTAAATTCATCTTCCCCAGGGAATAGACAGAGATTTAGACTGAGGGATTTTTCTCCTAGGTTTAGCTGGATAATACTAATAGGGGAAGCTCAGCATTCTACATCTAATCTAGCCTTCTTTCCACTGTCACTTATTCATAAGTAGTTTTTGTTTTGTTTTGTTTTTCCCCTAACACCAAAATATTTTTTGGTCAATAATAAACACAAATATGACAATACACAATAATAGCAAACCAGTATTTTGGCTTATATGCATAACTAATATTTTTCCATGAAATTGTTTTAAAGGAAAAATAAATTAAGGTGGAAAATATTCTACAAAATGCCAAAATCACCCTTATTAAATAAAACTCTTGTTATCCAATAGAACGCTTGATTGTTCATAATGGTTGGAATTTAATAAATGGATTGTCATCTAAGTCCAAATCATGATTCACCATCTAGGATGTTTATGCATCTGTAGGAGTAGGTATTTGGAATGGAGTCAGAGATAAATATATAATTTTGCACTTGTGACTATTTTGATAATTAATATCATTTTCAATCATGTCATTCCTCTCTGTACAAGGAGAATTATGCTATGTCTATGGCATAAAAATATTTGTGTATGTGTGCAAAATGCAAATAAATACAAATCAAAATAAATGTAATGCATGACAGAGAATGGAAAAAACCCTGGGTTAGTGACTAGAAAAGCCTCCTTCAAGTCTCAGATTCCACTAAGCGGTCCGTCACATATTATTGTTTCATTCAGGTTTCTTATTTGTAAACAGAGGACTAAAAAAACATTTCCTTACATCTCACAGAACTGTTGAGAAAATACAGTGAGAATGATTACTGTGAAAATACTTCATGAGTGCTAAGGTGGTTTTGTAGCTGTTGTCTAATAAACTCTTACACCTGTATAGTAGTTTGACAACTGAGTGAGAAGGTCCAAAGCATTCTCAGTATTCTTACTGCACCCCCGGAAGCTCAGTTCTTGAATCCACTGGGGTTTGGAGGACCAGCCAGGGTTCCAAGGCTCCTCCTCCACTTATGGCTCCTCCTCCAACTATGCTTGAACTATAAGTCCTTGTTTAGCTTTAAGAATGCATGGAGTTGATTTACATTTCTTTAGACTTTTAACCTAGACAAGATTTCTATATTCAGTTTTTCAAGTCATTTGTCACAAATTAGGCTTTCCATTTCTTTAAGTAACTCCTCCCACCCCCATTTTTTGGGGCATCTTCCAGCTTATTCACATTTTCATGATATTTAGATGCCCCAACAGAAAAATATTCAAGTGACAGATACTTATAGGCTGGAATTGTAATGCCATGTCTCAATTACTTTGTTGATTCAGTGGATATTTGGAGAGTTGACTGTAGTGGTGGGCATTGTGTTCTACGTTGGTGACATAGTGGGAAGCAGAAACAGGTGTGATCCCTGATTACAGTACCACTATAGTTGGAGAAATAGACCCGAAACAATTGTCCACATACATTTAAAACACAAAGCATTTGCCCAGCGGGATCTGGAGCAATGGTTGAGCATCAACCCAGAATCCAAGAAGTCACTAGTTCAAGAAGGCTTGGTCCCCAGTATGGGGTGTGCAGGAGGCAGATGATCAGTGATTCTCTATCATCATTGGTGTTTCTATCTCTTTTCCCTCTCTGATATCAATAGAAATATATTTTTTAAAAAAACACCAAAAACCAAGGAAGTATATGTGCACACATATGTGTACCTGCGTTCATGAAGGAAAAGCCAAGGTCCCTTAGGGAAGAGCCGAAGTACTTAGGGAGTATAACTGGGCACTGGCCCCATCTGGAGTTCATTTCTTCATTCAGTCTCTGGACACTTTTCTAGGCTTATGATGTGTATGGTGCTGTTATAGGTGTGTGTGTGTGTGTGTGTGTGTGTGTGTGTGTGTGTGTGTGTTTATGTTAATGCAGTAGAACAAGACATGGTCTTTGCCCTTCATAAAACACCAGTGCATGGCTTGTGAGAGTTATGCCCACCCAAATGTGTTCTGCAATTTTGTACGAAGTGTGAGTAAGTGACTTCAGGACATGTTGACTCTTTTTATGGACCAAAAATTAAAACGCCAAGCAAAAGCAGAGTGCTGGCTAACAAAATAGTTTTACTTGAAATCTTTCTACATTCATCTTCCACATTACCCATTTTAAACTCCTTAGTCCCATTCAAAAAGGCACTTTGGAGGTGCCACTGCTTGCATCTAGATTAGGTTTAACGCATTCAAAGGTCCATGTATCACAAATGTTCTGAGGGAAATGGGAGTAACCATGGATTTGAGATACTGGGCCATGTGCTAGGGGAGTTGCTTGTCCACTTGAAGATGAAGAAGGAGAAGACGAGGAGAATAAGTGAAATGTACTCCCCACAGTCTCAGGGAGCAGTTGTGCAGATGAAATGAAGGGAAGGATGTGTGCAGGGGCCATGATTGGATTAGAGTCTAAAGCTCCATGCCTAGGTTGAGTATTAGTGTGAGGAAAGGTCAGAGAGATTGGGTAGGAATATGAATTTAGACATTTACATCAATTTTAAATTGCCAGCAATTCTGGCATGATTTAATTTCCATAATCATATTCTAGAGGTTGGTATTTCTTTTCATGCTTTCTGTTATTGTATAACACCATATGGGTTTTTGAAATAATGACTTTTGAGTTAGTCATCTCTAGATATAACAAAATAATTATTTCAAGAATTGCTATATTTGATAAATATATAAGATCAGTACTTGAGACCTTTATTTATTTTTTTCCAATTATCTCTCTGATACCAAGAGAAGCATGACTTTTTATTTCTCCACAGGTTTTTGTTATTTGCTTTTTTTAGCTGTTGAAGAAACCAAACCTCCAACCTGTCACTTTTCTGAAGGCAAAAGCTATATCTTTAAAAAATGAACTGGAATATTTACATCACAAAAACCTCCTATAGAATCCAGTAAATTTCAACCAGTTTAAACATTTCCTGCAGGTCACTGGGGTACCTAAAAAAGAAGGCGCAACTTCCACCTATTAGAGGGATTCAGTTATCCTGAGCAACATCC
The DNA here is from genome assembly GCF_014108245.1 of Pipistrellus kuhlii. Lineage (NCBI taxonomy): Eukaryota > Metazoa > Chordata > Mammalia > Chiroptera > Vespertilionidae > Pipistrellus > Pipistrellus kuhlii. The sequence continues at coordinate 9,527,953 of NW_023425540.1, read as the reverse complement.
TATTGTGGATATATTTCTGTTGAAGAAAAAAAAAAAGTTTAATAAATGCCCAGAAAAAAGAGAAAGGGAGAAAAGGCATTACAGTTATTCAGAAACATACACATCCATTCTTGGTGGGAACTGAAGTGAATTGAAGTGCGTATTCATTCAACTCATTTGTAGGTGATTGAAAATTCCTCATAGTGGCAATCCTGGTGGGTATTTAGTGAAAACCTGATTTAGTCCTCAGTAAATGTCTATGGTGGTCTGTGTACACCAAAACAAGCTATTGTGGCATGTAGGTTAAAGAGCAACTGAGTGGCTTTATGAAGCCCTGCCCACCTCTCCCATCTTTTCCCCAAGGAAGACTCTGGCACTTCTTAGTGTGCCCTGGGAGTGATCTTTCCATCACCTATCATAGACTTAAAATCTTTTAGGAGACATTATTGTTTGTCTTTCCTAGACTTTGTTTTCTTGAGGACTGGGTTGTAAGTTTCTTTGTATGACAAGCCCAGGCACCAGCATTTATTTGCTGATAAATTCATGCATGTGCCTGAATAGAATGCAAGTTCAAGTACTCACAGCAAATCATCTACTTTCTTTATACAAAGGACAGATTATTTTTCTGCTTTGGAAACTCAGATTACCGATCGTTTGCTATTTATGAATATGTCTTACATTTTGTCCTTGTTTATTTTAAATAAAAGTCTTCACTTTCCTATTAAGTTGGAAGTTCATGAAAGAAGAATTGATATATAATTTGTTTGCATTTCTTAGAGTGTGTAGAACCATACCTGATATGTAGAAGATAGCCAACACATATTGGTTGGAATGTTTACAATTTAACAATTTTGAAAAAAAATACTTGATACCAAATTTCATGCTTACTTTCTAAGTGCTTTATGCCTTTAGAGCACATGTGTCAAACACAAGGCCTGCGGGCCAAATCCGTCCCGCCAGGCCTTGCAATGTGGCCTGCACCGCGCTGTCATCACTGCACTCCGCTGCGTTTCCATCACAATGACAGTTTATGACTGTTCAGTAAACCATTAGGCCCGCGATTTAGGCTGGATTTTAGATTTTGGCCCCTTCTCTGATTGAGTTCGACACCCCTACTTTAGAGCATCAGAATTCATTTTTGTTTAAACACGAGAGAGATATCTTTCTATCGCCATAGCAGAAAGAATTCAGAAGTCCTCTTATAAATAAACTATCCCATAGCTTCTTTATGTAGAAGATGCTTGCTAACACATGGGCATTGGAACAAGTGAGCTGTCACATTGATTCTCTGGAAATGTAGGCAGAACTTCAATGTCTCTCACATTGAAAAGCACACAAACCAAAGACCAGCCGTTGAATTCTACCTAGAGCATCATTGTCTGTTTCCTGTCAGGGCTGGAACTTTCCATTGTGAAAGCAATTACGTTTTTATTTTGAGGGTGATGGATCATAACTGGTGAAAGTGTGGTTATGCTACTCTACTTCATGTGGGAATTTATTTATTTATTTAATGTAACTTTAAATCCTTGAATCATTTACTCAAGCATTGAATATGCTGGAAGGAGTGTGTGTGTGTGCAAGTTGGGCATGGGTTATTTCCTACCTGCATGAATTTAAAAACAGTCCTCAGCTGGATGGGTTTCCATTTCCTTTTGTTAAATTTAGATAATGCTGCCTACCTCTTTGCCTGTTTTGAGTATTAAATGAGACAGTGTTTACACAGTGCCTATTATCTGATAAATGTTACGTATGCTTTATTGCCCTGGAGCTGCCATGCTTTTCAATCTTTAGTGAGGTAAATTATTATATACAGAAATAAAAATCATTACCACATGCCAAAACTCCCTTAAAATGTAGATATTTGTAGACTTAAGGGCACACTCATATGCTTGGGCATTGATTCTGTATCTGCCATCACACCCTCACACTAGTGACTAGAGCGATAGTGCAATGAACCTTGTGGCATTGACAGATTGAGGATGAATTAAGAGGCTATGGGTTTGTTGGAATCTGCAGAGTAACAAGAAACACATGGGAAGTGACCTGTGTTATCAGTAACAAGATAAACTCTGATTTGAAAACAAGCCATGCCTGGGAAAGGTTATGGTAGCAACAAGAGAAGAATCATTCTGAAATTAAAATCTCCAAACTGGAATAAGCTGTAGCTTAGCTCTGTATTTAGACAGGGAAGAATTCTGTCATCTTCCTTCTTTTCAAAATCTCAGTGGTTGGATGAAAGTAATCAGCAAATAGAAAGCCGATAGCAATGGGTAATCATTAATTGAGCTTCAAGATAAAGGTGCCTTCAGTGTCTGTGTCATGAAACTCCCTATCATTAAGATTACCAGTGTCAGGTTTCCTTAGTCTGTCCTTGGAAACAGTTTTAAAATGGACATGAACTTACTGAATTTTTGCCCAATAATGAATGGTCAGGAATGCATTTTGGTTGACATGACCACTGACAATATATTTGCTTTCCTTTAAGGAAGCCATTTTCAAACCTTTTCATCTTGTGGCATACATACATACACTACTGAAATTCTGTGGTACACCAAAAGTATATATTTTTGCAAATATGACAACAATAGATATACTTTTGTTTCATTCACACCATATGGCTATTGAATTGGCTGTTGTCATTTTTTTTTTGTTTGCTTGTTTTGTTTGACTATCTAAGGGAAAAAAGGTCAGTGCCTCTGACTTAATAGTTAGCACATTTTATAAATTCTTGTGGCATGCCAGTTGAGAAAATCGATGTTTTAAGGAATAAAGTTCTGAGAGTCCCAAGTAGAGACTTAAATTTTTGAAAATCACTCAGTGACAAATTAAATAAAAATACTGAGAAGCCAAAAAGTAGTTTTAAATCAGATTTTTAAAGTCCAATTTTTATGTAAACTTAAACAGTAGGAGCTGTTTTATGCATTTTCTGCTTTCCTTTTGTAAGTTCAGGATTTTTATGAAAAATCTCTGTTGTCACAAAAATAGAATCCTGCAGCACAGACCTATTCAGTCCTCAGGAAGTTCTCTTAATTCTGCATCTTTGATGAAAGCAGTAGACGTATAGAAATCTATTTTGTGTGTAACAGTTAGGGGTAAACAGATGTTTTGATTCAGTGGAATGAAAGTTGTGGCCTTCATTTGAAGTAAATTTGAGTGACAAAATGAAAATATCCTTGAATGACATCATTCTGTTGTCTAAAGCAAGAAAATTATAAGTTTAAAAGTATGCATCATAATTCTACCAGCAAGGAGAAATAAAGGAGGCTTGTCCTTTAATTTCAAAATCATCCAAAAGGACAAATTATCATATGTATATTAATTAAAATTGTATAATATTAGTACATCTTCATAAGCATAAATGTCATTAATTTAAAATTTTATCATTGGGGAATTGGCAATATGTATATTATTTGCTAGGCAATTTAAATATAAAGAAGATTGGCATACAATTAGGCTAGGAAGAAGCACAAAAGCAGTATTTACAGTCATTTTTCATTCATTGGCCCCTATTGCACTAAATTATGGTGTTCACTAGTAGGTGTCTGCAGTGCTTGAAATCACATAGAGAAACTGAGATTGGAGTTTGAGAGGAGAGGAGATAAACTCCAGTAGGACTGGGAATGTGTTATAAGAGGGTGGTGGGAAGCACTTGGCATTGTACTTGACCACTGAAGTAATGTAGTAAATGTGGAGGTTGAGTTTGGGTTTTAGGAGAAGTAAACCCCAGACATCTTTTGGGCAATGGCAAAGATGAGGCATCTGAAAAAACAGTATTTTTGTATTATACCTGAGGACCTTGTACACACAAAATGATGAGCTTCAAGGTAAAGAATTGGGACAAGCCAGCCGTAGAGGATTTGAGTGATTACACTTCGTTTCGCAAGCAATAGGAAGTCTGGTGGCTATAAATAGGAAGTAATTTGCTGGGGCAGGTAGAAACAGGAAAATTAGTAAGCAGAATAATGATATCATAAAAACTTCTTGGAGAATGATGGCAATGGAACAAACATGAAAAACTGAATATAAAAACTGTTGTATCCGAAGGAATATAAGACTGGTTGAATGCAGGGCCGGCCACAGGGGAGTCAGGAATCATTATTAAGTTGTATGCCCAGTGGCTAGCTGAAAGAAAAGCAGACATGCTATAATAAAGAGAAATAAAAATGCCAGGAGAATTAGTTTAAGGTCAAAAGGTAAAACTGGTTTGGGTTTTAGCCTGTTGAGACAGCTATTTCATTGGGACCTCTAAAGGCCACTAACATTACAGGGCTTAGCTAAAATGCATGACTCCATCTCAGATGTCAAGACCAGGCAGAGATATGATAACCATTTACATTAACATTTTTGTTCAGCCTGTAGGGGTTGATGAAGCTAAAGGAGAGAGTGAATAGAGGGATGAGAACTTGGGTGAGATGGTCACGGGATGCATACTTTAATGTAGGAAAAATAGGACTTAGGTAAAGGTTGAGGAAAACACATTTCTCCTGGTATATAAATATGAGTGAGGAGTGACGAAAATACAGAATCATAGGAACCAAAGATTTGAGAGGGTTTCTGGCAGAAGGAATGAACAGAATTGTGAATAAACAACAGACAAGAGTCTATGGACCAATATAAACCATTCATATCGGCAGTGGGGGGATTAGCACACAGTGAAAAAGTGCAGTTACAGAGGAAGGGGCTTAGTCTAGCTCTTCACACCCTCATATGGATTATGTTTCTATCCCATCACTCATTTTAATGAATAAGATTATCTATGACATAGTGTAGCTCTCACCCATCTCATATTCTCATTTGGAAAATTGTTATGCTAATTGGAAAGCATTTCAGTGTTTTCAGTTATGATTTAACTGTTTTATCCATAAGTTAGATTAAACTTTCTTACATTAGCAAGGTTTCACTATATTAGGAAAGCTAGCACATTTTCCCTTCCAGAAGTCTGTATTTGAATGATCTGGGCTTTCTGATACCTTTACTCCCTACCCATTCTTGACAATGAATTTATCTTTGAGAGATATCAAGGCATTAGACCAAATCTCAGACCTAATAAAAGTTCTTTGCACAGCTTAGATCAGGCATGGGAACCCCTGTGTGAGTATTCAGTATGTAAATAGTGAGGTTTATAAGGTGGTGAACAGTGTCTGAGAACCCATCAGATCCAAGCTCAGGGATTGGCTGCTGAGTCTTGGAGGGTGAATTGCCACTGATGGTACAAGAGGGAGATGTAATATTTATAAGAAGGCACTTCATGTCAGTTCTCAAGACATGTACTTAATAACTGTGCTATTAATTTGACTTCTGAAAGTTGAATCAGTTTTAAATAAAATTCAAAACTTTGTTGCAAGGACTGTGTGTTTAAAAAATACATTTTATTTTTTTTAAAATATTTTATTGATATTTTTTAGAGAGAGGGAGGGAGAGGGACAGAGAGCTAGAAACACTGATTAGAGAGAAACATCTATCAGCTGCCTCTGCACATCTCCCGCTGGATATGTGCCCGAAACCAAGGTACATGCCCTTGACCGAAATTGAACCTGGGACCTTTCAGTCCGCAGGCTGAAGCTCTCTCCACTGAGCCAAACCAGTCATTACTAAAAAACACATCTTAAATGAGCTAGATATTTACTCATTTATATTGATAAATAAGTAGTTTAACAAACATATGCTCAATTTGTGGTTGATACCTAAAAATATAATTTTTCAATGAGAGTCTTAAGTATTACTAATGGGACAGGTTTGACTCATCATTTGACTTCAATCATAGCTAAAATAATTGCCACATATAAAACTGCTACATTTCAGGGGTTTAACCACAAGTCTACTTAATGTCAAATATTTATTTCATCAGAAAGAGTGGAGAATAGAACCTTTCATTCAATATTTAGAGAGAAAAGTTTAAATGCCAGTAGCGGAATATGGAGATTGTTTAAATCTCTTTAAGGGTTTGGATTAGAAATGTCTGACATCAAATATTTTCACCTGGAGAAAGTATTATAATAGGACATTGAACCTCATGGACAGTGGGGAGTTCTTGTTATGGAATGGGGTTGTTTTTATTTACCAGGAATACAAGAGGTAGAAAAAAGGAAGCATGACGAAATTTGAATTCTTCACAGTTTAATATCAGGACCGAATCTTTCTAATGTCATTTTTTTCCTTCTAAAATCTTAGAGAGGGAAATGGATTCTGAACATAAGAATAATTAATCTATCAAAATTAACTTATTAGTAATTAAAATAATAGTTATTAACTATATATTATTTTTAATTGTAATATTATTTTATTTGTCTATCCCCTTCCAGTGGGAGGTAAAAATGATTACTTAGTTATTACTTTACTGTAATTATCAAGAAACTTTCTAACAGGTTCCATACTTTGCACACATCATTGCTTATAGTCCTCCTATAAAGAAAGTAACAGAATAAAATTGAAGTTCACTGTAGTTACCTTTCTTGTCCAAAACCACGCAGCTAATAAAACTAGAATTTGTTTGCCTTCAAAATCCAGCTAAGATCTTTTACAAATAAACCCTGTCTCTGTAGAGCAGCATGAAAAGAAGAGGGTTTTGTAACATATCAAACCAACTGTCAAATCCCAAACTGCTTTGTTTTCAGGCTGTCTAATCTAAGAACATATTCTTAATCTGTTTTCTTATTTAATTTATTTTAATGTATTCTATGTCATAAAACTCAATGAATAAAAATTCAGTGTTATATAAAAGATAAATTAAGAAAGTATTTACTGCATAAAAGGCTCTTGTTAAAACGCATTTCTTTATCCCCAGTGAAGTGTAGCTTTCCATTAAAGTTCAATGAGTTTGTCTTCTTAGCGTTGGCTAGTCTAGATACTGTCCCTATGACTGCAGAAATTAAACAAAAGACAAGATACAGTTTTGAACTTTAATGAATTTAAATCCAGTGATGACGGAAGAAACAAAAACAGTACCAAAAGAAGTAATAATAGAAGAAGCATACTGAAAATATATGTTGTTCTGGTGAAAATATATGAAACTCATCACCAGAATGGGACTTGAGGGAGAGGTGATGCTAATAGGAGAAATGATAGGCAGGATGGAAGTAACTATATCTCCTGTTCATGGACCCAGGTGCGCTTGGCAGGTACTCTTACTTGACATATGAGGTATTTGCCATAAAGTGTTAAAGCAGAGTCTGGGAAGGGAGTTGGAGGCTCTATTTCTTTGAAAATCAGGGCAACCTGTTTTTTTTAAATGAAAGTAATGGATGGCTTTTGACCTGGCAAGTTAACCCGGGCACGTGCCATTGACCAGAATGGAACCTGGGACCTTTCAGTCCACAGGCTGATGCTCTGTTCACTGAGCCAAACCAGCTAGGCCCATATGAATTGTTTTGAAAACAGAAGTTACATAACACTTCTGAGTGGGTGTTAACTATATTTTTCTTGGTTAGCAGAGAATGAATGAATGTATGTTAAGTGAAGAGTTACATTATGCAAAGTCTATTTTGAGACCTGTATTTGTATCTGTGAAATAGAGTCAATGATATTTTAAGAGGAAATGATAAGGATCAATGGGCCTTAATGATGATGTCAATATAGCTAATGGCTTCAGACCATATTAAATCCTGGTAATAAAAAGCTATGGTGTGATAAACATTATTGCAATAATAAAGATTGGGTGGCACTTTATCCTTTTCACCTTTATTGACTAAGATGGATAGAATATTATTTTTCCTTAAAAATAGCTTCCATCTTAATGACAGAAAAAAACAACACACAAAACACATGCATATGAAAGGGATTATTTTTCAATGGGCTCCTGGTTAATCCCCATAAAAATGGAATTGTTTTAGTAAGGAAAGCTAAATTAATACTAAGTAGGCCACCAGCATTGTGTCTACAGTTTGTTATATGCTAGGATCTGTAATTTATATATATTATTTTATTTAATTTATAAATCTCTACATGTTTGGTTCCATAATAATCTTCATTTTACAGAAGAGACAATTTGGTAGAGAATTTAAATAACTTGTCTTCAAATTCAAACGCTGGTAAGAATTTCTCATTGCAGACAGCTGCAGTGGGAATGATAAAGGGCAAATGGGTGAATCCACCTTACGTTTAGGTATTAAAACCAAACAGCCACGGTGACTGAGCATGAGATTCAGGTCAGGGAATTATCTAGAATGGCTCTAAGCTTTCTGACTTGTATATCAGGTATAGAGTTTTTCTTTTCCTTGGCAGAGGGGCATGGGGAGGACACGTGGGAGGTGAGATATTGTATCAGAGCCTGGTATGCTGTTTAATCAGAGTGTGAGATAGGCAAGGGGGTAGGTTCAATAGGCTTAAAGGCAGCAGTGGATAGAGATAAAGCTTCTGGGGTCATCAGTTACAAGAGAACCATGGAAGACATGGCTGGATGTATGGTATTGCCCAAAGAGTCTGTGTGGAGTAGGAGGTAAAAGGCCCACCATGTCTGACACCCAGGGGAACAGCAACCTTCTGGAGATGCCGAGACAGGAGCCCACAGAAGAGACTAAGAGTAACCACAAGATGGGAATCCTCAGTGCATACTCGATTGATTTCACACTAGAGCTCAGTGACATCAACTTCCATGTGAAATGACCATTAAACTATTTCTTGTTTGTCCTTGGTATATTAAGGGGCACATTTTGCATATTTCCATTGAGGGAATGAAAATAAAAGAGAGAGAGAAAGTTGCATTGAAAATGGCAGTGTATGATGATGCATAATTAACATGGCTATTTGTATGCTTGTCCCTAAATGTATAAATACCTTTTGATGGAAAGGCTGGTAAGGTCTTTAAAATGACATTTACCTTTGATCTGATCTTGGGGGGCATCTGGAGACAAGTGGGGGAGAGTGCCTTTTATAGTTCTTATACTACTACTTTAATCCAGGAGCCATTCATAATTAGGGATGGTAGAAACTTCGATAGGTTTATGCAAATGTATGCCCTTCCAAAAGTGGCTCAAGTAATCTCATGGAAAAATTAATGTTAAAATACTTAGGTAAACAGAAATTTCTGTCTCTTATGCAACTGAACTTCCAAAAAAGGACACATATGACTGAGACAAAGTAACTCATGTCTATTCAGACTTTTCATTACTAAGGAGTTATATCAGCCAAAACCGGTTTGGCTCAGTGGTAGAGCGTCATTCTGTGGACTGAAAGGTCCCAGGTTTGATTCCGGTCAAAGCCATGTATGTTGGTTGCAGGCACATCCCTGGTAGTGAGTGTGCAAGAGGCAGCTGGTCGATGTTTCTCTCTCATCAATGTTTCTAGCTCTCTCTCTCTCTCCCTTCATCTCTGTAAAAAAATCAATAAAATATATTAAAAAAATAAGAGTTATATCAGTGCATTTGCTTCTTCATTGTTAGAAGTATATACTGCCACAAGTATAAATAGTCTATTTATAATGTCAATATTCTTTGCAAGAATACAAATGAAAATTACATAATCATCTCTGAAGAATTTAATTACAATAGATTAACTTGGAATAACCTGAAAGTTCCTGGTATTTCTCCCAATTTTAATGAAAAGTGAGATAAGAATATTTCAAAAGATAGTTAGTAAACATAGATTCTAGTTTCAAAGATAGAGTCTCTTCAATTACTTTTAGCCTCAGAAAAATATTACTTTTCCTACTTCAAACTGAAGAAAAATAAAGCATACATATTTGGAGTACTGTGAAGCTAGGGCTGATTTTAGAATTCATATTTGACCTAATCTTCTAGGGATAAATTTGAAGTACCAGTATTTTTAGTACACCCTGTTTATTATTGTTTATTCTAATATATGATTGGTAATTTGGCATATAAAGTTCTTTAAGACACCTTCAAAGAATCTTACCAAAAGCATTTTTTAAATTAGGTCTTCTGGTCTTATACTTCTCCCTGGCTTATAGGGAGGGTGTTTTGTTTGTTTGTTTGTTTGTTTGGGGAGGTATTTACCAGATAAATGGGGTTATGGGTGTTTTTTTAATTTATTTCTATAACACTTGATATCAAATAATTTTTTGAACTTTTCAGTTACAATAGCTTCCTTTAGGAATATATTAATTTTACTTAGATTTAAATTTTTGGCCATGGAAGGAGTTAATTACCTTTTTTCTAAGACCAACACTTTGTTCTCTCACTCATTTTATTAACCACAAATCAGTAATAACTTTTATGGGGGGCAGAGGGGAGAAAATGGTCTGGTTGCTGCCTGCATCTAAAAATCTGATTGTTTTATTCCTTGTAGGTTTTACTGGGATTTAATAATGCTTATAATGATGGTTGGCAATCTGGTCATCATACCTGTTGGAATCACGTTCTTCACAGAACAAACAACAACACCCTGGATTATTTTCAATGTGGCCTCAGACACAGTGTTCCTCTTGGACCTGATCATGAATTTTAGGACTGGGACTGTCAATGAAGACAGCTCTGAAATCATCCTGGACCCTAAAGTGATCAAGATGAATTATTTAAAGAGCTGGTTTGTGGTGGACTTCATCTCATCAATCCCAGTGGATTATATCTTCCTCATCGTAGAAAAGGGAATGGATTCAGAAGTTTACAAGACAGCCAGAGCACTTCGCATCGTGAGGTTTACAAAAATTCTCAGTCTCTTGCGTTTATTGCGACTTTCAAGATTAATTAGATACATACATCAGTGGGAGGAGGTAAGACATCTATTTTACTTTTTAAAGTCACTATGTGATCATATTGTTAATGACAGCTATTTTAAAATGAACGACTAATCTATATATATATATTAGTTTGTGAAGTTCGAGGAGAAAATATTTATTTATTATTTGGTATGTAAGTGATACATGTGTATTTTTAAAATATATAGTTAAATATTAGATTTGAATGAACTGAAAAGAAATTTGTTATTTTAAAACTATCGTTTTATATTAATTTAGTTGTTTCCTAACAATCCCACTTTAAGCAAAAACTTTTTATTCAAATCAATGCAACCCTTCCTTCTTCATGAATGGCTCTCTCTCTTTTTTTTAATCTGATGTGAATGCACCAAGGACAATATTTGACAAAGATGTGGAGGGTCTATTTGCTAATCTAGTTTTATCATTAGCTCTAGGAGATAATCTGTTATATTGTATGTTTCCTGTAATATTGATATTTCAGAGAATTTGTGTTTGAAGAGAACAGATTTTGGGGATGTTTCCAAGTTACATATGTGAAGAGTGATTTCAGCATATTAATTTTGCTCTTTGTTTTGCTTTGCATGTGATTAATTATGCTAGTTTCTCCCTATTAGTTCATTTCATAATACTGAAAAACAGCATACCCAGGAGGAAAATTAATACATAAGGTGGGTAAATGCAGTCAATCTGGCCAGTATTTTGCTGACTAGGGCCAACTTTGTTCCCAGGCAGTCTGTTGACTGGAGAGGGCTCGGCAGCGGAGTTTCTTAGATCTGAGGGAATTGTTCCATTCCACACAAAGGAGTTCACGTCCCTGCTCCCAGAGTCTGAGTATTAAACATCTTAACTTTCTTTTCCTTCCCAGTCTACCTTTGTAAATTATCACCTGAGTTTTATTGAAGGTTGAAAATGCTTTGAGAGTGTCTAAATCTGCATTCAAGAAAACAATATACTTGCTATAAATTGTCGCTTTACTCATTACAGCGATTCATTTTAGCATTTTTAGGATGAATTGTGCTTTGGAATTTAGGTTTAGACGAGTCGGGAAATGGAACTTCCGTGAGCACCAGCTCTGCTTCCTTTGGGGCCTCAGCCATGTTGTGTGTGTGCTTGTCAATGGCGTTTCGGTGCCTAGGATTTCAGGAAATGCCATGTGATCATGCACACTGTGTGAGACATTGCTGAAGAGGCTGAGAATGGATGGTTCCTAAAATATGGATATGAGTTATATTTAAAATCCAGTGAAGCACATTTGAGAGATTGGATTCATCTGTGTCTGTGTAGTACATTCTCTCTGAGATGCAATAAATGTTTGGTTCTCAAACTTTATTATACCAATTTGAAATTGATATCAGACCAAGATGATTATGGATAATAGCTAATGTTTATTGGGGAATTATTATATGACAGGTAATATATTTGACTCTACTAAATCTTCCCGGTGACTGGTAGCTTGCCCAGATTCATAGTAACAGGCGGGCTGGGATTCTAACCTTGGCAGTTCAACTCCAGAGGCAATGCCCTTAACCACAAAACCTTCTCGCTTCTTGCTGTAACCTATGTGCACTCTTCTAATGACAAATACCTTAATATCCAATGATTTTATGTATTAAATACAAATTGTAGATGAATAGTCCAATTAAATAACCAGGAGGTCATGGTTCAATTCCTGGTCAGGGCACATGCCAGGGTAACAGGCTGGATTGGTAAGGGGTGTGCGGAAAGCAGCCCATCAATGGTTCTCTTGCATCATTGATGTTTCTATCTCTCCCTCTCCTTTTCTCTCTGAAATCAATACAAATATATTTTAAAAATGTTGTTGAACATTTACCTCTTAAAACATGGTTTCACAAACAATATTAATGGCTAGCCCGTGTAATGAAGAGTCACTGAGACAAATGCCCAGTCAGTTAAAAATGCAGTCGGCAGTGCAACTGCTTCTCAGCGTCTTGTAGTTTTAACCCAGTTACCCTGGAGAACAGCATCAGGGGGAACAGATGGTGGCCTGTCGGATGAAAAAGCAGCCACGTGGGCACAGAGGACACTCACTAAAAGGGATGTCCTCCGACATCTGGCAGCGGTCACAGGCACCTGGATTTTTATACCTTGATGGTGCTGTATAGATGCCATGCTATGTATGATTCATGCTCTGGGCCACCGTGACTGAGAAATGCAATTTGGTATACACTTACAGGCATTTGGTAACCAAACACACTCCGGCCAGAGCTGTGAGTTGGCAGGTTCTTTTGTATAAATAAATGACCTTGATAATAAATGAACCATAAGCTCGTTTAACTGAAGAATGTTTCCTTGATTATATGCTATCACACACATCATGGATATCTAGTGCCTGTTAGTAATCCTGCTAAACAGGGAAGAGGCAGTCATGATTAATTTAAAATTTAATATGTATTCATGACCTCACCCCCTACATGATTCAAACCAAAATCACAAAGGATCTTACATGGTTCCAGTCTGGCAAATCTCTACCTGGTTTTGATAAATGCCACAAGGATGTGTTTACAAGTAGGAACACAACAAATAGCTTGGCAGCCGTCGCCCTGGGAGGGTGTAGAATGAGACTGTGCAGGAAGATGTGAGCTCACCCACATGTCTCTGAATTCTGGGTGTTTGAGTACCAAGCTGGCTGGTGCTAAATTCAGCAAATTTGAGGAAGTAATGCGTGAAGTCTGGAAACTGCTCTTGTTCTAACTGAGTCATTTCCAAGGAACGCAGCTGCCTTCTATAGGAAGTGCTTTGGTCTTCAGTGATACATGTTTTGTGCGTGTGTGTGCGTGTGTGTGTGTGTGTGTGTGTGTGTGTGTGTGTTTTCTGGTCTGAATTAGTTCTCTGAAAAACAACAAGAAGCCTCAAAGCCAGATAAATTAGAGAACTCGTGAATGAAATGGAGAAACTTTAAAACTTAGTCCTTATGTTACTATCATGACTAAAGTTGAATGCCGTGGCTACTGTACAGGAAAAAGCTGTTTGGCCAACAGATTTGTGAAACACGTGGCGTTAAGAAGTCAGGAGGGACGAGGTTTACATAAGACAATTATAAGATCAGTGGCTTTAAGATGCAAAAATAGAACTCCCTCCACGTGATATTTTCAGTGTAAAGTTTCATGACACTGCATGTATATATCGTCAGGTGAAGTAAAAATCTGGAACAATTATTTCAATAAATCAGGCCAGAAAGTGCCTCTTTCTCTCATCTCTAGAAATCTGAGGCGTATCTGTCTTATAGTTTGGCTTTTTGAAATTCATTTCTTTCATTCAGCATTGATTTATCATTCTATTTCAAATAAAGTCAGTGACCCGTGGCAGAATGCTCTACTATAGCCTATCACAGGGTGACCCATTCTCAGTGATCCTCCTGAGGGAGACATATGGGGAGGAAATCCTTGGAAATTAAATGGAATATTAACAATTGTTAGCCCTCGCAAGCCACTGAAGAGATAAAGGAAGATTAAGAGTTTAGTAGGTGGGAGATTATTTAGTTAGTGAAGGTGAAGAGTCCTAGGAACCTTGAATGCTGCCTGGCCCATTGGGTTGTTGTTGGTTTTTTGTTTGTTTGTTTGTTTTTTGTCGAAATTGGATGATCTCTGACATTATTAGATATTGGAAAAACAATTGAAAAGAAAAATACTATTCTATAGAGGTTATCTGTTTTTAGGATTGAAGGCTGTGGGCAATGAACAAAATAGTGTGAGACAGGCATGATGCTTGTATCATAACTAAGCCTTTGGAACACATATCTGTAATGTTTGCTTTCTTGTTCCTCATCTACTATTCCTTCTGCCTTCCTTGCATAGATTTCAGACCCATGGCAATGAACTCAATCCATCCTGGGGCAAGAAGGAGGGCTTGTGGTTTCCATCTTTGTACACGTCTATAGCAATTTCGGATGAGTAATGTGTCTGGGACATCACAATTTTCTGCAAGCAATCGATATTAGATTTTTATGCAGGCTGAGAGACAAATTGATAAGCAGATGATGTTTAACAGCGAGAGTTAATCAGGAAATTTATTCCACAGGGAGCTAATTCAGATCGCAGTTTCTGTCTTTGGTTAATTTTAACATTCTATCTGGTTGATATTAGAAACAAACCCTTGCTGTGAATTGCCTCTCTACAATTACACAACACATACTGTAACTACTTCCATTTTTTAAGTATTCCAAAGCTTGCCATGAGCAAGCACCATTCTTTCTCTAAAGCTGCCCTCTTTGGGGTGTAGAGAACTTACATCCCTGTTGCCCATCACATCAAATCTGTGTTTCTTCACTGTGCCTTAAAGGCTCCTCAGCCAACCAGCCCCTGTCTCAACCGTGTCACTTCCTGTTTGCACCCAAGGACTCCTTCCTGATTTTTGTGTCTTTTTTTGTTTTTGTTTACAATGCCTCTTGCAGAGAATGGTTCTTTCTGCTTCTGTAACTTTGCATGTGCCACACCTCAGATTTAGAAAGCCTTTCTTTTTCCATGACTCCCTTAAAAAAGTAGACTTAAACTTATTTCCAGAAAAAAGTTTACATTGTCAGTCCCTCTCCTGTGAGCAGGTCTACTGGCTCTGCTTGCATTTGTTCTGTGATTGCTTGGCTGCTGATGCTTGCTTGGATGCATGTTCCTTTTCTTTTGATGGACATAGATGTCTATGGGGAAGAGTCAGTGCCAAGTTTTGCCATTGCATCTGCTTGTACACAGTTACAGAGTTCTAAACACAGAGCCTGCCTGTCCACTAGCAGTTCTCCATGCACTAAGTTCATGAGGTAATTGCAAGGGAATATCCATTCTTCACTCCCAAGCATGGACTAAGTAGCTTCTGTTTGCAGATACTGCACGTAAGAATACAAAGCATTCCCCAGCTTTGTAGGAAAAATAGACATAATCGCAGATGGTGTGGTAAATGGTTGCATAAAGAAGGGAGTGATGCTGGCTCGTGTGGCCCAGTGGTTGAATGTTGATCCGTGAACCAGGAAGTCATGGTTGGATTACAGGACAGGGCATATGCTAGGGTTGTGAGCTTGATCCCCATCAGGAGATGTGCAAGACTCAGCCAGTCAATAATTGTTTCTCATCATTGATGCTTCTATCTCTCCTTCTCCCTCTCCCTTCCTCTCTGAAATCAATTATATGTCACACACACAGAGACATACACACATGAATATATTTATTTGGAGGGAACAACAGAGCTTTCTCTGCACAAGAAGAAAGCTTCAGACATGCTTGAATGAGGCTCAGAGCTGGAGTCCCTAATACCTGGCTTGGCAAAATGAGAGCAGAAGAGCACATTCCAGGAAGGCAGCCCAGCCCAGCAGTCCCGAACCTCCAGAACCGAGGCAGTAAGGTGGTGCATTGGGAGGTGCAGACAGGAGTTTGTGCTGATGGCAGACTTCCTCAGTAAGGTGTCCCTGAGGCAGAGTAGGCAGGGGATTTACATGGAGAATGCAGAGAGTGAGGAGGGTTGGAGCTAAGGAGAAGTCAGGAGAGAGTTATCACTCACTTGTGTTTTATATATACAGCTAGTGTGAAGCAGGATACTTTTCTAGATATCCCTGCCATGTATACTTGGCCTTGCAGTGTTTGTATAAAATAAAATATGAACAGGACATATACAAAGTTTATTTTGTCAGCTTTATAATTTAAATATCAATTATATTTGACATTAATATGATATTAACATAATTATAATATTGTGATATAATTATATTTGAGATTAGTATTTCTAACCACCAAAATGTGGTGGTGGTGAATTGGATCCTATACTAGAACTTAGTATTTATGTGTGTTTATTAAAATTGTGCCTTAAATTTTCTATTTTATCTGGGTGGAAGTATTTAAAGTGAGTGATTCATGACTAAAACTTAATAGAACATTGTGAAGTTTAAATTAAATGAGATACATGAAAATTATTTGTGATACATAAGTTGATGTGCGCCTTTGTGTAGAAAAATAAGATCCTGATATCATCTTTCTCTGATTAGCCCACCTACTGAAATTATCATTATGGTCTGTGTGTGTGTGTGTGTGTGAGTGTGTGTGTGTGTGTGGGTATGTAAATATTTTTGGTAGGCTAATATTGATTCTGCTAAAAAACCACTAGATGTCCTCTATTGGTAATGTTACTTTAGGATTCTAAGATGCCAGCACTGTCTACTTTGAAATTATTCATTTATTCTGCTTCATAATCACTTAATTGCTTGATTATTGATGTCTACATAAAATAGATGACTTCAGATTGTCATATAGATAAAAAATTATTTGTTATATCTATAATTTCTTCTCAGATGGAACACTGTTAAGTTCCTTCTGCAGAGTCATTTATATTCTGTGAGAATTGTTTTCAATAGTATACTGTGTGCTTTTTAATGTATTTTAGCAGATATCCTGAAATTGTAAGGTACAATGTGATGGGATCTATTTGGATATGAAATGTTAGGTCAAGACAACTAAGGAGAAATTGATAATGTTGATAAATAATGTGTGGTGTGGGTATGTATGTGTGATAGAAGTAAGATACATACTTTTATGAATGTTCTTGGTCAGGGCCCTGTGGCAGATCTGTATAGCCCAGTGCTTTTCACATGGAAATCCCAGTTTCATGCCAAAGTTATCAGATCAACTTTAAAATTGCTTCCAGATTAAAATATTAGACTTTTTAATGCTTTGTGATTGGTCCAGTCTATGTCCCTGTTTTGCATATTTTGTATATTTCCCTGGCTCTATGTTGAAAACCCCCAGACTTGTATCCCAAGTTTCAAAACGATGTAACCCCACGCCTCCAATATTCATGGCGATGATATCCCCAGAAAGACAGCTGCTGAGCTCCTCAAGTTCATTATGTTCTATTTCTTCTCAGGGAATATTGGAAGTATTACAAATGCTATTTTGTATTGTTTTCTACACAAAATATACCACATGAGGAATTGAAGCAATAAATGAATCAGACAACATTTAGGACAAAATGCATTCTGTCTTACACTTCACTAACGTGTCTGGGTAAATGTCTCAGATTTCCCCTTCATTGAGTTTGCAGATACAGCATGTATTATGACTACTGCCATTGGGGACTCATCTATGTGCTAGTGGTGTACAAATTGGGAATGTCATTGGTTCGTCACGAATGGACACATGATTTATGATGTGATTCTGGTTCAACTGCCAGAATGTTCCATAATAAGCATGTGTTACTTTAATCCCTGGGGAATGACCTCAGTTGGACTGGTCAAGTTGATTGGTCTTGTATACCACCTACAAACAATGCAGGTGTGATGAGGCATGACATCACTGAAAGTGGTACAGTGGTGCCCAAGAATATTTTGTTGTTATAAACAAGGAGGTAAAGTTAATCTCATCTTTGCAGGAACTGTTGAGCCTAATTACCTAATCATTGGGCTGGTAATTGTGTCAGTTTTTAACAAATCAGTCTTTCATTTTAGTTAGATCCAAGTCAAAAGTATGTTTTACTTATTCGAAATATTTTGGGAAGCAAAATTAGGCTTGCCTTATGTTAAAAGTAGTAGTTGATTCATATTTCATTGGGCAAAGCATAGTCATTGAAATATATCAGAAGTTGTCACAAAAAGTGCTTTATAAAACATTGTAATTGTTATGAAAATTCAAAGAACAAATCAAAGTAGATCCTTCATTTGCACAGAGAAAGACCTACTTTGACTTCTCTTTTTGTCTTGCTGATGTATGCACTTTAGATTTCTTATGAGAGGACTCCTGTCTTAAGTGTGAAAAAGAAATGCATTTGGTTGGTTATATAATTCTGATGGCTATTTTGAGTTAAGTCTGCCATTTAGGCCATTTTTTTTTTAAGAAAGTCAAAATCTTTTTTTTCTTATTACATCTTAAAGTGAAAGTAGACTTTGAGGAAGGATTCTGGAAACTAGTCCCAGGGTTCCATGTCTTTTAAAGCAGTTGTGAAGTAAGCCAATAGTATCTATTCTGAGATAATCTTATCTGTCAGGAGTGTTTTCCTATAAAGATTGGTCATCAGAAGGAATGCTTGCAATAATGCTGATTATCTTAGTGTGCTGCTCTTTTTGTCCTTACTGTTGTGGAGATGAGTGAACATATAAAATAAAAGGGAATTCAGCTAATTGGAGTGAAAGTTAGAAATACCTTCTGTGGACATTTTTCTCTCATTTTAAAAATGTGGATGATGGCTTTCCCTTGGATTATATGGTTGCTTTAAAAATCAAAGAGGACATTCATTTATAGTGCTTCATAAACTCTAAAATTAAAAGTCCAGAGAGCATATTAATGTAAGATGTAATTAAACAGTCAAATTATTTTACGGATTTTTTTCCCCCCAGAGTAGTTTTGAAAGAATGAAATCTTCATCTTCCTCAATATTCTGGGTCAGACCAGAGAATAAAAGGTAGCAGTGAGAGCTTTGAAATTTAGAATCCCAGTGCTGTAACTACCTACGGGGCTCTAACAATCCTGTTTGGAGAATCACTAATGTTGTGGAGGTTGCAGTTCAGTGGGAAGCAGTTCTGCCCTGTGAGAATGTGCTTGTCTCCATGACACTGAAGAGAAGGACCTTAGATAGTCCTAACCTGGGGGAGGGTTACCGCTCCTATCCCCCTCAGCATATGTTTGTTATAAAAGCAAAATCCTATATTATAAAAGCCTAATATGCTAAGTGTCTGATCACCCAATCCACCAATCAAAGTGTAATATGCTAATGGTATGCTAAGGCTGCTCAATTACTCACTATGATGTGCACTGACCACCAGGGGGAAGACACTCCAACCAGGAGGTTAGCTTGCTGCTGGGGTCTGGACAATTGGGACTGAACAAGATGGGCCAGACACGCCCTGGAGCCTTCCCACAGTTCCTCCCTGGATCCAAGGTTCCTCCCTGGATCCAAGGTTCCTCTGATCATGCACTGGTGTTGTCCCTCGGCCTGACGTATGCCCTCTTGCAATCCAGGACCCCAAAGGGAATGTTGGAGAGTTGGTTTTGGCCCAATCCCACAGACCACACCGAGGGACCTCACTGATGCATGAATTTGTCCACCAGGCCTCTAGTAACTTTATAAGGACCAAAATTATCAAAAATTGCTAATATATTTATTAAGAAAGTGTTATTAAAGATCTTGTTGACTTATGATATTGAAGGCTCCCATAAATTATTGACTTTGGAATAATATAAGAACATGGATGGCTGGATTCCAAAAGAAGTATATGTGTTCACTTTCCCGACTTATAAGGCCCACGGATGTGTATTGGACTCTAAAGTCCTAAGTGACTGATGAGATTTCTGCTCTCAGGCATGGTTTCTTGGGAATTGTGACATTAACAACACCATTGAGGAATGATTCTCATATGTCTATGGCTTTCTCAGATACAAAAATTATCTGTTAGGAACTTCAAATATAGTCTAAGGAATTACAGAGATAGCATCTTAGTAGGCTATAGGTTGACAGGCAGTGAAAGTAATTCTCAAGTAGCTGAGAGGAAGTCTCTGTGCAAACGACATAGATAAGTGAATATGAGTGTCCCAACTTGAGTGAGAGGTGCATTTGTATCAGAGTGGGGTCCCAACAGGATATGAGAAGTTCAGTAGGGATGCAGAGAAGACACAGGACACCAGCAAATGATAAAAATAAATAAATAAATAAAATTCAGTTTTGCTGGAGACTTTGCCTTCCCTTCCGCCCAATTACCAATGTCAAAGATGAATGTTTCAATGTTTCAAAGCGTTAATGCTGGGAATTTTACCAACCAAATCATCCTTTCCTTTCCATTTAGGTGAATTGTTATTTCAGATGTTCTAAGAATCTCCAGTGTCTTGAAATTAGATCACTATATGGCTTCAGATGAAAGTTAGCAAAATGCTACTGTTTTTTAAATAATTCTAGTTAGTAGCACATTTCTTAAACATACAGTTCTATATATCCAGTTAGGCATTGTATATATAATTATAGACTACTAGAGGCCCGATGCATGACATTTGTGCACAGAGTGGGGGGAGGGGCTGGCCCTCTCACAATCTGGGGCCCCTCGGGTAAGATTCCTAGGCCTGGATGGTAATCAGGGCCTATCAGGACTTTCCATCCCCATAGCTGCTGGAAGTTGGCTCTGACCCTGCCGCTGCCACTGCTTGCCCTCTGTGTGAGCTTCCCCCTCCTCTCCTGCCACCAGTTGCCTCCCTCTGTGGGCAACAGGCCTGGGGTGCGATTGCTTGGCTGGCCTGGGCCTCCCTCTGCAGGGCAATTGCTGGCTGGCCCTGCTCATGCACCATAGTGTTGTTGGCCGGTGCTCTGGGCCTCCCTCTGTGGAGATTGATCATGGAGCCCCCAGATTATCGCCCAGCAGAGTGAGTCCCCCCACCCCCACCTGGCTGGGAATCCATGATAGATCACCCTGCACAGAGAATGGCCTAGTTCTCCCTCTTTGGGGCTATGGATTGAAGAGCCTCCAGGTGATTTCCCCACAGAGGGTGGCCTGGGCCTCGTTCTGCAGGACAATCATGAGTTGATGGTGGGGCCCCCAAACCAATCCAATTACACCTGCCTTGGCTGGCCTGGTGCCAGTGCATGTCATAGCATGGTCATCTGGAAGCTTGTCCAAATGGTCATTCTGCTGTTTGGTCATTTGGTAGATTTGCATATTATGCTTTTATTACTATCTATAGATTATAAATAAAAATAAGAAACTACGTAGTTAAATATTTTCCTCACTTCTCATTTGCAAATTTCATGTATTGATATTATCTTCAAATGTAGTACTTAATATTGATTAATTGCCCACCCTATAGATTCTGAGCACTGTCCTACATATAAGACTACAAAAATGAATAATTAATAACTGCAGCTAAAAGGGAATTTGTAATCTAGTGGAGGAGTTAGAAAGGAAATCAACAATCATGTAAGCAGCTGTAATTTGGAAATCCTTGCGTGGACGATTTCCAGCATGATTCTCTGAAGACATGTCAGCTGGGTTGGAGAGAGCTCCACTGTCAGTTCATAAAGTGGACTCATGGAGCAGCACAGGGAGTGGTGTCTGAGCCAGATATTTACCGTCCTGTCATGAGAGAGTGAAACAGAAAGGGCTACTTAATGCCAAGCTTCCTATAATGTGAACTTTGCTGAGTTTTACAAACGAAAAAATCGATTTCATCTAAAATAATATTAATACTTCTTTGAGATTACAAAATGACTTCCTCGTGTTGGAATCTGAAAAACCTTTCCTTTCTTTCCAGTTATCAAAATTAATGGATGATTCTTAAATGTTGAAAGTTTATTAGGAAGAAGAACAAGTATACTTAAATTTCATATGTATATTACATACTCTATAGTAAGAGAATTTAGCAAAAAAGGACCTAGATTCTGTCTCTCTTGCTCTCTCACTCTGCATGTAGTTTGGATGCTCTTGCATGAGACTCTGAGCCAGAAAATGCATTATCACAGTTACTGAGTAGACAATTTCTAGTAGATAGGAAGCAACTGAGCTGCATTTAGTAACATGAGTACCAACAGCGAATTGGTTATTCTGTACCACCTCCACTCAACATACTTGATTTTATATTATTTAATTATCTTACTTGACATAAATACTTACTTGAATTAAATACTTCAGGTTAAAAAAATATAACTTAAATATGACAGAATTTTACAGTTATAAACATTTTCCAAACTATGCTATTAAAAAATTTACTAAAGGAAAAGCATAATCCAAACAACATTTTCCTTAAGAAGCAATGAAAATATTTTCCTTGCAGTTCAGTAATGAAAACATGTTACACTACAAACTTAAAGATACAAAGGAAAATTAAGATGTCATTAAATTTGTACAGGGTTTCCTTAGAGTGCTTGCCTTGTGCTGTAAAAGTTTCTAGAAACCCCATTCAGCATTCCCCAGGGTGTTGTCTGTGAGTTGTTAATGGTTTTATGGAGACAACATTTTGCTTTTGTTTTTCAGTGTTGAAAGTGTTATCATTGCCCCAAGATATCTAGCTTCCCCCAGAGCAGACCTGTTCATTGCTCCCTCTACCTATCCACCAGTGGCAGGCTGCTGGCCCTGCTCCTTGTCCCCTCACACCTGGGTGGGAACTGACTAAGCAGCTTCTCTCTTGACCTTGTCAGTCCTTTTCACAAGGGATAGAAAGCTCTAGGCCTTAGAGTCTCGGGAGTCTTGATGGGCAATTAAATGATGTGACCCTAAGTGATGTATGTCACTTGTTATAACTCTTTGGCAAAATTTGTCACATGTCCTCGCCCAGCCACAAGGAATCAAGAAGAGCAATCCCACCATGTTCCTAGGAGGCAAATAACTGGAGCCATTTGCTTACTAGCCCCATTTCAAGAGTGGAAATAGTTGAGAGATGGAGGCAGTTATGTCTGGACTCAGTCACTCAGTTGGCCTGTCACTAACTTGCATTAAACTTGAATCTATTCAAAGTAAAATCATGGACCTGCTTGTTATCTCATTATTTTTTTTCTCATGGATAGTTTTGGTCAAACTATAGTGGTGCTACCACATGGCATCCCTCCTAAGCTTACAAAGTGCAGAGAGAGCTGATGGACATGCCTTTGGGCATGAAAGAAACCTGGCACTACCCTGGGTGGCTACCTCTGAGATGCTTCTTGGATGCATCAATTACAAAGCAGTCTTTATTTGATTTAGTTTTTCTAAGTGAGCTCATACTTAATAGAAATTTGGATAATTCTATTTATGGATGTACCAATTTCCAAGCCGGCAAACATCAGATTTAGGTGAGTTTAATGTGGTTGGAAATTTACATAATTTAATTGTCTATCCTCCACCCTAAAATGAATTACAATGCTAATTTATAGACCTTTGCCCAATCAAATAGAGAACAATAAGTGTGATGAATTTAAAGGGGATGAGCAGATGTAGGTTTACAGTTGTTTGTATGGAAATAATACAATAATTTAATAAAACAAGAATAATCTCTGAGTTTCATGTACTCACAGCAGTAAACTTACTTTTGCCAACGCCTGTATGATATAATTAGGATAATTATCTTACCAGGAAAACTAATTATGCTTGAAATTTTGAGAACACTTGAAATGCAAGCATTAAACAATTAGATGTTAAGAGTGGCATAATATATCTATTTTCCTTAAAATGTATTACTTTTATTTGGACTTCATTTTTCAAACACTTTGACTTTCAAAGTATTTAAAAATCAAATGCAATTTTTTTTTTTTTACTACACTTGATCTTAGCCAAAAGGCCGAGAAGCGATGCAATTTTTTTTTTAAATAGTACTACTATTATACCTTATTTTTGGTAAATAGTACTACTATTATACCTTGATTTTTTTTTAATCTATGCTTTGTTCCAATTTATTGAGCCTTGTTTAATGTTCCATAGTAGGTCCATATTAGTGAGTATTATATATGCACTTAAAAGATGTGTTTTCTGCTGTTGTTTGTAGTGTTGGATAGTTGTCAGGACAAATAACAATGTTATCAAGTTGTCTTGTTCTAGCATTTCGTCAGCCAGGGATGTTAAAATACCCAATCCAATAATTTTTGATTTATCTATTCCTCCTTTCACTTCTATTTGTTTTTACTATGTATACTTTGAAGCCATGGTTAGGATTTTTGTATCTTTTGTTGGATTGTTCTCATAAGATGACCTTTTTTTCATCTCTGTAGACAATGCCAAATGATCATATAGCAACTCGACCTTTATGTAGGTAATTTCTGTATGATATAGTTTTTCCATGCTATATTTTCAACCTGTGTATCTTGTAGACACCACATAGTTAAAACTTGCTTTTTGCTTGTGTGTCAAATCTGATAAACTAATTTAAACCATTTAAATTGCTGTAGTTGGGTTTATATCTATCATCTTGATATTGTTTTCTATTGATCCCATGCATATTTTGTTATTGTTTTCCAATACTCATGCCTCCTTTCATACTAATTTTGTATTAAAAAAAAAACAAACCCGTTTTATCTCCACTATTGAATTAGTAACCATGTCTACATTTTTCCCAATGGTTGCTATAAGACTTACCATATTCCTGTTTAATTTACCAAAGTCTACATTCAAATATTATTGTACCATTTCATATACAGTATAACAAATTTGAAATACTGTATTTCCAATGTCCCATTATTAGCATGTTTTATTATCATACAATTTACTATATGATATAAATTACTATGATTATATTACTATATTTATATTTTGTTATAAATGCCCAAATATATGGTAATTCTTTTTGCTTTCAATGGGTAATTTTCTTTTAAGATATTTTTTAGAGAGGGGAAAAATGCTTTCTAAACTTGTTGCTATTGCTTTTCATTCCTTTGTGTAGATCCAAATTTCTGCCTGGTATCAATTTCCTTCTCTTCCAAGATTTTGTAGTGCTGGTGTACTGTTGATGAATTGTCTCTGCTTTGTATGCCTGGCTGCCAGGATTTTGTTCTGTTTTTTTTGAGAAGTATATCTGCTGCATGTAGAATGCCAAGAAGACACTTTGTGTTTAGATAAGAAGATACCACTTGATTGTTCTCTGCCTGCCTTGTTTCTGATGGATGGGAGGACAAATGTCATTCTTTTATTTGTTCACTGGACATCATATGACGTTTTTCCTCTGGCTGCTTTTAAGATTTTCTCTCTTTTTTAAATATATTTTATTGATATTTTACAGAGAGGAGGGGAGAGAGACAGAGAGCTAGAAACATTGATGAGAGAGAAACATCGACCAGTTGCCCCCTGCACACCCCCTACCGGGGATGTGCTGCAACCAACGTACATGCCTTGACCGGAATCGAACCTGGGACCTTTCAGTCCAGACCGAAGCTCTACCACTGAGCCAAACCGGTTTCAGCTAAGATTTTCTCTTTATAATTGCTTGTTAACAGTTTGATTTTTATGTGCCTTAGTGTGGTTTTCTCCATGTTTCTTCTACTTGAAGTGTGTTGAGTGCCTTGGATCTCTAGGTGATGGTTTTCATGAAACTTGTGAAAATACTCCCTATTGTTCCATTATGTGTTTTCTTTTTTCTACTCTTTTTGGGTGGTTCTTTCCTTGGCCTTTGTAGTGACTTCACAAGCCTGGGCAGATCAGTACTCAGCCAGCCTCCAAGGGAGCCCTCTGCTGGCCTTGGAGCTTTCCCTCTGGGCAGCTCTTCCAGCTGGCACTTCCCCATACAAATCCCAGCCAGCAGGACTTCCCTGTCTCTGCACTCTCACTCTCAGCCTCCCGCTCAGCTATGGAGATTGCTGAGCTCCCTTTGTATCCCCTTTCTCTGCACTGTGTCCTCTCTAGGCAGAAAGCTGGTGCATGGTCAGGGCTCACCTGATTTGTCCTCTTCCTCTAGGGCTTATTCGTTTGTGATCCCTAGACCCAGATCTGAAAACCATTGTTTCCTGCAGTTTGTCAGGTTGTCTGGTGGTTTAAAGCTGGAGGGGAAGCCTGGTCCCTGTTATTCCATTATGGGCAGAATCAGAGATATGCCTTGTTTTGACAATCAGATTTCATAGAGAGGTTTTGCTTTTCAGAGTAGGGTCTGGTATATTTGAAAGAACAAGATCCTCCTCATTTTTGCAACGTAAAATTATGTTATGTATGGATGGAGCACAGGTGGGATCGATGGCATCATTTGCTTTCTGCAGGATGTCTGTATGGAAGGACCAGGCAAGCAGAATAAATGTGTGCATGATGATCATTAAGGTGACCTTGCTTACTCAGTGGCGTGCTTAACGGGCCATGAGGAGGCTTAAATTATAGCCCTTTAAATTTTAACAACTGTAGTGAGTTAGTCCTGCCCTCTACGCTGGGATCCGCAGAGCTTTGGATGAATTTCAGCAGTCAGTTCGCCCAAGGTGGGCAATGTGTGTGCCAAACATAAGGCTTACCCCTCTTGTGGACAAAGGGTTCCAAAAATAATTCTTGGCCACAATGCGAAGTAACACCTGGGTTCAGTTTGTCATCCCGGGCACTCTGGAAGAGGCCCATGACAGCTGACGCCTCTTTTCCCAAGAATACCAAACATATTCAAGTGGCCTAGAGCCCATTTTATTAATTCAAACAGCTAACAATTTTATTATATATAATAATAAAAGCAATATATGCTAATTAGACTGGACATCCTGCTGAACGAAGCCAGGGCTGAGAGGGAAGCCCGGGCCCCAGGTGCCTACTGGCGGCTGGAGGAAAAGCCGGGTTCAGGGTGCCAGAAGGAAGCTTGTGCCAGCAGCTGGGGGAAGGGAGTCCTACTCTTGCATGAATTTCATGCATCGGGCATCTAGCTGTAGAATAAGAGTGCATTTATTTACCTGTCACTGATTGCTTTTAGAAGGAAGGAGCGTGAGGTAGTATGACAGTCCAGGCTACAGTTGTTGTTTTCATTCCATTTTTAAACTGATACTTTTAAAAGGAATTTTCTTTACTATGTTTTCATTTTTATTATCAATAAGCATTTTCAGAACTGATGTAGTTCTAGCTCATTCTTAACTCCATCCTTCTGATCCTGAGGAGTAGTTCTAATCTCAATCAAATGGTTCTGCCAGTACAAAAATTTCAGGATAAAATGTATTCAGTGAGGGTAGGGAGTATATTTTAAAGTTGTATAATAAACAAAAGGAATAATCAGAAAAAAAATATTTTTATGGATCTTGGTTAAACTATAACTACCATTTTTGGTGCCCCTTTGTAGAAACAAATGAACCCATCTGAAGAGTTAAGATATATGACATTTCACATCTGCAGTCATGTGGACTTATCCATTAACACCTGTCTTAGTTTCTTCTAGAATAGCAGCTCTTTTTAAGAGTTTAACTTTTTGCAAACAAGTATTGTAAAAACTTTCTAAAAAAAAATAAAAGTAAGTAGAAATCCCAAATTTCACAATGAACACATATACCCACCACCTAGATTCTTTAACATTCTACTAACTTTGCTGACAGTAACTGTCTAATCACCTATCAGATTTTTGTTCTCTACATTTCAAAGGAAACTGCAGCCACAGCCTTCTTCCTTTAAATATCTGAATCTGCATCAGGTGCTCAGTCTTTAACCTCACAGTATTGTGCATACACTATGACACACAAAGCCCTTTGTTTGATATGATAGTTTGTGTGTTTTTTTTTTCCCTTCCCTGAGGATATTTTTCCATTGATTTTTAGAGAGAATGGAAGGGAGGGAGGAAGGGGGAGGGAGAGAGAGAGAGAAAGAGCTATATGAGAGAGACACACCGATTGGTTGCCTCCTCATGGGCCTTGACCTGCAGGAACCCTAATCGGGCTGGGGAATGGGCCTGCAACTGAGGTACAAGTTCTTGACTGGGAATCGAATCTCAATCATTCGGTCTGTGGGCCAGTGCTTTAACCACTGACCCAGATTGGGCAAGGTGATATAATATTGATAGTTTTATAGCATAACAAGAATAAAAATGATTAGGGAATATAAATAATAATATGAACATTAAGTAACCTTGAGAAATTGTAAAACATATCCTACTGACAATGGTTCCACCATGGTTATGTTATGTTTATTCAGGCATTATTTTCCTTATAATCCTTCTATCAATAGCTCTTAAATCTGTATTTATTTTAGTGAACACATAACTGAAATGGTCTTTAGATTAGCTAATATTTTTAACTTCTTTCCTCTGGTCTTAGCTCCTTCACATCTGTAGAGAATTAGTCTAGGTGGATAACTTCAATAGCTTCTCCAGACTTGTCCTTGCCTAGCCTTCAATCTTCTCTTCCCAATGAGTCAGGCTTTGGATCATCCGTGAGCTCATATATGTCATAAAAAATGCTCAGTGAGCCTGGCTTGTATGACCCAGTGGTTGTCGAATCATGAACCAGGTGGTCCCCAGTTCTATTTCCAGGTTGCAAACTCAGTTCCCAGTGTGGGGCGTGCAGGAGGCAGCTAATAGGTGATGTTTCTTTCTCATATCAATGTTTCTATCCTTCTATTTTCCTCTTTCTCTAAAAAGTCAATAAAACATGTTTTAAAAAATGTTCAGTGACATTAAGGAGACACTAACTTTTTAGGTATTCTTAAAATTTGTTTGCTGTTTCGAAGTTCCACTCCTGGTATTCTCTACCTTGATATTATAGGGCCAACATTTATTTCACCAAGGGAAGTATAAAGTACCAAGTTTGGAAACACGAGTTGACTGGCATTTTATTGCATATTTATGCTAAAGATGTTCTGGTGCTTTTTATAGACTGAAGTGTCCAAGAAGCTGCTAGTTTGCCAGTTTTGTATTCTGGTGGCTGTCCATATGTTATTCGTTTTGTCTCTAGCTTATATAGGTTCCATAAACAAAACTCGATATATTTAAATAACAGTATCTACCATTTCACAGATACACTGAGAATATTACTGATACTTTGTTCATGGCTTATGAAACCAGGGAATGATGACTCTTTTAAGAAATACCACATTTGGGATTATGGCATGACATTCCTCTGCTACCCAAACTTACCGATAATGGCAACCAATAACCTAATTGCCTCTCTTGTCACTTAAAGTAAATGTAAGTTTGATGCCATCAAACCCGTTTTACTGAAAGGTAAACATTATTCAATAAACACACACACATGGTAGGCTGGGTCTTTTAGTGACTCTGTGCTCTCAATCAGTGGTTCCTAGATTTTATTTCATAGATGAGGAGTTTATTTTCTTCTTAAATCACATGTGTGACATAAGGTAGATAAGTTAGCTCTTTATTTGGACACAGCAAAATTCAGCCATCTACTATTACAATTTTGTGTCACATGGAAATGTAGGAAGCACTGTTGGTGAAAAACTCTTGATTCTCAAGATCCGTGAAAAACTCCCCATGTCTTTGCCAGTCCACAGAGCAGCACTTGGAGGGATAGCTCAGTTTCAAGCCAATCAAGAGGGTGAACGAGAACGTGATGTGTTCATATTTCATGATGCCCCTGGTCACATGCTTTTATTCCCTGGTTATTCTGGGAGAGAAATGACATCTGTCACTCTGAGAGGAGCCAGCCCTGCGGTTCAGATGTGAAGCTTCCAGCCGCATGGCATGGTAGAGGCTGATGGCACAGCTCTGCATTTCAGTGTCAGCTACCAAAGGAAAGCTGTCATCGAGAGGAAGAACAAGATGAAATCAGAATCACAGAACTGTGTTCCCTTCTGCCTGAAGGCACAGTCGTCTTACTCAGCATCAACTCTTAAGCGCCTGACTTTGAGAAATATATTTGGCATAGAAGTGTAGGCAAATGATTATCTGCATATATATTATATCTACACACACACACACACACACACACACACACACATATATAGGCAAATTATTATCTACATATATATTATATCTATCTATTTATCTATCTTCTATCTATCTATCTATCTATCTATCTATCTATCTATTATCTATCTATCTATCTATCTATCTACCTAACTACCTATCTAATCTTTCCTGTGATGCTATTTTACCTTTCTTTTCCAAATTGGACCTAGCATCCTCTGAATCCTCTGATTAAAACCTTCCAATAACTTATGGTCACATCCAAATGCCTTAGCATGACCACCAGGACCCTGCCTGATTTGGGCCCCGCACACCCCTCCAAACTCAGCTTGTGAGACTCTCCCTCTTCACAGACTACCCACTGGCTTCCTAAGATTTACTTCTGTTCCTGGAAGTGCGGGCCCTCCTTCGGAAGTTGTGTGTTGCTTGTGTTCTTGGTGTCTCCAAACTTTGCTCAGATGCTCCCTTCTCAGAGAGGTGCTTCCTGCACACCTTTAGCTGAAGTTATTTCCATTCTTCTACACTCGCCTTCTCACTAGGATGGGCCTTTCCTTGTTGGCATTCGGAGTGGTTTTACTTTTCTGCTTTCTGGTTTGTTGCTCTGTGTCTATAGCAGAACACACCCCCTCTGTATTCGTATGGCATTCTCAGAACTTAAATAGGACCCTGCACAGGGTGAGCACTCAGTTGTGATTGCTGAAGGAGGATTTCTGGGATCAGCCTCTGCTACTTGTGGCAGTTCAGTGATTTCTGCATCAATATTCAGAACTGGTTGAAAAAAAAATTTTCTGCATCTTTTGAGCTCTATAATTTTGTGAGCCTCCATTTCTCTGTCTTTATAGTAAGGGTAATAGATAACTCTGGAAATGTTATAAATATTGGATGAGTTATATTTATAAAGAGCCCAGAACAGGGCCTGAATACAAGGCCCAGCACATAGAAGGAATTGTCTGAATCATACATACAAAACTTTTGCCTGTATCATTCCAAATTTTCTTCTTTCTGTTGTAAATATTCCTTATATGTATACAAGGCCAGACAAATAATTAATTATACAGATGAATCACAATAGTGGTCTAATCATGTATTGAAATATTTCTTTATCATGTTTAAGTGTTTGTAGTAAAGTAATATGTTTCACAAAGTACCCAAAACTTAGCTCAATGTAATTTTGCAATTTTATTTTCTTTGCCTTGTATTGATATATTTTATGAACATATTACTGATATGTTTTTCTATACCCTTTTTTACTTCCAAAAATTTGTAAATTTAGCTCTTTAAAAAACTTCTTCTGCTTCCCAGCTGAGTGTTTTGCATTCTTGGATTTTAGAGGTAAAATTTTTAACTCAAGCGCTGTATGTTTTCCCATCTCATATCTGACTCATTACAGAGCCTCACGAGTTAAAAACACACAGCCCTATAAGATTGCAGGCACAGAGTAGTGGTGTAAGGTGTTTTGAAAACATGGGCATAAGACAAGCCTGGGGGAACTGGGGTGAGTTACCTTATAGATGTACTTGCTATGAAGAAGGTAAATGCTCACTGATCCTGCATGCAGGTAAGTGCTTACCTAATGCTGACATGTATCCCAGTGCCTCAAATAGATCAAGCATTGCCAGGACGAAAACCAAAGATGCAGCATCTTGGTAGAGAGAGCATGTGCATCTCCATCAGCTGGGAGCAACAGGGCTCCTGGCAGGAAGTGACCTACTTCCTGCAGCGCTGACTCACGGACTCATCACCAGTGGACCCCAGCCGGCGTCCCACCGTGTGCCCACAGCCCACTTGCCTCTGCAAAGGCAGGAAGACTCAGACTGCCACATGCTTTCCATCCCTGATGGGTCCACACACCCACTAGTCTGACTTCCTCCCCTGCCCCTTTCTATCCCCTCCCCGCATCCTGGTTTCTAAAGGTCTTACAAAGGAAATGCCTCTGACCTCCAATTCTTCATTCAACATTTCATTCACTTTTTTCCCCTCTTAAACTGAAAGCTAGTTCTCCCATGAGGGCACTTACTCTGTAGCCCATGCTAGTGTGACTTTTCCCATTCCAATAGTCAATGACAGCCCTCCCTTGCAGCCCCAGCCCATTGCTTACTTGATTGTTCTTTCCTGTATCCAATCCGTTTGGCTCTATTTTAAAACAGACCTGGAATCTGACCATTTCTAATTAGTTCCACCTGTACCATCTGTTTCAAGCTCCTGTCCTTCCACCTGGGCTATTGTAACTCCTCCTAAGTGATTTACTTCTACCCTTGCACCCTTTTGTTATTGGAGAAATGTGGATGGGACTTCTCCAAAGCTAGTGGGAGTGGGATATCACTTTCCCCACTGAATGCTGGGGTCAGGTCCTTATTATATCTGGAGAAAAAGAATTTTCTGAGATTCCCATGGGAGGATGATTGATTTTTAATTGCATGGAATTACATCCTTGGGCTTCCAAAGTTTCATTTCTCTTATTCTAGACTTGAAGATATGCAGCAGGAGACTCAGTTGAGCTAAAAGCAAAACCAATATCCAAAGTTTCCATTCCATAGTGAAGCTGGGTTTTGTTTAGCATCAGGCTGTTTGTCATTGTTAGTCCATTCATTGTGTTACTGGGCATGCCTAGAATATTTGGTTTTCCCTTTGCTCCTTTCCAGTTATTAATACATAGGTTCATCACAACAGTATCACTTTGGGCTTATTTTCATACAGCGGCCAGAGCATTCCTCTGAAAATCTAAGTCAGAGAAGGTCACTTCCTGGCTCCAAACCTTCCAATGGCTCCCAATCCCATGAAGAGTCCCATCATGTCCTCCATCTCTGACTCCCCAGTTCCCTCTATATCCTTGTCCTCTATCATACTGCCTGTTTACTTCCCTCTAGACACACCAAGAAATTTTCTATTAATGCCCTTGACTCATGGCTTTGTCACCAGCTCTTTCCTTTTATTGGGAATGTTTTTCCACCAGATAGTCTGTCACATCTTTCAGAACTCTACTCAAAGGTCAATTGTGAGTGAGATCTTCCATGATTACCCTATAGAACAGTGAACGCCTCCCCAGTGTTATCTATCCATCTTGCTGTTTTATTTTTTTTCGTAGCATTCATCATAATTTCATATATTGATATTATCTTCTAGAGGCCTTATACATGGATTCATGCACCAGTGGGGTCCCTAGCTATGAGAAATGTCAGAGATTTTACTACCTATGTTTTCTTGTATGATTTTGTGACTTACAGTTAAGTTTTAACCATTTTGAGTTTATTCTTGTGTATGATGTAAGTTGGTGGTCTAGTTTTATTTTTATGTTTTTGCATGTATCTGTCCAATTTTCCCATCGCCATCTATTGAAGAGACTGTTTGGACTTATTTTCACTTTCTTAGTCTTTCTTTCAAGGAGCCCAGTCTTGACATTCTAGTTCTTTGTAGCTCATGCTTTTCATACAGCTAACTTCCTATTTTTATTGCTGAATCATCCAATCAGGCTTAATTGTCTCTCCAGCTGGCTCTGTCCTTTTGCAGAAAATTTTCTGCTACAGGTGCATTTTTTAAAATTAGGCACAGATGAGTGCCTGCATATGGATATAATTGTGATTTTAATCATGGATTCTGAAGAGAAATATGATTAGTATGTTTTACCTTTCATCAAGGCAACTAATCAATTAGGACCATCCCATCACAGGCTGACCCATAGTAATCAGTGAAAAATATATTTTTTTAAAGTTCTCTTTTACATGGTATTTATATGTTAATTATTTTCTTTCTTTTTAGCAATTATATATAAGTTTGAAATTTAATCACACAGTATTTTTCAAAGGAAATATCATTTGAAGTAAAATCAACTAAAAATTGGAAGCTTTGAAATTATTAAGATTTCATTTTAATTTCCCCTCAATTGTTCATGAAAAACTAGATTTTCAAATAAATTCATTGTTTAAAAGTTGAAAGGAGGGATGATTAACCTATTGAAGTAAATGGCTTATAATTCTTACCAGATGGAAGGAAATCTTTGGGTGAATGTTAAGAAAAACATGAAGTGATCAAGATATGTAAAATTTTTAAAATACTTCATTCTATGTACTTTAAAATAAGAAACAATTGTTTTTAATATACTTTATTGGTATTCTAAAATTAGTCCTAATTAGTGAATTGTATGTTAGTTAGTAAAATAAACATTTTTTTTCTGCTCAGTTTATTCAAATATTAATGTTCAAATATTTCTGTTAAGTTAACCTGCCTGGAAAATATTTCACTTATACTGTCCCAGATGATATGTTTTCAAATAAAAGATTCAGATTGTTTGATACATTATACTTTATGGCACAGCATCTGCGCTTATGTGATGTTCAAAATGTTTTCAGAAAACATCATTTATCAAATATTTAATTTCTTCCTTTATCGTATTCATATTTACCTAGTTCTGCACATAACTCTTGCTCATATTTTAAATTTGATATATAAGTCTAATACTGATAGGGAAATAGGAGTAAAACTAATTAGTATATACAGATATTTTGCTAGCATGTCCATTATTTGATTATGTCAAGTAATCTACACAATGACTTCAAAAGCAGGTATTATTCTTTTCTGTTATAGGTGGGGAAACTCAGGTTCAGAGACACTAAGAAACCTGATCATCAGAGGAAATCAGTAAAAATATCCTTTAAAAAAAACGTTGATGCTGTGCCTGTTGTCAGTTGCATTAAGCACTTAATAATGCTCCATGCTTCCCCATCGCCCATGCCTCACAGGGACTCAGAACACTTCTCCCTGATAGTGAGAGCACTACAAAAAAACGGAAATTAATTCAGTGTGATACAGGAGGTGAAATAAGGCAAACAGGAGGAATCGGGGGCTTCTATTTTCAGCTTTGTCACTATCTCATTAAATGAGCTCAGGAAAACATTTAACCTTTTGAAACCTGAGTTTCTCCTTCTGGGGTGGGAAAAGAGAAGTAGAACAATTATGCGATTTATCTAACAAGGGTTTTCTGATGATTAAACAGTGTGAGTTTCAAGTTCCTGGAATAAAGGTTGCTGGAAGTAAGAGCTCTTTAAATAAATAATCATCGTGATCTCAAATAACCCTTAAAGATTGGGGAATTTTTTCCCCCTAGTTTCAAAGAGAACAAACACCTTCAATACATTTCTCAGTATTTCTCCTTGAGCTAGAAGCACTGTGTGTGTTGAGAAGAAAGTTGCTGAAAAAGAGCCTGATTTCCAGTCTACTTCAGTCCTTAGCTTGCTGTGTGACCTTGGTTAAATCATTTGGTCTCTGAGACAGTTTCCTCATCTGACTAATCAGGGGTTGGATGAGGTGGTCTCTGTTATCTACTTCAACTTGAAACAACATCAGTGTGTTCCAGTCTCCTAAAGTTTGGCACATAATATATGCTCAATAAACCATAGGTTGAGTGAAAGAAAGAATAGATCATTGCACTGCCTTCATTTGCTTCATTATTTGAGGCTCTGTAGAGGTGTCAGGTAGAGAAACTATAAGGGTCCCAGTGTTAAGGGGGAACATTTGAATGAAATTAGCGAGTTTTCTGTCACTATGATCATATGTGAAGTTTGGGCATAAAATTTGCTCAGTCATCTCGTGTGTGAATTTGTTTCTGAGCCTGTCCCTCTTTTGATGGCAAAATGTGATATGCACAGCAGAGAACTGACTGGCATGGGTGTCATAGTCATGCAGATTTACTCTTCTCACTTCAGTTAGTCCCTTCATGCTCTCTATAGTTTAGTTGTCTTCTCATACCAATTTTTTTTTTTACTTTTGATTTTGAAATAATGTTTAATTTACAGAAGAGTTGTAAATATAGTAGATAGCATTCCTACTAGCAGACAGTAGATATACCTTCCACCCAGATTCCCCTAATATTAACATTTTGCATAACATATGGTTCCCTTTTCAAAAGCAAGAAACTAGCTTTACTTCCAGATACACTGGTACAATATCATTAACCACTGGACTTTATTTACATTTCACCAGTTTTTCACATCCTTTTCATATTCTAGCACCCAGGACCCCACAGTCAGTCATCACTCCATTAGTGATAGGAACTGTTCTGTAGTTTTTTCATGACAAGGACGCTTTGAGGAATACTGGTCAGACATTTTGTAAAATTATTTTTCTGAAGTTTTCCTTGTGATTAGACTTGGATTATGGCTGAAGTGAAGTATTCTTTTCATTACATCCTATTGGGGTACATGACATTAACATGACTTATCCTGGGTGACATTGACCTTGATCACTTGATTAAGGTGGTATTTGCCAGAGTTTCTCCACTGTAATTTTTTCTTTTTTTTTTAATACTCTGTTTAGTAGAAGCAGGTCATTAAGTACAGTCTGCATTGAAGGTGAAGAAAATTAATCTCTACCACTTGAAGTGAGGAGTATTAGAAAATCTTTGGTCAGTGTGATTCAGGTGTATGAGTTTGCCCCATCACCAAGGGGTTGCTGGTTCACTTCCCAATCAGGGCACATGCCCCACATTGTGGACTCAGTCCCCAGGAGGGGGGTCTGCAGAAGGCAGCTGGTTGATATTTCTCTCTCATCAATGTTCCCATTTCCGTCTTTCTCTTCTTCTCTCTCTAATATCAATAGAAACATAAACAATTAAAAAAATCTTTGGACATAAATTCAAATCACCACATTAAGTATTTTTGAGAAGCAATATAGGTTATGTGACTATCCTGTTTACCCTTAGAGTTTGGTTCACTCATTTTATCAGTTCAATTGAACTTGGCTGAAACAACTATTAATGTAGCATTCTAATGGCGAGTTCTTTTATGTCTTTCTGATTCTTTTATTTATTTGAAATTACTCTGTAATGAAAATCTGTCTCTTCTCTTATTAGTTACTTATTTAACCATTTGTCTACACCAATATGGACTCAGGAATATTTATTCTATCCTTTGGGTTTCAATCTAATAATATCGTTACTTATTTTGTTGCTCAGCTTTTTCCACAACTCTTTTAGGTTGGCTCCTGTGTCCTTTTGACATGTCCCTACCATTTCCCCCTGGCATTACTTTCTGGCATTACATGGTGCTCCAGACTCATCTTATATGTTTTCCTCTATAACCACTGAATTTGCAACTTCTTCAAGGAGCCCTAGCTATTCTTATTGGAATGATAGAAATTAAGATCTGTGCACCTGGTATGCATACTGCTCCAGAGGTGTCATTGCTCTGAGGCCCTTTGAGACAGACCAAGAGAGCAGTTTCAGTATAGGTTAGTGTCTCTGGGTGGAAATACTTCTGAAGAGGCTTGCTTTCCACTTTCCATTACTTCTGTCCCTAAAAAACTTGAATATGACCGATTATAGGGTCCTCACTGTTCTACCAATTTTTCTGCTAATTAGATGTGCACACTTTTTTTTTTAAAGCAAATATCCAGCAAGAAATAAGATTTCATAACTACCTAAATCATAATGACTTTTGGATTGCACCCTAAAGTACTTCTGAGTTTCAGACTTATATGCTAAACCTCTTGCTGAATTCTACTTGAGCATCTGCTGGGCACTTCAAATTCAGTGTGTGAAAGGCGTTCTCTTCACACACCTTATGAAAGGACCCTTCTCCTTTTTATGTATCTTCACGGCAAGACCACCACCCAGTCATTTCAGGTGGACTCTCCGTCAGCTCACCCTTCCAATCAGTAACCATGGGGTATGTAGGACATATTTGGTGACTGATTCGTCAGTGGCATTTCTTGTTGATTTTATTGCAGCCATGGCTACATGCATTCATGTCACTGAATATTTGTCACATGCCAAGAAGTCTGCTGAGCATTTCCTGTTTTCCTTTTCATCTTTCTTAGATGACTGTGTCATAGCTTCCCGTCTGTGCTCTGCCTGCTCTAGTAGACCGAGCTCTTGAAGATGCACTAGCCCTGCCCTGTGTGTCTCTCCCAAGCCCAGCACAGCATCTGTGGGGGAGTAGGTCTGTGACGTATTTTGTAGTGAATGGATGAGCAGACTGTGGAGCAGGCTGGGGGGGGGGGGCAATTACAGTCTTCTCTGAATGTCCTTTCTTGAATTAAATTTATATTCCTAGAAATTCATCATGTTTGCTGCTAAGATGGTGTGTTAGTACAACAAAGAACACTGGTTGTTCTGTAGTGAATGTTTGCAATGTGGAAACACGTCTAAGTGTATTACATGCACTCTTCTCAATTGACCTTCACAAAACCAAGTAGGTTTTCTTCTCAATTTCACAATTGAGCAAATTGAGCCTATGGCAGAGTTTGTGGGAGCTTCTCCCAGGGCTCACAATACCTTTTTGTCCATTCTACCTAAAGAGTGGGGCATGTAGCTCAGGATCGAGTTATCATCAATGGGGTAGGAGTGAAAAGAATGTGCTTATTTTTATACCCAGAAGTGGAATTGCTGGGTTGTATGGGTAGCTTTATTTAAAGTTTTTTTTTTTTTTTTTTTTTTTTTTTTTAGGAAACTCCACCTGTTTTCTGTAATGGCTGTGCCAATTTACTTTTAAGTACAGAAATCCTGCATGTTGTAAATCATTCTAGCTTAAAGGTTCTTGATAAGAATCTTTTACATTCTTTTACATATTAAAAAGATAAGTTTGATTCTGTTTTAGTATGGCATGGATAACTACTGCTTCCAGCAAAGATCATGAATATATTATGTGCTAATTATTATGCCTAAAAGGATTACAGGAAGTAATGTAAATACTGTGATATCAATGAAAATTGGCACATTCTTTGTGAAGATAATTATTGGAGGTAGAGGGTGGGTGAGATCGTTTGGAGTGAGCAATATGGAAATGGAATAATGGCCATGGTGGAAAATTCCTGTGCAGTAGTGCTTATGTGGACCAAATTGCACTGCATTAGTTCTTTGTCAGTTTGAGCCTAGCTTATTTGGTATTAAAAGGGCCAATGTTTAGGGACATAGCCAAAAAGGAAAAATCAGAAGAGAAAAGAGAATCCAAAAGGGTGATTCACAAATTTGATTATCACCTTCTAAATAATTGAGAGCTGATTAGATTTGAAAGGTTTTTCAATAACAAGAAACCCTTAGGTAACCTTCAACTTCTGATCCTTACCATCAGGGAGAAGAGGTCTAGTATTTCAAGTTTTCATTTTTTCTTTTTCATCTCTTTTGGCAGATCTTATGAATGAACACCATGGTATGCCTCCAGCATGAAAACAAAACAAAACTACCTAATAAAAGAGTAACATGTTAATTGACTGTATAGTTGCAATACCCACCAGCCAATCAGGAGTGAATATGCAAATTAGCCCTGCAAATATGGTGGGTTAATTTGCATACACATGCACTGAGTGGCTGGGGGTGGGGCGGTCCACACCACCCCAGCCACTCTGTGCCTCCGGGCAGTGAGGGAAGGCAGAAAAGTGGCTCTGGGTCAGAGCAGAAAAGCCAGCTCCAACCAGAGTGAAGGCAGAGCTAGCAGCCAGGGGAAGGAAGGCCCATTCTTGCATGAACAAGAAAACTATAGTTTGTTTTAAAACATGGATATTACAAATATCTCTCTATTTTTCAGGAAAGCCTCGTTATATTAGGTATCTATTGCTACTTAACAAAGGGCCCCAACACTTAGTGGCTAGAAACAACAAACATTTATCATCTCTCTGCTCTGTGCGTTAGAGAGCAAGGTAGGGCTTAGTTGGGGGCCTCCTGCTTAGGTCTCTGCTGAGGTAGCTGCTGAGGTGCTAGCTGGAGCTTCAGGCCAACTAGCAGATGACTGGAGCCACATTCTTACACTCCTTTATCAATTCTAATGTTTTTCTGTATTCTTGGGGTTCTTGGGGTTCCCCATAGAGACAGTCATATTCATGGTTAATAGGAATTTTTTGTCTCCTGACAAGCTCTATTTCTTTTAATGGTTATTGCATTAATATAGGTTAAGGCTTAATATACACTATTGACTAGGAAAGGTGATGGCAGATATTCTTCCATAATTAATTTGTTGGATTGTATTGAATGCCCTTTCTTCTCTATCTGTTCTTATTCAGAGGAAGAGAGAGAGAGAGAAAGAGAGAAAGAGAGAGAGATAGAGTAATTATATGGAAATATAATTTGTATAGAAATCATATATGCATGATGTATATACATTTCCCTCTAATCAATCTGTAATTCAATGAATTAATTACATGAGG
This sequence comes from Pipistrellus kuhlii, assembly GCF_014108245.1. Taxonomy (NCBI): domain Eukaryota; kingdom Metazoa; phylum Chordata; class Mammalia; order Chiroptera; family Vespertilionidae; genus Pipistrellus; species Pipistrellus kuhlii. The sequence goes on along the minus strand of NW_023425540.1, from coordinate 9,487,960 downwards.
AATGTCTAGTGTTGAGCCAGGCTTGCATCTTGTATTCCTAGAGTAAATCCAATTTGTTCATGGTATCTTGGGCTTTTTTGTCAAAAACTTCATTTTTCTTTGCTATTATTTTGCCTAGTATATTTGCAACTATTTGTGGCTTTTTTTCTTAAAATGACCTTTTCAGGTTTGTAATCAAGATTACAGAAGCATAAAATAGGTTATTTCTCTTGTTCTATTCTCTTAGAAAAGTTGGTTTAACTTAATATCTCTTCCCTTTAGGCCATCAGACCCTAGTATATTTCTTCTTGGAAATATTATTTTTAGTAATGAATCAATTTTCAAACTGTTATTCAGACTTTTTATTTATATGTGAGTCACTTTTGGTCTTTTATATTATTTTTCAAAACATGTCTTAAAGTTTTCAGAGTTGAGTGTAAAAAGGTGCTCATAAATTATTTCACATGAACATTTTAATATCTTCTCTTAATCATATTTTTTTCATACAATCACTTCAATATGTGCTCTTAATAATATTTTTTTCTTTCCACTTCCTTTTAAAGTCATTAAATGTTGGTTGCAGTCATACACACAAAAAAAGTTACCCAATATTGGAAACATCTATTACATATCCAAAATCTTGTCTCAAATATATTCCAACTAATAGGAAAATATTTTCCTTGCTTTTATTTTCTATTTTATTTAGATAATATTCTTACACAGTAAGATAACATGATCTTTTATGCTACTGTTTATTTTCTCATATCTTAAGTCAGGTGCTTGATTAATTTCTCATTTTTTCTAATGTAAGCATTAAAGTCTGCAGATGTACCTCTAAGTACCACGTTAGTACAACCGTGAAGTTTTGTGGATATAATTTTTATTATTGCTCAGTTTTACATCTATTATCTGGAGATTTAGATTATCCTCATTTATTTAGGTTAGACTTTTTTAGATTCATTCCCAACAACTTATTTTGTTATTCTCCTTTTACAACTATTTTATTGTAGTGTTTTTTCTTGTTTTGGTACTTACTTTTTTGTTTTTGTTTTTATGTTGTTGCTTCTTTGGAGTTGAATCTATTTTCTTTTTTATATCCGCCCTCTCCTCGGCCCCCTCCCCCCCTTCACACACTCTATAGCTAACCGTTTCATCTTGTTTCATTTCAAACCTGGGCCTGATAGAGTTTCCTTTTGTAGACTGGGTTTGATTCAGATTTACCTACTGGGAATGTGGCTCTTGTCCTGGATTTTGTGATATTGAGGGATCTCTGATTCAACTTCCACCTGTGGGGGAGCCCTGTACATTTTCCCACTGCACCCACCTTTGTCACTGTGTATATACTCTTTTCAGACATATTCCAGGCCATGAAAGTTTAGCATATTTCCTCAGGATGAATTTTAGCTCCTGAGTTGACCATTGTGAAATCCTGTTATTTTCTTGTTCTTATCTTTTAGTTGTTGTTGTTGTTTAATATGAGCTTGGATATAAGAGAAAAACATATCCCAAAGATTCTGCTTCCCCTCCTCCACCATCACTCAATCTGCCCTCTACTGGGTGGAGTTGCTTCTTACATGCACTTTGTCCTCCTGTCCAAACTAGCTGTCTGTCCTGTCTCCATTTGCTACTCTCTTTAAAGCAAATGAAAACTTGCAAGGTGAGACATTTCTGTGAGGGGAAGGTTGGACAGTGGGAGAATCCTGGTACCCTTACTTGTAGGTCCATGACTGGGAGAACTGGCCCTTTGCTTCCCAGACCTGCCTGTATGAGAACTGAGATTGCCCTGGAGATAGAAATTTTATGTTAGGAAATTAAAGGCCATGAAGCTAATATTTCCTATCAACGATTTTTGTCTACACATTTTTATTTTGCTTTTTATAATTTCATTGTTCACACGTCAGAAATGTGAACTACGATGTTTCCTTAGATTTAATGATTTCTCTCTTTAAAAATTCTTTTGAAAACTCATTCTGTAATCTTCACAGGGGGTTCATTTTTTTTAATCTTTCTATATAGTCTTAAAAATAATATTACAAGAGTAATGCTGCTATATTAATTTTTAAACTCTAAACATAAATATACTAATAAGCAAAAAATTAAAGTCTTTATATCATTCAACATCTCAATTGCTAGATAACAACTATTTATTGTTTTATGTATATACTTCCGATTTCTTGTTTATGAGTCATTTTCAATATATTAAACTTTATAAAATGTGTAAATTTTTAAATTTTTAGTAATGTGGCCCATATTATTATGAAACTACTTTTCTCCAATTAAAATATATTATGGAACATCTTTTCCTATTACTCCTAGAGCTAATTTAATATTTCAAATAATTGCATAGAATTTTATTCTCTGTTTTTACACAATATTATTAATTATTCCTTAACAGATGGCTTGCCAATTAATTCCAATTCAATGCTATTAGAAACCATGCTACAGAAAGTATTCTCATATATAGCTCACTAATCAGTTTTACAATTATTTTTGTAGAATAAATTCTACTAAAATAATTAGAGTTAAAGACATGCATGTTTTTATTTTGTAAAGCCATCATTAAAATGAAATATTAAGGTCATTAAACGTTTGGTTTCATTCACACGCAAAAATAGGATCCCAGGTAATTTGAAGCATCTACATATCCAAACACCTGTCTCAAATATATTCTAACTAATAGGCAAATATTTGCCTCACTTTTATTTCCTATTTGACTTAGATTATATTCTTACACAGTAAGAATTACATGCGCTTTTCATTTTCAATAGCTTTTGATAAGCCTTCAATGTAAAAAGTTGCAATGTTAATGTTCACTTTTTATTTCTATGAAAATACAGTGGAAAATTATATCAGAAAACATTGTAAATAAAATAATTTTGTATATTTGCTAAGGCCTGGAAAGCTCCTCTTATTCCACTGCCCAATTCAGCCAGCAAAATACTGTTGTTTGATAAATTGTCATTAAATTAAAGTACTGTTTTTATTTTTTCATATTTTATTGACTTTTCACAGAGAGGAAGGGAGAGGGATAGAGAGTTAGAAACATCGATGAGAGAGAAATATCGATCAACTGCCTCCTGTATTTCCCCCCCCCTCCCCCGCCACAGACACACACACACACACACACACACACACCCACCCACACACTGGGCATGTGCAACCAAGGTACATGCCCCTGACCGGAATGGAAACTGGGACCCTTCAGTCCACAGGCCGATGCTCTATCCACTGAGACAAACTGGTTTCAGCTAAACTACTGTTTAGATGCAGACATTGGGCACCTTGGTACTTATAAAGCCATACTTTTCTTTGCCCATACCTAAGTGATGTTTTTATTGATTTCAGAGAGAGGAAGGGAGAGGGGGAGAGAGAGAGAAACCGCAAAGACAGAGAAACATCCATTGGGAGCCTCCTGCATGCTCCCTACTGGGGATTGAGCCTGGGTCCCTGCATGTGCCCTGACCAGAAAGCGCACCTGAAACCTCCTAGTTCAGGGATGATGCTCAACCAACTGGACCACACCAGCCGGGCTCAATTGTATCATTTTTTAAAAGTTTGATATATTTAGCTCCTTGACCATATGACACGCAATTTCTGTCCCTGTATTATTCATACATTTTGAAGGATCATTTATCAGCAGACACAGAGCAGTAGTTAATAGATGTTTTGTCACCTATGTGACTGGCCACCTAATTTCTTACAGTGCCACCATTTATTGATAGGACCTTTTAAGTGTATCAAAAACACACTTTCTTTAGTGTTTCTGACTGGAAAATTGAATCATGTCATTACTAGCAGAATACTTAATGGTGTGCACTTGCCCCCAGAATGTCTGTGCTGGAGTCTTGGCCCTGGCACTCACTGGCCACCCCACCTTTGAACCACCTTGCTTATCTTCTCTGGGTAATCAACCACCTCTGTAAAATGGGATGGTGGGGGCTTACTCAAGGTGGAAATGGCTGGGGGAGAAGGGGGGTTAAGTCAGGGGTAAAGGAGACATGTAAAACTTTAGACAATAAAAAATATATATCATACCTATGTTATGAAAGACACCAGCACGCCTGTTAGACAAATACCTGGCATTCAGTTTCCTGTAGTGGTTAAGCTGCATCACCGTGTATTGAATTAGAGGCTGCCTCTGACACACATGTTTTTTAGCCCTGTTAGAACTGTCAGAGCTTGGTTTCCAAGTATGAGATTGTTGTCAAGCTTGCTGTCATAGAAAAATTGATATAAAGGAAAAAAAATATCTTCAAAATATGTGCCTTAAGAGTCTAAAAACTATTGTACATCGTTTGCAGCAAATGAGGACCAAAGAACACACTGCACTGATACTCTGAGTGGTCAGGGATCTGCTTCTTCATCACCAATGGTAGCACTGACAGGTGGCTGGAATAGAATAGCCCTCTGGGAAAGGTTAGGTGCGTAATGGAAAATGATCACAGGGCATGTGTGGTATTGGGGTGGAGCAGACGAGTTTGGCCTCCATCTTGTTATTGTAATCGTCTGTTGAATACACACTATTTATACAAATTATTAGCACAAAAATAATTGACATCAAAGAAACACCCATTGTGCCAGGCCAGTGAGGGGGTAGGGGGAGAGAAGGGGGAAAGGGGTAGTTTGCTAATAAAGGAGGCATCTGGATAGATGTTTCTCTCTCATCAACATTTCTAGCTCCCTTTCCCTTCCCCTTCCTCTCTCTAAAAATCAATAAAAACACATTTTATATAAAGAAATACTGTAATGTTTACATTATAATTGTAATATTAAAACTTTAGTTACAATAGTGTTTTTACATACCAAGAAATGCTGTATTAAAAGACAACCTCCTTCCTTTAAGAAAGATTAACTATATAAGATTTTCTTTATTGATTATTTTTAAAACTGCATAGATCTGATCCTAATACTTCAGCACAGGCATCACTGTTCCCTAAGTAATTACTCTATCTTATTGGCAGTGTCATAGAGAGATGACATTGGCTACTCTCAACATGCTTTTACCTGAAATTATCCAGACATGATGAATTTAAATGGTTTATTTTTTATTATCAAAATAGCAATCTTAACAATTCACTCTCTTTTGAATGTATAGGAACAGTCTAAAAGTGATTTTGGAAAATGAAGAAAAATCTATTCAATAGCAAACACTATTTTATTGCACTGATCAAAGAGAAAACCAAGAACCATTTATTTTCTTTAGAAATGCTTGGCATTGTAGCTTTAAGCAGTAACTAATAGGAAAAGTCTGTCATTCAGCTAGTCCTGTTTTGAAGTCCAAATTGGCGTTGTTTTCAGTAATTGGCGAGGTTTCATTTGGCTTTTTGCGGTTCCTTTGGGCATGGCTCTCCACAATTGATTACCACATTAATGGTTCTGCTGGCAAGAGAAACTTGTGGGCAAAGCTTTCAGCTATAAATTGCCTGCAGAGCGCCATATATCTGTTTTGCTCTCATAACAAATATAATCCTTTAATGCTATACTTAGAGTCCTTTTTAAACATACTATAGAGGATGGAATATTTTTTAAATAATAAAAGCTACCTGGAAGATGTGTGATCAACCACTTTCAGCCAGTATTCATCTGTAAGAATCCATCTGTAAGAAGCTAGATGATGTCATGTTTTAATAGCCTTTCCAAGCCTAATTGTCATATTCAAATTTATCAGGGCATAACATTTTATGATTTTTTTAACATGCTTTATTCAGAAAAGTGCTAGAAAAAAATTGGCAATTATTCTAGCCATTAGAATAGCTATGATCCATATAAATCCTTAAGTTTATGCTTGAAGTGATGTCTGGTAACAAAAAACGAATTGATTGGGAAATTTATTTGGGCAATTCTAAAGCTGGAAATGAATTCAGAATATGTAGGATACTGTGCATTTGAGTTATCACCTAAGGTATTATAAATCATGTGGCTTCTTCAGATTCTAAAAAGATGACATAGCAAACATCATGCCACTCACAATGACCAATGACAAGTTGAGATACATCCTCACAAGACCCCCTGCTGTGTCTGTGTCCGAATTTCCTCTTTTTATACAGACACCAATCATATTGGATTAGGGCCAACACCAAGGGTTCATTTTAATCTAACCATGTTTTAAAAGACTTTATCTCCAAGTACAGTTATATTTTGAGATGCTGGGGGCTACCACTTAACATCTAAATTGGAAAGAGACCCCTCAAACCATTAGGACTCACCTTGTATTCTTTCTCACTTTCTTTTTGGAAAAGATGGATGCATTGTGCAGGACCTGTAAAGGTTCTTCTATTTTTGCCATTTCAAACAAACAAAAACTTTAGGCAGTGGTTAGAATTGCTAGATATTCTAACTTTAAAATAACTGGGATTCTACTGTTATTTTTTAAAGGGTTCTCAGCCACCGATGTACTGACATCCACATGCAGAAGATGACGTGTTTGACTCACAGGAACACGTTTTAGGCCCTCACTCAGATCTGGTTTATTTTTAACTTGTGTGTGTTTGTAACACAAATGACAATCCTATTTCCTGGGATTGTAGCATTGGAAAGGGATCAGGTGAGAGCAAGCTGATGTCAGCTGTCATCCCAGTTCCTGGTGTCCAAGTGAGAACACAGGCCCGGAGGTCAAGGACACACAGGAACCCTGCCTTCCTGGCTGGCTATCCAGATTTATCAGATGAGCTGCTTGCTGGATTGATGATTGATTTCCAGCAGTTGAGCTCCCATGGACTCTTCCCTTGAGATTGCTTGCCCATAGTGAGTCAAGAAACTTCATTAGATTTTTTTTTTTGTTCCAAACTGTAGAAGACAAAACAAAACAAAACAACAATAACAAAACTACTCAATAAGACAAATCCAGTGACATAGAGATATATGAGACATGCCTGCCCTCCACCCCAAACACACTAATCCATGCGACTTTTCCTTACTCTCTATTTCACTTATAAAAAAAAAATTAGTATTTTTTCTGACAGTTGGTTAGAGAGTAGAAAAACAGAAATCTGGAAAAAGTTCAGTCTCATACCCATGTCCTGTACCTTGTGCTTTTGTCTCATTTACCTAACCATAGGGAGAAGTAAAGTACTTCAGTTTCACTTTTTACAATTAGATACTTCCCATCTGCTGCCCAGTGTTCTTACGTCACAGGCAAAAATTTGGGTTTTAAATGCCATTTTCCCAGGGAGTGTTTTGTTTCCCAGCTGCTCTAAACCACAGAGCTCTCTTTTCTGAGGCCCTAATCATACTCACTGACTGGAATGCTGGCTTGGCCCTCCTCTCGGGTGGTGTGTACCTTTTTCCTTAAATGGATTGCAGAGCTCTTGACAGCAGGGTGTTTGTTCAATATCTCTATGAATTTGCTGGTTCTCAGGCCAGGAATTGCCAAGAAAGTGCATTTCTGTCCCTTCCAACTCTATCCAGTTTGACATTTAAAGACCTCTCTTTCCATGTGAACTGGCTTGTAGATTTCTGGGGAATCTACATGAGAAAATATGAGAATTCCAATGGCTCTACATTAGTTATTAGATACTGGAAACAGCAAGGTTTTAATTACACATATTTGGGTCTATGGTATATGGGATTTCTGGAGAGAGGAAAATATTTTTTATTCAATCAATCAAAATTCTTTTTCTCAGGATTCATCTTCTATCTGTTGGTTTTCCAATGACATGGAGAAAGAGGAGAGAGACTAAGCTGGTAGAGATGGAGGAAGAGGGAGGAAAAACGAGAAAGTGCATAGTAGGAAATTGTGTTTAAAACCGTCACCATTTTTATAGAACAAATCAATATATTTATTTAATCTATCCTTTTTATAAAATGACATAGCTACACGTTTAGAGAAATCATGGTAGCTACTGTTGCTAGCTTGATGATGTTTTTTGTCTTTGTCCTCAAGCCACCTGCAGCCAGACGGTGCTGAGTGTGAGCAGATCTGGGCAAACAGTCATGATCGAATTATCATTTCTTATCATCTCACTTCTCTGGATGCCCTTTATCGGAGAGAAAAGAAAGTTCCATGCTAAATTCTGCGTTGAATTCAGTCTCACTTTTGTTTACGTGAAACAGCACAGAAAATAAAAAGGTTGAGAAAAGAGAACATCCTACTGTGTAAGCTGCCCTCAGAGACCACTTAACTGATGACACAGCCAGTTACCCCATGGCAACTATCAGCAGCGTCTAAACCATCACAAAACCTTTTCCCCAACAGATAAAAAGCCAGGCACTGACTCTGATCTTCCAAGATCCTGGAGGAACTTCAAACTGTTCTAACCTCCAAATAATAGTGATTATCTTTTTTTTTTTTTTTTTTTTTTTTTAATGGAACATCAGTAGTTTTCATCTGAATTCTCTAGGAAGTAACTTCCTCTTTGAAGGTAAACAAATAACGAATTAGCAGCCCTGCAGACACAAACCCCTTTTGCAATGAAATAAATACTAAGCACCTGTTCTTTTTTCTAGCTTTTTCTCATCTTGCTACAGACATCATTCTCATTTATTTGGCAGATGCATGGGTTCTAGAGCTGTCCTGACTTAGTTTCTTCAGACCACAGCTTCCCCTTCCCTAGGTGATTCTAATGCACATGTCAGACTTTCTTACGTGGAAAGGATAGGCATTGGGTAACGGAGCTGTGCACAGAGCTTTGTGAGACTCCTGCAGTCTCAACCCCACATTGTTTCAAAACTGTCCCCAAGTGGCAGCTGCCCAGCCTTATTTCCTGCTCTGCAATGGCAGCAGCTGGAGTGGGCTGTTTGCTGCTCACGTGTTGCATGCCTGTCTCCACCTATATGACTCGTATGTGACTGTGTCCATAAACTATTTACTCCTGTTTGCTCAGCTGAATTCCCGTTGAATGGGGAAGTCAGGTTAAGGGGGTGATTTGTCGATTCATGTCCATGTGCCAGGCATGGCCACTCTGTATGATTACTGAGGTGCAGCCATGGAATGATAACAGTTTGATCATCTGCTGTGACCAAGTCTCTGCTCCTGTGAAGCCTTACTTAATTCTCAGTAATCTCAGTGAGGCAGACACCACTGCTATCCAAAAGACACTGGGACACACAATGCCTTTTGGCTGTGTGGTTATTATTTGTTTCAGACAGAGGTAGATAAAAACTTGTCAAGTGTCTTATGAAGTGATAGAGCCAGAATGAGATATTGGGATAAAACAGTGGTAGGCAAACTCATTAGTCAACAGAGCCAAATATCAACAGTACAACAATTAAGAGCCAAATTTTTTAAACTTAAACTTCTTCTACCGCCACTTCTGCAAAATAGACTTCCCCAGGCCATAGTATTCTGTGGAAGAGCCACACTCAAGGGGCCAAAGAGCCACATGTGGCTTGAGAGCCACAGTTTGCTGACCACGGGCTAAAGGATTTCAAAGTCTATGCTCACTTCACTAAGTTGTACTTTAAATATAGCTTTGAGAATTTTACAATCATTTGTTGGCATTTAATTGTGGAATAATTAAAAAACATATCTTCTTTAACAAGATTAGAGGGTGTTTGAGCAGCCATTTCTCAACCTAGGTATCCCTTTGAGTATCCTTGGAGCTCCCATCTCAGTTAGAAGCAGAGCGAAGTAAGCAGACACCAGGAACTGCAGACGCCAGGGTTGAATGGCCCCTTGTGCACCATTGGTCCTGGCAGCGCGGATGTCAGGCTTCTGGCTTTTAGCTTTGGATCTATCTGCATGTCAATGCCTGTTGACCTCTGCTAGTTGAAAAGAAAATCACCCTTTTCCCCCTGTTACCTGTTTGACCATCTGCACTTCTCTTCCTGGGTCAACTCATTCCTCATCCATAGCTTCCCCTGACTGAGACATCGCATGTATGTTCACCCCCCGCTTCTGCTCTGAGCTCTGATCCTGAATACTCATATATGTTTGGACTCAGACAGTCTGTGGGCAGAATTGTCAGGTGACTTTCCTCCTTGTGCCCAGTGAATGCCACTCTCTGTACCCACACTGATGGGACTTCTGTCCTTTCACCATGATCCAAAGAAGAGCAGGTGGCAGGGAGGTTATTTGGAGGTGAGGGAGATGGTGAGTCTGACTGGTATAAGGAGAATGCAGTTGGGGTAAAGAGCTGGCTGCTGCACTAGTGGTACTTTAGAGAAATAAATGATGTATGTGCAGAGCATGTGTCTATGTTTTATGCATCTATTTATTCTTTCCTCCCTCCCGCCTCTCCCTCCTCTCTCCATCCCTTTCTCCTTCTCCCTCTCTCATTTTTTCTCTTCTTGTGTCATTGCTAATGATGAGGTTTAATCACCTGAGAGTCAGGTAAATACTACAGCTAAAATTCTCCATGGCAGTCACTCAGTCTAATGTTTTATTTGTCAGTTGAGAAAACTAGGATCCAGAAAAGGTAAGCACCTTGGGCAATATTTAGAGCTGGCACTACTTTTCAGGGCTCCTTGTGCTCCATAGGGAAGTCAGGAATGCCCCAGTGGGCTGGCTTCACTAAAATCCCCATTACTTGTGACTGATTCAGCAACAGGGACGCCTCTCCTTTCATCCCAAAGAGAGAGTGCTAGGATCAGGCTTTCTCTGAATTTGTAATAGCAGAGTCATTTGCATCTGACACGTGACAAACTGTGTGCCTCCTGAAAGCAAAGAAGTGCATCCTCAGCAAACAATGGAGAGAACCCTTCCCTCTGAGTCCTGGGACCCGGGGACATGGGGAGAGAGGCATGGAGTGCTTCCTCTCACAAAGGGCAGCCATTTCATAAATTGACGCTGGGTACCTGTAGAATCCCCTAAACAGGCTGGAAGTGCTAATATGCCTCCCACAGCGTTTGGCCCAGACCCAGAGAAAACAGGGATGCTCTTAATTTGGGGAGAAGTTGTGAAGAGCGATAATAATAAATTGCTATCCTCTTGTAGCCATCTAGAAAGCCAAGACCACTTTTTCTTTGCTCGTCCGCATCTCAGTGTTGGCAGTTGCAAGGTTAAACGAGGCTCCTTGTCTGCCTTTTAAAGATGCGGGTATCCCCGTTGGAACGCTGCCCAGGTGTTAACAGAGATTGACCAGCTTTGCTGTCTTGCTAAATATGGCTCACCATCAGGGGCAAGTAAGGATGCCATGAGCAAGTTAAACTTGTAGTTTGCTAATATGAATGTAGTACACAGGGCCCCATGTGGTGTGTGTGTGTGTGTGTGTGTGTGTGTGTGTGTGTGTGTGTGTAAAGACTAACAAATTCATACCATTATTCTGAAGAAAAAAAAATGTATAGAACATATTTAAAAACAACAACAACACTTTTGTTTGGTGATCCAAAGGATTTGAGGGGAAAATTGGTTATTTCCAAATTACTTTTCCATTCTGAAAATGAAATGCTTAGTGATCTTATCAAACAAATCTATATTATAAAGAGCCAGTGGCCCTAATGTCCTAACAACCAAAGGCTAGCGTGTGTGGGTAGGGTTGTGAGCACGGCTAGGTGGGTGGGGTCACATGATTTTATGTGCTGGGCTTCTAGTTTTACAATGAAAGCCCTAGGGTATATTAAGGCATATTTATTTTCTTAACATTTTCAAAATGGAAATAGTTCAATCCATGAAATTTAACAAACAAACAAAAATAAGTCACCAGAATTTTTTTTGTCAATGTGTTAGGAAATGTATCTGGAGAATCTAAATCTTCAGTAGTCTTTCTCTTCTATTTACATAAAAGTAGACACTACCTGGCGTGTTTATGACTGTTTATGTAAGTACATAAAACATGCAAATAATTGATTACTTAAATTTTTATAGTTATATTCAGACTAATTACATTTCTTTAAGTGCATTCATATGTACTGAGTGAAGTACCAAGAAATAAAAACAATTTAAGAAAAAAATATTGAGCCTGGCTGGTGTGGGTTGGTGGGTTAAGTGTCCACAATCAATGATTCTCTCTCATCATTGATGTTTCTGTCTGTCTCTGCCTCTGCCTTCCTCTCTTTGAAATCAATAAAAACATATTTTTAAAAATGTTGATTCCAGGAAAACTTCTTAAGCAAAATCTATAATTTTGTTTTAGAACCATATGTTTTAATGAAATACCATTTATTAATGCCATTGGACTATGTAAATAGAATATGAATAATTGAAAATCAATAGCTATCAAAATTCTTTATTATTTATTTTTATTCTTAAAGATATTTGTGGTTCTGATGGAAAAATTACAGGTTATGCTAATATTGGCAGTCAAAAAACAACTCCTGTTGATGTTCCACTATCATTCTCATTGGCTAAATAGCTTCAGTCATTTATATCTACACCTAAGGATTCTTCATTCTCCTTAATTTTCTTTTTCAATCCCTAAACCCTTAAAGATTTTCAATACTTCAAAAAATTTGGGACCACATTAGCAATATAGTGTTTTACTTAATATGGCAGGAAATTTGTCTAATTTATTTCATGGGATGAACTTTTAAGCAAAGTAACATGGAAAAAGAGATTCTAAATTTAAAACAAAACAAACAAAGCACTTCTATTACTTAGAACCTACCTGTAATTACAGAAGCTACCCCAGATTTAGAATTTTATAGCCTGGAGAGCTTCAGAAGTATAGTATGTTATCTTTATTAAAACTAGAAAATTGGCTATTTCTAGAAGTCCTGTGCAGAGGGTCTGCCAAGATGAAGGTCTCTGTGCCTTCGGGGGTCTTATTTTTCCTTGCTGCTGTGACAGCCTCCTGCTGGTAATGGGCATAGGAAATAACTTGTTCTATGGACTGGATGCTGCTCCGTTATCCTACATACATACTAATACAGCTGATACCTGCATATTCACTGATAGATTTGTTATACCTGGGATCGGGCTGTTCTGTGACTCCGATATGCATATGGTTTCATATGTCCTGTTCGTGATGGTGGGATTGTCTCAGACAGTCTGAGAAGGTACTCTCCTTTTGCAAAGTGAGTTGTGCTGTACCCTGAGGATATGCATCGGGATTGTCATCTAATCCCCCTGGAGTGTTCTGTTACAAGGAAATCTGTGTGGCTTACACCAGTTTCTACAGATGGAATCAAATTGGATCCCAGTCCTTCTCTTGCCAACTAGAAGACAACGCCAGAAGAGTTAGGATTATCAAGTTCTAATTAAACTGAATCTCTCCTTAAGGAAAAATGAAAACTTGAAATTGGTGTCATGAATTTTGTTGGAAAAATTTTTTCTTGTACAAAAAATAATTGGTAATCTTTTCTTAAGTATCTGATCCCTAAAAATTTCTCATTTAGTGAAAGTCCTGATTTAGTGATGGTGTATTATTCATTAGGTATATTTAATGATGGCATATTATTCATTAGGGCTTATTAATTTAATGTTAACTATCAAGTACTTCATATTACCCATTTAAATGTTATTTTTTGTTCTATATAATAAATTCAACAATATGCCCTCATGAGAATGTTTGATCTATTGATATGAACCCCTGAAAACTATTCTAAGTGTTTTATTTTAGTAACAATTAAAAATAGAGATAGGTGTATAAATGTGCCAGAGACAAAATTTTGTGCAGAATTTAAAATTTAATACACTAACTTCCCAGGAGAGACATAGTCCTCTTATGTGAAGATGCTTTAACTTGTATTTGTCCTCCTAATTAATCAGGAAAGCTGAATCCTAAATATAATGTACAAATGTAATTATTGCAGAAGAAATTAAATTTATATCCTAGAATTTAAGAACCACTCTCTTAACCAAAATTTGATGCCACATTTTCCTTTCTCCCCAATATCAATCTTTTATACTTGACATAATTGTCTCACATAACATTATTCTGCCACTTCAGAGCAGTTCATCCCATGACCATGCTTGTACTGTCTTCTTTTCAGTGAAGAGGGAGTCTGACAGTATCACACCAAATATCACTTCTGGCTTTGGGGAGATTTCTTATACCAGTTACGGGAATTAATTTTGTCATTGGTTATTCAGTTGTTCACTGAAATGTACAGATTCTGAAAACAGATTTTGCTGAGATATTTTTCTTTAAAGTTTGAAAAAAAAAAAAACCAACACATTCAAGTGCTGCTATCTTATCATTTTCAATAAAATTTTGCTTATGGCTGTTTACTTGTCCACCAAAACCCAAGAATATTGAAAGAGATAAAAACACAAGGCAGAGAGAAAAAAAAAAGTAGGTTTAGTGTTGTTCATGTGGGAAATAACACAATAATTAATAAACAATATTACAAGAATAAACTCTTGTGTTTCATACATCCATTACTGTTAACCTACTTTTGCCCACTCTGTACATACAAGTGGAATAATTACTACTCTCACCCAATGGCTTATTTCTCTCTGAGGATTGATTGATAATACTAGCCAATGTCAAGGGTGAAGAACAAAGAAGCTGCAGTGTGTCAACTGTGTGCCCAGTGTACCCATGAGCATGCATACCTATAGATCATGGAACTGTCCTGTTTAGACAACTTGTCTCAGTGTCAATTTATCACTTAAAGGACCTTAACTATTAAGTGATTTTTCTCTTCTAATTGTTGACACTTGCAACCAGTGGATAATAAGAATTATTAAACAGAATGCCAGAATCTGTTGAAATAGAATTACTGGCCATAAGAAACACATATTCCCGCTCACAAGGTAGTTTAAATTCTCTAGAAAGCACCTCTAGGACAGACAAACCCTCCCTCTTTTAGAGCTTTTAACCTCAGATTTTGCCACCCCTTGACCTAAATTACTAGAAGTTGCATTTATTCCAGAAAAGCAGAGGAATTGCTGTTTGGGAAACACGTGTTGTCTTAAGCTCCACGTGAGTCCTTTCAGGGTCTGGGGCGGGTTGTGATTACCTGGAAGGAGTGCAAAGAGGGGGCAGTCCAGCCAGAGCATGAACCCACAGACTGAACGTTCCTGGGTTTGATTCCAGACAAGGCATATATCTCAGTTGCCGTCTCAGTTCCCACGTGAGAGGTGTTAGGTCCCTTTGGCAACCCTAACAGAAGGCAATTATCACTGAGCCAAACCGGCTGGGCTTTGTCTGTCTGTGTCTATTGTCTAAGCCTCAGAAAGATGGATTACAGATCAGTGCTCATTTCACTTCCTTTTGTGTTCTTTGTTGCTTGTATTAAGTTCTGTCTGCAGCTACATTCTCTTCACTCTTTGTTATTTCTGTAGGTCTGAGGGACCCTGCTAGATATTTGGCCTGAGGGACCCTGCTAGATATTTGTAGGAGACAGAAACATGAGCAAAGGGAGAAGAAGGAACTCAACTTCCACTGTGTCCCCTGAGATGAGTCATGTGGGGTTGACTAAGTTGGTCTTGGGCCGGATTTATGAGCTACTTTACAACTTACACCTTGAAGATGACAGCAGTTCTGGGTATATTTAATTATGAGAGTAGTTTGTATACACTTATATGTAAGCAGAAATTATAAAGTTGTGTTTAAAAACCTGTCTTCTGATGTGCAAGGGAAGTTCGAAGGACTAATGAGCCTGGTGAGTGAACAGCAGGCAGGAGGGTATAGTGACCTGTGGCACAGATGTCACTTTTCATTCACTCTATTATTTTCAGTTTGCATATCTTTTATCTCAATATTTTACTTTTTTTCTTTTTCTTTTTGTAGGACAGGACCAAGAATTTGGCTCCCAATCCTGTTTTAATTTTATGGCTTTGACCAAGTTAGTTTCTCGGTGCCTCTATATTCTCAGCGATGCAATGGGGATAATAGTAGCCTATTTTGTGGCGTGTTGGGAGAGACAAGTGAGTTAGTACAGGTCACTGCTGAGCACAGCACCTGGGAGAAGAGAAGGCTCCTGCTACTGAGCTTCTAGGACTCAGAAGTCCTGCCGTTTCCAAACCTGGCTAAGAGGCTGGGGGACAGCGGGACGTTTGCCTCCTCAGCCCTCCTATCTAATGCTTCTTCCACCTGGGCAATCCCACTAACCCGTGTCACCCCAATACATCTAATTTAAAACAAAATAAAATGCAAAAAGAGCTGGGATAAGGTTGGGAGCACTCTGAAGAGGGGTTGATGAGGTGCGTTGTCTTTATTTTCTTTCTATGGAAACAAGGAAGGAACACTGTGTGCTGCGTGTCTGGTCAGAGGCTGCAGATACTTGACTGTCAAGCCTGAATCTCAAGTCAGTTTAACTCATTGCCAGGAAGACACCCCCTATCAGCCAGGAATGTGCTGGGCCTGGTGTTGACATCCCTGACATCCTCCTGTGAGGTGGAGCACAGGCCCTTTACCCGCTGACCTGGGCTGCCATTGGAGCCTGAGTAAGTCCATGGGCTTTTCAGGACCCAGCAGAGGGCCGTGCAAAGGGGAGCAGGGAAAACAGTAGCGATGAAAACAAGATCTCTCCTTACCATGCCAGTGAGAGGAGTCCTGCTCCCAGGGGTTCAGTCGGCTTGGCTTTCCTGTAACCAATCATCCTATACACCAGTGGTTTCCATTGTGGGGCACACACCCCATGGGGGGCAATTTTATTTGAGAATGAGTTATAACTGAATTTTTTGCATTTCTTATGGTGCTATGGTCCTCATATGCAGTATATAAGTATATATACTGTGACATACTATTTATGTATTTTATTTTTCTATTATATGTTTTGAAACCTTATTTGCAACTTTTTCATATCATTATTATTTTTTAAACAATTTCTTAGTGATTTCTTCCTCAGTACGTCTACTGTCCTTCCATTCTTTTATTTTTCTCTTCCATGGGTGCCATGTTCTTTGCTTGTTTAGATCAAGTGAATGGCCTTTTATGCTTCCTCCACATGAGTAGGAGTTCACTTTTTTTTAATAATAAGAATTATATGTCAGTGGGGGCATGGCCACAAAAAGGCTGGGGACCATTGCTCTATATGGTCTGTGAGTCGCTTCACTTCAGTGACTGATAAGCATGTGTTCAAATACCATGAGTAAGAAATGGGGTACTTCCAACTAGCCCAATCCATGAATAATGAGATTTTGATTGTTTCTAGTATTTAATACAATTCAGATAACAATATTGTTTTCTTAATTTTTATTTATTTTTTTAAGGAATATTTTATTGATTTTTTATAGAGAGGAAGGGAGAGGGATAGAAAGTCAGAAACATCGATGAGAGAGAAACATCTATCAGCTGCCTCCTGCATACTCCCTACTAGGGATGTGCCCACAATCATGCTTACATGCCCTTGACCGGAATTGAACCTGGGACCCCTCAGTCTACAGGCCAATGCTCTACCCAATGAGCCAAACTGATTTCAGCTGTTTTCTTAATTTTTAGACACCCCCCCCTCAGTTTCAGTTCGAAGACAAATGGCTTCATATTCCTACAAATATTTAAAGAAACTGGATCTTAGCCATAAGAAAAAAACATAAGAAAAATACTTTATAAGATAAGGTTTGTAATGTCAGAAAGGTTCTTATAAGGCTCATCTTATAATTTGCTTATTAGTTGTCAAGGTAAATGTGAATATAACTAGAAAGTTAGGCTAATGGCATCATTTTTCTGCATGTGAAGATTTGTTGTTTAGGGACTGGAGGAAAATTCTTTTGTAAAATTGCAAATTATTATGTAAATAACTATTGTTATATATCTATGCTAGGCCTATAATTTTATATTTTCTTCATTCCTATGAGAACACATTTTAAGTTATAAGATTATTCACAAATTGAAAACATGATAATCTGTGAAATTTGTTTTATGGACATTTAATCAAACATAATATGATTCAGTATCTTGACATTTTAAAATTACGCTCAACCCCAAGATCCTGCACACCTGCCAGTTCCGCTATTAAGTGTTCTGGATCAGCTCGGTAGAAGAATTTCATCTTCTTCTGATCTCTAAGGACTTGTGCACATACTACTCATGTTGCTGTAATTCCCATGCATCTTTTTTTTAATGTGTTATGATATAATAGCATTGAAAGAAAGAAAAATGATTTATTCATTTTACTTTTCTTCCACAGCACTCTGCTTGCACTAGGATGTTAATAGTGTTTGTCAAGTATGTGAGAGTAGCTGCTAGTAAGCAGTTGGTTGATACAGCCAGAATAAAGATGTAGATTCAGGAAGAGGATAGTGTAGATATGGGTAATGCCAGACATTCATCTGATACACAGACATGTAAATACGTCATTTGTAACATTAAGAATACCTTACATGGAAGAATGAAAGCCTTAGCAAATTTCCTGGGGGTTGAGAGAGGTGAAGGATTGGGTGTAGGGTGATTCAAGAATGGGGAAGACGGACTAACTGGGGAGTTGGGGAGAATTTTGTACAGATGTAAGAGCTATGTATCCTCCTGGCATCATCAGTACATAGCAAATATTTGTATTATTATTATTACGTGGCATTGTCAAATGGAATATCACCTTTAGTGATCAGTTGTAAGCTGTTCCAATATGCATGTGCTATTGGGCATCTACTCTTAAACTGTCATTATACAAACTTGTAATATTATAAGAGCATATCTTAATTATACTTTTATGAATGCTTATGTTTTGTTCAGAAACCTCACTTGATGGTTTTTAAAAAAAATGCAAATCTTAAAACTATTTCTTATAATGTAAATACCATTATTTTTCAGAAAACTCACTTTATAAAGTTCAACATAGAGTATAACTTCTCTAGGCTGAAGGTTAGCAGTCAGCAATAACAGATATCTTAAATCCATCATCTTCAGTCCCCTCTGTCTCTTCAGAAAGAGAAGGTAGTGCAGGGATGGCTCTGGATGGGCGCTTTGCAAGTCTATTTCTGGAAGACACTATTTCTGTTCAGAGCAAACAAAACTATTTACCTCTCTCTTCTATTGGTTTTAGTTCTCTGACAAAATGAGCAAACTTATAAAGACAAAAATAAAGGGAGCTGGGAGGCGGCCGGATTTGCACTGGGACAATATCAGCAGTGGGATTTGGAGAGAGAAAATGCACCTTCCCTGATGAGATAGTACGCTGGACAGCCAAGGAGGGGAGTTAGAGGAAAGCTTTCTAAATGACACCCAGATTTCTGAACTGCCACACAGGAGTGTTTGCGCTTCTTACTGATTTGAAGAGGAAGGAGAGGAGAAAATTGTTTTTGGAGAAGATGATGAGTTTAATTTTGAATGTTTGAAGCTGAAATTCTGGAAATTTGACTGGAGAACTTTATATATGTAGAGACTATTCTGCGCATAGAAATTTCTTAAAGCTAATAAGTTAATAACATCAGCCTTCCAAGCATGGATTTCTGGGCATCAGAAATATGTTGTACAATACAACATGCCACAGCAATAGCTAAGGTAAGTATATGCTCCAATGTTATTTTTTAGTAAGGCCTTTCCTGACTACCTTTTTACAAAAGAGCAGCTTTCCCACTATCTCCACACAACATATTCTGTTTTGTGCATTCTCTTCATATCACTAATTATGACTGGACACTTTATATATTGAGTTTATTTATTTTTTATCTCCTCCCTCCCACCTCACTGCAGAGTCCCTTCACGAAAGCAGAATTCGAGCTCAGTGCTCTATCCTCAGCAGCTCAATCTGGGCCAGACACAGCAGATGCTCATAATTCTGTTGAATGAATGAACCAATGAATTCAGAGTCAATGATTAGTCTTTGAAATTATTTATTAATAATTTGTATGGACATTGAGCTTATATCACCATTAAAAGAATAAACATGTTTCTCCACTTTAGAAAAGTAATGTGATTGTGTCACCTTCAATCTTGGCTCCCTATGAGCTGAGGGCAGCACTTTGTATATCCACACACAAAAGTGACCCAGCCATGTTTTCTCAGGAGGAAGACTTGCAGATATTGTCTCAGTGAATGAATCCTAAATATGTTAGCCCTGAGTAGACTACAGGAGATGCAAGTGCATTACCTTTAAACTTTAAAGTATTATGAGCACTCCTGAAGGAATAAGTTTTAAGGCCACAGGAGGAGCTAATGTAGATGCTGTAGAGAGAATATTAAAGGATATTGAGAAGTTTCTTCCAGTTTTCACAATTCTTTTACTAGATATTCCATTTTTCTTTGTTAAGGTCTGATTTAAAGTCTCCTTTTAGAATGAAAGTCCCCATGGCAGGGTGTATATTTATTATTAACCCTTCAACATTAATTAGTTATCCAAACAATTTCTACAGTGAGGAATCTCTGAGTGAAAAATATCAATATATATCATACCTACTAGGGAAAGAAGGGGAGAGTGGAAGACCAGTCACTGCTTAGGAAAGCAACAGGCTTATGTTCTGATTGGATGAAATTCTATTGCCTAATGAGGAAGGACATACATGTTTTCAAATGCTTTTTAAAATAATATGCAAATGGCATAACTGGTATTGACTTTACAACAGTGATATCTGTTATAATTGATAATAGCTATCCTGAGATAGGGCAGGTAAGGAGTTGATTAATTCAATGACTCAAATTCTAAACAATGACAATGTATAGAAAAATTTGAAGATTGAAATACACAAATAGCTCTTTGAACTCTTTTATTCAACAATACCAACATAGCAAATATTTCAATTATCAAGGGATCCAGATCATAATTCTTATCAATGCTAATACCAAGAGTGTAAAATGTGAGCAGGGCATAAAAAAAGGAAGATTTTTGTTTCAGGGACAAATTATCATTCAAAAATTTTAATTCCCCCTAGCAGTTTTTTATACGTTAAATTTATTTGTATATTTATGCTAAATACATTAAATAACTCTAATGTAAGGGAATAAAAACTCAAAGAATTAGTCTCCAATTGATCCTTTGATCTCTAAATATTTGTTAAAGTTTTAATTTTTAAAGAAGTTAAACAAATAGTGTAAGGTTTTAGTTGTTGTTGTTGATAGCTAGGCAAGTTCAACTATTTAGTTTACAATTTAGGGTGCAAAGGATAAAGAGGTAAATGTTATTTAATGATCTAAGTAATACTTTAGACATCCAGTACAAACGATATTTGCTCTCCTTGTTTTCATATCTCCTGTGCAAACCATAATTTAAAAAAATAGATTGCCTCATCTCTGATTTAATTATTGCTTCACTCAAGTTTCTTTTCCAACTGCTAAGTTAGTATGCAGGTGAAAAGACTATTGCTGAGCATTTTTAATAATATATTTAATAATTTTTAATAATATATTTTTCATCTGTTAAGGTCTGATTTAAAGTCTCCTTTTAGAATGAAAGTCCCTTCTTGCTAAACATGGAGACAGATGAAAAATGAATGTGTCAGTGGATTCCATGCTCTGGAGGACCTGGAATCTAGGAAAATGTTCAGTGAAAGAAACACAAGCAGAGACACCAGAAGAACCTTTTGAGATGCAATGAAAACACTCTGGGGTAGGGGAAATAGAGAAAGAGATAGGGAGGGAAGAGAGAGAAGAGAGAAGAAATATCTGGTTCAATTAAATAAGGGTAAAATGGGTTTGTGGCCACATAACTCAAAATAAAATATAATTTTGGTAATTGAAAATAGTGATAGAACTTACTCTATTTGCACCTTATATTTTATATCTCAATTTTAGATAATTTATTTAGCAATGACCTGCAAATTTCTCATTCAGCCCATGGGTTGCCACTAACAAACTCTTTCCAACTTTGCTATCTAAACTTGTTTTCCCAAGCAAGTTATATAAATCAGTCATCCTCTGTATGTATAAACAAAATGTGTTATTTCTTGGTCCCACAGCAAGTAACAATAGTAATTAGACCCATATAATCCACTTGAAAACTATAGATTAATTAAAATCGTACTAGTACTTGCTATTATTAAGCTTCAATTAAAAATATTAAGACATAAAATTATGTCCGTTCAAAAACTGGACATTGGAATTGTGTGAGAACAATCAAAGACTGAAAATTAGATAAACCTTCTAATACTAAAGAACTTTATAATAAGTAGTTGTTTTTATCTTGTTTTTCATTTATTTATTATTGTTAATCCTCACCCATGGCTATTTTTTCCATGTGTTTTAGAGAGAGTGGAAGGGAGGCCAAAAGGGAGGTAAGGGGGTGAAGAGAGAGAGAAAAAAAAAACATTGATATACAACACACACATCAATCAGTTGCCTCCTGAATGTGCCCTAACCAGAAAGCCAGTATTGAACTGAAACTCAGTATTTGCCCTTGATCTAGAATCCAACAGGAGACACTTCAGTACTTGGGCCAATGTTCTAACCACTGAGCAAACCATACAGGGCACAGGCGGTTTTTATTTCAGTTGTAAAATATTAAGAACCATAACAAAAATAGGATATTTAATAAAATAAATGTACCAAATGTAATGCTACACATGGTAAATGTTGTGCACTGAAGTTTCAGAGAGTGAACTCACAGAAGTCTTGGAGTGTCGCATTTCAAACAGACATCCAGCCATATGTCATAGTCTTAACATCCTTGAAGTTCCAAAATAATGTTTTACAATATAAATCTATCTTTCCACATGGGCAAAAGCTTCAGAATTATATAATTGAAAAATAAAACATCTTAAGAAGATGAACTTAATGCTTTAAATAAAGAATTCTTTGTCACAAGGTCTCTAAGAATTTGAAGCATACTTTAAAATATGATGGAGTTTTAAAAGTTTTTATTTCTTGCTTACCAATATAGTGGACAGTTGAGTACTTAATATGACTAGTTTTAAAAACTAATACTAACAAAACAATTACTAACATTTAATAAGTGCTTACTCTGTGCCAGAAAGTCTTCTAATCTACACCTGTGAAATAATTTAATTTTCCTAGCAACAGAGTTAGACACTATTGGTTTGCCTATTAAATGATGAAGAAACTGAGGCATGGAGGGTCATTTTTTAACCAGTACAATTTTGGTCCAAGTTACTAAACTTTTTCCAACTTTTGCTCTTTATAATTCTAAAAACATGAATGTGGTATCAAGGCCATGTACCTTTCCTGGACCATCTAAGGAAGACTGGATTGAGTTCATGATATAATCCTGTTTATTAAAATCAAATATTTTGGGGAAGAAAGCTTTGTTCAAAATGTTATTTTGCAAACAAACAAACAAAAACTGATATAAAAGTAATTCAAGAAGAATAAAATGATCTTTGATATCTCTCAATGTACAAATAACAATTATAAGTAAAATAGTAGAAATAACCAAAACAAAATAATAATAAAAAAAACCCTGGCTACACATAAGTGCAGTAGAAAGAAAGACCTATCACAGGTAAAGCTAATACTGGTTTTATGTCTTTATGGATAATGTAATTTTGGGCAAGTCTCTTAGTGAAAATGTGAAATACCATCATTTTCTTTTGAAAATGATGAAAGTAAAAATATCTACTGGACACTACGACATTTGAAAGTATAATAATGATGGTATCAATTTAAACACATAGTCATAATTGAAATGCTAGCCAAGTGGACCAGACTTTTAAAGTTCATGCCAAGAAGGCTGAATTCAAATCCCAGGTTCTTTTTAAGGTATGCCAAGGACGATAAAAATGGCTGGGCTGGTGGGATTCAGAATTAGCACTCAATTTCACCCTCATTTGGGTGACAAGGCACTGTGCTAGCTGAACTCTCATTCCATTGATATTTCCCACAGAACAGTTTTCCACAATCCGATCTTTTTGAGAAACTGTGTTCTTTTTTGTCCTCATGCTCTTTACACTTTCTTTTGGCTGAAAACAAATACCCTCTTTGCTGGAAACCAAATCAGTTTCACTTAAAAAGAGATATTGACAGGAAGCCAGGAAGGCTGGTCAACAACCTTAATTGCTCTAACCTTTAGTTGAGATTTTGTTAGCTGAAGCAGAATCTACCTTGCCCATGAAAGTTTCTGTTATTTCCTGCCTAAGGGTTACATGTAAATTTCTGTTTATGTTGCTTAAGATGTTTTCCCCAAAGCCTCAATAAAAGGGGATGGCAGGGCCAGAGCAAGAGTAGTTCTCCCACTAGAGTTGGACTACCGCCTGGCCCCCCATATCGCCAAATTAAATTTCTTCAAGTCTCTTCATTTGTGTGCGGCCCTTCTCCAGAAGCTGAACCCTGAATTGGAACTCTTTCTACGTGGGCCGTGAAAGAGAGTCCTATACCTCTTCTCTCTTATCCTCCGTGTTTAGATAACCTCTGCTAATCCTTCAGATTTAGGTCTGTGTGCCAACATTCAGTTCTGAAGATGCTCAGAGCGACCCTGCTCTCTGCTCCCATACACCCTTCATTTCTTCAGATTCTCACCACAGCATTTCATGCTGCAAGACACTGTTTTAGTCCCAGTCTCCTCCAATCCTTTATATGAGAATGGAGCATTCTTTTTATTTATATTTTAATATTTCTTTATTGATTTCAGAGAGAAAGGAAGAGGGATAGAGAGAAACATCAATGATGAGAAAGAATCATTAATCGCTTGCCTCCTATGCACCCCCTACTGGGGCCCGACCCCACAACCATGTACCCTTGGCCGGAATCAAACCTGGGACCCTTCAGTCTGCAGGCCTACGCTCTATCCACTGAGCCAAGCCAGGTAGGGCGAAAGGAGCATTCTGTACTTGACTTGACCGTAAACTCGCAGAGCCAAGGACAGTTTCTGGCACATATCAGGTACTGAATAATTGTGGAGGAAGGAAGGGAAGTACCAAGAGAGGAAGACCTAAGGAGAGGAAGAAAATTTTGTAAGTCAGGCGGATGAGCACATTTCAACTCAATCTGACTTAATTCCATTTTAATGCAATTAGTTCCTCTTGATTGTCTTAATTCTTCTGTACACTACATGCAATTTCAAAAGCAATTAAGTAAACTTCCCTTATGAATTAGGGACAATATTATTAAATTCTGAAGCATTTCATGATCTTCAAGTATACAAATATTGAGCCATTCAATTCCTCTGCAAGGTGGGCCCGAGTCCTTTGTTATTTTCAAAATGTGTCAGAGAAAAAATAAAAATGAAGGGGGCAGATGGACACTTTTGGAACCTGTGTGTATCTCACCCCAATATTGAGTTTTCCTTATTTAAAGGCTTTCTGATTTTGTAAAGCCCCTGTTATTAGTTGAATAAGAACCCCCCTGAGGGTTCTTGCTCAGGCATTCTCCCTCAGAGGGAGAAACCCATCGCAGAGCGCAGAAGGCTAATCTTAGAGAAAACCACAATGATGGCTTCCCACTCAGGTAGTCAAAAATTTTTATTTTTCTCTGCTTCAGTTGTCTTCTTTTTTCTCTCTTTTCTCTTTGTGAAAAATTAATATCGATTCCTATTTTGTGATTGTGCCAGTATATCCTTTTGTAGTTTGGATTTTGATTGATAAATCTGTGGTTGCCCTAGGACACATGGCTGTAAGACACTTATTGCAAAATTTAATATAGGATATAGGGTAATATACTTGTGACTTCATTGTATGCTTTAACTGGGAACATTTTGCATACTGAAATACTGAACTAATCTAGTAACAGAAATTATTGAGTAATGAAAAGCAAGTATTTGAGTATTCACATTCAGACTTTATAAATATAGGAGAATAATGTCAAAATAAAGTTTACTTAAAATGGAATTGCCTTTCCCAAATTAAGTTATTACACCTATTTTATTCCTAAAAGGGAGATAACTCACTAAAAAAGGACGTCATAGATGTGTATAATCAAGGTGGTAGTATACTGGTCAGCACTCACTGAATCTCCGAATAATAGAGATGAGGAAAAGTGAGCAGTTCCACCGTTAGGATGATAGAACAAATGCTGGTTTCTGTGGGGGAGAGAATAACATTGACCTGCTGTGAGCGAGCTAGTCAGTTTAATAGAACCACAGAGAAACAGCATCCTTTACCTTCCCCCACCAACTCCACTCCCACCACTTATACACCACCCATTACACCACTGCACTCAGTTAGAGTGAGCATGCAATTAAATTTTATTTTGTTTCCAGAATGACATCATTCTTCAAGCTAATTTTGACTCAAGGCTTTAAATCACTTGCATATGATAATCCTTAAACCGAGCGATCTTAATTAATTAAATGCTTATTTACTGTTTTTATAACTCCTTAACAATCTCACAGAGTGATTACTGTGCAAGCACAATGACTCCTCAAGGAAACAGTCTTCTGCATCCAGCACTGCTTAGGGAAGGTGGAACAGACATCAATAGGCACGCCAGTGTATTCTATGCAGAAAATCATTCTCTTGTGTAGATTCGTTTTTTGAGGCCACCCAAGTCTATAGGATGAGTAAGTCCTGCTGTCCGATGGGAAAGTTGTTGTCAGCTTAACGGTGACGCTTCCTCCATTCATGGCTCCCATGGTTTCTGCAGATAAGAAAAGCTAAAATGAATTTGCTGTCACTCCCTGGAGAAAACATTAGGGACAGCGGATGATTCCAGGGATGAAAAGAGAACTTCATTTCCGTGTATGATAATTCCTGAGTTTATTGGTCAGATCCATTGGATGAGCCTTCAAATCTGACAGTTTAATTTTAATGCGACTTTTCTTTGCCTTTTCTCTGATATCTTCTTCACATGATGAATTTAGCTTCGGTTCAATTTCATTACAATACACAGAAGATTCTTCTGACAAGATAATTACTCTGGGCTATTTTATAAGGTATTTTTAGTTTACAAGGCAGAGAAAGAAAGGAAGCAAAACCAAATACAAATATGTGGCTGAGGTGTGCTTTACAAATCCCTTTATGTTTTTCTTACTTGTCTCTTCCTTCTGATACAGATTAATAACAGAGGTAACTCAGGTGGCCATCTGTCCCTTGTTGATTTGAGGTTATTTCTTTTTTATCACCTCATATTCTTCACTACTGATAATTATGGAAAGCTTATTTTGAAATGAGTTTATCTGTGAAATATGATCCTTTATATAAAAATGAAGAGAATGCTTGGCATATTTTCTTTTATAAAATGAAACCTGCTTAAAGAATGTAGAGTCAGATCATAATTAGTTACTATTTTAAAAACACACTCTAAAACACATGTTGACTTTTTTTCTGTAACATGATAGGCATTGGCTAGGTGCTAGATTTAGAAGTGAGAGTTTTTTGATGATTGATCTGCACTTAATCTTCTTGTTCAAATTGCTTATGCTAAGTGGGAGATGTATTTGCCAGGTACCAGAATGGCATTAGTTATTTAAAATGTCTTTATGGAGCCCAGCTGGCATGGTTTAGTGGTTGAACATAAATCTATGAACCAGGAAGTCACTAGTTCAATTCCTGGTCAGGGCATATGCCCTGGTTGTGGGCTCGATCTCCAGTAAGGGGTGTGTGCAGGAGGCAGCTGCTCAGTGATTCTCTCTCATCATTGATGTTTCCATTTCCCTCTCTCTTACTCCCTGAAATTAATAAAATATACTAAAAATAAAATAAAATGTCTTTGTGGAGCAGAATGAAATGAAAGGAATTGAGTGTTAAGTTTTGACTAATCAACAAGTTGTATTTTGTCAGATAAGAAGCATTTTATTACATATATGATTGGTCTAAGGATTCAAATGGTCAAAGATACACAGTGGTGAGGCCAATACAGGCAAAACCTAGGTGCCATGTCTTTGTACATTAGCACTTATAAAGCTGTTCTAACATAGGCATAGTTGGAGGAACATGTGGTACCAAATCTCAATTGGACTAATAAGTTAGAGTGGCTCACTTGAGATTTGACATTTTTCATCTGTAAAATAAAGGTCAAAATACTTACCTTGCAGGATTATTAGTAGGATTAGAGATAATGATTATCAGACATATTGTGAAACATATCTGGCATAGGATGAGTGTTAATAAACAGGTGTGTGTTTTTTCTTCAAAGGGTGCTTGACTAATTTTGACATTTTAAAATTTTGTTTATTAATCAATGTGAAATGTTATTGGGAAAAACTTATATTCTTTTAAATTCTTAATTTGAGAATACTTACGTTTGACTCCTCTAAATGTAGGAATTCCAGTGTAAAACTTATATTACTTCAACATATGTTCAACTGAAAAGTGAAGTGATATTGGGATTCTACGATACAGTTCACTACATAAATTTAATTTTCATGTATGTGAAAATTAAATTACTTACACTGGGTTGATTAAGGAATTATTTAAAGAAAAAACATCAACATACTTAAAATGTATTCTATTATTTTGTGTCTGTGAAGCAGAAACTATGTTATAGAATAGTATTTTTCTATTCAATACTATGCTATTACTAGAGGCCTGGTGCACAAAATTTGTGCATGGGGGTGGTATCCCTCAGCTCAGCCTGTAGCCTTCTAATCTGGGACCCCTTGGAAGATGTCTGACTGCCAAGGGATGTCTAAACCAGCAGTTGGACATCCCTCTCACAATCCAGGACTGCTGGCTTCTAACCCCTCGCCTGCCTGATAGCCCTCTAACCACTCCCCTGCCAGCCTGATTTATGCCTAACTGCTCCCCTGCCAGCATGATCATTCCCAACTATCCTCCCCTTCTGGCCAGATCACTTCCAACTGCCCTCCCCTCCCAGCCTGATTGCCCCCAAGTTCCTTCCCCTGCAGGGCTGAGGGGACTGGGGGACTGAGGATGGATGAGGCGGGGCTGAGGGGACTGGGCACCACCATCTTGTGACTATGGGCACTGCCATCTTGTGAGAGTGTGGCAGTCAATTAGTACATTCCCTTTTTTTTGGCTGTGGGTGCCGCCATCTTTGTGAGGTTGTGTCAGTCAATTAGCATATCCCCTCTTTATTAGATAGGATGTAGTGCTAGAGGCCCTCTGCATGAAATTTGTACAAGAGTAGGCCTTTGCAGCCCTGGCTGCCTTGGCCCTCCCAGCTTCAGCTCCAGCTTCGTCCACAAGGTCGTTGGAAAGTTGTCCAGAAGGATGCCTGGATGGTAGTTCTGCTGTTTGGCCTTTTGGTTGATTTGCATATCATGCTTTTATTATTATAGACTATTATAGATATCCTTCTTATTTTCAAATTCTAGTATTAGATGGTCCATCACATACCTTATGTATTTTGTTTAATCAAATTAATGTTGCCTATTATTATTTGTCCATTCAGAAAATAAAATATCAGCGCTGGCAATAGGAAATCATTAATTTTCATGAAGTATGATCTGTTCACGGTGGTTTTTCATTAAGCTATTTTTACTCAGCAGTGATCTGCCTAAAGGAAATGTAGCACTTCTCCTTTGGTTTGTTTATCACTTTCACGTTAACAATTCTCACTTCCTTAATATCCTAAATCCCAGGTTTCCTCAAGAAATTACCTTCCTGGCTGTTATTTTTACCTAGATATTTATTCACAGTTTTTCATTGTAGTGTGTGTGTGTGTGTGTGTGTGTGTGTGTGTGTGAATTATAACTCAACATGCTTTCCCAAGACCTCTTCTCTGATATCGTTCTGCTGATGGGTATTTAGAGTAAGGGGCTTGGGAAACATACTCTTGTAGATTAAGAGGCTGGGACACGTATACAAACACAGAGAATAATAAGAAAACCACAAAATGAATGTGATTGGTATACCCTGCAATACACTGACCACCTGGTGTGGTGTCAGATGCCATCTGTTTAAGGGTGTGGGACCCATAGGAATGATGCCACTTCAGATGATATTCACTGGTTTGGCTAATCTCCTGATTGCTCTCCTGCAATTCTGATCAACTGAACACAGATCCAGGTGTTCTCAGGACTCCCATCAGATTTGATAATTCATTAGAATTACTCTAATAATATAAGAAAGCTCTATAGTTATGATTGCAGTTTTATTACAGAGGAGGAGGCCCAGGCCCAGCTATTCGATATATGAAAAAACACACAGGAGAAGGTCTGGTAGAGTCTCAAACATAGAACTTCCCTGCCCTCCCCCCATGCATCAGCATGCCGCTCCCTCCAGGGGACATTGATGTGTTCACCACCAGGAAGCTTCGCTGTCCAAATTTTTATGGAGGTTTCATCATGAAGGCATGGATTATTGAAATGGTGACTCACAGCCACATGACTGAACTCAATTTCTAGCTCCCTATGCCTCCCTGGAGATCTAATCTCCTAGTTGTTCTTTCTAATGATCTGGGCCACCCTGAGTAATCTCCTTAGTATAAACTCAGGTGTCATCCAAAGGGCTCATAATAGCAAAACCCTTCTATTACTCAGGTTCCCTCCCAAGAACCTGGGACAAAGCCCTGTGAAATTCTTTATTATACAATACTGATGAATGCAGGATTAAATATAAATATATATATTTCATCTTGGTAATGCACATTTTTGCTACCCACGAGAAGTATGGTTTACAAAATATGTTAGCCTTTGAAGAATGATTTCTAAATCAGCTTAAGTGTGTTGCAAGGGTGTTCCACTTTTTGCTAGTACGCTTTCTCTAAATTTTGCTTGCATTTTGGTTAAAATCGGAAATTTTAATGAAATTATTGAATAAATGATTTTCCAAAAATCAGATGGGAAACTTTTAATTAATAAAAAATATTAAAAATAAAGCTTGTGAAGAAACACATATTAAGATGTTTCTATAAAAATCAATGATAACTAAAGAAATTAAAAACTGATAGCTCAGAAGCTTTGGAATATCTTGCTCTGTGTGACTAACTGGATGGAATTCCTTTGTTTATTTAGATCAAGTTGTTTGTTTTTCCTACCAGAGTGGAATAAAAATGAGAAGGCCTAAGATTGCAAAACATATAAATTTGGTGAAACACTCATAAGAATAATTAATAGGCAACTAATTTGCCATGCTTTCTCTTTGAAAAATACTTGTTAAAGGCACTCTGAGTAGAGGCAGAAAGATGTGACTTGCACAAATATTTGGGCTGAAAGAATTACACATTTTGATATGCAAAATTCAGAATATCTTGAAGTATAGTTACTTTAAGAATTTGATATGAGGTTAGCAGATACTATCAGAAAATATATTTTTCTCAATTAAAAAAATTAGCAATATATTGAGAAAAGTTAATGAAAATGTGAAGCAATGTCATTTTTGCTAACATAAAATGAACTGTTGAAGAAAATATAAAAAAAATCAATATGACTATAGTAAAAGTCTTCAGGTTAATACTAGCTAAACAATGTTAGACTTAGATACAGAAATTTATTAAAGTATATAGGTATGTATTAAGAATTATTATTCTACTTAATTTTTAAATGTTAGACACACTTAATTTCTTAAATTAGTATACATGCATTGTTTTTATTTTTTAGAAATAATTTTACTTTGAAAATAATTTGATAGGACTATTTTTAGTTCCATCAATACAATAAAATCAAATTATTGTCAGGATATACATATTTCAAAAAATGGTAATATTTTTTATTTTTAGGGTTTGCTTTCACTTTTCAAAATTGTGTTAGTTTTTGACAAAAGATACAATGGCCCCCACCTACTTATAAATGCATATTTGCAATTGCTTATATAATAGATAGCTATGAAATATGGCCATTTAGGAATTATAAGCATTTATGCCTCAGCAAATTACCCAATAAAATTTAATATCTCAATGTTCCTTGCGTGGCATGCTGTTATTATGATTATAAACTCAGCAAGTTGTTGTTGAAATCATATCGCTTATCCTCCTAATAGAATAAATCATCCTAAGAGCCATTTACCTACCTCATTGTAGATCATTTGGACGAAGAGTGCATTCTGGGGGAAAAAAAAAAAAGCCTTTTATTTATGTAGTTGTACCTCATTTGATCTTGTTTTAAATTTCTTTATTGATTAAGGTACCACATATTTGTCCTCATCCCCCTATTCTCATCCCAAACCCCTCCCCAGGTATGCCCCCACCCCCCTGTTGTTCATGAGCACTGGTTAGGCTTATATGCATGCATACAAGTCCTTTGGTTGATCTCTCCCTCTTTCCCCCACCCTCCCCTACCATCTTTCAGACAATTTATATTTACTTTAACTTTCCTTTTAGCAGTTGCTGAAACCTCACATTCTGTGGAAATGATCTAGACATTGGACACTTTATCCCTAAACAGATTTTCATATGAGTATCAGGTAATCACTGTTCTCATGATGACATTGTGCCTGCTTGATTTTTCCATGCAGAAAGGCTAGAAGAAACATGATAGTGTTAGGCTTTATTGAAAGGCAGATTACTTAATTGCCATCCTGAGCAAGACTTGGAGGCCAGTTGTTTTTCCCAATTGTGCCAGCCTCTCAGCAGGCTTAGACTGACCACAGTGCCAGGGCACTTTCGCTGGAGTCTGTAGAGATTGTGCTCTGAGCCCAGTGTCCAGTTCAGGGCCAAGATTCTGAAGACCCACTGCTTTAGCCACGAGCCATGAACAACTCCACATAATCGTTTCCAAGTTAGAATTTTCCAAGTGCTCCATTTTCTAACAAAGATGTAAAAGCTACTTTAAAAAAAAATTATATATGTGTGTATATATATATATAGATAGATAGATAGATTATTGATTTTTTTTATAGAGAGAGGAAGGGAGAGGAATAGAGAGTTATAAACAATGATGAGAGAGAAACATTGATTCAGCTGCCTCTTGCACACTCCCACAACCAAGGTACATACCCTTGGCCAGAATCGAACCTGGGACCTTTCAGTCTGCAGGCCGACACTCTGTACACTGAGCCAAACCGATTATGGCAAAGCTGCCTTTTTTGACTACTGAAGATGTAAGTGTTTAATAATGAGGACCTTGGAGAATTTGGGTTATCAGATCAAGGTGTACCATATTGAAGAAACAGAATGAGAAGGAAAAGCAAACTAAGAAACGCCCAAAGGGAACATCACTTATTTGGGAAATGTTAGAGGAATTTGCTATTTTTACCTTAATGATGGTTAAAACAAATAAGGCTTTGGACTCTCCAGGACATTAGAGGTTGTGGTAAGTTTATGGGGAGAGGGATGAGGAAGATACATGTCCAGAGTGAGTAGAAAGAAAGCTTGAGGGATGAGTCCAATTTCAATTTAGACATACAATTATTAAGTAGAGATGTGATCTCCAGCAATGAACTTGATTGGAGAGCAATCCATAGAAAAGACTGGGATAGGAATCGAGGGGAGTAAAGAAATGAACAGTGCAATTCGAGGGATTTTGGATGAGAGAAAGTAAAGGGTTTTTAGAAATGTACATTTAGTCATGGGGAGATATATACAATGAAGGGATTAAGAAAGGATATTGAGAACAGTGGTCATTTCAGTTTGAGAAAAAAGTGGGACATTATCTAAGCCTCTAAGGCACATGTGTCAAACACAAGGCCCGCGGGCCAAATCCGTCCCGCCAGGCCTTGCAATGTGGCCCGCACCGCGCTGTCATCACTGCACTCCGCTGCGTTTCCATCACAATGACAGTTTATGACTGTTCAGTAAACCATTCGGCCTGCGATTTAGGCTGGATTTTAGATTTTGGCCCCTTCTCTGATTGAGTTCGATACCCCTACTCTAAGGTCTCACTTTCTATGCTGACATCCAGAGTTTCTTGGAAATAATGTTAATGAAGAGAAGTCATGTAAGGATTTGAGTTAGGGTTTCTGCAGAAGTGCAGGAGATTAGCTGTTTGGATTTTAAAAATAGCCAGTGTACTCATTAGCATGGTTGACTCTTGAAAATACAGTTTTGAACTATGCGGGTCCACTTCGATGTGGATTTTTTTAATAATCCCTGCAAATATATTTTCTCTTCTTTTTTTGGCTTTTAAAAAAATGTATTTTATTGACGTTTTACAGAGAGGAAGGGAGAGGGATGGAGAGCTAGAAACATTGATGAGAGAGAAATATTGATCAGTTGCCTCCTGAATCCCCCTCCCAACTGGGGATGTGCCTGCAACCAATGTAAGTGCCCTTGACCGGAATCAAACCCAGGACCCTTCAGTCTGCAGGCTCATGCTCTATCCACTGAGCCAAACCAGTTTTGGCTTTTTTAGCTTTCTTTATTGTAAGAATACAGTGTGTATTACTTAGAACATGCAAATTATGTATTAATCAGCTGTTTAGGTTATTAGGAAGGCTTCCAGTCAATAGTAGGGAAGTTTTGGGGGAGTCAAAAATCATAGGTAGGGGATTGGCTCCCCTGTGTTTTCTAGGGTAAATTGTAATTTAAAAAGATACAATTGCTTGAACTTCTGGACGTAGGAGAAGAAAAATACAAGAAGTCTCAATCAAATAAGCCAAGATTAATTACATAGTTATAGCAATGTTTCTGATATTTTCTACTGTGCCTTTAAGAAAAAATGAGAATTTCCGAATTTCCTAAATGAACATTTTGCAAGGTTTTAAGGAGAGTGATTATCAACATGTGTTTTTCACACCAGGGTGTTTTGATGTGGGTGTTTTGTCTTAGGAACATTTTAAAGTAGCTTCATTAAAACAGCTATAAAACTGTAAAAAAAAATTTTTTAGTTTTAAAGAAATCTTTACTTAGTATGTCTGCTCTCTATCCCCATCTCTGAGTGTCTGTTAGACTCAGAAAAAAGCTAAATGTTATGGATGATCTGAGCTGCTCATGCATATGTTAAACATGTTTGTCAGACCAGAGGACCATGGCTTAAGGTCAAATTAGCCTTAACAAATGCCCACTGAGTACTCATGAGCCATTTAACAGCCCCTCGCCCTATTGCACTGGACTTCTAGGCTTCCTGCTGGTTGCCTAAGAATTGCTTTGCACCCCCTCAGGGCCATTAAGATTATGGGGTGTTCAGTGAAGTAGCTTTTCTTTATTGTGTTAACCAGGTTTTGAGAATGTCATATTATTTGAGTTCCTTTCTGCTTTTTTTCTCCTGCTGTCTCTGCAGGAAAAAGAGCAATATGGTCGCCCTAGGCTTACACCCTTCCTCTTACGACAAACCTGAATGCCATTAGGTTCAAAGTCTGCGGACAGGGCAGTGTTATACTTTATTAATAAGAACCTTTTTCTATATTATCTCTTATCCGAGTCACGAGATGAGAGCATTACCATGAAGGGTCTTCCAGTTCAACGTTCCTCCTAACTTGAGAGCCTCCTTTACATCTCTGACCCCTAATGGCTTGTTTTGCACACTCACTGCCTGAGAGTCATGCTTTCATGAGGGAGCCTATTTCATATTGCAGCGGGCGTGTCTATTACTGATGATAAGTAATAACTGCTTGTTCTGTCGTTCAGAATTGCAGGCTTCTCTTTTTCTGCCTGGGTTCTGCTGGGCACTGGTGCCATGAGCTATTAGGTGGGGTAGGACAAGGTAAAATCAGGGGTAGGCTGGGGGTCTGTGATGTTGGGGTCCAGTAAGAATGTGAGGTAAGTGGGGAAAAGCAGATATGTCAAACACATAAGTGACAATATTTCTCCCTTGCCATTCTTAAAGTTAGGGTAGTTGCAGGGTACTTCCAGGCATATCTTTGTGATTAATTTTATCATTCTCATCTGATCTTCTCTTAAGTCTATATTCTACTATGTTTGTCTCCACCAGCTAGTAAGAGGATCTGCATTTACAGTGTCTTCCATTGTTCATATACATATGTCCTATAGAATACATTTATTCTTGTATGAACCAAAATTACCTCTCTTTAACAGCTCTTCATAGGTACTGATTTTGAGGATAAACCTATAACATATATACTTAGTATTAAAGGAAAAATAGTAATGCCACTCGTAAAGCATTAAGGCAGACTTTCTTCAAGAGTAATATGGCCATAGGTGTAAGGGGGTACCAAATGAGATTTGTCCATGGGGAGACAAATGGGGCTCAGCAACTAAGCCAACAAGGATTAAAGAGGATATAGAGTGAAAGAGCCAGGCAAGGGTCAATAGGGGGAAATTACTAAGAGGAAACATCGGGGCTAGTGGGGAGTTCTGGCTGAATTGCCCTAACAAGACTCTTGCTGAAAGTGGGCCGGGGTGATCAGACATCACCTAGACCCGTGGTTGGCAAACTGCGGCTCGCAAGCCACATGCTGCTCTTTGGCCCCTTGAGTGTGGCTCTTCCACAAAATACCATGGCCTGGGCGAGTCTATTTTGAAGAAATGGTGTTAGAAGAAGTTTAAGTTTTAAAAATTTGGCTCTCAAAAGAAATCTCAATTGTTGTGCTGTTGATGTTTGACTCTGTTGACTAATGAGTTTGCCGACCACTGACCTGGGAGATGGGGAGAGATGAGGACTTGGGTAAGATACTGACAGTGACCGATATGGTGGGGGATTCTGGCAAAACTGATTTAGCAGAATTTTTGCTAAAATGGAACAATTACAATATGAACCTGGATTCCTTAAAGTAAGAACCTATTTAAGAAATCAAATCCTGCTTCTGTCTTTCCTTCAGTTCTCCCTTTAAAGCAAAGAGCTGGAAAATAAAAATTGTTTCTGTTCTGACATGACATTTCCAGTACAAAATTAAATGCAGCGATGATATCATTGTCATGAAAATCTGTCAGTTTACTCAGGAAATATGTTTCAGGGATTTTACTGGATTATGTTTGTGGATAGAAATACTTAATAAGTAGTATAAAGTAATAGTCTGGACATGGTACTGTTTGGATTGCATATTTGTAAGGCACTGTGACATTGCAAAGGGACACTTCAATTGCCCGTTGAAATAAAACACTGTTAAAATTAGTTGAATGTCGTATTACTTGAGTTCATTTTTTGAGTTCATTGCTACTTTTTTTTTTTTAAGCTAAAGGGTGTCAACAACAGCAACTTTTTAAATTCACAGTTTGAGATGGGAGTACTGCTCAGACATTAAAAGGAATATACCGCCCCTGAAGTTAGTAGAGAAGGCAGTTTAAATGAAGCCTTGGCAGTTCTTTGCAGAAATGTGATAGATTTCACTACAGAAGTTATTTATAGACCAGCCTTTCTTCCAGCTGAAGCTCAGCTACAAAATTTGAGTGTTAACCACTTCCTTGTTTGTGGATTTCTCTTGCAGATTTGCTCTGAGAGAGAGCAAATCAGCGGTCACTGTGTGAATATTTTAAAATCATTTTGGGACTTGGATGTGTGCTAATATAAAACCAATGGCTCTATGTTTCATAGTTAATTACCTTTTTGGCTACTTAGGAATTATTAATAAAATTACTTTGAAAAAATAACCAGACTTTTGCACCTCATGTGTAATTGAAAAGCAATCATTTGTTGAAAAATGTTCACTAAATTATTATCATAAATTTGTGGGGGTTTTCCAATAACCATTTTTGCTTTTAAAGGTGGGTTATTATATATCTTTTATACAGTCACCCTCCATAGTTACTAAATTGTACAGATAAAAAAGCAAATTGATTAATTACCAGAAATAGCTACCACTGTTGAAAAGGATATACTATGTTAAAATAAATATTCTTAAATAATTAAATTTCATATATGATACTATTATCTAAATCAACAGTGTCCTTTGTAAAGCAGTATTTTACCATTTTTAAAAAGCATAAAGATAACTTTTACCCATCATCAACTTTCTATTACTTTATAATACTCTCCAATTGTTCAAGGATGTAATTTCTTTGGTGACATTTGAGAGTTCTATTAGTATCTTGAAACATCATTCATTTTTATCTATACTTGAACTTATGAACATAATTCTTCATGAAACCAAAAAAGAGCAGATTTTATTATACTAAAAATCCTCGTATGGTTTCATTTTTTGTGTTACACGTGAAATAAGATGTGTAATCAATGGGAACATGATATATTTTTTGCTCTTTGATCCTGGGTTGATCAGTTGTCCATTACTGTTCCCTGACCAATTCTCCATTGTGATGCCTAACCAGGAAATTGGGCAGAAAATTCTGACAGACATGCATATTCCAGAATATGAAGGGACTTTCCAAAATTAGGCCAGTGAAGTAGAGAGCTATCTATAATGGACCATTATGGATACAACGTAGCAGAGTTTTACTTGAGAAGAGGGATAATGAGTTGCTACTCTGTGGATGATTAAGATCTGTATGCTTAAGATGATATAATTTACTTTTTTTGTGCATGGCTTTCAAAAATAGTGTGATCCCTCTTCTCTTTTTCTAACAAATGCGAAATCCATACAAATGAAAATTAGCTGCAGCTGTGATTTTATGAATGGTTTCCTAGAAATTACACTGAAGGAAACTTCAATCCACGGATGAGTTTTATATGCTCTTCTGAGGACATGCAGATGGGAGGTTTGTGAGTTTTCACTGTTGCTACCAAAATACATTAAATATATATTTGGAATGATGTTGTCACATATTTTCAGGTTTAAGTTAACATTTAAATAAGTACTGTCCTGATGGGATGGACAATTGCACATATTTTAACAGTTGAAGTTTTAGTAGTTGTCCATTAAAATGTTACCGGAGAAGTAAGTGTGTCAAATTGCCCTGTCTCTCCTGGCAGTAGGGTTTCGGGGGTGCCAATGTGACAAGCATTGTCAGAGACCCCCACAAGAGGATAAGATGTGGTAAAGGCCTTTATCTGCGTGGAGTTATATTCTTAGGGTTTCAAAGTTCCATGACTCTTAACCCAGACTTGGATTCAGCAAAGCAGAAGCAGGGCCAGTGTCCGAAGTGTCCACTCTGTCTTGTACCCAGGTCCAATACAGCATCAGGCTAGCTGCAGTCCATCAGTCCATTGTGTGGGTACCATATGGCCATGAGCCACATGGACAAATGCAGGGGAGCACACCCCTGCAATAGGAGTCAAGGGCAAACAGTGAGGGAGGGGGGAGTGATGACTGAACTTCCTTTGTCTAGGACAGTGGTCGGTTCGCGAGTCACATGCGGCTCTTTGGTCCCTTGAGTGTGGCTCTTCCACAAAATATCACATAAGGCACTCACGGACAATGTGATTGAAACTTTGTGGCCCATGTGCAGAAGTTGGTTTTTGGCTCTTTAAAGAAATTTCAATCGTACTGTTGATATTTGGCTCTGTTGACTAATGAATGCCGACCACTAGTCTAGGAGTTTAAATATTCAGGTTTTGTGCCCTTGCACTGGCCATGCTTATTGAGGCCACCGACTTGTTCCCATGTGTGATGGACAGGTAAGTATCTTACCAGACATGCCTCCCAATTGCCTTTGTCCAGTCCCTTTCCCCACGGTTCAGTGGGCAACTGACTTGGATAGTGTTAAATTGCAGCTTACTAGCAAAGCTGAAGAAATGGCATGTCTACAGTATCTAATCTTCTTTTTACTCCTTCTCTGTTAAATAATAACCAGATTATTACAATGGTATCAAACCATTGTATTACAATATTTACTATGTTAAAAAATAAGTTGAAGGGTCATTGCATTTTTACTTATTCACACAAACAAGAAAATCCCATATCATCTTGCAATGTAGGGTTATTATCACCATTTACTTCTTTTGTTAAGTCTAGGCTTATAAAGTTCATTTATGTAAAGTTTATTCTCTGATTCTTACTTTATGCAGGGCGTTGGTACTTAGTAATCTTGGTAAAAAAAAAAATTAAACTAATCCAGAAACATGTTTT
Source organism: Pipistrellus kuhlii (assembly GCF_014108245.1). NCBI lineage: Eukaryota > Metazoa > Chordata > Mammalia > Chiroptera > Vespertilionidae > Pipistrellus > Pipistrellus kuhlii. Next base: position 9,448,761 of record NW_023425540.1, on the reverse strand, counting down.
TTTTTTTTTAATTTATAAACTACTTGAGGAGATAAGAAATGTATATAAACTAAATTGATGACAGGCCCTAGGCAAGTTATTAAATACATGGTTTTGAATGCTGAAAATATATGTTGATGTTTATCATATTGTACTACTCGAGCATGTCCTATTCAAATAATCACATTTTTTCTTTGATAAAACTTCTATTCTTTCTGAACACTCAGGAAGATGTATTAAATCTGGAATACAACATAGTCCATTTCATAGATAAAAACATTTAGTGTTTATTTATAAAATTTATACACCACATCCAGAATTAGGACCTAAAATATTATAGCAACCAAGCATGATGCATCAAATCAGATAGATTTTAATAAGATTTGATGTACGTTCAGCACTTTGTTTCAAAATACACTCAATTTGTTAAAATATAGATAAGCCATATGCTTATATCCATGTCTGTGACTATGAATCTGAAGCACTATGAAGAAGATCCAGTAGGCAGGAAGTTCTAAAATAGAGGTATTTCTGGAAAGGGCCATTTGGGCATTTATAACATCATTCTCAGGCCATAAACAATAACCAGCTTAAAAACTAGCCTGCTATATTTGGGCAAACATTTAATTACCTCACCCCTAATGCTTTGGCAGGGCCAGACTAAATGATTTCAGGGGCCTGATATGGCCCTTGAGCTGGATAGTCCCTACCCCTGCTCTACAGGAAGGCTCAGCCTGTCACGAGTAGGCACACTAACTTGATCTCACTAAACTGCTTTAATACATGAATACGATCTCTGCTAGTCAGCTGTTTATTCAGTAGTTTTTATTTCTCTAAATATCAATAGCTATCTCATATTCAGCGTATTAGGCAACAAACATTCACCAACCCAAATTGTTCATTCTTTTATTTTCAGTGTTCTACCATAGCAGATTTTTCCACCATAGTTCAATAAAGAAACTTATAAGTTGACCTCAGTTACTTCACTCCTGTAATATAATGAGTGAAAGTGTCACATGTATTCTGTCAGTGTGGTTGGGGTTTGGAAGTGAGCAAAAATTAACAATGTTCATTCGTTCATTCATTTACTCATGCATCTCTTCATCTGATAACTTTTTTAAATGGTAATTGAATACAGACTATAACATTGAGTTTTCAAAGGTGTATATCTCAGTAAGGAGATACAGATTTGTAACAGAATTGAAATACAAAATAGATATTTTAAGTGCCAAGAGAAATATATAAGTCTAATATATACTAATGAAGGTTAATATACTAATTGGACCAGATAGACTAGACATCTTCCAGACGTCATTCTGAACAAAGCCAGTGGCGGGGTTGAGGCAAAAGCAGATAAGGACAATCAGGCTGGCAGGGGAGAGCAGTTAGGGGCAATCAGGCCAGCACAGGAGAGCGGTTAGAGGTGATCAGGCAGGTGAGTTGTTAGGAGCCAGTGGTCCCAGATTGTGAGAAGGATGTCTGCTGGTGGTTTAGACTCAATCCCTGTAGATGGGATCGAGCCTAAACCAGCAGTCAGACATCTACTGAGGGGTCCTGGATTGGAGAGGGTGCAGGCTGGTCTGAGGGAACCACCCCATGCACGAATTTTGTGCATAGTACCTCTAGTGTTTAATAACAGTTGAAATGATTTCTAAAGCAAATGATTAGTTTTTTTATTTATTTTGAAATGGCTCCTTATTAATTTACTTAATTAAGTGAAATCCATAATCATTCTGAATATACATCTAAACTCAAAATATACTATCTTATAGGAATTTTAAAAATGTAATATCAGAATAATGATATCTCTCTTCGGAGAGGGAGAGAAAGATGTCACTTAGATACTTGGGAGGACTTCTTCTATTCAGCATCTGATAAGATTTGGTTTTGATAAAAACTGTAATGCTTTAGAATCAAGTTAATTTGTGTCTCAAAACAGTTTGACTGGACTTATTTTGCTTTGACACAAATTGGGGTCAAAATAATAATACCTTTGTATGATTTTATTGTACTGATTCATATTCACTCAAGTCAAGCTCTATAATCAGCTCAACCCTCCTGAATGGGCAGAACCTCCACGTGTCTGAACACATACTCCTTTAAACAGCCAGAACGTTTTAAGTGATGCTGGTCAACAGCTCAGTGTGATAGCTTCTCCGACTTTCATAAAGAGCTGATTTCAGCTAAGTTCTGTTGGAAACACAAGCCTAACAAAGACGGCCGCTATCCTGTCCCTGGAAAATACACAGGACAACCTGGACCTCTAGGGTGACTTCCACCTGCCCAGTGCTTGTCTCAGCTCCTAGCCGAGTTCGTTAGCGGGTGCTTAGTTTTCTATCGGAGCTGCTGCTCACAGAGCTGTTGTCATCCCTGTGGTGTTCATCATGGTGTGGCCTCAGGAAGAGAGCACCCGGATTCATTTTCATTCCGTATTTGAATTTACAGATTATACATTCTGTGTACTCTTCCCCTTACTCATGAGCTTATCATTACTGATCTTCCAATCGTCCCAAAGAGAAAAGATAAGACAGGAAACCACAGCATCCTCTTTCATCGGTTTTGTGACCAAACTGTTTGGGGATCGTGGAGTCAAATTCACATTATGTCACTTAGATTTTATAGCTCCACTGAGTAGTCAAGGTATTCTGAGCCACTGCTCAGCCCACTGCCTCATGGGGATGACAGACCCAAATAAGCGGTGATAAAGTGCGGTAAGTGCCATGGTTTGAAGTTCAAGATTCAGTGAAAGGACACAGCAGCCTCACGTAGCCAAGTCTAAAGGAGCCTAGAGGTGTCTTTCAGAAGTGAACAGTTGAAGCAGATTTGGGGACGGCTGGGTTAAAGCAGGGGTGGGGCTGAGGTTCTAGGGTGTGCGACGAAAGGTGTGACTGCAGTCACACAGGGCAAGGCACCTTGCAGGGCAGTGGAGAGGAGGGCGATGGAGAATGTGCACCAAGAGTTAATCTGGAGATGTGTGATAGACAGGCTTTGGGAATAGAAAATGATTGCATTTTGTACAAAATTAGGATAGCACTTAGGGGAACTCTATTAACATACTGTGACACTTCCATTGTTACTTTTTGGATTCCTTTCTACAATGGGCATTTGGTAGCAATATGTGTAGAGCACAGCCCACAGATTTTATTCAGTTTGTAGTAGACCAATATTTTGGGCTGGATTCTCTTAGATTAAAAATATTTTTTGCATAGATATAATGAAATGTTTGTAGTGAACATGAAGTAAACCATATAAACAAAGATTTGTGTGTTTCATCAGAGCAATACTGTACTTTGGGTTCCAGTTTTATTCTGTTATATTAAAAGGAGTTCAGATTCATTTTGCCACTTTGTTTTATAGACATACATTTCTTTTCTTATCTTAAAATTATATGACATTAGAAATGCCCACTAGAGAGGTAAACACACAATGAAATACTTTTATCAAGCAGAATGAATCAGGTTTATTATCAGATTATTATAATTAGGACATGTGGAGCTTGAACAACTCAACAAGAAAAAATACCAGTAGCAAATGTATAAAATAAAGAAGTGCATGATATTTATATTGTGAAATCTATAGAAATAACAAAAACATGGTATAATAATTACATATTGAATAATTACAATGAAATAAAATAATGATAAAAATTAAAACCTAATAAAATCATAGGGTAGCATGTTTTACTATTTTACCACCTATATCATAAAAGGCTAATATGCAAATCAACCGAACAGCAGAATGTCTGGTCGCTATGATGCACACTGACCACCTGGGTCAGATGCTCAATGTAGGAGCTGCCTCCTGGTGGTCAGTCTGCTCCCACAGGGGGAGCCCTGCTCATCCAGAACCCGGACTCATGGCTGGCAAGCAGAGTGGTGGTGGCAAGAGCCTCTCTTGCTTCTGCAGCAGGGCTAAGAATGTCCAACTGCCAGCTTAGGCTCGCTTCCCACAGAGAATGGGCCTAAGCCATCAGTCAGATATCTCCTGAGGGATCAACCTCCAAGGGCTCCCACATTACAAGAGAGTACAGGCCAGGCTGAGGGACCCCCCCTGAGTGCACAAATTTTGTGCACTGGGCTTCTAATATATTATAAAATCAGAACAACCCAGCCAGTGTGGTTCAGTGGTTGAACATTCATTGACCTATGAACCAGGAGGTCACTGGTTCAATTCCTGTCAGGGCACATGCCCAGGTTCCAAAACCAATCTTTAGTAGGAAGCATGTAGGAGGCTGTTGATCAATGATTGTCTCTCATCATTGATGTTTCTATCTCTCTCCCCCTCTCCCTTCCTCTCTGAGATCAGTAAAAATATATTTTTAAAAATCAGAACAATCAAAGATAGAATAGCTTTGTCGGGGGCGGGGGGAGTCATTCTCACATATTTTTGGTTGTTGTAAACATTTTAGCATAACTTTTTGAAAAGTCATTAAGCAAATCTACCTATAGTCTTAAAAATTTTATACTGTTTAACTTCAATATTTGAGTTCTATCTGAATTAACAAAAGTATACAAAAGTAAAAGCCATTTTTGCAAAGATGTTTATTGCAGCATTCTTTACAATTATATAAAATTGGAAATGACTCAAACTAGGGACTATCTTGACAATGAAATATTTTAGAGTCTTTAAACTTAACTGTATAAAATTGGTATTTTCTTACATTGTTAAAGCAAATGAAGTAATTATACATTGAGTAACTTTAAATTATAGAAAAGAATATATAATATATATGTATTGGCATGAGTTTGCATCAATGCAAAAATGTTTGTTTTCAAATAATGTTGAGTTATGCATACATTTTTTTACTTATGCTTTCATGTTTTTCATATTTTCTATTGTGCACAAGTTCATTTTTATAGTTAGGAAATTCAAAAATAAGTTTGTAGATAGAACACATGGAAATAAGAAAGGGAGAAAGAAAGCAGCTGGGATTTGTGAACATCTGCTATGCCAGGGCTATGGGATATTATACTTAAATCTGAGATATAGATATTATTTCCACTTGATAAATGAGATACTAATGTTTTGAGGGATTTAGAATAATTTGAGATTTATGAAACTAGTCGTTGGTTACAAATAGAAAGAATTGGACCAGGTTTTTAAACTCCAACCTGTTGAATATGCCTTCTCTTTCTATATTGCTTCTCTAGAAAGTCAGAAGTTGAGGAAAGACTATTAATTGTTACATGGTGGGGGGAAAGAAAGCCCACTGACACAAAGTTAATATATGTTGATTAGAAATTCTATCTCACAATATATGAGACTTGGAAACTAGCAATTAGATGTAACCACTCCAAGTCTAAGCCCATTTTAAAATTACTTCTGAGGTTTTTCATATCATTGATGTTCTTTGGTTTTTCACTATTACAGATATTTTTATTATTGGTGTGTGTGTGTGTGTGTGTGTGTGTGTGTGTATGTGTGTGTTTTATACTGATTATCCCAGTTTAATTAATCACATTGTTTTATAATTGTAAAGTAACAACTGGCTTCTTTAAATCAGTTGGGTTTGTTGCTTTTTACCTTATTGCTTTTTCAAAAATATACATTGGTATTGCATATAAAGTATGTAAACTCAGACTAAGCCTTTGTATTAGGCATTTAGAAAGAGCATGGAATATAACTGTACAGTTTTATCAGATCCCAATTAGGCCACTTACCAACAATATAACTTGGGGCAAATGATTGAGATTTACAAAACTTTATTTCATAACTAGAGGCCTGTTGCACGAAATTTGTGCCAGAGCCTTGGTCCCTCCTGCCATGGTGGCTGCCTCTGCCTCGGCCCCCACCCACTGCAGCTTTGTACAGAAGGAAGGTCCTCTGCAAGGATGCCTGGTCTAATTAGCATATTAAACTTTTATTATTATAAATAAGCAACTTTATAATAAAATTTATTTCACAGGATTTCTGGAGAAATTATTATGAATCTAGAGATCATCCTAGATATTATTTATTACGTAGCAGTTATTCAATTCATGATTATTATTCTTAATGGAGTTAGTATTTTGCATTTTATAATAATTAACTAGTGACCTAATGCATGGAATTCATGCACATTAAAAAAGAATTAAGTAGAGGAAATATTTTAATATTGCTATTTGTCCTTTCTCTATAATAGAAATTTCAGAGATGAAAGAAAATTAGTAAAATGTATATGAAAATCCTCCTCCTGTCAGAGTCTGGGGTATGCCACGGGAACCAGAGTCATGTCTCTGCCCACCCATGTGCACCTCGAAATCACAGGAGACCTAGTCCCAGCTGGCCCCACCCCCATTGGGCTAGATTCAGACCCAGCCAGTCCCACCCACCCCGTCAAGCCCTGCGGGATGGGGGATACAGCCTGAGGTCCCCTGTCAAGCCCTGCCAGGCAGGGGGCATGGCTTGAGGTCCCCTGTTAGGCTCCACCAGGCGGGAGGCGCAGACTCAGGTCCCCTGCCTAGCCCAGCGCCACCCAGCTTCAGGTCCTTGCTGATTGCTCATTAAGGCTCGTTATGGGAACTCGACCTCCCCTGTGAGTGCAGCCATCCTGTGTTACAGGATCCCTGCCTCTGCTGTGGGCACAGCCATCTTGTTATGGTGTGACAATCAATTTACATATTCCCTCCTTATTAAATAGGATTATACTGTGAGCTGGTAATAATTATTAGATTTTCACTCCCAAGGTGAAGAAACTCATAGCTTACTTTACCTAAAAGTGTCAATTCAACACTTCTCAATGCAGGTGAAATGGGAATTAGTTCATTTGGATAGAAGAAACACTCAAAGAATTCATAACACATGCAGTGTTTTGCAGCCCTTCCCTGGCAGCCATGAACTTACCTATGTAGACTGATCTTTACTAATGTTGCACAGAAAAAAAAGGTAACCTCTAGCAGGGCCACTGATTATTCTATAGCACTAATTCCTCTTTCATGTCACAGAACAGGAAGTTCCCTGACTATGCCTCCTTTCAGCCAAAGACCTATTAACCTGAGAGGTTAGTGCTCCGCTTTAGTGCTGACATCTCCAGTTTCCTAGGTGATTCTCAGCACATCCTTTATATGGTTGTAATCAATGGCCAAAGTACAAAAGGCAAGTGGAGAAAAGGCAAACAACAGAATAACCAAACATTCAAGCAGCACGGGAGGAGCTAAACCACAGAGGGACAAAGGGTCTAGTGGTGCCTGAATTCAATAGAACCAATGACACAAACAGCAAAGCAAGGCCAATGATTTATAAGAGAATTAAGATCTAACCTATTTGGCAAGTATATTCAGGCAGGGTTCCTACTGTTCATAAAACTCAAAGATAATATCATCGAGTCAGGCTTTTACACTTAATGACTTAAATAAAAAATTTTTAATACTCCATGTGAACATATAAGTGTTTGCATATACATGTATGTATATATGTGTGTGTACCTATACAGTACTTTTTCAAATGTAAGACTGAAAAGACACAGGTGGGCAATGCCTTGATATGCAAAGTAATTATTTACTGGGAAACAATGAAATGTACTACCTTGTCCATAACATTTCTGAACGAGGAGTTTTATTTTTCTATTATTTTTCTCACCTGGGGGGATTTGATTAGGGAATGTGTTAATATACTGACTAGATCAGGGCCAAACATGTTTCTAGGTTTGTGCTATAAAACAGTCTCCAGTCATGTATCTCAATATGGAAGAACCTAAATATCACTCATTCTTTTGCTTTCCGTAAAGATAACTTCCCTTGTTCCCTTGGTTGTATGATTTGCATCCTGTCACAGAAAGAGATACTGCTGTTGTTCCCTTTCATAGTGCCTGGTGTAGTTTCATGTAGATTTGGGCACCGAGTAGAATGCTGAGATTTTATTTTGAAAAGACGGGAATGCTAGATCTTATTGTTTCAACTTCTTTTAGATCCAGCATGTAATTAATGTAGGTGCTTTAACAACCATTTTCCACATCTTGAATTTTACTGTTTTGTAAAAATTGTTTCATTTGGACCAATTCGTTTTCCCAGTCTGCTCTGAAAATAAACCATATGCTTTTAACCAATTAAAATGGGCTGTTTGTGAAAGGAATTTGTGGCATTAGTTTAGTTCTATTATTTCCAAAAACCATTCTTCCTACTAATTTTGCTGAACCAACTGATGCATTTTGAGCTTGATTCCCACTTGTTTCATTTCTTAGAATTTACCTACAGGCTATTAAACTAGACCCACAACTTCATCTGCCTCCATAAACTTATCCGTTTCTTACATGCCCTGTAAGTAGTTATGCCTTTTCCCCTTTCTGGAGCATCTTGGAGTTGTTTCAAAATTACAAGCACATGTGAGGTCTTACCCCAACACCCTGGGAAGCACACCAGTCCCCATCCCAGCCATGGATTTACAACTTTCCCTTCTTAAATAAACATCCCGTAGAAAATGATGTGGACATTGGGTAGTCATCACTGGGTGGCTGAGAGAAGACATCTGCATCCTGTGCAACTGAATTTTCTTATAAATCTCAAACACAGGTAGCTGTGGTATGGTAATATAATGCCACCACTGTGCTGCTCCTTGTTCTCCCTTCTCCTCTCCACTGGCCACTTAGCAGATGGCCTCAATTCCATCGGACTGTGCCTGCTGCACTCACCAATCACCTCAATGTCAGCTGTCTTTCTTCTCAGGGATGCTGCCGTTTGCACATGCACAGGCCCCTCTCTCAGGGATGAGTAGGGCTGAATTCCAGCTCAAGTTTGTTCCAGGTTTAGTCACTTGGCACGCTACCCAAAGGGAAGGCTTTCTTCCCTGCATTTACTGACCGAGAGAGGGAGCCATTCTCTGGTTCTTGCCATGCTCCCATGTAGTTTAGCTGTGTGCCTGTCTGAGGGTGCACTGGGAGTTCTGGTGAAATGAAAATTCTTTTTTTAAATAATGTCTTTATTGATTAAGGTGTTACATATGTGTCCTTATTCCCGCATTACCTCCCCTATCCATCCCACTTATGCCCTCATCCCCCCTCCGGTTGTCTGTGTCTACTGGTTAGGCTTATATGCATGTATACAAGTCCTTTGCTTGATCTCTCTCCCTTACCCCCACCCTCCCCTACCTTCCCTCTGAGGTTTGACAGTCTGATAGATGTTTCTCTGTCTCTGGATCTGTTTTTGTTCATCAGTTTATGTTGTTCATTGAGATCAATGAGATCATGTGGATTACTCTTTCTCTGACTGGCTTATTTTACTCAGCATAATGCTCTCCAGGCCCATCCACGCTGTTGCAAATGATAAGAATTCTTTCTTTTTTACTGCAGTATAGTATTCCATTGTGTAGATGTACCACAGTTTTTTAATCCACTCATCTGCTGATGGGCACTTAGGCTGTTTCCAAATCTTAGCTATGGCAAATTGTGCTGCTATGAACATAAGGGTGCATATATCCAATGGAACTCCCACTTAACCCAGTGATCCCACTTCCAGGAATATATTGCATGAAATGAAAATTCTTATACACTCCTATTCCCTACAATACTGCGTGCATTAGTGAGGCTAGCGATCAACAGGTGGTCAGCCACCTGCAAAGGCAAAGCAACCAGGTGAGGCAGTCCCTGGAGAATCCTTGGCAAATAGGAAAACATGTTCTTTATCACATCGCTCCACTTAGATATACATGAAGTGACATTTTAATAAGGCAGCTCCCTGGCATGAACCTAGAGTCTGGGATATAGGAACTGGCTTAGAGTCCCAGACTTCGTGAAGTGACTTTGCTTTTCTTCCCTTGTGTGTGTGTGTGTGTGTGTATGGATTGTGTTTTTTAATTAGAGTGAACAAGTCAGGACTTTTATTTCCCTAACCATTCTGTTTTAACAAATGTGCTGTGTTCACTGAAAAGGAAAACACTATGTAAAAAGGCACGCATTCCACACACCAATGCACTCATTCTCCAGAGCATGTTCTGCACCTGACTCACATTCTGACCATGCCCTCAGAAAAACAGCTCCTCCGAGCGGCTCCTCGCCTTAGCACCACACTCCTGGAGCCCATCGGGCCCATTTGTCTCTGTCGGCAATGCTCTCAGGAGCAGCTCAGGCCAGGCTGCTTTGTCTCCCAGCCACTGCGAATAAGGCCAGTTTTCAAGAAAGAGAATCGATGCTTTGGAATGCACTCCATCTCAGCAAATTGCATACTTTTTTTTCTTTCTAAAGTTCCATTTGTGATGAAAAGTGCAGGTTAAGCACTGCCTAAATAAATTAAATGGCCTCTAATAAAAAAATCCTGTATCCAAAAAAAAACTCAGAATATTGTACACTGATCCCGATGAACACAGTGGAGAGATCCACACCGCCTTGGCTGAAGGTGAACAGAGTGTGGCCTAATCTCTTAATTCTCAGTGTAGAAGCGCCTTGGTACCCTCAGTTGCAATAGGAATAAAACATATATGACACTTTGTTTCAATTCAAGGATAGGTTTTTCTTTCATTCCAAAAATAAATGGTGGCTGGAATGAATATACCTAAAGCCACAATTCATAAATATGATCTATCTCAATCGAATTTTTATATACAAAATAGAGTATACATGATTCCTAGGTTATACTCAAGTGGCTGTAACTTATAATGCCAAGTTTTAATAGCTGAGTATTAAAGGCTGGAAATGACATTCTCTCATAAAAATGGAGGAAATAATAAATAAAAAGACCCAAACAGAGGCTATTAGAATGACCGCCATTGTTTTCAAACCCTTCTGTCTGCTCTGGCATATAAGCACAAACCACTTAGCTCCAGGTTCCTGTACTATAAAGCATGGCCACAAATAGTCCAGCCTCTCCTGTTCTGTTAAGATCTGTTATGTTTGACTTTGAATGCCTACAGGCTAGAAGTGAAGAAGATGATATTTAATAAACCATCAAACTGAGACAAGGGCAAAAAATCACATATTAAAAAAAGTGTGACGGAAACAGAGAGGAGGGAGGTTGCCTCTGCCCTGGAAACCCAGCTCAGTGTGTCAGATTGGAATAGAACTTGACATCTGTCTCACTTCTAACTCCTTCATCAACATTGCTTCGTCTCCACAATGCCTCCAAGGTTCTCTTTGTAAGAAAGTGAACCAGCGGAGTGTCGGGATCAGGTGTATGGCTTCAAGGAGGACTCATGTCAGTGGGAAGGCTATTTTAAATGCCCAGAACAAGGGCAATTAGAGTAGGGATAGGAGGGGGGTATAAGGAGAGAACAGCAAGAATTAGAGAAACACTTAAGAAGTGGAATTAACAGTGTCAATTAAAGGGGAAGACTCAACAAGAAGAAACATTTATCAGGGATGACTCAATCTCACTGTTCCCATAGATTATTTATATGAAACAAGTGAATCTGAGGCAGAAGTAATTTTACAGTTTTAAGCATGATGATTATTGATTATCAATTCTTGTGAGTTGATGTTTTGTATGTGTATTTCTTTAATTTTAGATTGATAAACTACACCAAATATTTTTTGACATTGAAATTCATAATAGATGTTTTACTAGTACAGACCTCACTCTCACCACCAGTCTCCGTGTCCTCCTTTGGTCCCCTGCCCCGAGGGAGCTAGGCTGTCTGGATCACTCCTATTTCCACCTGTTACTAGATCTGTAACCTTGGAAAAAACATGGAAAACCTCCCTCTGTCATCAGTTATATTACTTGTCAAATGGAGGTGATAATAATAGAACCTATCACATGAAGTCAATACAAGGTTTACACATGAACTTCTTAGTTTATTTATGTTTTTTTTAAACAGAATTTAATTAAAGTCAAAAATTTATTATTTTGACAAGTTTTTTGGGGAGTGAGGAGTACTCTTCAGATCATAGTCACCTTGAAAGCCAAGAGCCCAAGCATTCTGAGGCTATAATATTTTTTACCCAAGCATATATTCATAGAATTCCCATTAGGAGTCCAAAGTTATGAAATGTTATAAAATATACCCATTAATTACATGATGTCAGTAGTTTTTGCCCATCCAGAAAGCATCTGTATTTTTTTAAATTAATATTTTGTCACTAATTGAAGGGTGACTGGGTAAAATTGGTGATGCCAATTCCTTCTGTTAGAAAATCCCCTCTTCTGTACTCAGAAATAGTTGCTGTTTTCTCAAAGTAATATAAGATAATACAGCTATAAATATAAGAGATCAGAAAATCCAGAAAATCACCTTACCATATTCTATATACTTTTTTATAGGAATCTATAAAAATAGGTTCATCTATAATTTATTACCTTAATTTTGGGAAGATTTAGCAAATTTGTAGAAAAAAAATAAAGATTAACCCTATTTTAAAAATGGAAATATTGCTGAAACCGGTTTGGTTCAGTGGTAGAGTGTCGGTCTGCAGACTGAAGGGTCCCAGGTTCGATTCTGGTCAAGGGCATGTACATTGATTGTGGGCACATCCCCATTGGGGGGGGTGCAAGAGGCAGCTGGTCGATGTTTCTCTCTCATCGACGTTTCTAGCTCTCTATCTCTCTCCCTTCCTCTTTGTAAAAAATCAATAAAATATATTTTTTTAAAAAAGGAAATATTTATAATTGGTTTATAATGAATAGAGGTGTAAAATTGCAAACCAAATCTTCACAATAACACATAAAAAGTGATTTAGCAACAGTGGAAAATACTAGATTTCCTTAAGAGTCTATAAGATGAGAAAATGTTTATCTTTAGCTGTTTCTAATTTAAATGAGTGTTTTTGATTTTGCCTATTTTAATTTGGTGTTCTGCCCAAGACGTCATTTGGATCTAATTGAAATGCCTTGAGTTCAATTTCACTCCTCATTCCCGGATTTTCCCAGTCACCATTAATTACTGGCTGCCTCCTTCTAAGCTTCACAGTATTGCCTCCTTCCCTTTGGCATATTTTAGGTGAACAGTAGCCTATACCTAGAATAAAAGGCTTTGGACAATGTCACTATTTGAATGAACCTCAACACAGACCTTTGTACTTTCCTCCACCCCTCAATAACATTGGTCTTATCTGGGCTCTGCTTTGCTCTCATTATTCATCATCTACCTACTTAGTGGTTATTTAGCTTATACATATTGAAAGAGTAAAGTAAAATATAATGTTTGGCCCTAGCTTGTTTGGATCCTGTGGACTGAAGGGTCCCAGGTTCAATTCCAATCAAGGGCATGCACCTCAGTTGCAGGCTCGTCCCTGGCCCGTTCCTGGTCAGGGCTTGGGCAGGAGGCAACCAATGTATGTGTTTCTCTCACATTGATATTTTTCACTGTCTTTCCCTCTCTCTTCCACTCTCTCTAAAAATCAATGGAAAAATACCCTTGGGTGAGGATTAAAAATAAAAATAAAAATAATCCTATATAATAAAGAAGTAATATGCAAATTAATCCTCATACTCTTACACAAGATGGCCACCCCCATGTAGTCAAAGATGGTCAGCAGGGGAGAGTAGTTGTGGGTGATTAGACCAGTAGGGGAGGGCAGTTGGGGGCAACCAGGCTCTCAGAAAGGGCAGTTAGGGCTGACCGGTCCAGTAGGGGATGGCAGTTGGGGGTGACCAGGCTGTCAGGGAGTGTAGTTAGGGATGACTGGGCCTACAGGGGAGGGCAGTTGGGAGCAACCAGGCCTGCAGGGGAGGGTAGTTGGGGGTGACCAGGCCTGCAGGGGAGGGCAGTTAGGTGTCAATCAGGCTGGCAGGGGAGTTGTTAGGGGGTGATCAGACAGGTAGGCAGGCAGGCAGGCGAGCAGTTGGGAGCCAGCAGTCCCAGATTATGAGAGGGATGTTTGACTGCAGGTTTAGGTCCAAATATGAGATCGGACCTAAACTGACAGTTGGACATCTCCCGAGGGGTCCCAGATTGGAGAGGTGCAGGGTGAGGGACACTTCCCCCCATGCACAGATTTTGTGCACTGGGCCTCTAGTAATAATATTAATGTTTGTGTGTTTAGTTGGCTGATAGTTTTTCTTCTGTTTTCTTTAGAGCTAGTTCATAGTAAAAGATTGAAATGTTTGGGAAAGGGCTTCTTAAAATAAGTGAACTAGAGAGAAATAATAGAACATCAGTGCGTCGTGAGGAGCTTCTTTTTCTCCTTTATGTGAGTGAAGAAAAGATCTTGGGGACTTTAAGAATCACCAGTTCAACTGGAATGGAGGTGACAATAGATGACCTAAAATGGCCTACTTTTATTTTAGACCCTCAAAGTCTATGTCAGTCTTTACTGAGTGTGAATTCATTTAAGAATATATTTCTTGCCCCGTCTGTCTCTATTAAACATCTAGATTCCACAAACCTAACGGCACCTTTACTAACTTTTACTTGTCTTTACTTTCATATTCATAAGCAATTACCTTAATTACTTCACTGATTCGACTTGCCTCCAGAGTGTATGCTCTCAGTTTTAATGACGTGGTCTATACTTTCCTTACTGAGACACAAAAATCACAAGCAAAGACATTGGGAAGACTTTTCTTGTCATAGTTCCTGGATTTTTCAGGCAGTGTAGGCCCTAAGGCAAAATTTTGAAAGAAATAGTATTTTCTTTGGTGTCTTTCCGTCTCCTCCTTCTGGAGGCTTTAGCTTGTTTTCAATGTTTATTAAGCAGCACGAGCTTTTGGAAGGTTACTTAACCTCCCTGAGAATGGAGTCAAAATTGATAAAACCAATATGATGCCCACTTTACCTCCTCTTAAACTTGTTCGAAGAGCCAAAAATTAAACTTAATGAAACTATTTGCTAATTCATAAAGCATAGTAATGAAAGGCACCTGACCACATGGGTTCCTACAGGCTACAAGTCAGTCCTGGTCCAAAACACTTGCTTACACTGTAATACTATCCTATATAATAAGAGGCTTATATGCAAATCAACTGAACGGTGGAAAGACCAGTTGCTATGATTAGAACAGGTCACAAAGAGGTGGATTGGAGGATTAGAAGACAACAGATTGCTCAGGACGGAACGTTTAACATACTTCATGGAGGCTGGATGCCACATTCAGACACTGGGACCCATAGTCAGAGTCAGATACACAGTGTCCACTTGCTGCTATGTCCTTGAGAACTTAGCCAAAGTTCCTCCATCTTTTCTGTTTAAGGGAAGCACTAATCTGGAAATTGAGGTCAGGTCACGGGTGAAAGAGGGGTTTATGTGACCTCAACAATGGGAGAAATGGTTGGCAAAACTGGGATTTAGAATCTGATAGTTTATAATAGTTGTCGGCAAACTGTGGCTCTCGAGCCACATGTGGCTCTTTGGCCCCTTGAGTGTGGCTCTTCCACAAAATGCTACGTGTGGGTGCGCATATACAATGCCATTAAAATTTCGTGGCCCATGCATAGAAGTAGGTTTTCAGCTCTTAAAAATAAATTTCCATCCTTGTACTGTTGATATTTGGCTCTGTTGACTAATGAGTTTGCTGACCACTGGTTTATAGTAAACTCCTTGAGTCACTGAAGGTTAGCCAACAAGAAGACCAAGACTGAATGAGCATCTAGCGACAGAGCAGAGCAGTAATGGACTTGAAACCCTAGCCATAAGGGTAACTGCATGACCCTCTTGCATCCTCACATTCTTCCTTTGCATTTGAACTTGATTTGGGGGATTTACTAATTATTTTTAAGCATATTTATTTGTTAATGTTTATCTTGACTGTCTTCAAAATAAGGCTTAAAAGTAATTAAGTTTGTATGGGACTTAATATATTGACTACTAGATAAAGTAATTCCTTCTTTATTTTTATTATCATGTTCCACTTACTTGAAGCAAATGTTCAACTATCTCCAACTCAAAAGCAAACAAAATATTGCCCCTTTTTTTGTGTAAATTCATTGCAGAAAAGGCCAATTTTCTTTTGCAAGTTTAATTTATAACAATAGAAAAGCTGTTAGATTTTAAATGTTTTATTCTTAAGTTAGGAAAAAGAGAAATTTTACCAGAGTTAGGATAATAGTGCTTGCATTTTTAAATTTTCTCTTCAGTATATTAATGAAAAGAGACTCATATATTAAGAATTTCTTCTAAATCAAAGAATCTTCTGGGTAAAACTGTTGGCAATGTAAGCATCATTAACTATCCCTTCAAATCACTTTTTTTTTTCTAAACCAGGATGCTAAGGGAATATTAGTGATAAATGCTTATACTTTGAAATGGCTGCTGATCTGTGGATTATTATGCACAGGTTTGAAATTCAATGTGAGATTTAATTCAAATTAGTAAATCTAACATTAATTTTTATGAATGTGGATATTTTGGCCAAAGATCTTAAAGATAATTTTTATAACTTGTTAAAATTGACACAGATATTTAATTATTTATACATGTTGAAAATGTTTTAAAATGTGGCCTAAAATGAAGCTGATGGTAATAAAAGCAAGTTGGATTAATGACATTTATAATAATTTAGGGGAATCAAATTAGAAAGACTGTTAAGAGAGTAAATTTTTTACATTTGAAAATAATGAAGACGATCAAGGCTTTTAGCTAGTAGTTAAGATAGGAAAGTACAGTTAAATGAGATTTCCAAGTCATTTAGTTTATAGTCTTTTAAAATTTAGGAATAATTTAAACTGATTAAAGTGATCTCATCCATGAGCAGCTAGGGTTTAAAATGTTCTTAAGACCATCTGAGTTTTAGTTATACTGAAAGATCTCTAATACTCTGTCAAATTAAAAAATTTAAAAAGCCTCTAATACTCTGCTAAAGGTGATAATTCCCTTCTTTAATAATATAGTGGATTCAAGATTATTGAAAACCACTGGGCTCCTTTTGCTGACATGACTAAGTAAAATCATAAAAGCTAAAAAAATATATAGGGAACTTATACAACTTAATACTCACCACACACACACACACACACACACACACACACTCCACCACCAATCTGGTTCAAGAATGGGCCAAGGACCTGAACAGACATTTCCGGAGAGGACAAACAGATGGCCAATAACCATATGAAAAGATGCTGAATGTCACTAATCATTAGGGAACTGCAACTTGAAACCACAATGAAATATCACCTCAACCCTGTCCCAATTGCTACCATCAGTAAATCAACAAACAACAAGTGTTGAAGAGGATGTAGAGAAGGGGGAACCCTTATAAACTGTTGGTGGGAATGCAGATTGGTGCAGCCACTATGGAAAACAGTACGGAGGTTCCTCAAAATAATTAAAAATGGATCTGCCAAAATACCC
The DNA here is from genome assembly GCF_014108245.1 of Pipistrellus kuhlii. Classification (NCBI taxonomy): domain Eukaryota; kingdom Metazoa; phylum Chordata; class Mammalia; order Chiroptera; family Vespertilionidae; genus Pipistrellus; species Pipistrellus kuhlii. The sequence continues at coordinate 9,431,652 of NW_023425540.1, read as the reverse complement.
AGCATTTTTACTTTGGGAAATATATCTGGAGAAACACAAGACACACATTTGAAGATACATCTATAGCCCTACAGTAATTGCAACAGCATAGGGAACATAGTCAATGGTATTGTGATAACTATGCATGGTGTCAGATGGACCCTAGACTTACCCTGATGGTCACTTCCTAAGGTACATAAATCACTAATTTCTTGCTGTACTCCTGAAATGTATATACTATTGTAGGTCAACTGAAAATGAAAAATGAATTTAAAATTTGTGGAATTTCTTGCTGTTACGGAATGAATTGTGTCTCCTCAAACGTATTGAAGCCCTAACCCCCAGTAGCTCAGAAGGGGAGACTTTTTGGAAATTGGGTCATAACAGAGGTAATCAAGTAAAAATGAGATTCATCAGCAGGAGGCCTACTCCAGTGTGACTGAGAGTCTATAAGATGGATGATGTGGACACAGAGACAGACTTGCATAGAAAGAATGTGATGGGGGGGGAAAAAGAATGTCATCTTATAATCTAAAAATTCTTACAGCTAATAGGACCAGGAGAGGGGCCAGGGATGCATTATCTCCCATGTCATTGGTAGGAACCAGCCTGCCAATACCTTGATTTTGGACTTGTAGCTTCTAGAACTGTGAGAGCATGCATTTCAGCTGTTCTGAGGCACCTAGTCATGGCACTTGGCTGCCACAGCCCTGGAGACTAATAAACTGGCCCCCTGGTTTTTTGTTAAGTGTAGCCAATGGAAGGTCACAGGAAAGAACGAGCAGGCAGCCTCAGGGCACGTAATCTCCTGGCAAAGACCTTGGGGTTGGCTGCACTCTTCTTTAGGGATCCCTCTCTACATAGGATCCCTCCCTTCTGGTTTCTAGGAGCCCTTATCCTTAGATCTTCAGGCCGTGTTCATAGGGAGCAGGGGCATGCATCATCTCCTCCTGCTCATCTAAATCTTATGCCCACCATTTACAATGAACCTTTTATGTCCTTTTATGAAAGTATCTGCTAAGTATGACACTTCTTTCTTGGCACGACCTTGACTGGTGTAGCACCACTCCTACCAAACAGAACTGCTCTCTCTGCTACTGGACAGTGTGCAGATGCTAGCGCTGATTGCATTGTAGTCTGAGGTTGGCATGAGTCTTTGCATCTGTCAGAGAAGTCCTATAAGCCTCCTCATTCTCTATTGTAAAGACAGCACCACACACACATTTTGACATACTAACATAAGGTAAGGCCTCAAATTGTACATATTGAATGGATGCATGGAGGAATATTTATTTTTAAAATCTTTGCATATCCTATGTTGTCCACAGTAAAAGAAGCTTCAGGTAGATAACAAAAGAAAGCAACATAACATGTTTAAAAATGATAGTTGAAGAAATTAAAATTAATGGACAATAAGGTCGGGGGGTGGGGCATGAATGTAGGAATAAGAAAAGTACATAAAAACTCACACTATGTATTTGTAAGTGGTGGGTAACAAGTATAGTTCTGTGCGTTCTTACAGACAATGTGATGGTGAAGGAAGGTCAGCTACATGAATCACAGTGTCCAGAAGTTAAATGCATGCTATTTACTTAGGCAAAGCACGTTTATTTCTGAAATGGAGACCAAATACAAATATTAGTCTCCAGTGAGGCCTCCTGAACAGCGAGAATGTCCTATAGTGAACAGTGGCTATAATGTGTTCTGTTCCTACAGATAATTAAACAGTGAGTTTCATGAGGATGTTTTGCATCATATCCTCTTGTGGCCAATGGCATAATTCCCAAATAATGTTCCTTAAAGATCATTCCAGTGAAGCAGGCTAAGCGAATAGCACTCAGAACTGATGACTGTGCGTCTTTACACATATAAGAGAAGAGTTGAGTTAATTAGGCATCCACCAAAATAAGTTAATCGAGGCATCCATTCACAGATGATATATGCATTGAATATATGCATTGGCTTTGGTAAGGTTATGATTTATGCCCATAATATCTGTATCATCAATATTAAAGGCAGTGATTCTAAGTCTGACAAATACTAAGAATGCTGATAACATTGTTAACTGCTAAGGTGAACATGTTGTTTTACAGAAAGTCAGGCTGTGAGATAGAAACTGCTTAAAAGTACAGGGTGGGGCAAAAGTGGGTTTACATTTATGATTATGTGAAACTGTTTATTCTCATATTAATTATTTATTAGTTATTGTATTACTTTCCACATGAACAATTACAAAGCTACCCTGTATAAAAGGATGGTCCCATATTTACTATGGTTCATCTTATGATTTTTTAACTTTGTGATGATGGAAAAAGGATGCACATTCAGTAGAAAACATACTTCCAATTTAGATCCCTTCCCAGCTATCAATATCCTGCACAGTCCTCTTTCATGTTGCTGGGCGGTGGACATGAGCTACAGCTCCAAGTCAACCACGTGGCCCTGAAAGTGAATAATAACTGGTTCTGCAGTCCACTCACTGTTAGATGATTCTGCCCACCAGGAGGCCGATGTGAGTGTTCTCAGCACATTTAAGGTGGGCCAGGCTAAGCTATGGTGTTTGGTAGGCTAGGGGTATTAAATGCATTTTTCACTTAGCAATAGTTTCAACTTCAGCTGGGATTTATTAGGTCATAGGTTGAGGAGAGTCTATATGTACCTTTGTGTGTATGTGTATGCCATGTTAATTATAGGCAGTATAAAACAAGTTATTATAAGGTATGTAGTGATTCCACAAGAAGAAACAAGAGCTAAAGCCTGGATACTGGGATTGAATGACACTGTGGAGTCAGAATCTGAGTTTTCTCTGCCAAACTCATTAAGATAATGAGAAGGCCACTGACCATCCGCACTATAAGAAGTTGAAAATGCCTGCTTGGGACAGAGAAGCTATTGGGTCCATAAAAATGTGTGATTTTTCCCCCCTCTGATAAATATAGGATACATGTAAATACAACACACACACACACACACACACACACACACACACACATACACTGGACTTCCTCACTAGAACCCTACTAATTTGTTAGCAGATAGTGGGTCATGATAATTCTGATTTTATATACAGAGATTTGTAAGAATGGGGTTTGTAATCTTTGTGGGACAGCAAAAGGACCTGTATGGAATATAAGATTTTTTTCATATAGTATGTGTATGTGTGTGTGTGTGTGTGTGTGTGTGTGTGCATGTGCATAATTTGGTTTTGATGGATTTCTTTTTGTATTACCTTTCAGGCACTAGAATGGTTTTAGTAACTTCTGGGAAAATTATATTTTTATAAATTAGACAATATATCTAAATGCTTCACCTTGTGTCCACTTTGGGCCCCTAAGAATCTTGTAGGAAGCCATTTGCTCTGTTTTTCTTATCTCAGGAAACTCCATTGTATTGGTGAGCTTATAGTGTTCTCTTATTTTTGCACTTGATATACCAAGATCCCCTTCCTCTTCTTCAAAGCGTCTTGGTTCAAAGTACATTATGATATAGATTTGTTTCTTTTGCTGAGTCATGATCCCCAGGGGAGCTCTTCCTCTCCCCTCATCTCCCTCCTGTGAGTTTTGATTGTCTTCATCTCCTGAAGGAAACGTCTACCAGAATTATTCCTTCCCACACCTTTCTCACCCAGCAGGTCCTTATCAATCTGTGTGGCTGTTAGGGTTTCTTTGCTCTTACCAGGACCTCCTCCAAGTCCTGCTTGCCTTGCTCAGAGCCCTGGTCATCCTGTGACGCCAGAAGCTTTGCCTGGTGCCCAGTGAGAGCCACCAGTTCTGTGACCCAGCTGCCACAACACATGCCTCTGCCAGAGGCTGATGTGGAGCAATGCAAAGTGACTAATGTGAGCTTGAAGGGAAAGCTCTTCATCTGCTCTGTTGATGCGGATAAATGTGATGCCTACAAACGGAACTGAGATTTTGCCCATAGCAATTTAAGGTCTGCTTTAATGCCAACAGAAATAACTAATTGTCTACGTTATAGATTACAATCTCAATAATAATAGCCTGGAAAAAAATTGAAGAATTATTGCCATATGCACCAGTTATCCAAAGGAAATGTTAATAAATTACACAGAGAGCCTGTAATTTAAAGAGAAATACTTTCCGGGTAAATTCTTTTAGAAAAAGTTGTCTTAGATTCACTTCTAGGCAACTGAACAAATTAACTTGCAGTATGAACCTTTTAACCATGAACCAATTAAATCAAGTGTCATCAATCCAAAATGATTTCTTGGGTTTAAGAGAAATTTATCTGAAGCTCTTATTACTGGCAGTACTTAGGAAGGTGTATCAATAAGGATTGCATTAGACTATATATAGCAAATAGTGTAGATTACAGTAGCTGAAGATTGATTTTTGTTGCTGTTGTTGTCTTTCCACATTGAAAGAAGTCCAAAGACATGCAGCAAAAAGCTGGTAAGATGAAAACAGTATTTCATCAGGATGCAATAATCTCTCTTTAGCTTTCTGAGCCATCTTCTCGGGGTATGGTTTTGTCCACCTGCCTACATGATAGTTGCTGAAACTCAAACCATTATGTACCCCCCTTAAGGAAAAAAAAAGAATGAAAGATAAAAAGCCAGAGGTAATAGGATGCAGACCAGGTGAGTCAGTCCTCCTTAGTTCAGGAGAGAAGAGCCTAAAATAATGAGTCAGATTTAGAAAAGTCAACCTTAGTGAGGGCACATTGTACAAAATGGCAGACAGTGGAATGATCTGTGAGTTTGTTTAATGATAAAGCAGACAATAAATCTCATTGGATGAGGTGTATGTAATGGATATGAATATAAAATAAGGAAGTAGATAGGATACTAAAAAAAAATCACTGCTCTTTTCCTACATATTGAAAAATCGATTGGCATTTATATATCACAGAGAGTCACTTTCTGAATTCAGAGATAATGTTTCTGCATTTTTTAAAAGAATTGAAAAACAATCTTTGGTGATAAACTTAAGTATTTTGAAGGGTGTATATTTTATCCTGTGAAATACATTTCAACTTTACTTTTATAAGTTACATTCCAAAGTTTATAATGTTTAATATTTGAAATCAGTAGCAGGTGCTCTCAGAATCTGAAAGGATATGATATTTCACAGTGTGGTTATGGATTGACAATAGAGAAGTGGCAGGCCAGGTGAACTCTTTCTCTGTATCCACTTTATGTGGGACTTCAGCAGAACTGTGATCTCACTCATTGAATGAATACTACATCTTTTATAAATTATGCTATTCTAGTTGTTAGGTAGCATATACTTGGCATTCCTAGTATGTGATAATAGCCATGAAGACAAGAGTGATATCCTATATAATAAAAGCGTAATATGCAAATTGACCAAACAGCAGAATAACCAGTTAGCGGGGGAAGGGGGAGATGTCGGCAAGCAGGTGGCACCAGGCCAGCCAAGGCACATGCCAGTGGGCAGAAGGAAGGACAGCAATGGGGGTGGGAGGGGTGATGAGGGGGTGGAGCCCGTCAGTGCCATCCCCTGATCAGCCCACCTGGTTGCCTCCTCCAGGACATCCCCTAAGGGCTTCTGGAATTCGAGAGGGTGCAGGCCAGGCTGAAGGCCCCCACCAAGTGCACAAATTTCCATGTACTATGTCTCTAATCTTTTTAATAAAGACAATGGTTTGTACAGAGTAGAATTGCAATACATTTTTTTTTAGTTGACTTGAATCCTACTTAATGCTCTATGATTTTGTTCATGTTTCTCTAAGACATCAGTAGATATTCAGAAACATACGGCTGTCAATTTCAACAGTGACTCTGCTGCTGATGGGTTTGGGCAGCTATGCTAATTCTTGATGTTCCTTAGTTTGATACCATACAACAAAGTATCCCCTATTACTGACAATTAGAATGTCTTGGGCAAATAACTAGGTTCTCTGTAAGACAAAGACCAATTCAGCATGATGGACTCACAGAATGTAGAGTAGCGGCAGCTGTCATGTGTTTTGACGTCAGCTGTGATTTTCCTTCTGTCCTCCATATGTTAAAATGAAAACTGTGCACATATGGTCTGTATACCATAATAAGGTTTTGTGGGAATACTAGTCTCCTTTCTTTTCTGTATCTTTATCTCTTCCCAAGCCATCAGCATGGCTAGTTGAATTTTTAAGTTTAATACACATGCAGTATACTCTAATATACAACACTTAAAAAAGAAAGGCATACAAAAAAGTTTTTATCTTTACACTATCATTGGGTAAACAGAAAATAAATAAGGAACCTTATTACCATGAAATTGACTACAAAGAACATTTAAAACACTCCAATATCAGCAGAATTTTCAGGCTAAACAGATGAATGTTTCAAGAAGAATGTTTACAATGAATTGCCTCAAGAAACAATGAATTATTAGCAATGAATTATTTTTAAATTATTCATGTAGAGGCCATTTTTTCAAGAGTTTCTTACATGAATACGGAATATATATTTCAAATCAATTCTGTAAACATTCATCAAATGTATATTCTGTTCAAAAGTTTATTAAAAATACTTTCCCTCTGGTTGAAAAGATGGATAGAATTTCAGTAGCTGGAGTGATGAGGCAAAAGTTATTTCAAGTAATCAGATTAACAAGAAGGAAATAATGTTGGCAAGGGTAGTTTCCTGATTAAAAATGATTAAATATTGGGAGAGAAATAATCCTTGAAAAATAGATTTGGAGTAGATCTTTAAGTCTGCATGAATTTCTGGTCTGAACTCTTATTTAAAGAATAGTTCTTGAAGGTTTTGAATTACATGACCAAGTTAGTATTTATGGAGATCATTCTGACCACAGCCATAGTTTTGTAGCAGAAATACTGAAAGTGAAGAGAATGGTAAGAAAGCTATTTTTGAAATTCAAATAGGAATGATAAGGAGGTAGGAAGAAAATAGAGGGAAAGAGTGTCTTTAAAAAAAGACAGCATGAGGCATTTGAGGGAGACTTTTACAACAGGGGCTACTGATTCGAAAGGATGTTAAATAATAGCGTGAGGTCTTTAAGCAGCAGTAACAGGATATAGGAATATATAAAGAATCATAGTTTATTTGTTTTTAATTCTGAAGTTGAGGAGGAGAATTTTTAAGATGTTTTCAGCCTGTTGCGCTTAATATATTCTCCAGTTCAGGGAACAAAGAACATGAAAGAGCTTATTAGCCAGAAAACAAAAAAACAAGGCAGCTAATCAAAATGCTAAATATTTTATCCTTTAGCCTCAGGTAATTTGTGTCTTTTATAGAAAGATTTATATTATGAGAAATTCGCAAATTTCTAATTTTTACTAATATGCCTTAATGTGGGGGCTAGTTCATAGAGCTCTATAACATGAATCTACATATCTGCTTATATTAACCTGGACAGATTCAAACATTTAAAGATGTGTTTTTGGGCAGGTAAGGATTGTTTTGATTTAGCAATTTAATCACGTAGGTTGATGTAGTTTGGGTATATATATATATATATATATATATATATATATATATTTTTTTTTTTGCCTTCCCACTCTCCTTCCTCCTTCTTTTGTACAATCTGATATTCTCTCCCATAAGCTTTCACTTTAAGGCTTCTCCTGGATTGTTTATGTTATCGTTTTACTCTGTTGTATTTTAAATAGTAGCTGTTTCCAAAGCAGAAGTAGGTGACTTATTTGCTCTGTTTTTAAGATGTAATCTGCAGTCGCTATTGGGATGTGTTCAGGCTTACTAGTAATGCCAGGATCTATGGCATTTGTTTTAAATAATGCCATTGCCTTATGTTTTCTTACTGCTCTGTGGACATTCCTCAGAAGTAATCCACATTATATTATATTGTAATGTGTGTTTTTGTGATTTTTCTTTAATCAGGACAGTGAATTTTTGACAGATGAGACTATACTTTATTCGTCTTTTAAGTCAGTGTGTGGTGTGGGCTGTAACTTAGTAAATTACTCTTAATGAATGAGGAAATTTTTTTATTCTATTAAATATTCTTTTACTCTTTGCAAAAACTCACACTCTTCTTTCATTGCAAGCTCACTTGTCTATATTTTGGTAAATCAACTTTATTTTACTTAACTTGGTACAATTAGCAGTTCTCCCAATCTTTTTCTCTAATCCATTTAAGATTCTGAGTCCTTTGCAAGATTTAGAATATGTTAATAAAATTGTTTTTTATCAATGTGACAATGGCCACTGTGAATTCAGTGTAAGATCATTTGTCCTCTGAATAATATTTTTAAAAGAAAGCCAACTCAATGAAAAATAAAAATATGTGGGACATGCATTAGTGTGTTTTTTTAAGTGTCATCTTATAGAAAAAAATTATATTGCACAGCTTCACATTCATCAAGGTGTTGACTTGATACATATCAATAAAATGATTTAATTGTATGAATTATACTAACATGTTAACAGCTCCATGGGGCCTGGAGCTAGCTTTCTACTATGGCAGTCTGAAGTAGGGGGAAATGTAAAATAGGGTTTTGTGCATAGAGAGTGAAGAGACAGGGAATGCATCTAAGAAAGGCAGCTTGTTGCTACCAGGGTGACAGGACTTGAGGACCTTATGTGAGCGTGAAGGTCTTCTCCTTAACATTCCAGGCCATGAATTAAATTCAGCTCTGCCCAGCCTGCATGGATCAGTGGTTGAGCATCGGCCTATGAATCAGGCGGTCACAGATTCTTTCCTGATTCCCAATCAGGGCACATGCCCAGGTTGCAGGCTTGATTCCCAGTGTGTGGCATGCAGGAGGCAGCCAATCAATAATTCTCTCTCATCGTTGATGTTTCTATCTCTCTGCATCTCTGAAATCAATAAAAATATTTTTAATTGAGATTCTTTTTACATAACTGAAACTAAGCACTATAACTTTTGAAACAAAATTCACTTTATAATGGTTTAATATTTACAAAAAAAAATGTTACAAAGGTAATACAGAGAGTTTCCATATATCCCAGACACAATCTTCTTACTTAACATCTTATATAGTTGGTGCATCAGGCAAACTAATGAACCAATGCTGATACATTATCATTAACTGAGGTCCATACTTTTATTCAGATCTGCTTAATTTATTTTACTTAATCTTCTTTTTCTGTTCCATGAACCCATCCAAAATTTGCATACCTTAAATCCTTTGTCTTCAGAGGCTTCTCTGGACTGCGACATTTTTCTTAAACATTCCTTGTTTTCAATGGTAGTGTTGAGAGTTTTGAGGAAAGTATATATATAAGTCTAAGCAACGGAATGACCAAACAACTGGTTGACCGATTGCACTGACATGCACTGACCACCAGTGGGCAGATGTTCAATGCAGAAGCTTCCCCTTGATGGTCAGTGCACTCCCACAGTCAACCTCCCATGATTGGCTAACCTCCCATGCCCTTTCCCCCCACAGGTTGCTCTGCTCCTGGATCGGCCCCAATTACCCCCACCCATGTCCAAATTCTTGTACCAGGCCTCTAGTATTATATAAAGTGTCTTTCAATTAGGGTTTGTTTGTTATTATGGTTAGACAAGAGTTGTGAGATTTGGGGAAGACAACCTTGGAGGTAAGACATCATCCATTTTTTGATGGTTCCCTCCTATCAAGGTTATATGCTGTGACTATGATATCCCTGATGATATTGACCTTGATCACCAAGCAGAGGTAGTGTTTTCCAGGTTTCTCCACGTTTATTTTTTTTTCTCTTTCCAAACAGTCTTCTCTGAAAGAATGTCACTATGTGCAGCCGACACTTATGGGGTGGAAAGTCATGTTCCGTCTTTTTTTTGGGAGAATTATTTGGAATTCTTCTGCAAAGGAGATTTCATTCTTCTCTGGCATTTAATGTTTGGCCCAAAAATGTATTTACATTATTAAGAACTCATGGATATTTATTTTCTACTTTGGATTATGATCCACTGCTATGTTATCTATTTTATTGCTTAAATTCTTCCAGTTTGGGCCATTGGGAGATCATGGAAAAATGCATGAAAAACCAAACTCTAGGCACTGGGTGTGCTCATTGCTACTGAGGGTGCATTGCCATTACTTTTATAAAGTTACCTCAAAAAGTTTCATCAAAGTGAGTCCTTAGAACATGTTCCCCATAGGATCAAGTCCAAACTTCAGTAAACTGGGTGTGCGAGATTGTTCATTGTTCCCAGTATTTTTTTTTTCTTAATAGGACCCCTAAATATAAACTGTATCTGGATATCAACAATAAGTCCTACATTTCTAAGCCCCATTGCATGTAGATGAGGCCGTATATGACAGTTAATGAAGATGGATGCAGTTGATGTCTTTAAGTATATCTCTCTTAGATGGAGGAGGCATGCCCTTCTGCCCCTTCTTCTATTTGCCTGGCTAGAATGTGACTATGGGAGGACCCAGAGCAGCTGTGTTAAGTATGAGACCATGATACAAGGAATAGGTCCCCGCTCTTCATGTCGTCACCATAGGAGGCCTAGGGGGCCAACACTTAAAAAAGAGAGGCATAGCTTTTTCTTTTTTAATCACCTTTTGTTATTTGGAGTTTCCTGCCACACAAATCTGACTCTAATTACATTTGGTATAATAGATATTTTGTGGTATGAATCTTTAATACCTCTTGACCTGTTGCCCACAGCTTCTCACTTTAGATGATTATGTGAGTCAGCCACTTACATCTAATTAAATAAAGATTTATTAAACACCTCCTGTGAGCTAAGTTCTATAGTATTAGCTGGAAAGAAATTTAAAAATCAACAAGGTAAAAAGAGTCTTTGGCCTTCTGAGGCTGTATTCTAATCATGCACTAGGAAGGACTTTCCTGAGCACACAATTCACTTCTTTTGTCATGTTTGTGTACATGCTTCTCCTTGAGATGCCCTTCTCTTTCTGTGGTCTGCATGGACATCTAATTGTTTAAGACTCAGCTGAAGCATCATCACCTCTTCAGAGCAGTCTTCCCTGATTTCTCCAGGAAGTCTCAGTCACCCCATGTCTCCTGTAAACCTTCATTCTCAATGTTAAGTAATATCATTTATCCTTTAAACACTGGAATCACACTTGGCCCACTGTGATGCTTCTACTGTGGGAGGCACATCCACACTGAGAGGAAAGAACCTGAGCATCTGTGAGGCAGGTCATGCACATGGGGATGCAGGGAGGCCTGCAGGGGGCCAATGCCTGGAGCCCCCTAAACTGTTCACATACTTGTTTTCTCTCTCTACCTTTCCCCCATTCTCTTTCTCTCCCTATCCCTCTCCCTCTCCCTCTTTCCTTCCTCTTCCTCCTCCTCCTTTGCCTTGCTCCCTCACTCCCTCCTTCCTAGTCTCTCACTTTTCCTTTCCTTTATTTCCCTTCCCTCCTTCTCTCCTTTCCTCCCTCCCTCCCCCCATTTCTCCCTCCCTTTCTTCCTTCCATTTTTTCTTCTTCCCTATATGTATCTCTCTTCCCAAGCCTAGAAGCATGGCTAGTTGAATGTTTACATTTAAGATACATGCGATGTACTCTAATATACAGCTGTGTACCCCAACTAACCTGTGTCTCACTGCCACAACGACCAAATCCCTTGGGTCGCTTTCACCTCTGGGACATGGCATTACTGTGTGATAATTTTGCTGCACTTGTTTGGATGGAGGTGCCCTCGCTGCAATAAGTGTAAAAGATTGATTTATCAGACAAGGACACAGTGCCGAGGACATTTTAAATGCTAATGTTAAGAGTACGGTAATAATGCATAAGGCTCAGAGAAAAAGTGTATTGTGTGTTGATCATGTTGTGTGTTGACCATGTTTAAGACCTTGAAATTAAGGAAAAGGTGCCTCAGGCAGGGTGGATACTTAGTCAATATTTGAAGAATGGACTGACTATAAGAATGGCGTTTTTAAAAAGCAGGCTGAACACTCAGATGAAATTATAGCAAATGAGATAAGGATAAAACCATTTGTTCCTCAGCCATGGCTGTTTGGGCTGTTGAAAGGCTTCGACCTGGAGGCAGACACTTGGTCTTGTGAACATTGTGCATCACCCACTATTCCTAGAAAACGGCACCCAGTCATTTTCTGAATGTCTCAAATGCCCCTTATAACCACCCTTCATCTGAGAAGTAAAGTTACGTTACTGGTTAATGCTGAGTCACAGATCTGAGGTAGGAACACCTGGCCTTTAATGAGAATGTGTGAAACGTCAGCCTTCCCATCCAGGCTGCCCTCCTTCCTGAAGCCCAGCCATGCTGTGCTTGTTAGCAGTTACTAGCATCTCATCTGAACTTTCTCATTTTCTTATTCTTTCACAAAAGACAGCGCACAACGTTGATTATAGAAACAGAGGCAGTACTAATATTTGAGGAAAAGTTGGTCATCTAGCTTCTCTAATTTAAATTATAAAAAGGCTAAAATTATGGACAAAGAGAATAATTTTGATAAGACAGGTGGCATCATCTGGCTCGCCATGGCTCTCAAAGTAGAACAGGCACCTTCGCCTGGAGGGTTTCTGTAGTGCTACCTGGAGGTGAAGAAGACAAGGTGACCTTGAGTGATGCATTTCCAGGTCATAACCATCATAGGACCCTCAAGAGGCAGCAGTCCTCCTCGCTGCCAAAAGCCTGCACAGTAGGCTTTCTGAAAAATAAGATTAGAATTCACTGATTTCCTGGGTCCTGTAGGTTTTCAGTGTTTTGGCTTATGATGGTTTATCTTTCTGCACACAGTGTTTGTATACCCCCCCTTCAGTTACTCTCAGAAACTACACAATTAAAATATATAATACCTTAATAAGAGATGAAAATAATAAAAAATAAAATAAAATAATTTTTTGGCGATGTTCTGATAGGATATAGTTTTCTGGGAACATAAAGAAATACTGTATTTTTTAAATCAGGAATTAAATATTGGTAATGATTTTTTAACATGGAATTATAATAGCTAGAAAACGCTTACCTTTGCATACATTCAAATATCAATGTGGCAATTTGAGGAGTCAGTGCATAATTTTTGGTTAAAAAGCGATTTCCAAACATTGATCTGATACTAGTGCTTAGAGCTTGTCTTCTCCCTCCATCTATGAGGCCTAAAAAGCTTCCTTCATGACCTTCACCCTTTCACCCTGGCCTGTTGCTCGATGGTTAAAGTGCCAGCCACGGACTGAATTGTTGCAGGTTCGATACCTGGTACCTAGCTTGCAGGCTTGACCTCCAGCCCCAACTGGTCTATGTGTCTCTGTCACATCCATGTTTTTCTCTGTGTCTCTTCCCCTCCCTTCCACTTTCTAAAAATCAATGGGCAAAACATCCTGCAGTGAGGATTAACAACAACAAGAAAGGAAGTCTATGTCTTTCCTTCCAACTATGACAGGGATCGCCTTCATTCTCTATTTGTAGGGTTCAATGTTTCTTACTAATACCTGCGTTTCTCTATGATGGATATCTCTTCTGAAACTATTTCTTCCGTCACAACTCTCAGCGTGCCTTGGAACCACTTCAGAATCTCAGCAAGAAACATGGACGTGGAGTGCCCTCCTTCTCTTCCCGTCCAGTCCTAGCCCTCAGCTGCTGCTATGGCAACAGTTGTAGAGGGAACCATGCTCAGACTGGGGCCAGATGGCCTGAGTGGGTGCCAGAGACAGTGTCTCTGGGAAGCTGCGTGGAGCAGGGATGAACTGAACTTGGCTGTGTCCCTCTCCAATAACAGGCAGGTGGAGAGGGAAGGGAAAGGGCAGAAACCACAGGGCATCACTAAGCTGAGCAGGTTTCACCTGAGTATGGTCCATCCTCATGTGAAATCTAGATGCCCTGCTTAGTTTTTAAAAATTGATGCAAGCATGCTAATGTCTATGCTCTCTTATAAAAACACATTCTGTTCTAATGGAATCACTGTGAAACGTTTTCTCTAAAATATCCATTTTTGTCCTAGCTCCCTAACCACCTAGTTAATAATCTCCTGAATCCTCTTATTAACAGTATATTCTTTATTATTTTGATGGGGATTATTGGACTATTATTTTCATTGAGAAATGTTACCATTAGATAACATTTTAAGGTATATGTTAAATCACTATATTGTGCACCTGAAACCAATGTAATATTGCATGTCAACTATACTAAAAATAAATTCTTGAAAAAGAAAATTCACCATTAGTTTGCAATTTTTCTAGCTGCTTAGTGTATTACATTTTCTGTTATAATGATTTCTAAAAGTGTTCTTTAGCGTTAATAAGGATTTTCTATTCTCAATGAGTTTTTTTTAATATATTTTATTGATTTTTTTTTTACCCCCCTCCCTCCCTCCCACACATCAAGATTTATATTCAGTTAATGGAAAAGAAGAATAACTATTGATTCAGTAATTAAATAGATCTCCATACAGAACTGACTGCTTTTTAAAATTTATTTTTATGGTTGAAAGTATTACAGCTGTCCCCTTTTATCCCCATTGACCCCCTCTCCCCCACACCTATTCCCCAATCCCAGCCTTCAGTTTATTTTGTCACTAGATTCCACATTTAAGGCACTTAATCAAATAAGTGGGCTCATGTGATACTATGTAGCTGTAAAAAAGAAAAAGGTGGGTATCTTACCCTTTGAGACAGCATGGAGGGACCTGCAGAGTATTGTGTTAAGTGAAATTAGTCAATCAGAGAAAGACAAGTATCACAAGAACTCACTTTTAAGCAAACAATTTGTTCTCAATGGGAGTTTTTATTGCCTTCCTAAACCCATTGATTTTCATCTCTGTGCAAAACTCCCTTCTCGTATGATTATGAAAAAAATTTCAGTACTCAGGTTTTCCTCATTGTCTTCCTTTATTTGTATTTAAAACATTCTTCTAATCATAATTGAAATAAAGATGTCCCCGAAATATTCAACAAAATCTAGATCTAACATTAATCAACCTCTCTCTGTCTTTGTCTCTTTCTCCCTCCTTCCCTTGTTGTTTATTGATTTTTTTTGAGAAACCTACTGATTTGCTTTGAGAGTTCTGAAAGTCTGAAGTTTGCTAAGTGCAGAACGTTCTTTTCACATGATTTCTTTAACATTGGCAGTGAGGTTCAGGTTTGATTTGGGGGCAAGGCTTTCCTGCAGGTAGTCCAGTGTACTTACCCCAGAAGGAACATAATGTCCCTCCCTTTGTGATCTTAGCAGCCACTTCGTAAGTCCATTATTTCATGAACAGTTTCAAAACTGTAATTTCAATTCACATACTCTTTATTTATTTTCTGAATGCCTAACATTTAAAGACATACTGTACTGACCTATAATAAAGTTCATATTGGAAAGAAGAGATAAACACTTGATTCTTCCCATTAACTTGTTTGTTCATTTTAACTATTCTGTTTTATTCTCTCATATGGATATGATTTTTCTACATGCCTGGCTACCCATCCCATGAAATTATTATGCTTTCTCCCCCTAATCCGATGAAACTTCCATCCGACTACTTGATGCTGTACTTGAACCTTCTTTCAGGCCTTGGAAATCCTATTCCAAATGGGAACTCAGACAGAACATCCTTGTCTTCTGTGAAGCCCATCCCCAGGGTCCCCCACGCTCTGAACTCAAGATAAACTATTCCCTACTTGGGACTTTCGTGAGGCCTTACCTGTGTCAGAATCAATTAGGTGCATGCCAGGCTTGTCCAATACGTCATGACATACACGGTGGGGGCAGATGTGGTGTGAGTGGGTTTTGTGGTGGGGAGTCAGTACCTCTTTTCCCCAGCAAATCGTACAGTTAAGGCTTTGGGGCTAGAACCTATCATGACACCAACCTTGGGGCCTTTGAGGTGAGATGTGAAGGCATGTGGTTACCTGATTTTCCTGTCTTAACTGTGGTCACAAGACTTCATATCACATCACAGACTAAGTGAAAATACTTAAAACACCAAGCATCGGGGTGGATGAAGGAATAGAATAGCTATGATATTTTTTATCATACATATAGGGTTCTGTGTATGTTCTCCTGGATTCCATGGCAACCCATCTCTTTTCCAGCACAATATGACCGAAACCTTTGGAGTTTCTGAATGGCTACAATTTTCCCAGTGTGAAGATTATCAGAACAGGTTTTAAAGACTGGATTTTACGAATTCTGGTAGCCCCCGATAGCATTTTAACATTTTATGATATCATGGAAATACCATATGTATTTTAAAGCAATATCATTCAGAATGCAATGAAAGAACAAATGACATGTGCTATTATTTTTGTATTGTAACAGAATATAAACATCCCATGCCCTTTGGTTGATATAAATCTCTGTAACATGGAAAAATTAAAAATTCTTGTCCAATGTTCCTCAATGCAAAGTGTTAGTCATTTAACAAATATTTATTGAGCTACTATTAAGTGCCTTTTAGTGGTTAAGTACTTGGCATCTGTCAGTGAAAAAAAATAGAAAAACTGTCCATTCTTGTGAAATTTTATATTAATAGAAAGACATGTAGAAATAAACATAATAATATATAAATTACATGTCATGAAATTAAAAGTTTTATGTAACACAATCCAATGCAGGGAAAGAGAATCAGGAGTATGGAAACAGTAAGAGGGGTTGGGAAATGTTGGGAGAAGGCAGTTTTTAGTAATAAACTGGTCAGAGAGGGCCTCACTAAAATGTAAAATTTGAGCCATGTATTGAACAAGGGATAATGGCAGGCATTTGTGTTATGTCCTGATGCATTTACTCAAATTTTGACAATTCTCAACAATGACCCATACTCCCCAGGTAAGATGATATAGTTGTGGTGTTTTCCAGCTTCTCATAACTGTGAAAATTACTTTTATCTATTAAAAATAGCAAAAATTAAGACAGAATTTCCATTTCAAGACCTGTGTGTCTTCTCTATCACCCAGCCAAGTGGATCAGGCTGTGACCTTATTATCCAGGCTTCCAAGATTAATTCACCCACATGGTACACATCTCAGTCTTTCATTTTCTATGA
This sequence comes from Pipistrellus kuhlii, assembly GCF_014108245.1. Lineage (NCBI taxonomy): Eukaryota > Metazoa > Chordata > Mammalia > Chiroptera > Vespertilionidae > Pipistrellus > Pipistrellus kuhlii. The sequence goes on along the minus strand of NW_023425540.1, from coordinate 9,414,805 downwards.
ACTTGGACTGAATATGTTGATTTAATTTGATGTACCTGTGCAGATATAGTCATATGAAAGAAATGGTTTCGCTATGTTTTTAATGCATTTTCTTCAAACCTGATTATGTAACACACTTATTCATAATAACATTCCTGGGATTACTTGAAAATATTTTTAAAAATGTTTAAATCATAGAACTTAAAACAAGAACATTATTTTGCTAGCAGTTATAAAATTCAGAAAAGGCCCTTGTATATGCACACTTTTGAAAGTGACTTATGACAATGGATCTTCATGGTCCTGATGTTCGCATTAGGCAAAGCCGTGATAGAATATGCCTTTTTAATTTTAAAACAGCCTGCCTCTATCCCAGACAGTGACGGGGCCCCATGGAAGCAACCAAAATGACATCTAGAGATGGTTCTGCACAGTATCTGTCCTCTTACTGGACTTCGGAATGTACAGCGCTCTTGTCAAAAATGTACTGATGTTGAACAAGCACATTTTTAAGAAAGCCCGACTATGAGTTGACACATAAAACTTCCTTCCAACTCACAAGTACAGAGCACAGCCAAAAGCGTGTGCTCACCATTTTCAAATGCTTAAATAGCCGCTGATTTTATGTACTTGGATGTTCAGTCTAAGTGGATGAATCAGAAGCATTCTTCAGCACCCACGGTGATTGCTGATCACATTGTTGACAGTGACCTAAAGTTCTTAACGCAGAGACACTGCTGTTTTGGCATTAGAAAGCTTCAGGTTTTCTTATATCGCTTACAGTCATGCAGCCCAAGAGAGCAGGAAACAATTACTGATAAAGGGGAGGCGAGGCACTTGATGAATTGCAGACCACTCTTGGGAACAGAAGAGATACTCATTAGCATCAGAGACTGATTCTAAGAAGCAGAGACTGAATTTTAAACACCTGGCCTATAGGTATTTCTGCTTTAGCAACTGAAATGAATGGTTTCATTACTATTATTGGCTTCATATTTGAAGATTTATATGAATTATCTTTTAATTTTAAAAACTCGTGAAAATTTTAAAATTAAATTAATTTCCTCTATAATTTCTTATAATAATATACCTTTACAACAATTCTAAAGTACTTCACCTAAATTACACATTGAAGATTTTGTTAAGAAACTATTACACAAAGTTTGGGAATTTAAGAAGCAGAAATTATTTGTAATGATTCAAACAAGTTGAAAACATTTTTTTTTAAATCTTTATCGTTATATGTATTACATGCCCCCTTTTTTACATTGACCCTTTATAGCTTGCCACCCCCCTACACACACTCCACCGGAGGCCTCCACCACCCTATTGTCTATGTCCATGGGTAATGCATACATGCACTCAAGTTCTTTGGGTGATCTCTTCCCTCCCACTCCCGCCTTCCCTTTGAGATTCCACACCATAGACCCTTTCATAGCACTCAGAGAACAGTTCTGTTTGACCTGCTTCTGAGTTTTATTTCTTCATCATGATTTTAATAAGACACGTAATTTCACTTTGTTATTGTCTTGTATACTTTCACCATCTTTCTTAGTAATATCCAAAGATTTTTAATTATGCATTCCCCAGCCAAAAAAAATAATAATAGAAATCAGAAAACTGGGAAAGAGATAAGAAGAGGAAATGAATGTGGTTTTTAGTCAATGTTTAACACTGAACAAAATACGCCTGCGGAAAGGGAACTGGAATATGTGTGGGTGGGAGATATTCACACAGCACACAGTCATCAGGTATTTGAAGTAAACTAATTCCTTTACAGCCTGCATTGAAGGGCAAACCAATCAATTGCTTTTGGATATTTTCCTAGAACAGCTTTTTTTTTTTTTTTTCCCATTTGTAAATGTAATAAGTGATAACATGAGGAAGCTGAGCAGACGACTCCATATCTGAGTGAAGTCCCGCAGGAAATTAGGGCAGATGTATGGGTAATGAGTTTACCCAAATTGGGTTTTGGCCATGACTCAGAAGGCCAGGCCTTGAGGTGCCAAGCTGCCACCTGCGCCCTATATATGGAAGGTGCTCAGACCTCAGAGCAGCGCTTCCCCTACTGGTTTCTGGGTCACACTCACCTGAGCTCAGGCACTGACTCAGGACCCACTTCTGGACCAAACCTTGACATTCACCTTGGCTGTGAACCCTTTCTAATCTCTTTTTTAAAAGAAAAACATTATAAACATGAAAGTTCTGCCTTAGTCAGGACAGATTCAGCCCTTGTGACTGCTGACCCAGATTGGCACATCCTGGCCAGAGGACCCACGCAGCTCCACGTCACCAGGGCCCCGGGCCAGTTCTCTCTGCTCCGCCAACCTCCGTCCTCGGCTTCCATTATGAAGGTGGCATTATCGTCACCATGTAACTTCTGGAGCCCTCACCTTCATGTCCCCATTTTGTTTTATTTTTTTATTTTTTAAAATATATTTTATTGATTTTTACTGAGAGGAAGGGAGAGGGATAGAGAGAAACTTCGATGAGAGAGAAACATTCATCAGCTGCCTCCTGCACACCCCTATTGGGGATGTGCCCACAACCAAGGTACATGCCCTTGACCGGAATCAAACTTGGGACCCTTCAGTCTCCAGGCCGACGCTCTATCCACTGAGCCAAACCAGTAGGGCCATGTCCTCATTTTAAAAGGAAGAAGAGGAAGGGCCAACAGTGACACCCTCCCTCTTCGGGTCACCCCCCTTCCCTTCAGGAGCTTTCCTAGAAGGCCTGGTTCATTGCTTCTGGTAGTATTGTGTGTTCTACTCCTAGCCATGAGGGGCCACGGAAAATATAATTTCTAACGAGAAATATTTTTTACACTATCAACATAATGTTCCTTTAGAGAAGAAAGGGTAAAGGGGGATTGAATTTCTGCCATATTTTATATTGTAAGCTAGATCAGTTCTCTAACACTGTCTCAGCAAATAGGTAGAGCTAGTAGCCTCTATATGGTCCACTCCACATCAAAGACCTGGACAGACACAGATGGTGGGTCTTGAACCCCCTTTCCTTCCATTTTCTGCCAAGGCTCTTTGGGAGCCTGCTCGCCTCCTGATCCGACATCACAGCACAGGGAAGAGCAGCAAATGCCTGGAATGCTGTGAGCTCCACCTCTGCCCTTCTGTCCATCTTTCCCAGGTTCCTGACACTAGTGGGTTCAGAATGTAATTTAGCAAATGAATGATATCAGGACAAGAGAGATGCTGATAAGATAATGGAAGATCATTCGTTGTCTATCAAATGCTTATCTTCATTTTTCTTGAGGATCTAAATCTTCCATATATAACATTTCACAATGGGCAAGGTTATTGTCCCCATTTTATAAATAAGGAAGCACAGACTGGGAGCAAAGTAATTACTCAGAATTACAGTCAGTAGCAGACACAGGTAGACTCTTACCTGTGCCTCTGCACAGTGGTTCTTCTGCGGGAGGGGAGGGAGACACCCCAGAAACATCATAACCCTCCTCTCTCTCCTTCAATCAGACTGCCCCCACCTCAGCTGATTGGCTCAGTGGAAAAGTGGGCACTTTCAGCAGGAAAATGGAATGGGTACCTAGGACAGAGCACAATGTTGGAAAGCCTGCCTGTCACACACCTGCCTCCTCCAGAAGTTCTCCTCTCGCTCTTCATGCCATTTGCCCTTAACATCCCAGGTGATTTCCTTTTAATGTCAGCGGCTACATCAGGGTTCCCAGTCCTTCCCATTCCTCAGTCCTCCAGGCACCAGCCCCATCGTGATTTCCAGTCACTGCAGAAATCAATTCTCATTCGTCTCCAGACTCCACTGCCTTCTCACCAACCCCCCAGGTCTGGTCTCCTCTAGTCTGTCACTCTGCACCCAGAGCTTCCTTCCTTTCAGCTGACACATGAGAAAATGCAAACAAGGGACAGGTAACTAGAAGGGATGTCACCTCCTGATGCGTTGACAGTGGCTCCTTTGAGTTACTTCATGGTGGTCAGAAAAGTGTCCTGGAAATAGTATGGAGTGAAATCAGTTAGGTCTATTATCTTGCAAATGTGTATGTCTTATTTTTAATTCACCAAATATTTACTATTTTATGAAAAACCAAGAATACACGTAAAACACTAGGAATATAATGGAAAGCAAACCATCATTTTTATATGCATGGGATGTACAGTCCAAAGGAGAGGACAGGTAAGCAGGCAGTTAGGTCCCGGCATGGTGAGTGCTGAGATGGAGCTCGAGGTGCTGTGGGGACAGGAAGGGGAGGGTTTCCGGCACATGAAGGGGCACGGGTAAGATCTTCCAGAAAAAATGAAGGCTGCCCTGGGACCCGAGTTTGCAAAGGAGTTCGATGAAATTATAGAGAAGGGGACAAAGCTTTTTTTTTTTTTTTTTTTTTTTTAAATTAAAATGACGAGATGTTTTGAAGTAGTTCTACAAAAATAAGTGGTGGTGTAACTATGACTCATTATGAATAATATTTATTGTTTTTCTTTGTGAGCTTATTCTAGACGCATAGATATGTCATCTGAAAAGGCTATTTCTGTTTGTGAATATTACAGCTTAGCCCTCTTTTCCCTGAGAAAGACAAAAACTCTGTTATTAAGTGGAGTAAAAAGCTACTTTGTTTTTCCAGCTTATATTTTTATGTAAGTATAAAGTGCTGAATAAAGAAAAAAGGTTGTGCTGAACAATATAATTAAGGCTTCTTTCTGTAATTCTAATTTATAGCTGGTGTCTTCTATCACTAGGGAAAGATATATCATATATATATTCTAGGGTGTCCCAAAAATATATACATTTATAAAGACAGTGTTTATTAAATACATTTCATTTTCAAAATTGAGCTATCAGTTGTTAAAGTGTGTATACATTTTTGGAAGGCCCCCTATACAATATAATGTAAATACATACATATGTAAGATCCATAATGGACTACATGGATGCCTGCATCCATTTCTATTATTATATTCTAAGCTTCCATTACTATACTCTAGTTTTAGTACAGATGATAGATTTAAAGACAAAGTTTCGCCAAAACCGGTTTTGCTCAGTGGATAGAGTGTCAGCCTGTGGACTGAAAGGTCCCAAGTTCGATTCTGGTCAAGGGCATGTGCCTTGGTTATAGGCACATCACCAGTAGGGGGTGTGCAGAAGGCAGCTGGTCGATGTCTCTCTCTCTCATCAATGTTTCTAGCTCTCTATCCTTCTCCCTCTAGTAAAAAGTCATAAAATATATTTTTTAAAAATAAAATAAAGACAAAGTTTCATGGTAAATTTATTTATTTATTTATTTATTTATTTATTTATTTATTTAAATATATTTTATTGATTTTTTTACAGAGAGGAAGGGAGAGACATAGAGAGCCAGAAACGTCGATGAGAGAGAAACATCGACCAACTGCCTCTTGCACACACACCACGGGGGATGTGCCCGCAACCAATGTACATGCCCTTGACTGGAATCAAACCCGGGACCTTTCAGTCCGCAGACCGACGCTCTACCACTGAGCTAAACCAGTTTCGGTTCATGGTAAATTTAAATAGTTAAAAATGAAGAAGCTGCTATTAATGAAGAGCAGGAAATTATCTTTCAATACAGAATTGCTTTGTCTTTATAGAGAGCAGTGTTGATTCGACTTAGAATTAAATGGATGCCTTGAAGTAGATTTTGGTGTGCATATTTTATATCATTGTGTGATATAATGAAATAAAAAGCCAATGTGTCCTAGTGAAAGACACATTGGCTTTTTATTTTTAGGCTTTTATTGTGACAAGTAGGATATGAGCTTTCTATTGAAAATAATTGCCCACTTGAATTGCAAAGCACTTAAGCCTTTTTCTACTAACTTCAATGCAAAGGGCTTTTTAAAATACTTTAATATTTTTTTATGAATAACAGCAATTGTTAGTGTTTGTGCATTTTTATTCTTATACTTCAAAGATAAAGATTTTTAAAAGTAGGTTTCAATTAAAAATGCAGAGACCAGCCGGGACTGGTTTGGCTCAATGGATAGAGCGTCGGCTTGGGGACTGAAAGGTCCTGGGTTCGATTCCAGTCAAGGGCATGTACCTTGGTTGCGGGCATATCCCCAGTGGGGGTGTGTGCAAGAGGCAGCTGATCGATGACTCTCTCTTGTTGATGTTTCTAACTCTCTATCTCTCTCCCTTCCTCTCTGTACAAAGTCAATAAAATATATTAAAAAAAAAAAAAAAATGCAGAGACCAATGTGTGTTAATGTGCCTTTTCCCTTATATGATTTATGCTTTGACTCTGAGTAAAAACATTGTGAGAGATTTAACTGAAAGATTTAAGATTAATTTACACTTGTTTCAGCAAAATATAAATATAAACCAAAAATTGTCTTTGTATTCAAGATGATCAAGATAAAAAGATACATTACAAATGTGAGAAAAGAATAGAAACATACACACACACACACACACACACACACACACAAACACCGCCTCAGAGTATGCTGAAGGTAAAAGCCAGTTGCAGAGTTGGAGAAATTGATCAGGGTAAATGGGAAAGGCACTCACGGGAGTAAGAAGTACCAGCCTTGCTTTTTATAGTTGTGATGGTTAAGGCATCGATTCTCTTTGGCGTCCATTCTTTCTACCTCTACAAAAAAGACCAGGTTGGTGACACCTTTGTGGATGAAAGCTGCTATTAAGAAACTATGACTTTAGGAGATGCTTGCTCACTCAGCAGCCTGCCTGGGGCTGTATTGATTATGAACCATGAGCCTACCTTTCAGCGAACACTCACTACCTTCAGAGCACTATTCTGTCTCATCCAAGCCTCACAACCCCAGGAAACATATAAACAAATATGCTGCCGGGTTCTGAGCAAAATTCTCGTGACTATGTTGGAGGAATGGATGTTCATGTCATAGGTGTTTTCACTGCAGCTGGACTGTGTCCCTTGTCCCGGGGGCACCAGGAGCCTGATGACTGACTCCTGAACAGCCTTGCAGATCCCCACCAGCTGAAGGATGGCACATGCTCTCAAACTGGCCATTTCTTGAGAAGTTTATTATTTGATCTTTGTGAGAGGTACACATGCTTTGGAGGGGGTAGATGTGTTATCTACTCTTAAGAGAAAGCTTTAATGCCACACGACAAATAATTGTTCTAAAATCATTGGTCTAAATATAAGTAAAAGGCTTATAATATTCACTTAAATAGTAAACTTCTTAAATATTGTCACGTTTATATAGAGCCATACTTGATTTAAATATTAAATGCTAGGCTAGCCAAAACCGATTTGGCTCAGTGGATAGAGAGTCGGCCTGCAGACTGAAAGGTCCCAGGTTCGATTCCGGTCAAGGGCATGTACATTGGTTGAGGGCACATCCCCAGTAAGGGGTGTGCAGTAGGCAGCTGGTCGATGTTTCTCTCTCATTGATGTTTCTAGCTCTCTATCTCTCTCCCTTCCTCTCTGTAAAAAATCAATAAAATATATATTTTTTAAATAAAATAAATGCTAGACCAGTACACAGCTGCCATACATACAGGTTAGTACCGCTGAGGACACACCAGAGCTGATGTCTAGTGCTGCTGCCCTTCGTCCGCTGTGTGTTTCTGTGGCCTATAGGCCCACCCATTTTCCAGCTGCCTCCTGGCTGCCTGCTATGCTCAGGAGCCTGCAGCGTGTCACCAGGGTAAGGCCCCTGCTCCTGTCTGCCCACCAGTCCTGTGTTCTCCCTCACCTGGCTGTTTTCTTCCCCCACAGATGAGTCTGTCGTGTGTACTTTTCTAGGGCTATTTGAATTTTAACATTCCCTTGCTTAAACCAAATTAGTCAAGCAGAACAATGGCTCATCTTACCTGAGAATAAATGTTCCAGGGATGTGCTGAATTTGACCACCTTTCATGCTTTAGGACTTAGCATAAGGTCCGACTTTGAATCTCCTCTTTGAAGCAAGTAGCACATCAGTTAGCATTAGAATTATCCCTGTTAACAGACTCAAGTGATCTCCCAGAGGCATGCTTTATGTCCACTTTATCTGCGTCTGTAGATGATTTACTTCCAGAATGATGAGAAATGAAACTGTTAAACAGCAGAGGGGATGGTTGGAGTATCAGAGTCAGGTGAGCAGTGCCAGGGACATTCATTGGTGTTTTCCTCTTGTAGATGGGATTCAACTACACAACCCTAAGCAGTGTTTGGAGTGGTTCACTGAATGTTCAGTCATGGCAGATTGATTGAATACACTTTTGCCCACTGATGTAATGAATTAAGAGGCAGCTATTTTAGGCATATTAGCAATTAGAGCCCATATGTATTATTTAATGAAAGACTGTTTACAAAAAATAGAAGCATTGATTTCACCACTAATTTTTTTTTCTCCTTAGGGTGCACATGGGAGCTTTTCCCGCCCCCTTCTCCTATCCCAGGGAGTTCCCTTTGCCATTCCCTCTCCTGAGCGCCAAGGGTCCTTCTTGTGCTTCTGTAACTTGTTTCCTGAGCTACACAGCCCAGTTAGCTCACTTCTACTACCTCTGTATCTTTCTAAATAAATTGTCTCTTCAAATTTAAAAAAATATGTAAACATAATTATAGAAAAATGTATATTAATAGGCATATATCTAGGAAGAACTATATCCAAATATTATCAACAGTTCAAGAGTCACCTAGTCCAGATATTAGACCTGAATTTGCTCTCCATGCTCTGGGAGACAAGTCTATTTGAACATAAAATGCAAACAATTCTGTTCGATATTAAAAACACATATTTTACATAAATATATATAATATTCACTTAATACTGGATTTATTGCATACCCCTCAATAGTGGTATCACCATAAAGTCTCAATGCCAACATATTAGTTAAATATTTAATGAGGCATGACTTATTTTTCCATATATTATTTATTCAAATTTGCTACTTGAATATGCCTATTCTGATTTGAAAACTAACAGTAACATTAATACCTCCCTATTTTAGTCAGCTCAGCCTGCTGTAACAAAATACCACAGACTCAGTGGCTTAACCAGGACATGTAGTTCTCATAGTCGTGGAGGCTGTGAAGCTCAAGATCAAAGTGCTGGCAGATTGGATGTCTGTTTGCAGATGACCATGTTCTTGCTGTCTCCTCACATGGCAGAGAGAGAGAAAGAGAGAAAGAGAGAGAGAGAGAGAGAGAGAGAGAGAGAGAGGGAGCAAGTGCAAAATCTCTGGTCTATTGTTATCAGAGCACTAATTCCCGTATGAGGACTCTGCCTTCCGGACCCAATGACCCCCCAAAGGTCCCAGCTCCAGTCACCATCACAAAATTTGGGGGAACACAGTCCAATCAGTTCCATTCTCTTTTAAGTACTGGTTACCTGTGAGATTGGTTGATGGCTAACAGTAAAGGGTGTAAAATCCTTAGAGCAACTTTGTGACACTGAGAATGTTTTTACCCCTTCAGGCAGAAATGCAGTTCTCACCTGCATTTGTAAATATTTTTATTTAAAATTTAATTCTAAAAGTCTTAGAATTCCTCTCTTTCTGGATATGTGACTCAGAAATTGGGGCCTTGAATACACCATAATACAAAAGTATTCTCTTCTGCTAACTCTCCTACTACATAAATATACCAGAGGAATGAACTAATGTGGAGCTGGAATCAAGGCTGAATTTAGCAGACAGCATGACAGTGATTTGTGAGTCTGAATTCTGGATGAGAGCCTGGATAATAATGATAGTAACCTTCTGGATGCCTCCATTTAGGGCTTGTCAGAAGTACTGAATTCTATTGCATTTCACTCTTGCCAACTCAACAGGAATAAGTCCAAATCTCCAGTTTTTTAGAATGTGTTTTGGCTCAGGCTCAGCCTGTTACGGGGTTAGCCTGCTAGCTCAAATTGATAAGGGATCTGGAAAATACACTTAAAACACAACGGGGTTCATGTTGTCAGATTCAATATCAGAGGAGACCAATATGTCAGTTAATTTAAGGTAGTCTCAAAAACTCAAAATAGTTTGCACCATTGTTTTAAAAAAAAATTGCTAATCCTGCAATATATTTTAAATTCTGCAATGATAGCCTGCATTCAGAATATAGAAATTGAGTTCTTCTATTTAATAATAATTTTATAGTTAGAAAACCTGTGACAATAAGCATAAAAGTAATTAAAACTGTTTTCACACAATCATGTGGAATCAAAATTTAATTAATCACTAGTTTATTTTGCTTATTATACAAGCCACTATAACATTATTGATACTCCGACAACAAAGAAACAGATTTCAATTAGTTTCCACTAGAATTAATTAGAAAATAAAAACAAGGTTCATAGTGCTTTGTATGGGAAATAATACAATAATTGATAAATAATACAACATACTATGTGTTTCATGTACTCACAACTTATGCCCTACCCGGAATGTCATTTAGAATAGGTCTCTTAGATTTTTGGATTAGGTTTTGTACATGGGGACAAACTGTAGCCTAGTTGCATTCCTCTGCATGTGGCTTTCCCATTTCTCAAAGAGGCTTTCTTTCCTCCTTTGAATGTTTTTTAATTCTTTGTCAAAAGTTATTTGCCTATACATATGTGGTTCTACTTCTGGGCTTTAATTCTATTCCACTGTGTATCTGTTTTTCTGCCAGTGCTGTGCGGTATTGATTATTGTAGCTCTGGAATATAATTTGAAGTCAAGTAGTATGATACCTCTGACTTTGTTCCTTTTTTCTCAGGAGTGCTTTGTTATTTTTTTAAATTTCTTTAAAAAATAAGTTTTTATTGATTTTTAAAGAGAAAGGATGAGATTGGGATGGAGAGATAGAAACATCGATGGGAGAGACACATTGACCAGCTGTCTTTTGCACAGCCTCCCACTGGGGATTGAGCCCCCAGCCTAGCTAGGTATGTGCCCTGACTGGTAATCGAACCTGTGACCTTTTTGTTCCTGGGTCAGAGCTCAACCCCTGAGCCCACACCAGCGGAGCTGCTTTCTTATTTTTAAGTATTAGATAAGTGACACCTGGGTGGCAATATTTGCATGCTATTTATTTTATAGAAACATGAAATTTTTTTAAATATTAATAGGTGGTAGATTTCACACATTTATTATCCAATTATTCAACTTATATTCATCAAAATTCACCTTGAACCTCTTCTGAGAAATCAAGCTGGTTTTAAAGCAAACTCTATGGCTTTTTTATTTAAAAAAATTAACACTGAGCCAAAGACCTTGAGAAATTAAGATAGTTATATGTGATTCTCCCAATTATGTTTATATTTTAATGGAGCCAGTAGAAGAGAGAATCATAAAATGATGATGATCAAAAGTAATACATATAGAAGCTCATATGTAGGAGTGAGATGACAGCTAATCTTAGAAGAGACTATTACTATGGGAATACAATAGAGAAGGGAATTGACAATTTTGATAAGACATTGGTGAAATAATGGCTTTTTGTGTCAGACTAGATAAGGAAGTGATGATGAGCAGAGGAAAAAAAGAATGGAAGAAAATAGGACTTTTCAGAGATTAGCCATCTCAAACCAAAGACAGTTCGAGAAGAATAAGACAGTGAAAAATATAAACTAGACAAAAATAGATGTGTTCAGAGAAGTAAGTTTTGGTGATAAAATGCCTGAATAAGTATAAACCACAGGAATGAAAATGTCTATATGAATATTGGTCATGTAACCAGGGTATGACAAAGGATGACAGATGTTCTGGAATTAAAGGATACTAAAAATCACAAACAGAATTTGTATGTAAATGTATTTCATTTGGATTTGGATTATTTTCAAATCAGAATAACCATTCTGTAATCACAAAGAGTATTTGGTAAAATATATAATAATCCCAAAGGTTCCCATTTAGGAAAAGGTACCACTTGTTTCTAAACTGGGAACTAACCTCCCTCCCTCCCTTTCTCCCTCCCTCTCTCCCTCTCTCCCTCCCTCCTTTCCTTCATTCCTACTTCCTTCCTTCTTTTCTTCCCTCTTTCATTCCTTAAAGAACATGCAGTTAGCCATTGGAGTTGAATAAGTCTTTTTATAATAGGGTTGATAATGCAAATAATTGAGGAAAGGATGCATTATAACTTTGCCAAAAGTTGTTTATTTTCTAAGTTTTTGGTTTCTTTTTGAGAAGTTGCAGTAATAATATGGTGTGTTTTTTTCACTTACTGGGTTTTGTCAAATGTCAGAATATGTGACTGATTCACTAAAAATTGTCATTCCGTTTTACTGTCTTCATGCCCACAACATTGCCAGTACCACTTCTTCCAGAGCGTCTCCCACACACATCCACTCAAATAAATTAGGGTTTCGGCATCCACTGACTCATGTGGCCGGCGCAGCAAGGTGGCATGCCAATGTGTGATGTAAGTCTGCTGGCCATGACCAGAGGCTGGGGGGAAGTGCTGTTTTCATCTGAGCAGTATTTCCAGAAGAGGGCTTTCTTTCCTCTCGCCTCTCCTGGGGCCTCCTGGAGAAGGGTGCCACGTGATGTTTTCCACCCAACTTTGCGAGACTGTCGATGCTGAGAAAGACTAGACTGGGCAATTTGTCCAAATATAATGGTGTCTACTCCATTTTATCCAGTGACAGCTGTATTATGAAGTTTTATTTATTTAATTTGTTAACAAAGGTTTAGGGACATTATTTACATAACCTAGTGTTTTACCTCTTGTGTACCTTTCAACTTGTGTGTGTGCGTGTTGTCTTCCTTATGTTCCCAGTTCTTAACATTGAAATTTTTTTCTTTCTGAAATAAAGGGTGTGACTTGCTGTAGCTCCTTTCTTTTTATTGAAAAGTGAAGGGGAAATTTTGGGAACTGATTAATGCAGAGTCAGGACCAGAACGCCAGTCCCTGGTTTCAGGTCATGTGTCTCCCCAGCAGACAACTTTTGAAGTCCTGATGTGGCAAAATTTCTTATTTGGTGCCTTTTTATTTCATGTGAACTTTGTTTACCTCTAATATTTAAAATATATAATTGATTAAAAATTAAAAAGGTACAAAGGGTGTCCCAAAAAGTGTATACACACTTTGAATGATTATAAAGTGAGTGTTTATTAACATACAATTCATTTTCAAAATTTAAAATAATCTACAGAAATGAATACCTTTTTTCAATGCCTTTTTTTCAAACTAATGATTGTTCTGGTCCAGACACTACTGATAATGTGAAGCAATGGATTCGCAAGCATCAAGAGTCATTTTGTTCTGTATTTGTGTGCCCTCAATCCATTGACTGTTGCCGGTTTTGTACTGTAAACTTTATCTTTTATGTGTCCCCATAAAAAGTCGAGTGGCACTTTAGGATGAATTTTCTTTATTCAAAATTTAGTCTGGCTTCACCCATTATATCAAATCAGTTAAACCTGAAAAGGAATGAAAATTCAGGAAATTATCAGCTGTTAAAGTGTTTATACATTTTTTGGAGACACTAAATACTCTGTAGTTAGCAATGTAATGTTTAATTAAAATATAGGTATACCAAGAAAATGTATACACACACTTTAAATAGTTATAAAGGCATTTTTTATTAAAATACATTTCACTTTCAAAATTCAGGTATCAGCTGTTAAGTGTGCATACATTTTTGGGGACATCTTGTATATATAAAGCTAAATTTAAAAAAAATTACCACCCTATAAACACTATCATTTTTAATATTTTAAGTAAAAAAAAAATAGTTGAGGTGCCAAACATTTATCATTACGTGTGTATTTAACAAAGTTTATGAATATGACACCTAAAACATTGAAGTGGATTCTTTCTCACAGAATTTATATAAAGTAGAAGAAATAATAACATTTGGGGTATACTTTAAAAATATGTTAGCAAGAGACCACCAAAATATATTATGCATTTTATATATGTCTTAGAGACAATGCAATAGAATTTGGTTAATGGAGGATTAGTGCAAAAATTCTTTCTAAATTACATCTGAACGGAATGGAAAAAATATGGCATATTCTTACTTGGTAATTTCAAAGCAATTACCAGACACTTGCTGACGGTATATCTGTCAGTCTATAGGAGAACAATTTTCAGAGTACATAAAATTTGTTAAACATCCTCTGCTCTGTATGCTTTGATAGTTCAGTCAGAGCTTGAAGACTGGATTCTCTCTGTTTTAAGAACATTCATTATTTAAATGAATTTAAAAAAATACATATTGATGAAGTGAGTTCTCCAAAGTAAAATATCTCTTCTTATCAAGTTTAGGTGCATTTCTCCATTCCGCAAATTTATGTGATTGGTTTTGTGTACTGAGGAAATGAACTAGTAACAAAAACTAGAATAATTGCACTATCTGCAGCTCAAAATGTAGAAATAACTAAGTTCGTACTTATTGGAGCATGTAACATTACAAATCTGATGAGACAGCAGTTATACAAAAGAGAGTGAGCAAAAGATTTGCATGAAACTATGAAAATACTAATGAGACTATTGTTAGCAATATGTTATGTCTAAAATGAATTATTCCTTAACCTTGTCCTGAAAACACAATGTTATGGAAATATCATTTGAAATTCATTCACAAGACCTATGCAGAATTCATAAGCTATTGCTACTGTGATTATTTTCTTTTTTTACCCTCTTTCTCTATGTACGGGCACACATTCATGTATACTTATGTAGCCATTTTTGGTTGGTTTCTTATTTTCTACTATGTACTAGAGAAAGAATGAGATTATTAAATTTTATATCAAAAATTTAAATTTCTAATTTGGGTTTTCAAGATAAGATTTGCCAAAGAAGAATTTCAGGGGGAAAAAACAGTTATATTTATTAAATCAATATTTTAATGCTTACCTTAAATTGTGTTTGGGGTAAAGTTAGTGTAGAAAAGTTAATGGTTCTGACAAAAAAAGTAATGAAGTATTTATAGCAATTTGCCCTTGCCGTTATCTCCAGTAGTATAATCAGTAGTTAGTATTATATCACATTCCTTTTTTAAATTTCATTTTTATCTTGCTTCATTTGTACTGTATTTTACTAAAGTGCCCACCCGTCCACAACAGAGAGTGTGGACCCCTTGGATTGAAGAACTCTGAACTAATTGTTTGGGTTCTTAGCGGGGAATAAGATCAGGTTAATATTACAAATTAGGAGGGACTTGTTTTGAATAGAAGACATACTATTCTAAGACAAGAAAAAAAAACATAGTAAGAAAAGCTGTTGGTATGTTTGTTTGAAGGGATGGGAGGGCAGAGTTAAAGAATCTTAAACATTAGAATGCCTCTTTCCTCTAGGAGAGGTAAAACTATAAGCCAAAACTGAGCAGAACAGACATGGGCTTAGGGGAAATGGAGAGAGAGAAAATGTAGGATAGATGGTGTTAGAAATGAATCATAGCCAACGGCCTCAAATAAGATTGTGCCCTTAAAAAAATGTTAGTAGCCACAGTCTACTTTTTCTCTCCTGTGATCTTCAGTAGCTTCAGTTGACATTCTGATCAATGGAAAAGCAGTCCTTAATAAATAGACATGTGTGGTGGGTGGAACTGAGAGGTTAATAAATGCCGGAAATGAGGTTATGGGTGAAATAGCCAAGTAGATGAACACTAAAGAAAGAGGAATTTTTTTTATGCAACAGGACAAATCATTGTCTGAAAGTGGCAAAAGGAAGACGGGAAAATGAGGGCACTGCCATCAGAAGCTAAAGCTGATGAAATATGAAAGAACTGAACCGACTTTTTAAGAAAACTACTGGAGAATCTTTTGGGAGACAGTGAGGGGGACTCATAAGCCAAGCAAGAGAGAAAGAATTTTATTAAAAGAGGGGGGTGTTGAATGTTAATAAATAATGGAGGAAATTTTTGGAAGGGACAAATGGAATGAAGAACCCAGGATAAAAGCATCCAACAGCATGGGGTCCTGACCATCAGTGTGTGAGGTTAGAGAGTGGACCATTGCATTCGGGCCTTTACAGAGGCTATTAGAGATGAGAGTCCCAGATAGTTGACTTTTATGAAGGTATGGGCTGGCCGTTCTTATGGAGATCCCAGATGAAGCAGGAGACTAAAAAATTAGTCCAATGACTGCAGTCACCTATCAGTGTTCAAAGAGGAGACGATGGAGACTGCTGTTTTCTTGTTTCCCAAGGAAACCCTTTAATAAGGTTTCATTCACTCTGGTAAGATAACCTGGATCATTTTTAAGCTTAGAATTGCAGAAGGTGTTTTAGGACTTTTACGATATTGATTTTACCTTTGATTAGGATAAATACATATTGAATCCTAAGCAGATGTTAGCTGTGAAACAGACTAACATCTTGCATTCTGTTGTCAACATGGCATATACATGCCCCATCAAAAAAATGTCAAGTTAGGCAGGTATCCTATCAAATAAAAGGGTAATATGCAAATTAACTGTTACTCTATCACAAGATAGTGGCACCCATAGCCACAAGATGGCAGCACCCAGTCCCCTCAGGTCGCAAGAGTCCCCCAGTCCTAAGGGGGTGGCTGCTGAGAGCGGGCAGCATGAGTGGCCTGATGAATGCTTGCTTCAATGTCACAGCGACAAGGCAAGTGTTAACACCAGGGCCTCTGGGCAGCATGCAGGCATGGCCTTCTACATGGAAGCTTGGCAAGCACATTCCTTCTGGGTGTCCCTTAGCTTGCTGCTTATATTGTCTTTCTTCCTGTGTTTGGAGAGGGGCTTAGGACCTGCTATTACTGGGTATTGCTGTCCCTGGGACTGCAGCACCAGAAGCATAGGGTGCTGGCACCTTCTGAAGCTGGGCACTGCTGTGGGGAGCAGTGCCCACTCTCTGGTGTCCACCTGTGCTTGGCATGTTCGAGGGAGGCAGCTGGGAGCAGACAGATCCTGGGCTTGGGAGTAGGGGGTGGAGTAGGGAGAGGAGGTCAGGTGATTCATTCCAATGGATCTCACTCCAAGGCTTCATTCAAATGCAGAAAGCTCTCCTGATATCAGAGCCTCGGGCCTCACCTTGGGCTTCTCTTGACTCCCCCACCCTTGGGCCACAGCTCACCAACTTCAGGGAGGTAGGGTGTTTGAGATACCAGGCTGTCTTGGTGGAAAATAGTGTGGGAGCATCCCTCTGTTTGTTTCTGTCTGTTTTCTCTCTGTAAATCCCATTTTTGGTTTCCCACACTCTTTCTAAGGGTGACCTGGCTTTTGACAGCAAAAAGAGACTCCTCTACAGTTTTACAGTAGGCCTCATGGACTGATTCTGTTGCCTCACCCTCAGAAACCAGCAGGTGTATGTGCCATGTTCATGTAAAAGCATTCAAACCTGCAGAGAACTTTTATGAGTTTACTTGAGCCAAACTGTCCACCTTTTCCAAGAAGGAGAATCTCAAAGGGTTGGGACAATGATCTGGAGAATGGCTGTTTTTTGCTTTGTTTTATACATTCTTTTTTATTTTTAATGTAATATATTTTTATTGATTTCTGAGAGGAAGGGAGCGGGAGAGTGACAGAAACATCATCGGTGAGAGAGAATCCCTGGTAAGCTGCCTCCTGCACACCCCCAAACTGGGTATCAAGCCCACAAAGATGCAAGCATTCCGCTTCAGCCATCTCTTCAGCGGAGAGCCTCTGGGAAGTGGGCCCAGAGTGGCTAGGCCCTACAGAAAGCAGAGAAACATGGGTAGTGGGCCTAAGATGTCAGGGCTTCCAGATTAAAAAGGACTCCTCTGAGGACTCCCAGAATGGAGAGGGTGCAGGTCAGGCTGAGGACCTAGCCCCTGTGCACGAATTTTGTGCACCAGGCCTCTAGTAAATTTATAATGAGAAACCAAAGAACATAACCGTATTTTATACCTTAACAGTAAGAATGTTCTTTGTCAAGAGAGCCATTCCTGGCCCATTTTATTTTCTTAACATTGCTTTGACTAGAATTCTGATGGTATCTTCAAATGCTTGAGATAAATTTTGAGATCATAAAAGCAATCTAGCCTATAAATGGCCCCCTTCTGGGAAGTCAAAGACTAAGGGCAGATCACTGAACGCTATGAAAAGTGTTACATTGCTCTTCATAATTGTTGTGGTTAGGTAAAACATAGTAGATCAAATAGTTAAGGATTGACTAATGCCCATTGATTTCATAAGTGGTTTATTAGAGTGAGAATCACCTGTAACCAGTGTATCCGGAAAGAATATGGAAACATTTGAAAAAAAAAAAAAAAAAAAAAAAAAGCTCAGCTAATTTATAAATATCTGCCAAAGAGCAGTTTGGGATTTGGCCTTTTAGAAAAATAATGAATATACATTGCTCCTGGGAAAAATTTTACATATGATGAACAATTCTGCAAACATTAGGGCAAGGTTGGAGGTTCTGAATTAAATTATCTTAATCAGAGCATTTTTTAGTTTTGGAAAGTTGATTAGCTACCTTATCTGGAGTCATTGGACTCCAACTGGGCAGAACTCTAAAAATATAATATTATTAAAAGAATTGAGGGGAGCCCAGCTGGCATGGCTCAGTAGTTGAGCATTAACCTATGAACCAGGAGTTCAATTGATTTGATTCCCAGTCAGGGCACATGCCTGGGTTGTGGGCTCGATCCCCAGTGTGCGGGCATGCAGGTGGCAGCTGATCAATGATTCTCTCATCATTGATGTTTCTATCTCTCTCTTTCTCTCTGAAATCAATAAAAAATATATTAATTAAAAAAAAAAAAAAGAATTGAGGGGGGTTTTGAGACCAGATCTATTCTTTCACTGAGTCATATCAATAGATCTATTTTTTCACTGAGTCATATAGACTAGATATATTCTTTTACTGAGTCATATCTTGCTTTATATTTAGGTAATTGTAAAGCAATAGCTTTCCACTGATATGTTTCATAGTCTAGTTTTTAATGAAAAGGAAATGAAAGAGTTTCTTTTAAAACTTACTTTAATTCTTTTTTTCCCTAGTTGAGTCTTATAAATACCAATTAAAGGCATACTGTTAGTGGTCACAACGTCCTATCTCTCTGCCACCCACACCCTGAGCATGCAAATCAGGTTTTAAGTCATCACTAGGAAGATAGAGAATAATTAAATTTTTAATTCCCTGATTGAAAGCACAGAAGCAAATGTCACACTCTTAAAATCATAAGCGGTTACTTATGCTCTTCCTGTTAAACACCTGCAACATTCTCATTCATTCATTCAATAGTTTACTGAGTGTCATCTGTGCTATTATTTTTGTGTGAAGTCAAGTTTGCAGGAAATAGTATTAAGTTGATTTAGACAGGAATTTACCACTCAAAAATAGATATTCACCTTGTAGCTGGAAAAAAACAAACAAAACAGAAGCTATTATCATCAATGGTAGGACAGAGAGTCCAGTAATGTCGCACTTAGATTTACGCCACACTCAATATTTAGACACTGAGAAATTGTGGAAATGCATAAATTAGGTCAGATGTTTACTTCTTGGTTTAGCTTGACTGTCTACAGATATATGGTCCCAATAAGAAAATGATCTTCTCAATCCAAATATTCCATGAGCAAGGCTTTAATAGGGCCATTAATAACTCAGCAACTGGCCCCAGGTGATTGATGACTGTGCCTGTCAGAGTGGATGAATTATAGGAGCTCTAGAGACAATCAGGTGGGGCCCTGGCAGGCACTACACACACTCATGTGTGTAAACATCAATATGAGCACTATGTACATCGTGACGTTCTTCTGTCAGGTAGATAAATCAGGATGGAGATGCTTGAACTTGACTATTTGAAATTAGCCTCCAATACTAACCAATGTCAAAATAGCCAGCATACTTCTGCCTCTTCTAAACCTAGGTAGTCCCAAAAAGTGGTATCACATTTGGACCTATAATGTTAAAGGCCAAAAGGGGAGACAGTTACAGTTTATTAAATTAATTATGTAAGTTATTGCTGAGCACTCTTTATAGTAGACTTAGTATATAAATATTGGACAAGTACCAAATGCTAGCTTTGTGAGGTTGGGAATGGAATTGTGATAGAGGACAGATTTGATTCTAGGGATTTTCCTGTTATAGTAGGAGTTCCTTAATCACAAGTAGCACCAAAAATAAATAAATAAATAAATAAATAAATAAATAAATAATAAGTAAATGGAAACAAAGAGTTTCTAAAATATTATGAAAGGCCTTATTTCCGCCAACTTCCTTTATAGAAATAGTGCTTATGAAACCAATGGACAAAAAACTCTAGGGGGGGAGGGCATCTATGGGAGTGGTGGTGGGATGGAAAGATATGTACACATATAATACCTTAATTAAAAAATAGTGCTTATGTTTCTCTAGAAAACATTTCAGAAGGAATAGACTCTTTCTAAAGGCATTGTTGGATATTAGCATATGTTACCTTTAATTCACTAAATAATCCCTGAAGATTTCACAGAGAAAATCAAATTCCATAAAAACAAAATGGAAAATTCATGAAAGTCAGCTTTACTAAGAATGGCACTAGTCCCTCTGACAGCCCTGATCTCCCTCCAAGGTCTGTAACTGAGGGATGACTGCTACCTGTGTGCACATAATGTACAGACTTCGGAGAGGGTTTCACATAGTTATTGTTTACGTCAAGGAATCCGGTTGAAAGGTAACTATTGAATAGTTTCTTGTTTGCTCCAGAGTTCCATTCTGTAATTTTACCCTATTTTCCAACAATGCACAAATGTTAGATTGAACTATTTTGGCAGGAAATACTTGGGTATAAATTTAGACTTCTCTTACTAAACAACAAAATTTTAATCCATGGTGATTTTTTTCTACTTTAATAGTAGAAACCTTTCTATATTATGTTCCTTTAATGAGAAATTATTTTATGGAAATGCTTTACAATTTCTATTTACAAATTTAGTGACCAAGAAATATCACAGGTAATAACATCTAAAGGACTTTTCTATGTGTTTGCCAAATACTGAAACAAATTAAAAAATAGCTTAAGGGAAAATAAAATTCTCAGTGTCTTAATTAAATTATGTGTAGAGCTATTTGAATGTCAAAATACATGAGCTGTTGCCTTTAAATCTAGGCCCCAAACTTACTTTTGAAAGAAATTCAGAACAGTGTGTACATTTCCACAAAGCAAGATTATTATTATTTGTATTTATTTTTATTTTTTGCTCACTGTAATTACTGTCAAAAATGAAGATTGCTTAAAGAAAGAATTAGTGGCTAATAGAAATGAAGCAATGTTGAAAACATTTAATTGAAGATAGATTTGATGATTTTATAACAAAAAAAACCTCCAGCAATTCTGACCTCTTACCTCTACTAAGAATTACAGAAGTTTCCTTACAAAGATCTCTTTTCTAAATCAAAATACAAATTTTGTGGGGCTTGTTCTGTTCCTCAGAGAATTTTGCAATACTTGTCCTTCTTCCTTCCAAAATAAGTTATTCTTTTGAGAATTATACAAAATGTGATTCTATATATCTCCAGGTTCTATGTCTTTGCACATGTAGGATAGCCATATTTATTAATTTCTTTAAAAGGTCAATAAGAAGATTCATAGAAAAGGGTAGCCTGTACCATGCAAACAATATAAATGGAAATAATGATTTTTTCTTTGTTAAATGTTGCTCAACTGTTTGTTTGTTTTTAACCAAATCCAGGGAATTGTTATCTCAAAGGCTGCTATTCATGTTTAATATACAAATATAAAGAACTGCACTCATATAGCTAAAAGTTAACTGCAATTAATTCTTAGTCTTTATATTTTACAATTAAACTCCCCTTTCACTGTTCTCTGGTTCTTAGCTTATTACTACTACTACTACTATTATTATTATTATTATTATTATTTTGTCATTCATTATCTTAACAAGAAATGAGATAAAGAAGAGTGTTGTTATCACTTGTCAATTTTGCTATCATGTTTTAAAGCAGCTTTGCTGAAATGCCCAGAATAACGTAAATGAAAATTAATTGCAAAACCAATGTTTTTAAAGTATGTTTTTAATGGTTTTCTGAGAGAAGAAAGCAGAAGGAGATAGAAACATCAAGAATGAGAGAGAATGAATGACCTGCTGCCTCCTGCACACCCTCCACTGGGGATCGAGCCCACAACCTGGGCATGTGCCCTGACCGGGGAATCAAACCATGACCACCTGGTTCATAGGTTGATGATGCTCAACCCCTGAGCCACCTTGGTTGGGCAAAACCAATGCTTTTTAAAGGGGCCCCGTACATTTGATATATCTCTGTTATCTCTGTTCTTTGCGGAGGACCCACAGTCCTTTGTAATATGCAGAAAGTGGAATGCCTAGCCTCAGGGCAGACAGACATGGAATTCTGTTTCTCTTTGCAGAAGCCTTCTCATGTTTTTATGACATCGGTACTTACACTATGTAATATAAATGACTACAATACATTGGTAGTATTCTTGACTATTTAAACATTTTGATAAGTACTGACTTTATATTTTCGTCCCAGATTTTCCACATGACCTATGACTTGGCCAGCGCAGTGGTGCGCATCTTCAACCTCATCGGCATGATGCTGCTGCTGTGCCACTGGGACGGCTGCCTGCAGTTCCTGGTGCCGCTGCTGCAGGACTTCCCCTCCGACTGCTGGGTGTCGCTCAACAAGATGGTCGTAAGTCCCTCCTGTTATGTCCCACTCCGCATTTGCCATGCCCTACCAACAAGCTATCTGTTTCTGTTAGAATGACCTCATTTCCCCGCACCAATGTTCAGAGAAAGCTTCCTTTTGCTTCCATGGATGGAAAATCAGATGTTATGCTTCTGTTCTACAACAAAATTTCATCTACGTGAAATGTTCCTGGGGGTGTACCAGAATATGTTACAGCCTCTATGTTTAGATATCTTACTCTGGTATCTTGAGGCATTTTATTTCATAGGTACAGGTACAAACATGCACACAAATAACCATAGTGCAGCATTCCTTTCAAATGCCTATTCTTGCGCTAACCGCTCTGGCTCAGTGGATAGAGCATTGGCCTGCGGACTGAGGGGTCCCAGGTTTGATTCCAGTCAAGGGAACGTGCCTGGGTTGTGGGTTCGATCCCCAGTGTGGGCTGTGCAAGAGGCAGCCAATCAATGATTCCCTCTCATCATTGATATTCTCTCTCTCTCTCTCTCTCTCTCTCTCTCTCTCTCTCTCTCTCTCTCTCCTTTCTCTCCTTTCTCTCCTCCATTCTGAAATCAATAAAAATAATAATAATAAAAACAAATAAAATGCCTACTCTGTGGCTCAGTTGTTTGGGCATCTTCCAGTGCACCAAAAGTCTGACAGTTTGATTCCCAATCAGGACACATGCTCCGGTTACAGACTCGATCCCTGATAAGCAACATGATGTTTCGTTCTCACATCGATGTTTCTGTCTCTCCCTCTCTCTTCCTCTAGCTCAAATTCAGTGCCTACTTAAATGCCTACTCTTTAGAATAACTTCTTTCTTTCAACTTGATTTTAGCATTTACAATACTTATGACATTCAATTCTAGGCATTCTTAAACATACAGAGACATGTGTCTTAGTATAAAAGCAAATGAGCTGGTTATAAGGTGCAATGATATTTCAAACAGTAATTTTTTCTCGGGAAAACTTCATGGCAAAGGTAGCATTTAAACTTTGCCCTAAAAGATATGAAAATACCTTTAAAGTATGTGAAGTATACATTTGATGTGTGAAGTGAAATATAACCGTATTCACATTAAGTCTAACAGTATATGTTTTGCTCTAAATAGTGCAAACTCAAAAAAGAAGTGAAGCAATAGTGAATATTTTTCATATGTACATTTGTAAATATTTGTTCTACTTATGTTAGTTCTTATATTTCCTTCTAGCATTACATTTTATTTCTTCTGTGTTTTCAATTAAGCTTACTGGGGTAACATTGGTTAATAACATTACATATGAGTTTCAGGTATACAACTTTATAATACAGTAGAGGCCCGGTGCACAACATTTGTGGACACAGAGAGTGGGGGGGGGGGTCCTTCAGCCCCCTTTTACAGTCTGGGGGCCCTCGAGGGGTGTCTGACTGATGACTTAGGTCGCTCCCCACAAGAGACAGGCCTGAACTGCAGTCGGACATTCTTAGTGCTGCTGCGGAGGCAGGCCGCTATGCTGGCCAGTGGCTGAGCAGTGCTCCCCCTTGTGGAAGCACACTACCACCAGGGGGCAGCTCCTGCATTGAGCGTCTGCCCCCTGGTGGTCAGTGCATGTCATAGTGACCAGTTGTTTCGCTGTTTGGTCGATTTATATATTAAGCTTTTATTATATAAGATTACTTGTGTATTTAATTGTGTGCTCACTACCCAGTATAGTCTTCTTTCATAGCCTTGTATTTGACTGCCTTTACCCTTTTTATCCTTTCCCTTCCCCCCTCCTTCCCTGGTAACTATCATTTTGTTGTCTGTATCTATGAGTTTGTTTTCTATTTTTTTGTTTTGTTCATTCATTGCATTTCATTTTACATCCCACACTTGAGTGAAATCATATGGTTCTTGCCCCTATTCATCTGACTTATATTACTTAGCATGATACTCTCTTTCAAAATAACAATTTTCTTTATTAAAAGGGTATTTTTGGGTATCCATACAGTCCAAATAACTGTACAATTATAACATAGGGCAATATACTACTTATTATATTTAGTGATAAGCATATTTAATGAAGAAAATGGTAATGTTTGGTTTTCCTTTAGATTGTTCTCCTTTATGTGTGTGTGTTCTTTATGTGTGTGTATGTGTGTGTGTGTTTAATCTCACATCATCAAACCTTAATTATGGTCTAGTTGTTGTATAAAAGTGTGTTTCCTAAATTTACAGTTTGCTTCTTGTTTTTTTTTCTGATTGCAGGTTTAGTTGTGATTTGGATTAATTTTTTTTGCAATTACTTAGCATTATTTCTATGTTTAACTCAAACATAGCAGATGGTAAACATTTAAGTTGGTGTGAAAATTAATCTGAAATTGTAAATATTGGTTATAGGAAAGAGATAAAGCCATAAAAAAGGCATTTTTGTACCAATCGAGAATCTTAATGGTGTCATTTACCTTGGAGATATTATTCTGTCCTAAAGCTTTTGTGCTCTAGAAAACTTTCCATAAAAAAGTCATAAAGGAGAAGTGAAAATCTAATGTAAGAAAAAGTGCCCTACACTTGTATGTCATGGTTAATATACACAATATTCTCTCTTATTAGTCCTCACAGCAACAGAGAGGTAAGCACTGTCCTCCCCTATTTTTAGAAGTTAAACTAATTATCCAATGCCTCACCATGAGTATGGTTTCTAGAACCAAGGTTAGAATGCCTATCTATCTGATGCCACAGTCTCTGTTCTAAACCACACTAGAATGTCTTATATGGTACAGGTTACAAAGAACAGTTAGAAGTAATTGTGAAAGCCCAGTTAGCATGGCACAGTGAGTGAGTGGCAGCCTATAAATCAGGAGGTTGTCGTTCAATTCCCAGTCAGGACACATGCCCAGGTGGGTTGTGACTCGATCCCAATGAGGGGCATGCAGGAGGCAGCTGATAAGTGATTCTCTCCTACTATTGATTATTGATGTCTGTCTCTCTCTCTCTCTCTCTCTCTCTCTCTCTCTCTCTCTCTCTCTTTCTGTCTTCTCTCCTCTCCTCTCCTCTCCTCTCCTCTCCTCTCCTCTCCTCTCCTTTATGAAATCAGTAATTTATATATGTAATTAGGAAAGATAGAATATTTGGTCACAACACACAGTAGCAGTAGAAAGTCACTCTAAAATTACCATTTGAGCTGTGAAACTAAAAAGTGGCACCTGATATACGATGTAGATACAGAAAAACAAAGTCAACCTGGGAATGAAAACTTAAGGGACCAGACAAGGAGGATTGTAGATGATGACACTGGTCGTTCTTGGTTATCGGATTAAAAGTTATGCATTGTCCATATGACATTGATATTAAATTATTTATAAGAAAGTTTAGTGAATTCCTTGTGCCTTCCTTCTTTTCCACATCTTTCATTTTAAATCATTTATATCCTTAAATATTATTTTGAATCTTTCTTAACCATATTTGCATTTAAAGCTATATTCTTATCTCTCTCTCTCTCTCTCTCTATATATATATATATATATATATATTCTTAACCACATTTACATTGTTATTTATATTCATATACAAATATTTTTTTTAATTCTCTTAAACTATAATCACATTTATATCTATATTTTTATGTATACCAATATATCACTAGCTAATTATCCATATACGTCCTATGATGAGAACTCAGAGTTCATGTTATAACTATTCTGTATCTTTAATGGGTAATTTATTCAATATATTTTCCTTATATTAACTGTTTCTAATCTGCATTTCATTCCATAGAAGTATGTTCAGTTCCTCTCAGCTGTTTCCTTTGCAATCTTTATTAATTCATCACTAAAATAATTATTTAAATGTGTGTGTTTTTTAAGTCAGTCAATACTATGGTGAATTATTTGAATTGCTGAAATAGGAGATTTGACTAGCAAAATGCTACCAGAAATGGGATTAATATTGCTTTGCATTTGCAATATTTGCTTTTGTTTTATTCAAGAAATGTTTGAATTATAAAATTCTAGCTGAATGAAAATATTGTATTAGTGTGATAATTAATGTCTAATATAATTAATTTGAAAAATCTTGTCATTCCCATGACATTTTGTGACTATGATTTAGGCATATCACATTAACATTGTATTAGTTCATTATTAAAGGAATTAGAAGTAATGGTATTTGGTTTAAATTACAAATATGAAATATTTATTTTAAGAATCTAAGAACATGAAAATTATGACAATTTTGAGCTAACATTTTAATTTTGATGGTATTTAGGGAATGATTTTCCAGAATAAATAGAGAAGAATTTGTAGCTAAATAATATGTTCATAGAGGCATGTTTCTCTCCTTGAAGTCTGCAAGTTTACTCTCTGGGATCCCACAAGTTTCCACAGCAATCTTGTAAACACTGGCAATAGTTAGAAGTGCATATTATGAGCATATTATGAATGCCCTAACTATGGAGTCTGGATTTGCTTTTGTTGAAGTGTGTTGTGTCATGAGGAGTTATTTAAAATTATTCTGGCTTATGGTTTAATAAATAAACAATCCATTTATACTAAATGAAAGTTAAATGATATATTAAACGTGATACAAAATTTTCACTGGACTCAAAAGGAGAAATGAGTTGGAAAACTTAATCATTTTTATAGAGCCCATGGTTGTATTGTGTTAAACTGTACACTCTACAATAGTTAGTGCCATAACAGCACTATATTTACTCTAGAGGTTTGGTGCACAAAATTTGTGCATGGGGGGCAGGGGTGTCCCTCAGCCCAGCTTGTACCCTCTCCAATCTGGGATCCCTCTCCCAATCTGGGACTGCTGAATCCCAATTGCTTGCTTGCCTGCCTTCCTGATTTCCCCTAACTACTTCTGCCTGCCAGCCTGATCTCCCCCTAACTACTCTCGTGCCAGCCTGATTGCCCCTAAGTGCCCTCTACTGCCTGTCTGGTCACCCCCAACTTCCCTCCCTTGCAGGCCTGATTCTCTCTCCCCCCCCCACCCCCCAATTGGCTGCCCCTGCAGACCTGATTGCTCCTAATTGCCCTCCCCTGCAGGCCTGGTCTCCCTGAATTGCCCTCCCCTGCAGACCTGGTTGCTCCCAAATGTCCTCCCCTGCAGGCCTGGTTCCCCCACAAATGCCCTCCCCTGCAGGCCTTGGTCCCCCACAACTGTCCTTCCTTGTAGGTCTGGTTGCCCCCAACTGCCCTCCTCTGACGGCCCTGTCACCCCTAACTGCCTTCTCTTGCTGTCCTGATTGCCCACAACTACTCTCCCCTGCTGGCCATCTTGTGGTGGCCATTTTTGACCCCATAGGGGCGACCATCTTGTGTGTTGGAGTGATGGTCAATTTTATTATTTCCTCTTTATTATATAGGGGATTGTATGCAGCAATCTGGTTTCAGCAAAACAGCATCATCCATCACAGTAGATTTGTACTAAGATACATTGATTATTTTTTTAGTGTCTGCTTTGTAGATTTCTTTTTGTTTTTATTTTGCAAGAGCTATAAATACATTTATAGCTCAAACAAAACCATAGTCACCACAAGTACACTGGGGCGCTAGAGTAGGAAGAGTTGTTGGTATCTACTTTAAGGGAATTATTTGGAAAGAAAAGGAATATATGTCATTTATTTGCCAGTTTCCATACCCAAGCAGAATGTTGAAAACTAGGATTATTATATTATCTATTCAAGCTCTAGCAAATATACAAAGACAAAGTTAAAATTGGTTCACTTTTTCTTTTACAAAGCCCAGTGAACTACTTAGATAATGATTGATTGAAATAATATAATGGATTATATAACTAAACATAAAGCTAAAATATCTTAATTTAAAATATATGTCCTTTCTTGAGGTATAGCAATGTATTGTAGATCTATAATCCTATAAATTAAAAATTGCGTTAATACATTGTTGATTTTTTTTCTAAGTAGAATGTATTGCCACAGACTTTTTTTTTAAAGTCCTGATAAGAAGGAACTAATTTGCTGACAAGTCACTATGTAGCTCTCCTGGAAAAAAATCCATTCATAGGTCCTATGAGTGATTATAACAAAGTAGGTTAGCAGCCTGCTGAGTACTGTAGTTCTCCTTCACCATCCAGTTTCCTATTTCTGCCTAATAGGAAAACCAGTCTGGTGCCAGCTCTCTATTGAATAGAAACCTGTCACAAAAGGAACAATTTACCTACTGTGTTCTTCCTTCTCAGACATGTACCCAGTTATGGAAACAATCCTATGGAAATGAGTTCTAATCTGGTCTTTTGTGTTCAAATGAAACACGTAAGAGAAAAAAGTGTTAAAATGAATTGTCCTTCCATCCAAAGAAGGACAAAAGGTATCACTTATATTACATATTGGCTAAGACTGCATTAAGTGGCCTTACCAGTACCAAGACCAATACAGAAGTTCCAAACATGTTTGTTCTTCTTATGTAGACAAGCTCTTCCATTTTAAGCAACAAATGGCTAGAAGCAGCACCATTCATGCCAACTAGCATAGCCAATTTATCAGATAAGACCTTGGGAATGTGTAGTAGAATCATGAGCTCGTCTTCTCTATATTTTAAAGGCATAGAGATGGTCCAGTAAGACCAAAGTTAAATACTCTTATAGCATCACCAGCCAGCTGCCTCTGAATCTCGGCTCTATCTCAGTGAGACGTAACACCTGGCCTCCTGTATAACCTGTTATCTCCAATTCCATGTATAAGAAAGAGCTATACG
The DNA here is from genome assembly GCF_014108245.1 of Pipistrellus kuhlii. Taxonomy (NCBI): domain Eukaryota; kingdom Metazoa; phylum Chordata; class Mammalia; order Chiroptera; family Vespertilionidae; genus Pipistrellus; species Pipistrellus kuhlii. The sequence goes on along the minus strand of NW_023425540.1, from coordinate 9,385,658 downwards.
CATATCCACCTGTGGGCTCTAACCATTTACTTTAATTGTCTAAACTAGATAAAGATGAAAGATTGCCGAAGTAAATTTGAGAACTCACCATCATATCTTTGTAATTCATAAAAAGATATATAATCATGAACCACTGCATCGTGTATGTATTCCAATATAATTTTCTAGAATATATTAAGATCAACAAAAGTTTTCTCTAAATATATTCTAAAGATAAAAGTAGATATTGATTATGGTAGCTACTTACACTGACCACCAAAGTAATCACATGCATACAGAGCACCTGTGTTATCCTTTGCCATAGTGATCAGTGTGGTCATCTAAGATCCTGCAAGTTAGGGAAGGGCTTCGGGTAGAAAAATCTTTAGTTTCAATTGTATTCAAATGAGGATATAATTCAGTTTGATGATCTCAATTTACATGAACTGTATTTTTGACTTTTAAAAACAAATTATGTCCTAAGTCCAGCTAGTGATTCATATTTGTAAAAACTTATTTAGCTAAATGGAATTATAAGATGTTTCAGAAAATACCATTTCAGGTGGTACCCATTCAGTGGTACACATTGCTAACTCCTCATTACTCCCAAGTTGAAACTAAATAATTAATGCTCCATTAAATGATGATTATATTTTATCTAGCACTTTTGTAATTCGGCTCTCAATTATCTTATCAATTCTTTAAAAAAAAAAGGGGGGGGGGTTTGGCATAGGTCCATAATCAGTAAATATTAGGCAAATGAAATTAAAGATTTATTAATCTTCAACTTTTAAAGATTTTATTCATAAGTTCTCCTGGAGGTACTTTTTATATGCAAATACCAATGAAAACATACATTTTGAATTAAGAATGAGATATTCAACTCATCTGTCAAAGATCAAGCAGGAAGTTAGTGACAGAACTGGATCTAAGATAGCATCTAAATAACCTTTAGAGTGAGGGAAACATTGATGGCATTTAGTAATAGTTGGAGCAAAGACCAATAAATGAGAGAGTGTAAGTGGAATGCCTTCAGTCTTGTGTAAAGATGTCTTCTGTGAAGGTGAACTGAGTATACAGGGATAAACTCTAGGGAAATTGAACTCAAAGTCACTACTTTGGTACTCCAGGTGAGCCGAGCTCCCTGGCCCATGTGAAGTGTACTGTAAGGTGAAGATATCATGAAGAAGAGATGGTGGACTAATTGGACAGGATCTTCCACAGACTGAAAATTGGGATAAACCACTTGTCCATGTGGTAGGTAAATAATGTGTCAATTTATAGAGAGGACAAAGAAATGCTGCAAATTACAGCCTGATACATTGCATGTTGATTCCAAGCAAGATACCACATCCTATATAATAAAAGTCTAATATGCAAATCTACTGAATGGCAAAACGACTAGTCACTATGACACACACTGACCACTAGGGGGCAGACATTCAATGCAAGAGCTGCCCACTGGTGGTCAGTGCACTCCCACAGGAGGAGCGCCACTCAGCCAGAAGCTGGGCCCATGGCTGGTGAGCACAGCGGCAGTGCCGAGAGCCCCTCTTGCCTCCATGGCAGCACTAAGGATATCCTACTGTTGGCTTAAGCTCACTCTCTATCAATCAGACATCCCCTGAGGGCTCCCAGACTGTAAGAGGGTGCAGTAGGCCGGCTAAGGGACCCCCCCTCCCCCCAGAGTGCACAAATCTCTTGTACAGGGCCTCTAGTTAAATTATAAAATAAATTATTTTTGAGCAGTGAAAAAAGGCAGTGTGTGGTCAAAACAAGCACTTGTTTAATACAACCAAGTCATAACCAATCTGCCTTTTTAAAATTCTCTCTTCATTTGTAGATAACTTATCATGGGAGGAAAAAAGATTGTTGAAAACTTTATGTACATATACCAGTCCACTTACTTATTTTCTAAAATTATCATTAGACTAATACAAACAGTTTACACAATGCTTTCTTCATCAAACATTTGGATTAATAGAATATTGAATTGAGTGGGTAAAGAGTTGGTTGAGTGAACCCCAAAGTGCAGGTTAATAGATAGACATCAACATAGAAGATGTTTAGTGTACCTCTGTGGGATGTGACAGTTTTTCAACATAATAATCCAATGTCTTTTCCACATATTAATAACCCCCTGGTTGCAGTCACTGAAGATGCAGCTAACAGACATCAAAAGAGAATGCTGGGTTATAGACTCACATTCAAGAAGGTCTTGTTAAAAAGAATGATGAACTGAATCTAATAAAAGGGAATTTTTATGTGGCAGAACAAAAGGTCTTTAATAATGTCAGGGGGAAAAAAGGCAAGGGACAAGTACAGGATCAGGCAAGGAAGTGATAAATACATAGCGTTTTTCTGGCTGTAGTTTCAATATCCTATGTAATAAAAGCTTAGTGTGCAAATTGTCCTCTCAACCAGGAGTTCTTCTGGGAGTTTGACCAGGGCAGGGGGCCAGTCAGGGGAAGGGAGGGAGGCTTCAGCAGGCAGGCAGTGGCAAGAGGCTCCGGATGGTGACAGCAGTGACAGGCGGCTGAGGGAGAGGCGGAAAGAGGAGGTATCTGGCCAGCAGCCAGCTACAGCTAGGGACCCTTCCAGTGCACCAATTTAGAAAACTGGGCCTCTAGTATATCAATAATTAAGACCCATGTTAATTAGAAAATTCTAACCAACCGTATTTTTACAAGAAAAAATATTTAGTTTAATTTGGAGCATCCCAGTGATAAGAATTTTTGATTCTACAGGCAATTATTTTCTGACCAAAAGGTACCTAATTATCTCTTTGAAAGGTAAATGCTCACTGGTTATCTCCTTTTATTCCTAATATGCTTTTAAATTAATTTAGATCCACTTATAAATTTATTTGTATGTAATATAAATGAAGGACAGTGTGACATGTCCATAATTAACTTGTTTTTCAGTAACCACTTTTTCTCAGAGAACCCTCTTGATTCTTTGACAGCGTATTTAGATGTTAAGGAAGCACTAAAGTGTGCCTGCAGTTTGTAAAAATCCGTGAAGAGAGTGCCAGGAAGAATGGAATCCTGCCAGATTGAACAAAAGAGATGCCATTATCTTTACACAGAATCTTTTCAATTGTGTGAACAGGAAAGGGGCTCATTGCTTCGCAATGTGTCTTTCTTTGCAGCGTATCTCTTAAGGAGTAGCAGAATTTAGTTCTTAAAACTCGATCCCTCTTTATGATAGATCACAGGGATAAACTCCCCAAGAAACTTAGAAGTGTGTGACTCTCCTTCAAAAAACTAACATCTGATAAGAATTTTACTCTATTCTTATTTATTACTAGTGATAAGAAAAATCTTTAAAATTAAAACAAAAGTATTATTCTGGATTAAATTAATCATTTGCCAAACAACACATTTCTCCGTGCAATACAGAGGAAAAGATGGACTTACTGGTTAACTTGCAGGAAGTGAGAAATTGCATATTTCACACTTGACTTCACCCAAAATAAGGCCAAACCTTACATTGTGATGCAGCTGCTTGTAAAGTTGCTGATTATTTTCATGGCTATCAAGTTATGGAAAATTGAACCTACAGCTTTCCAAAAATGCTCATGTCTTTATTTAAAGATAAAATACATAATAAGTAAGTTAATTACTTCCCTCCCTCTATAAATTTTAATTTGTGAAATTACATTTTCTAGAGGATCAAGAGCAACCTTAGTGAGAAGGGTTAAATCTCTATGAAATAAACAACTGGTTAACCAAACATCTATAACACATCTGATTAATATTAATAAAACACAGTTAATCAAAGCCTGAAACAGCCTTACTTTTTTTTTTTTTTTTTTTACTTATTTCCCAATAGCTTGGTGAAAAGGAGTTCAATGGCAAGAGAAATGGGGAAAGTGTCTGATATTTATTCTAAAAGACAATTTTAGTACAGAATTAATGCAGATTTAGCCCAACCCAGAGACTATGCTGCTTTGTAGCATAAAACAGTTGAATATACAATGGTAATCCAAAAAAAGTCTTAAATGTCAAATAGTTATTTAATATTATTTATAATATTCCACTTATCATGACAGAAAAAAAAATTTTTCACCAACTATTGAAACCCAAAAATACCCTATTACTAGCAGGATCAACTAAGTTAATAAAAATAATCAGAAAACGTTATTCTCTTAAAATACTATTTAATATATAAATTTGACTGCACATAGAAAATTCTTTCAAACAACTTGAGACTATCAAATGAAATTAACTTTTGAAAAATATATTTTTTAATGAAGTCCAATTTGATCAAAGGGTATTACTCAACCATTGTCTGACCTAATTAAACTGATTTCAAAATGAATAGCAAACTTAAATGCCTACAGGAGCCAATCTAGTGATACTGAGGTGTGAATTAGACCAAGTGTAAGAGGAAAAACAGCTGCTTGCCTCTGGTGATCAAGGGACACAGCTGCTCCTCAAATGGAGCTGGTGATTATCAGGTAGAAATTAATGGCCAATGGTGCCCAGCAGACCTTCAAGTTTCCAACTTCTGAAAGTGATCAGTTAGTTCATAAGGTGGAAACCAGGAATATGGGCTTTGTAACTACAAGTATTGGCCTCTTCCTTCAGACTCAGGCCCTCACAGAATTTCCCCTTCCTCCCCATTTACAAAGGAGAAAAGCAGTCAATGAAAGGCACCAGGAAAAATGAAAGGGGATTTGTCCACATTCGTGGCTCAGTCTGGACTTACCACACTGCTTACATGATATCAATTTCTTTTACAAGAATTAATTGGTTTGACAATTTCTCTAAATAATATAAATTATCAAAAGGTTATGATTTGAGAAAACTGGCCTTGACAAAATACATAAATAAAATGTAAAAAGGCAAGACCATTGTTAATTCAGCACTGTTCACTAGAATTCGTTGTCGTTGCAAGGGGAAAATAATGCAATTTTGGTATGAAAACAAGTAAAACATTGATCACTTGCATTCTGTTGTGAAGGGTTTTCTCAAAATTAAAAGCCATGATCTTCACTCCCTCCATTGTGTACTACCGAGAAATACCTGGTGAGCAACCCATTAATCAATAAATCAAGACCTAGAACTTCCCTGCAGCTAGGGCCATTGTTACCTGATTTAGGGGACGTCCCCTGCAATTCAAGCTTTAGTCTCTAGATATTCCAGATGAAGAAGAGCTTTATTAAGGATGATTATGAAGCTTCATCCTTATGCCAGTAATAAAATTAAAAAAATATATCCAGCATCTTAACTTTATCATAAAGAAGATTCCTTCCTTTGCAAGGATGTAGTGTTCAGACTGGACTGAAAAATACTTGGAGAAGTATATTGTATATTCAATTAGTTGTAATCCCCCTCACCCCATACTGCTGGAGTAATATGTACCCACCTATTGTCATTAATTTGGGAGGCACTAGTAGCATTTATGGATTATCTACCTATCAACCTACCTACCCATTTTTTTTTTTTGAGTGACTATTTTTGTATCTGCTGTTGTGGTACAAAAATAGATTGATAATAAAACAATGTCTTGTCCTCATGGTTGTCTTTTTTCCAGGAAAATAAAAAACAAACAAAATAAAGAGCTGTAAAGGGTAATTCCAGACAGCACAAATCCTATTAAAAGAATCTAAAGCAGGAGAACAGAACACAGTGACCTGGGTCAAGCAGATCTATTTAAGACAGCATGGTTTTTAGATGCCACCTCTGAAAAGATGGCATCTGAGCCAAGAACTCAAAGAAAGGGAAGAATGAGTTATGCAGATATCGGGAAGGAGAGACATCAGGAGGAAGGGACAGCCTGTGCGGGGCTGACTGGTGGCTGGAGATATGATGTTGGAAGGGTACCCCCGGGCCAGCCACGTCACAGCAGGCCTTGGAGATTCAGGGACTTATGCTCTGTGAGAAGGGGAGCTCAATGAGACCCAGTTTTCTGAGCTGTGAGAGCCCCTTCCAGGGCAGGCAGGACCCAGAAGAGGGCATCCGATGTTCTTACTTCCCAGGGGAAATTAGAGTGCCAGTCACCGAGGTGCAAATGTCTTAGTAAGTTGGCATCAAGCCAGTGGTTGGGACAGAGCAGAGGAGCCCAGAGCAGAGCAGCACTGGGCTGTGTGCAATCGAAGCTCAGGCAGGTGGGGCACAGCAGCAGGTGGGCAGCAGCCCATGAGCTTGACCTGAGCTAGTGAGGTCTGGCAGTGGGGCAGCAGCTGCTGCGCTTGGGAGGGCAAGGAAACACATGAACTACAAAAGTAAGTCAAACTGATTTGAGAACATGTGACATTCCTGGCTTAAGGATAGAAGACAGGTCTAAGTGTCTTTGGTCATGAAGGGGGAAGGAACAGTACTTAATTTAGATATAAACATTATCAGACCTCATGCTATTCTAGGGCGAGATCTTTCTGGGAGATTCATTATTTCATTATGCCAGGCAGTCAACAAATGTTTCCTGATTGTCGGCTCTGCACCCAGCACTGTGGTAGGTCCATTATCCTGCCCTGGGAGTCCTATGCCCTCATTGAACTTGGGGCTATAAAAGGAATAAATGAGGGTAAGCTTGATTTCTTCAAGTACCGTGTTTAGTGAAGAGAAACCAAAACAAACGTTGGATGTGCAGCTGTCTCGAATCTCCAGTGATGTTTGAGCTCTTTGATTTATGTCTTTGTCATCGGTATTTGAGAGTCTCAACCTTTATCCCAAACTGAAGCTGATTCTTAGTCAACATGTATAATGATTTTCAGATGTTCGTATTTGATTTTTCTTTTTAATCTCCTTTAATGTCCCTACTTCTGGGAAGTCCTGTTAAAGAATTCAGTGTACTTGCATTTATATAAAATGAGGTCTTTGAAAGCCCATTCTATGATGCTGCTATAATTATGAAAGTCATATCCTGTTGTTTTCCTGGTGATCTGCTTTAACTGGAGAGGACCTTCCATGTCCCTGTGAGCCACATTCTCTATCTCATCTGCTCATGTATTGCTGCAGAGTACCCAGAATAATGTCATGGAAACAAAATGGGACTATTGTTTAAAGGGATATTTTAATTAGACTTGTTTCTCTCTAAGAGACAAAAGATAATATTTACATTATTTTCCATTTTAACATATTATATTTCTTTATTTTCATGTGATAGAAAAGAAAACTTACTAAAAAACAAACAAACATACATTAAATCAAGGTCTTTAATTTGAAGGCTAAGGTATCATTTGCCCCATTACGTTTCCCTGATATATTTTTCTTATTGAAATTTGATTTTTAGCAAATGTGCACTATAGCTACCTGATGTGTCGATGGAATTATATTCTGTGTGAACCTTTGGAATTGTAATAGTGTCAAGGAAGATGTCCTACAGAGTGTCTCTAGGGATGTTGGAGAGAGAGGAAAGAGAGAGAGAAGGAAAGGAGGAGGAGAAGGAAGAGGAGGAGGAGGAGGAGGAAGAAGAGGGAGAGGAGGAGGAGGAGAAGGAAGAGGAGAAGGAGGAGGAAGAAAGAGGAGAAGGAGGAGGAAGAGGAGGAGGAGGAGGAAGAGGATGAGAAGGAAGAAGAGGAGGAGTAGGAGGAGAAGAAAAGGAGGAGGAGGAGGAAAAGGGAGATTTGAGCATCATAATTCAGTTCAAGTAAAGCAGTTACACTCAGGCTCCCTTTTGGCATTTATCTCCTCCCTCCATCACCTGCTGCTTGCCTGAGGAGGGGAAGCTGCACTAAACTGAGAAGGAAACATTCCATAGTGACCTTCAGTGAAGTTCTGATGGACCACTGGTAGCTGAGTACATAAAATAATCAATATGTCAAATGGAAAGAGTGCTTTATAAAAATGTAATGATGCGGTAAGAAGGCACAGCAATTATCCATTGAAGCATATCTTCTAGTCACGCAGGAGAGTTTCCTGACCAAGGCAAGATGCTCCTGAACCTGAGAAGTTCAGTACCCCAGAATTCTCTCATGTGATAGCTGTTGTATTAGGCATGTGGTGCTGTGCATGGTGATTTTCATCAAGGTTGCTATGAAAGAGACATCACTTAATAGGCACATTCTTGCCCTAGACGGCTTGGCTCAGTGGATAGACCGTCAGTCTGCTGACTGTAGGATCCCAGGTTCAATTCCGGCCAAGGGCACATGCCTGGGTTGCAGGCTCAATCCCCAGTGAGTGTCATACAGGAGGCAGCCGATCAGTGATTCTCTCTCATCATTGATGTTTCTAACGCTCTCTCCTTCTCCCTTCCTCTCTGAAATCAATAAAAAAAATATATACTTTTAAAGGCACATTCTTCCCAGGGCTAGGACTAGGAGCATCGTATTAGTCCATATTGTACACCATATTGAAGAGAGTGCTCTTCTGCTGCGTGGTGCTTTACTTGGTAACGTGCTCCTGATGTCATTTAGTCCTCTCCGACTCCGCAGTGCCCATTGCAGATCCCAATTTCACAGCGAGGCAGCTGGAGCTCATGGTTGTTAATGTCGCTACTGTACATTGCAGAGCTGAGGTTTACGTCTTGTGTGTCCGATTCCAAGCCTCCAAAGCTCTTTCTGGGCTTAGCTATTTTCCTCAACATCTGGAACTCTGCCATCTGGAAGTCTGCTTAGCCAACATCTGGAAGTCTGCTTAGCCTGCCATAAGAAATACGATGCATGGGGGGTTTAGACAACAGGTATTTATTTCTCACAGTTCTGAAGGGTAGGGAGACCAAGATCAAGGTGTCAAATTATAGAAATAATTCATAAATTTTATCTTGCACACTATTTCTGACTGGCCTGATGAAATCTCACTGTCCTGCTTCGCCCTGCCCAGGATGGGTGTGTCCAGCTTATCTGTGTTTACTGCCCTCTGGGCAGTCATTTAGTTCCCGCACTGGTGATCAAATCCACTGTCCTGGCATGGCCCTACTTGTGGTTAAGTAGTCTTTGATTTACTTAATAATGCCCCATTCACCTAACTTCCCTTCCAGTATATCACTATCATTGGTCCATTTTATTATTAGTCATTGTTGTTAATCTCCTACTGTGCATAATTTATGAATTTAATTTTATCAGAGCTGTGTATGTCTGAGGAAAAGCAGATGATAGGTAGGGGTCAATGCTATCTTTGGTGTCCGGCATCCACACAGTTGAGCACACTTCTGCTGGTTCCTGGGGATACTATATATATGATGGAGCTGCTAATACTTCATTCTTTTTCTTTTCATGGTTTCAAAAACTCAGTGATGCCCACTCCGTTGGGTTGTTGTGATATTTATAAATGCTGTCTATAAATGAGCACATCTGGCAGCATCAGCACTCAAAATATTCGCCGTTAGCAATATGGTCCTGTAGACCAAACTGTGGCAGAGCTGGCTGATCATCCTTGCTTTTTATCATGGTTCAGACATTGACCAAATACCTCTCTCACCCTACATTGCTGCAGACTGATGATCCTTTCATTTAATTTATCCTCTGGAAAATTCCAATTCTCTGCCTCCAGCCTATCTGCACTTGAACTTCTGTCAATCTAAAGAATAACAGTCTACTTCGTCTCCAGTGCTGCCCGGATGTTCACTCCAGCATCATGTGAGCCTTTGGAATTGACATTGTGCCGGGCAGATGTGGTGCAGGGCAGACTCCCCCTGTCCCTCTAGGGAGGTTACCAGTAGACTGTAAACTTGTACACTTGTAGAAAAATAAAAGTGCTACCACTTTCTCCACAAATCATTACTTTGTATCACAAGGCCACAATATTAAATATATAAATCTCTCATAAGCAACTTAAAATTTATTTTTTTTATTCTCCAGAGAAGTGAAAAGCACCTGATGCCTGCTAAACACAACTGGTAGAAAGCAAGGGCTCACCCTGTGATACTGGGTCAGGTCACTGGGGACACTCCTCCCAACCACCAGCTAATGCACCGCCTGGGTTAACGCGTCCCTCCCTGCTCCCAGATCATGTTGGTTCGGCTGGAGGGGGAACCAACAGATTCCATAATGTTCTCCTCTGTGATATTATTATTTCCAATTTGAAGTCAGGTATTGGACAGACATTAACTGAGCACCTACTATATGCACCAGGCAGGTGGTATCTTACACACAAAATGAAGAAAGGCGTGTTTTCCATTTTAGCTTCCCTTCAAGTTAGGAAACCAAATCATTTGAAAAGTGTGTTTCCTGAACATTTGAACCTTCAGCACAGCATCTAAAAATTGCATGTTTCGCTGGCTAGCCACAAAAGAGGAGGTAGGAAGAGAAAGAAGTACACCTTAGTGCCTAGAAACAATACATTAACTAAAACATGGTCTCATCAGCAAGCTGTGCATAAGGGATGTTATTGAGGAATTCATTGTGAGCTGAGCTTTTTTAAATGAAAACTTCCCTAGCTATAAAATAGAGATTTCGATAAACAGAGTTTAGTCTAATATACTCCTTTAATTATCCAGAGCTAATTTACTCATTCCTGCCTTTATTTCTTTCTCCTGTATCAACCCCAGGCAAAATTTGATTTTCAAAAAGTTGCAGAGCGGTAATAATGCATGAATTTAACAATAATGAGAGACATTAAATCATTACAAACCATGTACAATATTTAATAGAAAAACGTACAGTTGCCTTCATTACTAGTAAATCAAAATTAATAATTAAATCTTATACAAATCAGCTGTTAACCACTCGTTATACAATATATACTAATATAATACGTTTTTGCAAGTTCAATAAGAAGACCATAGTAAATTAAAGTGACTTGAATATTTTTTTTAAAAAAACGAATGTTTCTTCATTGCTTTAAGTTAGCACTAAAGTGATCAAAAGAGCAGATATTCTGACCAGAAGGGAAATAGTGGCCTGCATGATAAGATTAACCAAAATTTTAAAGAAAATTCAAAATGTATTAGCACTAACTGCAGAAATGCATCCATAGTAGAAAGTTTAAAACAGACTAAAACCATTTCTGAAATCAAATTTACAATGTTGCTTCATTTTTACAGAGGGAGAATACATAGAATAGTACTCTTGTTGTTTGCGGTATCCACAAGTTATGTGTCTGCTATGTTCCAGGAGCTTTGCATGTGGTATCTATCTCATTTAACCCTTGGAGTGACTGCACATTTTACACACAGTTTTATAAAGGACAGCACAGGCTCTCAGGGAGTAAATGGCCTCCTCACTGCAAAACAGCTATTGAGAAGCCAGGCAAGATTGTTACTTAAGAACCATCTCACTCCCAAGTGCATGCTCTTTCCACCATCATTTAGACTTCACAGGACAAAAACATAATGTTCTCCCTCAGATAATGCCCAGACAATTTGAAAATGGAGGGTGATCCAGTACTACCTGCATACAGTCTTAGAAAAGCAGGATTTGTTCACAGAGCCAAGGGCTCATACAGCCGGAACACTTAATACTTCTTTGTTCTTGAAATGACTTAGCAACAACGCCATCACATATTGTATCATAATTTTAATCAGGTAGTTTCACCACTGGTAACAAATCAACATTTTTGTGGGTTAACGGTTAACTTGAAAGTGTTACCAGAGAGGAGAGGTCCTCACCTCCCTTGGTTGCTAGTGGGGGTGGATTTCTACTGATATCTTGAGAAAAAGAATTTCTGAGACTCTTATGGGAGGACACTGTATTGTGGAAGCTCTATTACTGTGAACCAACCCTCCACGTTTTCAAGGTTTCACTTCCCTCACTCCTGCTGAGGAAGAAGTCCCATTTTACCGTTAGCAGGGCTAAAATCAGAGCTAGGGCCCAGCATTACTTTCCATATCTGCATGGTCCAGTTCCACATCAGCTGGTTTAATTTACTTTTCTCCACTGCTGTCCATCAGTCCATTGCACATGGAGCCTTGGGGATTAAATGGCCTCCTCACTTTAAAACAGCTACGGAGGAAACGGGTGAATGTGAGGAGGCCAAGGGCAAACCAAGAGCACCAAAGCAACAAGAGAGAGAATCTTCTGTTTAGGGGATTGTGTATTCCCCAATTTTCATGGCTTTGGAGTGGCCCCACCCATTGTGGCCAGCCATCTCTGTCCCCAGGTTTAACCAAGTGGCAAATACCTTCCTTATGTCTCTGCTTCACTGTGCATGCATCTATCTCCCCCTTGTTGGACCCCTTCCCCCAGGGATCTGCAGGGGATGGGCCAGTATACCCTGGGGGGTGTGAAGTTGTAGCTTCCTGGTGAAGCTGCTGAAGTGACATCCTATAATGCCTGGCCTTCCCTTTACTCCTTTTCTATTATTAATAACTAGAGGCCCAATGCCTGAAGATTCGTGCAAGAGTAGGCCTTCCTTCCCCTGGCTGCCGGCACTGGCTTTCCCCCAGCACCCAGAACCTGGCCTTCGCTCTGGCCAGAGCCACCCTCCTGTAGCTCCCTCCGCCTTCCCATCCCCCCATAGCAGGCATCCTGCCCCACCTTGGCCATTCTGTGCCTGCACACACAGGCTGCCCAGAGGCCCAGAGTGGCCAGGATAGAGTGGAATGCCTGTGTCATCACCATGGCCTGTGTCCTGGCCTGGCTGCCACCATCTTTGTCACATCAATTTGCATATTCCCTCCTTATTGGCTGTGGGCACCACCATCTTTGCCATGGAGTGATGGTCAATTTGCATATTTTATCTCTATTATATAGGACTAGCCAATTACAATTTTTTTAAATATATTTTATTGATTTTTTTATAGAGAGAAAGGAAGAGAGATAGAGAGCTAGAAACTTCGATGAGAGAGAAACATCGACCAGCTGCCTCTTGCACACCCCTTACGGGGGATGTGCCCACAGCCAAGGTACATGCCTTTGACTGGAATCGAACCTGGGACCTTTCAGTCCACAGACTGACGCTCTACCACTGAGCCAAACAGGTTTCGGCCAATTACAATTTTAGCATAGTGTTTTTCTAGTTTACATATCAAACTTCCAGATGACCTACATTATTTACAAGCATGTTATGCTTTGTTTTAATTGTAAAGATTTTTAAAAATAATTTGTAGTCTGTATGCACACATAAAAATAAAAGCAAGTTAGTGGAACCATACATTTGCTATACAAGCTTAAATCTTAGAAATATTTTAGTTTTGCCAAACCAATAATTGAACCAATGTAATGATTTAGACAATAAATTTTGTTCACAAATGATGTCTCCAAAAACGATAACTTGGTCAGATCTAACCAAACACCTGGTGCTGGCAAGCCAATTTTCAAGAGAAAGTAGGACTATCTAAAATGAAAGGCTGAATAGATTATAGAGAACCCAGAAATATTCAGAGACCTGTGGAAGAAGCAAAAGAATGTCTCTCAACAGAGCAATTATAAGGCTTAAATGTTAACCCCTCTACCCCCACAAAAAAATGTCAACCCAGAGCATAGCAAATTATAAAAGGTTTTTATTTAATGATTCCTTTAACAAACTAAAAGCTGGGTTTGAGACCACTGTTCACAAATTTTTTTAAAGGTATGACTGTGAATAACATTCTGGGGACAGCCAATAGGTTTGTGTGGGTTTGTTTGTTTGACATTTAAGGGTAGACAAGTGTGATGTATTCAGCTCTTGGTATCTTGGAAACAGGCAACTGTAAGAAGCAATTTAGAAAGAAAAACATGCTAAGAAAAAATAGAGCTGACCATTGTGTAGGAGTCAGCTCAGAAAACACTGGTATGAGAAGGACCCCGTATGAGAAAAATGAATGAACAAACGGTAGCCATAGAAATTATTTTTCTTTTGAGTTACTTATTTGATCTTATAATGCATTTATTAACTGGGGTATAAAATGCTAAAGCTATACTTCTGTATTTTAGATAAATTTTCAACATCATTAGCAATAAACAAAGTGAAATATGTATTCTGGGTTTATGTTAAGTTTATTAAAGAAAATAAATCCCAAATGCAGTTTGGAAAATAACAATATTTTTAATTTAACAGTAACATTCTATGCCATGTGACACAGTGAAAGTAAACATTTTCTCCAATGTTTGGAATATTTGGGTGAATTTGTGTTTTCCCCTCTAACTTTTAGGTGACCTTATTCAGAAGATAAATATTAATTTATGATTTCAACAAAAGCCACTAGCACTTGGTTTCTTGGTGTATTCATAAAAGCGAGGGAATTACTATGTTGATGTATTTTTTAATCGCAATTTTAATGTTTATTTTTATCATTTTAAAGTACTTATTATAAGCAATGAACTTGGCCAGGTCAGGGAATTAGGTGATAGGTAAACATAGTTCGAACTTTAGCTGGGAAAAATAGAAGCATGCAATTTACAGAAAAGCCCAGCAGCTCTGTGGAGGATGCTTTGAATTTGGGCATCAGAATTCTTCCGAAAGCTCTGGTGGGCCAGATCCTGCCTAAGACCTGGAGCGAGCAAGTAATTTTTTTTTTTTTTTTTTTTTACAAATAAAAATTATTATAGGACTGGTAAGGACATATTGTTAAGGAAGAGGTGAAAGTTGAGCTGAATTTGAAAGATGGATAGAATATACATTTTCAGAAAGGAAAGAGAGTCTTCAAACATGTAGAATGCAGTGACCAAAATATTTCGTAAGAGGAATGGTGATGCCTGAAAGTGTCAGGGCTGGTAGGAAGTCGGAGCACTGTGATTGGGCAGGAGTTTGTGGGGAGTGAGACAAAGTGAGAAAGCCACGCTGGAGCCTCACTGTGCGGCCCTGAGTGCTGGGCTGGGAGGAACTGAGTTAGAAGATGAGAATTCACTGACGGATTCTGAGTTTCTTACCCTTACACCGCGGGCAATGATCTTGCCTTGCCCTTGCGTGTGAGCCTAATGTTCCCTCCATTAACATCTCAGCAACGCAAGGGAGGCTGGAGGCACCCAGAGGAATTCATGAGCAGCAGAGATGTCAATCAAAGTGTTTCCATGTCTAGAATAATAGAAATATAAACTCTTAGAGGAAAAAAATAAGTCTTAGTTTCATAAGTCTGCATTGGCTTGTTACAAACAAGCAGATGCCCAGAGAAGGTAAATGGCTTTGAGCTGCTCGAATTGTTAGTGACTGCTCTCCTGAGCAAACTTTCCTCATTCTCAGCTAAGTGTATTTCCATTTCCCCACATGGATTCTCCCCTCTCTGCCCAAGGCCTGAGAAGCACTCCACGGGCTGGGACCCAGCAGAGGACAGAGGGTGTTCTCCCAATACAAAGTTGAGGGAAGGCTTAAAAGAAACTGCTTACTCAGTGGTGAGTGGGATGTTGGGGACCACAAGGGATAGCAGGGTTCCCAGGGAGAGTGATCCCAGAACTGTTAGCATTAAGCTCCAGAAAAGGGAGTATTTAGGTGGGGCTGCATCCACAAGAGAATAAAAACACTCCCCTCCCCCCCAGCCAACCCACACTGTTCAAAGGGGAGCCCAGAATCCTGACCACATTCCCCCTCCTCCCTCTGATCACCTGTCAGGGTCTCCCCATGGACTGAAGCCAGCTGAAGTCAGAGGTAAGAGGACGGGTTGCCGCAATGTATTCTGGTCAGTGTCCTGACCAAAGAGAAGAGAGTGAAGGACAGGAATGGAGGCCAAGCACATTTCTAGGAGGGGGCATATTCTCAGGTCTCCAATAGAAACCCTCACTCCCTCCACTGTCTTACAGGACTGCTGGCTCTGATTGCTCCAGCATCCTCATCATCAGCGCACCTCAGGCCCTCCACCTACCATCCTGCTCTCAGCTTCTGTATCTCTCATTTCTCATGATCTGAGGGTGTCACCTCTCCCACAGAATCCTGATTTCTTGAATTGGAAGTCCTGTCTCCTACTTGCTGCATGCAAGTCCTAGGTCCACAGCCACTCTGTAAACTGCTGCAGGGTCTCTAGGTGACCCTCCTTTTATGTATTAATAACTCGTCATCCATAAATATATTCAGCACAGCAGGGGAAGCTAGGTAGTGTCATAGAGTACAAATAAATCACGAGATATTTGATCCCTTTAAGGGAGCCCAGACTGACTCAGTATGATGAGATAGGATGGTTTCAGCCCTAGAGAGTCAGGCAAGACTATCCAGGCTCTGGCCTTGCTATCCCTTTTATTGAGGCTGCTATGGGATACACCCAGTACCCTTAAGCAGCTTTGGGAAACACCCATAGCCCTTAGGCAGGTAATAAACGGATTATCATATCAGTAAGGATTTACATGATTACAAGATGGGGAAGTTGCCTCAGTTACCATTGTCTCAATTAGATAGGGTGTGGTTGGCTCTGACCTTTCAGAGCTTCAAGGTTGACCAGCCTCTTTCTATTAGTGAGACAATGATTGGTTTCCTGCATCGATGCTCATCCTAAATTCCTTCAAATGTCCAAGATATGCTTGCAAAGCATTAGATCATCATCCATGTTTCCTGACATAAAGGGGCACTTATGCAAAAGAAGCACTGGCTTCCTCCCGATATTCTCTGGTGAAGAGATTCACTCCAGTGGAAATGTGTCATTTCTGCTCTGGTGTACTTTGGGGTCAGGTCATGCCAACATCATATGGCAGTGGCTGTTAAGCTCCCAATTTACATAAAGTGCTTTTGCAGAGAGGAATTAGAACTCCCTACTGGCTAACTGCTTTGATTGATACCTTCTGCTCCAAGAAGCGATTCCCAGCTGGCTGATGTCCTTAAGCGCAGGGCTTGCTTCCATTTCCTCAGTTTTGTTTCTCTTCCCACATCTGTCTTTAAGCCTGGGACCCAGCTGCTGACAGTTATATGGATTTATCAGCATCAATGTCTTAATGGATTTTCCTTACTGTTATTTTCCTCATGGGCTTGCCATCCTGAACACATGACCTTTTTCCTACCATAACTTCGTTTAGCAAAGCTCAGATTGCTTGGGTTTAAAAGCTGCGTGCAAAACAATATTAAATATATTAGACTGCATGAATGCTACTGCAATTATTTTATTATTTTTTTTAGCTCGGATGAGCTCTGTGATAGGTTACTGTCCTTGTTTCATATATGCATATATAACATGTATTTAATTACCGTATTTTTCGGACCATAAGACGCTCCGGACCATAAGACGCACCAGTTTTTAGAGAAGGGAAATGAAGAAAAAAAGATTCTGAAACAAATAGTGTCCTAAATTATTTTATGTGCATTAAAACCCAACATCACAGTCATAAACACATGTAATCAACCCTGTAAAGTAAACAGCAGCATATAGAACCATTTTAGAGCCGGGCAAGCACACAGAGACCACACAGAGCCGGGCAAGTAAAAAAACTTTTTTTTTAAAGTATATGTGTAGGCTATATTTGGACCATAAGACGCAGGGACTTTTTCCCCCCACTTCTGGGGGAAAAAAAGTGCGTCTTATGGTCCGAAAAATACGGTATATATTTAAGTAAATGAAAGTATATGATAGGCAACCATGGTTTATCTTTGCTTGCATATTATTCAATAAATAGAGTTTAATGAACATGTTTTCTCACCTTTGCTTGAATTTTAACAGATTATGTTATACTCACTTTCATTCTATCATTCTAAGTGTGAATAGACAGGATTAAAAAATTAATAGGCAAATGCATTTTTATCACTTTGTAAAATCAAGTCACAGACCTTAGTTGGATTTTTATTTTTTTTTCTGAGATGAAATGCACATGAAACTGCCACGGTAGAATACTGAGGTGCCCATTTTTCCAAATGCAGGTTTGTGCATTAGTAATTCTATATGCCATTTTGATAAAAGGCATCCATGCCCATCTCCAACCTTGTCAACCTTACTTTGTAAAACTGTACATCTCGGTAGATTGAGAATTTCTATTCTCTTCCATCTTTGCATTTGTCCAGTGGTTTAAAGGAGATTGTGAGATCTGTCTGACAATGGTTCCTCTTGCTTTGGGTTTCTTTTCTGGGAGATGTTCAGAGGATTAAAATTTTCCACCATGAAGTCATATACCTTAGCATGACCTTCCTTTCCTACCTTCTGCGCTAATGAGACCCTGGGTAGCTCTTAATTAAGGAAGCTGCTTCTGTCTGCTTGGCCAAACTAAATTGATCATAGCCAACAGGAGTAACCTATTGTTTTACGTATTTACATATCTTAGTACATTGAAAAGGCCTTGAGAAAATTCTTAGTTTTGTTTTGAGGTGTCACCATTAAGATTACACTGTATTCTCTTCTGTCACCTGCTGGAGGCAATGACCTTGTATTTATGTTGGCGATGAAACTGGATATAAGAGATCCCTTGCTCTGCAATAGGTGTGGCGTTACAAATCAGCAGTTTAAAAGTCAAATATCTCGGAAGCCCAAACTACCTAGATTCCACCCCTGACTCTGACCTTGACCTAACTTGGTACCAAATACTGATATGGATGTTTCCCCTGATCATTGCTGGTTTTTTTCCAGACAATAAAATCTTACAGAAACATTATGTTAACATAAGAGGCAGAAAAGTAAATTATTAGTGGCAATTTATCTAATACTAAATGATTAGTAGACACTCCATCCCTCAGGCTATCCATCAAAAAGCCAGGCCCCTGATGTTTAAGGGCTACACATTGTGTGCTTGCCACCGCACTAAGGAAAAACTCACCTAAACATCTTCATTACTTTCCCAGTTCTGAGTTCTAATCAAGTCAAACCAACTCTGGGGTTGTTGGCAAAGGATATCCAAACTTCAGTGTATTTAAATGTGTTCTCCATTATTTGATTGACACATGGGGAGTGATTCTGGGAAGCCCTAGAAATTCTAAGATTAGGCAATTAATATTGACATTGCCTTTATTTCTTTTTAACGTGTGGCTGGTAGTGATGAATACTAACCATTCAGTGTCCCTGTTCACCAAAGATTCATGGTATATAGAGAAGTCTCTGCTGGTTGGATTATCTACCCTAACTAGAAGATTGGAGCAGATTGAAAACAATCATATCTGATTAATTGTGTTTTGGAAAGCAAAAATAGTGTTGTTGTTGTTTTATATTTTGTTTGGGATATGCACAAGAATCATCAGAAGCTAATTAACACCATATACATAATACTACATATTCAAATATGTGCCACCTGTGAGATCTCTCAGAGCTGTTTTCACTGTTCAAGTCTGCTTTCCGCCTCTGCATCGTGGACCACACTTCTCCTCTCAATGCCAATGTTAGATGTGGCATCCTCATTTGAGAGAAGCCAGAGCACCTTCCGGTAGATTGTCAGTCTCTGTATGTTGATAATGTGTTCCAGTGTTTCCTGAAGGGAACGTGTAAAATATGCTATTTGCACAATTAGAGTGTCTTTCAAATTTAACTCTTGACACTTGGAGCAGAGGACATTGTAAAGATGTCATTGTGGATGGACCTTTGACTTCATTCTGGGAGAAAAGTTCAGAGGAGGGAAATCTATGACAGTGTGTCTGAAAACCAGACAGGGTTGCCACTCCACAGACAAGGCTCTCATGAAGGAAAGAATGCCGAATGCATTTGAAAGACTTTGCGTCATTTCAGTTTTTATAACAGTTTTTAAATATATGCTGAGTTGTTTGTGCCATCTGCTGTATAGATATCAATTGGAAAAGTGGTTGCTCCAACTGCTAAGGGCATCTGTTTGATTTAATTTAATTTAAAGTTCACATCACAATCACAGTGGAAATGCCCTGAATCTTAAAGAGAAATTCTGGTTTCCTTTGTGGTCCAGGTGCAAGCATGTGGCTTTTCAACACCTAATATAATTCAAAGTAGCTATGGTAACATGATAGAACACTGTCACCAAGTCAGGGTGGGGCAAAGACAGGTTTACCGTTGTTCCTGTGGAAAATAATACAGTAATCCATATATATAAAAGCCTAAGCGACTGGCTGATTGGCCCACTGGTAGCTATGACATGCACTGACCATCAGGGGCCAGATGCTCAATGAGGAGTGGAAACCACAAGCATGGAAACATGGAACAGACTGATGAATCTCAGAGGGAAGGGGAGAGGGAGAAAAGGGGAGGGTGGGAAGAGATTAGTCAAAGTTCTTATATCCATACTAGAGGCCTGGTGCACAAAATCTTGCATTTATGGGGTCCCTAGGCCTGGCCTGTGCCCTCTTGCAATCTGGGACGCATCGAGGGATGTCGGAGAGCTGGTTTCAGCCTGATCCCCCCCCCTCCACATAGGCCAGGCTGAGGACCCCCCACCAGTGCATGAATTTGTGCACCAGGTCCTAGTTAATAAATAATAATAATAATACAAAAATAAGCTCTGTGCCTTATGGACTTATAGCTATAAACCCACCTTTTCCCCACCCTCTCTATTTTTCCAATATTTTATTTATATTATCACTGCTGACATTTTTTATACAAGGATGGTCATAGTTCACTTGATAGTAATAAGAATATACAATGAATAGCTGCTTAATCTAGTGAATAGTGTCAGAACCCCGGTGTTATCTTCAGGTTTATATTTTGATATGATAACAGTGGTCAGTTTGATATAAGGGTTTGTTTCTGGAACTTCTTGCTGTTTCAAATGGCCTAACTTGTTAATATCTAGAGTGTACAACAAAGCTCAGTGGTTTTCTTAAATTTTGAAGACAAATTATTGGGCTTTGAAATAAATGGATTCTGCATTTAGTTTAGGTTAGGTGAGTTGTCGTCTATATTCATAGGGATTTTTTTTTTTTTCATTTAGCTTCTTAAAGAGATACTTTACCTTGAACCCATTTTATAAATATATAGTCTAATTAATAGATGGTTGCCTTTCAAAGTGCCTTAGTTCACTATCAAATTTGTCCTTAGAAATATTTTAGTGTGTTCTGAAATAATTTATTTCCTTATATGGTTAATGCTATCAAGATCACTACTCTAACCCAAGTATCCTGCCCCTTCTTATTCTGTGATTATATTGCCATTCCAAATACTAAATATTCTGAGGTTTTTTTCTACCTCTCATAGTTCTCTAGCTGACTTTGTCAAAATACCAATTCATCTTACTTATGCAATTTATTCCTACATAGTGTAGCTAACAAACTATGAAGAAAATACATAACTAAAATCAATTATAAATATCCTCAAGTTTGCAGTATAATTGGGATACACAGGCCACCATGTCATTGCGAATGTGTAGTGCTGACTAATAATATTAATGGTAACACTGTCATTTATTCTTTCATGGCCCCTAATGCCTTATAACAAGTGTCACTACATTTCACCTCTTCAGGTAAAGCTGCCCTATGTTTCAACAGTATGCATGCCTAGTAAGTGTATAGAAACAATTAAATTGAAATATTTTAATATTTTTCTTACTGACCCCTTTTGATACTTCTTCCTATCCTTCCCCCGCTCTTGCTCAGATTCCACCTTCATCTTGCATAATAAATGTTCTGGGATTTACTCTTTTGTGTGTTACTCATTTACTCCTCTAAGTTTCTCTAAGCTCTTCTATTCCTCATGTGGCAATGGATCTGATTTTCACTCCTTGCCAACCCGCTAGGGTAACTCCCTGCTAATCCAGCAGGCCACTTCACTGTAATAGAAGAGAGCATGGAAAGGAATCCTGAGAACCACTCCATTTTCAGTGGTAGCCAAAGGCAAGCCATGGAAACACCAAATCAACAGCAACCTGCCTGTAGCCCTCTTATATAGCTGAGACACAATGACTCTAATTTTGTCTCTTTTCAACTGGAAGGTCCTGCCTCTGATATTTTCTTTCAAGTTCATGGCGTTCAAGCTCTGCTTCTCCTTAAAAAGAAGAATTTGTTAGGGATGCTCCACATGTTCTATCCCCCTGAGCAAGGCTATTTCACCCTGTTCCAGAGTTTCGTGAGTCAATCCTGAACCCTGTTGGGACCAGCCAAGGATCCTATAGGCCAGTAGTTGGCAAATTCATTAGTCAATAGAGCCAAATATCAATAGTACAATGATTGAAATTTCTTTTGAGAGCCAAATTTTTTAAACTTAAACTTCTTCTGACACCACTTCTTCAAAATAGACTCACCCAGGCCATGGTATTTTGTGGAAGAGACACACTCAAGAGGCCAAAGAGCCACATGTGGCTCGGCTTGTGAGCAGCAGTTTGCCAACCACTGCTATATGCCATGGCAAGAGGATATTTGGATACTGACTTATAGGTAATGCACAGATATTTCAACTGTGATCTTCCAGAGACAAAGCCACTTTCTTAGGTAAAAGAGAGACTCAAAGGACTTTCTAGCCACTTAGAAGATAGGAGAGAGACTTTGAATAGGCCAATCTTTATCTTGATTCTCTTCTTGGAGAACTGGGTACTCTCTTCCCAATTGTCATCTTGAATGTGATTGAAGTCACCTCACTGAGGTTGGCTGCTTCTTCAGTTTCCACTATGCAGGGGCCAGGGATCAAACTGCCCATGGCCAGCACACTGGTGGTACATAGAGAGACCGCTATGCTTCCCCTTTACTAAGCAAGCCTGGATGGGCATACACATACACCCATATCCAAGTACATAAAGATGATTTGTTAACCTATGTCACTCGTGTTTAAAGGCACGTGAGGGCATAATTGGAGTATTTTAGAACCAGCTTTGGGAAATCTGGCATAAGTCATGGAGGTGGTGCACAAGAGAAACCAGTAAGCTTTGAAAAGTTTACTTCTTATTTCTGAACTGTCCCTATGGATGACAGATGCATGCTGCTAGTTGTTAAGGCATCCTCTGGCTTTGCTAGTAGGCCATCGTGTCATTCCCTTCCATGTCTCATGAGGTGAAGGAAGACATGTGTAGAGCCTGTGTGGATGTGTGCTGCAAACCTGGCATTCTGCCTCTGATGGGATAGGTCGGTCTTCCACAGGACTTGCAGCAAGCAGTGTCAGCTCCCCTCAGAAAACACCAATCGTCATGCCTCATACCCAGTGGTCAGAGCTGCAGGAGGGGTTGGCAGTAGGTGGTATTAGAAATGGGCACAAAAATGAATTCTACCAAAGGACTAAGGGACACTCCTTTTCTGGTAGCATTTGCCTTTTTATTATGACATCTTTTATCATGCAGAAATAGAGTGGAAAGAAAACAAAACGCTTCTCTTCTAAAAGTACAATAACCTTAGTTTTCTTTTCTATGCATTAAAGAATTTATAGAATATCCTCATCAGCATGATTTCAAATTGAATCCACTACAGTTCAAAGGAAACAAGCTTTACCCTGGCTGGGGGCTCAGTTGGTTGGAGTGTTGTCCTGTAAACTGCAAGGTTTCAATCTTGTTTTGTTGTTGTATTCCATTTTTTAAATTTGTTTTATTGATTAAGGTATTACATATGTATAGGGTTTCAGGTTTGATTCTTAGTCAGGGCACATACACAAGTTGTGTGTTTGATCCCTGGTCACGGTGGAGGCAACCATCAATGATGGAAGCATATCCTCAGGATAGGATTTAAAAGAAACCACTTTCGTATTAATATTTTCTTTCCGTGGCAATGTCATAGTTGAATATGGGACAATTACCCGTGTATTTTTGTTTTAATTTTAATGAATTGAAAGGAGCTTATCAGAATTGGAAATTATATCTCAATCACCATTGTTTCAATCTTCTTGTAAGGTGATAGAATTAGAAGCTGGAAGATGCCTGGTTCATGTGACTCAGTGGTTGAGCATCAATCTATGAAGCAGGAGTTAACTGTTCAATTCCCACTCAGGGCACTTG
This sequence comes from Pipistrellus kuhlii, assembly GCF_014108245.1. NCBI lineage: Eukaryota > Metazoa > Chordata > Mammalia > Chiroptera > Vespertilionidae > Pipistrellus > Pipistrellus kuhlii. The sequence goes on along the minus strand of NW_023425540.1, from coordinate 9,362,173 downwards.
CCCAAGTTGCAGGCTCAATCCCCAGTTGGGGACTTGCAGGAGGCAGCCCATCAATAATTCTTTCTCATAATTTATGTCTCTATCTTTCTCTCTATCTCCCTTCCTCTCTGAAATCAATCAAAATATATTTATTTGTTTGGGTGGTTGTGTTTTTGTTTTGTTTTTTAATCCTCACCCAAGGATTTTTTTTTCTATTGATTTTGAGAGAAAGAGGAGAGAGAGAGAGAGAGAGAGAGAGAGAGAGAGAGAGAGAGAGAAAGAAAGAGAGAGAGAGAAACATCAATGTGAGAGAGACATATCAATTAATTGACTCCCACATGCACACTGAGCAGGGTCTGGGATCAAGCCTGCAACCAAGGTATGTGTCCTTGACAGAAATGGAACCTGGGACTGGGACTTTTCAGCCTGCAGGCCAATGCTCTATCCACTGAGCCAAAGCAGGTAAGGCCAATAAAAATATATTTTGTAAAAGAGCTAGAAGAAAGGAGAAAAAGAGAGAGAGAAAATAAGAAAAAAAAAGTTGTTTTGAATTATTTTTTTCTGTGTTATAGTTCCTTGCTTACGAATATCCAAATCAGTCTATATTTGAATTCAAGAATATGGTTGAAAGAAGATAGTCTGAGTCTTAAAAAGCAATCTCTCTCTCTCTCTCTCTCTCTCTCTCTCTCTCTCTCTCTCTCTCTCTCTCTCTCTCTTTCTCTCTCTCTCATACATACATACACTCCAATGTAATGTGAGCGGAGAATTGATTTCTCAGAGACAACTGAGACCCTGGGGATTTAACCTTTCTAAGTAACTGTACTAATAAAAACAGTATTAGGTTTGAGTCTACTGATCAAGGTGTTGTGTCTTGCCTCACTTTATGGTATTTTAACTTTCTTTGAAGTTGTACCAGAGATTGTGGAGTCCACACATTATAAACTTCTATGTATATAAGGCTTATGTGAATCTAGAACAAAACAAAAATATTTGATCAGAGCAGTACCTTTGACACAGAACCCATACCACTAATACAATGAGTGTATTGTACATCATAGGATAAGAGCTCTAAGTTGGAGGGTAGGTTTCTAAAAATAACTATGTAAGTGCTCAATACTTTCTGCGTCTTACACATCCTTACACGGTGGAGGATTTCCTAGGCTTATCTTGTTAGATTGCATAATCAATACACCATGTTCTAGCATGGTGTATTGAAGGCTTGATTTGCTTGTCTTCAATGCAAGGTCAAGACTCTAAAGTTAAGTAATATGTACCGTTACTCATTTGTGTATTTATTTCTTCACTCTGAATAAGAAGAAGAATTGGAAAAGTATTTTCTAATGTAACACAATTATTTTTCCTGGTAAACTATTGATTGAAACAACTTTAGCTGAAGGCACCAAGAATTTTAACTGGTGTGCTGCAAGAATTTTTTAAACATGCAATACCTGACTGTTGAGTCAGGGGCACTGACCTTTTTTCCCTTAAATTGTCAAATAAAAAAATGACAGCAATGATCACAATAGCCATCAGTGTGAATGAATCAATATTACACCTTTGTATAATTTTTTGGTGTGACACAGAATATTAGCAGTTATTTTGTGTGTGCCAGCAGGTGAAAAAAGGTTGAAAATCACTGGCTTACTGGGATGTTATATATGTTTAATTAGCCACTGATCTAATAAGAGTACATTTGTCTGAAATAGAAAATTCTATGCAAGTGTTGAGCAATACAGAGAGCAATAGAGAGGCTGTTTGCATAATTTTACCCAGAAATATTGTAATAATTAACTTGTACTCTCACTTCAGAATGGAGATGGTTTCACCAGACTCCTGCGTTGAGCATCTGCTCCCTGGTGGTCAGAGTGTGACAGAAATGGAACCTGGGACTGGGACTTTTCAGCCTGCAGGCCAATGCTCTATCCACTGAGCCATTATAGTGACCTGTCATTCTGGTCATTTGGTTGCTTCGGCTTTTATAGATATGTTTATAATATTTATATGTGCAAAAATATTTAAAGTATGTGTGCTTATATATACTTGTACAAACAAGAAAAGAGATAACAAATGAAAATATTTTGCTTAAATGCTCATTGTAATTGAAAAATTAACTTAAAAATCTTAAAATTGTGTCTGATTTGGGGCCTTTCTATAATAAGCATTAATTGGCGCTCAGTATAAACATATGGGTTAAAATATATGCCAAATTAAAAAAAATACTGATTATTTCAATTTTATTCTAAAGTAATACACTAACATTAAGAGAAATATAGGGAAAATATCCATTATCTCAAGCATCATTAAATTTTAATTTACAAATCTACTTAATGCAAATTTTGTGTTTGATCATCATTATTGAAGCAAGAAAGAGTACACTTAGAACTTGAGGGATTAATTGACCAGAAAACAAGTCTACACTAAGCTCTAACAACCAGGGCAGACATCATTCTTTATATGGCAACAGAAGTTTAGTTATGCACCAACTTTGCATTTTACCCCTAGAAACTGTGTGAACCCTCCTGTGGTGAAAAGGGATTGGTGCCATGGGTACAAATGCTTGCAAGCAGGTCATAACACTACAAATAAAGAAAAATAAATTTCTTCAACTGAAAAATAAAAGCATGCAATTATTATTTTAAATAAATTTTATTAACATTTTAATATATTTTTATTGACTTCAGAGAGAAAAGGAGAGGGAAAGTGAGATAGAAACATCATTGATGTGAGAAAATTATTGATTGGCTGCCTCCTGCACACATTGACCTGGAATTGAACCAGAACCTCCTAGTTCATAGGTCTACACCTAACTCTGAGCCACACTGGCTGGGCAACATAGAAATCGTGGTATTTAAATTATTCGGAGATATTGATATCAAGAATATATATATATATATATATATATATATATATATATATATATACACACACACACACACACACATACAGTCCAAGAATAAAAGAGCTTGTGAATTGACGGAAATAATTCAGTACTTACTAATAGATTTTTAAATATAGTACTCATATGTAACAAGTTTGACAGATTGTGAAATCCAAGATAGTGAAATACTGGTAGGCTCTCTTTCTTCCTGCACACTTTGGAGTTAATGCTTGCTTTGCACAGCACTATCCTATGGGAATGCCATATATATTTCTAATGAAGAAATGCTTATACTGAATAATATTCCTACTGAATAACTCAATTTAACATGGCCTCATTGAGACGACCTCTACTTTTCTTTCCATTGACATTACAACTTAAAATGATCTGTAATAAAAAATAAAAAAAATCACAAATAATGTTTTGTTCAGCTAAGAAACAAATATTATCAGAGGTGTTTCTTAAATATTTCTGTTCATAATTAATATATGAATCTAATAATTCTAGGGCATATATTTCAAAGAACAAACAAATCTCAAGTTAATGCTTAAAAACAGTAGTAATTCTCTTTCAATCACTAATCAGTATAAATCTCTTGCTCCCAAAGTCTATATTCATGGTTGTCATACTTTAGCACTGTGAAATTTATAGAAACCAGCTGTTCCTATTCTCACTGTTCTTTTATATACAGACTTGGGCGGGGGGGAGATCCCTCAGCCCAGCGTGTGCACTCTTGCAGTCCAGGACCCCTCGGATATGTCTGACTCCTGGTGGGGAGCAGGCCTACGCTGGCAGTTGAATATCCCCTGAGAGCTCCTTAGCGCTGCTGCTGTGACAAGGCTGGAGAGGCTCCCACCACCATCGCTGCACAAGCAAGCCATGAGCCAGACTTCTGGCTGAGCAGAGCTCCTTCTGTGGGAGTGCACTGACCACCAGGGGGCAGCTCTTGCATTGAACATCTACCCCCTGGTGGTCAGTGCATGTCATAGCAATTGGTCGTTTGGCTGTTTGGTGGATTTGCATATTAGCCTTTTATTATATAGGATAGTCATTGAATATTTAATGAATGTGAACTCTTTGAGATTGGCAACCTGTTATGCTATACTTTCTGTGTTTTCAGACAGATTCTGCTCTGCTCTGTTCCTTTTCTGGAGAGCTTCTTAATGTAACTTTTATCTGATTGGTATTGCTGTAATTGACATTGGTGATAAATTTATTCAATGATTGAAGAAATAAATTGAACAGTGATTCAAAGTTGGTAACATAGCTCTGCAGGGCTCATTCTCTCCCTGGGTTTCTACTTCAACTACTGTGTATCTGTCTGATCCTTTCAGAGTCAGCAGTTGATGCATAGATGCTGAGCCTCTAAGTTCTATTGTTAGATTGTGCTAAGATTTTAGCTACTTAACATATTTATACTTGCATTTGCTTTCTATTCATTCTTATTAAAGAAGAATTAATTCAGTATTCAATAGTAAAATATGTTGGCTACTAAATTAACAAAATATTCAGTTCAAGTGAAAGATGATAAACTGGAGAAGTTTCGTTTTTATGGTAAAGATCTAAGGATACTCTAGAATAAATGTTTTCTTTTATTGTTGTTCTTTTCTTTTCTTTTTTTGCCAAAGACCATCACCTTCACTCAAATGCAATAATAATACAAACAAGGTGTCAAAACAGATGCCTAGAAAGTATTTTAAGTTAAACCTTGAGAAAGCTCAAAATATACCTTTTTCTACCTGAAAGTTCTCAGATGGAATAATCAAATTTACCTAGGTATGTTACTGTTAATTTGGCTTACGATGTCTTCCTCAAAAAGTAATTAATTTCAATGATGCCTAATGAATTAAATGAGTGAACACTTTAGAATAATAAGAAATGGATCTATAAGGAACAATTTGTTAGTAAAGCCTTACCTAAAATTAAAAACAAGATAAACCCTAATTAAATCAGGATTCACAGGTAATTTATTATTTATTTTTAATGGGATCCAAGTTGTATGTAAGTGGGTAACATTTAGATGATATCATAATCACTTTGAGTATATAGACTCCCATGTGTGTTGTTATTATTTTTTTCACTTATTTTTTATTTATTTATTTTTTATTGATTATGGTATCACATAATTGTCCTCATCCCCCCATTCCCATCCCAAATCCCTTCCTATATATGCACTCGCCCCCCTGTTGTCCATAGCCACTGGTTAAGCCCATATGCATGCACACAAGTCCTTTGGTTGATCTCTTCCTCTTACCCCTACCCTCCCCTACTTTCCCTCTGAGGTTTGAGAGTCTGATCGCTGTTTCTCTTTCTCTGGGTTAGTTTATGTTCATCAGTTTATGTTATTTATTATTTCCTCTAGATGTGTGAGATCATGAGCTCTAAGAAATGAGCTCTAAGTCCTTGTAAGAACCTAAACTGAGACAAGCCATAATGATGATGCTGAGAGGCAAATGAATCAGTCTGTAGTGAGTTCCTTTCTGGGCCAACAGTTCTTTTGAGTCCAAAATAGCTCCTTATGTGTACATGTCAGCCATGCTATTTCAAATCTGGTTGGTGGACAAATGGTGGTGATGCAGGTCCGACCGTCTCTGGTTTGGTCCTGGGCATCCTTCAGTAACACGCAGCAACTGTCTGCTGGTGCGGCGAGGAGTCGTCAGCATCTTCCATCTCTGAATTGTTTCTCTTCTGTCTTCATGGCTGGAGCACTTCTGTCTATTCTTCTTTGTTTCAGGATTCCAGATGGTCTTGGAGTTGTTTTCTGAAAATATACAAACATATTCTTGACCAAAAGTTAATAAAGGGATATTTTCTATAAATTTGACGTGGGATTCTTTTTCATTTTTTCCCCCCCTCAAATGATTTTCCTCTGTCTTGTTTTGACACCAGGTGTGTTTTTTCATGGGTATCTTTATTATTATTGATGTGGACTAAAATAGGATAGAGTAAGCTTTAAAAAATGAAAACAGAACAGCCAGGAAATAAAATGTATATATAGAAATGTCCCTGAATTTTCATAAAACCCTCTCAGATCCTAGTTATCCATCCTTTGGTTTCCTCTTTGCTTTATTTTAATTTACTATATTAAATGAGAATTTAAATGTGAGATTTGGGCTGAGCAGTTAATTTCTCAGCCTTAATATTTTTCTTGTAATTATCAGTATGGTAAGTTTATAAAACCAAGAGCCATATCATGCAGTGGTTAGTAGTCTTTAGAGCCAGAGCACCTAGGTTCAAACCACAGAATCTTCTGCAGACAACTGGTAACCGTAGCAACCTTGTCTCCACAAATTTATCCTCAGTGGAGAACCACTGCTCAACAATTCTTCCTGATCCATCTTCCTGAAGTAAGTTCAGTTGATATCCTTCTGGCTGAAAAATTTTCAGCAGCTCCTGTTTGCCTTGAAAAATATTCTCACCCCTCTGATTCTGGCTTCCACTCTGTTTCCTAGTATATTCCTTATTTCTTACATATCTTCTCTATAATTTAAACTGGCTGATCTATGAGAAACTCTTCAGGTAGATATATGGACATGTAGTAAGTAGAAGGATGGATAGATAAATAGATAGATGGACAGACAGACAGATAAATGGCAGCTTGACCTCATTTTAGAATTAAATAACAGTGAATTTTATTTTATGAAACTTAACTCTTTCAGCCAAATGGGATTTGTTATCTTTGTCAGCATCTTCATGCAAGTCCAAAGTTTATAAGGTTGAGTTTTTAAACCTTATAATGTTCAATTATTTAAATTGAATTTATTGGGATGACACTGGTTAGTAAGATTATGTAATTTTCAAGTGTATAATTCTATGGTACATCATCTGTATATTGCATTAAGCGCTCACCCCCAAAATGAAACATTCCATCATTATAGAGTTGACCCCTTTATATTTTACTATTCTCCACTTCCCTTCCCTCTGGTAATCACCATGCTATTGTTAGTGTCCACAAGTTTTTGTTGATTTGCTTTATTGTTTATTCATTTGTTGCTTTCAGTTTTATATGAGTGAAACCATATGTTTGTTAATATTTTCTGACTTATTTCACTGAGTATGATATTCTCAAGATCTATCTATGTTGTCGCAAATGGCAGGATTTCATCTTTCCTTCTAGCTGTGTAGTATGCCATTGTATGTACCACATCTTCTTTGCCCAGTTATCTATCAAAGGACACTTTGGTTGTTTCCAAATGGCCATCAAGACATTTTTGTTACTTATCAGTTTGTTTATTGGGTTTCTAATTGACAAGCTTTTTTGGAACCCTCCGGAGAGTAAAGAAAGATACATGGAAAAATGAGAAGCATGAGCTCGGGAAATCTAATATGTTAACACACGAGGGCACACTTGGTGATGAATGCATGCTACATATTAGACAAGTCATCATTATTTGTTTTATTAAATGTATTGTAGTGACATTTGGTTAATAAGATTGACCAATACATGATCTGTATATTGCATTTTGTGCCCATCACCCCCAAAGTCATGTTCAATTTTTATATCCTATAAATTTGATTTTGGAAAACCCCATTGCAATATGAACAAAATGCCTACATATAGTTAATATTTTTTAAATAACTTTAAACATCTCTGCTCATGTAAGAGTTGACTGAGGCAGGAATGGCTTCCTGGGCGGTGGGTGGGGTGTGACCTTGTAGTTGCTCAAGTCACTGTCAGCAGGACCCTGTGTTTGCTTTAATGATCTGCTGCTGCTATCTTGAAATTCTTAATTGTTTTATTTTTGATTTTATGTTTTTCAAGTGCAGTCCCCCGGGACACTGAGGCATGGGTATGATGAGTAGAGGCTGAGGGGGGCAGCTGGGCACACACAGGGCAGGGCCTGCAGGCACAGGAGGCAGGGCAGAGCCAGCAGTTGGCCAAGCAGCAGGCTCACACAGGCATGCCTCAGCAGTCTGGGATGTGGTGTGCCCAGTGTCACCAAAGCAGAGCTCACAAGCTAGCAGTGGCAATGGCAGCTGCAGCAGCAGCAGTGGCCACCAACGCAATAGGAGGAGCTCCCCCGTGGCGGACAGGGAGAGAACCCAGGCTGGGAGGCCAGCTGCCTGTCACTCCCAGGAGCCTGTTCCTGCAGTCTCCACATAAATATTAAATCTTCTGCCTAGGTTCCAGGGCAGTGTCCTCAGAGCTCAGGCAATAAACTCTGCCAATAAATTACTACAAAATAGAGAATACTCATGGACATTGCAATAAAGTATTTGTGGGAGTTATTAGAATTCTTTGTTATTTATAATGCCCACTTTTGAAAACAGCTGCAACATTGCAAAGCACATATCCACCAGCCTAGAAATACAGATTAAATTCAAAGATCATCACATTTGATGGAACATAACACTATTTTCATGTGAAGCTGTAAATGAGCTAATTATTAACAAGGAAGATAATTTTTTTTAATTTAAACTCTTTCTTATAATTGAAAACAAGGGAAAATAATATATAAACAGGAATTTTGGATTGTATACAAATCATAAAGTTACTTTTGGTTTCCTGCATGACCTCAACAAGTTACCAGAAATGTTAGAGAAAATATTATCATAAAATACCATTTAGACATTTACATCAAATTCAGTATAAAGGCAGTAGAAGGAATGCAGGTGTTAAGTACCTTGACTGTGTTGATTAAGACACAGACCTACACAGACAATAAAACTGCATAACACTAAATACTCACACATATGACTACATGTAAATTATTAAAATGTGGATGAGATCTCTGGATTGTATCCATGTTAATTTCCTGACTGTGACCCTATGTTATAGATGTAACCTTTGGGGAAAACTGGTGAAGGAGTACATCTCTATTATTTGTGAAAAATGGCTACAGTGTTTGGACAGGTTCAAGCCTCAGTCTAATGAGAGGGCACAATCCTCTCGTCACAAAGCCACATGCAAGTCCCAGCACAAGTATAGCCAAAGGCTATAGTTGTAAGCTTGACCTTATGGACCCAAACTGTGGTCCCATGTGGCTAAGTGATATGGGCTGCTGCAGGAAATGCAGCAAGTAAACAAAGCTTGATCAGGTGCATGTAATTGAGTAGGTTCCAAACCCAGAAGAACATTATAAATATCTTGATCATGTCCTTACTTTGCCTCATGGAATCTGGCTATAATATAAAATAAAGACTTGACTTGAAGGCCATGGCACTGTCTCTCTAATCAGAGGGCAGCATCCCACCTAGCCTCAGCTTTATGCTCTTGTCTGTCTTTCCTAATCCTTCACCACCACCCCTCAGGTTCACCCATGACCATGCTGGCACAGCACAATTTTTTTTATAATTGGCATTTTAAACTATAATTAACATACAAGGATTAATTTTAAGTCACATTTATACATACATGAAACTGACTTGTTTGAAGTCTTTTGTCTTTGTAGATAAATTCTTCTATGAGAATAAGTTCCAATGTACTAATATTTATATGTTAAAATTATTTATCAGAAATTCATCCCAATGTTATTGCAGCCTACAGAATGCTCTTAATAACTCCATAAAAAGTTGCATCAACAAAAAGATCTTTCTTGAAATTAAAAAAAAAGCAGCAAGAATTATTTGTAATCTTGTTAGCCAAAAGCAACTGATGCCACTTTCATTTTTTTCATTAAAAATAAAATTACTATTTGAATGAATTTTGATACCAAGGAAGTGACTTTGCAGAAAATAAACCAGAAAAAGTGTGTGACCAATCAAGGTATCATAATAATATAGTATTATGATAATACAGTATTTATGGTATATAATCATACCACAATATTATTTTTAAATGTGTACATTTATGTTGTTACTAATCAGTCACTATTACCCCATTAAGATCTGTAATAATATATTTTAATGGAAAAATATTTATATATTTTATCTTTAACAATGTTGGTGTGGTTTTTTTTTTTTTTTCTGAGTTCTGAACTAAAGTGTCCAACGTTTCAGTTTATAGTAGGCTTCATAAATTAAGTCTGGGCCTAGAGAATTTGATGCAAATTAAACAAAAAATAATAATTTTATCACAGGGTAGATAAGTTATATTGAACAGCTTATTTTTGGAGAATTGAGGTTGGCATAAACTTTTTAAAAATATATTTTATTGATTTTTTTTTTTTACAGAGAGGAAGTGAGAGAGATAGTTAGAAACATCAATGAGAGAGAGTCATCGATCAGTTGTCTCTTGCACATCCCCTACTGGGGATGTGCCCACAACCAAGGTACATGCCCTTAACGGAATTGAACCTGGGACCCTTTAGTCCGAATGCTGACGCTCTATCCACTGAGCCAAACCGGTTTCGGCTAGCATAAACTTTTGAAGTGACATCATAAACTGCATCTACTAACTAATCTCAGAAGTCATCTTTCTTTTTTTCTCCAGAGATTTGCCAAGATACGATTTTCTTATTTTAATCTATTTTAGTATTTTTTAAAATGCCAACGAGATTCATCATCAACCCTAACATTTGTAGGGAAATCTTTCCATTTATCAGACTTGTATTTCAGAATGCTTATTTTTTTTATTTAAGAAATATAAGATTATGGGCTTCAGAAATATAAGAAATATGAGATTAAGGATGTTAGAAAGGCCAGATTTCCTGGAAACTTTGAAATGAGCTCATCAGCATTCATCCTTGGCATTTTTATGTGATGCCCACACCATTGTCTCAAAAGTGATTTTAGTTTTAAAAACAACAAACCTAAAATTGAATAGGCAGGCATGTCTGAACAGTGGACAATGTCTAGGTCAGTGGTTGGCAACTTGCGGCTATGGAGCCACATGTGGCTCTTTGGCCCCTTGAGATTTTAGCAAAGAACAGCTTAGGAGTACCCCAATTAAGTTAATAACAATGTATCTACCTATATAGTTTAAGTTTAAAAAAAAGTTTGGCTCTCAAAAGAAATTTATTAAATTGTTGTACTGTTGATATTTGGCTCTGTGGCTAATGAGTTTGCCGACCACTGGTCTAGATTATAGTGCCAGGCAGGCTTGGAAAACCATCAGTCGGTCTATGAGCCATGAGGAGAGACATCTGTGCAAATGCTGCATTGCCAGGTGTCTCCACTCTCAGTAACTGGAATACTTCCGCATAAGACCATGCTCACATTTTATTCTGCTCTCAATAATACAGTATTATTATTCTGCTCTCAATAATACAGTATTATTATTCTGCTCTCAATAATACAGTATTATTATTCTGCTCACAATAATACGGTATTGTTATTTATTGTATGACACATAATCAGACCACAATATTGTTTTTAAATGCTGGCTCAGTCCATGTTCTCTCTCTCTCCTCTGTTCCAGAACGACTCCTGGGGGAAGCAGTATTCCTATGCGCTCTTCAAGGCCATGAGCCACATGCTGTGCATTGGGTACGGCGCACAGGCCCCGGTCAGCATGTCGGACCTGTGGATCACCATGCTCAGCATGATCGTGGGCGCCACCTGCTACGCCATGTTCGTGGGCCACGCCACGGCTCTGATCCAGTCTCTGGATTCCTCCAGACGGCAGTATCAAGAGAAGGTAATGTGTTTGCTCTCTACTATCTCCGACCAGCTAGTTCGTAAACTTAACTAATAGCATTCAAGATAACTAAACCATCTCCTCCATCAAACGTGTAATGTGATAAAATGCTTAATGCAGGAAAACACAATCTGTTTCCATATTTTGAGGTTTTGTCAAGATGGTCCTATTAGCTTTCATTTGTTTCCAATTACTCTCTTGAATGATAATTAAAAGAAAAGAAAAGGAAAGGAAAGAAAATAAAGAAATTTAAAGGCCTCTGAATTTGCACTCACAGGAAAAATAGTTACATGTTTCAAAATGTCTGAAGCTGATTTAAGGTGTTATCAAGGTTCGTGATCTATGGTATTCCCTCAGTTAAAATAATAGGAAGCCTTCTCTAGCATATGTTAGAAAATGTTAGCTGATTAAATGGGAACAGGCATCCATTGGCTGTGTCCCTCTGTGCCCCTGCGTATTAACATCGTAATTCATGTTACAATTCGTATGCTTAGCTCAACATATGTTGCCCTTGTGTCTAGATAAGTCACCACACTCTCCAGTCTAAAACATGCATATTAACAGCTGCTCTCATGCATTCATATACACCATCTGTAATTAAAATGATTGCCGTTCAAAATTGCTCAAAAGAGAGTAAAAGTAGATATATGCAATTATTTATTCTATGATTTTTTTTTCATGTGCTGAACAGTTTTGGCTGAGGCTAGACATTGGACCATCAGACAGTTCTTACATTCCTGACTAAACATAAGTAACACTCTGAGAGATAAATAAGAATATTTCATCACTGAAGGAATAATTTACTCTATAGGGGCTCTGTTGAACCTGAGAATATATAATATATACCTTGCCAAAGAGTATTTCTGAAAGTAACAGAACACTACTTCTGATGAGAGGCCACAGCTTAGACTTATAATTCCTTACAAAATAGCCAAAGGTCATTTCAGTTTCATTTGTGAAAGTTTTCAACACTATACTCACACCATAGGAGAAAGGGAGGCTGGATTCTTTATTTCTCCTGATGGTAATTACATGGCCGCCCATGGTTATAAAAACAAGTGGTATTTTATTACTGAAGCAATGAAAAACTGAACCATCAGAATTGCTTTGAGGTTCATTTTAATATAAAGCCTCCAATTAAATTGTAAAGAACAAAGCCCATAATGATGGACAAGAGACTGAATACAGCTGTGGCTTTGACTGAAAATTGTACCTTAAGGGAATTGGGGCTAAATGAATAGGGATTTAAGATAAAACTACAACACAGTGTATGTTCCTATTAAGCTCTTTCTTTTTCCTTTTTAGTTGATACTGTTTTTCATAAAAATGCTCTTTTCCTACCTCCTTTTTGTCCACAACATTACATATTTTCTCAAATACAAATGAGTCCCCAAATTCCAGGATGGCATTTATTACCATTATATTGCCTATTAAGTGGGCTCACCATTTCTGTGTTTAATTCTACTGTATGAACCAGGTCTAATTTGGAAACCTAGCTCATTCAATGATGTAATTGTAGACATTCACAAAGAAAATTATTATGATGTTTGCCATAATTTAAATCATCAAGTTTTGGTTTTTAATGAAATGTATTGGGGTGATGTGGGTTAATAGGATTATATGGGCTTGGGGTGTACAATGCTTTGACACCTCATCTGTCCATTGCACTGTGTGCCCACCACCCAAAGTCAAATCTTCTTCCATCACCACATAGTTGACCCTGTTTAACTTTTTACCTCTGCATCTTACAAGTGCTTAATAGAGGGAAAGCATACTGGGAGTGAAATTTCTGGGTCATATCATTATTCTAAGCTTAACTTTTTGAGGGACCTCTTATTTTGTAGTTATCAGTACCATCTGCCATGAATGCCTAACCAATTAATATTGATATTATTTTCACTGCTCTATATTCATTAGCAACATATTTTTATGTAAAAGAAGCCAGCACTAATGAATACCTTTTATAGTCGTCATTAAGAATGTGCTGGTGTTCAGCGTTCACTCTGAGGTTTAAATTGGCAAGCCATTGATCCTTCATCTTTCCTTGTAAATGAAGGATTATCACATACACTTCTTAGTCTGTATAAATCATTTTTAAAAATCAGTCTAATCTTCCAAATTTGTATAACCAGAGACAAAGGCTGGCACCAAGCCCTGCTCTCCTTTTCAATCCACTCAAGTCCTGTTTGCAATCAAGCACACTTCAGGCCATTGCAAATAAAGTGATTGTGGTTACTACACTTGTTTCTCCCATAATAAGACCTTCAGGAAGAATTTGGGTGGACGTGGAGTGGTGCCAAATAAACTTTTAAACTGTCTATTTCCTAGCCAGACAATTATAATTGTTCTCTCAACAAACCAGATGCTTCTGACCTGCCCCTCTTTTCTTTCTAACCCCTTACATGCCCGTACCCCTTTCACTGTTTACATAGGTTTTGTTACTGGACTAACGGGTTCTATTTGCCTACACACATCAACGCCCAATTAGATAGGAACAAAACTTTGCAGCCACGAAGAGTTTATTAGTTGAGGACTAAAGACACAGGTGTGCTAATGCTCAAAGACCTGGCTCCCAGAGGCTTTCAGGGATGGATTATATTGGGGGGTAGGGGAGCATCAGTCATGGTGACTAAGGGAGTTAGGGTCACAGTTTCTACTGATTGGCTGGCGCTGCAATAGGGGGGTCATTGGTCATTGCATCTGGTCCTACGTCAGCCTGGTGTTGCTTCATCTGGTTTCCCAGATTTTCTGGGCCTGGAGCTGAAACACAACTGAGACCTAGATATTGTCTCTGGTTTGACTAAAACTGTGTCTCAGATCAACAGACCCTGGGCTTTGTTCCTGTGACTGTCTGATGCAGATCAGAACCTCATTGCCCTGAGGGTATGATGATTAAGGAAGGGAATGTGCAAGGGAGAAGGAGCAGGTGAGTCAGGTCCTGGATGAGGCCAGCTTCTATCAGAAGGAGAGAAAGGATAAAAGGCCACCTTGAAGAAATGATGTTTCTGTGTGTTTCTGTTCTGTCCTTCTCTCTGGAAGGCTGTGATGTCTTCTTTGCTTGTTCTAACCTGTAGTAATCTGTTATGTATATTCTATCTGTCCAGGGGAGAATGAGTATCGTGTGGCCATATCTGTGTCTCTGCTGATATGAATTTCAGCCCATGCATGGCATCCTCGGTACCGTGATGCTGAGAATACAATAGTACTCACATGGGACTCTGAGGAGTAAGAGTGACTACGGGTGTCCAGCCCTTATTCTAGTGAAATGAGAAGAGGGGGGCATAATTTGCACTTTTCTGAATGCTGTCACTTGAGTATACATGACATCATCTTTTAAAAATTACGTTATGTATTTTATTGAGGCATATGTTAAACATGTTGCCTCAGCTTTTCCAGCAATTGATGGCAGGTGTAGGTATACATGTGTTTGGCATAAACACAGATCACTTTAGAACTTAAATTTTCAATATGCTTTTCCCTCTGGAATTCTGGCCTTGATTTCCCTGTAAGTAAGTGTATTATTATGTAAGTGTGTTATTATCTAAGTGTCTTTCATTGGGGATGAAGGGATTTCTTAGTTGCTAGGTTGGTCAGGAGTGTGTGTCTTTAGGCCATGATGGACCCACTGTCTCAGGGAGGTGGATGGGGAAGCAGGTTGCTGCTCTCATGTAATTGAGTCTTTAATTTTAAGAAATGTATTTTATCAGAGTAATGGCAAAGCAAAGAGGAAATATCTGGAGTGACAGCCACAATGGTCTGTAAAAATCCTGTTATTCTGTTAAGAAGACAAAAGCAGCAGCCACCACCTGTTTTGCAACCTTTCTTCAAGAAATTTAGCTAGTTGAGCTGCTAATTTGATTTATTTATTTGGAGGCTCTGATAGTATTTGTCTTCAGAGAATAAAGGGGCTTTGATGTCATATTGATCTTGACCTTTGAAAAATCATATCCACCTGAAGGGTCTTACATGAAAAAAAGCTTGATACCTCATTTTCATGGGCAGCATGGTTAGGGGGGAGACTCGGTTCCAAATCCATGTGCATTCAGCAAACTGTTTCCCTTGCTTTTCTTTATTATTCGCAAAAGCGTCCTTCCTTCCTTTACAAATGAGAACGCCGCCAGCACAACTCCCACATGGCTCCTTAATTAGTTGGAAAGATTTCCGATTCCGCTATACCATATCCTTTTTCTTCCTTGGAGCTGAATTTATCCCACTCAAAGTGCTAGCAAGTGCCACCATGCGTTCTCTGGCCAGGAGGCTCTGAGGACAGGGGCTGTCTGTGGGATTCTGTCCCAGGGAACAGTGGTGTGGTAGTCCTGGAGTTAGCGTCATGTGGCCACTTGAGTTGTTAACAAATTAGGTTCCTGGCAGAATGATGACAGTTTACATTCTCAGCTGGGAACTTATTTTTACATTAAATAAGTACTGAAATGTTCTAGAGAGAGTCACAAGTAAAGAGAGGGAGTTCAAAGATGTTAATTTGACTCACGAGAAAAATGTAATTTTCCTAATTGTAAGTATCTTACAGCACTGACTTTCTGCCTTTATATTTTAAAATATCCATTGGGAGATACATTATCCCTTTTCATGAAGTGATACTTTCTGTACCCGTGTTCTCTGTTACATCTTGAAATTTCCTGCATCTTTATTATAGGTGTTCATGGTTTCAGGTGTGTGCAAAGTGCTAAAGATTCTTCCTCGCCAACCCTTCATTTGGTGCTTTACCCTTTACACTTAATCATTCACTGCACATCTAACAGATTCTTGTAATGGCTCGTTGCATTTCCCACTCTCTTATTTATTGATTAATATATAGATTTAATTTTTTAGAAATGTTTGAATTTTCATTTGAATCTACTTTCTAGAGTTCTCTTTCAAGTGGGTTTGCTGTACTGTATTGGTGTCCTTTGTGTCCTAAGACATAAACATACTGCTAAACACATTCCCAGGCAGAAAGCCGGTCAGGGAGCCACTAATCTGACAAGAACCAGTGCATGGTTTGGTAAGCAATGGAAAGCCCTTGGGGCTTTGAATTCTAATAAGATAGATGGTAGAGAACGGGCAAATATATAGACCAAGAGGTAATGGAGAAACAAAATGGAAGGAGAATGTATGTCTTCCATTAAGCTCTCTGTTAGTAAACATGGAGTACATTATTGAGAATGCCTCTTGTGTACTGTGTCTTAGCTCCTGGGGTAACAAAGACTCTTTAAATGAATATTAGTGAAGTCAGACTTCTTTTCCCTTCTGAAGAATGTATGAAAGGAGGTAAATTATGAATTTTTAACCAAGTATGTTGATAGTATGACTTGAAATACAATTTGATACACAACTGAAGCAAGTATCAATCATTTTTATTTTATTTTTTATTTTTCAATTACAGTTCAATAATATTTTGTATTAGTTTCAGCATAGTGATTGGCCAATCATATACTTCGCATAGTGTTCCCCCTGACATTTCCATTACCCAAGTGGCATCACACAGAGTTTACACAATTTATTGACTATCTTTGCCCTGCTGTACCTTACATCCCCATGACTATTGTGTACCTACAAATCTACACTTCTCTATCCCTTAACCTTTTTCTCCCAGTCCACCGATCCCTGCCCCTCTGGCAACTATCAGTCTGCTCTCTGTATCTGTGTGTCTATTTCAACGTTGTTCATTTGTTTGTTTAGTTTTTTCAGATTCCACATGTAAGTGAAATCAAATGTTTGTTTTTGTCTTTGACTGACACAGAATATTTTCAGCTTTTTATTCTGACTATACTAATATTTCACTTAAAGGAAACAAACATATATTCAGATGATAATATGATATAGATGATTATATTCTCCATTCTCCACTTAAGCTTTGCCGAGTGAAACTTCGCTAGATTAGTATACTCATTTTAAAAGATTTGTCACTATCCTCCTACCTCACCAAGTTATTATTAAAATTAATGAACTAAATTTTGAATGTTATTTAAGAAATTTGGGGAAAAGCTATTATTAAAGCAGCATTAACGTATTTAATGGAAAGTGATCTTTAACTTCAGTATCATAGTTTTATTAAGTGATGTTTAGAGAAGATCCAAGATGTGTTTTAAATGAGGCAAATAGATTATTTTAACTTTTTCATCAATGAGAACATAAAATACTGATTTCATTTTAATGTTGTAATTTTTTTTCCATTTCCCAGTAGTGGGCTGATCATGAGAGCACTGAATTATCTTTTAGTTATTGACAGAACCCTCTCTCTTACTAGGAACCTAGATTGCTAGTGATAATATCTTTCTGAATCCTGAATTAAGGTTCATCTCCAAATTTAGTGGAAAAGCAACATATTAGAAGCAGAAGCAGAGCTGCTAAAAGCAGATGCATAGGGAGAAACAGCATCTACAACAAGAGCAGGCACAGGAAAATATAAAAACCACGTTCAGCAGCTAGAAAGCCTGCCACACAGCACAGCCTAGCAGTGCAGGAACACACCTCAGTCAGCACAGCTGGCCATCCACCTCTGGGCCCCACCGAATGTTGAACAATTTGTAAAATGTATTTTTAATTCAGTGAGAGTTCCTTCTGTTTTGGTGTCATCTGGCTTGGCAGATTGTAAATCTGAGAATGGTCCTGCAGACAGGAGAACTGTGGGTAGTAAGCGCTATGAGAGCCGAGGAGGCCACAAATCACTGTACCTGTAAGAGGATGCACACCTCAGACTTCCTGCAGGGCAGTGAGCATTCCAGGGCAGACCACGTGGGGCTCAAGTGGAAGATGATAATTGAGCCATTTTGTTTTCAGTTTACCTAACCTTACCTTGTTTTTAAAGTTACATTGCTGTTTAATTCCTCCATATTTTTTCATCCAAACATTTTAGTACTTCGAAACAAACACAGAAATCCTGGCAAACACTGAAAGACACCTTTAAAAATGTTGTGAACGTTGCTTGAAATATCAGGAAAATTTACAAGTGATGTAGGAAATGGTTATTTTAAAATATATTTAAATGCTTTCAAAAGGTGAAAGGGTAAAAGCCTTACTTGTTTGGCAGTTTTCTTTTCTGGAACACTCTTCTCTGATTGGATGACTCATGCCTCCCAGCTTCTTGGCAATAATATCATAGCCTCCTCCTAGTCATGAGAGCTCCAGGAAGTTGTATGTTGGAGAAATCACAAAATTTAGGAAATTAAATCTACAAATCAGTTCTCTCTTCTTTTCATAAATGATTGAGGTGACTATATTCTAAACTGCTAAAATTTAATAAAGTATTTTGTAGGCAATCACGGTGAGAAGCCCTTTTATTAGGAAAATGAAAAACCTAGAAGAATGCTTCAGCCTGGCCAATGTGGCTCAGTGGGTGAGCATTGTTCTATGAACCAGATGGCCAGTGTTTGATTCCAGGTCAGGGCACATGTGCCAGTTGCAGGCTCGATCCCCAAAGTGGAACATGCAGGAGGCAACCAATGAATGATTCTCCCTCATCATTGATGTTTCTCTCTCTCCCTTCTCTGAAATCAATTTTAAAAAATGTTTTAAGGTGTTCACTGATTCTATTCCTGGTCAGGGTACATTCCCATGTTGCAGGCTCAGTCCCCAGTAGGGGGCATGTAAGAGGCAACCGATCAGTGTTTCTCATATATGTTTCTATCTCTCTAGCTTTCTCTCTCTCTAAAATCAATAAAAAATATACTTTTTTTTAAAAAACCAGAAGGCTCCAAATTTTATAAAATATGGTAGAAAAGCATCCAATTTTCATGTTTTACTCATTATATGAGTAATTAGAAGCTGCATCCACACAAGTCTTTTACAAAGAAAATAGCATTCTGAAAATGGTGTCCGTGGCACTCACCAGTATTAGAGCAGATCTGTAAGAACACATCCAGATTTTAAATGGCCATAAAAAAAATAATTAATGCTAATGTTAACATGAACATTTTCATAGCCTAAAAGCTGCTGACTAAATTGTGTTCAAGTTTCCAGCAAGGGAAAGAAGAAAGATTTTTCTGTGTAAATATCCTAAGTATGACTTTACTCTAAATTAATTCACATTTTTGAGATAGGAGGCCTGAGAAACAGAGAGATCGAATTATATTCTACCTTGGCAGGTCTGGCTAGCCGAGAGGCAAAGAGACAAAGCACCATTCTTATTTCCCAGCTCTGTGCTTCGGTGGGATGCACCCGTAGCTAAAGAGGATACAATGTTCAGAAGTAATTTGCAGCTTGGCCTCTGCATTTTTCTTCCAACCTCCCCAAATTACTATTCCAACATTGCAGCATTTGTAGAAACAATGTTCTCTGAAAAAGATAATACTCAGCCAAACAATGAATGAGCAGATTAACTGCATTGCTCATGGGTTGAGCTCTTGTAATAGGGTACTAGATTGCAAACGGGCATTGCTTCCAAACATAAGTAACTTTTCACTTAAAAAAATTATTTTGTCAGTGCAGTTTAGGTGCTTATTGGCTTTATAAATACTGAATGTACACGTTAGAAAATCAATTTTTATGATTCTTAATTACTGAATAAAATAGCACCCTACAGATTTTATATTGTTCCAAAGTTTTCCTTTGGCTATATTTGATAAAGGCATAATTGAGATGTCTGAGAGAGGTATTAATATTTTATCATGTTTGTCAATCAGATGGATACACAAACCTTGCATTTATCTGAACGCAAATGTACCTGCCACTGCGAACATCCTTTCAAAACTCCAGTGCTGCCTGGAGATCTAACGGGGAACATGAGGCATAATGCAGCTGTTTGGCATTTATCACTAAAATCTCCCAAAAAGTTTTAAAGGAGTCATTTTTCCTATTTAGTAATTGGAGAAATTGGTATAAATACATTTTATCTCCAGATGCAGAGCATTTTACTATCTTTGAATAAGTCAGTTTCATGGTTTTTGCTAGCAAATGTTTTATAAATTCTGTTTTTTATGGAGCAGAAGTATATGGAAATACTTCTTTGGCTGGTATTTTTATTCTTTTAAATGTTAATAATATTAAAAATATGCTGACAATCATTGTTGGCATTATATTGATGTACCCCGTTACTGTTTTAAACATTTTAATTAACTTCATTGGAGTGACATTGGTTAATAAAATCATATAGGTCAGGTGTACAATTTTTATCATCTTTATAGGGCATTGTGTGCCCACTACCCAATGCCAACTCTCCTTCCATCACCATACATTTGACCCCATTTACCCTTTACTACCTCTCATTCATACCCCCTTGAACCCTCTCCCTCTGACAACCATCATCCAGTTGTCTGTGTCTATGAGTTTTTCTTGTCTGTTTTTGTTCATTTGTTGCTTTCAGTTTTATAGCCCACATATAATTGAAATCATATTGAATTTTTCTCTCTGACTTATTTTGATATTCTCAAGATCCATCAAGATAAGTAATAACAAGTGTTGGAGAGGTTGTGGAGGAAAAGGAACCCTCATTCACTGCTGGTGGGAATGTAAATTGGTACAGCCACTATCGAAAACATTATGGATGTTCCTCAAAACTTTGGATTGGATAAAGAAAATGTGGGCCATATATACAATGGAATACTATTCGGCCATCAGAAAAGAAGAAATATTGTCATTTGTGACAGCATGGATTGATCTTGAGAATACCTCATTATTTTAAATGAATAAAATTTAATAGTTTTATTATAATAGTACTCATGGATTTTAAACTTATTTGTAGATTTTAAAATTATGTATTCATGTTTTAAAATAATAATTTTTTCATTTTTTCATGAAAATTAGTACCATAAGTTGCAATGGCTTATAAGAAGAAGTGGTGGCATTCAACATACAAAATGTATTACTGCATAATAACCTGTAAAAAATTACCAGGACATTTGAGTAATACAATTGGCTGTGGTGTTTCACAATGTTGGGGTGGAGGGGACCCTAGGATCTACTGTTTCCTTTATAAACTTACCTGAAATTCTTACAGAATAGATCGGATTCTGTGAATTCAGAGAATTTCTCTCTGATTTTTTCAGAAAAATATTAAATTATCGTCAAAGGCATAGGTTATATGGGAATATAGCTTATTAATAGGCTATGTTCTTCCCTTCTGCACTTGCTAATCTTATACTTATTAAGGCCCTTACATAAATTGATTGTAAGAATTGCATAAGAAATCTAGCTTTGTTCCCTTGAACAAGAGCTTTGCGATATGATAACAACGCTCCTAATTGGAAACACCGCGTGATTTAGTGCAGCTGAAGAGAGCTGCTCATAATTACCATGCTCACGGCACACGTACCCTTAGTCTGCCATTTACTTTGGGAAAGGAAGTAACATTTTATAATTTTTAGTTGTTTAAAAAGTGAGGGAATTAACATCATTTTGAACAAGCGGCAGGATGTCTTAATCCCCTAGTCCCAGGAATTTCCTGTGATGTAAGCGACAAAAAACAAAACAAAAACCAAAAATCACCTCACGATCCTCTGACATCAAAATATAACATTACTGTATCTATAGTATATGAAATATGTAAAAGGAGGTACAGGTACAAGAGCACACAGAGTACAAGGAATTCACTGGTGTGTTAGCAGGTGTCAGGTTAATGAAATTTTATGCTCGGTAGTTTTCTTATTTTTGGTGGTAAAATATACATAACAAAATTTATCATTTCAACTATTTTACGCATATTATAAGCATATTTAATAACCTAGAATGCAGCAAGTTAGAACATTAATGAATGCCCCAATAACATCACCCCAATATAATTTACCTTCTTCCAGAAGGGCATAGTAGTGTCCACCAGCTATCCATAATATGCAGGTGGAGCAAAAGTAGGCTTACAGTTGTTTGTACGGAAAAATACAAAATAATTAATGATAATACAAGAATAAACTTGTGTTTTGGGTGCTCACAACTGTAAAGCTACTTGAATTCACACACTTTAACTTGTTGTTCAAGTTCTTGTGTCTTCACTTAATGTATTTTGAAAATATTTCCAGCTCTGGCCAGCTAGCTCAGTTGGTTAGAGCATCATCCCAGTTTGTGAAGGTTCCAGTTTGATACCTGGTCAGGGCACAAATAAGAATCAACCAATGAATGTGTAAATAAATGGAGTGGCAAAAGGATGTAACATTTTATAATTTTTAGTTGTTTAAAAAGTGAGGGAATTAACATCATTTCTCTCTCTCTCTCTCTCTCTCTCTTTCAAATCAATTAAAATTTTAAAAAATATACATAACTTTCTTTCTATAAATTTCATTGTTATAAAAACAATGTGATCTACCTTCTTAAATTTTTGAGTATACACTACATTATTGCTGACTGCATACAGCAGATAACTAGAGCTCATTCATCCTGCCTACTAAAACTTCATTCCTGCTCATTAGTGACTCCCCTTTTCCTTCTCCCTCCAGCTCCTGGGAACTACCTTTTCTTCTTTGACTCTATGAACTTGACTATTTAAGATACTTATATAACTGGAATCCTGCAGTGTCTTTCTGTGACTGGTCTTTCACTTAGCACAATACATAAATGTTTATCCATGTTCTTGCATATTGGAAAGCTTTCTTATTTTTTGAGGATTAATAGCATTTTATGTTATGTATATACCACATTTTTAATCTATTTATCTATTGATGGACTTTTAGGCTGTTACTAGAAATTGTTAATTGTGAGTAATGCTGCAATAATATAGGAGTGCTATCTAGATCATTAAATATAGGAGTGCTAATATCTCTTCCAGATCATAAACCCCCCCCTAAATCTTAGGCAAAACATTGTCAACATATAGATATAAGGAGTGGTTGCATTCATTGCCTTCTCAAATACTTACCATCTCTTTATCTGGTTTTACCAAAAACCATTAATTTTGTTCTGGGTTAGTTTGAACTGGAGTCTGACAAAGACTTTAAATACTTGGCTGCAGGTGATTGTGTGCAAAATAGGCCCCTAAATATTTGGGAAATTACTGATAAAAATGGATCCTATCACAGGAAAAGAGCTAGAGCAGCATGGGAAGCAATTGACAAAGACAATTTCGTGGAAAGACAACAGGTCTACACATCTTGGAGCCACTGAAATGAGAAATGAATCAAGTAGAAGCCTCAGAAATATGGAAAAATCCAGGCAGTAACTGCTGTACTAAGTATAGTATGGAGGTGTTATTCATATTGATTACCATGAGTCATCAAGGACCATTTAAATGGGATTCAGCATGGTTAGAGCACATTTCAAAATACATCCAGTTATGCTCTGGCCATGGAATGCAGGGTTGGAAAATGACCTACAAGGTTCTAAAGCTCTTTGAATTATGGAGTGCAGAGATTTCCAAATTTGAGATCTTTCGGGAGACAAAGAAACACCTTTTTTTCCTTTTTTTTTTTTTTTATAATTATAATATGTTTACATAATACTTTAGTCTTGTACCCTTTCCTATTTGAAGTTCCTTGGTCATATCTCACATGTGTTATTGTGCCAGTGCATGACTTTGTCTCTAGTTAGGTAAGATATAAATTAGGAAACTAACATTTATTTAGCACCACATTTCATTCTCAGATTTGGTTCCTGTAATTTCTGTTTTGAAAAACAGTTACTAGTTCAAGGCTATGTAACCCAAAAACAACAGAGCTGAAATTTTTATTCAGATCTGAGTGTCCCCAATGGGAGAGTTCTTTGCAACATATGCCATCTCTCTCCTAAAATACCTTTAAATGGGGACATGCATATTGGCATTATAGAAGCACATTTTGGTCCATGCAAACACATTTTGTCCTAAAATTTTATAAGACAGTATCCGTTATCTTTAAATGAGAACATTTAAAAAAATTATTAATAACTAACAAAAGCACAAAATTTGCAGTAATCACAAACTGAAGAATGGAAATTAGGTTGAAGATAAATGAAAAAGTATAAAACTATCTCAAAATCTTAGCGATCTCTTCTCTCTCTTAATTTTTCCATGATTGGTTCCCTCCATGATTGGTTCCCTCCATTCCCTCCATCCATGGTTGTCCATTTTTGCTTCTTTACTTTCCTCAACACAGAGGTTACCACCTCACAGAGCACACATTTATTTTGAAATTATAGGCCCAGTATACAAAATTCATGCAAGGGGCTTGGCCCTCACAGCCTTGCAGCCCCATACCCCTGTGGTCCCACCCACTGGTCTTTCTAGAAGGTCGTTCTTCCATCCAGTCTAATTAGCATATTAGCCCTTTATTATATAGGATGTTTGAGCTTTATGAACATCAGGCCTTCCATTAATATGATATCTGTCTCTACGGTTTCTAGCCACTGTCCCTGGTTCTGCTGTGACGACAGAACACTAAGTCAAACCCTGTCTCTCAATTGCTTTCTCCTCCAGGGTAGATCCTGCCTTCCTCCAGCAGTTCTCAGAGGATCCATGTTCCTCACGTTATGAGCTCCCGCTTGCTCTCTTCGTATTTTAAACCGGCAGTTCTCAACCTGGGCTGCACGTCTGAGTTTCCTGGAAGCCTTTAAAAAATAGTCATGTCAGGAAGTCAGAGAGATCTTTACTGCTTCATGAGCGATGTGCAATGCAAAATTCACAGAAAACATGGGCATATGTTCAGTGTGTGAAGAACGTGGTTCAGAGTCCCAGCCCCTCAGTGAAAGTACATCTTGGCCTCAAGCATGCTATTTTCCTCTGAAGAGTCTCAATTTCTCATGAGGATACAAGCATACACAAGCCTGCCTCCTGGGCTTGGTGGGAAGAACAAATGTTCTTTGGAAACTAAATCATCCTGGGAATGTTATTATCACTACTATCATCACCTGTTTAATTTTTAATGATAGAGATTGCTTTCTAATAATGCTGCCCACATATCAGCTTACTCAGTGTAGTCCCTAACTTCTGTACCTTTTCTAGCTTTGAGATATTCTTTTCCTCATTATTTATTTAGATAAAAATAAGACATCTCAAGAATTCCTCAACAAATAAACACATTGAAGGAGCATCAATAAAAAGGAGAACCCAAGTTCTTAAATGGGCCAGTCATCACTCTATTGCCCTTTATTTCTTTTACAGGGTTATATATATGAAACGGTATTTATCTTTAGCATTTTTATGTGTTTTGTGTTTAGCTAAGAGCACAAATCTGCAGTCGAGAGAAAAGTATTCTAGGCTTTGTTCTGTCACTACCTTCTGTGACTTAACAGACTTGTAGAGAAAGTACTTAGAGAAGAATAAAGAGATGTTTGACTATAATGAATAGCAAATGTCAGTCCATTGTAAAAAACAAACAAAAAACCAACAGTTTTTTATAATTATAAAAACCTTAAATTAACAAGAATAATATATGTAGGTGCTACTACTTAAAATGTGATTTCCATTTTTAGTTATTTATAACCTTCTAGTTATCTCTTCCTTCCACCCTTGATGCTGTAGTGTAGAAAAGATGTGAAAAATTTATATATCAATCATTTTTCTAATCTGAACTGTATTATGTTGGAAATGTATTCAGTATTTTCTGAAGCACTAAAACCATCTGCTTTAATATAGAAAATATTAAAGTGCTAGAATGTTATTTTAATGTAGGAAAATTGAAGGTCAGATGTGTCCAGTTTTTTTAGTTAAATCTTATGAATCCCAAGTTTATTTTCATTTTCAGGGGTTTTATTTGTATCTGCTTTTTTACTTGTTCAATGATATTAGAGGAATATATTTGTTATTATTCATATATGTGACTAGTTGATTGATTCATATAAAGTTTTATCTGTTTGAAGAACTAAAACAGTCTTTTGTTTTCCACCCTGTAGTGTCTTTCATATACTCCATTAGCGGTGAATCAGAGCCAGGGATATATTTTTAAAAGAACTATAATTCCCATACCATTTTCATTTTCAACACGTAAAACAGGGCTATGTCTGTTTGAATTCCACCCCACGAAGGAACATTCCTATCACACCAGAGTCCTCTTGCAAAGCATGATTTGTTGCTGTCATTGTTATTGTTGTTGTTACAAACTTGAAAATTCGATTTAACAAAATACAGAGCTAAAATTATCCATTCTTAGAGGTTCACCTACATCAGTCTCAGCTCAGCTAACGCTGTAATTAAAACTTGTCACGTTCATGACCCAGAATGATCAAGTCCCTGACTTTCACACTTCTTTACCTTGTGTGACTAAAGTGCAGAGAAATGTAAACACACACTGGAGTGTTCTGGGGTATAGACTAAAGCCACCTGTCTCAATATGAAAATGCATTTAGAAGTTAAACTTGTACACCATGTTCTACAATATATTTTATTTTAATATCACAAGGCTTTCTATTTATCTCCACTGAGGGAAACAGGATGCAGGAAGATGGGGTGTGTATTTATTCCCTGTCTTCTCTGGGACTCTTGTACTTCCTGATACTCTTGATATTCTTCTGTATTCCCAGGTGAAGGACACCAATCAGATGGGAGTTTAGGGAACAGGCAGGATAGTGGAGAAGGTATAGGGAGCAAGCTCACTGTGGCCTTGTAGGTTATTGAAAGATGTATGTGTTTCCTCTAAGACTGGAATACTTGGAAGGTTTTAAACAAAAGCATGACATGGGCAGACTTACATTCTAGAAGGATACCACTGGCTCCTGGGCTGAGAAGAAATTATGAGTAGTGCAAAGGAAAAAGCACAGAGATCCAGTAAGAAGGCCTTTAAAGTCACCCGTATAAGAGATGATGATGACTTGGACCAAGTTTGCAGGAGTAGAGATGGCTAGGTGACTCTATAATAATAAAAGCATAATATGCTAATTAAACCAGACATCCTTCTGGATGTCCTTCTGTCCTTGCGGGAGAAGCCAGAGCTTCAAGGGAAGCCTGGGTGCCAGAGGGAAGCCAGTGCTGGCAGCTGGGAGAAGGAAGGCCTACTCCTGCATATATTTCATACATTGGGCCTCTAGTTGTATCTATTGTAAAAGATCCAGAAATATTACTCAGCAATAGAAACATTACAAGAATATATACTGATATAAGCAACATGGATATATCTTGGAGACATCATGCTAAGTGAAAAAAATGCCAGATGCCAAAGATTGAAGATGATATTGTTCCATTTATTTACAATTCTAGAAAAGGCAAAGCAAGTGACACAAAATAGATCAGTAGTTTCCTGGGATCAGTGGTGGGGAAGTGGGAAAACCACCCAGAGAATGAGGGAACTTTGGGGAATGATGGAAACATTCTAAAACTTGATTGCTCATGAAAATGTACACTTAAAATGAGAATTTTTACTCTATGTAAATTAAACTTTAACAAAGCTTTAAATTAAAAAAAAATGTGTGCATACAATAAAATTTACCAACAGAAGTAGTGTATAAGAGAAAAAGATAGGGCAAAAGCAATGCAATGTTTCCAATCTCAGCTACTGGTATAAAGTAATCATTATGTAATATGCAGCCATGAGCTATTTCATGGTGATAGAAGGTTTGGGAGAGGATTTCAGCCTTGAATGTGTCAACTGTCAGCTCCTTATCACACATCTAAGAAGAGACACCAATTGGGTAATTGAACATAAAGAATCTTATTGAAAGAGGTCTAGAATGCAGATATGCTTTTAAAACTTCTCAGTGAATATATACTATCAATATTATTGAAAGCTAGAAAACTCAAAGCTGACAATGTTCTTCATCAATGACTGTTGATTATGAAGAGAATAGGGGCACTGGAGTATTTTTCCAGTCCCTCTATCACTTATCATTTCTATATAATGTCTACTTCCCAACTAAACTGTAGGAAAATGGCTGGCTACCATCTAGCTAAAAAGATATCCATTAGCAATGACTGTTGATTGAGTGCGCCTCTTTAAGGTCATTCAGCACTAGAAAAGAAAAGAAAAAAGAAACCCATTAAAGTGTTAACCATCATGAAGTCTCAGTTTATTTTGAGAAATTACAACTTAAGGCCATAAATACTTATCAAGTGAAACAAAAGCTGTACTTGTCCTATCAGAATAAATTAAACAAAACAATCTTGCTGATTATTAGAAACAATGTGAACCCCTGCCCCTTACCTTCCATACAATAGAGTGGAACAGGATTGGAAGCTCCTTCGCTTTGCTGTCTCTGCTTACCTGGTTTTGACTGTGGGCATCCAGTGGCTCATTGGTAACTTCCTTGGATCTTCCTCTTCACTTTGCTTGGCCAATAACAGCCAGTCCATTCCCTGCCCAATAACACATAGGTCTTGACTCATCTTCATATGGTCATCTGACACCGCTGGCCTTGCAGAAGGTAACATTTTAGTGAACAGCTGCTCTCACTTGCTGCTAAGGTGTTTCTCTTGCAAGCTTGTTTTGTCCTCTTGCTAAATGGTTCTAACTTTAACAAGGCACTTTCAAATTTATGCTAGTTAGATTGGAAGGCTTTGTCTTCTCTCAGCACTCCAGGAAATGTATGGTGGAACTTACGATGTCATATTTTATATTAACACATGACTACCAGTTTCATAGTGTTTGAGTTTATAAGGTTCAGATCCTTTCCTTTTACCATAAATCCCATGATTGGTTTTCTGAAAGTATCTCTTTTCCCTAGTGTTATTAATCATGATGTTATGATCCTGGCACTAAAAGCCACTTTGTACACTTATCTCCAAGAAATCCATATTTCTGTATGTTGATAATTATATTCATAAAATATAAACATATATGTATGTTTGTGTGTATTTTCTTTTTAAATCAACTGACAGTATTTGCCTTTCATTAAAATTTGACCTTCTTAAACAAGACCTCTATGCTTCTTCTCATTCTGCAGAGTACTTAGCACTTTCTTCTACCATCCCCTCACTCTCTGGTAGATATTTCCCAGTAGTACATATTGTAACTTCCCCAGTGGGTTAATACGGGTTTTAAGTTGTTCCATGTGAGACTAGCACCTGATCGATACTCAGGTCTGAAATGTAGTAGGTGTTGACTGGCTGTGTTTAATATACGTTTGTGCTGCTTCATTGCTTCTTAATAGCACCTCATGTCAGACATAAGTACTATAACCACATCTGTTTCAATCTTGTTCTATATTATGCTCTTAACAAAAATCATTCTTTTAATTTGTATAGATGGGATTAGTCTTTGTTAAAATTGCTCACTTTTGAAAAATAAACTAGAACAGAAGAGTACTCATTTTAAATATTGCAAAAGCTTCTTTCTTCATCAGATATGCTGTTTCTCCATGGTGATGAGTCTTTAATTCATTGTCATCTTTTAATTATTTCCCAGATGATATTTACTCTTAGTTATCATTGTTTATCCTCAGATATGCAGTTGCTTTAAATTTGGAAAGCCATAAACAATGAAATAGAAACAGTTTTATTAAAAAAAACAAGAGACTTTCAAAAGCAAATCAAGCTGTTACTAATGCTAAGAAATGTTTTGACCAAAAATAATGAAGCATGTCCATGATATTTTTTAAAAAAATATATTTTATTGATTTTTTACAGAGAGGAAGGGAGAAGGATAGAGAGCCAGAAACATCGATGAGAGAGAGATATCAATCAGCTGCTTCCTGCACACCCCCTACCAGGGATGTGTCCGCAACCAAGGTACTGGGGATTGAGCTTGCAATCTGGGCATGTGCCCTGACCTGGAATCGAACCTGGGACCTTTCAGTTTGCAGGCCGAAGCTCTATCCACTGAGCCAAACCAGTTTCAGTGATGTCTGTGATATTTTTAATGACATCCTTAGTTTCAAAGTATTAATCTTTTTAATGCACATAATTATACAGGGCTTATGTAAACGACTTACTACCCATCACTGAAAGCTTAAAGAATTGGTTGAGGCCCAGCTGGTGGGGCTCATGGTTGAGTTTCAACTCATGAACCAAGATGACATAGTTCGATTCCAGGTCAGGGCACATGCCCAGATTGCAAGCTCAATCCCCAGTAGGAGTTATACAGGAGCCAGCAGATCAGTGATTCTTTCTTATCATTGAAGTTTTTATCTCTCTCCTTCTCCCTTCCTCCCTCTGAAATCGATAAAAACATTTTTAAATGGTTAAGGGTATTGGTAAAATAAATGTTTAGTTCTAGTACAGAGAGTGACTGTGTCTTTCCAATGTACAATTAAAAACTACCATCCTTTCATTGAATATCTTTACACACACACAGGATATAATGTGACAATACTGAAAGCAAACAATTTTTAAAAAAATATATACCATTTTAATTACACAAACACAAATTATTAGTATAAAAGCTGCAATCATGGATAGCCTATACAATTTAATTTTGCTGTGAAATATTACCTCTTGATTGATGACTAGCAGAC
Organism: Pipistrellus kuhlii; assembly: GCF_014108245.1. NCBI lineage: Eukaryota > Metazoa > Chordata > Mammalia > Chiroptera > Vespertilionidae > Pipistrellus > Pipistrellus kuhlii. The sequence continues at coordinate 9,331,583 of NW_023425540.1, read as the reverse complement.
TTCATAGTTTAGGAAACACTTTATCCTTCAACATCTAGGTAATTTTTAGAAATTAAATGCCAGCCAAATCAATCATTTAAAGTAAAGTCAATGATCTTTAAACTACTTTAAATAAGGCATTTTATACTCCTTAGAAGGAGGTGGTTAAACATTTTGTCACAATTAATAGGTGTTTGATTTTTCTTTCCAAAGAATAATTAGATTTAAAAAAGAAAAGTAAGGAATTTAAATGTTTTACATAATATATTTGGCCTTATCACACAAAACTGTCAGATGTCATGTTGGTAGTACTTCAAAATGTAATTTAAATCTAATTCCCAATTAAGACTAAACAATATTGTTTACAAAAAAGAATATTTTAGAACATATATATCTAATCCAGCAAATATTGAACAGCTACTATATGTGACTCACTGTATTAGGAAATAGAGATACATCACTTTAAAAAGTGATGCAATGACAATTATTGTTGCCATCTCAAGTTACACAGAGACATCCCACAGGCTAAGTGTTTGTTGTCAGCATGGGCTACATTCTTAAAAATATCCTGAGATTCCAGAAAGCACATTGTTGTACAGTAATTCCATGCATTCTGAGAGACAGACTTCAGTAAAAAGTTAACTACTTCTATGCAATGTTTTATAGATTTGAAGACTAGAGTTGGAATCATAAACCAAGAGCTCCATTTGACTTAACTTACTAATTTTTATTATTATGTCATTTGTTCTTATAATAAAATTAAGAGTATAACTTGTGATTCCTATCTTCTAGTCATCTTCAGGGTATACAATGATATTTGGGGATAAAAAGACTATTCTGTTAGTTCTAAGGAGGATTGCTACCTCATTTCCAAATTCACTGGACAATGTCCAATATCCCTTTTCTTAGGGCCTATTCCTTTTGAGCATTCCTCTCAGTACTCTGTCCTTCTTTGGGTTCTGTTAATCATTTTTATTGGGTTCTGCTTGCACATCTTGCTGGCAAATGCCAGATCCCATACCTTGATCAATCTCCATGACTCCACTGCTTTTAAAATGTAGATTCCACTTTTTGTCTTTTCTCTCCTTGTTTGACCCATCCTTCCTTAGTGACCACTGAGTCATCAACTATGTGTATTTTCTGTCCTGAGTACCTGACCCAGGGCCGTGGGCATCTTAACCTTAACTTGTCAAAACTGAATTTCTTTTCTTTCCTGACTCTTACTCACAGCGTTTCCTAATGTCCTGAGATAGCACAGTACTTGGCATATCAAAGTGGTTCTGATATTTTAGTGAGTTGAGAGAATATTAAAACACAAACTGCTTAGAGTTTGCAATTCTCATTCAGTACTAGGTCCAAGTGGAGAATACAAATGTGCCTTTCTAACATCCTAGGTGGTACTGGTATTTGACCACTGCCCTCTTGAGAACCATTAGCCCACAGCAATCAATTAACATTTGTTAGATCAATAATTTCCATGTTAGTGAATGGTTAAAATGCATAGTATAGTCTCAGAAATCAAACTTGACTCAGTATGAATAAATGATAAGAAATAACTATAGAAATTTTGTTCTGAAGGAACAAGGTAGATTGTTTGGCCTCACACCCTCTTGCTGCAGATTAGGACATTGAAGCCTAATGGGATGCAATGAATTTTGTAAGGAAAAGAACTGGATTTCAACCAACACTGACTTGCCTTAAAAATAAAATAAGTTTCACATGTGATATTTGTATGCGTTTTCCAAAGACAGACATGGAGCAGCTAATTTTTCCTCTAGATGACTAGGCCTTTTGCACATACACACAGATTTTCTCCAAATGAATACCACGCAGTGAAATGTTAACACTGTCTCTTATACCCCTAAGATGCATACAAATAATTGAGAAATCTAGAGCTCAGTGTTCTAAGGCTAAAATCCTCACCCCTCCAAGCATTGTTTGGGCAGGAAGCATGTTGAGAAGAGTAAGCAGAGACTGCTGGACACCGGCTGGTAGTGAATTATTTATTTGGCCAGAACGGAAAGGACTTTCATCACTGTTGACAGAGTCCAAGCTGTAGTGGTCCTATTGTCTGACGCTGTTTTATTTTCCCAAGTCCGGGTGTTTGACACGACTCATCATCAGATGCCATACTTGCTCATAGGGGGCTTTTGTTTAAAGGCAAAGGGACCACACAGCAGAGAAAGAGACACAAATAAGCATCAGAAGCCAATGTTTTTCCCAGAGTGAGCTCCCCATGGGTGAGCACCTGGGGTGAGCTGTCTCTGTTTTCTTCCATCAGGATCTGTGCAGGGAGCCTGGTTTAGGGAGCGCTCGCCCACAAAGCTCCCAGAGCTTTGGATCTAGTTAAGCCAGACTAGTTAAACTGTTATCTGGGAAATTGGGGGTACTCTTCCTCACTGGGTGCTGAGTGTGGGGTCCTTATTGATATCTTGAGAAAAAGAATTTTCTGAGGCCTGCATGGGAGGATGAGTGGTTTTTATTTGTGGAATTACACCCCTTGGTTTCCAAAGTCCCATTCCAGTCATAGAAGTATAGCTGGGGGTTCAGTAGAGCTAAAAGCAAAGCCAGTGTCCAGAGTTTCCATTCCATGTTGCACCCAGTCCAGTTCAGCATCAGGCTAGTTCCAGTCCATTAGTTCAGTTTGTGGGGGGACAACATGATCATGGGTCATGTAGGCCAGGGTCAGGAAGAGGAGCGATAGAGCCCCACAAGGCAGGAGTCAATTGTGCCACTCCACGGATTCCAATGTGTGACGGATTAAATACCCTAATTTCATGCCCTGCCATGGCCACGCCCATTCTGGCCAATGACCTGTTCCCAGGTGTGACTGACAAACGAATACCTTCCCAATGCCACCCCAACTCCACTGGGCATGTGTCTGTTCTCCTTCTGCAGTCCCATGCCCCAGTAATCTGCAGGGAACAGACCGGTGGCTCCTAGGGGAGAGTAAAGCTTTAGCTTCCTGGCGAAACTGCCCAAAGATATGTCTATAATATTTGGCCTTCCCTTTGCGCTTTTCCTGGTATTGATAACTAGGTTAATTACAATGGTATCAAAATCAAGTAAGTTAGTTGTAAGTCATGAATGCAGAAGTTAACCTAGGGGTCTCCAGTGGTATTTTAGACCCTGAAAAGTCCACCACATGTTCCCACTGCCCCCTTTTTGTCTAAGTAAAAAGTGGGCACAGAAATGTCTCCAGAAATAAAGGTAGAGCATTTCCAGACAACTGCAAATCAGCTTCACCCTCCAGAGCCGTCCGCAGAGAAAGCCATGGGAGTTGCTTTCCTATGGACCAGCTGGTGAGGGCCCAGCAGACCAAATCCCGGTTTCCAGAAGTGAGCTAGCATACAGAGATTAGGCAGGAATATGGATTGGGAGCTCTTGGGAAATATTAACTCTGTACTTCTCAGGCACTTACTAGAAGTCATTTATAGACAATGGCTGTGACAGCATCGATGCCTAAAAGTCAAAATGCTTAAATAGTAATCTAGTTGCTTCATATATATATATATATATATATATATATATATATATATATATATTCTTTTGTGGGCTTTAATACTTCAAGGGGATAAGCTGGTGACCAAATAAAGGAATTTTCATGACAAAATTGTATTTCATTAGAAGAGTGGTCGGCAAACTCATTAGTCCACAGGGCCAAATATCAACAGTACAATGATTGAAATTTCTTTTGAGAGCCAATTTTTTAAACTTAAACTTCTAATGCCACTTCTTCAAAATAGACTCGCCCAGGCCATGGTATTTTGTGGAAGAGCCACCCTCAAGGGACCAAAGAGCCTCATGTGGCTCTCAAGCCGCAATTTGCCAACCACTGCATTAAATGATACTAATCTTTCAAAGGGAATATTCAAACAATATGAACTTTATATGTAAGGGAAGTATGTGGGAAAATTGAAGGAATTCAGTTGCTGTTATTCATTAGCTGTGCCTGTTATCAATTACAATTATAATCACAAGAAGTGCAGACAAGGAGGCAGAAGACCTAGATTTTCTAGACTGAACTCTGCTAACTGGCAGGTCTGAGAAAAAAAAAAAAAAAAAAAAAAAAACTTTCCTTGATAATACATCAAATGTGTTTTGTTTAAGGGAAGAATCATATTCCAGTATCTTTATCTGGTTTTATTACTCACTGTTTTTTTATTATCAATTTTATTTCTGTACACTGATACTAATTTTGAGAGCTTTAACTCATTGTTTTTTCAAAGCATGGCATCATAATTACCTGTTTTTGAAACATTAAAGGCATTTTTCAAATGTAAAAATGATGAGTCATCTGGGGTCCTTCTAAGATGTAGGTGCTGATTTCATAGATCTGGGATGAAGCCTGAAATTCCCTTCTAATAAGCTCCCAGGTAACATTGGTGTTACAATGTCCTGTTTAACTAGCAGGGATGTTTTAAAAAATAGTGACTCTGTGTGTGTAAGGGAGCATGTGTGTAAATTCACAGGGGCCTGTACATCAAGGGAATCATCTCAGAGTTAAGCCTGAAGATCTGCATTCCCAAAGAACAACCCCCCACCTAAGTTTATAAATACCCGAGTTTAAGAACTTCTTGGTTAAATGAACTTAACTATCTGAGTTAAATTCCTACTATGAAATTAGGTGGATCTAGTCTCACCCTTGTGTTCTCCTGAGTCCTAAATTGAAGCAGGACACATTCTCTTATTTTGCAAGGCATCTGTTTCTTAACTTGCGAACAGCTGCCAAGCTCTCTGCCTGGATGTTCCAAATTGAATTAGGTCTGCTCTTTCCCTATAAGGTCTGAGATAAAACTTTTGTATTGTCCAAAGTTACCAGATTCTTTCTTCAAATTAAGACTCAAGGAGCAACTTCAAACTTCTTTTGGAACTCAGCTAAAAGTGAAATTTAAAAAAAGAATGTGTGTGTATGTGTAAAAATTTTATTTTTACCCCATCACTGGCTTTTCTGGGGCTACAACCTTAAACTCACTCTGAAATCCTTTTGTGCCTTCTCTCCATAACATCTCAGGTTATACAGGAAAGATTTACCTAAATAAGTACCTTCTACAATATGTGACACAGAATAGTGACATTAAAACCTAGTACATGAATTCCTTCTTTCTTTTTGTTATTGTTATTCAGGTGTTATTGAATATAGCAAAGTAACATGATGATTTCTCATTCAGCCTAACAATGGTTTTCATTTTCTTTTTTTTCTGTCATTACAGTATAAGCAAGTGGAACAATACATGTCATTCCACAAGTTGCCAGCTGATATGCGTCAGAAGATTCACGATTACTATGAACACAGATACCAAGGCAAGATCTTTGATGAGGAAAATATTCTCAATGAACTCAATGATCCTCTGAGAGAGGTAAGGTTTCTAGTCCTGGACCTCCTTGGTGTGTGGTCATTGTCTTCTTTCTCTGTCCATGGGAAATCCTGAGGTGCATGCTATCTATCATATTGCTCAAAAGAAATATTAAAATTAAATAATAAGACATCGTTTTTTGTTCTGATTCTTTATTATGCTTTCCCATACACATGTTTTTTATTGTTAAAAAAATATATACTGAAAATTGCCCAGGTGGCATTACTCAGTGGTTGAACATCAACCTATGAGCCAGGAGGTCATGGTTTGATTCCTGATCAGAGTACATGCCCAGGTTTTGAGCTCAATCCCCCTGTGGGGCATGCAAGAGGTAGCTAATTAATGATTCTCTCTCTTCATTGTTTCTATATCACTCTTCCTCTTCCTTCCTCTCTGAAATAAAAAATAAATATATTTAAAGTAAATACTGGAAATTGTTTAATTATGATTCTCAGAACTGTTTATTTCTGTGTCCCCAGTTATGAAAATTTCTTCATGTGTCCTGATTGTCTACATCTTCCCATTTTTCCACCCTCTTATATAATTATTACATACTGTTACTTTATCTTTCTGATTTCCACTCTTTTTTCATGTTTATTTTTTCTGTTCATCTCCTAGATTCACTCACAGACTCACCTCACCTGTTACAAGTAATTCCTTATAACCTCATTACAACACTGCTTTGTGTCTTCTTTCCATCCTTCTCTAGAAATCTCCCCTCTGCCTACTAGAATGTTCAGGTCACCCCTGGACTGAAAGAATATTCTCTTTAATGTTCATATTTCTTACAATGCTTTGCTCTATTTTCTTTCTTTTACTACCAAACTTGTCAAAAGATTCCCAATAGAATCCTTGCATTGTGATTTGATCACATCTTTACCAAAACTGTTCCCTTGAAAGTTATCAATGACCAGTTAATCAAGGCTTTTGCTCTTGAGCCCTTGTTGGTAACATTTAAATTGTTTAAAAAATACACATCTGCGTTGTGTGTGTTTTTTTGAGGAGAGGGGCAACTTAAGCACTGAATCGTTACTGAGTCATTGACTTGACATTGTACCTTTCTGAATTTACTCTTTTCTATTTATTTGACCTCATACTTCCATTCTGTAAATTTGAGCTCCAAGTTCTTGCCATAAACTTCAGCTTTTTAAAAGCTATATGTCATCCAGCCTCATACATATGATAAGCTATTTCATAAAGTAATGTAATCATTCAACGCTGAGACATTTGTTTTTTGAAATCTCTATAAATGTTTTAGTCACTTTCTCACGTTCATGTGGAATATAAAACTTTGAAATTTTTTCCGCTCTTCACATTCAATCAATCACCACAAATGCTATCAATTAACTGTAATAAGCATCTTATGCCCAGACCCTTGTCTCCTTTCTCAATGCCATCACCCTAACGGTTCCTCTCAGAGGGAGTAGTTGCACCATAGCTAGTTGCCTTCCATCTTTTAGTCTGTTTTCTCTACCACTGAAAATTTCACCAACGCCAGATTAATCTTCCTTTATGATTACAAACTGATCATTTCTCTGCTCTGAAACTTTGTCTTTCCATTCCAAATCAAATCACATAAAGCCCCTTAAGCTCCCATCCTAGCCCTTCTGTGCAGGATATCTGCTATGCTAATGATCAGCTTGTATTCTCAATAAAGTCCTCAATCAAATAGAAATATGTAAACCTTTTTGCATTGGGAAACAAAATTCAATTCTTTTTATATTTAAGAAAAGTAAGATATTATTTGTTTGTTTTTAAATCTTTCTATATGCTTAGCTTTCTCACTTGGTTGGATTTCAGAATTTGTATTAAATCCAAATCCCCTTCATTGAAGGGCAGAATCTTAGGACATTGGAAGCAGGTTGGGTTCGCTGAGGCCTGGAGAGATTCCAAGGAGGGTGGGTCAAGCCATAGCAGAGAGATACAGGTAATCCCAGAGACAGTATCAGGGATGAAGACAGATCAAAACATAGGAGGCTACAATAAAACTAAGGATTTATTTTAAATTAGCAGGACAAGGAAGGATTCCAGAATCAAATGTTATGGAGGAAATACAGAAAGACAATAGAAAAAGTGAGCATAAAATAGACCCTAAGAACTTGAATGCTTAAATGCAGATCATTCCTCTGTGCTACAAATTCTCAATGTAATGTAAAATCAGGATAACAAGAAAACGGATCCTAATCTTGTGTTTTACTGTCTGCTCTTGCACGCTTTCATTTATTCTGATCTTCAGTAGAAAAATATTCCACTTTCATTTTCCCTCATAATGTCATCCACAGACATAGCTCCCATTTCCTCATTTCCTGCAACTGTTCCATCATTAAGTGGTGATGAATTGTTTTCCTTGTATTTTCAAATGTCATAATTTAGGGTCTCAGCATATTTTACTTCAACTGCTGAAGAGCACTCTCAACTTTTCTCCCTGCCTTTCATCTCAGCGGGGAAAAAGTAAGGCTACTATAGACTGATATAAAACTCAAGTTTAATGATGTTGCTCTGTTCTTAGAACCTGATCATAACCTTCTATCTCATGCAAAAAAATTCCAACTTATTGACATGGCACATAGGTGCTTCATGGACTGACTCCATCTTCATTTCTATATTCTCGCTTCATCAGCTGAGAATTGTTGATAATTTGAGGGGTAGGGGGGAGTTGAGGGGAATACTATTGATTGTCCCTTTGCCTTGCTTCATGCTACCCTCTATCTTCAATCCCTTCTGCTCATCTTACCTTCTTTTCATTAAACACTCTTGCAGGACACACATTCTTCCTAAATTCTCCCTGATCACTCCTTCTCTGTCACTATACTTATCTGTCAGTTTGTCTCTTCTCAAACCATGAGCTCCTACTTTTTAATCTATTTTTTTAATCTTTGCCCAAGGACGTGCTTTCCTTGATTTTAGGGAGAGAGAGAAATGGTGGGGGGGGGAGAGTGAGAAAAAGAAACATCAATGTGAGAGAGAAACATTGATTAGTTGCCTCCCCTATGCACCTCAAGCTGAGATCAAACCTGTGACCTGGTTATGTGCCCTTTCCAGGAATCGAACCCATGATCTTAGGTGCATGGGATGACCATACTGAGCCACACTGGCTAGGGCAAAACTATGAGCTTCTTGAAGACAGAGACTGTGTATTAATATTTTTGTCTCTCTAGTGACCAGTACATACTAGGAACTCATTAAATATGTACTGAGTGAATGATCTTTAACAGAATTAAGAATGAAAAACAGGGTGAGAATCAAGGCTACTTAATAAATAGAGATCCTAGAAGTGGAAGCATGAAATGCTCACACACTTAACACCTTAAAAAGGTGAAAACAATGTTCTTCAATTGTTTGTTTGTTCTTCAGCCTTTTCTTTTCTGGCATTGGACTCACACAAAAGCCTAAATTTAATGTTATACTGAAGTAAGAATTCATTAGCAAGGAAGCAGGATGAGCAAGATAGGAAAGTAGGGAAAGGCATCTGCAGAGACATACCTTAGTAGAAGTCATTATTCAAATACACCTTGAATCTAAACAAGCCAGACATGTTTTCTGAAGAAAAGCTCAATAAGAACAATGGGGGGTATATCTTGCTTCCTATTACATTGGAGTGTTATATATCAGCTACTAGTCTATTCAACTCATAGATCATGAGACATATTTGGAAAATAGTGAAATACATTATTCCACCTTCCAAAAGCTGCACTCCAATTGGAAGATGAGGCACAAACTTATGCAAAAGTGTATCTTGGTCACTTTTGTGCCTCTAGTGTGAGAAGTTACCTGGCACATAGAAGACATTGAATGATTGATATGTCAAATGTCAGATTAGTAAAACTAGGACACCCAGAAAGGGAGGGTTGGATTCTTTGATATATGTCCTGTGACAGACGGTAAAAAATATATGATGTGCTTGGTACAATTTCTGATCCATACAATTTTGAGTCAACAATCACCACATTTGTAATAAGACTTTTAACTTAAAATGCTTTATTATTTGGAAGCTCATTTTTATGAAAGTATTTTAGATACAATAATTTCAGATTCTAATGTATATTTAAGAGCAGTGATTTTTGCTAATACAGCCAGGATACTCAGGAATGTACAAAAGTGAAGGTAAAGTCCTACCTTCAGACTCTCCAAAACTTACACACACAAAAAGACTATTGCTTAAAAATAGAGAAGCTGCCCTAACTGGTTTGGCTCAGTAGATAGAGAGCATCAGCCCACTGACTCAAGAGTCCCAGGTTCAATTCTGGTCAAGGGCATGTATTTTGGTTGTGGGCACATCCCAGCAGGAGTGTGCAGGAGGCAGCTGATTGATGTTTCTCTTTCATTGATGTTTCTAAGTCTCAATTTCTCTCCCTCTCTGTAAAAAATCAATAAAATATATTTTTAAAAGAAACTAAAATGCAATGTTTAGGAATATGAATGTCATTCTATATTTGTAATCAATTAAGTTCACATTATGTTTTATCCACTTTATATCCAAGCCTTTCTTTTCAATGTGTTTGAAGACTTTTAAGTATGAAAAATTTTGAGTGTGTAAAATGGCAGAAAGAATTATGAATGTGCGTGACCTTATAAAACCTTACAAAAGTTTTGCATTGTGCATTTGCAAATGAATTCAGTTAGTAGATATCTCAAAAGCACTGCTTTATTGAAAGCATTCTCGTATTTCCATTTCTGTGGCCCAAACTGGATGCTTTTCCTTATTTTTACATTGGAGATAAATTGCTGAGATGCCCTCAACCTGGCTCATTCTTAATGCTCAAATCTCTACACAAATATCACCTCCTTATAGAGGCCTTCCCTGAGAAGGTCATCTAAACTAGTTCTCCGCATCCTTCTCACCACATCAGCCTTCTCCTTGTGTATACATCACTCTATTGTCTTGTGGTCCCTTCATCGTTATTTCTTAATTGTTCATTCTGTTATACAAACTCTGGACCCCAGAAAGCAAGGACTTTTTCTTAACTGCCACCATAATCCCGGTCCATAGACAGTACTTGTTTGATAAATACATGCTGAATAAATAAACAAAGGCAAATTAAATAAGGATTTTACACTTGGCAAATCATCTCAAAGAGTCATTGACTGATAGAGCTTGGAGAGAGAAAAGATGGTGCTGGGTGGTTAAGAAAGTGACACCCACAGCTATGCAGTACTCTGCATAAAACTGCCTCAGTATCACTTCAGATTATACTATGTTGTTTCTGACATCTAACAAATTTATGCTAGCACTGTAGGCCAGGAGGTCCTATTTTGCATGTGGTTGTTTGTATTTTCTCTTGAACTTCCTCTAGCTTTAATGCATTAGGGATTTATTGCAGAGTCAGCATGGGGCATGAAGGCTATTTCAGTAGAGCACCATTGTAGGAGGTGTGTAAATACTCTGTCCAATCTTTATAACCCAATAGAAAATGTTTTCTTTTCCTTATATTGCTATACTGTCTGACTAGAATATTGTCAGTGGCTTATAAAACAAATGTTCTTGGTTTCACCACCGATACCTGAGCGTGAGCCACTGATGGTGGAAAGGATTCTGAGTAGCAGGTACACTGGTGTGTTGATCTTGGGGCTAGAGTATGTGACTGACCAGCACACCCGCTCCAGGAGGATCAACAGCATTCTGGAAGGTGACTGTGATGACACCTGGAAAAAAAAATGACCCTCATTCTGCTGTGCACTAAAATACATGGACCAGAAAGTAGAGGAATAACTCTAATTTTCTGAGAAAAATTCTTAAGATAGTACCAGAAACTTGGCATTTTAAATTATAGCTCTCACTTTGTGATGTATTATCTAGAATCTGGAATCTTCACTGTCAAGTTGCTCTGTGTCTGTGCTAGTCAGAATTCAGAGTCTGCAAAACTGGACTCCAGGGCCATCTAGAAGGATGGGCTGGTATTGGATTGGGATCCCAGCGTTACCTCCCCCTTCTCCTCCATCCATTTATAATATACTCCTCTCTTCCCCTGGCTCACAGAAGTAATCAAAGGTTTACGTAGTGAATGGTTTAAATCCCTTTTGTGATATTCTCAGTGCCATAAATAGCTATACATGTACTTTCAGTTATATAATAAATAATGAATGGAACCTACTAGGGAGGGGCTGAGAGCATGGCCTCCAGTCCACATCTTACTCTGTATACGGCTTTGGACTGTTTCATAACTTACATGCATTTCATTTACCTCTTCTACAAATGTGAATGATGATGATAACTCTCCTGGCATTGTTATAACGATTAAATGAGCAAAAATATATAAAAATTAGAAGAGTGCTTGGCACACAGTGAATACAGGTAAATGTAGTTCTTGGTTTTGCTATGATTTCATGAAGAAGAGGGTACAGCCCCAGTCCGCATGGCCGCTACACCCTGCCGAGAGACAGAGATCTAAATGAGCATCCATATGGTGTTGTCAGTGCTGTGCTAGGGTCTCTCAGAGGGTGTCAGGCCCACCCAGGAGGGACATGAAGTCCAGTCTCCTCCTGGCTCATTTCTGTTGAAATTTATTCAAACCATCTGCTTCTAAGCTCTCCCTTCATTTCAGCAGCTGGCTTTCAGGAGGCAATGTCTTTGCATTAAAACTTGGCATTGAGCCCTAGCCAGCGTGGCTCAGTGGATAGAGCATAGGCCTGTGGACTGAAGGGTCCTGGGTTTGATTCTGGTCAAGGGCATAAACATGAGTTGCAGGCTTGATCCCCAGTAGTGGGTGTGGAGAAGACAGCTGACCAATGATTCTCTCTCATCATTGATGTTTCTATCTCTCTCTCCCTCTCCCTTCCTCTCTGAAATCAATAAAAATATATTTAAAAAACAAACAAAAATTGGCATTGAAATGTTAGGCTAATGAGACTATGAACACTTTAATGAAAGCAGGCAGTACAGTTAAAACTACAGACCAATTGGACCATGCACTGAGCTCCGCAGGGCTGCTCATGGGAACCTGTTGGGATTTGTACAAAGTGAAAGTCTATTTTTAACACGACCAGATTTACACTGATTCGAGTAGAGCAGAACTGCAAACTTACCAGTGGAGAGGTTAAAGCCCTCCTGAGCCTGTCTCCAAAGTTCAGGACTGCATCTATTTTTAAACAATGAGTGTGAAGAGCCAGGGACTGAAAATAGGTTCCAATCATGTGTCCGGGGAGAATATAGGGCGTCAGTATATTTCATTCTCACAGAACATGAATTGGGCTGAGAGTATAATACTGTCCTTCTGACGTTTACTTCTCCCAATAGACGTCAGGGAAGACAGCATAATTTGCATGCATATTTATTTAGTGCAATTCTAAATCATTTTAAAAAGTACGTTGATATTTTTAAATACTTTCTAAAAACATGTTTTGTTAAAATGAACTAAAACAGACTAGAGTCATAGTACTGTAAAGCTATACAGAGACATTATAAATTAGCAGCTATTCATATGGCAGTCAAAGTAACAAGAAGCTAGAAAAGCTATGTAAGTAGCCTGGTCATTTCGTGATCACGTGACCGAGCAAAGAAATTAGGTCTTCTTCTCTCTTCTGGCCAGAGCTTTTCTCCTGCATCCCTAGTTTCTAGAGAACAAATAGATTTATTAATGTGTGCAGGACTTCAATCCCGGTGCGATGGGAAGATAAATAATAAAATGTCATTTCCAGTCTCAAAATGCTTACTATATATGCTTGTGGAGACAAGATATAAAGACATTAAAAAATATGAAGCAAAGTTAAAATGCATTACTGAAAATAGAAGACATGTAGGAAGTCACATACGATTCATGACCAGAGAAATGCAGATGCTATGTACTAAGTTTCTAATAGATTGAAGAGCCCTGAGCGGTGTGGCTCAGTTAGTTGGATGTCGTCCAGTGCACCGAAGGGTTGCCAGTTCAATTCCAGTTCAGGGCACATGCCCAAGTTGCGGGCTCGATCCCTGGTAGGGGGCATGTACGAGGCAGTTGATCACTGTTTCACTCTCTCTCCCTCTTCATTCCTCTCTTTATAAAAATCAACAAAAATATTATAAAACATAGGTTAAAGATTTAAAAACCATCTTGACATGGGAACTTTCTTCAATAATACTTGTTATCAATAAGGAATTATAGTGTAAAGGGAGCCTTAAAATATTGCTATTAATTTTAATTATAACCAAACAATATTGCTGAAACTTTCTCCTTGTCTCAGTCTGCATGGTTCCAAAGCAAAGATTCTTTGCTAATATAAATACTCCTTAAAGCCATATAAATACATCAAATCCCATTTTTCCTGATTGACATAGAGTTAAACAAATTGCCAATAAGACAATAACAGTAAAGCATTCCATTGAGAATGAAAAGGCTAACCACAGACAGGGAGAATATATGTGCAATACATATCCCAACAAAGAACTCAGTCAGGATGCTAAAAAGAACTGTTGAGTTGGAAAAATCCAGGGAAACTCTTGACTGGGTACTTCACTGAATAGGTATTCATCTGACCCATAACGAGCATCACAATATAATCATTGTTACATAAATGTAAGATTAAACCAAAATGTAAAAAAGGGGAAAATAATATTTCTTCATGCTGCTATTGGCAAAAATGAGGATAACATCAAATTCTGTCAAAGATGCAGGATACTGGAACTTCATATGTTACTGCTATGTGAGGAAAACAATCATTTTGGAAAACTGTTGGCAGTGTCTACTAAAGTAAATACATGTTTATCTGATTACTTAGCAATTACAACATGAAGTAACTATTCAAGAAAAAGCCCATAAGCCACTTCAAGAATGTTTATAACAGCCTGGCCAGTGTGTCTCAGTGGTTGAGCATGGACCTGTGAACTAGGAGATAACGGTGGTCAAGGCACATGCCTGGTCCCTAGTAGAGGGCATATAGGAGGTAGCTTATCAATGATTCTTTCTCATCATTGATGTTTCTTTATCTCTCTCTTCTCCCTTATCTCTGCAATCAATAAAAATATATTTTTAAAAAACAATGTTCATAATAGGTTTATTGTATTAGCCTAAAGCTGGAAATGACCCACTGATCATAAGTAATAAGTGGATGGACTTTGACTTAGTCATCAATGAAAAGCAACCTAAAATATGAAAAGAAGAGAAATGCATAGATATTTGTCTCATTTCATTGTTTCCTATCAAATACTTGTTAGAATTCACAGTTTCAATCATATAGTATTTACATGGAAATAAGAGTGAGAGAGAATTAATTCCTTCCAGCAATAGTGAAAATATAAAATTTTCTAGGCACTTTCAGCAGGTGTCCCTGAATATGCAATGAATCACAGAGGACTTTTTCAGATAGATAAACACCAGTGTGATTGTTTGTAAAATAAACTTTCAAATATTTTTCTAAAATGAAAAGTGAGAGAACAATTAAGAAAAACATTTGTAGAGTTGAAATGAAAGAACATAGGTGTAAGGAGTCTATTATTTTTGTTTGAAACTCTTATTTTCTCTGCAATCTGACTTATTTTCCCTTTCCCCAACAGCATTCTTCTGTGTAATTTTCATGTGAAATAAGTACCTTTTAAACAATCAATCCAGTCATTTTAATGACATACCTTTGTTTCTTTTCATTCCATTTCACCATTTATCTTCATGTGGTTTTTGTATAGAGGTATTCTAATACTAAAAAACATAATTTTTTTAATACACATAACACTTGTTTCTCAAGTTGGCTGCTTGAGAACTCATTGTAAAAGTTTTGGGTACCTGTTTCCAAGAGGAATAAAACTGGGCTTTGTGAGTACTTTTTTCTACTGATGAAAGGCCAACTTCCTACTTGCCTTTTCATTTTCCTTTCTTCTTTCCATTCTTTTCACCTTCTTTCCTTCCATCCATCCATCCATCCATCCATACATGCATGCATGTTTATTGAGCACTTACTATGTGCTAAACCTTGCTGTAACCCCAACGTGCACCACAGCTCTTTAGCACCAGTTAAAACTGTCCACAAATTTCCCTGGGATGCAGCCCCCAATGCACTCAACTGTCATTTTGAGGTCTTGGGTGATGCTATACCAAGTGCCACATATAATATCTTTATTTTGTTTGTTGTGCCATGTTCATTTTCTGCTTCTTGTTGCTGATTTTTAAATACAACTCTCCATAAAGCTCCACTACTAGAGACTACTCTCTGTTCTGCTAAACTCATGAGATCTTATTGAGGATGCATGACCTTCTTTTCCATGGTGGACCCAATTTCTGGGCCCACTGTATCAATTGGAATTCTCTATCCTGGGATCATCGCAGTTCATTTCATGAAGCAAGACTAGAGAAACCACCTTTCCTACTCTTGGAATTCAGAGTTTTGTATAAGTTATTTCCCCAATTAGAGAATTCAGATCTCTATTTCTTTTTACCTTCTATCCCCTTCTTCACTGAGGTTACTTAAGTTATTACGTGTCTTAAGCACTATAAAAAAAATCAGGCCCTACCCTTTTCTTTTGAGAGCTCATTGGAGAAAACGTTTCTGAGAAATGGCATTGTGGTAAATTTTAGATGCCCATTGTTTATTCTGTTACATATCTGACTTGCAAGATGAAAGCTGGTCAGTCCCTGTTTGGCTCAGAGAGATGACATATCTAGATCAGAATCCATAGAATGAAATTAAGCATGTGGTTCTTCTAGCTTAGAATTCCTGCCCAGAAATAATACAAGTCAGGAAAAGTGGACTCCCACCTCTCTCCACTCCAAGGCTTCCAGTGGAAACGGGAAAGGCTCTTTAGGAGGGGTTTTCTGATCTAGCCTAGAGACCAACCAAAAGTATAAGCAGCGATTAGAATTAGAAACTCCTTTATGGAACCCATCTCGGCACTCTCCGTGGTTCTCACTCCGACATGAATAATGTTAAGGGAAAAACATTGAAAAGCTGTTGTCTGGCAGTGAGCCTCGTTTCAGAATTCCTATTGGTAGGCGTGAGTTAGATCATTCAACACAGGGAGCACAGAAGCATTCGTGGTGTAGCTAATAGGCAATGATGTGGCCTCCTTTCTTAAAAAAAAAAAAAAAAAAAGAAAGAAAGAAAAGAAAAGAGACTAAAATTCTCTCACATTTTAGAAGTTTTTATGCTACATAAAGGATAATAATGCGCCCAGACTGGTTTGGCTCAGTGGATAGAGAATCGACCTGCTGACTGAAGGGTCCCACGTCTGATTCTGATCAGGGGCATGTACCTTGGTTGCAGGTACATCCCCAGTATAGGGTGTGCAAGAGCAGCTGATCGATGTTTCTCTTTCATCAATGTTTCTAACTCTCTATCCCTCTCCCTTTCACTCCGAAAAAAAAATCAATAAAAATATTTTTTAAAAGAATAATAAATGTGAAGTGGTAAAAGTTGAGACTTGTATATATCTAATTAGCCTGTACTGAATGTGTAATATATACTTGAACCATTCTGGGAACTGTGAATACAAAATCCCAACATGGAGATAAAATGAGCCCTGGCGTCGCAGAGGCATGTAGGTGATTAGCATTTATGTAGGTTTGGGTTCTGAATTTGAATTATGATGTTATGTGATATATATAATTTTAGTATATGCTTTCTTGCTGATATGAATAATATCACTCTTAAGGTTGATTTACTCTTTCCATCTCTAGGAGATAGTCAACTTCAACTGTCGGAAACTCGTGGCCACGATGCCTCTGTTTGCCAACGCTGACCCCAATTTTGTGACTGCCATGCTGAGTAAGTTGAGATTCGAGGTGTTTCAACCTGGAGATTACATCATACGAGAAGGAGCTGTGGGTAAAAAAATGTACTTCATTCAGCATGGCGTTGCAGGAGTCATCACAAAGTCCAGTAAAGAGATGAAGCTGACCGACGGCTCGTACTTCGGAGGTTAGTGCCAAAGAAACACAACCGAGGTGACATGATGGTGCTTCGGTATGTGTCTTCCTTAGGGTTCTGGAGGTGTCAGAATATTGATTTGTTGGTTTGGAATATAAATTCTCATTGGAATTCTGATAAAAAGTGTCTATAATGGCATGTTTTTCTCTTATGAGGCCTTGTCAAGCTTAACACCAAAAACTGGAATGTTTTCTTTAGAAAAAGGCAAGAAGCCTGCCTTCCAATCTGCAGACTTATCCTGTAGGAGAGAATTCAATCAAAATTTTTTCTTCTCATCAGTGAGGTGCTCAATAAGTGCTCCTTATTAAGTGGTCCTTGTTGCTTTCTGTTCATCCCTCATAGACGTCATCACTTTCTACCCCTTTTGAAGGCTTCTCCATCAGAATCAATGTATAGCAACTC
Organism: Pipistrellus kuhlii; assembly: GCF_014108245.1. Classification (NCBI taxonomy): domain Eukaryota; kingdom Metazoa; phylum Chordata; class Mammalia; order Chiroptera; family Vespertilionidae; genus Pipistrellus; species Pipistrellus kuhlii. The sequence continues at coordinate 9,314,016 of NW_023425540.1, read as the reverse complement.
TGTGTCTCCATGGCACTTCCCATAGCTTTGCGGAGTCCTGGTCAAGTCCACCTCATGCTTGGATTAACAGGTAGTTACCTTGCCGGGACCGGTTTGGGTCAATGGATAGGGCGTCGGCTTGGGGACTGAAGGGTCCCGGGTTTGATTCCGGTCAAGGGCATGTACCTTGGTTGCGGGCATATCCCCAGTAGGGGGTGTGCAAGAGGCAACTGATCGATGACTCTCTCTCATCGATGTTTCTAACTCTCTATCTCTCTCCCTTCCTCTCTGTACAAAACCAATAAAATATATTAAAAAAAAACAAACAGGTAGTTACCTGTCTTCCTTCAGGTATTAGATGGCAAGTGTGGCATCAGAGAAGCCATTTAAAAGTCAAAGATGCTCAGGCCCCAAATGTCAGAAGTTCTGATTCGGGAAGTCTAGACTGGAAACACACTTTTATTTGTTCATTAGAGAATTCCAGTTATCAGAGGCGAGGGTTTGATGAAAGAAGGTGAAGTGATTAGCCAAGGAACATAAATGCATAATCCATGGACATACCCAGCAGTGAGGTGATGGTCAGAGGAAAGAGTGGGGGCGGGGCTGGGTAGAGGTGAGCAAAGGGAGGTAAATGGAGAACATCTATAATAGTGTCAACAATAAAAAAATTCATAGTTGCATTTCATCTTGCCTCCTTCTGAGACCAGCCTTGCAGCCAATAATTCACCATCCTTTAAAGATTGTTCTCATAACTGCACAAAAATGATATAACTTAAGCAGAGCAAAATTAAAAGAAATAAATTTATTTAAACAGAAAATAATCCATAGTTATAAAGAGAAATTATTCAAATCAAATTAATGAGTTGAGAACCAATCAACTGTTTTTTATGATATGATAATAATAATAATCAAAGTTTAAGATGTTTTCTTCAATAACAGCTAAGAAATAATTATTAGAAAAAGTTTATAATTGTATTAAATGCTTTCGTTGAATTTATCAAAATAACCATAAGGTTCTTATTTATCAATCTATTGCTGAGTAAAACATAAAACTTAAAAAATTGGCTTCTTTGAGTTCTGCTCAGCCATTAAGAACAATTTTGAAGTTTCCATCTTCCCTTGTCATCCTCCTCTCCTTCCTTCTTGTGTTGTTAGCCCTTAGCCTTTTGTAAAGATTGTGATAAGAAAAAGGAGAGGATCAGGAGAATCTTAAGAATCTAAAGGAGTCTTTCATGTTTGAATGAAGAAAAAAGAGAGAGCAATTGGAAGATGTGGAGTAAGAAATAAAAGTATAGCCTAAGAGTCTTGTTTGGCAGAAGATGGTGTGGAGGTAAAAACATTTTTAAGACAATAAAAGGAGGGGTGGTGTTATAAATATGTCATAGAAAAGTTTAAAAAGAAGTTCCTAGAAGTTACATTGTGCATTTAGAATGTGGTTCTACATTAGATATATGTTTTGTGCGTTCAAGGAGCTTTTAATTACTGTACTTTTGAGTGTGTTGATGTAAGATTGCATACACAGCTGGCACATTTATCTCCCTGTATTTATGTGGATGAAACTGTTAGTAAAGTTGATTAAATTGTCCTTGTGCCAATGAGATCATTTTGGGGATAAAAACTACTTTGTCCTGTTGCAGTATTTCTTCAGCACATTGTAGCATCTCTACCCACAAGTGCGGTTGTTCTGTAATTCTGTGGTTATGTTGTTCACTTTGTGTCATGATGACTTTGGGTATCTTAGGTTTTCCTCATTTCTAAAAAGAGTAAGAAAACTTTTCTAAACAATATATTCTCTATTTCAATTTTAAGCAATCTCTCTTTACACACACAATTGATATTTATTTGAGTTAAACACCCAAGAAGATAATGAAAAGCAGTTAGAATCTAAGAATAATAAATTCTACTTAGCATGTTAAGGTTTAGAATTCATAACTCTTTCAGAATCTAATGTGGGATTTTGAAATTAACAGAGCAGACCTTTGTATTGCACTCATTTTATATTCTTGTAAACAGAGCTTGGCCAGTTCACAGGGCAGGTCAGCAGAAAAGCCAGGGATCAGCTGAGCAATGCTCTCCCCACTTGGCTAAGATGTCCGGATTAAATAAACATAATTAGTACACAAGACACACTGTCCCAAGTGATAAGAGGACTTATTCAAAGAAAGGTCAAATTTGGAGTTTTGTATTTTTGGCCTAACCTGACTTCTTTCTGCAATAATACAGAACAGTAATTCTAGATTAGTGCTTTTTTTTTTTTTTTTTTTTAATAACTCAGACAGGTTTTTGTGGTTGTTTTCTGTCTCTCCATTCTGAGGTAGGAGAGGAAGCGTGGTAGATCAGCACATGCACGGTGGCACTCAGCGTTCCCCAGTTCAGTTCTAGGGGAGGGAGCGCAGGAAAGGGGGCAGGCAATGTGTCCACTGTATGTTAGGAACGTGCCTAAGGTCCTGGGAAGACAGCATTAAGCTAAATTGACAGGATGTCCCAGTGTGGAGCTTATGTTTTTAGTAGGTACTTAGGTTTTAGAAAGAAGAATTTAATAAGGCGATGTAGAAATGACTTAAGTATAAACCACATTATCAAATGGTGATATGTGCTTCAGGGGAAATTGTTGTGGGGGAGAAGGGTAAGGAATGCCCCCTCATCCACAGGGCGCTATGGAGAGCAGAGATCAGGCACATGAGAGCCACAGGCTCCCTACTAAGAGTGATGGTGACCGAGCACCCAGTGTCTGCTGAGACTGGTCCTCCTGGCTGGGGCCAGGTGATGGAGATGCAGTGAGTTTGGGAGCTAAGGGAGAATCTTGCTTGTAAGAAAGGGTTCCTGAACTCCTTCTTGATTTCTCCTGTGAAGAAAATTGTATTTTTTAATCCTCACCTGAAGGTATTTTTTCCTTTGATTTTTAGAAAGAGTGGAAATGGGGAATTGGGGAGGGGAAGGCATCAACATGAGAGAGACATCAATTAGTTGCCTCTTGCATATGCAACTCAGTTAGGTATGTCCATGACCTTGAGTGGGAATGGAATCTGTGGCCCTTTGGTCTAACTTCTGTCCAGACCAGCCAGGGCAAAGAAAATGTTATAGTTCTCCTTTTACGTATGAGGAAAATAAGCCTCAGAGAAGTTAGACCACCTGTCCAGGGGCATGGAGCTGAAAAAGGACAAAGTTTCAAACTCAGCTGTGAATCTAAACCCACAGCCTGTGTTTTGTCCACTGTTCTCACTGCTTTCCAAGAGAGACATGGTGATCCTCAGGGTGTAAACGTTGAACTGTTTTATAGTCTGCTAGTGGCCCGATACATGAAGATTCATGGAAGAATGAGCCTTTTTTTCCCTGGCTGCCGCTCCTGCCTTTGCTCTGACACAGGGCTACCTTTCCACCTTCCCATGCTGCCCAGGGGCCCAGAGTGGCTGAAATGGTGCCTTTGTATGCAAATTAACCCGCCATCTTTGCTGGGTTAATTTGCATACTCACTCCTGATTGGCTGGTGGGCACCACAAAGGCACAGACAATTTGCAGCCTACTCTTTTATTAGTGTAGATTTGTCTGCTCACCTGACCCTCCTATTATACATATGATCAATATATTATCCACTAAGAGAAAATTCTGTTGCATTGGTATACCTCATTAAAATTGCAAATGATGCTTTTTTTTCACTCAATAGTTCATAATTTTAAAGAAAATTTTCTGTTTTCCTAATGGAAGGTGTTTCATTGTTAATATCTCTACCCACTCACCTCTTATGGGGCATTTTCTTTTCACACAAAAGTGTTCTAATTAATTCTGTCTCTTAATTGTCCTGCTGTCAAAATACGTTTTTTCTGAAGGTGCGGCCATGTAAATAAGTTCACCAGCAGGAGCCCACTTCCGGTGTGGGTTGCTGTGATAAATCATTTGGCATTAAACGCTGTTTAACTGTGGCTAATGTTTTGCCAGCCTCCAGGAGACCACCAAGTACTTTATACACCTAATGTGCATGTTTAGGATTTTTATGTCCCAAATGCATGTGACCAAATAAGGATCATGTGGCATTTAAAGTTGAGGGTCTCAGATTGAACAACCAGACAGGCAATCCCTCCCCGGGGGGTGTGCATGGCTTGTAGGAGACCAGGGATCTGCTGATTTCTAGCTTACAGTTCACTTTGCCTCGCATGCATTTCTAAAAGCTGAGGCTGATTTTATAGAAGGTGTGAGGAATCCGTGGATGGTAAATTCACAACTTAATTAGCCCAACGCTCCTATTATATTTAGGAGAAAAAGGAGGCAGCAGCAGAGAATAACAATGAGTCTTGGAGATTTTCCTTTCTCTTCTTCATTTGTTCTGCCCTTAGGCCAGGCTCATCAAATATTTGCTTCAATACTGTCAAGTCAGCTCTGACAGATCTTTTTGCGGTGTTAGCCCACCTAGAAATACCAGATAATGTACAATTATTAGGCTAGCTAGGTTATTGGGTGGGAGAGATGTTAGCAGCTGTATCCTCACCTCACAGTCCTAGGATTCTATAAAGTCATGTATAAATGCATCCGTGTAGAACAGAAGAGTAAATCCAATGTCTGCAAGACTTATGAAGATCAGGGAGAGCCATAAGAAGACAATTGATCAGGCTGGCTGGTGTGGCTGAGCATTGACCTATGAACCAAGAGGTCACTGGTTCGATTCCCCATCAGAGCACATGCCCGGGTTGTGGGTTCAATCCCTAGTAGGAGGCAGCTGATTGATTATTCTCATCGTTAATGTTTCTATCTCTTTCTTCCTCTCTGAAATCAATAGAAATATATTTTTTTAAAAGAAGGCATATTTTGAAGCTATCATGCCTACTCTCTTTAATAAAATAGAAAAAGAGGAAGAGAAAATAAAAAGAGGAGAAAATAAAAAAGTTTTTATTTTGGTTCCCTTGTATTCTTGTGATGTTCACCCAGACCTCTGAGGCTTTTTATAATTAGAGGCCAGGCCATAACTTGAACCTAATAACTTAAAATCCCCATGAGGCAAATGTACTTTCTTATCTTTATGTGTAATTCTAATTCATGCATTTAATTTTTTAAAATGTGCCTGTCTAGTTCTTAAATTTCAGTATCTATTAAAAAAAATAATAATAAAAAAAAAAAAAAACAACAACAACCACCAGTTATGGGGTTTTATAGCAGCTTAAATAAGTCTATCAGATTATGATTCACTTTAGAATATAAAATTGTTTGAGTAATTTTCTAATGGTATTTCTCCTTTTGAAAACATCAATTGCTAAATTCTGATTACCGATACTCTTTGGTATTTACATTTTACTTGTGTTGATAAACTTTGCATGTGCTGTTAAAGGAATTTCTGGTAATGAAGAGCAGATGGAGGATTTTTTTTTTCTTTCATTTTGATGCATATCTCCGGGGTGGAGAGAATCAGGATTTTCTATCAAGCATAGCTGGAGAACTTTCAAAGCACGTACATTACCAATAAGAATCATCTAAGAGAAAACCATCTCCCAGATCAATGTTTTCCTTAGGCTTCTCCTGACTGTCAGTCTGCATGAGTGATTTGAGAATCAGCAGTGGGCCCTTTAGCTTGAGGCTCAGAATTTCCTGTTTCTGCCTGCAACCCTGGGTTCCTGGAGAGGAGGCTCCTGCACTCTGCTTGCTCTCTGTATTTATATTCACTCTACAGCGGTGCCTCTTGCAAGGAAGTTCATCTAAACTGCCCCTTACCCTTTATATGAAGAATAACACAATCCAAATCCTTTAACAAAATTGCCCAAGTACAATCTGGCTCAACCTATTTTTCTAATCTCAATTTTAAATTTTCCCTTCAGACACCCTCAAACCAATACCCCCTAAGACTATGAGTTCTTCCTTAAGTAAGCAAAGTTTGCCTTTGCAGAGATTGACCCCCTTGGTTAGAAAAACATTTTTTTTTTCCTCCAGGCTGATGCTTTGCTTCTCATAATTCTTAGGACACCACTCGAATGTTATTATTTTATCTCCCCTAGACAGATGATTTTTTTCTTTCTGTTTTCATAGCACTTTAACCTTAACCTATGATTGAACAGTTTCATTATTATTTTGTCAATTTTTATATTACATTATGAATTTTACAAGCTTAGACACTGTGATTTCTTTCCATTTAAACCCTCAGCACCAAATCACAATTCTTGAACTATCACAGACACTCAGTAAGAACTTGCTGATGGATGGATGGATGGATGATGGATGGATGGATGGATGGATAGATGAGATATTTTTTCCCTTTTCTCTAATCCTTATCTCTCCCTTCTTCCGCTTTCTCCCCAGCCCTAAAAGAGGAAAGGCAGTGAAGCCTCCTATTCACTCTGCTAAATTCATTGCCTATATCTCAAGATAGGAAGTCAATACAATCAATAATGATAAATTACAAACTACACTAAATGAAACACAAGGCAGTTCCTTATCTAAGAAATTCGGTGTTAATGCTTTAATCACTTCCTATCTAATTGTAATCAATCTCACTATATTAGTGATTCAATGATATAGCTTTATAATTTAAAGCAATAGAATCTATTCAACATTGTCTAATAAAACTTTGTGGGGTGATGGAAATGTCCTCTACTGCACACTGTTCAATAAAGTGGTTACTAGCCAGATGCAGCTATTGGCGTTCATGTGAATGAGGAGTTAGCGATTTCATTTTATTGTCATTAATTTGGATTAGATATGAATATTCACGGGGAGAGTAAGTGCCTACTCTATTGGATAAAACTGTTTTAGATTATTAGAGTGGGTGAAAAGGGTTTATAAGGTAACTGTATCCAGATTAGTATAAAGGGCTCTTGCTTTTTATATTCTTCCTGGAAATTTTCCAATCTTTATTTGACGCTAAGTCCCAAATAGCCTTCAAAGTTAATTTACCCCATAAATGAAGCAAATTATATACTTCCTAATTTCTTCCTTTTTCTCTTCATCAAGTAAATATTGAAAAATCTTCAATGTTTCAGGCAGAATTCTAAGTATTAGTCATATATAAACAAGATATAATTCTAGAATTTGTGGATATAGTGTATGCCACTGGGGAGACACCAAGTAAACAAAAAATAAATGAATGCAGGTAATAATTTCAAGTCATTGTAGATTCCATAAAAAACATAAAGCAGGGTAATAAAAAAAACATTGTAGCAGAGACCTTAATAAAAAAGAGTCAACTACTCATATAAATATCTGAGGGAAGAGCATGGGGAATAGCAAGAATAAAGTTTCTGAAGTCTGCACAGACATGGTGGGTCTGGGAACAAGAGGATATCAGTAGAGCAAAGAGTCGTAGGATCTGAACTCAAAGTGGTGTCCAGAAAGAGAACTTGTGGAAATACATAGACCATGTTGCCTCTATAAGCCATCCCCGTGATAGACCAAGCACTCTAACTTAGTTCATGTGGAAGGTGGTGAGCAGTGGAAAAGACGTAAGGTTAATGAACTGGAAATCCTGATGGGGTAAAAGGCTCATTGGAGTTAGAACAGCAGAATAAATTGAGCTGCAAATACAAGCAGTAGTGATGTGAAGTGGGGTAAGCTGTTGGATAGTAATAAGGAAGTCTAGGAGATGACTGCTGAATAATGGCTAAACAAAAATTTTAAAATGAAAGATAATATTGAGCTGATTAAAGAACACTGAGACCAATGTGTTGGATGAACCATTCCAAGCATCCTGATGGACACAATGGTCATATGCCTTAAGTGTTATGACATGAATGATCTGCAATTCAATGAAGGCCTACTTAAACTAAAGTAAAGCTATACTTTTTAAATATATATAAAAAATCAATTATATATATATTTGATTTTTTACAGAGAGAAAGGGATAGGAATAGAGAGTTAGAAACATCAATGAAAAAGAAACATCGATTCAGTGCCTCCTACACACCCCCTACTGGGGATGTGCCTACAACCAAGGTACATGCCTTGACCAGAATCTAACCTGGGACCCTTCAGGTCACAGGCCGATCCTCTGAGCCAAACTGGTTAGGGCAAAGCTATACTTTAAGATCATTTGTTCTTTCACATATTATTTACACTCTCTATTTTCTCTATATTTCTAATTTTTCTTCCTGATTTATTTGCAAATTTTATATAAGATGCACAGAAACTACAGAACTAAAAGATTTCTATTATGTTGAAAACTTATAGATGATCACTTTATGACTACATGTGCATTCTCAACCTTAGCACATTCCCATATTAGGAATGTGCTAATATTAGTCATTTTTATGGAATAAAAATTTGTGGCATTGAATCTAATTTTGGAGTCATCTTTAATTGAATAGCATTTCATATCATTAAATCAGTTATCAAACCTGTAACAAATAATCTCTACTTATATATTTTTCCGTTTTCCAACATAAAATGTCTACTCTTTTGTTTCGCTTACAAAGTCTTAACAGAAGTTTATAGGAAAATAAGTGTGGACATACTCGTTAGAGTTAGCATTTTGGTGAAACCTTACTTATTGCTGAAGAGCGGAGCAAGGTTCTCTTTTGGTTCCTTCTTTGGCTGCTCCTGTCTTTTCCTCTCCAGCCTTTCCTGGGGCTTTCAGAGTCTCCACCCACCATCGCTAAACTCTTGCCTCAGTTGAGCAGATCTGCTCATGGGTCATCCCAGCCGGTGTGACGCTTGAGCTGACATTAGTAAACTGCTTTGAGTTCTTTGGTTAAAGGTTGTGCAAAGCATCATTCTGCTGTGAGGCTTTCTTTAAGGACCAACATCGTACTTCATGGTATCTGTGAGTCTAGGAGAGTTTGGAAATGAGGGAGAAGTGTATATCGAGGTAAGCACTCTGCAACCAAGTGTGCAAGTACAGGCTCTACATGGGAAACTCTGACCTTCGGGTTTTTATTTTTAATATTATCTCCTCCTCTCACCTCTGCTAATCTATACTGTCAGCCCAGAGTGAGGTGCACTGAAGTAAGACCGTTTTTCTGGGGAGAGAAGAAGTGCTATCTTGAGGCACTGAGTATACGTTTGGAAGTAGTTAATTTTTTTGACGTTCTCAAGGTCACATTTGAATCCTGTAGGAGAGGTAGCAGATACGCATAGGACACATGCGGACTCATTGTCATAGTGTGGCACATGCATGTAACACCCCCTGAAGAGCTGATCTGAGAGATGCCCAGCTCATGCTGTGTAGGATCTGAGCAGTGCACTCTGCGTAGGTTCATCCAGGCGGCGGGTGGCGTCCTGTGGTTACTTCATTGCCGCACTGCTGGGGACAGATGGCTGCTTCCTCCTGTGTCCTCATTTCAACTCTGTCTCTTGCTCAGTCCCTTTGCATGTGGCCTTCCCAGGGTGCTAATAGCAGAGGCTTTTATTCTGGGCAACAGTTTTACATCCTCTTAAATTTAGACCTTCCACTGACGCCTGAAGGTCCACAGTGCCAAATCATACAATGGTACAGAGGTCTTCCTGCAAAACGAGGCACCACGTGCAATTGAGAAGTTATGCCTATATTGTTGCTTGATGGTTCTCTGCTCATAATGCTGCAAATTAATGGTCAGATTCCGTCTTTAGGGACAAAGCTGTGGAATGATTAGGAAGCTGCATGATGTGGCAGAAGGTACAGCAACACAGAGCAAGGATCCTGTCCCATCTCTGTCAATAGGACCCACCTGCATGTCCCCAGGCAGCTTGATTAAGCCTAGGGGCTTGAGAGCATCCTCTGCAAAGTGATTATCAGGCTAGATTACAGTGGTCGGCAAACTCATTAGTCAACAGAGCCAAATATCAACGGTACAACGATTGAAATTTCTTTTGAGAGCCAAATGTTTTAAACTTAAACTTCTTCTAACGCCACTTCTTTAAAATAGATTCACCCAGGCCATGGTATTTTGTGGAAGAGCCACACTCAAGGGGCCAAAGAGCCACATGTGGCTTGTGAGCCACAGTTTGCCTACCAAGGGGCTAGAACCTCTACAGCCTTCCAGCTCTATGATTCTGCAGGAATAGGCCTCTTGGGGTGGGAGAGGAGAGGGGACAGCCAGTTTGCTTCTTTTAAAGTTTGCTGAGCATCTAAAATGAATTCTTGCCTATTCTAGAAGCTACATTATTTTTGAAGAAGGCTGTGTATTTGAGGATGTTTTCTAGGACAAGACCCTAGATTTAAAAAAGGAATTGGGGGCAGGTTGTGTTTAAGATGATTCATGTCCTCTTGGAAAAAGACGAACTACAACTCACTTTTGACGGGTAGTGAAAAGAATAGAAAGTGTCAGGGGCGGGTTGTGAAGCTCTCCGAATGGTGACAGGAGGACATCGTTAAGGGTGTGGTTGTCAGAGTTAGATCTGAGAGGCTGTTGGGCCTTGAGAAAGTCACTGATCTTCTCCAAGCCCCTGTTTCCTCATCCCTCAAACCAGGATTCCAATTCCTACCTCCTCAGGCTTGCCGAGAGGACTGAGAGATTCTAGCATACATAGAGTGCTCAGCGCAGCCCCTGGGACACGGTCTGGGAGGCGATGATAGTAGTCATTGGGGCACAGGGGCTAGGGTAGTATAGAGCAGCAGGTACGCCTTCAATATGTTACTGAGGCCATGGCCAGGTGGCTCAGTTGGTTGGAGTGTCGTCCTATACACTAAAGGGTTGTGAATTCAATTCCGGTTGGGCCCCATACTAGAGGCAACTGATCAATATTTCTCTCACACATCCATGTTTCTTTCTCTTTCCCTTCCTCTGTCTTTCTAAAAAAAATAATGGAACATATGCCTGGGTGAGGATTTTTTAAAAAGGCGTTACTGAGGCATTATTATGCAGTGCTCACTTCAAATAATTCAGTGCTGGAGAATGTGTCCATCTGTGTATCTCCTGAGTCAGTGTTAGTCTGAGACCAGTAGCAATGGAATTCACTTGAAATCAATGTACATGAGTGGTGAAGGCTGGGGTAGACTAAATAATCTCAAAAATTTTTTAAATTGAGGATCATCTCATCTCATCTCATTTCCTTACTTTATACACGAGTGTGGGTGTGCAAACACCACCCCCAAGAAATAGCACGTAGGATTGTCCAAATTCTCCAAGTGACTCATGCTTAATGTGCCAGACGTTGTACTAATTTCACATATTTCATATAACACCATATTAGATTTAAATAGCTACAAAAATATATAATCTTTAGCATTTTGAATATCAATTTCCAAAATCCAGTGAAATGGAAGAGCAAACATATGTTTTGAAGAACTAAATTATTCCGAAACATTCTTGTAACATTTAGAAAGAAGAGGGATCTCATCCTTGTACAAACGAGGGCCGAGAACTGCCTGGGCCACAGAGCTCCGCAGTGACAGGTGGGCCAGCACCTCTGGCCACTGGTCTTCCTACTACAGCAGTGCAGGTTTTGTAACTTCTCACCTGTGGTGTCACTTCATGGTATTTCAGAAAACAAGGATTCTTTCCTCTTCGACTGAATTACGAAACACATTGTGCACAGACAAACACACATAACTCATTTCAGCTTGTTGTTAGACAATCTGAATTTAGTAACACTCCAATTAAGTGTGACTGTCTTGACCTGTTATTCACGGAAACAAGTCTCTCCACGGTTGGATTTACTTAGTAAAAAAGAGTCAAGTTACTGGTCAGAAAAGTTTGTCCAAAAAATAATAGAGTGGAAATAATTTTGGAGCTTTAAATTGCCTCTCATTGCCTATTGTGTGGGTATAATAAATTTAAGGCAATGTTAGAATATCCTCAGCAAGTTTAAAATGCCAGAAGTCTTTTAACAATTCCCTTGTCCCACATACATACTGCATGTAGCAAGAAACACATTAACAACACAATAACATTTCAATGGCATATTATGAATGGTCTGTTCTGCTAAGATATGTATGTGTTGCCCCGAAGAAAGGAATGGAAGGTTCCAAAGATGTGGCTAAGTATTCTTGGTGCTAGGAAGTCAATTAAGAGTTATACTGGACATGAATGAGAGCATTAATTAAAGTCAAACAAATATCAGACTCTGTAGAGAAATAGTATTTAAAATCTTAATTGAAGTCATTGAACAATGCAGGGTTTCACTTATTAATTCAGTACATACTTTCCTGTTGTAAGGACTTACAATGAGCACATTAACAGTTCTCATTTTCTGGGAGTTTAAAAGATATTTGTAACTATAGAACAACCACCAATTCATCCTGCCTCAATAAAAAATTAGAACTATTGAAACAATAAAATCTAAAATAAATACTGAAAATGCGAATTAAATACTGAATTAAATACTGAAATCATTTCTATATGCATAATGTGCATGTTTGCGCATGTACTGTTACAAGTTAGAAGAGAGGATACAATATAAATATTTAGGCTTGAAATTCCTAATAGGTTATCTTTGTAAAGAAACAATAGACATAGGTAAAGATATCATTATTATTAGCATTATAAATTTTCCAGTGAGAGAGAAATCAGAACAATACTTTCATATCTTGTTTTCTATTCATATCCCCTTTTCCTTCTCTAATTAGAACGGAAGTGACCCAGACAAATGTTGATTCCTCATTGCTGAGAATCTTGGACCTGGTGCAGTTGTGTTTTTGTGTCGGTTCCTGTAGTACTAGGGCATCTGCTATAATGCACAGTTCAGAGAGAGAGAAGAGACTCCATCTAATCATTGCATCATCCTGAGCCTGATATTTTTGATTGGACTTTCTCTTGGGTTAAATGAAACACACAGGTGCCTGATCACATTCTTGCCTTGTGTGACTCCAGTGTACTGTGTAGATGGAGATTAATTTTCTTACAGACTGAGTCTCGTTGAGCCTCAATAAGATCTGCTGAGGAAGGACACAGAATGTTAAAGAAAAGAATGATATGTACTCTAGGACTTCACAATGCTTATGTTCTGGGCAGATATCGTGAATGGAAAATTCCAGGCAAGCTGAATTAGGGGGAATGACTCTACTTAAGCCAATGCATTCTGAAAGTGCCATTGTGCATCTTGGGTTTTTATTACAGAACATATTCTTGCTTGAGCAACCAGCAAAGTAAATTTTAAAACTTGATCATGACCCCTCCCTTCAAAATCTGAACTTTATCCAGTAAAAGTTTATGGTTGCCCAAAACCTTGGGTGTTATTAAGTTTCTGAACTATGTGTTGTGTCAAATCTTAAATTTGCCTTTTGTATGTCTTCCCATAGCAATAATGAGAGTTTTTCTGAGAAGATGAGAACTGATGGTATACGGTGCCTTAAGAGGAAGAGAACTGTGTAGTGTTGCTACAAGTCCTAGCTTGGGTCTGGTTTTCAGAGCCCTTGGCAATCACTCATTTGTCCTAATGACCATGTTTTTGTGTGGATGGAGACATACCTTGAAGGTTTGCTGGAGGGCGTGTATTCTTTTAGGAAAAAACCAAATCAGCATCCTGCCTTCCTTAGTTGGGACTTCTTTGAACCAAGCCCTTGTGTGTCTAAACATGTGTAGAGAAGAGAAACTGGTGATAATTGGTCTTGGTTACATTTTCAGGTAACAATCTGAGATTTTTCTCAAGTACCACAGGAATGAATAAGAAGCATAATACCTGAAAGCTGAAGATAGCCACAGATGTTTATATGGAATTCCCTATTTTCAAAATATGTTTAGGCTTTTGGAAACACCTAAGAATAAACCTAACCCCCACCTGCTTCTGAGTGAGAAGTCCACAGTGATATCAAAAGAGTGAAAACGAGACAGACAAATGGCATCAGGGGAGGGGAGGTTTCATTTCCAGCCCAGGGGACAACATTTCAGAACGATGTCTTGGATTGAAGGTTCAGTGTTTTGCATTTGCTGTGTCCTTGGTCCGCTTGTGCCGGAACCAAATGCCAGAGGCCTGAGCAGCCAGGGAGAAGGAGGAACTTCACAGAAAAGAAAGAAGTGATTATTCCGTGAAAAAGAAGGCCTTCCGAGGTTTGACTCTGCCAGTGAGTCTGAAGAAGTGGGTATGCCATTCTCACAAAAGGTCCTCATTGGTAACATAGGGCATTGCCAGGAATGGGACTAGAATTTGCTAAAACAGCACCGAGGAGAGGATGCAGTTGTGAAAGATATCAGAGTAGAACTTGCTTTTGAAATCAGAGCTTCAGAATCGCTACATTTTTAACTGAGGAAATGAAAATCTTTGAAAAAAGCTAATCATTAAATAAACAACAAAAAAATAATTCAAACAGATATAAAGTCCTGAGACGTCGTGTTCTAGACTTGCACTATCCCTCTGACACATTCCCTTGTTTTATTTCCTGTAGCAAGTGCCATTATTGGAGTGTAGCTAGGTAAGGTTTCCTATGCCCTTCCTACAATGTGAGTCCCATGAGAGTAAGGAACTCATCTTGCACCTGAGACACCTAGAATGATACCTGACACCTTGAGACCACAATATAAAGTTCTTAGATGACCCTAGCTGGTTTGGCTCAGTGGATAGAGTGTCAGCCTGCAGACTGAAAGGTCCCTGGTTCAATTCTGGTCAAGGGCCTGTGCCTTGGTTGTGGGCACATCCCCAGTAGGGGGTGTGTAGGAGGCAGCTGACCGATGTTTCTCTCTCATTGATGTTTCTAACTCTCTATCCTTCTCCTTTCCTCTCTGTAAAAATTCAATAAAATATATTTTTTTAAATAATAATAAAGTTCTGTGATGGAGGAACAAAGTCCCATCTGAGCTGAGCTGTGAAACTGAACAGCAGTGTGCCAGGTAAACACTGGGACAGGAATGGCAAGTGGAAGGAGAGAAGTAGCATGGAGCCACTTTGGCTTCTTCACCTCAGGAAGCCCACTGCTGATGGCCTGTGATTATCTAGCTCATCCCGAAGTAAAGTGCGACCCTCACTGTGCAGTTGGAAAGTCGATTTACCCTTCTGTTATGGGTAGAAACTTCTGGAAGTCCCACTCAGACTGTGAGAGATTGAAGGTTGACCTAGATTGTTTTTTCCACTTGAAATGGACCCATCACTCTTATCGGGCACAGGAAGGAAGGAAGACACTTAGGAGAGATAAAGAAATCTCCATCTCCAAACGAATGAGCGTGTCATCAAATGGTTCAAAGACTTAACTTAACAGTGTGCTTTGAAGGTCCCTCCTCTGCAGAGGAACCGCCATCTGGCCGGCATTGCAGCCTTCCCAGTCTAATATGCCTGGTCCATGATAAAGCACCAGCTCCCGGCTGCGAAATTAAAGCAGCGTTCAGCGGCTCTCAGCGAGAAGCTGCCGCTTGATGTGTTCTGTAAACTGGGTTCTGCGGGAGCCAAGGGGAAGGGCTGGCGGAGTTGGGAAACACAGTCGGACTTGTTAACACAAGCGTTTCTTGCACAGATGCTCAGGCTCCGAGCTGGGCTTTGGATGGCGTGGCTCCTGCGTAGCTATCAACTGGATGTATTTCTGTTTCGGTTTCTTTTAATTTTCGTCTTTGCAGCAATGTATTCGAATGTGGTCTGCTTCCTTAAAGACATCTTGCAAATGTTTGTTGGGGAAGAAAGGGCTTTCGGTGGAATAAAGTAGTCTCTTTTCTTTACGGGAAACATTTTCATCCGCCCGAGACAATACCAGGAAGGTGGGTGGGGGGCCTGCTGGGATAAGAGTGAACTCACAGGGACTGGGGTTTGAACGATGGCCCTATTACCAACTAGTTATTTAGCTTTAAGTAGGTTAATCAGATTCTTTTAGCTGAGTGCAGCAGTCTGTTAAAAAACGATAATTCTCACCCTGCAGGGCGGTTGCAAGGAATAAATAATTATATATGTATGTCTGCGTGGGTGTTTATGTGACTAATGCCAGACTAGCTTTGGTAAAATGGATGCAGGCACAAATCAAGCATTCATTAGCTGCAGTAGTCTATTCCTCTACAGGCATGTCCACAAACACCTATGTATCTGTTTAGTAAATATTCTCCTGAGGGTGGTGTGCTCAGAGCCATTGGCCCTGTCCATCCTTTCAAGATCTATGATAACTCTGAAAAATATCCCTCTCCAGTGAAATTCTCTAGGTAGATCTCATAGTCATAGCTGATAGATAGATAGATGGTAACATTTTCAAAGGTGCGAACACTTTTCTCTCCTCTCCTTAACTTTCTGCCTTGAACTACTCTTCCAAGGTACTCCTCCAATAAGCTTGCTCTGAACCTCTAGGCTGGCCCTTGCTCTCATGCACTGCCTCCTCTCTCTAGAGCATTCTCAGTTATTCTCTTTTTTAAAGTATATTACAATGAAATCATCTGTGCTTGCCTACTGGACTGAATCTTCTTAAACTTTGTAATTTGGTCCCTCGTTCAGAGCTTTGTAGGTCTTCTATAATGTGGGTCAGAATAACCACACACATACATATCCAGGCCCATAAACAAAATGTTCTGTTTCTCATTCATCATTTGCTTCCCCATTCCATATTGACAGCATACTAATTGATCTATTGACATAAAAACCATTTTCAACATTACACTGTATGTGGATGATGTTATGACTAATGTAGTCATCAACTAAATATGAACATTTCATGCTTTGATTAATGTTTCTTATTCAACGAGCTTTATGGAGACTTTATATGCCAGTCACTGTGTCCTATAACCAGTATGTCTTCAAGACAGTAACCATGTAGGAAGTCGAGTAGACACACAGATCATGACAACTCAATGCATTAGAAGCATAAGATAGAATCACAGCAACTTAAGATCTAGGAATCTGTCCATAAAAAAATATCCTCTCTGAAGGAGGTGACACCTAGCCTGAGCTCTGATGGCTGAGTAGGAGGCAGCGGAAGAGGGGACTTTTGTTGGATGAGCATTCCAGATGGAAGGAGCAGTGAGTGTCAAAGCAGAGGTCCGGGAAAGTGTGCTGGTTTGGGGAAATGCACACGCAGCACTCTGCATGTTTGGAATGTGGTGTGGGAGGAAGGCAGGATCACTGGGGAGACAGTGAATCCAGGTCTGTGTCTTTGCAAGAAATTAAGATTCCTTCCTGCTGGTAATGGGCAAGGACTGAAGATTTTCATTATGAGGAATGGAATGAGCAAATGTATGTTCAGGAATAAGTGTTCTCCCAGAGGGAGCCACCTGTGTAAGCAAATAGGCAGGAGGGTCTTAAAACAACCCAGATATGAAGTTATGACAATTAAATCTAAACCCCAGCAAAAGGTTAGAAAAGATACCGATGGAGAAGGATCCACACCATTTATAGTCCAGCTACTTATGGAGAGTAAGAGGAAGGGAGGGTTCTCTTTTGTTGAATACAATGCCATTTAGCATGATAGGGGATGTAGATAAAGCAAGTTTGCAAGGATAAAGGTGAGAGGAAATAAGAGATGACTTGGGTCTTGGGCTTGCTAGACTATACATTCTAAGAATGCAAGGGTCATACACATTTTGATTACAAGTACATCACCAGCATCTGCCACAATTGCAGTTGTTCAATGCATATATTTGTCCGGTAGCTCTTTGTGGAATTCATGAATGAGAGCCTGTGGGACAGGCAGCTTACAGATGTCCAGGAGCAAAAATGCTCTGTTTGCAGGATGAAGATTAACATGACTCTGGTTCACAATTCATTAGGAAAATTAATTTTCCTTCGGAAAGCTGGCACTAGCGCAAGAGTAGTAAAGGTGATCCACTAGCCTCATAAACAGGAATTCTCACAAAATTGTAAGAGTCCATCTTTGTTTCTATAACTGACTTATTTTTCGCCCAATTTAGTCTACTACTTCCCAGCCCTTCGGAACCAGATCCGAGAGGGAAATAAGCCCTATTGTCTTGAAGTATATTACAAGTAATATACTGATTTAGCACCTATGCATCTAGACTGGTACTGCTGATGTACCAGCCTTGTGAGAATCCAGAATATCATCACTGAAATGATTTTCTGTGTGTTGTGGTCCAGATGAGGAGCCCTAGCTGAGAAAGTCCTCCCTCCTCCTCCAGTATTAGAACAGTCTAAAGGGCAACTATGTGGAAGAGGAAGAAATCCATTTAAACCGTTGTTGTTTTTTTGTAAACAACCAGAGAGTAAATATTCTAGGCTTTGTGGGCCATGTGTGGTCTCCACCATATATGTCTTTTTATATTTATGTTTTAGAAACCTTAAATATGTTGAAACCATTCTTAGCTCAGTACAAAAAGCAGTAAAAAAATGTGTTGGTTTGATTTGTCTGTAGGACTGTTGATAGAACCTTGTTTCAAAATTAGTCTTTTCTCCAAATTTAGCTCATTTTGAATGAGATAATACAAGCAGAAACATTCTTTAAGATATTTCCCTCTTTATTGTTATCCCTTAATACATTTTATTTCTATTAACTGTGCTATTAGCCAAATTAATTACTAATTTGGATTATTGTTTTTTGTTTGTTTTTTAAATATTTTAATTGATTTTATAGAAGAAGGGAGAGAAAGAGATAGAAACATCAATGATGAGAGAGAATCATTGATTGGCTGCCTCCTACATGCCCCACACTGGGGATCAAACCCACAACCCAGGCATGTCCCCTGACCGGGTATCAAACTGTGATTTCCTGGTTTATAGGTTTACACTCAACCACTGAGCATGCTGGCCCAGCTGGATTATTGTTTCTTATTCATACTAGTATACAATATACTTGAGACTCTACACAAACTGAAGTTCTGACTCAGGACAGATACCTCTGGTGATTTTTTAAAAATGTCTAGGTTTACAATCACAGATGCCTCATCACCTTTCAAGTTCTTTTGACATTTCTTTTACAGTGATTCTTCAAAGAGAACACTTCTGTTCTGGGTGCTAAGCTTTATATCAGACAACTCCCCGTCACCTTGTACCCAAAATTATTTCCAAACCTTTCCAAACCTTTGTATTTTAACTGCTAAAAACCTCCCTCTCAGTTCATTTTACAAGCCAACAGTAAATTGATATTCTTGTATCATAAAGCAAAAGACTTGAAGAAGAACACATTTACCGTCTAGGGAGAGAGAGGTGGAGTGCCTTTCCCATATACAGCACGATACTTAAAGGGCTAGAACACCCACTGCATTCCACATGACCTCCTTTCCTCAGAGGCACAAACTCCCTCCTGAAGAGCCTTGCAGTGACATGGTAGATCAAGACCAGGCTGCTTATTCATGGAGGAATATTCGCTATGCCTCTTCAAAAGTCTGTGACTCTGTGGCTGCAGTTCTTACAATCCTATAAAACCCCTTCCCAAACTCTTCTCTGAGCCTATGCTCAGGATCCTATTTCACTGATATCTTCCTCCCCCCACTTCCTCTTTTCCTGTTCTCTCCAACCTCAAGGCGAAGCAATGCAATTTTTACACTTCTCTCAGAGTCTAACCATGCCAGGCCCTTCATGCCACCACACGTGTACAGAACTGTACCTTGATGAATGCTGTATTATCTGGACTTCAAGATTTTAATCAACATTCAAGTCACTAGCAGGCAGTTTAGCTTTTGAAATTATTCTCTCTCTCTCTCTCTCTCTCTCTCTCTCTCTCTCTCTCTCTCTATATATATATATATATATATATATATATATATATATATATATGGCTTGAATTTTTAATAAATTGTAAATTCTGTGAGACAGGATCAGTCAGTGTGCTCTCATTTATTTTGTATTCTCATATTTTCTTCCAAGGTGTTGGTTACAGTAAAACCATTTGTTGACTTAAATTCAAATTGTCACTTAATTTCCATTTCTTTTTGCCACCTTTTCCCGATTTAAAAAAGGAAACCTGGTGTAGATGTAGGACTGGCAGCTACAACTTTTCATTTACACACACACAAAAAAAGCCTCTCCTTGGCATCACCTAAGAGCCTGCTAGAAATGCAGTCTTGGGCCCCATTCCAGACTTACCAGTACTATATCCTAATCTGTGTTTTTAGCAACATACCCAGGTGATTCTGATACATATTAAATGTGGGAAATGGCTGCACTAAAGAATCCAGTCTGAATCAGTTGAGCATTAATTTTTACATTAAATAAACCAAGGAACTGTCTGCTTAAATATCCATTTTATTATTCATGCAGGAATGTGCATACGTATGTGTGTAATGAAGAAAAAGAGAAAGCCAGAGAAAATTTGGGGAGACATTTCTTTTTTTTCTGTATTAGACTCACCTCAGAAATATTTAGTGAATATATTTTCTATTTAGACTATTATTTCTGCTGTACTTTCCTTTTTCATTTTGGGTAAACATATTAAACCACATAGGAAAACAAAGCTGTCATGATATTACTTCAGAATACAAACACACACACACACACACACACACACACACTTGAGGTATCTAAGAGCTGAATTCATTTGATGAATTTTTTAAAAGCTCGCTGCTTTTTAAAGGCATTTATAATTCAAAGTGTTTGATTAACTTTTAAAGAGTTGAGTGTTGGTAGACTTAAAATCAAAAGGAAAGGCTTGTAGTAGTCTGGTGAATTTTTAGAGTTGGAGAGAAGTAGGAAAACCATGCTCTTAACCTTCTTAGCTTTGATATTTTTGTATGATTCTGTTCCAGTTGCTTAACAGGTCCTCTTTAATCTTCTTTTTATCACATGGCTAGCATGGGGCTAGCAATGTTTCCTACCTGCTCAAAAGGTATTCTTAGAACTCTGGGGAGGGAGGGATGTATGGAGGTGGGGGCAATGTTAAAATATGTACACAGATAATAATTTAATAATAAATAAATAAATAATATATATATTTAAAAATAATAATAATAAATAAAATGTGTGTCCCAAAACTAAAAACTAAAAAAAAAAAAGAATTCCTGGGATAGCCAGCCCACCGAGTATTTTAACTTGCCAAGGACAAGCCCTATAAATATATAGTAGATAACAGTTTATAGATAGTAGTGTGTAAAGGTGATCATATGTAGACATTAGACACTTGAAGAAGTCACAATGGAATTTTAAGACAAAGACCTCCTAAGGGAGGGAAAGGGATGAGAGGTTAAGGAGTGGAATGTATAAACCTTAATGGAGACATTTACATATCCAACAATATCAAACAGTGATGTATTAAGCAAATTCATAATCTATAATAGATAAATGATAAGAGCAATGTGACTTCTGGTGGATAGGGTCAAAACTCCTCAAAATGAGCCTAAGCTGGTTTGGCTCAGTGGTAGAGCGTCGGTCTCCGGACTGAAAGGTCCCAGGTTCAATTCTGGTCAAGGGCAGGTACCTCGGTTGCGGGCACATCCCCGGTAGGGGGTGTGCAAGAGGCAGCTGGTCGATGTTTCTCTCTCATGGACGTTTCTAGCTCTCTATCTCTCTCCCTTTCTCTCTGTTAAAAAATCAATAAAATATATATTTAAAACAAAAACTCCTCAAAATGATATGGTTATTTGGATTGTTGTATTCAGATGTGAGCACCTCATTTTACGAAGAATATTTCCATCCTGATATAAGTCATTCTGCTTTACATTTGTTGATTGATTCATTCCTCACTAACCCCCTTGCCAGCCTGGTCATAGGCAGCCATCTTGTGAAGGTGTTTCCCAGGCCAGCTTGCTCCCTCTCCAATCCAGGACCCCTCAGGGGATGTCTGACTGCCTCTCACAATCCTAGGCAACTAGCTCCTAATCTCTCACCTGCCTTCCTGCCTGGTTTCCTCTAACTGCCCCCTGCTGCAGGCCTTATTGCCCCTCATTGCCTTTGTGTGCCAGCCTGATTGCCACTAACTGCCCCCTGCTGCCTGGTCGCCTATTATTGCCCCCCCCCTCCTGGCCTGGTCACCCCTAACTTCCCCCCTCTGCTGCCCTGCTCGCCTCTCATGGCCTCCCTGCCAGCCCAGTTGCATATTATTGCCCCCCCCCCCCCTGCTGGCCTGGTCAACAATATCAAACAGTGATGTATTAAGCAAATTCATAATCTATAATAGATAAATGATAAGAGCAATGTGACTTCTGGTGGATAGGTTCAAAACTCCCCAACTTCCCCCCTCTGCCATCCCGGTCGCCCCTCAGGCCTCCTCTTCTCCCCCTCCCCACCCACTGCTGGCCTGGTTGCCCCACACAGCCTATTGTTTAGTCATTTGGTCATAACTCACTAACTTCCCTGCCAGCCTGGCCTAAGCAGCCATCTTGGGAGGGTTAATTTGCATATTACCTCTTTATTATATAGGATTTGGGAAGCTAAGTTTCAATGAAGAGTTCTCCCTAGAAGTTATTTAAATATGACACCCTCAGTGCATATGGAATAAAAAATGTATACTAATCTTATTGGAAATATAGGAACTATATAAGGCATGCCTGTAATGTATTCCACTGATGCAGTTTTGCTTCATTATAAGGCTTTCTAAGCCAATGTTTGGGCTCATTTTGGTTTCTTTCTATATGTTACCATTTGCTTTATGCTTTAGAAAGGAACCAGGCTCAGAGCACATCTGGCTCTGGCTGGCCTAGTGTGTGGGTTCTTAACTTTGTATAAGAATGATTTTACAACATGAGTCCAGATGATTTTGAGAATATATTTATTAAAGGTGGTGATAGTAAAATAAAGGAAGGGATTATGATAGAATAGGTAACAGGAGAAAGCAGAGGCGGTGCTCTGCTTTGGCTCTCTAGAAACATTATAGGAAAGAAGTGAGCCAGGCTGGGCTGCATGGACTCACTGAGAAATGTGGCAGAGGCAGAAGTGAGCCAAGGTGGGGGTGCTGTTAGCTCAGTGAAAAGTCCAAGGAAAGGGGGCCTCAGAGACAGGTTCAGGGGGTTAGCCTAATCTGAGATGCCACTGTCTGCTGCTCCCCTGGTTGCAAGTCTCACTAAAACTCCTATAGTTTAAGAGAAAAGGAAGTGCAATACACTAAAAAAAAAAGGGGGGGGGGGAGTTACCAGGGGACTTGCTTCAAGAGGATGCATACACTGTGTCCTTGGTCTAAGGGCTTTTATCTGGAGGTCTCAGGAAAGGATCTCAATATTATATTTATCAGCCTTCCCAGGTGTGTCCTTTCAACATCATGATGTCTATTAAAATGAATTTATTTTTTTCAAAGTAGGGAGCCGTTAATCATTGCAGCTGGTTCTGATGTCAGCCATGGCATCACTTCATCTGTCTTTGCTCTTCTCTGGGCCTGAATCTGAAAAACAACTGAGGCCTACATGATAGCTCGGGGCTTACTGCTCAAGGGAGCGGTCAAGCGAGGACTTTTACAGGGTTCCTGGGAGGCTCTCTCTGGCCTCCATTTCTCCTCTAAGGGGGCTCTAAAACCATGACTAGCAATAAGCCAGGGGAAGAAAGGTCAGGGGAGGGTCCGAACGACATATAAAAGTCAGGGGGTCTAAACCTCACAACCAGTGAAAATGCACTGGAGGAGGAACGGTCACCCTGGAAGCAAAGTTCTTGTTTCCCCAGTTTTGCCATTTGCTAGGCACTCAGGGATTTCCACCGCAGGGACCTGTATCTGGCTGTAAATTGCTCAACCAGTTTGCTCAGCTGTCTCTTTCCCCAACCCACATGCCAAGGAATTTTCCTAGTTCTTACCATTCTGCCTCCCTTCCAGAATTCATATAAAAAAACCTCTACCTCAGCATGGCTTCTTCCTGTTTTCAACTCTATTGTGCATTTAGTATTCCCTTCCTGCATCTTTTTTTGTTGTTGTTGTTATTTCAAGGGGAATGGAATGGGGACCTGAGGAAAGATAAATATGTCTCAGCATCACCTTTGAGCCAAAAGCTTCAATTGTTTAAAAAAAAAGAAGATGAATATTTTAAGATTGAGTGTTGGCAATTGGATGCTTTTAATTATCAAAAGGGATTAGTTGATAAAACAGAAGAAGCTGCTAATCATTGGTTTCTCACACCAGGCGATTCTACCTTTAATTTGGGGAAGCCGTAATGGCCTCGAAAAGAAAGTGACCGAACAAACCCGTCCTTCTTGTTTATCTAGAGATTTGCCTGCTGACCAAGGGACGCCGCACTGCCAGTGTTCGAGCTGACACATACTGTCGTCTTTATTCACTTTCCGTGGACAACTTCAACGAGGTCCTGGAGGAATATCCGATGATGAGAAGAGCCTTTGAGACCGTGGCCATTGACCGACTAGATCGGATAGGTACTCTCTTTGACCTTGTCTTCTTTATGCACAGTTCAGTCTTAATCTAGTGGGCTGACACATATTTGCAGTCATCAGTCCCAGATGCTAGTTCCCAGATGGATTGTTCAATCACATAGAAGTAGCAACTAGCGGTAGCCCTATTTCTAGAAAGATCTGAGGCTCTAGCTTTCTCTCTTCAGTGTTCTAGGTTTACTTATTCATCTCTATTTTTACTAGCTAAGCAATCCGATTTCCCCAGTGATGCCAATACAA
This sequence comes from Pipistrellus kuhlii, assembly GCF_014108245.1. Lineage (NCBI taxonomy): Eukaryota > Metazoa > Chordata > Mammalia > Chiroptera > Vespertilionidae > Pipistrellus > Pipistrellus kuhlii. The sequence goes on along the minus strand of NW_023425540.1, from coordinate 9,289,821 downwards.
TTTGAATTTTCTGGTAAAAAGCAATGATAAAAATTCTACATAGCATTAAAATAGAATTTAAAATGCCAATGCCTGTGTCTACATTACAAACCAAAGTGACCACAAGGATTTTTTTTTAAGGTTCAACTTCACATTTTATCCTTATATTAAGAAATTAGAACTTGTGTTAAATAGCTGTCTCAGTAGAAACTTCTGGAAATATTTGTAATGCAGACTCAAACAGGAAAAAAAAAAAAAAAAAAGCCTTGCTAGAAATGTCCTACGTAGATGCTTTCCTTTGCAAATATCAATTTATTTTAGTCTGCTCTGAAATAACAATGTATAAATTAGCCTTACTAGTTACACTAGTTTAAAGAGTTGAATACTTGCCATAGTCAAGTTTCATCAGATCGGCTTGCAGTTAACTTCCCAAGACCTGCTGGGACACTGTGACATCAGCAGTATGCATTCATTTACACACCCAGATCATCCTTCCCAACCTACCATGCTCTGCCCCTTTTCTCTGCTTAACTCTACTAGTCTTCCTTTCTCAGTTTAGACACCCCACCTCCTGATAGGCTGAGTACCCAGGTATGTTCTCCCATGTCCCTGGGGAGTTCCTCCATCACAGCACTGCTTTTAGCGTTGCAATGGCACTAGAGATGCTAAGCTTTGTAACTGCAGAGATCCTGTCTAATTCCCTGTTGCATTCACAGTACCTGGGGTACAATGATTTTTATTGACGAGAGGTAGGGAGGGTTGAAGGAATCGATGAACTTAAGGGAGATGGGGTTGGGATCACTTGAAAGTAAGCAAAGAGGTATTGCAACTGCTTCGCTCTTATTAAGGTAAGGACTTGTGGTTGATGTATAGTTATGTGAGCTTTTCTGCTGCATTTCACACCTTTCTTTCCACCAATGTTAGTAGGATATCAGATTGCATAAGGATCTGAAATTAGGTCAGGAGAAAAAAGATAGCATTTGGGTATTACCATTAGACTTAACACATACCTTAGAGACTCACAATGACAGCACAGAGATTTAACAGGGCATCAAGGAAGTGAGTACTCCTCCAAGCAACTTTACTTAATTTGAAAATAACTTCCCTCATTGTGATGCATAAATGTTCATGGAGAACTAGAGACTAATGTCTGGACATATAAATTCTTTTCCTAAACCAGTTCCACATCTTTAAAGAAAGCATTAAAATTAGGTTATTTCCATAGGAAATATCTCTTTATCTGATACAGCTTCATTCTCCTCTAATTTACTGCAGTTTATGTTTATAAAAGAGGTTTGCATGAAATGGATCCTAATTAACAGTATAGACAATGAAATTGCTACGGTAGTAAGCACCGAACATTTGCATTTTTAATCCTTATAAAATTCTAACAGTACAATAAAAGTTATAGTATTTTTTCCACAAGGTCACAGATATTATTTTATGAAATGTCACAAAGAAATGCAATCCTTATCAAATGTCATCATTTCTCATAAATGTATATTATAATTAGTTAAGAAAACATGCTAAATAGTATGCTAATCTAGAGGTGTTTGTTCTTTGAGAAGTTAGGACAATTCTGAAAGGAGAGAGAGGTAGCTATCCATTCTGTCAGTCATTTAAAATGATCGCAACCTGAAACTAATAGCATGTGTATGTCAGTTGTGCATCAATAAGATCAAAAACAAAATAAAATAAAAATGGTTGTTTTTCTCAGCATCGAGTAAATTTTAGCATATACTTACATTCAAAAATATTTCTTGTTCCTTTAGATGTCATACTTTATGACACTTAAGTGATTTGGCAAATTGATTCCCTTTTTAGATACCATGTTCACCTGGGTATGAATGATGTCATGGAAAGTCACTGATTCAGTTATTCTGCCCCAGAATGCCAGCTAACTGCAGAGCCCTGGGGAGACCATGGCAGGAAGGAGGGGGGATGGTTATGGTGATGAAGTTCTAGAGCGAGCTGAGAACCCACCACATGCTAGACCCTCCCAGCCTTTCAGAAGAGGAAGCCTGTGACATGGTCCTCAATGAGGGCCGCGGAGAAACCCTCCGGGGAAATTAGCTGTTACAGTGTCAAAACCTGGCCCCCACATCTGCTCATCCTGATTTCAGGGGTAGAGTACAGATGGAGCTCCCCATGTTTGAAAGCCCCAGAGATGAGATTGCTATGCAGGTAGGGTAGAGAATCACTGGAGTGGGACACGGGTCAAAAACAAAGTCCTTCGCTTCTCAGACTTGCATGTGGGGAGCTCAGTAGAATGCCGCTTCTGGCTGAGCAGTGGGTGAGGCCCGGGACTGGGGTCCAGCATTCCCAGGAGACAGGTGCATCTGGTTAGCTGAGGATGACCCATCTATGTCCCATTTGCTGTTTTCCCTTCCCAGCTCTGTGACTCTTGGGCATTGTCCTCACCCTCCCTCTGCCTCAGTGCAATGGGTGTAGGCATGCCTCAAAGAGGGAGGTGAATAGAACAGACCTACCTACGGCCTCCTGCAGGATAGGGTGCCTGTCACATGGTAGGCGATCCACTGTCCTGAAAAGAAGCGCATTCAACTCATATCTTAATTAAGGTGACCAGCAGGAGTGTCCCAATTTTTAACAAATTGATGAAAATCGGGACATCTGGTCACCTTAATCTTGATTCCAGGCCCATCCTGGCCCAAACGCCCTTTCTTCCCGGCTCTGCACCGGAGCCCACATGTCCATCTCCCCATTTCTTCTGCAAGATGGCTTTGGCCACATAACGGTTTTTTCAACTTGACCTGGATGGGAGGTGGGACTGTCCCAGGATGATGCAGGAAGCACCCGGGGCAGGACCAGGCTTCTGATGATGAAGGTGAGTAACGGCTTGTTCGGAGCCTCCCCCAGGGCACACTGACAGACTTGCTTTCAGGAGCCACTGTCCCCCGCCCCCAGACCCCGGAGTTGCCACCTGTCGTGGGTGGGCGTTCTAAGCGCTTATTTCTCTCTCGCTGACAGGCAAGAAAAACTCAATTCTCCTGCAAAAGTTCCAGAAGGATCTTAACACTGGTGTTTTCAACAACCAGGAGAACGAGATCCTGAAGCAGATCGTGAAGCACGACCGGGAGATGGTGCAGGCCATCGCGCCTCCTCCGCTGGGCTACCCGCAGACGCCGGGACCCCCGAACAACGCCGCGCCCGCCTCCCGCCTGCGGACCCAGTCGCCGCCCGTGTACCCCGCGACCAGCCGGCCCCCTAGCAGCCTGCACTCCCCGAGCCCGGGCGCGCAGCCCCCGCAGCCCGCCGCCGTCCTCTCGCCCTGCTCCTACACCGCGGCCGTCTGCAGCCCGCCCGTCCAGAGCCCGCTGGCCTCCGCCCGGACTTTCCACTATGCCTCCCCGACGGCGTCCCAGCTGTCCCTGGTGCACCCGCCGGTCCCGGCCCCGCAGCCCCAGCCTCTGCAGCAGCCCCCGCAGCAGCCCCCGCAGCCCCTGCAGCCCAGCGGCAGCTCCACGCCCAAAGCCGACGTGCACAAGAGCACGCAGGCCCTGCACAACGCCAGCCTGAGCCGGGAGGTCAGGCCCCTCTCGGCCTCGCAGCCCTCGCTGCCCCACGAGGCGTCGTCCACCCCGATTTCCAGACCGCACCCCACCGTGGGCGAGTCCCTGGCCTCCATCCCCCAGCCCGCGCCGGCCGTCCACCCTGGCGGGAGCCTGCAGGCGGCGGGCAGGGGCACCGTCCCCCAGAGGGTCACCCTGTTCCGACAGATGTCCTCCGGAGCCATCCCGCCGCCCCGAGGGGTCCCGCCCGCACCCCCTCCGCCGGCGGCGGCCCCGCTTCCGAAAGAGCCTTCCTCAGTCTTAAAAACAGACCCAGAGGCCGAAAAGCCACGGTTTTCTTCGAATTTATGATCCCTGCCCGACGGTTCACACAGACTCGAATAAACCACCCACCGAGGACATTCTCAGATCTTATTTTATTCTATCTCCCGACACATCCCTATAGCCTATGATGAAGAGATATTTTAGACAGCTCTGGCCTACACGCAAAATGTAAAATATATAAATATATATAAATATATATATATACATATACTATTAAATATATATATATATATCTTAAAATCCCAAGGGAAACTCAAAGACTTGTTTAGCATTCAGTGTTATATATGTCTTCCTTGCTTTCAATCATTAAAAGAGGATTTAAAATGTTGTTGTAAGATTATTTATTTTTTAACCTGCTTTTTTCCCTGAATTCCTTCGATATGTGTATTTCTCTATTTTAGGAAGAGTTCTGGGATTCGAGGCAAACAAAACCCTGATTTTTAAAGGGAAAGCTCAAAAGAGCTACTGATTGGCACCAATCAACACCTCTTTCATTAGCTGTGTCTCTGCATCTAAATTGTGAATCAGGCGTTATGGAGGGGGAAATAGCAGATCTAAATTGCCATTTGGTGCTTTCCGTTTTGACTTAGGTTAAAGAACAGTTGCATATGCTTGGCCACAGTAGGAGATGAGCAGCCAGTGTTAGGAGTATCGCTAACCTTAACCATGTTCATTGTTCATTCAGACAGCAGAGGGGATATTTCTCTTCCTGTGTTATTGGACTTTTACCAAGACTCAATCCATGCTAGTTGTAAATAATCTTTTCAGCCCAAATGAAAAATAGCTATTCTGTGCTGAATGAAGGTCAAAGTCATCACTTAAGAATTTAGTTTTATTGTTTCACTTCAAAATCTAGAGTTTTAAATTTTTACAAAACCGAATTGTGACAATTATTCAACTGTAATGCAATGGCTTGAAACCTACAATGTTATTTTAACCTGCAATGTTTTTATGCAAAATTGTATGCTTGACTCTACAAATCGCTTGTATTACACCGAGAACCATCACTTTTCTTCCTTCTTGCCATAATCAAGCATTGGAAAATATCCCTGCATGCTTTTTTATTTTTTATTTTTTTGGCGGTTGGGGGTGGGGGGTGGGAGAGGGAAGGGGTTAAAAGCAGTCATTGTAGGGAAAGGCTTACAGCATTTCTCCTTTCTGGAAAAATATACCAATTTTATTAACTGCCTATCTTAAAATTCCTATAAGTTTGACTCAGATGGAACTCTATCTTAAGATTAGAAGTGAGGTTTTTGCTTTCTTTCAATATGATTACTATTATTGTTATTATTTAAATAATGACTTGTAAATCACAGCTTGATTTGGAGTTGCCTGTGTGTTCTGTCTTCACTGTAGTTGGTAGCTTACTGTGGTATTGACTTAAAGAAAGAAATGCTCATAGCAGCAGCATCTCTGTTGGGAACACATGCTTTGCTCTATGTATACTGTAACTGAGTGGTTAGGAAATCTTAAGGCATATGGTGTTAACATGGGCCTTGGATAGGAAGTGTATTGTCTTAAGAGTGTGAGAAAAGTTTAGATATGGTGACAGAAAGAAGGGGGGAACTGAATGTGAGCATTGTTTGTTTATTTGTCTGTTTCCTTAACTCTTTCAATGATCTGGGAGCATCTTCTCCCTCTGAAGGGAGTCCCTTAGTCCTGATTTGTGCCTAATGCATCCCAGGAACGTGGTGGGTGGCTGGAACACAATTGGAGGATCCCTGGTTACCACCTTCTATAAATAACCCAACTTGAGAGAATGGCCTAGCGTGGAGGTCTTCAGTATCTTTGGCCCCGGTGATACTTTGAAGAACGTAAGCAAGACCCCTCATTCAACTGGAAGGGCCTCCAGATAGACTTGAAGACAGAAAACAAAACAAAAGCAAAAACTCTAACATAGATATCCAGGCTGCCTGTTATGCCTTTTGTGGGAAAAATATCTATAATACCAAAATGAGTCATGGTGTTTAATTTCTGACAGATCCCAACTTGTGCGGATCAACAGTGCTAGTCAATGTAATGTTGTCAGTACCATGCTGGTAACAGAATGGTGTGTCAGGAACGGTGCAAGAAAGGGGTTGTTCAGTCTACCTACATCCTATGGGAAAGCTGCAAGAACATTTACATATCAGTACAAAACTCCTTTATTTTATTAAAAGATGGAGAGTTAATGTCAATTTATTAAGATCATGTATGGATCCTTTAAATTATTAAAGGTTTACATTTGATAGGACAAATGGGTTTGGTAGTGAAATATTTTTATACAATAGATACATTTTTGGCTTTTTATTTCGAGGACTACTGGGAAATGTGAGCAGGGTTGAATTGTATGTTTTTTTTTTTCAGTGCAAACAGAACATTTTTATTCTCTTTGTAACAGAATGGACGAAAAGCTAAGGCTTGTATGTTAAAGTAACAGTGGTGCAGGGTGAATTATTTACATCTATGTATGAATCTATATACTTAGGTGAAGAGAAAAAAAATGACTCACATTCCTGTAATGTAAAAGCCAATTGCTAGTTGACAAGTGACCTCTTTTCTCTGTACCTAGGTAAGCCCATGAGTATGGAGTTTTAATCTGTACAGAAAGAAATGTATTATTGAAAAGATTGGTCTTTCTGCTGCTGGGAAAATAGTAGATAGCTGATTCTTCCAACAACTGTATGATCAGGGATGCGGTAGAGTATTTCTTTTGTCTTTGCTCAAAGCCATACAAAATAAATATATAAAGATTATTAATAAATTCAACAAAATAAACTAAAATCATGAATATTTTATTTTATCAACATAATCCAACCTTTAGTTTTATTACTGAGTACAGATTTGAGTCTGTCTTTCTATCTTTGCATCTTCAGGTTTCTGAGAGGACTTATACATGATAATCATAAAATCAATTATAGATATTCTGTAAGAGTAGAAAGGAATTGAAACAAAACATAGGCTCTCAGCTAATTCTCTATTTCACCTCTTCTATATAGTACACATTGAGTTTTCTCTTTTTAATTCTTTTCTTTGTCATTTCTTAGCATATGGTTGTCCAACTTTAATATACAGACATTTTTCTGGTATTATTGGATATGGGGATTAGAGATAATTAGAAATAAAGCCTGTCATTTATATAACACACGTATTTTATGGTAGTCTTGGGCCTCATAAAGACTTTGCATAAGGATAGAACCTCCATCGAAACTGGTTTGGCACAGTGGATAGACCGTCAGCCTGCAAACTGAAAGGTTCCAGGTTTGATTCTGGTCAAAGGCATGAACCTTGGTTGAGGGCACGTCCCCAGTAGGGGATGTGCAGGAGGCAGCTGATTGATGTTTCTCTCTCATCAATGTTTCTAACTCTGTATCCCTCTCCCTTCCTCTCTGTTAAAAAATCAATAAAATATATATTTTTAAAAAAGAATAGAACTTCCCTACACAAGTAGATTTAGAATGAGATCTAAAAGCTCAAGGTAGAGTTTATTACAGTGAGTGAAGGTGTCCTGAAAACTGCAAGATAAATGACAGGGCAGGAGTATTCATCAAAGAAATAGCCTGTCCCAGGCCTGGGTGACCATTCAGTAGGTGAGTGATTCCCTCTTGGATTCTTGCTTGTTTGTAAATGGCTATGTTGCCATTTAGGGACTGAAATAAGCAGAACCTCTGCAGGACTCTGCACAGCACCATCAGGCTGCCAGAGAAACTCCTGGAGGTCTTGGGTGATTTAGACAATGTGACGTGTTTTGCATTTTAGACATGTGATTTCAAAGCCTGAGATATTTACACTTCCAAGTACCAACATCTCTCTTACCTTTCAGACTTACCGTAAAGTCTCTATGTCTTCCTTTCCAACTTAAGTATTGATGGTTGTTAATTGCACTATGCTGCTTTGCTTCTGTGGACCCCACTTTCATCATTTATGACATTAAGCAGTTTGAACAAGATTGCTCCCCCTTGGACCTCTATCCTCTATCACATGTGTCAAACACAAGGCCCGCGGGCCAAATCCGTCCCGCCAGGCCTTGCAATGTGGCCCGCACCGCGCTGTCATCACTGCACTCTGCTGCGTTTCCATCACAATGACAGTTTATGACTGTTCAGTAAACCATTCGGCCCGCAATTTAGGCTGGATTTTAGATTTTGGCCCCTTCTCTGATTGAGTTCGACACCCCAACCTAGATCAGTGGTTCTCAACCTTCCTAATGCCGCAACTCTTTAATACAGTTCCTCATGTTGTGGTGACCCCCAGGTTGAGAACCACTAGCAGGTCGCCTAAGACCATCGGAAAACACAGATATTTTTAAAAATATATTTCATTGATTTTTTTACAGAGAGGAAGGGAGGGAGAGAGTTAGAAACATTGATGAGAGAGAAACATCGATCAACTGCCTCCTGCACGCTCCCTACTAGGGATGTGCCTACAACCAAGGTACGTGCCCTTGACTGGAATTGAACCTGGGACCTTTCAGTCTGCAGGCTGATGCTCTATCCACTGAGCCAAACCGGTTTCGGCAAAACACAGATATTTACAATACAATTCATTACAGTATCAAAATTACAGTTATGGAGTAGCAACGAAAGTAATTTTATGGTTGGGGGTCACCACAACATGAGGAACTGTATTAAAGGGTTGTGGCATTAGAAAGGTTAAGAACCACTGCTCTAGAACATGTGCCATGAAACACACACGTGGTCCTTTTGTTCAAATGCATTCCACCTAGCAAAGATTCTACATGTGTTCTGCCTATTTGAGAAATTACTTCTGCCCTTCAAATACAAAAGAAATGTGGCCCTTAAAGAAAGTCCGGATGCTGTGCATCAATAGCTATTCTGAGTCTTGAAAGAAATGGTAAAACTTGAAGCAAGTGATACTGGCTGCAGGCAATGAATCACCAGCTCAGTTCTATAATTTCATTCAATATGTCCCTTTTCTGGGAAAATAGGAAGGAGCAAGGACGATTTACTGTTGTATTCAGGGTCAAGTGTACCTGCTACTGGCACTTGAAAGCAGCAACTTTCAAAAGCAATGTTGATCCTTTAAAAAATGGCATCTGTATTTTGTAAACTGGACAGCCATCAGGAAAAGAGCCACTGCTTTGAAAAGAGAACGGGAGAAAATACAAACTCCCTGCCTAAATCCTTACAAACCTGCCAAGGGACCCACATTCCTCCCCACCAGTTTGGAGTTTTTGACTGAAGGCCATGTTCCTTCCTTCTCCGGGAGCAGGTGACATTTCCATTAGCCTTTGTCATTTTGTTCATCATTTCAGTTAGAGCTCTAGGGTTTGAAACACATGAGCTTCTCTAGCTAGGGAAGGATTAATGACATATTCACAAATTTGTTGCCGGAAAAAGAAGTTTTTATTATAATTGTTTAGAAGAGAACATTTGTGATTTTTGTAATGCTTTTCAAAGCAATAGGACTACCCTCTCAGTCCTATTAAAAAGGTGCAATTCCGAGTTTCTCAAAGTAGGATATTCTGATGTCTGACAAGATAAGTATTTCATTTGAGAAATATTAAATAGTATTTAATAAGTAATAGGTTTGAATACATTATATAGAATCCAGTCTCCATACATCTTTATACCAAGAGTCAGATACATATTGAATATATTGGCTTGTAAACAAACACAGAAAGATTCAAGTGATCACTTTCCTCACAGAAATTGTCTTACAATGCTAAACACACATCCCAAAGACACTTACATGAGTCAAAATCTGTTTGTTTGTTTGTTTGTTTTTTAATATATTTTTTATTGATTTTAGAGAGGAAGGAATAGGGATAGAGAGAAACATCAATGATGAGAGAGAATCATTGATTGGCTGCCTCCTGCACACCCCCTACTGGGGATTGAGCCCACAACCCAGGCATGTGTCCTTGGCTGGAATCGAACCTGGGACCCTTCAGTCTGCAGGCTGATGCTCTATCTGCTGAGCCAAACCATCTAGGTTCAAAATCTGTTTGATTATCCAACTCACTGCAGCCTGTAAGACCTGTAGCAAGTTGAGTTGAGTATCCTCAACTGTGGTTTCTCTCTACCTGTAAGAGTTAAGTCCTATTTGGGAATTAACCAAAACTCATTGGAAGCTCTATTAATACAATAAATAATCTAGTTTGGCATCACCATTTGCAGTCACAAACCAAATGTGGGTATTTTTATATGTGGCCCATGATTGTCTCTGAAGGTCTGTTAGAGATGTTGTGAGAGCCTTTAGATGTGGACAGCTTCCCAACAACTCAAACACTAAACATTCTAATGATCTGCAATACTTACCTATAAAGATCTAATAACTGCCCAGCTGGTGTGGCTCAGTGGTTGATTATTCACCCATGAACCAGGTGGTCAGGGTTCGATTTCTGTTCAGGGGACGTGCCCAGCTTGCAGGCTCAGTCCCTGTGTGGAGCATGCAGGAGGCAGCTGATCAATGAGATTCTCTCTTAGCATTGATGTTTCTATCTCTCTCTCTTCCTTCCTCTCTGAAATCAATAAAAACATATTTTGAAAAACTTAAAGAAAAAAATCTAACAACTTTATAGCTTTATATCTAGCTGTTTTTTTACACGCAAAGAAGAACAATGATCAAATGCATTGAGTTGGGCTTCTTTTGCATAGTTAGTTCTTTTTAAAGGGATGATTATTTTCTTTACAACACGTTCTGTATTTCTATGAAGAAATGATACTGATAGCCAATCTAAAGTAACCCCTGCCCTTATCCCAGCACATCATATTTCTCAAAGTGCATGTTTCTATGATGGCAAAAAATAGCAAGGTTTGGTGCAAAAAAAAAAAAATTGAGACATTTCTAAGTGTTATATCCTCCCCCCTAAATTATGAAATATTTGACAGCCTGATGCTATATAAGAAAACCATGAAAGGTGGCTGTAATTATTATTTATTTTACATGAAAACCAGCAAAATTAGGGGGATTAGCCACCAGCCCAAGCAACGTCACTTCACATCTCAGTTCTTAATGATCTAGTCTCACCTTTTATACATAAACTCAATTCCACACGTCTACCTCCGCACCTGACCAGGAATTGCTTCAGCATCCACAGGGCTACCGCCTGGTCCTCACAGGGAAGCCACCTTTGCTGACAGTCTACATTGAAAAGACAATTCAAGAGCAGTGCATGTAGGGAGGGGAGGTGACATTGAAGGAGATCAAACATATCTGTGAGGGCTTTCAGTATTCACTTCAATAGTGAAGATGCCACAGTATTAGTTCTAAAGAACAAAGGAGAATCTGACATTGAAACATTTATGAAAATTTACTTCCAGAAAATAATGGATATAGTTTATTGTGAGGGGCTGATGTTTGTCATCACATTGTACCCCCTTCTCCTTACTTTCCTTCTGCTATATTTTCATAGATTCCTCAGTCTCTTTAAAGATGTTTCTCATGGACATATTTACCAATGTACTTAATAATCTCTTTGCTATGACAAATCCTGCTGAGTAAGCCTGTGCTTTTGTTTATAATGGAGCTAAAAATGTGTGCCTTAAGCAAAGATATGCATTTCCAATGAAGCCATAAAATCTTCCTTAACCTGTTAACCGGGGAGTTCCCTTTTTAATTACGCAACGTACAACGGGCGCATACTCTTTCACTAGGACGTGTCAGTACGTCACGCCCAGAGGACGTAATTTTAGATTATTATTTTATTTATACTTAATTAAAATAAATGAAATATATATTTTTTCATTTGTTTATATATAAAGCACAAAGGAAAATACAAAATTACAAACAAATAGAAAAGAATACCAACAAAAAAATGGAAACATCGAATTAAAAAATTATAAATTTTACAAACAATTATAAAGATTACAAAAAATATATACCATCCCTCTCATGGCACAGCATATATTTCAAGGACGTATTCATATGTCCTACCCGTTCCCGATATTGTTTACATTTGACGTATTTATAGGTCCCGCTGGGTTAACAGGTTAATTGCAATTTAAAAAGTGAGGTGGGATTAGTTTACAATGTCTGTGGGAATAGGAAGATAAAAGGAGAAGCCTTAGGTTATAAAAACTCAAGTTTCAACAGATTAGAAATATATTCAATCTTGGGAAAGAGGGGAGGTTTCGAAAAGTCATTCAGAGACATTCTTAGGCTTCATTTTTAGAGCGAACCTTACTTTCTGGACCTGGGAGCTATTAACAATAGCATCAATATTAAAGCTTGGTCCTTTGCTTCACAAAGAATGTGACTAATTTGGAGAGGGGAAGGTGTGGATTGTATTTAAGACTGTGAAAAGACCAGAAAACGTGGCCTATTCAGAAATAAGAAACAATCAAAGGCTTCTTTTCAAACTAGGGAAAAGCAAACCTCTCAGCAGACAAAGGATGGCTCAGCAGGAGGGGGATCTGGTGCTCAGGACGGGAGCGGGGGCGGCCGCTACTCCAGAGCACCTCAGCTCAGAACATCATCAATGTTTCTCAAAACTTAGACAGCAGAAGCCAACTGATACCAAGTACACTCATACCAGCAAAACTGTATGTCTGCTTTTGTACTAACAGTAGCAGAATTCCTTATGTAAGGAGCTCCAACCAGCAGGCAACAGTCCCTTCTGACTGTGGGTTGACATGGGGGAAATGAGAATTTTTTAAAATTTGATATCATTGTGTACTAGTACTTATACATTTTTTAAATTTTACTATAAATACCTTTTGTTAGATCTCATTCATATTACACAAAAGACATTATAGGTATTCATTTTTTTTTTTTTAATACTATGCTATCAGGCCCTAGCTGAGTAGTTCTGTTGGTCAGAGCACATACAGGAAGCAACCAATGAATTCATAAAAAGTGGAACAAGAAATCATTATTTCTCCTTCTTTCTCTCTCTCTTCTCTCTCTCTCATCAATAAATAAAAACTTTTTTAAAAAATGTTATCAATGACTTATTTCAAGAGAATAAATGGGGCTAGTATAGATATTAGTCATAAAAAGAGGGCATTGAAAGGGTTAACAACATTGTCCTAAGTGCTGATGTGAACAGGGATCTGTGCTGCGCTGGGTCATAGCCTTACTGCTGAGCAGAACCTCTAATTTGTAATACAGTGCTTTTTATAACAGAAAGCAAGCATGTGGAGTTAGGGAGAATAAAAGGGCATAGGAAGAGGCAGCAGCAAGGAATACCTTACCAAATTCATTAAGAAATAGTTTAGCTTTATAAAATTTGAAATGCAGCATATGGCAATTAAAAATAACCTAAGAGTCAAATGAAGATGGATCATAGTTTGCATTAATTAATTACTTGGCCTTGCAGACTGCCCAGTAGTAACTGATTCGTTGAGCAGCCAGAGAGTCAGATGGATGGTAATGTCTAAAGACGCTTATTGGCCCTTTCACCCCTATTTCCCCAATGTTCCTGGAATTTATGCTGTTTATTCACGTTGTGTCCATTTTATTTTGTTATACATGTTACCTTAGAGGTTCAAGCAGATTAAGGCATTATTAGTTCGACATATAATTTAGATGACCCATTAAGTCATTCAGTGCATTCCTCAAGCACCTATGGTGTATAAATAAATGTTCAAGATGCTATAGATGTGGCTGTGAACAAGATGGGACACATGCCTTCAAGAAACTTATATCCCTCTAGGAAGAAGTACACGGTAGATAATAGATGCATAAACAAACAAACAAATAAATAAATGAAAACAATTCTAAAAAGCTAACTGTAATAAACTGACATTGTAAAAATAAAGAACTGGGCTTGGAACCTTGTTTTTATGACTTTTAGGAAGAGGCTGGTTTCTGAAAGGCATCACACACACACACACACACACACACACACACACACACATGCTTTCCTCTTTGAAGCACAGAACTATTGAAGCGTCCAGTGACTGTGTGATGTTCTGGGAGTAGTGAAACTTTGCAGCTGAACCTCGGTGAGTGTCTAAGTGCTATTGAACTCCATGGGCATAAAGCAGGCATCCTGCTTCTAACAGCTCAACCTTCTGCCTTGCCCTTTTCTTTATCATCAGGCTTCTTGCTGAAAAGCAAGATTGTGGGAGGAGATATGGGACCATTTCTCAGAACTGATGCTTTAAAACCACCTTCTACAATTACCATCTCTCTAATATCTTTGGGACTTGTAGGTTATCTTGATTCAGTTCTCAGAACTTGACTCCCAGCAGGATCTGAGATCTAAACTCCTCACTATTACTTTGTGATTTATAGAAGAAAATAATAAGTCAGAAAAAACCACCCACCGCAGGTCAGGGGAAGTCAGTGCCACGGTGGTGAACAGTGTTGTTCGAGATTTATAGGCAGGGGAAAAAGTATGGGACTAAAATCATCAAAGAACTGTGGAGTTTGAAAATTGAGGCTTCCAGGAGTTTAATCAGATTGTTGGCCCAGAACTGTTTATTTTTACTTTGGGGGAAAGTTTAACATATTTTTTTGGGGGGTGGGGTGGGGGGAGGGATCTTTGTTATAGCAGAAATTTACCTTTAATTTTACTTTTATTTTAACATTAAATTTAGTTACTTCATTGTATAGGTTATATAGTAAGGAGAGGGTCATGTTATTTTTTAAGTAATTTTATAATTTACCACATGCACACACCAATCTTAGTACTTTATGACCTATTTTTGTCTTAAAACAAGATGGTTCTGTAGTTTTCCAGTTTAGCTTAACCTAAAATCTGTAGACACAAATTCTTGACACTGGGCATGATATGAAAAGCTTACACATTTCGAATGTTCTTAACATACCTGATTCTTCTAGATTCTGGCATTCTATTAACACCCAAGTCCTTTCTTTCAGCAAGCTTCTCACTTCAGTGACAGGTTCCTTCCTATCCTACAACTTAGATTTTAGTGTAGTTATGTTAAAAGTGAATTCATCCTTTGAATTCATAAAAGCAAATCATCTTCAACTACCTTTTTTATTAATATTTCTTTTTTAAACAATCCTTCCGTTCTTTACCAAGAATAATATAGAGCTGAAAACTTCGTGTGAGTTATTAGCTCTTTAATACTTCCAAAGGTATTTGACTAGAGGCAAGAGATTTTATAGAGACAATATTAGATTGAGGAAAAGCTTAATTAGGATCTTAAAAACTATCAAACTTCACTGATGGGCAAAAGCCACTGATGGCATTTTAGTAGAAAAACTAATGCGATGTTCTTCTAGATATCATTTTAAAGGATAGATTAGATGTCAGGAGATAGAATCGTCCAGAAAAGTTAAGATTTGGGTAGAGCTGCTAAAATGAAGTTCAGGTTTCAGTCTGACCTTCAAAGAGGGTAGTAATTTATATAGAGGAGAAGGTGATCTGTACAAATCATACGTTCTAAAAAGTGAGGCAAAGTGTCAGCCATATAGGAGATACTCAACAGTTGAACAAATGAATGAATCAAGTATAATTTTTTAAATACCCTAATGAAGACAAAAAAACTAAATAATTTTGTGTCTACATTAGTTGATCATTTCTCTTAAATAATAATGGGAAATATTGCCATTGAGGCTATCGGCTATGAAGCCAAAATTCTTTGAGCTAGAGTACATGATTCTGTATTGCTAAAAATTTTTGACAACACAACTTAGCTTCCAAAAATTTGCATATGAAGCAACAGGTAAAACTGAGGATAAGTATTTTACAAATGGCTGTGACCTCAATAACAATAATTGTTGAACCAGTTCACAGTAGAGCAGCTTTAGTTTTGAAGCAAAGAAAACAATCATTAGTTGCCAAAACTGGTTTGGCTCAGTGGATAGAGTGTCGGACCTGTGGACTGAAGGGTCCCAGGTTCGATTCCGGTCAAGGGCATGTACCTTGGTTGCAGGCACATCCCTAGTAGGGGGTGTGCAAGAAGCAGGCTATTGGTATTTCTCTCTCATCAATGTTTCTAGTTCTCTATCCGTCTCTCTTCCTCTATGTAAAAAATCAATAAAGTCTATTTTTAAAAAAGAAAGAAAAGATTCATTAGCTAGATATTACATATGGCTTTCACATGTCCCCAATTTGGAAAAGTTGACTACAGATTCATATTTTTCAAGTAAACTTTGACTTCTTGTTGCCCTACATCTTGCTTCTGTACCTTCTTAGTGACTAGCTGGAGCTGAGCACACATCTCACCAATGCTGTGGACTATTAACCAATCAGTGAGGACAATGTGTAAATGAACTCTAACAAGAATAAGCAGTGTTTTTTGCAAGGCTCCAAATGAGGGACATAGATAAAATATGAAAGACAAACTTTGGTTTGCTATCCCCTTAGTAAATTCTTCAATATTTTACTCAATTCAAAGTGATTTGGCTGCCCCAAGAGCCTAGACTTATCAACTTAATTCCAAGTTAGTGATTTATACGTGTTATTTCCCTATTTTATTATCTTTAAGAGGAGAAAAATATCTGTTCTAGAAAAGTGGCTAGATCATGCAGTTCCAGCAAACCATTGAGAAAGAAGGATTATAAGGCCAAAGAGATACATAACTTTAACAAGTTCTTTTTTTAATTTAAATTTTATGTTTCAGTTACAGTTGACATTTAACATTATTTTGTATTAGTTTCAGATGTACAGCTTAGTGGTTAGATAATCATATACTTTACAAAGGGTTCCTCCTATATTTCAAGTACCCACTCACATCATACATAGATACAGAGAATAGAATGATAAATGCCAGAGGAGAGGGGATTTGGGGGACTGGGTAAAATGGTGAAGAGATTAAGAAGTGCAAATGGATAGATACAAAATAGTCACTAATAGGGATGTAAAGTAAAGCACAGGAATATGGTCAATTATATATATAAAAGGCTAAGTGACAGACCATATGTCCATCCGACTGACCAACTGACTGGCTGGTCCATATGATGTGCACTGTCAATTTAAAAATAAAAGTTGGCTCGCACACCTGTGTGATGCATATAAAGCTCTTGCTGGTGCCAATCGCCTACATGTTTTAATTTTATAATACTATGTTATATATACTATTTTGACATGTAATTTTTTTGCAGTAACATAATTACCACATCCATCTTTCTTCTAATTAGTTTCCTTTCAATGTGCAGGAATCCATGCACTGGGCCACTAGCATTATATAACATATTGTCTAAATTCTCAAAGAGACTCCAATATCTTTTATTAAAAAAAAAAAAGAGAGAGAATCCAATATCTTTTAAATTTATCAGATCTTGTGATACCATATGGCAATCCTTCAGTCCTTAAGATAACCTTACTACAAATCATTGTAACTTTTTAAAATATTTTTTATTTTCAAGTTTATCTTAAAATACCAGTTAGAAATCTATTGTCTCCTCCCTACTCTGCTACAAACACTCCCCCAAACTGTCTCCATTCTTTGATTATGATCCTTACATTTTTAAAAATTCTCACCTGATAATATGCTTTCTTAATTGTTTTTTTAGAGGTGAGGAAGGGAGAGTAACATTGATTGGCTGCCTCCCACACCTTCTCCAATTGAGGAACCAGAGGCTAATGCAACTAACAATGTAATTGATCCAGGTGTGTGTCAGGAACAAGGAAAGTGCTAACAGCATATTGTTATCTGACGCCAGTGCAAGAGTGGAACCATCAGAAATGCTGTGTGTTGCATTAAATGTAAGCTCTACTGAATCAGCAAGACTTCTCACTCTTATTCATTAGTTTCCCCAGTGCCTAGAGTAGGGGTTTCGAACTCAATCAGAGAAGGGGCCAAAATCTAAAATCCAGCCTAAATCGCGGGCTGAATGGTTTACTGAACAGTCATAAACTGTCATTGTGATGGAAACGCAGCGGAGTGCAGTGATGACAGCGCGGTGCGGGCCACATTGCAAGGCCTGGCGGGACAGATTTGGCCCGCGGGCCTTGTGTTTGACACATGTGGCCTAGAGCATAGGTGCTCAATAAATATTTGTTGAATAACTGACAATCATATTGTACTAAAAAGGTTTTGTCATAAATGGTACTGTCTCACTTGAAAATTTAGATAAAAGGTAGGGAGATTTATGTTCTTAAGTATCTGCAAGACAGGTTAACTTCCCTTAGATCAAGAGGGCAGAATTATAAAATTCTGTCTAACCTTTTGTTATCCTGTCACTCTGAATATCCAAGTTGTGTTTTGTTTTTTCCCCCCATGGGGGACCTAAATCTTTACACTAAGCTATGTAACTACATCCCACATAGGCCCTTACCTTATGCCTATAAAGTGTCATCTTAAAAAAAAACAATGAGAATATAAGCAGGTCTTCCCCCAATAAATACTGCTCTTATTGACCACTGTTTTTTACACACACACACACACACACACACACACACACACACACACCTATAGTAGTGAGGCTGACAATTTTAACTCTAGTCATTTTCACACAGTGCTTCTAACCCTTGATGGATATTCAGCCAAGTTGATTATCTGGAGCATACCTGTTAGCATAATAAAGGCCAGGATATGATATTTTGTTCATTTACTGAACTAATAACAGCTTAAACCAATGTTTCAGGCAAATATCTTCAGGTTCTTTGCATATCATCCTCTTATTAAAACAAGCACTGCTACCTTAATTGAGGAGTCCTTTTTCCTTCATGCTCTCAATTAGTGATTCTGTGCGACTCAGTTATAACCTAGGAATCTACATTTTTAAACAAATATTCAAGTGTAGGTGGTAGACAATACTTTGAGAAGCAACACCTTCATGAGAGAAACAAATGGAGCTGATTTCCACATACTGCCTCACTAGAATTGTGCATTTTCATTTGTAGTAAATGTTTTTAGGCTTAATCATACTCTACAGAAAAGCTAATAAAAAGTGTTTTTGATAGCCTGGCCAGCGTTGTTCAGTGGTTGAGCATCAACTTATCACCAGTGTTGTAGTGTACCCCGAATCTCACAAAGGTTGCCTCAAAAAGTCAAATTATGGAGTCATTTATTAAAGGCTGGCGGCTACGAGGGGCAACATGCTCCAGATCTCGCAGCCCTGAAAAGCTCGCCATATCTGGTTTATATTGGCAGAACATCACAAAGTTATCGATTACATCTTAGAGTTTGGAAAGAGGAACCTGGTTTGCACAAAGCAGTTACAGAAGGGAAATTGAGCAAGTTATTAGGTCTAGTAATAATTAATGTCGTTTTCTAATACTTTTTAAATCGAATTTATTTAAACAATACAACAAAATTTAATCAACAATATAGTTGCCATTGTTTTCTACTACTTGTGCCCAATGCTCAGGAAGCATTTTAATCCCTCTGTTGTAAAATTCTTGTGATTTTGATGCAAAAAATTCGGTCAATGCATTTTTGAGGCATTCTTCATTATTAAATTTTTTTCCAAGAAGAAAGTTTTGCAAAGAATGAAACAAATGGTAATCGGAAGGGGCAATATCAGGAGAATATGCAGGTTGAGGGAGAACTTCCCATTCCAACTGGCGCAGTTTTTCAGCAGTGATTCTTGCAGTATGCGGTCTTGCGTTATCGTGGTGAAGAATTACGCCCTTCCGATTAATCAGCGTGGGTTCTTTTTCTCTTAAAGCTTGGGCTAACCTTTCCAATTGGGCACTATACACTGCACTTGTAATGGTTTGGTTAGATGGTAAAAGTTCATAATGAAGAATTCCTTTAAAATTCCACCAAACACACATCACTTTTTTCGCATGCAAGTCAGGTTTTGGCGTGGGCTGCGGAGCCTCATTTTTGTCCAACCATTGAGGCCGCCTTTTCAAATTAACATACAGCACCCATTCTTCATCTCTGGTAACAATTTGCTCTAAAAACAGCAAACGGTTTTGACGAGAGAGGAGCGAACTGCAAATTGTGACTCTTTGATTACGGTTGTTGTAGGTCAACTCATGAGGAACCCATTTTCCAAACTTTTGGACTTTGCCAAGTGCACGCAATTGGTTGGAAATTGTTTTTTGTGAACAATTTAAAGTTGTCGCAAGCTCTTGTTGGGTAATTTGAGTATTTTGCACCAAAAGAGCTTGAAGAGCTTCTTGATCAAAATTGGACACACGGCCTCGACCACTCTTGTCATCTAAAGAAAAATTTCCCTCACGAAATTTCTCAAACCAACGCTGGCATTTTCTGGCGCTAACTGCATCTTGACCAAGAGCACTATAGATGTTTTTTGCAGCCTCACTTGCTTTTCTTCCTAATTGGAACTCGTAAAGCATGCAGTGCCGAATATGCTCTTCATCCGCCATCTTCTTAGCCCTAGTTTTGCAACAAAAACCAAACCAAACACAAACTTTTTCAAGCAAAACTTGTTAACTGCACTTCACACGTTCTGTAGATACCACGTGTTTGAAGGTTATGTCAATACAAGTCAACGCCAAGCAAGATTTTAAATGAATTTTTTAAAACGACATTAATTATTACTAGACCCAATAGTATTCTATAAAGATTAAGTAGAGTTTTGGGTCTATGGATCACTGAATGGACAGAAACATATTATCTGGGGCCACTGAGGCAATTTAGAATAATTGTGCTGTCCAGATTCGGGGACCACTGAGTCAACCGGAATGCATTATCTGTAGCTACTGAGATAATTTAGGGTAATTGAGCTGTCCTGGTTCCCAGAAGAATGTGCTTCTATACCAGTGAGATCAGAATCAATGGGATATTTGAACCACTATCCATGGAGTATTCAATGGATTGGGATAGCATACATAAGTTCAGAAAATCAAAATAACGTTTCTATTGTTTTTTGCAAGCAAACAAGTACAAGAACCCAAAACAACAGGGTTAAGGTTAAAGTTAAAACTGCAGTTTCTACCAGAGATGATTACTACCATACTTTACCAGGAGATCACAGTTTGAGGTCAGGGCACAGGCCTGAATTGTAGGCTCGATCCCCAGTGTGGGGCCTGCAGGAGGCAGCCAATCAATGATTCTCTCTCATCAGTGATGTTTCCATCTCTCTTTCTTTTTTTTTGAAATAAATAAAAATACCTTTTTAAAATGTGTTATTGATATTTCCAGGCTAATCCTTTAACGTAATAGGCAAAAATTCTACATAATTTAAGATTTATTTCTGTTCAAACAAACACATAATTCAAAATGGTTTAGCACTCAACTTCAGATTTAAAAAACCTGTAGAAATCCCCGCCTCCAATCATGACTGGCAGTACCTTTCTGAGAAATCAATCAGGAGCCAAAAACCAGGATTACAGGCTTTATTAGGGGAAAGAGACCTTCTGGGCTGTCTCTCCAGGGGAGAGCAGCAACTTGTGCAGAGGTGAACACGCCTTTTGAGGGGAGAAATGGGAAGGAATGGGGCTTAGTGTACTCAGCACATGCTAATTGGTGGCTTAATGTATGGTCATATAGGAACAAGGGCTTAGGGTATTTGGCAGGTGTTGATTGGTGATTCAAGGTATAGTCCATATAAGGTGCCTGGTTAGATACTCAGGTATTTCCAGACAACAGGTTAAGTCATGCTCTGCCCACCAATTGGGGGAAGGGAGGATCTCTCACTTTCCCTATGGAATCAATCCACAGGCCTTACATGTTGAATATTCTTTATTTAGACATTTAAAAAAGAAATAAGAAATCTTGCAGAAATACCAATTTTGCCACACCTCTAACAATTTCTTCTCTTTTTTGTTCCTAAATCTCCAAATGTTCCTCTCTACTTGAGTGCTCCTGAAGAAACAAGTCCACTTCCTCTCTGTGCTCTTATGTTTTCTCACTTGCATTCTCTCTCTCTAACTCCCTTCATGCCAGGAGCTCCCAGTGACCTGTCTTCACTGTGAGAGACTTTAACCTTTTGTTTGTACTAAGAGTGATTCCGTTAGTCACCTTCTGATTACCTTAATCTGCTAAATGTATGCTTCTACATGAGTCGTGTTCCATTCTGAAGATCTAAAAAGAGCTAATTCATGAGTCTATGATGCACAGTAAGCATATAAAAAGATAAATGAAATCCAGGTGCAAAGGAAGCAAAAGGATCAGGGGAAACTATAAGAGAAAAACTGAGTCAGCGGACAGTCACGCAGAACTGAGTTAATGAGGCCCCCTGTGAGTCAGAGGGTAGAAACAGTCACTAAGGGGGCGACTGGAAAATATATGGAAAGCTGGGACATTGAGCGGAACCTGGAGTGTATAATAAGCTGTAAACTCAAGAGAAGGAGAGAACAACATGATTTTGACAAAATCTCCTGAGGGCAAAGTATTATTATTATTTTTTTTTTCAGTCCTTCGTGGGCAAGGGGAAGATGGAAAGCAGAGAAAATATTTGTAAAAGAAACATACTAATTGTTATTTTTACCCATGGTTGAAGTTGGCATTTAAGAAAATGATATTTAACTCTTTCAAATACTCTCTAAGGTAATTATAGGGGTCTGTTAAATTAGTTAAACAAGAAGGCCATTAGACTGGGGTGGGACTGTTCCTGTAGTGACAAAATATTAATAAAGGAAGGAAGCAAAGGGAATGAGACATCAAGAGGCCTGATCAAATGGGGACTGAATAGGACACTGAGCCTGCTTCACTAGGAAGTTGTAGCATTCAGAGGCTCCCCAGGGGACCGCTGCATTGAGACCTAATCCCTGAAGCAGGCAGGCAGGATCATTGCCTATCATTAGCCTGGATTACTGATGGAAAGATAAAACAGCTGGAGAAATTTCTCTGCTGGGCGCATGCCCAATAGAAGCCAAGTTGGCGAAGGAGAAGGTAAGCATGTGTGGAGTGGGAGTCCAGAGGGTGACCACAGAGGCCTGTCCATCTAGCCTGGGAAAAGAGTCAGATTGGACAAAGAACAAAGACTCCCAGAAGATCTTAGAAACAGATTGGTGAGGGGGAGGACCCATCAGAAGCCCAAAAAGACTGGTTATTTTGAAAAAGTGCCTGGTCCTTCCCAGGCCAGAGTTAATATAATCCAAGCTTAACAAAAGCTCTCACGTAGTTGGAAAAATTCTCCAAAATGTAGAGAGAGTTTTCAGAGGATGGGCAGACACATGGTCAATTTACCCCAATTATTCAGTTCACTTGCCTAACGCTTTGGCAAACCTGTCTTAGTGATATCGGATTTTTGGCCTAGAACATGCAGTGTTCCCCTGGGCAGGGTGGTTCCCTGGATTCTTTGTCTGAAGGGAGCAAAGAATGAATCCAGGTGTGAATGAAAGGGGCTACATTGCTAACCTGACAAGCTCAGGAGAGGCCTGTGCGTTGCAGTCTTGTAAACTCAGAGACCTAAAGTAACCACAAAGGATGGTCTGAAATTAAGCTTTTGAAAAAATATATATTTTTATTGATTTCACAGCAGAAGGACGAAGGAGAGATAAAGAAACATCCATGACGAAAGTGAATCATGGATCAGCTGCCTCCTGCAAGTCCCCACCTGGGGATCGAGCCCACAATGCAGGTATGTGCCCCTGACCAGAGTCGAACCTGGAACCCTTCAGTGCACAGGCCAACACTCTATCTGCTGAGCCAAACCTTCTAAGGCTGAAATTAAGCTTTAACTAAAAGCAGTTATAGTGGGTAGTTATGTCCTAAACAGGTATCTTCACTGACAAGGTCAACCTTTACCATAACTGAGCCTAACTGTCTTTTTGCATCTATGATAACATACCCTTGAAGTGTCTGAGTGACTTGTAACTTCCCTTTTTCTGGACCCCTTGGGGCACAACAAAATGTGCTGGGAGCCAGGAAGATACCACAGATTCCTTCATTATCCTGTTAATTGCTCCTGTACCCACCTAAGTGTGTGCTCATCATTTTATTTTTTATCCAATCCCAGGGGTTTCCCCCACTTTGCTTTCTCCTGCCTCTCTAATCTATCACCAATGGATTTCATATAACCCCACCTTTGATTGCAATGTATAAATACAAATGTAATCCGTCATTCTCTGGAGCACTATCTCAATGTGTTGAGGTTCTTTTTCCCCCTGGCATATATCAACAGTTTTGCTCTGATAAACTCACAAAAATCCAAAGGTTTCAATGGTTTTTACATTAACACATGGATGGAAGATGGTATAGCAAAGGTGGAGATTTACTGAAGAACCATCACAGACTCCCACGTGGGGAGGGAAAAGAATCTCACACGGAGTTCCTGCTTTCCATGGTTTAGAAAGGCTGCAGTTCTTAGTGCCTTGATATCCCCTCTCATTGGTTGCTATTCCCTTTGATTCGGTTGCTATAGTAACTCCTGAGGCCCTCCTCCCTCATTTTTCTCCCATTCCCTCTGAGCTTTCTTCCTCCCTGTTCCAACTCACCCTCAGATGGGAACTTCTGCACAGGTGACTGGGGTCCCTCAGCCAGGGAACTGGACTTACACGGGTTGCCCACAGTACTTAACTAAAATTGACCAAGCATAAACTAAACACAGACACAAGAGTTAAAATGCATGAATCCCAAGGTTTATTTACCAGAGTCCTGGTGTTTTCCAGAAGCCTATGCAGGTCACCCAGAGATCTGCGCCGACAGACACACACACTGGACAGGAACACGTTACTGCAGCGTCTTGGTCAGGAACGAGGCCTCAGAAGTTTGGCTCACAGGCAGTGACAGCTTCACTCAGGCAGAGTCTCATGCAGTATTTCGAAGAGGGAGAAGAGAGTGGAGAGCACGTCGGGTGGAGGAGTCCTTCGTGGTCTCTGCCCAGTGCCTCTAGGTCCCTTCTTTTATGGCCATTTCTGGGTGTTTCTTTGTTCCCTCTGGGTGCAGCCAATAGATCTTCAGTGTGCCTAATCGGGCGCTCTCCAGGTACCTTTTGCCTCGGTTTCCAAATTTCCAGATAAACACTTGTTAGGGCATCCACACAGTTACAACTTTCCAGATAAGCACATGTTAGGGCGTTCACACAGTTAGGGGCTCAAAGTCAGTTTAAAACTCAAGTTTTACAAAATGGATTCAAGTCACATTATATGGAGTTACTTATACTAAGCCTAAAACACATTTCAAATAATTTCTTTTACTTAAAGTAAAATCAGAATAAGATCAGAAATACAATTCACACTTAAACTATAAATCACTCATAAAAGTAAATGCTTTCATTCCTATTTTAAATCACACAAATAATTATTCTTACACTGTTTTAAATCCTTAAAACATCACACTAATATAACTATAATACTCCCTCTTTATTTTGTAAATATAAACCTCTAGTTACTCCCAGTTCCTATATCTTATGTAACTGTACTGTTGCCTTTCCCTGTCTTATGGAAATGTAACCTCTGCTCTATAGCCCTGTGTTTTGTTTTTTTTCATGGGCCCCCCAATTCTAAAAATTCCTTAAACCTGCCTATTGCACCCCTAAAATTTTCTATTTCATAAGGTTCCTTCAGATCCTGCTATAAGTTTGTCTTTCCTCAACTTCCTAAATTGAGGCCTCAGGAATCATAGACTGTATGTAGAGAACATTTGGTTAAAATCTGAATTTTACCTTCTCCCAATAAGTCAGCAATATCCTTAGAACAGATTGTGATGCACAGAAGTGGAGCAAATATAAAATGTTCTATTTTAAACTCAAGTGAGATGACCTTAGTTATGTTCCTACTTAGCCTTTTTCCATTTGTAGGTCAAGCATAGAAATGGTAATGAACCTACCTCAAATAAGTATTGATTAGTTAATGTGGTATTACAAAGCTATTTAGAGAAACCTCTGAAGAGCTAAATATAGATGTAAGACAAATCTGAGTGGTGGTGGACAGAAGTAACATATGAATTGTGATTGTCAGATTAGGTTCCATTCCCAGACACTGCCATTTGAAGCGCTATATTAAAATATGGTAGCAACCATACTAGGGTAAAAACTGTGTTTGAATTTTAACCCTATTATTCTGACTTCAACATTAGCTGACTAGCTTAAACAATAGGGTAATTACAGGAGATTGATTCCCACTGACTCAGTAGCTTCAGGGATAGAAACTATAGATAACCTTTAGAGATTAACCTCTGAGTTCTGCTTCTGTATTATCGGCAAGATAGGGCCACATTCCAATATTCCCTTGAAAATTTAGAACGGAGGAAAATTCTTGTGGTTTGAACCTTTAAAAAGACTACTTACACCTGGAGCCATGCAGTCCTGTGGACTCCATCTGTGTGCGGTGCTCTCATGACTGTCCTGGCCAGTTTTTCAATAAACCCTTGCCTGCTTTTTTTAATCAATCATCAGCCTCCGGTGGTCTTATTTTGAACCCAGGGTTGGACCCCACAACATATATATGTTATAGACTGAATATTTGTCTCTGTAAAATTCACATGTTGAAATCCTAACTCCCATGGAATGGTGTTAAGAGGCAGGGATTTTGGCAAGTTTCTAGGTCATGAGGGTGGAGCTCTCATGAATGGAACTTGTGCCCTTTCCAAAGGGTCCCCAGAGAGTTCTGCTGGTCTTTCCACTACCTGAGGACACAGTGATGTCAGCAGCCTACAACCCAGAAGACAGCCGTCACCAGATCCCGACTATTCTGGACCCTGGATCTCTGCCCTCCCAGGCTCCAGAACAGTGAGAATCCAATTTCTGTTGTTTATAAGCCAATCAATCTTGGTAATGTATTATATTGTAATAGCCCACATTGACTGAAATCTAAGGAACGTGGCAAAAAAAAAAAAAAAAAAAAAAAAAAAGGTAAATAGTACTTTGCTATGACATTACTTAAGCCCTCTTGCCTAAAGAAAAAAATTTAAAAATAATACACAGAGAATGTTATATATAGTTAATATGTTTAGATAATATAAGTATATCATAATATGTTTATTAAATTGATCCCAAATTTTTGGATTGGAACCTGGATTCTTTGTCTGCCAGAATTGAAGATTGAATCCACAGACAAAAACTAGTATAGCAAAGGTAGAAATTTATTAAAAAAACAAGTATAGACTCCCACTAGGAATAGGGAAAGAATCCTACAAAAGTGATTCCCATGTAGGGAGGAGAAGAGTCCCACTGGGATTCCCTTTCCTTATAGCTTATAGGTTGTAGATCCTGGTGCCTGATCTCCCCTATGATTGGTTACTATTCCCTTAGACTGGTTACTATAGTAACTTCTGGGCTCAAAGGTGGAAACTCACATGGGACTTGTGAGGTTCTCCTCTCTCCTTCCTTATTGTTTTTCTATTCCCTTTGGGTTTTCTTCTCCTCCTGAATAAAGGGCTTCCTTCTCTTTATTTTACAAATATATACCTTTCTTGGCTACTCCAGTTCCCTTGTCTTATGGAATTATACCTGTTGCTGCTTCCTTTATTATGGAAATGTAACTGCACCTGGCTTCCTGGTGTTATGGAAATGTACCTTTTCTCAGTCTGTGGCCCTGTGTTTCTTTGTTGTTGTTTTTTCCCCCCCATGGACCCCAATTCTAAAACATCCCTAACACTCCCTATAGCCCCCTAAAAGTCCTGCTTCAAAATGTATATATCTTTCTCTGTATTTTTTCCACCCTAACTAATTATTTCACAGATAAATTGCCCCTTGCCCTCTATCATTTTCTAATCTCCTCAGTTATTGATTTTCTTGGGAGAAAGAGTTGTAATGTATGGCTCCTATGACACTTTTCTTAAATGACCTAAATGAGGAGCTGACTATTTAACTTAAAGGGGGCACCAAAGTAACTCAGAGCATTTTTTATCTTATTTAAATTTCTCCCACTAGCCTAGCAATTCTGTTGTGTTAAGCAGCATGCTTGGCCCACAGCAAAGTTGTTATGAGAAGCAAGTGGCACTATGGAGAAGAAAGTGATGCCCAACCACATGAGCTGTAGCTCAGTGTTAGAGACAGGATATAAAAAGCAAGTGCTGATTTGACTCAGTGGATGGAGCATTGGCCTGCTGACTAAAAGTCCAGGGGTCAATTCCGGTCAGGGACACATGCCCAGATTGCAGGCTCAATTCCTGGTAGAAGGCATTCAGGAGGCAGCTGATCAATGATTCTCTCTCATCATTGATGTTTCTCTCTTTCTCCCTCTCCCTTCCTCTATGAAATCAATAAAATACTTAAAAAAAAAAAAAAAAAAAAAAAGGAAGCATAGAGAATGACTTCTGGCAGCTATGACTAGATTCGCTGAGCATAATAGACTCTCTAGACTAGAGTATAGTCTTACATGATGTGATTCATTCTTTCCGCCATGATTGCACTAATGCAGTCCATTATTGTCTCTACTCGCTGATGCCCAACCACTGATTAACACCCACTTCAGCCTGGCATCCCATTAGCACACATCAGTCAGTTCAGAGTTCAAAATATGGTTTAGTAATGCCTTGTGTAACTCTTTAAAAGCACTAGATTAATATTTCAAGGGTTCTAATTAGGATAAAACAGCAATCAACCATCAAAGATAACAATCATAATCACAATTAAATTTTAAGTAATTATTAAAATACTAAAAGCTCTCAAAATTGAGTAAGCAGACTGACTGGTCCTCTGCCCCCCATTAAGAAGCACATCAAATACCATCATAACAACAGACAAATGAAATCTTTTCTGATACAAGTACAAACAAAACCCACGAACACAAACAGGGCCCTCCTGTCTGGAGCTAGCTCCTAATTCTAAGAAGACTTGAGCCATTTCTCTGAAAGGTGCTTACACCTTATAAAGACCACTGTGCCTCTGACCTGTGCAGTCTGGTTTGTGAGGCTGCGGGATAACCCTGTGACTCCTGTGTTTGTTTGCCTTTTTCTCAGATATTAACAGACTAACTGCTCCCTGGTAACCTTATGGTTTTATTTTTTTATTTCATGCTGTCTGTCTCTTTTTTTGGAGGGGAGTGGAGGGAGTAAGCCATCTGTGGAGAGAACAGCATAAACCAAACCATGGAAGGTGACATGCTCAAAATGTGTCTGGTATCTCCTTTAGATGGACCATAGGTGTCATGTGGTAGCAGAAAGAAATACTATAGTCACCTCAGATATCAGAGCACCATTGGTGTTTTATATAAAGCAGAGCATTATCAGACACCCAGGCTCAGACGCAGGTGCACATATTCATACCATGTCAATAACCTTAGATATCTTTTGTGATAGGTAGTTTCCATGTTCTAAGCTTCCTTAGAGAAGATTCTTTGACATTAAGGAGCTTCATTGTTTAATACATAATCACTACTTTTTTCTCCCCTCTGCTAATGTTCAGGATGAAATTAGAAAAGCCATACTTATTTCAGTTGTTGTTGTTGTTGTTATTGTTGTTGTTGTTTTTCCCTTAGAAACAATGCAGACTGCAGTGGAAATATGGGGGCAAAAATTGCTCCCCTCCAGGCTTATGGTGGGCCTGGCTGTTTCCAATTCTGTTCCACAGCTCACACTGCGATGAATATCCTGTATGAGTTTCAAAGGGAAAATATAAAACCAATTTATTTCTGTGTCACATACAGTGATTACATATAAAAGTCGGTTATCACAGCCACCCTGGATAATCCGTGCATTTCAGGGATTATGTACAGAAATTATATATCTGCCTCCCACCTCTCCTGAGGGAATGGTTCCCCTCGCATTTGCTCCCTGTAGAGTTAAATTAAACTCAGTTACGTTTCCTGATGTGCATAAGTAGCCACTGTGGTCCTGATTACCACCATCATCGTGTGTTATTAGCCAACGTGAAATTACCCAGTTACATAATGGTAGCCGGCACCACTTGCTTTCACATCCTGACTTGAAAGTATGTTCTGCAAATAAAAAAAGAGTTTAAAATTGAAATTTGTCCTTTAAGCAAAGAAGACGTAGTTTGATGGTGTCTGTTTAAAATAATACATATGTATTAGATGATACATACAATAATGACAATTCTTAAATTGTTTATTGTTGGGAGCTAGCAGAGTTGAGGCAAGCAACTCAGTCTTAAGGAAATAGAATTAAGTTCCTTCTAGCAGAAATTATGAGGTGCCCTGAGGGCTTGGCCAGAAGATAAGATTAACCTGGGGCTTAGCATCTCCTTGTCTTCCTGCCTCTTCCCCTTCCTGATCCTCCCCCCTAGATAGCCCAGCCTTGGAATGTTGCACCTTGAAAGGTCACACCGCCTCTGGCAATTAGTCAATCCTGTGTTGCCATACCAAAGACCCCCCTACATAGGCAACCCTGCCCCCCTTTGTCTCTGCTGTATAAATACAGCCATTTCAGAGAATAAAACTGAGGCTTGATCAGAACCTTGTCTTGCCTCCATTCTTTCCTCGTTCCTTGTTTCCTCCATTCTCTTAGGTGGTTCCTGCGTGCCCCCCGTTGTTGTCCCGCGGGTCGGGACAGTTCATATTGTTTTTCCAAAGCCTCCGTTGAGTGTAAATAATGATCATTGATTTACTGTGAGGATAAGTAGAATTGTCTAAGATGATGAAGCTCTAGAAACCAACATGGCTAGTCTTGGGGATAATTAAAAGAGTGTTCTTTTCAGAATTTCAATTTCAGATATATATATATATATATATATATATATATATATATATATATATATATATATATATATTTTACTGAGGAAACTATAAAGATGCACTGTGGGGAATGCTAAGGAAGCAATGAGGCCTTCATTTCCATATGTCAGATTAGGTTTTTCCTCGTGTACTTATTATCAGAAAAGGCCGTGAGCTAATTTCTTGGAACATTCAGTGCAGAGAAGACCTGAACAATCTTTTCCAATAAAGGCACAGGGAGAATGTCATGGCCGATGGAGCTGGCCCCAAGAGCATCGTCCATGCCCACCAGGATTCTGTAGGGCCGTTGGCGTGCATTCTCAAAAATAGAAAATAGGCTTATGCAAAAGAAAACCCATCCTTAAAAATGTCATGACAGTGTCTTTCCACAATATACAGAACTTCTACTACTATCGATGCCACTCACTACATCAAAGATTTGGAAAACACATTCTGAGTGAACGTGCTTTTTATAGTGTCTTTGTCAAATTGCTCCTTTACATTGATGAGCACCAATCTTCAAAAACTGCTATTTTTATAATGAGAGTGTAAAATGAGATTATATTATTTTGAAACAATCTGTAACTGGCCTGCATGTACTATAGACCCAGATGGTACAGCTGGTACCACGTGGGGGCTTCTTATAGGTCTGAATGGTCTCAGAGGCCTGCACTGCATCACACTCACCATTCCATCTTTCCTTGCATCTGTGTGGGATATTAATCACATGCTCCTGGCACCTTCTGGGTCCCATTGCTCTACTACTGGTGAGATTTTAGAAACTAGTTCATATCTCCATTCTATTTCCAGGAGCAGGTACTACTTTGTATGAACTGAGATTTTGTTTCCTAAAGTGACAGGTTTCGCTGATGAATAACTCAAACTTAGCAAGGAGTCCCTGCCATTCCAATAGGAGTAACCTCTAATTGATGGGTCTTTTTGTGGCCCTGGCCATAGAGTTGCCAGCAGCATCTCCGAACACATCTGCCAAGGCCTCAAGCTACTGTCGGTCCAATATCTAGGCCTTGTAAAATAGGCTATTCAGCATACTGTGCGTGCTTGGTGGAAAATTATTATTAATACCGTAATATCTATAAGATTTGGAATATTATATAGAAAAATGATAAAACTGAATATGTATAGGGCTATTTAAGTTTTATGTGCAGAATGGCCATAATAATCAAATTTGGAAACTAATGGGGAAAGTATTTTTCCACTTTAGAGGGAGAATAAATTCATCATTCAAGTTTATAAATGGATTAAAGGAGCAGTAAAACACACTTTCCATAGTCTAGAAGACTTCAGATATGGCCTATATTCCATCACTTAAATCATGAAAGTCATAAACTTACCAAAACAGTGTATCATTTACATTGAAAAACCTAGAATAGACTTCACCTTAAAAATATTTACAAAATATACTTAATTCTCCTTTAGAATAATTTATGATTATAAAGCCTGCTAAAATGGAAAAAATGCTTTATTCTTTTGTAGAAATTGAATTCAGAAAATAACTTAAAAAAAACAATTTTGTCACTTTCCTTGTATCTTTTCCTGTGTTTTGAGCCACTGTAATGTCATTGTCAAGGGTGACAGGACAAGGAAGCCAGTGATCCTCAGAGAAGAAGCAATAAATTAGAGCTGATTACTAAAAAAGAAGATACAGAAAACTAAGCACAAATTAAATTGATTAATAAGTACAATATAGGGAATGGAAAATAAAGAAAAAATGTCTCAGTCAGTACTCATTAAAATTCAAATATAACCCTAACTTTAGGGATTTAATACAATTACATACCAGTCAAGTTTATGATAATACATTGCCCTTTTAGTTAATGCATTATTCATGTTACTCATCATTAACAAAGGACAACATTTTATTCGAGAAAACACTTCACTTCTGTTAACTTAGTTAATTTTCTCAACACTAACATAATATCATTTCCATCTTTAAGATGAAGAAAACTAGGAACCAAAAGTTATTTTAGAAACATGTGGGAATAGAAATGCAATTTCAGGGCATGTTCATCTAGTGTAAAAGTGTAGAAGAAGAATAGTGGAAGCACTATAAAGAGTTAAATCAGAGATGTAAAATGGTGGTGATTGGGTCTAGGTTACTAAAAATTATAGTTAGGATGAGTTTTAGAAGAATTTTGAGTGGACAGAACTGGCTGGTGGTTTAGATGTTGGAATAGGACACGGAAAGAGAGAAAGATTCTCTGACATATTATGGCTTCTCAATAAATAATTTATGAACAAATGGAAGGATGGATGCTAGAATGAAGTGTTGGGTGCTATCAAGGAACTTGCCTGGTTGCAAGGCATTTAAAAGCAGTCACCACTAAGTTTGGCAGCCTCCTCTTGATGTCTTTCCAGTTAGTAGCTTAATTCTCTAGCCAGCTGAAGGTTCATCTCAGAGTTGAGTAATTGCATCTTTACAAAGAGCAAGAGATCATTCTTTCTCTCTCACAAACTTACCTTCTGAATGGGTTGTGCACTAACCAGAAGCAGGAATCCATTTTCACTTTAACCTTCAGGTCTCTTTGGCTCTTAGCTAAGCACTTATGGACAACGACTCTTAATTTTTTACCCTTAATTTTTTTTAATTATATAATTTTATATAATTAATAAAATTATATATTAATTTTTTCTAATATATACAAATATATACATACTAATATAGCTAATATATTCTGGTGTGTATTAGAATACATTAGGATCTATATTGTAAATATCTTAAATCAGCTTGTAGGCATGAGAGATGGAAATGAGTGCCTTTAATAAGTAAAACCACATCTATGGGATTTTTCTAATGAGATTTAGGAATATGGATGAAATTTATATAAATAGTAAACGTTTTTTATTAAAGACTAGAGGCCTGGTGCACAAAATTCATGCACTTGGGAGCTGGGTCCCTCAGCCCAGCCTGCACCCTTTCACAGTCCGGGAGCCTTTGGGGGATCAGACATCCTAACCACTGCCACAGAGGCAAGAGAGGCTCCTGCCACTACTACTGCACTCACCAGCCATGAACCTGGCTTCCGGTTAAGCAGCACTCCCTCTGAGGGAGTGCACTGACCACCAGGGGGCAGCTCCTGCATTGAGCGCCTGCCACCTGGTAGTCAATGTACATCATAGTGACCAGTCGTTCTGCTGTTGGGCTAAAAATGACTTTCTGACATCCCCAGAGGAATTCCAGATTACCAGAGGGCTCAGGCCAAGCTGAAGGACCTTACCTGTGCACAATCAGGGCTGGGGAGGGACACATGAGGTTGGCCAGCTGGGGAAGGACCATGGGAGGGCTCCAGAGCATGTTTGGCCTGTGTTGCTTAGTCCCAACCATCCAGACCCTTGGTGGTCAGTGCATGTCATTGCGACTGGTGGACTGGTCAACTGCGTGCCACCTGGTGGTCAGTGCATGTCATAGTGAGCTGTTGAGCAGCCTTAGCATATCATTAACATATTAAGCTTTGATTGGTTGAGAAGATGACCAGACCATCGGACACTTAGCATATTAGGCTTTTATTATATAGGATAACAGTGTGGAGGCATTGAAATGCTCTATAATCAGTAGAAATGTGGCTGATTGGCTTTATCAAAAGGTTTACAAAGGTTTCTCTTTTAGATGTGAAATTGGAAGATTTTGGCAATTGAAACTCATGAAATGACCTGATATGACATTACTTACTTTAGAAATGAGGTGATAATTTCATAATCTCATAATGTTCTGAAATTCTAGAATAAAAATGTGAGTTGAGAATGACTATAATGGACATTTACATTCTTCTTCTTTATTTATCTGGCTTATTTAGAAAAATGGGTGACTAATACCTGTTAATTTTCAGAGTAAGATCACAGAGTTCTAATGTATTATAAATAGAAAGAGTAAAATACTCTAAAGCAGTCTTGCCTGACAGAAATTTAAGATGAGCCGTATATGTAATTTAAAGTTCTCTGTTAGTCATATCAAATATAAGTAAAAAGTGACCCAGTGACATTAATTTTAATTATACATATTATTTAATTAAGATTTCCAAAATATTATCACTTCAACATCAAACCAGTATTAAAAAATTATTGAGATATTTTACACTCTTTTTTGCAGAATAGGTAACTAAGTTCAAAATCAGGTACACATTTTATACTAACAACATCTCAACTTGAACTAGTCCCATTTCAAGTGCTTAGTAGACACATATGATAGTGACAATTGTGATGCAAAGTATAGTTCTAGTCCATATTAAGAGATGAAGAAAATCAGATCTTCAATAAATTAACCAATGTATCTGAGGTCCCAGAATGAGAACTTTACAATCTGACACAGATCTCACTCTTATAATGTTGGGTTTATCTACACTAATAAAAGAGAAACATGCAAATTGATTGTACCTCCGCTATGCCCACCAGCCAGTCAGGAGCAAATTAACCCAACCAAGATGGCTGCGACCATGGAGTGAGCAGGAGATTGGGTTTCCCCAGCGATGGAGGAAGCCAAGCTTCCTGCCCAGCCTGGCCTGCCCTTGCCTCTGCTCAAGGCTACAGAGTTTCAATTATAGAAGATAAACAAATCCCAGGTACCAGGGCCTTTGCTTTGGTGGCCACAGGCCCCTCACCCAGGCCACCCATGCCCCAAGAGAACCCCCACCCTGATCTGGGACACCCTTTAGGGCAAACCAGCTGGCCCCAACCCATGGACCAGGCCTCTATCCTATCTAATAAAAGAGTAATATGCAGATTGACCATTACTCCAACACACAAGATGGATGCCACCATTTGGTCAAAGATTCTTCCTCCATGTGGTCACAAGATGGCCACCACAAGATGGCCAGCAGGGGAGGGCAGTTGGGAGGGACCAGGCCTGCAAGGGAAGGCAGTTGGGGGTGATCAAGTCAGCAGGGGAGGGCAGTTAGGGGAGACCAAGCCAGCAGAGGAGGGAAGTTGGGGGCCACAGGGCCTGTATGGAAGGGCAGTTGGGGGGGACCCAGGCCTGCAGGGAAGGGAAGTTAGGGGTGACCAGGCCTGCAGGGAGGGAAGTCAGTGGCAATCAGGCTGGTAGGGGAGCAATTAAGCATCAATTAGGCTGTCAGGGAAGTGGTTAGGAGGTGATCAGGTTGGCATGCAGAAGTGGTTAGGGGCAATCAGGAAGGCAGGCAGATGAGCAGTTGGGAGCCAGCAATCCTGTATTGTGAGATTGGGCCTAAACAGGCAGTCAGACATCCCTCTATGGGTCCCAGATTAGAGAGGGTGCAGGCTGGGCTGAGGGATTCCCTACCCCCCCCCCCCCCCGTGCATGAATTTTGTGCACCAGACCTCTAGTGAATAGTAATTGTTGATTCCTTCTGAACATTTATCATGTTCTAAACACTGTTCCAAGCCCTTAGCAATTATTGACTCATTTAATCATCATAATAAAAGGTGCTTGATTAAGTCTGACCAAAGGCACCAGCTTCTAAGTGGCAGAAAAAGTATTTGAGCCCAAAGAGTCTCCCTCCAGTTTCTATTCTTGACCATGACAGTTTTCTGGCAAAGGGTACAACAAATGATTTTACATTTTAAAGTTGAAAGCAAAGTACAGAACAACACCTTCAGTCAAAGGCTGTATGTGCCTAATGTTTCATCAATAATAATGTTTGTTGTACTCAACTGAACTCAAAATAATGTTCCAGGGAGCTGAATGCATCCTTTTCAGCAAATCCCCTGCATTGTTGGCAAAATACATTGTTTTGGATGGAGTGTCTGGTACCCTTTCCAGATGAGCTTCAGGATAGTTCATCTTTCTGTCTGATTTTTTTAATTTGGTGGATTTCTTTTAATGTATGGCTTTTGTTATTGTTTGTTTGCTTGCTTTGATATTACTGTAGGAAAACAATGGATTTCTATTGCTCGGTAGCTACAGATGCAAGGGAACTGAAGACATTTGTTGAAGGAACGAAGTCATTGTAGACCACATCACTGCCAGGCAAAGACTCCACTTGGTTATTTTAAGTGAAAGGACTTTTAATACAATTCCTTCATTTTAGGGAGAGCGCAGGCTGCCACAATTAAGAAAAGGAATTTTTTTCCTCCAGGTTTAACTTGAAAGTAAAATGATAGTAATGTTTGCTTTAAGTTTTCTACTCAAGCCTTTCTGTAAAAAATCAAGCATACACTGGTATTTTTTTAAATAGTAGCTGCACAGATGGCAGTAATTTCCCTGGTCATTTCACAGTATCCCAGCGTGGGGTGTGCCGACACAGCCTCTGTCGGCCCACTCACCATGAGCATTCCAGATTGTACTGTAGGAAGCCTTGTGACTGCCCTATCCCTACTGAATTGCCTTTTCATTATGGCTTTTAAATTCTTGTTCCTGCTATGTTGTATTTTATAGGAACAAAAATAGGCTATATTTTGGGGAAAATCAGAGTATGCTCATTACAAATGCTAAATGCCAGGTCAAAGCATCTTTCCTGAATAATAAGTACTACCATACTTTCTTTTAGCTTCATTTGACTTCTTTTTTGTTAGCATAGTACTCCTATTCTTGCCCTGAAAAACTTGAATCCTGTTTATAAGAAAAATAAACCCTAACTTAAAACCACATTGAAATGTCAATTTATACAGAAAAAATTAAGTGGATTCTAGGATATTTTTATTATCTTAGAAGTACTTTTTTCTAATAGTCCCCTTTAGGCTAAAGTGTTAGAGATTTTGTTTAAAAACTTTTAGTCTTGGATACCATCAAGAAGTCTACATTTAAAAGACCGTTATTGAGCTTCTTAAATATTTAATTGTAACAGTTTCTTTAATGTTATTGTTATAGTTAATTAGATAAAATACAGAAAATATATTTATTGTTATTATTATCTTAATAACATAGTACGTACCAATAAAGCCCAGGTTCGATCATGTCATTTTCCGATCAGAAACACTGTGTCACTCTCCATATACCACAGAACGAAATGTGAATCCTTTCAGCTGTGTTCAAGGCCCCCATAAAGTAACTGGAACTAATCCACTGGGCTTATCTCCCTGTTATATTCCCTACACCCTGCTCAATCATATTCTTCAAAATATTTGGCAATAAGACTCAAGAGCCTCCTTTGGTAACTTGTGTTCTTATTAAGCATTCTTATCTTATTCTAATTTCTTTCTGCTATCTAAGAAGATAGCTAAACATGTTCTAAGTAAATATCCTGCTTTCATTCAAAGCAAAGTAAGATGTCTTAAAGAGAATAGATTACATCCATATCACCCTCCTGTTAAATTTGCAAATAAAGAAATGCATTGTAACTATTTCAGAGAATCCCCACACATACGCAATACTGATACCATCAGAATAGAGTCCATTCTGAAAGTATTTCTTTGAGACAGCATGGTGCTCACTCCCTCTTCACCCCAGCTCTAGATGGGCACTTGTCATGATGTACTTATTCCTTGTGCCATATGAAGTCCACCCTGCATAAGATGGTAGGCTAATTGAGAAATTTTTATTTTATTTATTTATTTTTAAATTTTATTTTATTGTTTAAAGTATTGCACATAGTAGTACATACATCTTAGTGATTGAGTTTTTAGGATAGTAGCTTAAGTGCTTTAAAAATAATATTCATATGTGTATGCCATAACAACAATGACACACAGCAAGATGCATTATTTCCTGTGTAGAAAGATTTATCTTCCCTGACTCCGTTCAGGCCTATCTGGTTATATCAATCTTGTCCTGGAATACATGTCTTCACCTCAGAATTATTTATTGCCACATAATTCACTGGAAAACATAATCAATGGCCTTTCTCAAATTAGCTAAGGATTATGTTAATATACAACCTTAACATTAGCATCATGAATTCCTTTCAAAATAGAATGATCTGGTTTACAATACCAGTAGACTAGAAACCATATTTCAAGTGGTTTTTAGAGGTGATGCAATAGCCTACTGATCTATAAGAGTTTGGAATACTGGGCCCTTACACCTGACATTTCTAAGATGCTTAAGTGAACTTCTAACTTCTTCTGGGGTCCCCCAAATGTCATAGAAGGGGGAGACTGTTTGCATGCAAAGTTATCCAGGAGATATTAGCAATTCTGAAGCACAGTGACCTTATGACTGTAAAAATGTCATGATTCATCTCCAGCTTTAATATCATCACCAGCATCTCAGGCACAAATAATCGGTCCCTTTTCTGAGTTCCTAGAGAAGTTTGTTGATGTCACTGCATTATTGATTACTTTAAGTGTTTATCTTACACCTGCCTAAGAATTTCTGGATCTCAGAAATTGTTTTATTCATTTTTGATTTCCAAGCACTAGCCTCACAAATAGTAGATGCTAATGAATGAGTGTAACTTTTCATTCTCTGATTTTCTAAGTATTTTTTTTAATACTTTCACTCAGTATTTTGAGAACTAATCAGATGTTTGCCTCTAGTCGATGCTTAGTCACTTAATGTAGATAGCTCCTTAAGATCAAGAGAATAGTCTCATTTCTTTTTGACTTCCACTCACAGATATAAAACCATTGAGTGATTTTTTATAATTAATTTATTGTTTTGACTATTTATTGAAGAACCACTGTGCCAAGACAGTTTTAGTGCTCAGATCATGATTATTTCTTAAATAGACAAATTTAAGCATTATTTTATGCTCACTGAGCCAGAAATTCCAGGGAAAGAGCTGAGAAATGTGTATTTTGCAACCTTATCAGTAATACTGATAACTAGCTAAGTTTGGATTGTTAAACTGGAGTTTACCAAGAGTAAAATTAAAAAGCAAGAGGCTGAGAATAAATGAGACACAGGTTGTCCCATCTCAGTCTCCTGCCATTGCTCACTGCCTGACCAGTGAATCTGGATATAAAGATCCCACCACTAGGACTAAAAAAATTAGAACAAATGCCCCAAATCAAAAAACCTTGACCAATGAGAAGTCAATTGCTTGTGACAATATGTGGTATATGCACACATATGAGGGTTCTAGACTGTGGACTGGTTTCCTGAGGCTGAACTATAAAACTGAGAACCTCGCCGAAACCGGTTTGGCTCAGTAGTAGAGCGTCAGTCTGCGGACTGAAAGGTCCCGGGTTCGATTCCGGTCAAGGGCATGTATGTTGGTTGCGGGCACATCCTCGGTGGGGGGTGTGCAGGAGGCGGCTGGTCGATGTTTCTCTCTCATCGACGTTTCTGGCTCTCTATCTCTCTCCCTTCCTCTCTGAAAAAAATCAATAAAATATATTAAAAAAAAGAAAAAAGAAAAAGAAAAACTGAGAACCTCTATCTTGAGTGTGGTACCAGAGGAGAACAAAATATTCATGCCAATACATTCCAACTGTTTAAGAGGAAAGAGAAGCCTAGATAATGGACTGAGGAAATGACAGAGATGCCTCTTCACTGGAACAGTGGTGTGTCAGTTGGATCCAGCATTTCATGGGGCCATAGAAAAATCAAAATGTGTGTAAGATTCTCATCCTTGGGTTGACAGAAAATTTTCCCTTTGAAATATTAATATTAGGAACTAATATTTGGGTTAATCTCAGAAGGCAACCATGTGAGCCCAACAAACTAATAAAAGCATAAAGCTGGGGGTAACCTGCTCTAACCAGGCAAATAGTTAAGATAGGCATTATCCATTTTTTATCAGAAATAATATATAATTTGACATCCATGCAGGCAGCTTGGGAGAAAACATAAGATTTCTCAAGAAAATCAAACCGGTGTTAAAGTACATACATGAAGACTGACGAAGGTTTACACTGAAGTATAAGTGGTTATCACATAATAAATGATGAGAGGTTATTTTTTAATGGTTGTATCCTCTCCAATTCCAGATGAAAATATACATCCTCTGTGGATCTGATTTCCTGATGGTTTTAGCTGAAAGAGAAGACCCCCTATATAACAATAATTATTAATGGGTTAGTGTCTGAAAATAGTGTTTTTAAGGAATATTTATCATTGTGTGTTCTTTACAGGGCTGTGCATGTTCATAAGGTCTTCTGAGCAGTTAATTGAATCAATCTGATAACGGATGGCATTAAGAACATCTGATCAGAGGCCTAGAAGGCTGTGTGATAAGACTTGTATGTGCATGGTCAGGTTGCCGATGATACAATTACAGTGTTGACATCCTGAACTCACTGGTGTGCTTTTACCTTCAGTGGACCAAGGGGCAATTTCAAACCAGTGATCCTTCATTTCACTGGTTTCTACTCTAAAAGTTAGGGTAACCTTGAGTCTAATGTGTGTGATATATAAAGTGAAACCATAGGAGACATTGCATGAAACAGAGAGGCCAGTGCACTTGATTTACCTCCCATCACCATGCCTGTTTCCCCTCCTGTTTTAATGATCTAGAGCCCACAAAGAAGCTTCCTGCATTCTCTTTTCTTCTGATGGCACATTGTAACTTCCTGCTATAACTTCTTACTTCATAAAGACCAAGTAAGACTTCTAAGGACCAGAGATTTAAAAACAATTGGAAATACATCTTTCACTCTGAGAAGTTAATATCATTAAATCAATCACTTAAACACATAAATCTGTTAACTATACTACATTAGCACTAGGGACAATATGATCTCATCTCAATGACCTGTAGCTCAAACGGAACAATGATATGTTTAACCATGAATTAATTAATTAGGTAACTACCCAAAATAGTATCTGTTTAAGTGTATTTTGTATCTCAGTTCATATCAGATTTCAGGTACCTGGGAAAAAAGAACAGAGGAGATTGGGGATTAGAACACTAAGGACCTGTGGGTATAGACACTTACTAGAATATCATGCTTCATGCTAATTATTGAATTTCCTCCCATTCACTCTGAACTTATTGTAGGGAAGCCTTTCAGGTAAGCTCCAGTTTCAGGAGTTCTTAAAGTGAGAGGAAGAACAAGTGAGAAATGGGAAGAAATGTGTAGGGACTATCTTTGTTCTACTGTCATTTCCCCTCTGGGTTGTACAATGAGCAGCACTTAAATAGCTAGAAGTCAAAAGGCTCTATGATGCCTGATAACAGGTAGGTCTCGATGGGTGGTAAATTAAAGATACTGAGTCCCAAGAGGTGAGAGAATTAACTTTAGCTGTGGCTTTGCTGAAAACTTGGCTACCATTAAATTATTTTTTCTACAAAGGTGAGGCCTCCTCATTCATGACACCT
This sequence comes from Pipistrellus kuhlii, assembly GCF_014108245.1. Taxonomy (NCBI): domain Eukaryota; kingdom Metazoa; phylum Chordata; class Mammalia; order Chiroptera; family Vespertilionidae; genus Pipistrellus; species Pipistrellus kuhlii. The sequence continues at coordinate 9,248,575 of NW_023425540.1, read as the reverse complement.
TGAGAAAACATAGTGAACTGAGAAAATATAATACGGTGTATCTCTGCACTTGAATTCTTCAGGAGAAATGGCTAGACCCAGAACGAGGAGCTCCTGGAAGATTCTATGAGGACTGATTGCCTGGTCTAGACTCTCCAATTTTGAATACAGCAGTCACCATTTCTATCTTAACATTTCAACACATAAACAAATGGGGACTGTGTTGAATCAGCCTGAAAGTAAAATCGGAGGTCTAAGGTTGCTTATTTATTTCTAGGAATGATTGTCATATGCGTTTGCAAGCTAGTTTGGACAACTTTGTTTGTGCATTTCCTATATATTCACATGCCATTTTCAAAAAGTGTTCACTCTTACTGTATCAAACCAGGTCAAAGAATTAGATCCAATAATGTACAAGAGTTGTTGAATTTACTGATTTTTAAAGGGAATTTTATGCCCAACGATACTAAAGTAGAGAAATGGATGACAAAGTAGCTTTAAGCTCTCATTGGATTATAATTCAAAATAATGCATGTATACTGCCAAATTCTCGATCATTTCTTGGACAAGCACTTTTTGCAAAACTCCTTGCAATTAATCTTGTAAACCTCCCAATTAGTCAGACTTATTTTGGGAGGAAATAATACGTGTGCTTCTCATTAGTGTGTCCAACTGTAAAACAGGAAGAATTTTATAATAACCAGGTCAATTAAGGTGAATTAAGGACAATGCTTGCGACTTTCAAATTAGTGGTATATCTTTTCCTGAGACATCATTAAAGGAGTATTTGTTAATGTAATCAAAAGCCACAGGCATAATGCTATCCTGTGGGTGGGGGCTCACGGGGTGAGATGGAAAAGAGAGAGGAGAATCAAGCTTGTGACAGGATTTCTAAACTTGGCTCCGCATCCATTATCTCAAAGGTGACTGTGTCACAATGACAGATTGCAGGGGGGCGGGGGGAAGGCTGAGCCAGGGGGGTGGTGGTGGTTTCAACACAGGCACAGAATGCTCATTAGTTACATTAATCTTGACCTAATGGAAGTCTTGGCTTAGGAAGGTGGCACTTACATGAATGAGACTAATGTTCTAAATTCAGGATGCTGGCAGAACAGAAAGTAAGTTACCAGAAGGTCATGGGCCATAATCTCAATATTCCATTTATGGATTCTGAGAGGTGAGTGATGAAAAAATCAGCCTTGCTTAAATAATATTTGGTAATAAAAGCTGATTTCAAATGTCATAACACACAGGCAGAGACAGGGATACAGACAGGCAGAAAGCATATATAGGTATTATATACTATATAGTATATATATTTTATTATATATGCTATATCTTATAGTAATTATATATGCACGTTATATTTTTATATTACATATGTGCTTCCCCAAATTACTAAAATAGAGCGAGAAAAGCATGCTAGCTAAAACCTTTAATTAAAATGAAGATGAATCACATTAGCTGTATTATCTGATTTAAAAAATCCTCTCTCAATAAAAGGAGTGCTTAAGTAAGACAAGTTTGTAGGACGGGTGACCCCACAAACAGATGGAAACAGGACAAGATGACCTGTGCTCTGGATAAGTGTCCTCCAGTTGGGCTCAGTAATCTGTTCTCAGCATAAGGATGTGTCCATCTGCAAGTAATAAAACCCACAACACAGATCAGATTAAACAAAACAAACAAAACAAAAAAAAAGAGAAAATTTTGGCTGAAATAACTTTTGTCAGGGGTTTCCATTTTAGGGAAAGACTCAATTCAATGGAATTAGTAACTGTGTCACCAAAAACTGGATTTCCTTCTGTTTTTCTTTTTTTTGCTGTCAGTAACATCATTTTTCCCCCCAAGATGTTTGCAAGATGCCTTCCAGCAGCAAACATGACCAACTATTCCCCTTGTTCTTGCTCGTTCCCCTCCAGTAGGAGAGAGAACGTCCTAACCACCACGCCTTAGACGTTTCCACATTGAATGGGACAATAGAGGCAGATGATTGCATGCAGTTGTTGCTTCAGGACCATTGAAAATATCTATCACTAGAGCTTGAGATCAGATCAACCCCTCCCAAACCACAAGCTGCTGAACAATGGAGTGAAAAAGGACCGCATGATCCAAAACCCTTCAGTAATACACAGAACACCTGGGAATCACTCCACATGCCCCTCTGTGTCTATTTGAAAGCAGAGGAATGGGGAAGGTGCTCAATTTCTGTGGCTTCTGAAACGTTTGCATGCTTCCAGGTTAGAATTGCACGAACATCCTCTCTTTTCCTTAACTTGAAATGCCCAGGCTTCCAATAAGCCCAGGGCTCTTTTCCTTTGAGCCAAATTGAAAACTGTTTTCAATCCTCTCCAGAACCTGTATCGTTTTTATTATTGCGCAATAAACAAAAAGAGGTGGGGGAGGGGAGAGAAATTACACAGGTGTTCTGCTTCTTTATTTCCTAAACTCAAAGAAAATTGGAGATAAGATTGTCCATTACAAAGAAAACGGGGTAATAATTTAGCATATGATTAAGACACTTAACATATTTTATGGTAGAACCAAAAGCAATTCTTTCTTTCCACTATGGCAAGAAAAGTGGAAAGTGTGTCATTGGTTTCAAGACATAACATTTCTTTCCAAAGTAACTTGTGCTGGGATTCAGTAGTTTCAACTTTTCTTTTTTTCCTCTTTATATCAAGTTATATGACTATGCAGTGTGGGGGGGAAATGTTTGCAGAAGTGAAAACATCTATTTGGACACTTTTTGTTTTTAATTTCTTATTGTTAAATGTGTCTTCTTGTGCCTTTAAACACACACAACTAAAAGAATGATAATTGTGAGGTATAATCTGCGAAGAGAAGAAAAGTCTCATGCATGGGAAAACACCATCACATTAGGGTAGTTGATAAAAGTGAAAATAAATTATTTGTGAACCTTAAGGGAAATCATTAGCTTCATCAGGAATGGTAAAATAAATGGTTTGTGAGCCTTAAGGGAAATCATTAGTTTAGTCCAAAATGATAAAATCACACAATGTATGTGAGAAAAGGAGGCGCTTTTCCCATCACATTGACTAATTGATGGGGAAACGAAGCATAAATATCATGATCACTGTGTATTTGTTTCCAAGGTGCTTTGTTTGAATTAATGTCTCCAAGAAACAGACAATCCAGTGAAATCAGAATAAAGAACATTTTTCAAGATTTTCAAAGACCCACATTAGCATTAACTGTTTGGTCTTCAGAATATTGCTCTTCAAAACTATCTTAATAAAATTATCTTTGCTTGAGGGCCATATTTTTATCATTTGTTCACTGTTTTGAATATAGCAAAAGCTCCCCAAAGAGGAAAAATAAAACAAAACACACATATGGATGAATTTGCTAATTAAATTATTTAAAATAATAGAAGGAGAACAAAGACTGTGATTCCATCCTGACTTAATGATCATAGTCTTCCTAGTCCACTGCACAATGTTAGGGAGAGGGGACGAAGGCTTTCACTTTCTCATAGGCAATAGAGATGTTTGTAATAAACAAGATAAATAGACCCAAGAAATGTTAAGACCCATATGGATCTCACCACCATCCCTGGGGAATGATGGAGCCTGTGGAGTCGGGTAGGTGAAGGAAGGAGTCAGAAGTTTGCGTATGAGAGGGAAGAAGTGAGCTGTTGTGCTAGCTCTGCATTATTGCTTCCCATACAGATTGTCCAAATGTCTGGCTGGGTAGACAGTGTTCAGACAACAGTGGGAACTTCTGGCTAGATGGTACAGTCTGTCCAAGCCCATGCACTGCCTCTGGAAGCCAGAGCCTGGCATCCTGTGGGAATCTGAAATATTCAATAATAAATTTTTCGGTGACACACTCTAGGATCTTTCTTCTCTCTCTCTCTCCTCATTTCCACATGACAGAGAGGAGAATTTGCATAGAGCTTGACAACCAGCAATGCTACAGGATGGTGATGGCCCAGGGATACACTGTTTTATTGCTGGGATTTTGTGTGTGACTCCAATATGCTCATGACTAATGCTCTAAGGCAGTGGTCAGCAAACTCCTTAGTCAACAGAGCCAAATATCAATAGTACGATTGAAATTTCTTTTGAGAGCCAAATTTTTTAAACTTAAACTTGTTCTAATGCTACTTCTTCAAAACAGACTCTCCCAGTGGTATTTTTGTGTAAGAGCCACATTCAAGGGGTCTAAGGGATATATATTATATTAAATACAGATACCTTTTTACAATTTCCCCTTTATTAACATACAGGAAATTGTAACCATGATCATATTATTAATATATCATCAACTTTCAGGTATTAAGAAATCATTATTATAGGCTACAGTAATAGATTGCTTTTATCTAAGTAAATAATGTTGTAGCTCTTCATTTGGATTTGAGTACCACAGATAAGCTATTTCTCATCAAAGAAAAATGACAGGATGAACAAGAACATTGGTAATGTTTCAGGAATCATTGTAGAAGAGAATGGAAATGCTAAGACTCAAGAAGAGAAGACAGAGGAAACTAGAAAGAAAATTATCTTTAAACGTTTGTGTCTTACCTGTCAGTTAGAAAAGAATTAGTTGTAGATCTAAGAATTTAAACCTAAACCAGCAGGAAAAAAAATGAGTTGAAAACAGACTTGAATTGGATGTTAATTGGACTTACTGTAGATCATGTTGCCATGTGTACAAATATCGAGTCATGTTGTAGGCCTGAAACTTACCTAATGTTGTGTGTCAACTATTCTTTAAAAAACATTTAAAAAAAACAGATTTGATTCACTATGTGAAGTAATTTTGTTTTTTAATTTTAAGTTTTGAAATAACTAAATCAATAGACATCTCTAGAAATTTTGAAAAATCAACAGACATTGAAAGGAAAATAATTTCACACAATCCCAAGGATGCAAAAAACTTTGTCTCCTGGACACCACTGAATAAACATTACTTAATATATTTTATTTCATTGTTAGAGTCCTCTCAAATTATTTAGTTCTGATACTCAGTTTTCTCATTGAATTTGAGAACAAATGAGATGAATTCAAGAAATCAAGAAAGTAAACAAAAATGACAGGGGTATTTGAGAAATCCCACAAGTGTGACTACCCTTATCGACTTGTCCTATTAGGATGGGGTGAGAATTATTTTGTTCCTGAGTATCATGTGATTGGTCATTACTGTCCCTCGTTACCACTAAGAAATAAAAACTATAAGTTTGTGCTCTCTTAAGATCTAAATTCTATATAAAATATATCTTTTATAGAATACTTGATAATTTATAACAGAACTTGGATGCTCTGTGGTTAAGTGCCTGTTTTTGATAAGTTTAAAATAAAGGTGATGATTATGTAGGCAGAGGCACCTCCCAGCCAATCATTAACCAAAAGGCATATCACTGACAACTCTCATTGCTTCAGTTCCCGGGGTCCATTCTGAAGGTGCTCATTTGTTAACTGAGTGCAACTTCTGCCAGGAAAGCAGCAGGATCCCTACGCAGGCAAAGCTAACAAGTCATTTCTTAGATGCTGAACTACAGGTTCTTGGCTTAACAGACTCTCTTCTTGGTGACAATACCGGGAATCGTTCAGGAGGAGGTTTTCTGCTTTTTGTCCTTTTACACCCATTATCTTGTTCCATTGCTATCTTGACATGTTCCCTTCTCACAGCTTTGGTTCGGGAGACTGAGATAATAAATGAGTTTAGGCTGTGTTTGGAAGAGATGAGAAATTCTCAAGAATGACTGTGCTCTGTGGAGCTTGCACAGCTGAGCTCTGCCCCGACCCGACTCTGTGGGCTGCCCAGGGCTGGTGTCCTCTGACCAGCATCATTGCTTCTTTCCTAGAGTTTGCCTTTCCTCCTTGGACAGAAGAGGTAACCCTTGTGCCAAACTTTGCTACAGAGAAGTTGGGACCATTGGTTCCTGAAGACTGAGGCAGGAACATAGCTAAGCCATGCATGACCTTGCTACATGCATCCTTAGGTGCAATTCCTGGAGATCAGATCAGGATCTCACTGCTTCCAGTCCTCTGGGCCATGCCACCTTCCCTAGTCAGTCATTCTAAAACGGGATCTCTTTGACCATCCTTTTCCTCCTTATCCTGCTTTAATGTTCTTAATACTTTCAGCGTCTGACCTACTAGTATTGCACTATATTTTGTTATTCGGCTTTTGTTTCTATTATAGGGAAGGTAAACACCCTGAGAACAGGCACTTTGCTTTTGTCTATTACTGCAGCCCCAGTGCCAAAAAAACAGTGCCCAGACCGTTCAGTAATATTGGTTGAACAAATGGTAAATAACCTTGCTAAGGAGATAGAAACAGCTGAAGTTATAATGGTTTTCTGTGTCATTAGGTTTGATTTTTTTTTTTTTTGCCCCCAGCATAAGTGCACCCATAGACATATGCACAGAAATCTAGAGCAGCTGATGGCACCATCCTACTGTGTGATAAAGGATGCATACTCATTAAATATTTTTTGATGAGCTGATTTCATTAGTCTATTAAATTAGTTCATTAAAGCATTAGTTTGGCAATGAGTCAAACCATTGTTGTTGTTTTTAATTTATTGTTGTTCCCCTTTTTTTCCTCATTGACGCCATGCATCCTGTTCCCACTTCCCTCCCCAAGTAGAGCAGGGAAAAAATAATCCAGGAAGAAAAGGAGAAATGAACAAGTGAAACAACCTTATTGTGCTTTCTTACGTAATGGTGGGATGTTCCCAGAAAGGCTCTAAGCTTTCCCTTCTAATTGCTAATAGTGATTTTATGAGAAAATCCTATGTGTCCAAATAAAATATGAAGTCAACGTGACCTATTGGCTGTTAAGTTAAAATTTGATAAAAGAGCTAGCAGTAAAGTCTTCAATTTGCTCCTCATTGCACTGGAGACATAATTTTACCTGTTTCGACAGAGGTGATCAAAATTTCCCATCAGAGCCAAAACCGGTTTGGCTCAGTGGGTAGAGAGTCGACCTTTGGACTGAAATGTCCCAGGTTCCATTCCGGTTAAGGGCATGTACCTTGGTTGGGGGCACATCCCCACTAGGGGGTGTGCAGCATGTTTCTCTCTTATTGATGTTTCTAACTCTCTACCCCTCTCCCTTTCTTTCTGTAAAAAATCAATAACATGTGTTATAAAAAAAAAAAAAAATCCCATAAAAAAGACACAGCTAAAGGGAGCAGCTAGGCCTGCCATGGTGCCTTCCATTTGAAGGTACAATTCAATAATAACTTCCTGTCTCCTTCAAAGATATGGGAACCGAGTTAGGAGAGCCCCAAGCAGGCTCCAGCAGACATAGACATTTTCAGTTCATTAATAAACATGGACTATACCTGCCACTTAAAGATTGAGAGAGTTGGTCCCAGGATACTTCTGGCTTGCTGTGTATCATCCGGAGCACGAGGAGGCCCTGGGACAAAGGATTCGCTTTTAGTATCTCACGGACCTGGTGGCACCTCCTTGCCTTCCAGCTCCCAACGGAGGCTTCTTGATTTGGCACATGTGTAAACATATATACGCTCTCAGCAGCCTGGCATGGAGCCCAGGCAGGAAAAATGTTATGCTCTTTTTCTGCCATTAAAAGCCGCTGGCCATGGACAGCCTGAGTTATGAGATGCTTGGAGGCTCTTTGGCTTGCTTAATGTGCCTTTAGTGTCAGTACAAGGCTTCTCTACAGCCATTTCTCAGTTCCTAATTTACAGCCAGTGCAGTTTGGGGAAGACTTCCCCTCACACCTGTTAATATTATGCTAAGTGAAATAAGCCACCTTCCTCCTCCTCCTTTGGCCTTCGCTAAACTATTGTCCATATCCATGGGGATTGCATATACTGGTATGTCCTTTAGCTAATCCCTTCACCTTCTTTACCCAGTCACCCTCATTCCCCTCCCCTCTGGGCACCCACCAGTCTGTTCCTCAAATCACCTACAGAAATTTATTTAGGTGATACTACCCTGAGGAAAGAATACATAAACATAGCACAGAGTGTCTGGGCATAGTGTCTGAATTGATAACCAGAGCCTCAAAGCATCCTTAAGACTGCCCTGTCGGAGTAAGGGCCTATAGGGAACGGGTGATAAAAGGAATTTATGGTGCTTGGTAGGGCCCATGGTCAAGTGTTCCTTCTCTCTCAGGGCCCAGTTACATACTACAAGCTGTCTCAAAAGTTTTATACTCTAGCAATGACACCATCTTTGTCATCATGGGCGCCAAAGCTTCTACTTAGTTAAGCCTACTCTAGTCTACAGTCACTATCCTGAATTCATAGATTCTCTAGAGACAGAATGGCAAGTTGAATCAAAGATTTGTGTGATGGTGTGTTTATATGTCAAATTGACTTGGCCATCAGCACCCAGACATTATTTCAACATTATTCTTGGTGTATCTGTAAAGATGATTCTGGCTGAGATAAGAATTTGAACATTTAATAATAATAACTGAGTAAAACAGACTTCTCCCCCTGATGTGAGCAGGTATCATACAATTAGTAGAAGGCCTGACTGGTTGGCTGGGATATTGGTCTTTTCCTGCCTTTGCATTCCAACTGAAACATTGACTTTTTCAAGTACCCACTTGGCCCCAGACAAAATTATTACAGTATTATTGACTATGTTCCCTACGCTGTAATTTATCTCTTTGACTGTTCGATTACTACCAATTTGGGTCCTTTGACTGGCAACCTTGGCTCAAGGACTTCTTATTGGCTTTGTCTAAATGTTCTTAGAACTGTGCATCAGTTTAAGACTTTTTTAATTAGACCTTTATCACAGTGGTTAGGCTCCTATCATAGTCTGTTAGTCTCATAGATATTTTTCCATCAGCAATGAATAAAACTTGCTCTACATTCTCACCATCATTTGGTTTCATACATTTTCACCCATAATTTGTTGTCAGTGTTCTGGATTTTGGCCATTCTGGTGTAGTGTTGTCTCATTGTTGTATTAATTTGCATTTCCCTGGTGACATATAATGTGAGGAATCTTTTCATGTGTTCATTTTCCATCTTTATATATTCTATATTTTTTATTAGTCCATGCAATGGATTATTCCTGCCTAGCAACAGACCTTTCATTAGAAGGTGGTTGGTGAATATTTGTTAGGTATCGAATAATTGGATTTGGCTGCAAACAATGTAGAACCCATCTCATATGTGTCTTCTCAATGTGCAAGGTACAGTCCACTGAGGACCTGTTCTAAATATTTAAGTCCTTAGATATTTAAGCAATCAAAAACTTATTTAGAATGCAATGAACCAAGTGGACTTTCAGGGAACATGTCCAGTAGACATGCTTTATAGGTAAGAGGACTATAAAGCAAACCATTAAATGAAAAAAATAATTTTTCAGCCTTTTCACTCCTATTTTACAGTTGCTCAGAAATCTTTGAGAGGCCTTCACCTTTCATTAGATGAAATCCCAACTGGGCCATTGTGATGTGACAAGTAATTTGGCCTCTTCAACCCTGTCAACACAGGTAGCAAACTGGATGAAAATTGAATTATTACATATCAATCTCTGTACCTCGGTTTATTTTTCCTGGGTAAAGGACAAGTAAGCATTTTCCTTTTACACATAGTGTAATCATTGACTTGATTACAGGATTCTTTACTAATTAAGTGCTCCCCAGAGTCACCATATTCAATGTCTAACGACGATTTGGTACATGTTTAGTACTGATCCAGAGATGGAACGTACTTATCTGATAAGGGAAGAGCTTGAACTGTGCATGCTTTGATCAAGAGGTCATGGCATTTGCATCGCAATTTTATCCTCACAGGTTAGAATGAAGAAATAATTATGAATATGCATGACAAGAGATGTGGAAATGTCATTCTTTATTTAGTAATCCTGAAAAAACATTGGGATTCTCAGTGCGTTCTATGACCTCAAAAATAATTGAGACACCTTGCTATGTATAGCAGATGTTTATTTTTATATATCAAGTATTTTTTCAGAACTTCCTGGATAGTCAATGGATTGGAAATGCTAATTATTTTTAGTACTTCTTGAATTTTATTTTGTGATTTTAGTGTTTCTTTTTTTAACAGCTTTACTGAGGCATAATTGACAAGTTTTATTTATTAACTAGAGGCCTGGTGCACAAAATTCATGCATGGGGGCAAGGGGTGTCCCTCAGCCCAGTCTGCACCCTCTCCAATCTGGGTCCCCTGAAGGAATGTCCGACTGCCCATTCACAGGGATCAGGCCATGGAAGTATAGCCAGCCTAGGTGAGGGGCTGATGGCTGTTTGCAGGCGGCCACACTCTCCAACGACCCAAGCTCCCAGCCCCTCCTTTTTTGCTTTCTTTTATTTTATTTTTCTCAGCGCCTCCTTGAGCAGAGGCAGAGCTGGCTGGAAGCAGATATCTGGGATTTATTTATCTTCTATAATTGAAGCTTTGTAGCCTTGAGCAGAGGTCAGGGCTGGCCAAGCCAGGAAGCTTGGCTTTTTCCATCACTAGAGACAACCCAAGCCTCTTGCTTGCTCCAGCTCCATGGCTGCTGCCATCTTTGTTGGGTTAATTTGTATACTTGCTCCTGATTGGCTGGAGGATGTAGTGGAGTGATGGTCAATTGCATGTTTCTCTTTTATTAGTGTAGATACATTTTTTAAATTTGACTATAATTTTAGGGCTACAGAAAAGTAACAATGATGTGCAGAGACATCCTTAATAATTCAAATCCAGTTTTCTCCATTATAAACATCTCATATTACTATGGTATATTTGTCACAGCTAATGAAGTGATAGTGATACATTATTATTATTAACTAAAGCCCATGTTTTCATTCAATTTACTTATTTTTGACTTGATGACGTTTTTCAATTTAGGATCCCATTCAGGATAATAACCAAGTCTCCCTTAGGCTTTTTTTGTTTTTGTTTTTTAATCCTCACCCCATGTTGAGAGAGAGAGTGAGAAACATTATTGAAGAGAGAGAGAGAGACATTGATTGGTTGCCTACCATAGGCACCACTATTGGGATAGAATCTGAAACCTAGTCATGTGCCATAATCAAATCCAAAACCTTTTTGGCTTTTCTTGACTCTGACAGTTTTTAAGGGTTTTTTAGTTTTTTGTGAACTTGACAGTTTGAAGTACAGATCAGGTATTTTGTAGAATGTCCCTTGGACTCTCTCATGTTTTCTGATAATTAGAATGAGTTGTATAATTTTGTGTGGATAATCATCCTGCACTATTAAAGTGTTATGCTCATCCTGCAACATTAAGGTTGCATATTAGCAGCATGACATCATTGTCGATGTTAACATTGTTGATTCTGGGGCCAGTCAGGTTTCCCTTCCTGTAGCTATCTTTGGAAGGAAGTCATTGTGTATTGCCCACACCTCAGGGTGGTTATGACCCACCCTATGAGAGCAAATTATCTATACAATTACTTACAATTTTTCTGCATGGGAATTTTGTTTATTCTTTCAATTTATTTACTTATTCAATCATTTATTTATATAAATATGGACATGTACTTATATTGTATGCTGGGTTATAATTTATTACTTCTATATTTATTTTATTTCTCAAATTGTTTCACCTTTAGACAATGGGGGCTCTTTGGTTGGCTCCTATGTCTTTTTGACACACCCTACCACTGTAGTTTTCTGAGCACTTCCTTACTTTCAGACACTATGTATTGCTCCAGGCTCATCTTGCATCTTACTTGCTCTAGCTCTAAAATCAGTAATTTATTCAAGAAATCTGGTATATTTTTTGAGAATATTAGAAAAAAAATTTTTTTTGATGCTAGATGTGCTCATTACCACTACTGAAGTTGTTGTTTCTAGACCCCTCAGATAGCAGAACAAAAAATATATGTGTGTGTATACTAACCCATGTCTATAAATTTTTCTATATGTTTTCATTTGAAGCTTTGTTAAGCTCAAGGTGAGTTCATACTGATGTTTCCTTCTGCAATTTGTTATTAGATACACATTTTACCTTTTCCCCTTGCTCGTCTGTAACTTTCTACTCTAACAGTGAAAATAATTATTTGCAACTTACTTAGTCAATTCCAGTATAGATGTACAGTGTCTTTGGGATTCTCTTTCTTAATTCCTATGGGGAATAATTTTATCAACTAGAATAAGACACCTTTGCCATTCGTTCCACAATCTCCACCCAGTTTCAGAGTGATCTAGATCAGCAAGTTTTCCCCAGTTTCCTCAGCTAGGGGACTTCATACATTTGTCATACAGGTTCATTTATCATCATTTACATTTTCTTTACTTTTAAATTATTTTATCTTTAGTTGATATATTCTACAATAGATTTTACTTTAGTGCTGTAAAAATCTATGGGTTTTTGGTAATAGTGTTGTATAGCTATCATTATAGTATTATATAATATTATATTGTATTATCCTATATAATAGGTCATCTGGTAGATCAGTCAACCAATCAAAGCATAATATGCTAATGATATGCTAAGGCTGCTCAACCACTTGCTATGACGTGCACTGACCACCAGAGGGCAGATACTCCACTGATAGGCTAGCTTGCTGCTGGGGTCCGGCCTATTAGGACTGAACAAGACAGGCCTGACATGCCCTGGAGGCCTCCTACAGTCCCTCTCCAATTGGCCAACCTTCCATGTCCCTCCTTGGCCCTCATTGTGCACTGGTGGGATCCCTCGGCCTGACCTGCACCCTCTTGGAATCCGGGCTGAGGGACTCTCCCCACCCCCAGTGCACGAATTTTGTACACTGGGCCTCTAGTTATATAATAAATCATTACTGCAAAAATTCCCTGTGCTTTACATATTCAATGACCTTCCTTCCCAAAGCCCTGGCAACCACTGATCTGTCTACTATATCTATAGTTTTGTCTTTTCTAGAATGTCACATAAATGGAATCACACAGTGTGCAGCCTATTCAGACTGGTTTCTTCTACTTAACCATATGCATTTACAATTCATTATTGGTTTTGTGTGAACCAATAGCTCATTTCTTTGTACTGAAGAGAAATCCATTATACAGATGTACAACAGTTTGTTTATTCATTCACCTATTGAACAACCACTTGATTGCTTCTAATTTTTCTCAATTTGAATATTTGTGTTCAGGTTTTTGTGTGAACATAAGTTTTCAAATTAGTTGTGTTAGTATCTAGGAGCATTACTGCTAGATCACATTTTCCTGCTCTGCCAAAGCAGCCATTGCGTGACATGGGCAAGTACAGACACGCTGATCTTTTAGTTCCTTAGAGAGCAAGCACTTCCAACCTGAGAGTCATTTCATATCTGCTCCTCTCTGCTCAAAAAGTCTTTTCCCCTTACTTAGTTAACTCTTACTTAGCCTTCAGATCTCTCCTGAAATGCTACATCCTTACAGTACCATTTGCAATGACTTATTCGGATGAGCTATAATATAAGCCCATAATGATAGGGCTAAATATACAGGATTGGTGGCTTCCATCATATTAGTTCACCATTCTGGTCTTTACAAAAAAAGTAAAATAAATAAAATAAGCAGCACTAACTCTGTTAAGTAGTATCCCCAATTTGTTTTATACAGATTTATATATCAACAAAGTAATATCTCTATTTAATTGATCATATAATTTAGGTAGAGATTGAATTATGATACAGCTGTGGAATTAAAAAAAATCTCACTTAATTTGGGTTGCATTCTTTTAAAGTTGCATTCATTGTATATTTGTTCAATGATATCTTGTACTTTTTTGCAATGTCTTTCCCCCCCTCTCCAGTTTTTCACCTTTTATTTCTTCTTCATTTGCAGCAGTTACTCACTCTCTTGTTTCCCCAATCATTTTTCTAATCTCTTTTCTTTTTGTTTCTGTTTAATAAAATTTTGAAATGAATTCAGTTTAGTGAATTTACTAAGTAGAGACCTTCCTTCTTGTCTCTTGAAAGAATGATTGAAATATGAAAAGCTAGAACTCCAGAGGAACAAGTGAATATCATAGTCTGCATGTACTGGTGGACTAACAAAATAAATCAATACATTAGGTGATAGCTTCAGTGATTAGTACATACAGTTTGATGACAGTTTAAGAAATGAAAGATGTTCTAGTCTGTATCATTTCTAGAGACTGCAAAGATCAAGTTGCACCTTACCCGCTGTTGCTGTGTATTCCTGCTTTGTGAGCATTGACTTTGTAAAGCAAATAATAGCTTCCACTTTAGAATCTGTATGTGTGTCTGACATGCAGAAACAAGTTTATCTATCTTCCTTCTAAATTAGGATGAAAAAATGTTAGTAATTTTTCTTCTTTAAATGAGGTGGTAGTTACATGTGCTTTATTATACATCTGTTTTTTATGCTCTTTTGTATGTCTGAACTATTTAATAAATAAAAAAAGAACTATGTTAGCCAATTAAATTACCTTTGTAAGCCTGAAAATGGTAAAGGCACAAAACACATACAGTTCAATGACTGTGAAATCATGTGAAGAATAATCAAAGCTGTATATTTGATTTCTTGGAATTACTGTGATTCTAGACCCTTTTGAAAGTAAATCATTGGGGAAGAAAAGATAAGACTATAATCATGTTAGAGAGATATGAGTGTCTGCTAGAGAAAAGCATGGTGCTTGTAAGATAAACCTGAGGAATCCACTTAAACTTCTAGAATAGCACAGCTCTGGATAAAATGGAAGATTTCTCTTTCATTACTAATGAGAAAGCTTCTGAGTGATTTAGCCAAAAGATTATTTGCTAATTAGAACCAAGTGATATTGTGTCTATGAGGTTCAGAAATGAAGAGAGCTGCTGTTAACATTAAAATGCCTGTAAAACAGCAATTGCAGCAGCCACAGGCAGCCATTGGTAAGTGGTAACTGTAGATATATCAAATTTGTATGCAACTGATTGTAAGACAGAATGTAAAAATAATCTTTCCAAAGTAATATCTTGTTTCCTCAGCTTTATTGAGGTGTAATTGACAAATTATACAGATAAATTATAAATTGTGCTAATTCAAGTTTCCAAGATGATGAAAGATAGACATACATGTTTTGAGTTGCTTACCAGAATAAGGTTAGTTATTGCATCTATCACCTCATATGGTTGCCTTCTTTTGTGCGAGTGGTGAGAACATTTATGGTTTACTTTACAAGAAAATTCAAACAGTATTGTTAAACATAGTCACCTAACTGTATACTATATCCCCAGAACTCATTCATCTTATAACTACAAGTTTGTATCCCCATCATCCCCCAATATCGTAGCAACAT
The DNA here is from genome assembly GCF_014108245.1 of Pipistrellus kuhlii. Lineage (NCBI taxonomy): Eukaryota > Metazoa > Chordata > Mammalia > Chiroptera > Vespertilionidae > Pipistrellus > Pipistrellus kuhlii. Next base: position 9,233,405 of record NW_023425540.1, on the reverse strand, counting down.
CCCCCACCTCCTAGCCATTGCAACTCCCATTCTATTCTGTTTCTGTGAGTTTTACATTTGTTATTTCCTATTGCTTTAATGCAAACATATGTTAGTTAAGGCATTCTCCTATAGCAGCCTGAATAGACTAATAGAGTTGAATATGAAGTGTGTATTTTTATGTTGACCTCTCAATGGAAGCAAAAGTAAAGAGTTATTTTTTAGGTATCTGAATATTCTTATCTGTTGGGAGAGTGAACGGCTTTATAATTTTTGGATACTCACTCTGGAGCTGCTCCAGCACTTGAACCTGTGGGTGGACACTGTGTTCACAGCGCTCACCTCAATCCTCTTTATCCCAGGAGCTTGACCAAAGACCTAGTTTTTTGCCTGTATTTTATGGTGGCTGACAAGTGTTGATCAAAATATTTATCTTATTAAAATAGATGAATGTTTGCCAAATTCTCTATTTGAAATTGTTTTAATAGAGGCCTTCAAAAATGTGAGAAATCTACTTGAAGTTCAATATTATCTTTTAAGACTTGTCCTAGAGAACGAGAGTAAACTAAAATATTGACATGGTTAGTCAGTTAGAGCTTCATATGCTGAATTGATTTTTTTGATAAAACCATTTAAAGAAACAGTGCTGATGAATTGATCCATTTCATGACAGTTGATGACATTTCTTTCAGATGTTTTGGCTGTGGTATTAATGCTAATGCACACTAACAAAGAACATAATAAAACTTGGTGTGTTGCCAAGCACCACCAGGGCTTCATCTGTATAGAGTTTCCAAAATTGTGCCTGAGTAGAGATTTCACATTGTCAATAAATCCTTCACTATCGCAAGGACACTGTAGACTTTGCAACTTTTCCAAGGGCGCCTATAATCCGGGTCTTTTTGGATATTGTGAACATAATAGGTAAATACCAGTAGGTGACCATAGTAAAAGGCCATATAGGTTCATGTTTATGAAAGTTAAAGGTAAGTCGTGTAGCTCCCTGTTCTTGTAGCCATTATAGAGCTGGCCTTGCTCAATGTATTAGGCAAATGCATTACCAATTGTGGGAGGAATGATGTCATCCAACTGCAGAGTTGCTTAATGCTTTTTCCTCTGCTCAAGCCATAAACAAGATGGACCATTTAGGATGCATGTGCTTCATCACTAATCTATATTCACCCAAAGTAATTTCCTAAGCATTGATATAGCAATAATATGAAATTATTTTAGTCTCTGTTTTCACATATTTAAAATATACATTAAACTGTTCAAAAAAGTATGCATTAATGAGTTCATCCGGATTTTTTGTTTACAAAAGACTTCTTTAGAATTCTAATCTTGAGTCACCATATGGGGTGGTCAACTAAAGAAACGTCTGTAGTTCAGCCAATAAATCTAAAGCATTTCTTAGACTCCTGAAGTACGTCAGACTCCTGGTATGTTTAGAACAGGTGCTCTAATCCAATACTTACCTCCAGGTTACAACTGGGAACTGTATTCACTTTTAAAAGATCCAGCGAAGTGGTATTAATACAGTGAAGCTATTCAAAACCATCCATAATACCATACAGTGGTTTTAATCCTACCAGGGTACTAAACACACAATCCTCATTTCCTTGTCAATCCCAGAGAGGAAGAAATATTTGGAAATTTGGGTTAGTTCTTCCATTGATAGATTTATGTGTAAGCTGAAATAATGATTGCTTTGGAGCAGCTTTTTAAAAATTTTAATTAATTTCTTTATTGATTAAGGTATCCTCAACCCTCCATTCCAATCCCCCACACCTCCCCTCATGCCCCCATCCCGCTATTGTCCTTGACCACTGGTTAGGCTCATATGTGTGCACATAAGTCCTTTGGTTGATCTCTCCCTTTTATTCCCACCCTGCCTTTGAGGTCCAACAGTCTGACCCATGGCTCCTTATCTCTGGGTCTGTTCTTGTTCATCAGTCTATGTTGCTCACCATTTCCCCTAGATGAGTAATATCATGTCCTATTGGAAATATGCTTATAAGAATAAAAAATGAGACAATCAATAATCATCATGCTGAAAGGCATATGCATCAGTCTATAGTGAGCTTCTTTCTGGGCCACCAGTTCTTTTGAGACCCAATTTCAATGTCAAACATTTTCTTATGTGTACATGTCAGCAATGATATTTCAGTTCTGGATGGTGGGCAAATGGTGGTAATGCAGTTCCAACCTTCTCTGGTTTGGTTCTGGGCAATCTGCTGTAATATACAGCTGCTGACTGCTATTATGGTAAGGCGTCGTCAGCGACTTCCATTTCTGGACTGCTTCTCTCCTAATATTTAAATAAAAAAGGGGGGGGGAATAGAAGAATATCATGTAAGGAAAAATATCCTGAAAGCTAGAAAATTTGTACTTTAGAAAATTAATTGTAATGCTATCAGCAAGACACCCATGAAAAACACACATGGTGTCAAAACAAGCCAGAGGAAAATTTGGGCAAAAAATGAAAAAGGATCCCAAGTCAAATTTATAGAAAATATTTCTTTATTAACTTTTGGTCAAGAATATGTTTGTATATTTTTAGAAAACAACTCTGAGACCATGTGGATTCTGGCAACAGAGAGGAATTGACAGGACTACTCCAACCATGAAGACAGAGGAGTAGCTTTTTAAAAAGATTAATAAATCGTGACCTGTGTTCTACTTTTGATTCTATACATTTTCTCTCAAATCTTATGAATGACCTATAGCCACCAGTGTCTGTAGAGTGCACACATGAAACTATATGCATTGAAGAAAGATCGCTATTTATGGCCATCTTTGTGAAATCTTTAGGGAAACAGTTTAATCCTCATATATTTAAAAGGCAAATTGTGAGCTGTAGCTACACTTTTTTGAACTAGAGTATCTCTGTTTCATTAGTAATTATAGAAAATATTCTTCAGGCAAAAGAAGAAAAAAATGGTGGTGAAAACCACCACTGTGTTTAATTGAAGCTGGGCAGGAATTCTGAAGGACAACAATTGCATTGGACTTACTGGAAATAGGATCTTTCTACCTCTGCCCAGCATGTGGGTAACTCTCACATTGAATGTTACAAATACGTGTTGACATCAAGTTGTGCAGTGAAATGGACTTAACATTTGGGAAAACAATTCAACTCAAGTGAGAAAATATTTTTTTAAAACTCCATGTGTTGACTTTTTCTGCAGGTAAAGTGTTAAATCAAAGACAAGATGAAAAAAACATGAGTATATGTGGGTTTCATTACTTGCTAATGTCAGAAGAATAAAAAGATGAACATAGATGCCTTAAGATTACAAGGTAATCAGAGATATCCTATATAATAAAAGCCTAATATGCAAATTGTCTCCTCCACTGGGCATTTGACTAGGGGGCAGCAGCAGGCAACTGGAGAAGGGAGGCTAGTAATGTTTTAAAGAACTAATGTATTATGTACAGAAACAAGAGACAAGCTTATTATAAAACCACGGGTGAGCAGGATTGTTACAGAAAATTGGAGAAAAACCAGCCAGGCTTAGAGAAAGGGATTTACATTTTATTATGCTCAGGCCCAGAGACAAATGTGTCTTTCAAATTCTGGGCCCCCCAATATGGAGGAAACTTTTTCTTTTTATATCTTTTCTAGCTCTTTTGTCTCCCAAATTTGGAATGAAACTTCTGGACTTTCTGGGAAAGAAGGCCTATATGCTGGGAAGGGGCCATGAAACCATATTTTTGCCTGCACTGACAACTCTTTGTGGGTCATAGTACATGGCCTTTCTGGAATGGGAGTAGTCTTATTTTCCTTATTATTTCAGCAAGCCAGGATTTACAGAAGCTAGAATAGCAAGATCAAAATTTCAAATGGCAATTTTCATATAAAACTAGAGGCCCGGTGCAGAAAATTCATGCGCAGGAGGGAGTGTCCCTCAGCCAAGCCTGCACCTTCTCCAATCTGGGACACCTTGAGGGATGTCCAACTGCCACTGGGATTTGGTCTAAATGGGCAGTTGGACATCCCTCTCACAATCCAGGACTGCTGGCTCCCAACTGCTCACCTGCCTGCCTGATTGGCCCTAACTGCTTCTGCCTGCCATCCTGATCACCCCCTAATCACTCCCCTGCTCGCTTAATCAATGCCTAACTGCTCCCCTGCCAGCCTGATTGCCCATAACTGCCTTCCCCTGCTGGCCTGGTCACCCTTAATTGCCCTTCCCTGCTGGCCTGGTTACCTCTAACTGTGCTCCCCTACAGGCCTTGTCCCTCCCAACTGCCCTCCCCTGCTGGCCCAATTGCTCCTAACTGCCCTCCCCTGCTGGCCCAATTGCTCCTAACTGCCCTCCCTTGCCAGCCTGGTCATCCCCAACTGCCCTCTTTTGCAGCCTGATCCCTCCTAAATTCCCTGCCCTGCCAGCCATCTTGTGGCATCCATCTTGTGTCCACAAGGGGCTATCTTGAGTGTTGAAGTGCCGGTCAATTCGCATATTGCTCCCCCACCCCCGATTGCATCGGTATGCAAGTTTAATCACTTTAAGATTTGTGTCCATTAAATAGAGCCAACAGTGCTGGGCCTGTTTAGATTACAAGGAAAAAACTATCACTGTGTACCAACTTAGTATCTTACTACACCAGCTGGGCTGGCCGCAGGGGAGGGCGGGGGGTGGGCACCCCTGGGCAGGTGGCTGGGTGCCGGGAGGGGTTTGGGGTAGAGAGGGCTTCAAAGAAGGGTGATGGCCCGTGCGGCGTCTCAAATGGCCCGGGTGGCCGCGGGAGTCTTCCGCCGCAGGTTTTTTGGGAGTGAGCCAGCGAGGTTACGAGGAATTAGTAGTTCATTAGTCGCCTCAGCTCTAGGGACCGTGACTGCCCGATTTGTTGAGGACCCTGTTGTGGAAGGGGTAAAAGACGTCGAAAGGGGGGGGGGGGGGCAGGCCAGGATAGTGCTTTCTCCACCAGGGCACAGTGTTGGAGGGGGCAGGAAGCTATCTGCCTACCCCTGGCACTTGGAGAACCCGTGACCCATGAGACCTCGGCACAGCAAGCCCCATCTGAAACAGGACAACCATCGCCCCTCCTACCGTAATCCCCATTTCCAAACACACACCCCCAACCCCCCCTCCCCCCCGGCCAGCCTCCTCAGAACCTGGGACTTAGCTACACCGAACTCCCCAGCAACATGCTGCAGCCCCACACACCTCTGGGTCAGAGCAGCTGGGAGAACAGCAGGGTGGAAAAGTGGGTGTGGGAAGACGGTGGTCCGGCTGCTACCCGCATTAATAAATAAAATAAATAAATAAATAAATAAATAAATAAGCATCTAAAGTGAAATAATCACAGAGTGAAAATATATAGCCTCAAACAGCCCCTGAGATGCCCACAGGGGAAAGCAGCATTGGGTGGGAGGCGGGAGAGGCCAGCTGGACCTCCGTCCCTCCCCGACACCCACCCAGGGGCTCCGGGACTGAGCGCCCACAGCCCGGGCAGCCCCGAGCTCAGAAAACAGGGACAAGGCTCCAGCAGGACGGGTGGTCAGGACGCCAGCAAGGGGCTTGGCTGGGCCGGCCTAGCTTAGCAGGAAGCCAGCTGTGGTGAGCAGACACACACACACACACACACACACACACACCCTGGAAGCACCTGCCTGGCCTTGGTCCCTTCCTTCCATCCCTGCTTTTGCCTGAGGCTCCTCAGATGGAGGGGGCGGTGTCAGGATGCACAAGCCCTGAAAGAGGTGGCCAGCCTCTTTCTGTCCCCTGGTGCCTCCTGCTGCCTGCCTGGGGACCATTATTGCTTCCAAGGGACAGGGAAGAAGCCAGAGCTGCGACCTGGCCAGGGACTCCGGCTGAGGCCTGGACCAGCCCGGAAAGCTGTCCTTAAGGTGTCCTCCTTCCCTCGCAGAGAGGATGCTGAGGGTGGGGGAGGCACTCCCTGCCCCCCCCCCCAGCTGGTCCTGGGGTCCCTCCTCAGGCAGCCAGGAGGCCCAGGGGTGAGGTGGAAGCCATCCCTGCTCCCTTGGCCTCCCCAGCTGGGGCCCGAGCCCAGTCCAAGATAAAAAAATTTTTTGGTGAATTAAAAAGTGCCCGAGGAGGGGATGGGCTTGGCGGGGCGGGGGCGGGGGCAGGAGCTCCTCCGAGGATGCTCTGGTCTCTGATAAAGGTGGTCCTCTGGCCCCGGCCCTGGTCCTCCTCCGAGTCTGACGGGCACTCCTGCCAGGCCTCGGCGGGCAGCCCCTTGCAGGAGATGAGGCCGTGGTCCGTGATGTACACTCTGACCCCCCGGAAGCTGAGGCCTGAGCGCAGCTGCAGGACTAGGAGGACAGAGATGAAGACCAGGAGGATGAAGGCACAGCTGATACCGGCCACCACCTGAGGCAGGTGCCAGGGCAGCTGCCCGGCCTGGGGCCGCAGCTCCACCTCCACATCCGGGGTGGGTGGCAGCAGCATCAGCAGAGGCTGATTCTGAGACTCTGGGCTGCTCTGGCTTTGCCGGGAGCATATCTGCTCCTCAGGGTCCAGGAAGGAGTGGCTGGGGCAACTGAGGCAGTCTGCGGGCGCTGGCCCCTGGCACGTGACACACGAGGGGTAGCAGGAGGCGCAGACGCTGGCTCCGATGGGCTCCATGGCTTTCTCTGTGCTGCAGTGCGGGCTGAGGGCTTGCAGGGCACAGCCTGTGGGGCAGTGCTGGTCACAGCTCTTCCCATGCAGGGAGGAGCCTTCCTCGCACCCACACAGGCCTGGCCGCACCTGAGCATCTTGCAGCCGCTGCTCCCGGGCGACGGACGTGGGGGCCGTGCCATCCAGCATGAGGGTGAACTTGGCCGCATGCCATAGCTGTTAGCTTCGCTGGTGATCTCAGTCTTCAGGACCCGCTTGCCAGAGGGATTCTCAAACCCGGGAGTGGGCTGTCGTGAAGGCCCAGTCATTGAACCCATCTGCCCAGTGGTCATGTGGCCTGGGGGAGAAGGGTGCACACAGGCGTCTCTACCTGGGGGGACCCCAGCCAGGAGCCCCAAACCCACTGCACACCCTCCCCCTGCAACACCAACCCCTGCAGGGCTGGAAATGCCTTCTGGCCCTTACTCCCATTGGGCCAAATGTTCTTAACTGGAAGTTTCTGGAAATGAGAAAGGGAAGGCACACAGACTTGGCATTTGGTGGGTGGCATCGGGGATTCCTGAAAAAGGGAAGGTCCCATAGGACAAAACCATCCCTGCCAGAAAGCCAGCAGGGGGCGCATTCGGTGACCATCAGGACTCAACATTGGTGAGTGAATGAGTGAATGAGTGAATAAATGAATGAATAAATCCATGTGCGCCTGAGGGGAGGATGGGCCGTGCAGGGGACAGGGCAAGCCCCTGGCGGCCAGTGGAGCAGAGCGGGTGCCCATGGGGCCAACCAGGCAGATGGCCAGGTCACCCCGGGGGTGGTAGGAGGCATGCCTGTGTGTGCTCCAGCAGCAGGCCTCTCCCAGGCAGGTGGGCACCGTCCTCCGTCCCTCCAGCCGCACCCCAATATCCCGGGGCTCGGTGAGGGTGTACATAGTGCACTTGCGCTGGAGGGCCACTGTGGTTCCGTTCTGGGCCAAGACCACCACGGCACCTGCGTTTCACAGCCCGCAGCCCAGGAATGGCTCACTTCCCGGCCCACACCATGGGCGGCCTAGCACTGGCACTGAGTGCTGGCTCTGAGGTCTGTCCCGCCAGGTGCTGCGTGTCCCGCCAGGGGATGTTCTTCTTGGCCTCCAGGGTGAGAGCCATGGTGCCAGCTGCCAGGGGGCGGAGGTCCGGGCTCCTGTGGGAGACTCGGTGCGCTTCTGCCGCCCATGAGTAGTCACAATCCGCTTCTAATTCTGGTGGCTGCTCTGTGGATCGTGGCCCGCGGGGAGGAGCAGGCCTCTCTGCACCGGGGCACGTCGCTGAGCTGCGTGGCGCTGCTGATGGACAGCATGTGGATGCTACTGATGGACGGCGTGTGGATGCTGCTGGTGTGGCCATCTCAGCAGCTGTCGTGTTCCCGGCCCTTGTTCCCGAGGCCCAGACGAAGATGGAGCCCAGCCCCCCGCGGGCCTGGCTAATGCCCTGGAAGAAGGCCTCCTGGGCAAGGCGGGCTGGCCGGCCACCGTCTTGCCATCGTTCTCAGGGGCCCCAGGTGGCGCTGTAGATGTGAATGCGGTTGGGGTTCAGGCCCAGTGAGCCTGCCTCCACCTTGCTCCACAGGGTCCAGGAAGGAGTGGCCAGGGCAACTGAGGCAGTCTAGCTGCTACCCCCATTAAAAATAATAAAATAAAATAAAATAAAATAAAATAAAATAATAAAATAAAATAAAAATAAAATAAAATAAAATAAAAAATAAAATAATAAAATTAAAATAAAATAATAAAATAAAATAAAACAAAATAATAGTAATAATAAAAAATATAAATAAAATAGAATCAGCATCTAAAGTGAAATAATCACAGAGTGAAAATACATATCTTCAAACAGCCCCTGAGATCCCCACAGGGCAAAGCAACCCTGGGTGGGAAGCAGGAGAGGCCGGCTGGACCACCATCCCTCCCCAACACCCATCCTCCCTGTGACACACCAATCTGATCACCTCTGTGCATAAAATATTAATAATTCTTTATGGACCATAAGACTAACGTCTTAAATCCTTTAGTCCTGCATCTGAGGTCCTTGACATTCTTCATTCAACAAACTGCATCACCGTCTTCTCTCACACCTACTCTCCAACATCTCCAGGACTTAGGAGGCTCTCAACCTTCTCAGAGCTGCTGCCTCCTCTGGAATTCCCTCCCCCAAGCAATAGTCTAGGGGAGGAAAAGTCACCCTGGGGACAAGGTCCCACCCTACAATTGATTGTTCATTGGTAGGCACATGGGGCTTTCGATTTTTGACATGGAAACTGGCCCCCGGATCATAACTGCCTGCCAAGTCTGGGTGGTTCCTCTCGATGTCCAGGATGGAGACCACAAGGCCGCGCCCCGTGCAGCCCTGGGCCCAGGCCTCCTTCACGTTGAGGTCCCGCTGGGTGATGCCAGACAGGCACCACTGCTGGGGAGGCTTGGGGTCCATGAGCTCCAGGTACAGGTCGCGTTTGGTCCGTCACTTTGCCACCTGCTACTCCAGCCACTGCACTTGAGGCTCCCTCTGCAGCGGGCTGTGCCGCAGGCGGTGAGGTGACAGGGACCGCTCTGCCCCAGCTCGGTGCCAGAAGTGGTAGTAGTCGCTGAATACCTGGCCCTGGTTGAGGAAGCCATGCTTGCGTGCCAGGCGGTCAGCCACAGCCGGGCCTCCAGAGATGTGCACAGCCCAGGTGTTGGTGAAGACCTCCTGGCCACGGGCATCAGCCACCAGCAGGACCAGGGTCCCACTGCTGCTATCACCCATAGCAACCAGGGCCTCAGCTCCAGGGGGGGACAGGTGACTGGGACCACAGAGCCCTCGCCTCCTCCGCCTAGTCACAGGGCCTTGGCACCCACTGCCGATGCTCTGCTATCTGGGGGGTCATGGGGCCAAGAAGGGCAGGGCTGTGGCAGGAGGATGCGGGCTGCAGGCTCTCGGGAACCCAGGGTGGAGAAACTTTTCCAGGGGAGCGCCCTCTGTTGACCAGAGAGCCCGGTGAGGCCTGAGCTCCGTGCGCTCCCCTCGCCCGGCCTGCATATTAATCTTTTATTAGCTAGGATGAATGCTTCAGGATCATTTGTTTTGGTGGCAAATAGAATGAGAAGGTCTTCATGAAGGAGATAACACTTGGCCTGGATCCTGAGGAATAACTACATCTTCCCTCATTTCTTCCTATTTTTAAAAGAATTCAGAGTCAAGTATAACAACATCTATCTACCAATGGCTAGATTTTAAACAACAGCAAATAACATAAAATCTAAAAAATAGGCATTCAACAGAAAACAAACCAACCTGCTAGTGTGAAAATGTACATCCTGTGCCATGGTGAGCTCTGGAGATGAATATACGATGTCTCACAAACACTATTGACCTGAACCATTCAGCCCAGGGGATGTAGGTAAGGTGTAATATTACATGGAAAATGTCCCAGGCTCATAAGTTAAAATCTGGGATTAAAGAATGCATTCAGAGTCCACCACCCAGTGGGGTGTGGAGATGTTAGCTGTCTATGCTGATGGAAATGCAGCATTCAACCTCACAAAGCCAAGGCTCCATTTAATTAAATTGCTAGGGGAAATATTTCTGAGCTGAAGGCATAGTGAGATGTGTTAAGAAGACACCGAGGTGGCTGCTGTGAACATAAGCAAGTTAGAAAGTAAGGCTAAGGGACAACTTCTTATTTTATTAACCCTGCTGAGGGAGGAGCGGCCAGCAAGCAACAATGGGGGTGGGGGCCTGAGGGATGGTGGAGGAGATGTTAGTCTGATTACAGTGTCCGGAGGGGACACCTTTGCTTACTATTCTCTTCTTACATTGTATTTATTTTTGCGATATCAACATTGTTTTGCTTTTATTTAATTTTTAAATATATTTTATTGAATTTTTACAGAGAGGAAAGGAGAGGGAGCGAGTCAGAAACATCAATAAGAGAGAAACATCAATTAGCCGCCTCCTGCACCCCCCCCTCCCCCCCACTGGGAATGCTCCCGCAACCAAGATACATGCCCTTGATTGGAATTGAACCAGAGACCCTTGACTCCGCAGGCTGTCTCGCTATCCACTGAGCCAAACTGGTCAGGGCTTGTTTTGCTTTTATACTGACCTCCTGCTTTATTCCGCACTGGAGAAGTTCAGAATGTGGAGGAGTTGAGAGAGGGCATCAGAAACCATGAAACCAAAGACTTTGTGTTATTGCAAAGCCAGCAGAAGAAAGCTGGGTGGGAATGGATATTTCCTCAGGGTCGGAAAGGTCAGGAGTTTTTCTTGAGCATTCATCTATAATGATTCTAGGTCTTCATTAGAACATGCTCAGTGTGACTCTGCCTCAAAGGGTCTTCATGCCCTCAGGGTGTCTGTATTTCAAGGCTTGGAGGAGGGGATTCCAGAGGAGGCAGCAGCTCTGAGAAAGCTGAGAGCCTCCTAAGTCCAGGAGATGTTGGAGAGCAGGTGTGAGAGAAGACAGCGATGTTGAATGAAGAATGTCAAGGATCTCAAATGCAGGACTAAAGGATTTAAGACTTTAGTCTTATGGTCCATAAAGAATTATTATATTTTATGCACGGCGGTGATGAGATTTGTGTGTCATAAATATCACTTCAATGGCAGCTGCAGAGACAGATTAGAGTCAGGGAACAGGGAAGGGAAAGGAAAAGGCATGGGCATGTTCCCTGGAGGGAGAGTATACTGGGTCCTCCATCCTAGGGATTTTCAGGGTGGAGATTTTAGGGGAGGTCCCGGGGAAATAACTTAATGGACTATTCAGCAGCATTCCAGGTGTATCCTTTCAGGGTTGTGATCTCCACTGATTGATTGGCTGGCACCAGGGCAGGAGCTCATTATTCCATGCAGCTGGTCCTGATATCAGCCGTGGCTTGTTTCATTGCTTATCTCAGCCTACAGCTCAAATACAACTGAGACAGAGATGTTATCTTTAGGGAGGAATGGTCAGGGGGCCAAACCCCGAGACCAGCGATAGTCTAGGGAAGGGAAAGTCACCCTGGAGCAAGGTCCCACCCTACAATTGATTGTTCATTGCTAGGCACATGGGGCTTTCCATCCTGGTGACTTTCTGTGCCTGGCCCATCATCCTTGCTCTGCTCATGTCTGTCTAACTGCCTACAGTACTGCCATTCTGCCCAGACATCTCTTCCCTCATCTCCTGATGACACTCAACTGTCTCAGCCTCTGGGACTGAGCACTAGGCTTCAAAATGCCTACACTGCTGTCACTCAATGGCACAGAAACTTCATCTTTGAAATCCAAACTCACTTGACCAATAGAGGCTCTAGTTTCTCCATTGGCTGCCTGGAGGCACAGACAGTGTAGGAGAACTAAGGCTCCATGGAGTGAACTTTGACCAACAGGAGTCAGGAAACCAGAAAGAGCCACCTGGTAAATTGCCTGCTCTTTATCTGCTAATTGAATGTTCTTAGATTTAGAGATTCCATTTACATTTTAAGGGAGGTCCCATGAGACCCAAGAATATCTATATTTTCTCATATTCCTTGACTTGATAAAAGTGTACAATGCCTAGTTAAGAAGAGGATCCAAGCAGAAATTTGCCAAGGTATTTTAAACTTTCTAGAATATTGTGGGCATTTCCTCTTCTTCATAAAGTTCTGCTTGCCCTTGCTGCAGAACTTTATGAAGAAGTTCTGCAGCAAGGAACTTCTTCCCCCCCCCCCCCCAAATATATTTATATTGCCTTCAGAGAGGAATGGAGAGGGAGTGAGAAATAAAAACATCATTGATGAGAGAGAGAGTCATTGACAGGCTGCCTCTTGCACACCCCACACTAGGGACTGTGCCCTGACTGGGAATTGACCCTGACCTCCTCATAGGTCAACCACCCAGCCACCATGGCTTGGCCTGAAGTGTTTTCTTTAGCTTCCTGTAGCCAATGAATGTATTCTCTTTTAATGAGGGGAACTTGAAAATAAATACCAGAATAGTCTGCATATTATGAGCAGCTCCTTTTACGTGTAACAGAAACATAAGAATAAAAAATGTGTTTACAATTCTCACCTTCTCAGCTTTCAAAGAAATGCAGGTCCTGAGGACTCCACTTGCTGCTGTAGGGAACAATGGTAGGTTGTAGAAGGCCCCCTGGAAAGACATATGGACATTCTTTAGATTGTTGTCGGCTGGGCCCGGGACATTGGTGGAGTCATGTCAGTTGCACCCCTGCCCTGGGAGTGCGGAGGTGGTGTCAGCTCCTGGCTTGCCTTTGTCCGGGTTCTGGAAGAGGGTTTTGAGATGTTGAACCTGTCTGGCACCAGAGAGGAAGGAGTGGGTGGGACCTGGGCCCTCCCTGGCTCCTTTGGTCTTGGGTTTTCCTGTGAAACCCTTTTGTTTATTGGAGAATAAATAGATGTGCTTGTGGCTCAGGTGAGTCGTCTGTCTCTCCAACAGAAGAGGTCGGCGACCTAACTCACCCAGGATCCAGCTTGAACCTATTTCTGAGTCAATTCTCTTCATTTCGTTATTTCTCAATCCTTGGACACCTCTACAAAGAACCAATTTCATCTCTCTTTCTGTGCTGGCCACAGAAAAGGGAGATCCCCGCCGCATCAGGCCCCGCAGTGGATGGGATTGCAAGTGAGATAAGCAACTAGAGCTTCAGGAGAAAGGGTCCCGTGGCCCAGAGAAGCTGATGCTTCGGAGAGAGGATGAAAAAGAACATGCATGAAAAGACAACTACTTTAAACAGCAGCAAGGGCAAGCAGAACCTTATGAAGAAGAGGAAATGCCCACAATATTCTAGAAAGTTTAAAATATTCCCATAAACTCCACCCTCAGCATCCTAAATACACCTCCAGGAAGAGTTTCAGCACTGGTTAAGGGGTGGTGTTTCATTGTAATGTAACACCATTCCATGGGCATCTGGAAGCAAGAGCAGGACATCTGATTTGGTTCAGGATTTACGCCCAGACTTCGTGATCCCCAAGGACCACCATGGAGCAGAGTCTGATGCAATAAACAAAAGAGCCTTTTCCTTGCTAGCATGGGCTCTGTCCCACTCATGCTGGCAGCATGGCGGAAGAGAGAGAATTTCACCCAGCCCAGGGGTTTTACTTCGGTCGGTGGTGATGTCACTGCCTTGGCTAACCCTGATTGGTTGGGTGAGGGCTAGGGTTCAGTTACAAAATGGAAGATAACTCAGCCCTGCCCCCACAGTGGAGTTAGGAGCTTGTCCTCGCCCCACCCTGCCCTCTCACAGGTACCACACAAGAACACAGCTCATTGGTTAACTCTTCAGTAGTATTTGCATACATAATTCATTTAATAGTGTGAGCACAGTTGCTCTCTACCGTTGAGTTGACCGAGACCCCAGCGATGAATCCTAATGATACCCATTCATCCTCAGTTCTGTAGAGGTATTCATCTCTGCAAATTAAAACTCAACCACACATCTGTAAAGCTCCAGTAACACAGATGTGATATACCCTGTGCATCCAGGTGAGCTGACACAGCCTGGTCTCTACCCCACCCCTGAGTCCCCGCAGGTGTGCTCTTGTAACTCACCTCAAGTCTGTGCTGGACTGCCACCCCTAACTTCCCTGAGCCTTTGTTCTGCCTGCCTGACTTCCGTCTGCCTAAACACCCACAGGTAGCTGTGCGATCCCTGGTCCTCCTTCTGATCTCTCTCCCTGGGAAGCACAACTCTGCTGGGCGTTGCTTTGAAGCCAGGAGACTGATAGCTCCACATGACCTCATTATTAGGGGGCTTTTACTTTTGTCTTTTGATGTTAATTCATCCAGAAACTGGATGTGAGAGCTCTGGCAAATTCCATTGTCATAGTTGTCTGTATGGATTAAGTTCAGGGCATACAAAAAGCACAGACAATGACGGGCTCAGCACTGTGGAGCAACGCATTCCTAACAGAGTCAGACCTCAAATCAGGCAGGTGGTGAACAAATATAAGAGAACCTTTAAAACCCTGCCTTTTGTTCAATAGTGTCCTTTCACATCTACTCCCCATTCTTATCTATTCCACTCTGTGTTGTACAATAGACTTCCCAGACTCCATTGTCCTCAGGCTCTCAGCTAAGTTTGCCCCATGGGAGGCACTGGCAGAAGTCTGGAGAACAGTATAAGGAGATGAGTTGGAGTGCTTCTGTTTTGGAAGATTCTCTGGAAGATTCTGAGCCCCCTCTGTGGTGCAGCTCCTGCCTTATTGACCTGCAGTAGCTTCAAGTTCACCAGGTAGACCACCTCCTGGGCTGCCCTTCTCCCTCAGTCCCTCCAGGGTCACTACCAATTCCTTAATCATGCTAATATCTGGCTTGACCCACCAGCCTTTGTTTAACTTTCAGTTTTCTTCACATGGAAAGTTATCTGAGTTAAATTTACTGTTGAAAATCTCAACTGATACCTGAGCTAGAATTGTTTCTACTCCTTCAATACCAGAAGCATAATTGTCTATTCCTGAAAGAATGCTCTTAGTCAGATCTAGGTGACATTTGATTTCTAACTATGTCCTGCTAATTCGCAAATGAATATTTGATATGCAGCAAAAAAGTCAAGATACTTATGAAATCTTTGCCTTTTTAAGAAAATTACTTCATGAAAGGATTATTGGGCAAAATTTAGCTACTATGTTCATCTAGATTATCAGATTTCCTCAATAATAGATGTTATATTAATCTTCAGACATTGATAAGTTGCTTCTTGTCCAAATAAAAATTGATTCTTTGTAAATAGTGTGCTCTTACCTCAAAATGTCTCTAAACATATTATAATAAGTATTTGGCACCATAAAGTCTAAACCTCATATTTCTGTACTTCCTCTCTTCAAAGTGATTAATGACATGCTCTACCCAGCCATCTCCACTCAAAACAAATTATCTAATGAACTTATAGAAGTATTAGCTGTTAGGAACAGACAAAAATTGTGTCCAGACATGCCCAGCTCATAGACATGCACTCTCTTGCTTCCCAACACAGATCTAATGATCCTGTTCCTTCCTTTTGTGGCAGTTGTGATCATCAGTAGAGGCAATCCTGAAAATAAAATCGCCAGAATTTTCTGGAGGGGTTCAGACTTAAAGCAGTGAATTCACTACCCTTCTAACACAACTGCTCCGAAGGTAATATCTTCACATTGATGATGACAAATGCACAGGTATTGTTTGCAGGCAGAACTGGTACTTCTTATGGGTGTTGCCAAATTTATTGATGGATTGAGGGTGCAGAAATGCAATTCTGCTATTATAGCATCTCAAAGAAACCATGTAAGGAAGCTACATAACCGTCAGATTATTGAGACGGATGCTATAATGAAGAGGACAGGATTTCTCTGAGATGAAGGAAAACTGGAAGGTTGGCCCTGACCTTCCCTGTCATAATTGACCTTGGTCTATGCCACATGTGTCAAACACAAGGCCCTCGGGCCAAATCCGTCCCGCCAGGCCTTGCAATGTGGCCCGCACCGTGCTGTCATCACTGCACTCCGCTGCGTTTCCATCACAATGACAGTTTATGACTGTTCAGTAAACCATTTGGCCTGCGATTTAGGCTGGATTTTAGATTTTGGCCCCTTCTCTGATTGAGTTCGACACCCCTATTTTATGCACTTTACTCTGAGCTGTCTGTTGTCTCATGTGCACTCAGGGTTGCTGAGAGAACCCATGCAAAGTTGCTCACACCATGACTGACATGCTGGGAGCACTTGATACATTTCCATTTCCTTCTCTTGACTAAATACTTAATCCAATTAAAATGGAGATGACTTTTCTTCTGTGGAACAGGTGTTTTAAAAAAGAAAACGCTTCACCCCAGGAATTACGGTTTTCTGAAAACTGTTTTAGAACCTGAGAATTAGAAATTAGCAGGCCTGTCCTTAGCAATTCACACTTGACTGTACAAAAGGTTGGTTTTGACATGAAGTATCTTTAAGAATGACCCTTTATCCCCTGTTGTACAAATATGAACAGTGGAAAAAGTAAGGTGACTACAACCCTGGAGCTCTAATTATTTTCCAGGGGTTAAATGGCCCAGCAATTTGGTTGAAAAAAATCCAACCTATTCCAACAAGTAAATAGCCTCAGTTTGACCCCAGAAATCAGGGCACTTTGGATGACTCCAGTTGGGGAACATCCCCATGGTAGTGCATGGATGTATTCCTTTATAAAAAGATCTATAGACACGGGTAGAATCTCTTCAAAGCCATACTGCTGTCCATTGTGGGAAATACAAAATTAAGCCATTTTTACTGAGTTTTCTCAGCACAAGTTTTTTATAGTAATTTCTTTTCACATGCGTAAAGGCGATATCTTGCATCTTCCAGCTGAACTTGCTGCACCTATTTCAGCAAGCTACCTGTATACACATACGCATACCTTTTTTATTTCTACATAAATGGCAGCATGTGTTACATAAGAATCTGCCTCCTGGTTGAAATGTCAGGTCCATATCAGTGTCTATATTATCTGTGCTGATTGGTTTTTATATTGATTAACTGTCATTGATAGGTATTTGTATAAGTTATAGTAAACTTGTAATTATAGTGGTCATGATTTTGAAAGCTATACATCCAAAAATAGTATAGCCATGTTTTAAATAAGTATCTTTTGGTTTCAGAATAAATGACATAACCAAAAAATTATGTTCATTTTGTTTTTATAGCTCCTGACTATTACAGATTGGTTGATTTTAGAGTGTTTAATCTTTTGTCAATTTTAAATCAAATGTTTTATTTCCTACTATTTTCTAACTGGTTATTTTTAATTGAGTTTAAAAAAATTTTAATTATAGTTTCTAATATTTTCAGTCACTTTTCTTTGTCTTCCTAAGTGTCATCATCATTTGAAAATAGTGATGATTTTTGTCTTCAGTATATTTACCCTTTATGTATTTTCTTTTCAAATTATATTAAATAGAAAAATATCTACACTAATAAAAGAGAAACATACAAATTGACTGTCCCTCTGCTATGCCCACCAACCAATTGGAGTGAGTATGCAAATTAAGCCAACAAAGATGGTAGTTAATTTGCATATGCAGGCATGGAGTGAAGACAGAAGACAGTGTAGAAGGAAGCTAAGTGATGCAGAAGGGAGCGAAACCGTGGAGAAGCAAGCAGGGTGGCGGAGAAGGGAGAGAAGCAGGCAGGGCAGCGGAGACAGGAGGGAAGCAGGTGGGGAAGTGGAGACAAGAGCAAAGGAGGCTTCTTCCCTTCTCTGATTCACCCCAGCCACAGGAAGCCCTATTCTTGCAGGAATCTTCCTGCAATGGGTTTCTAGTAAAATAATAATAATGGTAGTATTCATCTTTGTCTTGTTTCTGACTTAAAAAACTATTATTGTTTCTTATATTTGACCATCATATTCTCACACAAGATGGCTGCCCCCATGTGGTCAAAAGATGGTCTTCCCATGTGGTCACAAGATGGCCACCACAAGAAGGTCATCAAGGGAAGGCAGTTGTGGGTGATCAGGCTAGCAGGAGAGGGCAGTTGTGGGAGACTGGGCCAGCAAAAGAGGGCAGTTAGGGGGGACCAGGCCAACAGGGGAAGGCAGTTAGGGGCAACCCGGTAAGTGGGGGTGGGGGGGGTTGGGGGAGCAATTAGAGGCAATCAGGGCAGCAGGGGAGGACAGTTGGGGGTGATTGGGATGGCAGGGAAGCAGTTAGGCATCAATCAGGCTGGCAGGGGAATGGTTAGGAGGTGATCAAGCAGGCAGGCAAGCAGTTGGGAGCCAGCAGTCCTGGATTGTGAGAGGGATGTACAACTACTGGTTTTGCTCAATTGGACA
Source organism: Pipistrellus kuhlii (assembly GCF_014108245.1). Classification (NCBI taxonomy): domain Eukaryota; kingdom Metazoa; phylum Chordata; class Mammalia; order Chiroptera; family Vespertilionidae; genus Pipistrellus; species Pipistrellus kuhlii. The sequence continues at coordinate 9,215,071 of NW_023425540.1, read as the reverse complement.
GGATTTGGGTCTAAACTGGCAGTCAGACATCCCCCGAGGGGTCCCTGATCGGAGAGGGTTCAGTCGGGGTTGAGGAACACCCTCCCCGCTCCAGTGAATGAATTTTGTGCACCGGGCCTCTACTTGTTATATATTCGGAGATAAGAAAAACAATTAAACCTAGAAGATATACTACTCTTTTTTTTTTTTTTAAATAAGTTTATCCTATTTTCTCTGCTGAAATCTACTCAGATAATGCTTTACAATTCAAATGCTAGGTTATTCTATCTCACTTCTTCAGAGATTCCATTGTAAGTTGAATCTCAACTTGCAATAACTAGAGAATTTGATGTGTAAGTTAAAGTAAAATGTCTAGGGAATAACACATCGCTGTGTGAATCTCATACTGACAAACTTTCCTTCTTTTGTTTCTTTAAAACAAGGGCCATATCAAAAGAACTCACAGGTTTTTCTTTCAGCTGAGCATAGTTAACCTCACAGAAGCTATGGCATCACTTGGCACTGCCTCAAACCATCCTGTTAGGCAGACTAGAAATCAAGTGCTCAAATGCACTTTGTGTCTTAAATATTGTAAGGTTACTGACCCTATGTGTGCTTGGCATACATTTTAAAAAGAAAAGGTGCAGTATGTTTAATTATTGCATTTAAAACATTTAGCCTGATGGTGAATGTCTTGTTTCCCTTTATAGAGGCTGTCAAGCAACCAAGCTCTTCCCTGGAGCCAGTTCAGGTTCACAGTGACTGGGGTCCCGCCCTTCCTGCTGACCACATCTCACTCAGGATGAAATCACTGCGAACAAGGATAGTGGTTTCCTGGAGCTGTGTTACCTCACAAGGCATCTGGGAGTGAAGAGCAGAAAGCATGGGACCCCTCCGACTCTTCAGTACCCACTGTTGCAGTTAGACTTGACTAGACATCCAATGCATGAAGAGTCGTGCAAGAATAGGCCTTCCTCTCAGTGGATAGAGCATCGGCCTGCAGACTGAAGGGTCCCAGGTTCGAGTCTGGTCAAGGGCTGTTTGCAGGCTGGCCACGTCCCCATTGGGGTGAGGGTCCCTGCTAAGAGCGTGGCCGGCCTGGGCGAGGGGCTGAGGGTTGTTTGGAGGCAGTTTGCAGGCTGGCCAAGCCCCCAGCTTTGTCCAGAAGGACATTCGAAAGGTCTCTGGCAGGTCTCCCAGTCTAATTAGCATATTACTTTTATTAGTATAGATACTCTTTTTTTTAGTATAGATAGGTACTACATACAAACAATAATGTTTTTCACAGCTGAATTTGAGGTTTTCATTATTTCAAAATTTTGTTAACTGACATCTTTCATTTAGACTTGTTTTCTCATTCCTCATTTTATTTTATCCTACAGAGATAAATTAAACTACAAATACCTTGTTAAAAATGAAATGCTGGTGCTCTAAAATTATTTTTCTCATGTACATATTATTAGAAAATATTGAATTTGTTTTGTGTTAAACTTAATTTGAAATAAATTATACATACATACGATGTTCATTGGTTTTTTTTAGAAATCAACTAATTACTCATATTAAAAATAGAAGACTTTTATTTAGTTAGTAAAACCTTTTGGCAGCAATGCAATCTAAAAATGTAGCTGATATTATGAAGATAACTTTTATAAATATAATTCTAATAATACCCCTCAGCATTTACCAGGAAAGTGAAGTTATTATTATAGGAAGAAAGTAATTATATAACACATGGACACAGACTGCAGTAAGGTGACAGCCAGAGGGAAAAGGAGTGGAGGCAGGTGGAGGTGGGCACAGGGGTTATAAATGGGGACAGGAAGAGACTTTGCTCTGGGCAATGGGCACACAATGCAGTATGCAGATGATGTTTGGTTGAGTGTCCATGTGAAAACTGTGTGGTTTTGTGAACCAATGTCACCCCAATCAATTCAATAAAAATGCTGTGTTCTTGTTGCCAGAATTATAATAACAAATCTTAATTGCAATGATAAAACTCAACTAGTCATCTCTAAAATGTGTCTCATATAAATCCCACTATTAAAGCATTTACTTTTCAATATACTTTCAGGAAAATAATAAAATCTAAAAGGAACCAATTATATGTAAAAATTTAACCAATTATCAATAATCCAATAATTATATTACCAGCTTCACAGACCTGTTATAATAATAAAATGAAATGATGAAACTATTGTTATCATTCTTGCTAATAAATAGAGATTTCATGATTTTGGGCTTGAAGATAAATATTTAAAAAGTGAGTGCCAATGCTATAATGAGAAAACAAAAGTAAGTTTAGAAAGCAAATGGTTTACATTTTGGTTTTCACGATGAATATTAGGCTAGAATCTTGTGGACTGTGAGCTTACATAAAACCTATGGCTGAATTAAACCATCAAGAAGTGAGGGACATGGGGTACTCATTGGTAATTCCCATCAGCAACTTGTTGATGACTGCACCTGGAGGCTTCAGTCAATTCCTTGGCATTCAGGCAGACTCCAGGATGCTGGCAGCTGAAAGTCAGGCTGGGCACTGTAGTGTCTGAAGGTGTAGGGAAGACATTGATTGCACCTGTCACCGCTTTCATTCTCACTCCCAGAGGCACTCTTGAGGAATTCATGTTTCTTTACTTGAAGAAACATTCATTTGCTCAACTTGAAGATTTTACAAGTTAAAGATCATGATTTCCAGTGGGGAAACCTTCTATGAGGTGATACAGTGAGGGCTCCCCTTAACCTAGCACCATAAGTGTCTTTTTGCCAGTTAAATGGGAATTACTTCACTGGCAGTAGCAACTGATCCTACTTTTCAGAAGTAGAATGGTTGTGGGCAGTATGTCTGGAATTCAGGGAAGTCTAGGACAACTTTTGGTGCTTCCACACCTGCTTAGCCATGAAAGGACAATGTTAGCAATTACCTCTTGACCAGGTTCTCAGACTCCTCAGTGATTTTCCCATTTGACAAGCAACCTAGACCAGCAGAAGTGATGCTTGGGGCCCAGAAAATCTAGAATGACTGGTGGAGGAGGCAAGGGAAATGACCTTGGCCTTTGACCCAGCTGGAGGAGTGGGGAGTATCCATTCAATCCTAGTTTTGTTCTTGTTGTTGTATAGACAGAAATACAAGGATCAACAGTGTAAGTATTAGAAGTATAAGGTGTCAATATAAATAATTGAAATAGACCACAAAAGGGAAAATGTTAATGTGGTTGTAATAAGCGAAATTTTGTTTTATAAATATAGGAAATATTATCCAAACAAAATTATTAAATAGCACTGTTAGTTAACACATTAGCTGTTATAAGACTAGGATAGAATCAAAAGTTTACATTGTATATTTAATAAATATAATAACACATGTTCTACTATCTGAAAAGGTCAAGAAGCTTTCCATTGCTATGGGGTAACTGAAGAGATTGCTTTAAGCTAAAGAAAAAATACATAAAAATCATATACTCCACCACTATCTTACTTTTAATATAGTTTTCATGTGTTACAATATACCTTAACTTCAATTTTACTCTATGAAATTATTATAGAATTAGAGGACCAATGTACAAAGTTCATGCAAAAGTGGGGGGTCCCCCTCAGCCCAGCCTGCACCCTCTCCAATCTGGAACATCCCTCTAACAATCTTGGACCACTGGCTCCTAATTGCTCACCTGCCTGCCTGCCTGCTTGCCCCAAACTGCCCCCCCCCCCCTCTGCTGGCCTGATCACTCTTAACTCCCCTCTCCCCCCCACCCCCCACCAGCCTGGTTACCCCTAACTGCTCCCCTCCCCCACTGGTCTAGTCACCCCTCATTTCCCCCCCTTCTGGCCTGGTTGCTCCTATCTGCTCCCTCTGCTGGCCTGGTTGCCCCCAACAGCCCTCCCTGCTGGCCTGATCACCCCCACCTGCCCCACCTGCCAGCCTGATCACACCTCACAGCCCCCCTGGCCATCTGGTCACCCCACACAGCCTGCTATTCAGTTGTTCGGTTGTCCCTCACTACCCCCCCTTCTGACCTGGTTTGCCCAGACAGCCTGCTTGTTCAGTCTTTTGGTTGTCCCACAGGCTAGTTCTGGGCAGCTGGGGGCCGAAGAGACTGAGGGACTCTAGAGGCAGGTACAAGGAGTGAATGGACCTGGCTGGGGGTGGGCCTGACTGTGCAGAATGCCTGCCACCCCAGTGGGGCTGAGGGGACTGGGCACAGCCATTTTGTAGCTATAGGCACCACCATCTTTGAGGGCATGGCAGTCAATTAGCATATTCCCTCCTTATTGACTATGAGTGCCATCATCTTTGTGAGGGCATGATGGTCAATTAGCATATTCCCTTTTTATTATATATGATTACTGGTAATTATGCATAATATATTGACTTCTTCATAATAAATCAGTGTCCAAACCATATTCATATATGTAAGAACAAATAAAAATGAATCATGTTTATAAGATTTTGTAGTTTTAAATTCTCCTATCATAGATTTTTCATACCTGGCTCATTTGCTAATTTCATCCCTTCATGGGAAAACTAATATTCATCTATATGGAGCTTAACACAGCCATCTGGCAAAATAACTAAATCAAGAATCATCTCTGGGAATACTTTCGACAAGAATTATTTCTAGAATTATGTAATGTTATTCAATTGGCCTTATACATTTTGCATGTGATATTGTGATATTAAATTCTAAAACATTGTTAACACACACTATCACCTTCTGTCTAATCCTATCTAATAAAATAGTAATATGCAAATTGACTATCACGCCAACACACAAGATGGCTGCCCCTATGTGGTCAAAGATCCTGCCCCCATGTGGACACAAATGGCTGCCACAAGATAGTCATCAGGGGAAGGCAGTTGGGAGGGACAAGGCCTGCAAGGGAAGGCAATTAGGGGTGATCAGGCTAGCAGAGGAGGGAAGATGGGGGCAAACAGGCTGGCAGGGGAGTGGTTAGGGGGTGAGTGAAGCGGTTAGGGGCAATCAGGAAGGCAGGCAGGCAAGCAGTTGGGAGCCAGCAGTCCTGGATTGTGAGAAGGATGTTCAACTAGGATCAGGCCTAAAAGGGCAGTTGGACATCCCTCAAGTGGTCTCATATTGGAGAGGGTGCAGGCTGGGCTGAGGGACACCTCTCCACCCCATCCCATGCACGAATTTTGTGCATTGGGCCTCTACTATAAAATAAAGGACAAATTAAAAAATTTATATTGAAGTTTAATGTCCAGTTTATAAATTCACATATTCAAAGATGATCCAGTGAGGAGCAACTGATGAGATTTGCAAAATTCTACTAGGTTACCTAGTCTTGGGTTTGTGATATGTATTTCTTGAGGTGCATTTTATCTGAGATGCGATTTTTTTGTTTTTTTGTTTTTTAATATATTTTTATTGATTTTGTACAGAGAAGAAGGGAGAGAGCTAGAGAGCTAGAAACATCGATGAGAGAGAGTCGTCGATCAGCTGCCTCTTGCACACCTCCTACTGGGGATATGCCCGCAACCAAGGTACATGCCCTTGACCGGAATCAAACCTGGGACCCTTCAGTCCCCAAGCCAACGCTCTATCCATTGAGCCAAACCGGTCTCGGCTGAGGTGCGTTTTAAAGCTGCTTTGGACTTTTAGAAAACAGGTGTGACATAAATTATAAATATCCCAAAATTCAATATATACAAGATTTTATGTTGGAGAGATTTCAATAAATCAGACATCAGCCAGATAGCATATGGTGAGGATTCACTGGGGATGGAATAATTTATGAAGGACTGTAGAGAGATGGAAGAGATTAATTCTTCAAAACCTAGACACACAAAGATAAAATATACTAATTTTTTATCCTCATTGAGCACATGGTCTACTAAGTAAACAATACAGTATAAGAAAAGCTTTTTTTTGTAAAAATAAATCTTTATTTTTAAAAAGTATTATATATGGTCCCTCTTTCTCCCCATTGCCCTCTTCCACCCCCCTCCCTCCCCAAGCCTTAACCACCCACTTTCTGCATCCTTGGGTTATGCACAAACACATATGAGTTCATTGGTTGGTCTCTCCCCGCCTCATACTACCACTCTTTCCTACCTTTCCTCTGAGGTTTGGTATATACAATGGAATACTATGCAGCTGTAAAAAAGAAAGAACTCTTACCATTTGTAACAGCATGGATGGACCGAAAGAGCATTATGTTAAATGAAATAAGCCAGTCAGAGAAAGATAAGTATCACACGATCTCACTCATTTGTGGAATGTAATGACCAACACAAACTGATAGGAGAAAAGAAAAAAATAGACCCAGAGACATACACAAAAAGCTTTAAAAGGAAAGTGCATAGGAAACTGTGGGAACCCAGAGTATAGTTTGGCTCCATCTAGTAGGGCAGGGGCAGTGTTTGAGAAGAGATGAAGCTGGTTGGGAGTCTTACAGGACTACAAGTTGGCCAGAAAAAGATTCAGGAGAATGATATGCAGTGCTAATGACTCACAAGGTAAGGACTTGGATTTATGAGAAAAGAAAAAGGCATATTTAGGTCTTGAGACATCCGATAATATGATTGAGGCATAGGAACCTGTTAGGGAATTGGTGGAAATGAGTCTGAGCAAGCAGTAGGAGGATTTCTTTGTAAGATTCTTTCATCATCTTTAAAAAAAGTATATGATATTTGAATTCTCCTACCTAACATTACCATTTTGATTTAATATCGAACTAGTTTTCTATGCAAATATTTGACTCAAATAAGAGATCCCCTGAAGATGTGACAAGTTCCTTTGACTATTTCAAACATATACTTTATATTTCCATATGCCCTTGAGAGCCTGAGAAAAAGAAAAATATGATGAGAGGTTCAAAATAAATGAGGACTCCTAAGAGCTATTGTAATTAGTGGTAAATAGCAGAAAATTTACCACTTGACCTTTCTGGCTATGTCTATAGACAGAATTCTTTTTACCTAAGTATTGTATAAAATGGGATTCTGCTGTTGATTTCTCAGCCATTGCCTCAGTAACTCTAAATTAGTTCCAAGCATATGCTTACGTCATGGAGAGCTTTTTATATTCTAAGGGGGAAAGTACATATTATGCTAAGAGTAACATTTCTGGAATGACGTTGGTCATAATATAATGCAATTCATTTCTTTCCGTTGTCAAAATACCAAAAGTATACTGTTTACAGGGAAAGGATAAGAGTGCATTCTGTTCTCGGAATAAAATCAGGATCTGAACAATTTTTCTTGTTGTTGTGGACCAATAAACAATAGGCTTTTGAGAACATTTGTTTTGCTGAAAGGCTAGAGGAGCTTAGTCAAATCCATTGTGTCACTGAAAAACTAAAATGTTTGTGAAAATGCATGAGGCCAGGAATTCAGGTATCCAGCCATTTTCTTCAACAAACTAGTATATTTTACGATTGGATTTTGTAACTAAAATAATCACCCTTGTGTATTTTCTCAGCAACTGAAAGGGTTGACATTAGGGCCCTCTTAAAACAGTAATAAAATAGTCTCAAAGCCTGTTTTCAAGTGGAGATGGAAATTCTTGATACAAACTTGTGGAGTTGATTACATATCTAACTCTTGAGATTAAATTTTATATTTTATATAATATTGATAATTAAATTATTAAGCATTCAAAAATGGCATTAGAGGAAGTTTTTGACATTTTGTATTAGCAGAATAAAAATGCATGACTGTATTAAATTCCAGGAACATTGGTGCCCGAAGGGCCATTTTTGGAAGCACTGAGATCTGAAAAAGACCCAGCAGACAATCTTTGAGCTGCTCTAATTCTTCCGAGGACACTTGCAAAAACAGATAATTGATCGGCTCCACCATTACAGTTTGTCCAACCAACAAATGTCAGAACAACAATACTATATCAGTATCCTTTTTTTTTTATTATTACAGCATAACTGTTAGCGTTTATGTCATGAAACATGAATTGGTATTGTGTAAGACTACAATAAATAGCTGTCTTCTTTGTCATAATGGCACTTAATCAATTTTTTAAAATATATTTTATTGATTTTTCACAGAGAGGAAGAGAGAGGGATAGAGAGTTAGAAACATCGATGATAGAGAATCATTGATCAGCTGCCTCTTGCACACCCCCTACTGGGGATGTGCCTGCAACCAAGGTATATGCCCCCGCCCGGAATCCAACCCGGGACCTTTCAGTCCGCAGGCCGATGCTCTATCCACTGAGCCAAACCAGTCCCAGCTTAATCAATTTTTTCATTTTCAAATTATTCAATCAAATTTATGCCAACATAATCAAAGAGACTAATCTAGACACTTAATTTCAATGTATGTAGAGAACATATTAGTGATTTAACAGGCTCACTTGCATTTTGTAGTAGGTACAGTGGTGAAAAATAGCATTTAATATTTTTTTGGTTCAGGCTATGATGATCCATGAAAAATAATATGATTCACAAAAATGTAGGGAGTAAGATTTATACTCTTCAGGAAGGGTAAGTATGCTTTTATTTATTTATTTTTTTACGGTGCACTGAAAAAAATGGGACTAGATAAATGGAGTTCAATTCTCATTTTGTAACTCGTGATTCATATAATGTGATGATTCACATGGTCATTGGTTCAGTCCCAGCAAACTTCCTGCTGGGTTTGCTGACGGACTGACACTATGCTGAGTGCAGTACAAAGTCAAGTTAGTCAAGGAGCTACTCTATAATTAGAGTGTACTTAAATTTATCAAGCCAAAATCTGTAATCTGAGATATTATTTCCTTTCCCTAGTAATAAGGATGTTAGCTACCTTTACTATATTAAACTTGGTAAAATAAGATGTATTCACATAAACAAGTGAGTGCACACACACATGCACACTCAACATATAACTTCTTTCTCCAAAGTTTTGAGTTCCATAAAATAATTTACCTCTGTTTTTAACCAGTTAAGATTTTGTACATGCATTGGAAAGAAAAAAAAAATATTTTTAATGGTATCACAAAATTTATAAGAGTTGGAATGACGTCCAGAAGGTGGTTTGGCTGTCTGGTCTACTTAGCATATTACATTTTTAAATTCATAAGAGTTGGATGATAATCTTGGTTTTTGTTGTTGTTGTTGTTGTTTAAAGGTAATTAAACAACCTAGCTGGCATGGCTCAGTGGATGAGTATCAACCTATAAACCAGGAGGTCATAGTTCAATTCCTATTCAGGGCACATGCCTAGTTGTGGGCTCGATCCCCAGTGTGGGAAATGCAGGATGAATCCAATCAATGATTCTCATCATTGATGTTCCTCTCTCTCTCCCTTCCTCTCTGAAATCAATAAAAAAATAAATTAAAGGTAAGTAAACATGTTCAATGTATGAAATTAGAAATTTCTTTTCCTGAAAATAATCTGTTACAACAATGGAACTGAAGCCCCTTCTCCTCTGATAAATAGACAATGGTTGGTTCACTCTAAATTCACAGTATCCTGATTTATTCAGAGCTGACATAATTGTCAGTTGGGACTTTCAAAATGGATTTATAGTTGAAAGTGGATAAGAAACCAGAGAGAAACAAAGTGAGTCATTATGGCCCTTGTGAATAAAATAATTCACACCTCTGGGTAAGAGATAAAACTAGCAATGTATAGAGAGTGCTGACTCATAGGCAGCTGTTTGAGTCATCCTGTTGGCTAATAATAGTTAATCAAAGCCTCCCAAATGTAACCTGCGTAAGACAGAAGAATGGATATATGAGCACTGATGTGGAAAACATTGAGAACCTTAACTTCTGAAATATTACCTAAGCCTGGGTTACAATCAATGCCCAACAAAATAGATCCATTTCCAGGTAGATGTTCTTATCTCCTTTTGTCTTTGAATAGTAATATAAAACTTTACCTACTCTATAATAATAAAAATGTAAGTAGACCAGAGAGCCAAACCACCTTCTGGACGTCATTCCAGATGTCCTTACGGATAAAGCTGCGGTGGCAGGGGCTGAGACAGAGATGGTTACCAGTTTCCATGCTTATCATCAGGCAGGCAGGCAAATGATTGGGAATGATCATGAAGGCAGGCAGAGGCGGTTAGGGGTGATCAGGCAGGCAGGCAGGTGAGTGGTTAGGGGCAATTAGGCAGGCAGGTGAGCAGTTAGGGGTGATCAGGCAGGCAGGCAGAGTGGTTAGGGGTCAACAGGCAGGCAGGTGAGTGGTTAGGGGTGATTAGTCAGGCAGTCAGGTGAGCAGTTTGCCAGGGGTCCTAGATTGTAACAGGAATGTCCAACTGTTGGTTTAGGCCCAATCCCAGGCCTGAACTGGCAGTCAGACATCCCCCGAGGGGTCTTGGATTGGAGAGGGTGCAGGCCTGGCTGAGGGATCACCCCACCACTTCATTCTCCCCCCCCCAATGCACAAATTTCATGCACCAGGCCTCTAGTTTAATATGTTCATTTTTAAAAATATATATTTTTTTATTGATTTTTTACAGAGAGGAAGGGAGAGAAATAGAGAGCTAGAAACATCAATGAGAGAAAAACACCGACCAGCTGCCTTTTGCACACCTACCGGGGATGTGCCTACAACCAGCGTACATGCCCCTGACAGGAATCGAATCTGGGACCTTTCAGTCCACAGACCGATGCTCTACCACTGAGCCAAATGGGTTTTGGCCAGGCCTCTAGTTTAATATAAACACTAACAGGAATACATCTTATATTATATGTAGTCTATAGATTGAAAGTTATCCTTACAGTTACCCTGATCTCTCTACAGAATTCCTCAGACATTGCTGCTTCTAAAATCTTTCTTATTTTACCAGTTTCCATTCTATCATCTTATTTTATATTCTCTACAGATAATAGAGAATATAAGATAAGATGGGTATGGTGACCCCCACTAATCATTCTTCAAATATCATGTATCTCAAATCCATCATTCTAATCTGATATTCTTTACTGAGCCTAGGATTCAGATTTTAAATTGCTCATGGGCAATTTCCACAATGATGTTCAAGGAGCATTACAAATTGTCTAGAATTAAACAATTTGAGTTCACCACCCAATATCTTTCTCTTGTTGATTTTTAAAAATTCACTTAATAAAAATAAGAATGATACAAATTACCTATATCAGTAACTACACTCCAACATCCATATATCAATCCTTACATATTTAGACTTCCTAATCCCTAATCCTTCCTTATCTATATATAATGTCTCCTAATTTTGCTTATGTTATTTGCCTGAAATATAATTTAGATCACATATTACAACTAGACTCTGTAATCCTGGAATACTGAGTTATGTCTTTTAAGATATCCTCAACTTCTAGCATTGTCTCAGACACATAGTTAAAAACTGGTAAATGCTATTTTAACAAGTTAATCTACCTTGCTTAGAAATTTTTAGTGTTATGAAAAGTCAAATACAGATGCTTCATAGTCTGCCTCAAAAGAAGAAAAGAAAAGGAATTTAAAATTAATCCTTTGGGATATGTTTTCTTGACTACTGAGTATGAAATGACCCATTAATAGAACCACCAATTTCATTAGAATAAGTAAGGAAGAAATTGAAAGACTTGGTATAAAAGGAAGATCTGCCCGAGTCACTAAAAAAATAATTTTATATATCTTTCTAAGAAAATCAGACCTATTATAAGATTGGTCCATTGAATAGTTTGTTATTAATAGACATTGAAGACATTGCTTCAGATGAGTCAATGAATAAACATCTTCTAACTTCAATTTTGAAAAGACTTCATTGCATATATTCAGCACTCTTATAAATGCTCTACTTATGAAATATGTATTTATAGGCGATGTAAGAGAATTCATCTTCTCTTTATGTTAATTAAAGAAGCAAAGTTGAAGTTAAACTAAATCTGAGTTGCATGACATATTACTTGCTACATCTTGAAAAAGGTACACAAATAAAATGTGGTCTTAAAAAAGGACCAAATTATGACTCTTGAAAATAAAGGAACAGCCTTAGCCAGGTGGCTTAGTTGGTTAGAGCATTATCCAGATATACCAAAATTATGGATTTTATCCCTTGTCAAGGCATATACAAAAAGCAACCAATAAATGTATCAATAAGTGGAACAGCAAATGAATGTTTCTCTTTTTCTCCTCCAATCAATAAATTTTAAAAAATCAAAAGAAAGGAACAGATTAAAGTGTGTCAGTAGTCAAACCATTGAACAGTTTAATGACCAAACTGACTTTGTCCTTTAAAGACAATTCATTAGATAGTAGAAGTGATGTCACATTTGTTCTGGCCAGTGTTTCTATTCACGATTTCATACAAAAATACCTGCTACTACCAACAGCTAGTTTCAGATATTTCCTACCCATTTCTCTTCCCCATTTCACCCTCCACCTCTTCAGGGCTGATTCTCTGCTATTTTTAAAAAATATCCTCTCCTCTCATTACCTGGTTAATACTTTCCCAGGATTCATAGGGAGATTTGTTCCTGAGATATCTGATTACAATGGAGAGGAATAGACTAAGATTCAAAGGCTAAGGGAAAATCTTACATGAGCCCTGCCTTCTTAGAAGAATATACAAGTATAATAATACTAGAGGCTTGGTGCACGAATTTCATGCAGGGGGTATGTGTCCCTCAGTCCAGCCTTCACCTTCTCCAATCCAGGATTGCTGGATCCCAACTGTTGGCCTGTTTGCCCCTAACTGCTTCTGCTTGCCAGCCTGATTGCCCCCTAACCACTCCCCTGCCAGCCTGATTGCCCTAACTTCCCTCCCTGCAGGCCTGGCCACCCCTAACTTCCCTCCCTGCAAGCCTGATTCCCCCCAACTGCCCTTCCCGGCAACCCAGTCACCCTCAACTTCCCTCCTCTGCTGGCCTGGTCATCACTAACAACCCATTCTTGAAACTCACTAGTGTTTCACTCCTGATCTGTCTCCATTCTCACATTCTCTCTGTCCCAAGTGAGTGGAATCACCAACCTGGCCGACTAGTGGAAGGAGAATCCTGGCCCTCAGGGCTCAGTTCACTCATGTTCTCTCCTCTGGGAAGCAGCACACACTCTGCAGCAGGGCAGGTCAACCCACTGAGAGGTCACTATTGAGCTCAGTTGCTCACAGTAAAAATAATGCCTTTCTTAATAAAAAAACAAAACAAAACAAAAACCCTATTTTTATGCTTTATCTGTCTTATTTCTCAGTTGGCTCAGGATTTTGGCAGGTAAGATAAATAATATAATTTGGGAGCTCTACGCTTCAACTTTCTCGATACCTTAAAGTTTTATTTTTAGTGCTAAAAGCAAAACTTACTGAGCATTAAATGTGTTAATTCATAAAGTGCTTAGTCCGTTAGTATAGTGCCTAGAACACGGTCATCCTTTTCCTTCTTTACCTCCAGGTCCTACTTTTGTTGCTGCTACTTAGTATGGCTCCTCTACTACTTCTTCGGCTACTACTACTACAGCCATTACTATTATTGCCACAGCTGCTGCTACCATAGAGTAAATCAGACATAACTTTTCAAATTGGGCATTATTATTTTATTTAGGTCACTGGGTACTACTTCTAGAGAAATGGCTTTTTGGTTGCCTTCAACACTGAATGCTGGGCTTCTGTCTAAGTGGTATGTGTACTCTGTCTATATTGTAGGTTACTGGTAGAATCTTCTTTCTTGCCTCATGATTTCCCTTACTTTTCAAAAGCTTCTTACATTTCTAGTTGTTTTAAATGTTTACAAACCCACCAATAAATCAGTAAAATGTGTACTGGTGCATTTTAAAATAAAATAAAGAAGATTCTGAATGAAAAGTGTGTCTTGGCAATGGAGCCTGAACTATGTTCCTTTATGCAATCTTGTATGTGATCATCTCGACCTTCCATTACGTAAAGCCAATAAATGTCAAACACGTTGAACAGTTTTGCTGACCTTTCTCAAGGTGATTCTATTTTTTCCCAAAAATAAAAAAAGGAAAAGTGTTATTGTCATAAATTTTTAACATAGGAGCAGCATGCTCTCCAGAATCTTGCTAAAATGAAATGAAAAGCTAAGCTGTGGTTATATCACTTGGATAGTCTTGCTTATAAGTAGCCAAGTTAGATGCTTTTCTTAATTTATAAACTATGAATAAAGGTAACACAGAACATACAGCATGGATTATTTCTACAATTAAAATTTGCAACTCCCATGGTGAAAAGTGGCACAATTTTGCTATTCAGCATTCATTAGTGATTAGTTTACTAAAAGCTCATTTAATACATTTCACATTTGCCCATAAGAGCTCCATTTTTCACTTGTTTGACTGCATTTTACATTGAATTTGTAGGCCGAGTCAATAAGTGGTTTGGTTCAACATCCTAAAGAAAGCCTCTTACTTCTGTTGGTTAAAAGTAGTGCATTCCTCTTTTATCATTTTAGGATTCATTTTATTAATTAAGGGTTACAAGTTTATTAATTCACTTATTCAACAGATTTGTTAATACCTCATATGGTCAGAGCCCTGTTGCAACTGCTAAATGCAAAGATACCTAAAATAAGTTTTTTCATAACATAAAATTTATGTCTTTAATTCTGATGAATATGCTATAAAAAATACTAGTTATTATTATTATTTTAATAAAAATGCACTTCATTTTAAAAGTACAAACAAAGGGACATGACTATGTATATAGCTGGTGATGTAAACAAGATACACTAGTAGCATGTGTTATATGACTGGTACTAAAATAAGTTATAAGAAAAGTTTGGAAAAAAGATGAGTTCTACCGGGGAAAGTTTTTGTTTAGAAGATGGTGTTTATGGGTTAGTAGAGTTTCTATTTCTCATGAATGATAGTATGGGGTGGAGGGGTGAAGAAGAGGATGTAGTCAAAATCCAAGAATTGGCCTGTGAAAGGCAACAGTCACATAGATTATATTACTTCAAGTGCTCTAATTGACATTGCACTACTTGGAACTAATGCAATAACTGAGTCATTGGTGCCAAAAAACGTAGCTATTACCTTCTTTATGATCACATATACAGCTATTCGAGTTTGTTTTTATAGATACTGAGGTGACTTTATGCTACTAGAGGGGGGGGGAAAAAACCCACTAAATGTGTTTAAGTTGGTTATTTTTAACATACAGCATCAAGTATGCTATAAGGTTATGCACACAATTAGAAAGCTTATAAGCTTAAAAATAAATTTAGTTCAGTCATCCATGAATACTCAAACTCAATTTAACACATGACACAATTCATCAAGAATGAACCACTGAAAAAAGTGCTAGTGGACAACTTTGCCAATAAATGCATAGGTAATTCATCTCTATTCCCACTCCCTGATATTTTAAGCCAAGAAAAAGTGTTTAAATGGGCTAAGAATCAATCAATCTCTTATCTTCAGCCACCACCTCCCATCTCAAATTTAAAAAATCTTATTTTCAGTATTTGGCAGTTTAAGGTCTTTTGGACAGGATGAAAAGGAACTATTGAGCCTATTGTGGATTGATTTCCTCCCTCTATTTCAAAATATTGCCTCTGATATTACTCAGTTTCTTGGTTACCTTTCCACAGCATCTAAATAAACTTCTTTAGGAAACTTTAGATTATGTTCCTTTTAAAAAATATATTTATGTATAGTTTTATTGATTTCAGAGAGGAAAAGAGAAGGAGAGAGAGAGAGAGAGAGAGAAAGAGAGAGAGAGAGAGAGAGAGAGAGAGAGAGAGAGAGAGAGAGAGAGAGAGAGAGAGAGAGAGAGAGAAACATCAATGATGAGAGATCATTGATCAGCTACCTCCTGCATGCCCCCCACAGGGGATCTAGTCCACTCTCCAGGAATTAAACCATGATCTCTTGGTTCATAGGCTGATATTCAACCACTAAGCCATTCTGGCCAGGCCATGATTATGTTCTTGAACTCTTTTTATTCTTTAGAGCACATGTGTCAAACACAAGGCCCGCGGGCCAAATCTGTCCCGCCAGGCCTTGCAATGTGGCCCGCACCGCGCTGTCATCACTGCACTCCGCTGCGTTTCCATCACAATGACAGTTTATGACTGTTCAGTAAACCATTCGGCCCGCGATTTAGGCTGGATTTTAGATTTTGGCCCCTTCTCTGATTGAGTTCGACACCCCTACTTTAGAGGAAAGGACTCAAATAATTTATGGTAAGTATTTCAATTCATCGTTACAACATTTTACAAGTGTTTGTTGTCAGGAGTGAGAGCAAGAGAGGTCTGGAAACATCCCAGCCCAGAGTCTGCCCAAGATGAGGCCTTAGCTACAAATATCTCACCCTTAACTGTGACTCCAAGTAACTCATCCTCAGGTGAAGGGAGAGTAGAGCCAAGTTCACCACTTTTCCAGGTGCAATGCAGAGAGCATTCCTTGGCATTGAGCTAAACAGGACAGAATAAGAAGTTGTAAAACAAAACCTAGGACTTCAAAAATATACTGTTAAGATAGCATTTTTATATATGTCCAGCCTTGTAAGCACCCTCTGAGGGCTAACATGCTTTTACACAGTAATGAATCATTAGATTTGGAAAAACATGAGCCCCAGAGAAGTATTGGCCTAAGCAAATGCTGATTTAGGCACGAGTATTGATATAGTTTTGCTACCAGGAGTATTTATTGGCAATGACGTCTAAACAATTTGCTTTTCATAGAAAATTACTCAGAGTACTTCAGAAGATATTAAATGTTAAATCTTCATTTACCAAGCATTATTGCTTCAATTCAGTCAGACATAAAATACAAAGATAAAGAAAGCAAATTAATAATAGCCAGGATGTAGGTACTAGAATCTTGAATGTTTTCTCTGTCATTATATTCATTACCTTAGGACAGTGGTTCTCAACTTTTTTAATGCCATGACCCTTTAATGCAGTTCCTCATGTTGTGGTGACTCCCAACCATAGAATTATTTTTGTTTCTATTTCATAACTGTAATTTTGCTACTGTTAATGAATCATAATGTAAATATCTGTGTTTTCTGATGGTCTTAGGCGACCCTGCTAGCGGTTCTCAACCTCTGGGCCACGACCCACAGGTTGAGAACCACTGCTGTAGAGCCAGCAGCGGTTTAAATTTAAATTTAAAACAAGGAATTATTTTACTTTTTAGTTTCATTATGGGCTTTGCTTTTTAAGAAGGACCTATTTGATCTATCAAGAAACTCATGTCATACACTATTGTTGAAAGATGTGTAGCAGTGCTTACGATTGTACTAGTATAATCTGTCACAAGCTTTATTCCATAAGGAGCATCATTTCTATTGAGAGACCTATTTTGCAAGAGTTAAAGTCATATAGAACCTTAAAAAGACAAGATTAGTATCATCATTCTTAGCTCTCTTTTCTCAACACCTTTGCAAACTAGTTTTTTTTATTTTGATTTGGTTCCTTATTTTTCATTCCCTCTCATATATTTAGAGTACTCACAGGTTTAGAGAATCAATATGCATTTAAGGGCTTTGATAAAAATATTTGTGTGTGTGTGTGTCCTTATTTCTGAGGTATTTTCTCAAAGCTATGTTCTCTTGGTAGAAGCACCGAAGTGGGTAATTAAGTAAGGAGGTAGTACCAGCCTCCCTGGGTTAATCTTCCAACCATTTGGCCTTGCATATCTCTAAAAAGGCAATTCCACAATTTACATCAAATTGAGGGAGAAGGAGAAGTGTGCTGGCCACCCAAATATATTCAAAGGACAACCTAAATTTATATAACCTGCCAACATTTTCTCCATTATATAGAGCTGAACTTTCATCACACAAACTGAGGCTGTTCTCTCTTGATGCCACTAAATCAAATGGAATTTTTGGTTTTCATCAATAGGCCATGTAAGCAATTTCCTAAGCACTAGAAAGTGGAATCAATCATCTCTCTCATGGTCCAAGTTGTCAAGGTCTAGTTCAGTATTTATGGTTTCAGTAAACACAAGTCCCATGTAAAGCTCTGATAAAATAAACAAACAAACAAATAAATAAAAGCATGGGAAAAAGGTCTCTGAATTTAAAAAGTGAAGTAAATCAGAGAAATTATGCCTATAGAATTTCATTTTCTGAAATTCCCAATGTAGATAGGGCTATTAAAGGCTAACACGCACCCATTAGATGATGATAGATAGATGATAGATAGATAGATAAATGATAGATAATAGATAATAGATGATGATGATGATGATGATAGATAGATAGATAGATAGATAGATAGATAGATGATAGACTAATATTCTGTGGAATTGACTTTTTATTTTATTTTAAAACCCATATGGTTTTATGAACCGGTGTCTTCCCAATAATTTCAAAAAGAGAGAGATAGACAGAGATAGAAAATGAGGACCTTGTCACACACTAGAAAACCCTCTTTCTGTGAACAACTATACTTGAAATAGAGTTTTTCATGAGAGTTGAATGTTCTTATTATCCCACATTTTCAAATAAATGAGTTTCTATATCAAGTGATAAAAAATAATTGTAAAATATTTTTTTTTGTATCTTCTACTTGTCCTAAAGAGTGCTCTTGTAACTACTATAACAGTGGTGTGATATATATGTAAATATATCTACTTATGTATTCTACACTTTAGTCAAATTTGTTGTTACATCCTAAAAAACGTCCCTATTCAAAAATAAGATTGGGAAGAATCCAAAGGTAATAAACTATGATTTATTGAAGGCTATTTTCAGATGGTTTATATGCTATTATCATATGTAAATTGCTTCACTCTGAGAAATCACATAAAACAAATGATATTTCAATCTATCTACTTATTTTTATGTGTTCAAATGGAGATTTGAAAGCAATATTATTCATATAATCACTATTGAGCATGCATCATTCCTGAAAAGAATGATTGTGCTTTCAAAGGTATTGATTTCCTGTGTGAAAACAATTTACAAATAAGAAAATCCAAGATTTTCTACCAGAATACTACCACTAGTTTTTTTAAGTTGGAGGATATAAGTGTGCTCTAACAATAATTTTTAAAAAATAAATTTATCTTTAATTTAATCCTGCTGGCAAACTTACCCAATAAGCTGGGTCACATATTGCTAAAGATAATATATAGCATACCCAAATTGAAGCAAGTACTTTTGTCTTAGTATTCTGTGTTTCATGTGCTTTAGTCACCAGAACGATGAAATAGTAGAAGTAAAGTTGAAGTGACCATGGCCATGTGCCTCACAACTGGGCTGAAGCCTGGCCTTTGTTAAGCGAGGATGACTGAGCCAACATTTTGTAATATTATTTTACTACACATGAATTTAAGTATGAACATATACACCAAACTGCAAAGAATGTGCAGTGCATTCCAACATAAATGTTCATATCCTCTTCACTCAAACACCAGTGAGAAATTGTTAAACAAGTTGGCCAAGACAAATGTGTTTTGCCAGTCTCTTTCTGCTGTATTGTCCAAGTTTTTCTGATCATCTGTAGCCTTACACTGTCTCCTCTGGGATTGATTTATTTACTTGCTTGGGGGCCATTATTTGCAGGTAGTATTCTTTCTGAGAGTAATATTCTTTCTGAACCCATTCTAAAATACCTTCTTCAACTTGGTAGAATTAGAATATCTGAAAAATGTCATGCCAAATTCTAAGAAGTAGTAATTACAAACAGAACCATTAAGATATATTGTATTTTTTCACAAATTTGGAAAAATACAGGCAAAATGCATGTATATATGATGCACAAGAAGCTAGGAGGAAGGAATGAGAAATGAAAAGAATATGCTAATTAGAGAAACAGGTCAAAAAGGAAAGTCCAGAGGCAAGGGGGGGGGGTACATTAATCAAACAGAGATCCCTGCTGCCCAAGGCAGTGGGAAGACATCCGTCTGGCTCTTACATGAAGATCATGTATGGAGAGTCATGAGCTGCTTAAGAGAGAAATAAGATCTCACTAACTGAAGATGCTGAGGATAATTATTATGTTTTCAATTGTAAGTTAATTGGACAATATTTATGCTCATAGATTTCATTAGTAGAGCTGAGTTACTTTATATTCAAGTGTGAAAAGTGACCTTTTCTTTAAAAAACAATGCTGGGGGGAGAGATCCACCAAAGAACTTGTATGCATGCGTATAAGCATAACCAATAGACACAGACACTAGGGGGATGGGTGGGGGGACAGTGAGAGGAAAAGGACACATATGTAACACCTTAATCAATAAAGAAAATAAAAATAATAAAAGTAAATAAAAAACATGCTGGTCTTAAATTTCTAATACAAGATTCTCTTATGTAAATGATGCATTCTGGGAGAAAATTAACTTGAAATCTTCAAAGGGTACTATAAATGTAAAATATTCTACTCCAGAAAGTTAGATATTGTTGCAACAAAATGAGCAATCAAAAAGAATTAAATTAAATATCTCTTATTTATGGATTAAATTCCTAGACTAGAACCCATAAATTAATCTAGTTATGAGAGTTTTTAAATGATGCTTATTATTATTTTTACTTTTAATTATTTCAAACATTTCTTTTGAATTGAAAACAGACTGTACTTAATATTTCACATCAGTGTCTGTGACTACTAGGGTAAACATAAGACAGCAGTTTAACAAATAGCTAACTGTAGTCCATACTTTTAAGACAGTAGAAATTTTTACTCCTTTGGAATAATTTGATATATGGCAAAGTGAATAGATACTGAGAATCTTAGAATCTAATTTAATACAGTATTTAATACTTAACCAATGCTTCAGCTGTATAATATGTCAAACTAGTGAATGAGAACATACAAACTTCTGGAAATTTGGTACAAAAAAAATAACTACAATTTAGAAAATTAAAAGCAATATATATTTTTTAATATACCACAGAGTTTGCTTCACTGAGCTCATGAGAGAAAGTTCAGTGTTTTGTGGTCAGCCTAGTGGGTTCAAAGCAAGACAAAAATGGGTTCTTTGTAGATATCTACTAAACACTTACACAAAGATGTATCTCTATATTTATTCAATAAGTTAATGATAGCAATGAGTGTTCATAAAGTATGAACCAGCTAGCTACTCTGTTGCCAAGCAACTAGCATGCTCAAAACATTGTAAGTTTACAGGCATTTATCTCAGCTCTATTATTTATCCAGAAATAAAAATGTTCTGAGATGAGTAGTTGAATGTAACATTTTCAATTATAAGAGAAAGTAAATCATAGTGGAAATGTCAATAATAAACTACTTAAAACTTCAAATGAAAGAAAATATATTTAAATTGTTTAATACATATGTAATTTGGATTCAGCAATACACCTTTGTGTGTATATATAATATTTCAAAGCTATTTTGATCTTTCTTCTCTCCTCCCTATTTAACAATCATTTATATGGCACTTTCTATGTGACAGGCACTGTTCAAAGTACTTTGCCAATATTATATGAGTTCTATTCACTTCTTAGTTCAGTTACTCTACTATGTCTTTTTTATTCATAATTACAAAAACTAATAAACTATTCCCAGCATAATCTTAAATTCAACCATAAATACATCATGGAATGCACTTTATGTAATGTTCTTTGCTATACTGTAACCTATTTATTCTCAGTATCTGTAAAATTTCTGTGTGGAAAGTTGGCCTTGCTTAGGCAGTCCCCAAGAACTTGCTTAAGTAGAATGCCAAGTCTGTGCTTGTACTTCCTGCAACCCTTCCCTTAACAATAGTTTTTACTATTGCCTATTGGCCAGACCCCTAAATTGCATGTAGCATATCAAATAAATGTTTCATATCAGTACTTCCCAATGCTTAACCCACAGAACACAATAGTTGAGGGATTTTCTGATAAACAAACAAAACAATTTAGATACGGCATCATATTAGCAACAATTGTATAAGCTATTCTGTTAGAATATGCAATCTAAATGTCAGGAGGAATCTGGCTATTCCAAACATATTTGACTATAAAACCTCTCCTCGTCTTATTTTTTAATAATACCTTTAGCAAATCTGAAAAACTAGTGCTCTAGAGAGGACATGGTGAGCAACACTGGTTGCACCAGGCTCAGCAAAGAAGTTTGGCTGGTGGCTACCTTTCCTTATTTTCTCCAAGGCCACAAAGACGGCTTTCTTTTTTGCTATTCTAGCATCAAGATTTCCTACTATATGAGAAGTCATATATTTTACCAATAAAAAATGCAGTTGCAAAGCTCTGAATAAATCAGAAACTATGTTAAATGCAGCCATTAATGCAGAGAGGAGTCCAGGAGAGTGTAGATATTGAAGCATTTCATCAGCTTGGGCTTAGTCCAGGACCCAAGTACAAAAATAAAAACAGAAAAGGGAAGCTGAGCTCGTGTCTAGACAGAATGCTTTATAGGTGAGTCAGAAATATCAGCTGTATTACCATGTGATAATTGATCAGACAAATCAGTTGGTGTATTGAATTACCTGTCCTGACAGTCATAATATTGTAATATCCTGTCTAATTTAAAATATCAGCTTAGGCTCGTTCAGTTTTTACACTGTGAACTTGTTTAACTTTGAAATTAGTTAAATGTGATCAATGTGTTAAAGTTTATTAAAATATATTTCCTTAAGCAATTGTACATTTTAAGTATATTTTAATAAAAATTATAATGCCTTCTTCAAATTCAATCAATATAAATCTAATTACTTTGGCTTTTTTGGGTACCATTTTTATTCTTGACAAAGGATAGTATTCTCTGGCTTTGCACATAAGTGGCCTGGCAATCAATAATAATTTAGCAAAATCAAGCCCAAATAAGAAGTAGATTTGCTCCTAGAGAGGTAATAAGTTCACTGTAGAGACTACCAGTCTAAGAAGTATCAAGAGGAATTTGTTCCTAATTCTACCTTTATTATATTATGTGACTTCTATTAAGTGATTTAATTTCTCTACAAACTCTGGTTTCCCATCAGTACAAAGAAAAAGTAATATACCTTGAAGTCCTTTCAACATCTCTAATTCTACGTTTTCTGCATTTTTAAAGCTTATAGACAACCCAAAAAAATGTATACACAGTGTGACAACTGATCGTTCAATTTTGAAAATGAAATATATTTTAATAAACACTGACTATAATTATCTAAAGTGTGTATTATACATTTTTGGGGATACTGATATTATTACAATAGAGCAAAAGGATATAGATTTAACTTGAGATATTGGTCAAATATAAGTATTGTACTTTTTTATTATTTAACTAGGAAGTCATATTTCAAGCTCAAATATACCTTTACAACATGCATTCTCCCTTCCTCTCTCTCTGTCTCTCATTGTTTCTCTCTCTTTCTCCTTAACAAAATGATATTTTATTAAAGACATTTCTCTGGAACTTAATTTTTCCTATCAGATAAGTATGTATCATAACTAATCCTTCTGTTTAGTACATAAATATCTACCACATTCTTTGTGATCTGGATATATGATTGATAGCATTGTGCTGCTCTTTTTTAAAAAATTGATTTCAGAGAGAAAGGAAGAGGGAGAGAGAAATACCAATGATGAAAGAGAATTATTGATCAAATGCCTCCTGCATGCATCTCCCCCTTGCTCCCAGGGATGGAACCCACAACCCAGGCTTATGCCCTTGTCCAGAATCCAATCTAGGACCTTTCATTCCACAGGTTGACTCTCTATCCACTAAGCCAAACCGGTTTTGGCGGTATTGTCCTTCTTGAAGGGCAGTTAGCCTCAGATTTTTTCCAGTGTGTTGCAGTATACAAGCAAAACACTAATTCTTGTGTATCAATATCAGTATGATGCTGATCTTTCCACATTAATAAAAATGACCTTCAAAAAATGTACTGATGAGACAGGGTTTATTTATGATTTACATCTTAATGGATATCATTTAATATTTCCAAAATAATAATAGGAATTTATGCCACCATTCCAGTGTCCAGGCATTGGCCAGAGTTGGAGTCTTCTGCACCATTTTGAAGGTATGGGGCTGATGGGAGGTGAACTTACAGTAGTGACATGTCCATTTTTCATCTTGAAAGATGACCAGGAATATTGAAGAGACAAACTAAAATTAAAACAGACTGAAACCAAAAGGAATCACGAAGAAGTGTTGAAGAGAGTATGATAAAAATAAAGGCCTGAACTAGGACACTAGAGAATAATGGTAGAGAATAGTCATGGGGATCACTCACAAGGTGGATGTACCCCAGTGTTGAAGGTTAGGTCAATGGAAGTGACCAGGTGAATGGCTATGAATTCAATGGGTTCAGCTCTCATATTTTCATTCACCCCCCAGCAAATATTTGAGCACCTACACTACACCGGCCACTAATCTAGGCTCCAGGGAGACAACCCTGAACAAAGTCCCTGTCCCTATTAAGCTTAATCTCCACTGAGGGGAAAGAGATTAAAACATAAAGAAGGTAATGAGTACACTAAAGAAAAATAAAGTAAGTAAGAAAAGAAGAGAGTAATAAGCTTGGAGCTGGGACATTTCAAATGAAGTTTCCACAGGTAGTAGGATTAGAACATCAATATAAAGAAAGAAAAACTGAAAACGGTATATATAACACCAGTACATCCTCAAGAACCAAAACAATAGTGAGAGAAAACCTCATTGAAGTTAAGTTCTAAGAATCTGAACATGAAGAGGAGATGATTAACGGGAAACCATTTGGCACAATCCACAATGGAAACATTTGGGAAATTAAAAAATAACACACTTTCAGACCCTGTTACTTAAAGATGCATTCTATTAAATGTGTTAGGATTTTGTCACAAGAAATGATCTTCAGGCAAATTAATAAATGACCCCATAAGGACAGAGTTTATGAATCTGCCTGCAGAAGCGAGTGCTTTTAAACATTACAGCCAGCTCATTAAAATAACGATGCTAACTCAGAGTGTATTGCAGAATTCTCTGTGCTCCGCAGAGATTCTGAGCCCTGCCCTTGTGTGGACGTCCTTCCCTTCCTCCTGGGTTATGTGGGCAGAGCCACTTCTGTCTGAATGCATGTTGTGTAACTGATTTCATAATGCTATGCCATGCCCTCTGTGGTCCTTGTTGCATAGGTAATCAGGGCTGTATTCAGAGGGTAGAAAGCAACAGATAGCAATTCACTTGCACACTGCAAAATCTAAGCCTCCCCAGGGTTGATGAGCCAGAAATTGCTTATTCTTGCTCAGCTTACACACTAAGAGTTAACAAGACATTTTGAAAATGAACATAAGTAAGCCAGTAAAGAAACATGTGTACTTTAACTGTAACACCTATTTCTTACCCTCTGAGAAAATTTTAGATGAGGCATTCATTTCAGTTTTTGTTTTAGTAAAAGCCCTGCCATTATGTTTGACCCAATGGGAGGGTTTTCTTTATCTCTTCAAAGTGCATATGTAATTGATATATTTATTCATTCTACTGTTTAAACTTTATTTGGGGAGTATATTTTGCATTATTTTTATTATAAGCAACTTCTGAAGAATACTAACTGGTTATGTGTTGCACAAAGAAATTAACTATAGAGGAAAGAGAAGGGAACCTTTAGATATATTCAATAATAACTAAGGAATTTGGTCAGAAATTGAAGCTTATAACTAAATCTAAGTCAATTTCTAACTAAATTGTTATAAGCCACAAATACATAAAAATTCTTTTATCACCATATAAGATAACATTTGAATATTGCATTTATTTCTATTTCAGTGAAAACCCATACATTGGGCACTATATAAAATCTTTTTTAAGATCTTTTTTGTTCCTAGCAACTATTTGTAGTTTACTTTGAACTTGATTTTTTTCTTTTTGTTATATCCTTTAGCTAATATTTTTTTCTGGCTTAGAGGTCATTGTTTACACAATTTCAACTTTCTCCCTCATTAGCATTTTCAAACACCTCTCATCCCCCACCTTCAAAGGGTTTCAAGCAATAATAGCATCCATGGTCTGTGCTAAAGACATCTAATAGTGTGAAGAATTAAATAGTGACATGCAAATCATGCTCAGTGTAAATCCATTATAGAAAAACACTGGTTCCCTTTATCTTGAAGGAATCTGTTACAGAAAACACTGCCTCCAAAACTAGGGTAAACAAATCCAGTCAAAGTTCACAATGAAAGACATGTGTTCATTATTCTGACCCCAATATTCCCTCCCATGAATATTTATAAAGACACATTTCCGAGTATGACAGATTCTCCTTCTTAATGGACTGAGCGGGAAGCAACATCCATGCTAGTTTTTCATAATGTTTTTTTTTGTCTCAAGTCAGAAAAGCCTTGTTTTCCAAATGATGCAGAAAGACATGATAAACTAAATGGCTATTTTATGGTCAAATGTGTGGATGTCCAAGTAATTAAAATTCTTGTACTTTGAGAGAAGAGTGAAAGACAATCTAGATTTTTTTAAGAAGAAAACACACAAAAAAAAATCACTTCCTGAAGTAGATATTAAAATGATCAGAATATGTTGGTCTGCTTGTGAGAGAGAGAAAATAGTCAATCAGTAATTTTTGAATTCTATCGATATTTCTGTGGTGGCCTGTGCTTCGTAGCTTTAAAATAATTGTATAAAGCTGCCTATCAATTATGCGGACTACAGATCAGTAGAGATGAGAGAAGATAGTCTACTAATATTGGGGGCACATTAGAATTTTACAATTGATGAAAGGACTTTAGATCACATCTCATCTAATACTTACTTTATATTGAGTAACTTATTAAGTTGTCACTATAGTTCTGAAAGAGATTCACTTTTGTACCTTAGATAGTGTACTAACTTCTCCAAGTCACAGAATTAGAATTTAAGGATCTTTAAAAATACTATTTATGTCTAATTTACCCTAAATTTATTTGTGTGATACCAATGTGTATCTATCATTGTTCAACCAACAGTACATATTCATAAATAAAAGCTATTTGGAGATAACTTTATGATATAATACTTAGTAATTAAGATTGTAACTAAAATTTACTAAAATTATATGAAACGCACATTGCTACTTAAAATCAAAACCTATAAAAGTTTATTCTTATGAGGGTTTAGGTGGAACCACAAGTTGATCCTCCCTTATGGGGTGACAATTGGCATCACTAGGCCTGTGTGCCTGTCTTTCATCCAGTAAGAGTTGCAACAAAATGGTTTGTGGGTTAAAACTATTAATGTGTTAGAAGAAAACATAGGGAAAAATCTTCATGATCTTGAATTAGGCAATGGGTTGTTAAATATGATACTAAACACATGAGGATGTTAGATTGCATTAAATAAAAAAAAAGTCAATCAAAGAACAGCATCAATAAAATGAAATAAGCAAACCAAAACATGGGAGGCAATATCTGCAATTAATATATCTGAGAAAGATCTAGTGCCCAGAATACATAAATGATTCTTATAACTCAATAACATTAAGATTTCAGCAAGAAAGCAGATGCTGAAGGTCTGAGATGGCTAAAGAAAGAATCACAGAGCAATGGTGGTTGGATTACGTCTCAAAGAATGAGAAAAGAAAGATTTCAAGCAAGGTAACTACACATCACACAATTGATCAATCAGTTGTTCATATGGAAAATAATACAGTAATTAATAAAGAAAGTACAAGAATAAACTATTTTACATACACACAACTATAAACTTACTTTTGTCCCAGTGTGTGTGTGTGTGTGTGTGTGTGTGTGTGTGTGTGTGTATTTTGCATGTATATTTCAGATTATCTCTTCAGGACATTGGAAGTGATACTCTATGTTATTATATCCCTCATAGAGGTTGCCTTATCATAGTACTTATTAGATTCAGTGACTGATTAGACAAGAAATATAGAGGAATAATCTGCATGTGGCAAACATTTTTCATGTACACTAAAGCTCTTTGAAGTAACACATTTTTATCCCAACGATAGAATTATAAAATGTGTTACTTGCACATTATATTTTCTAGCTTTATTGATTCCTTTTAACAATGGCAACCCTATTTTTTAACAAAAGCAGGACACATGGTGTGACATGTAGAAGAGCAAGGCTATTTTAAATTGGAAGTAAATGGACATGAGCCAAATGTCCCATGGATAATAAATCAAAGTTAAGGAAGCTGTGGTGGCCCAGAGACTTGGCTTCTGGACTTGTTCTCGCCCTTATTAACTATTTTATCTTTGAGCAAGTTACTTAATCTTGCAGGGTGTCATGTTCCTCATCTCTAAGTAGAGGAAATAACTGATGTAATATCACAGGACTGTTGTAAAAAAATACAAAGAAAATCCTGCTAAAGTCAGAGACTTTGCATTGTTCTGAGTACAAAGCAAGTGGAAAGTCAGTTTCTGCTCTCATCATCACTGAGCAGCTGTAGAACAGAATCATCCAGGTTAAAGGTAGGTCTTTACCGTAAGCCCCTTATAGACACGAATATCAGAAAATGATATTTAAACTTGCCATTGGTGGAGTACGTTGGTCATCTCTGGAAGTGTCTTATTGAAGGATTCATAACTTTTACTAAAAAGTAAAATGCCAGACAGACAGCTGTCCCCGGTGTGGGAGTGCCGAAGCTTCTCTTGCAGTACATTCTGTCCAGTCCTGAAAATGCAAGTTAACATGCCATTTCCCCATTCAATATTTGGCCTTTTGACAGACAAATCTACTAACCAAATATAAAGAAGGATATTACCCCTTGAAGATTATGAATAAGAAAGTGGAAATATGAAAGAGACAGCTTGAGCATAAGGGGCAGAAGAGTTTAGGAGAGGCTCTAGTGCCCCCTAGTGTTCAGTCTCCTCTAGATTATATTTTTAATAGGTGTTTCACCAAGGGATTTTAAAATTTGAAGCAACGAGGCTTTGCTCAAAGGTTCCCTTCATAACATGCTATTTCAAAATGCACATACACACATTTTTCTAAGACAGAAAGGCGATAAGCTCTACAAATGCACACTATGGTTATTTCATCAAAGAGAAGCCAAAGCACAAATGAGAGAGACATATATTTAGCAGAGGAAATAAATTCTGTATTTAAATATCTTCATTAACCTAAGCAATCAGATAATCAGAATATGCACATTTGAGTTTAGTATTTAAGCCTCAGGAACTCTAACTGAAGCAGTATAATGATGGACGCTAGTTAAACTCCTTACCTAGGCTATTTTTTAATGGAAATGCTGACATCCTTAATACAGAGATCTGAACACTTCTATTCTAATAGTATATGCAGCCTGCAGACAAGTCTCACTAAAATATGCTGACTTACCTTCTCGGGTTTGGGGCTTTTATTTCACAAGGGCAGGATATTAAATGCATAACCTTCAAATGTTCTAAATGATTGTAGGTAATCACTAATTTTATATATTAAATAACTAATTTTATTTTATATTTATTAATAGCATTGAAGAACTCTCAAAGTTATAGAAATTTAAAATTACTTTTATAATTTAGTCAAAATACATTTGGTATATTTGCTGATTTGAACTTCATCTGCAAATCCTGTTATTAAAGGAGACAGATAAGAATTTAAACTATTTCAGAATAGGTATAACTAGCTAAATACACCAAAGGAGATCATCATGAAGAAATATTTCATTGACTTGATTTCAGTCTGACTAATGTTCCTGCCAATGTGATTATATTAGAAAAGATTTTTCTTCTTTGAAAAGAAAACTACATTGGATGTAAAGCTGGTCTTAATAAACCTTGAGCTTATTTAAGATATTTTTTATCTTTATTTTATACAGCTCCTCCAAAATCCTGGGAAGAATTCTTGTACTGATTTTAAAGACTGTTTTTGTATCTTAGTGCTGCTCTGATAAGAATAATTCTCAAGTTTTATTTTCTACTTTTAAATTATACCTCTACAACTTGAGGAGGGGTGGTAGCTGTCACCAGAGTGGTGACAGCCAGAATTATTCATTAAACACTTTAACCACAGTGTATTTCTTCCCCATAACTTCCCAGCACAGTTACTCCTGTAAAGTGTACTCACACTGCTTGCTGACTCCACCCCAGATCATTCTCACAAGACATCTAATGTCTTTCAGCCTGGTCCTTCTTTTCCCCTTAACGCAAGTGCACGCAGGGATCTTCAAACTACGGCCCACGGGCCACATGCGGCCCGCAGAGGAGTCTGATCCGGCCCACCAGGTTTTTTGGGCAGTGAGCACAGCCGAGGTGTTACAGTAGGAATTAGTAGTTCATATAGTCCGGCCCTCCAGCTCTCTGAGGGACCGTGATCTGGCCCCCACTTTAAAAAGTTTGAGGACCCCTGGGTCATGCTGTATTTGATGAGCATCTCCTGGGTGGTGAGTTCCATTAGTAAAGAGGGACAGTGGTTTTTTCCCCCAAGAATAGATGCTGAAGTTATTGGTATACCTGAAAACACCCTTGATAAGAATGTTGACATACATACCAGAAAGTTTTATCAAAAATGGGTGCTTAGATTCTTGAAAGTAAAAGTCCAATTATATTTTCAACTGGCGGCTTATATATCCAATGCTTTTGCTTAAAGAATCAAATGGGTACCATGAAGTTTCACTACACACATCATTCACATGATTGTATATGATAACCTCTGAATTAAGATATAAAATAGTTTCACATCAATGAGACCTACTTGGACTTATTTTAAAGGGTATTTTACATGAAAAAACAACAACATTGAATATGGATGAGACTTTTTAGTAGATCAAAGTCATAGCAATTAATATGGAAAGAAGAGCCCATAACAGGCACAGTGCATTTAGTCTAAACACAATGTGAGAATTAGAGATGCCCATAGAGTAGAAGGGAGTCTGGATTTTGAATCTTGATACAAAGTCCCAGGTTTTTGTTCTCTTTTGCTTTTCCTCTGATGCCTTTGCTAGAGAGCACAGTGGGCCAAATGAATTAAATAAGAATCTGAACTGCTAAAGCAACACACAAACACTATCACACAAATGGGGCATGAAGTACCTAATCGGGTCTATGAAGTGAACTCATCACAAAACAACCGAAGCACCACATGCTTACAAAGTCCACAGCAGTAAGAAAATGTAAATTTTAAAAAAATAATCACACCCCAAAAAAAGGATATCTTTGATTTAAGAATTGGAGACTCTGTCACCATTATCCACAAGTATTAATAAATATATGTGAATATTTTGGGGTTCACTGGAAACAATGAACAGGTAGTTTCTGCCCTTTATAGAGGTATAACCCAAGCCAGACACCATCCAAGCTGTGAATAGAAAATACACGGGGAGCTTCCCACTCAGAGGCAGGCAGCTCTCACTCAGTAGGTGGCTCAAGGGCTAAGCCCCAGGCCTGGAGGGGGGCTCAGTGTCCGGTGCACTAGAATCTTGGGTTGGACTCATCACATTTTAGTCACCTTACATATTTCCCAGTCTAGGTCCTCCTGCTCTGACTGTTCTGCTTTTCTGGCCCCCGGTTGCCTATTTCAATAGCTTGCCTACTTCACTCCAATAACAGTTCTTGCCACTTCAGTCCTAGTTAATGTCACTCACTGACCTGCCTTTCCAGGCTGAGCTCCTGGTGTCCCTCTTCTAAGTTAGCATCGACAGGGCAGATCTAAATATCTCAACCCAAAGGATGTATCCATTACTTAATTATATCATGTAGAGTTCACAACCAAAATGACAGAAATCTACGCAGTGTCAGGGTCAAGATTCAAAAGGGTAGCCATGAGGGTTTCAGGTCTTGCACTGAAAAACAGTGAAATATCAAGAGGTGAACTGTGTGGTGAACTGTGTGGCCATGCAGAGTCCTTTTCTTCTGTGTACTGGGTGGAAATATAAATGACAAGAGACCAAGTGCATGAATTCATGCACAGGTGGGGTCTGGCTGGCCTGCCCCAATCAGAGTGAAGTGGGTGATCAGGGGTGAGGCCAGGAAGCGGGGAGGGGGGGGGGGAAGGTAGGAGAGGGAGTGTAAGCGATTGGTGGGCTGGCCCAGCCCTCTGGTCAAACTTCAGTGAACTCCATGTTATGGGAACAATTTGCATATTATCTTTTTATTATATAGGATGAGTTTTACTTCAGACTTTGCACAATGCTGGGAAGAGAGCAAGCCCTCAATAAATAAATATTGAACAATGGAGTGAAAAGCAAAGGAAGGAGGGAAAGAAATGAAAAAAGTAGGAAGGAAGGTACTGTTGTGACCATCCTAAGTCAAACTGGAAAATCAGGAAGTAGCATAAACAGGGGTCATAGACCATATACAAGTTTGATAAGCTGGGGTCATAGGCCACATACAACCTTTATCCACACAATGCCTTCCAAAGGATACGAAGCAGTGCAAGTGAGGCTTAGAACAAATACTGTTGAATCACTAAAATTTATTAGCAACCATGCAAAATAAAGTGCCAGTGACAGAATCTGCTCAAGGTCTGGAAAACTCCACTTTGTCCTCAGACAAACACCTTGCCTCAGATGTGCATGCTGAGACAGACACAGAAATACTCTCTAGTAGGCATCATTTTACCTGAGTCAGGCCAGAGTTCTCCATGAGCCCCAGGATTTGTCTGCCTTGTAAACCTTCTTTATGCAAGGAAGCGTCTGCAGAATCCTGCTGGGCAACCACAGGTCATAAACACCACTAATTTTTATCAAAGAAAATAAAATGTTTTCTAATATATCTACTGTTAATTATTCAACCCCTTGATGTAAATTTTAATTCTTCTGTTTGAATATCTTCAAAGGGTAGAATCTTGTTTAGGACATTTCAAATACTAAATCTGCCCTTAAAGAATAGACTGGGACTCTATCCCACATTCTAAACACACTTCTGCCACCATATTATAGGTAGAATATTTCAAAAGTAAATTATCATATTGAAAGTAAAAGAAAAAGGAGAGAGTGAAGGATGGAAGGAAAGGATGGACAGAGAGAAGGAAAAGGAGGAAAACCAACCACTGACCTCTCCTCTGGTGTATTTACTCTTCCAGCCATGTTTCATTACTTGTCTTAAATACATTTTTGCCATGACTTTGGATTGTGATCGTCTCTGCTGGGATTTCTCCTCTTACCTCCAACTCCCCAAAATAATATACTAATTTAACCACATGGTAAAATTTTCATGAACATTAAAAAACCAGGTGCTTTTAAATTTTAGGTAAAACCAATTCCTCCCTGTACTTGTTTCCCACTCACAAAAAACTACACTAATTCATTTCTCAGAAGGTGTGTGTGTGTGTGTGTGTGTGTGTGTGTGTGTGAAATTTTCTTTTTGTTATTTGTTGTTGTTAATCCTCACTCAAGGATATTTTCCCATAGATTTTTAGGGAGAGGAAAAGACAGAGAGGAACATCAATGTGAAAGAAACATATCCATTGGTTGCCTCCTGCGTGAGCTCCTACCAGGGCCCAGGCCAGGGTGGACCCTGCAACTGAGGTACATGCCCTTGACCAGAGTTGACCGCGGGACTCTTTGTTCTGCAGGCTGATGCTCTGTTACTAAGCCAAACCAGTGGGGGCTGTGTGTTCATTTTTGATTAGGCACAGCTGTATCTATAGTCCCTGGTATCTTCTGAGATCCTTAGCTCTTTGTCATTTTTGGACCCAGGTAAAGAACCTATAATGTAACTTTTTCAGGAAATGTTTGGTTAACTGCATTTTGCATGAAAGATGTCCTCTATACCATGACCTATTACAATATCAATGTCAAGTATTAGTTTCCCATTTAAGTATGAAATAAACTACTACAGAAGAAGGAAATGCCAGGCAAGTAGACAGAGAAATGATACAAATGGATGAAGCCAAGTCAGAGTAGCATTTTCACAGTGATAATAGAAAATAAAGTCAGCAGGTCAAAATGTCAACTAAGAGAACAAATCACCTTTTGAAATCCAAGTTGGAAAACCTTCTCCAAAAATGTCTATTTTATTAATTGTGAAAGTTATTTCTTGGAACATTTTCCAACTTTTAAAATTTAAGTGTAATAATTTAATTCATGTTTTGCACTAAAGTGTTCATTTTTTATCCACCAATCTTAAATACTTTAATCATTGTTACTTTCAAGTTCAAGGTTCAAACCTATCTGAATTTAAGAAAAAGTGATACAATGAGAGTTCCTGGTAGTTGGCAACCAGTGTGAAGAATATTTTTTCTTAATTTTACACTTGGTAGAACATTTAATAGGGTCAAGGTTATGTTTTAGAATCTGTTTAACATTTTCTGATGCTTAATCACAGATCCTCTGAATTTAAAATGAACCAAAAATATACCTTTCCCCAAAGGAAAATTGATGGGTGTCTCTGCAGATGAGATGTCAAAGTACCATTATATTATACTAACCTGGTCATAAATTTGGGGAGTTTGAAATTTGCAAGTTATAAACAATCAGAAATGATCCTTCGCTGTCACTCAGTCCCCTCTAGGCAAAACAAGCTACTGGGGACTTTTTAAAAACAGAGGTGATCAAACTTCAGCTCCATAGCATCTCACTTGATTTGCCTGTGGGAAGGCCCAGGTATTAGTACTTTTATAATGCAGCCTATGCCTATGATGCTGGAATGGATTGGTAGCAATGCCTTAAATCATATGCTCTGTAAAGAATGGCATTTGCCCAACTCCTCCATAATTTGTTAATTTAAAATAATGCAAATAATCAGGCTAGTTTGGCTCAGTGGTTGAGCACCATCCTATGAACCAGGAGGTCATGGTTGGATTCCCAGATGGGGGTGAAGAGGAGTATGGGAGGGGGGGAAGAGCGGGTGCAGGAGGCAGCTGATCAATGACTCTCTCATCATTGATGTTTCTATCTCTCCCTCTCCCTTCCTCTCTGAAATCAATAAAAATATATTTTAAAAAATAAATAAAACAGTGCAAGTAGCTTAAGCAGTTTGATATTAAATATGAGTTATTGAAATAGCAACCTCATTTAAATTTAAAATAGGTCACAAATTTCATCTCAGCATTAGCCATTGAGAAATTTTTTTCTGATGCATTGTGTATTTTACTACCAATTAACTCCACACTTGTCATCAATTAGAAAGGTTTGGCTACCATTTAAAACAGACTTTTTTCTTATTTATAGTAGAATAATTAATCTCAAAGGAGGCTGGCAGACTCAATTTATATTATATTCATTCAGGACAGTTTGTGACTGCAAGTCTTTGTTAAAAGTCATTCCTGCTACATATTAAACAATAATAAGTAAAATTAGTTGCAAGCACAAACAATTGCAAACATGCATCATTGCTATACTTGATCAATGCTAGATTTGGATGATCAATAGCTCTTTTTCAAGATATATTGATTATATAAATGTGCCCTGTTGGAATACATTTAAACAAATTAATTTCTTTATAAAAAACTTTTCTACTTCGCTGATAAAATTTAGAGTTCCAATTTTTGTAACTATAATACTGAAAGTTCATTAAAATAACAGTTTATTTCTCTTAAATTAAAAAAATTAAAATGATTGAAAAATGACTATAACTTGAAGATTCATTGGATTGATGAACAATACATAAATTCGTGATGCACTGTTTTAAAATGAATTAAAAATGAAATACGCTGAAACCGGTTTGGCTCAGTGGCTAGAGTGTAGGCGTGTGGACTGAAAGGTCCCAGGTTCGATTCCGGTCAGGGCATGTATGTTGGTTGCGGGCACATCCCCAGTAGGGGTGTGCAAGAGGCAGCTGATTGATGATTCTCTCTCATCGATGTTTCTAGCTCTCTATCTCTCTCCCTTCCTCTCTGTAAAAAATCAATAAAAAATATAAAAAAAGAAAAGAAATATATTAAAAATGAAAAGATAATCATACCATTGGCCCAATATTTCTAAGGTTTTGATGTTAGTACTCAGTCATAAAATCGGCATCTCCATAAACACTGAAAGGTGTTAAAAGAATTGAAGGCATTTAGCAAGCACAGGCATTTTTCATGAAAAGCTTACAAGATTGATTTGAATATGACTTTTAAGTAGGCTGCTTTCCCACCTCAGCACCTGCCATTATTTTTCATTTCTCTTTACCTCAGGAAGTGGGTTTCAGGTTGGAAACTGAGATAATTTATGATATGAACTCACTCTGCTTTTTCATTCCTGGAATAGCATTTATTATAGGAATACTTTATCCAACTTGAAGATCTCTATTAACTAAAAACAGACTGCTCTGAAAATGCTGCTGGCAGTATATATTTCATCCTCTACCCCCTTCAGTTACAGGATCTTTCCTCATCTAGTTGCCAAGTGCTCACTCCCTGCTCAGAGCTTTCAGGATTCAACTTTATGAATGTGCGTCCCCCTTGCCCACACTATGCTCTGTTGAGAATGTACCCACCCAACTCCATCAAGAGTTCCCTGACTTCTTAATCCAAAGAAATGGGGGGAAAATACTCCAACCCAGTGAAAATGATGCTAATAAGTCATTCTGCAGGTCAGCGATAGTGCTATAAAAAAAAAAATAGCTTCTTTAATATTCCAGTTTCTAATTTGTATTAACCAAACTCTTCAATGGTTATCCCACTTTACACATATAAAAATGCATCCTTGCTTAAGCCACCTACACACAGGACAACCGAGGACAGATATTCCAGTTTCCCAACAAGGAGTCTTGACTATTCATAAACCAAACCTTGCCTTTGCCCCACCGCTGCCTTAATTTTACTCTTTCCTCACTCTCTAACCATCCTTTAACGTTTAGCTCATGTCTTTCTTAGCTTATCCATTATTCCTATTCCTAAGACCAGCCTAGAACATAGTAGTTTTGCCTTCCCAGAAAGACAAACAATGCTGACTGGATGAGTTTTGTGTGTTCAGCATAGAGAGTCTCTCCATTATAATTTTAGGACACACGTTGTAGAGGTTTTGTTTCTATACTGCTTGACAGATGTTCCAATGAACTTAAAGAAGAAAGAGTAAGTTAAAAAAGTAAAAAACAAAAACAAAAAACAAAACCACACCATGTTTCCTTTCATTTATTAAAAAAAAATTTCCATAGAAACACAACCATCTCATCAAAAGAGGGTCATATCACCTAAACAGGAACTGCTATTACATGAAATTTGTGTCTAAAGGAGTGTATTTTTCTCCATCCAAATATCAAATAAACAGGTTAAGGAAATTTTTTTAATATTAGAGTGAAGGCATAGGTTATGTGGCACTTCAGGAATTTTGCATTTAAAATCATTAATGTAAAACATTAACCAACATTTTGGCATTATATATATATATATATATATATATATATATATATATATTTCTACCACTTGCTACTCAAGTCTGATGTTTTATTTCCTTCATAGCACTTTTCCTTACCTGGTATTTTTAAATCTTTTTCTTTAAAATTGGCTTTATTTGCTTATTAGAGGTTCAGTACACAAATTCCTGCACAGGTGGGTTCCCTTGGGGTGGCCTGCAGAGATCCTGCCCCAGTTCATGCTCCCAACCTCCCAGCCCTGCAGCCCCACCTGACACCCCACTTGGCCTGGCACCACCCCCCTCACCTGCTCCACCATATCGCCTGTGGGGAGATTGATCAGGGCGTGGCCCCCCTCCAGGCTCACCATCTGTTTTAGGTGAATCACAAAATGCTAAAATGAAAATATTTCTAATCGTGGTAACAGTTTTCATAGAATAGGAGCTTTTACTAAGTGATGTGTCAGCCAATAGCTTTCCTGTTCCGCAAAGACTTATTGAGCTTGATGCCTGTCATCAATCAAAAGAATTTCAATCACAGAAATGACAGCCAGTGTTTATGACTGGTGGGTGAAGTTTGCAGAATTCCCTCCCTAGCATCCATGAGAAACGAGGAATTGTTACCCAAGAGATCTCAGTGGCCTGCCTCCTTTAAAGGACACTAAAAATGTGTGTTGGATAGTTTAAGGGAAAATAATAGTTCTTTAATCTTTCTCCTCAGAGTGGCCTCTTTTTACTGCCTGTGATTGATTTGGTGCCAGATTTTTAAGATAAACAAAACCAGCTAAAATATCTAGCAGATGCATCAGCTTAAAGCTCTTACAGAAAACCTGTAAGTTTCTCCAGGGAACATTCTTAGGAAATGATTGATTCATAGAACTGAACGTGAAGAACAAACTCAGGTATTGAAGTAAAAGAACCAGGCCAACACTAACCAAGATCAATTATATTTTATACTGAATTTCCAGGGAAAATTGTGGAAGAATCAACATAAACCCATTAAAAAAAAAAAAAAGTACTGCTAATAAATGACTAGAACACATGATCACCTGCACATAAAAGTAAAATTTATATACATAAAAAGTCCAATTTCCTGTACTTGTGAAATTTGTCTTAAAAAGGGTAGAATAAGATAATCTTCACACTTGTTTGTGAAGCTAAAAAAATGAGAGTAATTGCTCCTTTTTAATGAGAATCTATGATTTTCGCCCTCCTTATTAGATTTTACAGAAAATTAACTCCCAACATCACACTGTTCTCTTGGAAAAGTAAATTTTCTTTGTCTCTATTTTTCACATCTAAAGTGCCTACTTAGTATGCTCTTTGGATTGTATGGCTTGAGAATTGTCACCCAGAAATTAATGAAGATTATGACTGCAGAGAGCTAACAAGAGTGATATTGTCATAGTCCATACTCATTCAACATTGTAAAATCCTATAGGAGATTATAAATAGTCACCATACTTTTTTCTTCTTTTTATATCATATAAATTATATATATATATATATATATATATATATATATATATATTCAGTTATTAAAATTTCAAAAAGAACACAGAGCTAAAAAGAAATATCCTATTTTGATGTGAGAAAATATTAGATAAAGTTAAATACTGATTTATACTTTTTAGAAAATACTCTTCAAATAAGAATTGAAGTCATTAACCTAATAGAGGCTGTCTATCAAAAATCTATAATTAACATCATCATAGAGATGAAAACAGAAGCATTTTATTTAGTACTCATTCTCACTGATCATTTTCAACATTATACTGTAAGTTTTAAATATTTCAGTAAGAAAAAGAACTAAAGTCCCATATAATAAAAGACTAATATGCAAATCAACCTAATAGCAGAATGACTGGTGGAAGGACCAGTCACTATAACATGCACTGACCACCAGAGGCAGACACTCAACACAGGAGCTGACCCCAGCCCACTGGCCCCAGGCTAGCCAAGGTGGGTACCAGCACTGCCCCCAACCCCAGCCCCAAGATCACCCACCAGTCACCACAAAGATCGGCCCTGATCGCTAGCCAGGCCTAGGGATCCTACCCATGAACAAATTTCATGCACCAGGCCTCTAATATAATCAAAATCTTATAGAAATAAAGTATTCTTGTTCACAAATGATATGGTTGTCTAAAGACTGCACATGCAGCCTAACAGGTTATGAGCTGACCAAATCTAGGAAGCACAATTTGAGATCTGTATTTGTTTTATTACTAGGGCTATGCAAAGTGATATTGTCTGGGTGGCTTAAACAATAGAGATTTATTTTCTCACATTCTGGAGGCCAGAAGTGAGACCAAAGTGTTGACGGCATTGGTATCTTCTGAGACTTTTTTCTTGGCCTGTCCATAGCCATCTTTACCCCATGTCTTCACGTGGTCTCATCTATGTGTGTGTGTCTGTCCTAATTTCTTCTTATGAGAACATCAGGCATATAAGACTAAGAGTCACTCGAATGACCTAACTTTAATTAATTTATTTGAAGACCTTATATCTAAATATAAGTAGTGGGGAAAGAACTTCAACGCATAAATTTGGAGGAACACAATTCAGCCTACAACAAACCCAAGCTGTATATAAACAAGTTGTTAGTATGAATGAAAGTGTAGTAAACCTGCTGGATATTTTTAACATGTCAAGAATGATAAAAATAGAAAGTACCCAGAAGTCATTCTAAAAAAAGATTTCCATGGCCATTATGTAGACAACCAAGAAGAAGGACAGGGTACAAGGCAGGAGGGGAAGGGAACTAGGGTATGCAGTCTAAGGAAACTCTGACATAGACACAAAAACACATTCACAAGAATATTAACAGAAACCATTGTAGTAGATACTGAAAACTGTAAATAGCTTACATTTTTCTCCATAGCAGAGAGAGAAACAATGAACTAAAGCTTTATGAACATATGGATGAACCTAAAATTATAATGTTGAGTGAAAAAGCAAAGTGCTGAAGAATGAATATGAAATATATATAATAATAATAATAAAAGGGTAATATACTAATTAGACCGGATGTCCTTCCTGATGAAACTGGGGCCAGAGGGAAGCCAATCAGCTCCTGGGTGCCTTCTGGCAGCCATACGAGGGAAGCCTGGGTCCCAGGTGCCAGAGGAAAGCTGGTACTGGCAGCAGAGAGAAGGAAGACCTACTCTTGCACGAATTTTCATGCATTAGGCCTCTGGTAAATAATAATTAAATATATAAAGTTTTAAATGATACAAAGCTAACTGCATGTCTAAAATACAGTCATATATATATGTGTGTGTATGTATATATGTATAGATGTATATATGTATATATATGTATATATGTAAAGTATTAAATAAATTATTTAATATATGTATATATAATAAATTATATGTATACATATTTATTAAATAAATAAATTATTTAATATACGTATATATAATAAATTACATGTATACATATTTGTTGGGAGCTAGCAGAGTTGAGGCAAGCAACTCAGTCTTAAGGAAATAGAATTAAGTTCCTTCTAGCAGAGGTTGTGTGGTGCCCTGAGGGCTTGGCCAGAAGATAAGATTAACCTGGGGTTTAGCATCTCCTGTCTTCCTGCCTCTTCCCCTTCCTGGTCCTCCCCCCTAGATAGCCCAGCCTTGGAACTTTGCACCTTGGAATGTCACACCGCCTCTGGCAATTAGTCAATCCTGTGTTGCCATACCAAAGATCCCCCTGCATGGGCGGCCCTGCCCCCCTTTGTCTCTGCTGTATAAATACAGCCATTTCAGAGAATAAAACTGAGGCTTGATCAGAACCTTGTCTTGCCTCCATTCTTTCGCGTTCCTTGTTTGATTCTTTCTCTTAGGTGGTTCCTGCGTGCCCCCCGTTGTTGTCCCGCGGGTCGGGACACATATTTATTAAATAAATAAATTATTTAATATATAAATAAATATCTATATATACACACATACATATTAGGTCTAGTAATAATTAATGTCGTTTTCTAATACTTTTTAAAATCGAATTTATTTAAACAATACAACAAAATTTAATCAACAATATAGTTGCCGTTGT
Source organism: Pipistrellus kuhlii (assembly GCF_014108245.1). Classification (NCBI taxonomy): domain Eukaryota; kingdom Metazoa; phylum Chordata; class Mammalia; order Chiroptera; family Vespertilionidae; genus Pipistrellus; species Pipistrellus kuhlii. The sequence goes on along the minus strand of NW_023425540.1, from coordinate 9,174,106 downwards.
TTTCTACTACTTGTGCCCAATGCTCAGGAAGCATTTTAATCCCTCTGTTGTAAAATTCTTGCGATTTTAATGCAAAAAATTCGGTCAATGCATTTTTGAGGCATTCTTCATTATTAAATTTTTTTCCAAGAAGAAAGTTTTGCAAAGAACGAAACAAATGATAATCGGAAGGGGCAATATCAGGAGAATATGCAGGTTGAGGGAGAACTTCCCATTCCAACTGGCGCAGTTTTTCAGCAGTGATTCTTGCAGTATGCGGTCGTGCGTTATCGTGGTGAAGAATTACGCCCTTCCGATTAATCAGCGCGGGTTCTTTTTCTCTTAAAGCTTGGGCTAACCTTTCCAATTGGGCACTATACACTGCACTTGTAATGGTTTGGTTAGATGGTAAAAGTTCATAATGAAGAATTCCTTTAAAATTCCACCAAACACAACATCACTTTTTTCGCATGCAAGTCAGGTTTTGGCGTGGGCTGTGGAGCCTCATTTTTGTCCAACCATTGAGGCCGCCTTTTCAAATTAACATACAGTACCCATTTTTCATCTCCGGTAACAATTTGCTCTAAAAACGGCAAACGGTTTTGATGAGAGAGGAGCAAACTGCAAATTGTGACTCTTTGATTACGGTTGTTGTCGGTCAACTCATGAGGAACCCATTTTCCAAACTTTCGGACTTTGCCAAGTGCACGCAATTGATTGGAAATTGTTTTTTGTGAACAATTTAAAGTTGTCGCAAGCTCTTGTTGGGTAATTTGAGTATTTTGCACCAAAAGAGCTTGAAGAGCTTCTTGATCAAAATTGGACACATGGCCTCGACCACTCTTGTCATCTAACGAAAAATTTCCCTCGTGAGATTTCTCAAACCAACGCTGGCATTTTCTGGCGCTAACTGCATCTTAACCAAGAGCACTACAGATGTTTTTTGCAGCCTCATTTGCTTTTCTTCCTAATTGGAACTCGTAAAGCATGCAGTGCCGAATATGTTCTTCATCCGCCATCTTCTTAGCCCTAGTTTTGCAACAAAAACCAAACCAAACACAAACTTTTTCAAGTAAAACTTGTTAATTGCACTTCACACGTTCTGTAGATACCACGTGTTTGAAGATTATGTCAATACAAGTCAACGCCAAGCAAGATTTTAAACGAATGTTTAAAAACGACATTAATTATTACTAGACCCGAGATATATATATATATACATATTATATATGTAAAGTATTAAATAAATAAATTAGGGATAATGACTATTTGGACCTTATTGGGGAAGGTAATCTTGGCAATTTCATAGAGGGTGTCAGCTGAAATGACAAAATTGTATTGTACAGTATATTCAGGTGAGCATTGGGTTTTTTAAAAGGTTATTTTATTATGTTTAACATTATTTAATTTTATAAGTTAGTTATTTAATAGTGCTTCATATTAAAGCAGTAAATCTCATACTAAAGCAATATTAAGAAACATTTTATAGGATTTTTTAATTCATTCTTTAAGCCTAACAGTGTCTGAATCTGTGTGTTTAAACTTTGCAGCTTTCCTAAAATCATCAAATGACCCATAAAATTAGATCCTTTTCATCAAATCTTTTCATAACCAAATGGTGCTAGAATTATGGATTTGATGCAAAGACTGCTTTTGGCTGTGACAAAACTAAATAATAAAAAGAAATTATCATCTGAAAAGAAATGTTATGGGCTATCGGGCAATAAAGAGGTACCATCTCAACTGAGATTTTTGCCAGGCACTTCAGTGGATGCTGGGGAAACACTGACTGTGCAGATAGACATCAACCCTGCTCTCATAACAACATACATACAGTTATTAGAAAAAACAGAAACAAATTAAATAATGATGATATTAAATAGAACATAAACCCTTGATAAATTCTCCTGAGGAAGGGGCACATGGCTCTATAAAGGATATACCCAAGGGAACTGACCAGAGGTTAGAAATGGCCTCTTGGAGGGAAATCAGCTGTGTCTAAGGCAAAGGAGCAGAGGAGGAGACATTTCCTAGACGAGACAAAAAGTAAGTTCAAACACCTTGTGTCCAGAGTACAGAGAACATGGACTGTAACCAGGTTGGAGGATATGAGAAAAATAGGAAAAAAGAGAGGAATTCGGTTATTGTTCATTTTTATCTTGACCTTACTATCCACTCAACACTCTAGTCATTATTATTAAAATAGCAATCTTTATTATTTTATTCAACTTTAGTCTTAGATTATTTAATGAAAAGAGACAGGAGAAAGGCTTATTATGTAAGATTGCAGCATCCACATAAAGCTCAGTTACTGCGAACCATTACTAATGTCTGAAAATATTTTCAACATATAAAATCTGTGTCTGCAATAGTATTCTCTATCATCCAGTTATAGCTTAATAAATATTGATGATTTTTATATCTCCTTTCTACTTTTTTTTTTTTTTTTGGTGGGTGAAGCCTGAAAGGAGTTGGGAAATTGTTCCCACTAACATGAAAAGGGACCTAACAAAAGATTGTACAGTACTTTGTGTCTCTTCTAGATTAAAAGCATGCTATTAACTATCATTTAACTCTGATTTGTTGGACTATAGAACAATTGATATTTTTAATATTATAGGAAGAATTACCTTTAAAAAGATTCTCATTCTAAGGGTTTCTACATGACTAAATTATAGCAATTTTCACCAGTCAGTATGTGATGGCATAACAATATAACATTAAATATCTTTCAAGTATAATAGGTGACTATATGGTGATCTAACAATAAGTAATCTATCATGTTTTTTTAAAAAGAAAAATAATGATTGGTTTAGTTCTATTCTTTATAATCTTTAGTAGTCTCATTTTCTCCACAGCACTGTGCAAACGAATGATTTCTGTAATTTTATGAGCACCATCTGGGACATTATGTGTGCTACAAAGTGGGATAAATTAAAATAAGTCATATAAATAATGTTTATTGAAACTGAGTACATTCTGTTTTGCTTCCATGCCTATATTTATCACATATAATGGAAAGAGCTTCAGACCTGGAGCTAAAGTATGGTGTTTATATTTTTATTTTTTTCAGTTCATTTTGTAAAAGAATTTAATTTTATTGTTGATACTATTACAATACTCTTCCCTCCTATTGCCCCTCTGCCCACCTCCACCCTGCTCCTGCCCTACCTTTCCTCTGGCCATCACCACACTGTGTCTGTATCTATGGGTTATGCTCATCTGTTCTTTGAGTAGTTCCTAATTTAATACTTAGGAGCTATGGCACATTGTGTCCAAGATTCTCAATCAGCAAAGTTGGAATAAAACTACTACTTTATAGGTTTTATGGAAGGACTAAATGAAATGCATGCATATAAATACAACTTAAATTTTCCTGGAAGTATAGATTATGTATTAAAGTTTAGTGTAGTCTTAGTAATATGTGTGGTACTCCCTGGCATCTAGAATATGCCCAATTTACATAGAAAACTTTGTGGGTTTTTTTGTTTGTTTTTATAAATATATTTTATTGAAATTTTACAGAGATGAAGAGAGAGGGATAGAGAGTTAGAAACATCAATGAGAAAGAAACATCGATCAGCTGCCAAGGTACATGCCCTTGACCGGAATCGAACCTGGGATCTTTCAGTCCGCAGGCCAACACTCTATCCACTGAGCCAAACTGGTTTCAGCTACGTAGAAAACTTTGAATTATTAAGTTTTTAGGATTAAAACTTCAAAAAAGCTTTACTTTTTAAGTAAGTTGAAGGGATATGTGAAAGATAGACCTTTTCCCCCATGAAGTTATCAAGAAATTTCACAGAAGTTTTGAGCAACACAGAAAGACCAATAGCATATAACTCCTATCTTTTCTGATAGACCTAAAGACATTTCATACCTCGCTTAAACTGCATGTCTTTGTAAAGAAATTAGCTTAGAGATATATGTTGGGCCATGATTGATCATGGAGAGGATTAAATTGGATTCATGTCAACAAAGCATACTTGGATAAAAAAGTAATTTTTCTGATCCTTTAGTTCTTGTAAACACAGGATGTAAACTCTAAGATGTTCTTGATCTGCTTGATTTTAGAGAAGATTTGAGTGAATGGAATTCTTTTAAATTAGAAAATAATGAAAACCTGTCATTTATTTCTAAAGCAGAAGCAGCTGCTAATATACATGTAACATTTTGAAAGCCTTGGTACTTTATAAAATACTTCAATAATGTTTTCCATATATACAAATTATTTGTATATAGAGATGTTGAATTTTCTATTTAGCAGTCATTTGTATTCAGATAAGTACAGTATCAGACAAATGAGACATCTGGTAGTCTATAAGAAAGCATAAAAGTTTGAGGATCTAGAAGAAATTCAGAACAGAGAAGCATAATAAAACAGTAAAAATAAATCTTATGTTGCTAATGATTTAGAATGTGAGATGCATTTTTTAAAAGCTGAGTTATATTACACATGGATTTAATTTGTTTTCTGAAATTCAAAGCTTACTGTGATGATCAAAATGGATAATTTTTTTTTTCAAATCTGACAAGAGAGTGTTTTTCTCAGGGGCAATGTGAAGGTCCCTTCATTAAGAGAAGAATAGTGTGAATTAGAACAAAGATGGCCCCAATCAACTCTACCTTGCCTGTGGCTTTGTTCAAAGTCTCCAAAAATTTGAATTCACTATACTCCTTTAAACAAAATTTCCACAAAATGATATGCTATAATAAACACTACAAGCGGAAGACATCAAAACTGTAGGTGCTGAAAAATCTTAGGAACTATAAAATTGGTGGTTAAAGAGACCTTAGAGATTCTAAATAGTAGTCTTTTTATCAGTGATCTCCTGACCTCCAACATAAAATTATGAGGTTATCTGTTAAAGTGTAGATTCTTGGACCTCACATTGACGTAATGAGTTAGACTGTTTATGTGAGAACCTGGAACCTATACTTTTAACAAATTCCCCAAATGTATTATAAGACACCCTAAAGTTTAAGAGTCAGTGATATAGGAAAGTTTTGTCTGAGATAGTAGCCATAGTCAAGGGGGTTATTGAGTTTCTGAAATAAGGCAATGTCATACTTGAAACATAAAATTTATGCTGGATTTTGAGAGCTCATAAACATAATACCTTGATATTTTATATTGATTAACTATATTGAGATAAATTTCACCTATTCCTTTTTTCAATTTTAATATAGCTACTAGAAAATTTTAAATTAATCAGATGTCTTTCTTGCTTAATGTAAAATTTTTTCAGGACTTTATCAAGAAAATTTTTTTTCTGTTTATCTACCTTGTATGGCCACTCTGGATATCAGTTTGGACTTGTCTTATTTACTTTTTTGCATCTATGCTATTTTTTTAACCACCAAAAAGAAAATATAAGTACTTGAATAGAGTTCACAGTATGATAGAGTAAAAAGATGAAAGAGAGAAAATGCAATTGAGACATCTTTTCATTGTATTATTGTGTTGTTGTTGTTGTTTTTAATTTTATGGATCATCGTCCTGAATTGTTATTCATTAAGCTCTTATTTTATGGAAGTTTGATTTAGGCCCAACCTTAGTAATTTCATATAATTTTCTACATCAACAATGCAATTGAAATAGACCACCCAGAAGGAAGCAAATAACCTCTTGGAGAAAGAAATAAGTTATAGCACTGTATTCTCAGCCCTTGGTTTTGACTATAAAATAATCGAACAGCACATAGAGGAGGCAAAGAATGAGAAAATTAGTTTTAGTTGAATGATTTCCTTTGAAGGACTGCAATCTAATTTGGCAGAACTTTGGTTTGATTGCTTAATTGTGTCAAGTTGATCAAGGTAGAAACAAAAAAATTTACATTAATTCTATCATTTACATAACCTCTATTTAAATTTTATAGCATGTTTAATTTTTAATTGAATATTTTATGTTGTATAGCATAGACAAATTTAGTAAGAATAAGCCACCGTATGCATGTATTAAACCGAGCTTAATTTAAGACACAGAATATTGTGATATAATTTTGTGCTCTCTCTTGTTATATAATAATAGTTTCTTATTTTTTTTGTCAACATTGCAACAGCCTCAGCCACAATTGCAGTTTTGGATTTTTGCTGGTTCATACTCAGAGTTCTGGGCTTACTATCAGTGGTATCCACTTTTGTTCACATACATGTAATAGGAAAAAATAAATAAATAAGAACTGAGAATTTCCATGAGGAAAAGTGACAAGAGAGTCCTTCTGGAACCCAATTTCTAGAGAAAAACATTTCCCATTTTATCAAGTCAGAGAGAAGTTTCATAAGTATACCAATCCATAAGAAACTCAGCAGTTTCAAAAAATATGCCCATCAGCATTGAAACATACATCCCACATTGGCTTTGAGAGTCAGTCCCCATTTCCTCTGACCTTGACACTCCTTACCAACTAGAGGAGCATCGAAAGTGCTGCCCTCAGTCCAAAAGGACTCTATTTTTGTATTATAAAGTTGAGTAGCCAGCAAAATCTGAACTTATTGAAGAACTATCACAATATCAGGAGTTAGTGAAGGCTGAAAAAGACTATTGCTTATCATTAAGAAGGCACCTCACATGTATTCTTCCATGGAAATAAACTAAGTAGTCAAGACACTTCAATATTCACGGGAAAGTATTTTGACACCAACAGCTAACTTATGACTTTAAAACATATTGGTGAGTATAGTTGAAATAATGTTACTGATGCTTTTTGCTTTATTCATTTCGCCATGCCACAGTGTTTTTATTTATTTATTTATTTATTATTTTTTAAAGATATATTGTTATTGATTTCAGAGAGGGAGAGAGAGATAGAAACATTGATAATGAAAGGGAATCATTGATCAGCTGCCTACTACACGCCCCCTGCTGGGGATTGAGCCCACAACCTGGGCAAGTGCCCTTGACTGAAATCTAAGTCGGGATCCTTATCCACAGGCCAGCACTCTATCCACTAAGCAAACCAGTTAGGGCCACAGTGTTTTTAAATAATATGAACATGAACGTATATCTGTTGAGCACATACCATGATATCTCTAGGGACGACCTTGGGGGAAAGAATGATATTTTCTCATTTACAAGGGAATACGAATGAACAAAATCAACTACATGGTTATAGGGATATACACACCCCAGAAAAATACACGTTCCAGAAGTCAAGTTATGAACTACAGCAAACTTTCAGAACACGGAGGTATTAGGATTTCATCATCCTTTGGCTAGAAAGGCTCATGGAGTTTTCTTGTGGCAGAAAGATTCCAAGAGCAGTTCCTACATCAAGGCCTTTCAAGGCTGCTGTGTGTCAGATGCATCTCAGATTCATCTAGACTCTAGAGAGATTGATAGGGCTGCTCGGCTCTCGATTTCCCACTGCTCTGTTTCTCTGATATCAATCTCCACAACCAGGATGGCTAAGAGCAGGCTAATGACAGTGTGACATACTTCAGAGACACCTCCTAAAACCAACCAGATGGACTGTGCCCATTCTTTGGAAGAATCCCCTGCCTCTTGAGAATCTTTAAATAAAAATACACAGAAATCTTTCTCTCTCTCTCTTTCCCTCCCTGTCTCTCTATCTCTCCCCCAACTTAAAAGTGCTATTTTCCCATTGTTTATTTGTCGGCTCTACTAAAAAAAAAAAACCAAAAAGAAAAACCAAAAAAAAAAACACCAAAAAAAACCCAAAAAAGAGTACTCCTTTTCTATCAATTTTTTCTGTTAATTTATCTTTTCACTTTAATTTTCATATTTTAAAATTTTTTCAATTACAATTTACATTCAAGATTCTGTAATTAGTTTCAGATGTGCAGTGAAGTGGTTAGAAAGTGGGGGGCTGGGTGAAAAAGGTGAAGAGATTAAGAAGTGCACATTAGAAGCTACAGAATAGTGACAGAGATGTAGAATACAGTCAACAATATCATGATCACTATGCATGGGGCCAGTTAGGTGAGGACTCAAGCATCAGGGGAACCAATCTGTAGAGTACATGATTTTCTAACCCAATATACATATGTTGAAAACAGTTCTGTATGAGTAACAGTTTCCCCACTTACTTACAAGGAGCAGTGTTAGATTAAGGCCAACTGAAGGGCTCTTAGCTGTTGAAATGTTCACATTAGCTAGTCAGTGTCTGTTTCATAACTTTCTTAAGAACAAGACTAAGAAACTCAAAACACTATCTCCTGCCACAGAATTTTTAATGTTTAGGCAAGTTCTGTGTATGCTACATTTTAAAATTTGCATGACTATACAGTTAATTTTTCTCTGCTATAATTTCATCTCTTCCCTATTTTATTATTTCAGCAATAGTAAAAAAAAAAAAATGACCCTCTTTTCAGGCATTCATTAAGGTATTCTATATAAATATTTTATGCACCTATTATGTGCCAAGCACTGTATGAAACATGAAGACTATTAAAGAAAAGTGAGCAAAATAACTCTAGATTTTATAGTCTATTCTACAAGTCACACATGAGTCCAACAATGCCACAAAGTATTTGTGCTAGCTAGCTCTGCATTGCCAACGGTTCTCTGATGATGTAAAACAGTGACCTGACCTAGTTTGGGAAGTCAAGAAAATGCTTGCTAGAGGAAGCAAAAGGTGAGCTGAGATTTGAAGGATGATCAGAAACATTGATTTCTATTATTTTTGTCAGAACAAATTTGTCATCATTATGAAACACAGTTTTCATATGATGTGTGTTTCCGGTAGACCCTAAAGGTTCCCAACCCAGCACCCATTCTTGACCCATTTCTTTCTTGCTTCAGAGACTGATTTGCTTACATTTACCCTCCCTATATTTGCAGTGAATATGAGGATGAATGTTGTTGTCTAACTCACTTAGAGTAATTTTATTTTTTTTGCAAGTAATTTGTTTAGGCATCTCATGAATTGTAACTCTTGTTCATGTGAAATCAGTGGAAGTCTCTGGGCTTCTGGGAAATGCCTTATAAGGAGATATGTTCAGGAAACTTCAATTTCTGCCTTTAAACATTAATGGAAAAACCTGATATATAAAACAACTGTAACCAATTTGTAACCAAGGCAAGGGGAGGATGGGAAAGTGGAACCATGGATGGAGCACATGTGCTCGCTGATATCATCAAACTCTTGGGCTGACATTAAAGTTCCTGCCTCTTCTCTGGACCTGATGTGTGAGATAATAAACAGATATTTTTTAAGCCTCTGTTTATTTCTGAAGCCAAAATTATTCCAATAAAAAAAGAAAGTTATAGCACTTGAATTTTGTAGACTAATTATAAAATGAATAAAATAACAGGGGGAAAAAGATCTGGAGAGATCCACACTGCAGGTGAACTGCAGCGAGGGAAAATGAGCTGGGGAGGAAAGATTAATGACCTAGACAAGTTCACAAAACTATTCAGCCATAGTTTTCACGATTAAAAGTTTTTTTAAAAAAGCAAAAAGACACATAACTTTGCCCCCTTGTTATAGAAATTAAAATTTTTTTAAAGTGATTAAAGCAACTCTTAATTCCTGTCAGTGTAAACATACTCTGTGGAGGAGCGCTGGCAAGCACCAGTAGCACAATTTTGATTATTTTTAGTTCTTTTTCTTTCATCCCTGTACTTTTGAATATGTTGATTCTTGGATTGACTTCATTAGAATTATTTTCTAGACCAATTATTCTTTCCCTTTGTCTAGATTTTTTTCACTGAAATTTATTCATTCTTCATTCATTTTTAAAAATTTAATTAATTAATTAATTGTTGTTAATCCTCACCGGAGGATATTTTTCCATTGATTTTTTTTTTAAGAGAGTGGAAGAGGGAAAGACAGAGAGAAATATCAAAGTGAGAGAAACACATCGGTTGGTTGCCTTCTGCAGGAGGACTGACCAGGGCCTGGGCGGGAGAAGAGCCTGCAAACAAGGTACATGCCCCTGACCGGAACTGAATCTGGGGCTTCTTGGTCTCAGGTCTCACCCTTTATCCACAGAGCAAACCAGCTAGGCTTCATTCATTTATTGAATAGATATTTAATAGATAATAGGTATTTTAGAAAGCTGGATATAACAATGAACATAATAAAAGCCTCACAGTTCTGACACTATATGGAGAGCATATTTATTTTTAATTAATAGAGACACACACTAAGCCAGAAGTAAAAATATAAATAAATAAATAAATAAATAAATAAACAGTATACTTTCATATAGTAATAAGGGCCTTGAAAGAAGTAAAGCAGCGTCAAGGGTAGGAGGTGAGAAAGCGAGGGTAAGGATTCATGACTTGAAGGAGAAATTAACTTAAAACCCCAAAGAGAGAGCACCAGGCAGAGCGCAGAGAGCGCTGGGAAGGATAGGTTTGGCTTCTTTCAGCCGCAGAACAAATGCCTGAGAGCCTGCAGCAGCATAAACTGGACTGGGGGTTGGGGAAGGGATACTGAGGTGAATGAGAAGAGGGGCGGGTCAAATAGGCCTTTCTAAGCCACAATAAGGCTGCTAAGTATTATTGTAAGTGTAATAAGAAACCATCAAAGGATTATGTGCCAGAGACACAATTTAATTTGTGGACGATCACTGCTGGCCTGCGGAGAAGAGATGGTGAGGGTTCAGAATAGAATCAGAAAGACCATTTAGAAAGAAGGCGACTGCTACACATTACGTGGCAGACAGTGGCGGCCCGGTGCTGGGAAGAGAGTGAGAGAGTGGAAGTGGTGCTCAGGTCCCTCCCGGACTCAACGCTGGGCATCTCTCCTCCTGCTGTTCATCTGCGTCCTTTCCCATACTCCTTTGAAAATCTGGTCCGTGTGAGGAGGTGCTTCCCCCAGTTCTGTGAGCCACTGTAGCAAAGTCATCAAACTGGAGGAGGGGGTTATGGGAACCTCTGATTTGTTGCCAAGTCAGTCGAAGTTGTGGGCCACCTCCGGACGACTACTTGTGATTGGCATCTGACTGGGGGTAAGTCTCCTTGGTATCTGATGCTATTTCCAGGGAGAGAGTGTCAAAATTGATATAAATTGCTGGTTTCCCAGCAGGTTCATAAATCGTTTCCCGGGGAAAACCCCCACAATCTGGTGTCAGATGGGTTGTGAGTGTGGCCGTAGTGTGAGAGTAAAGGAGAAACCGAGGCAGGGCTGTTGTGCTTCTCTGACTCACTTGCCGACTGTGATTTATGGCTAAGGTTAATCATTACAGGAGCAACATTAAGAATCGATGGGTAAGGTACTTGAATAATCCTCAAAAGTTGCCTTGTTTTTATCTTGGTCTAAAATATGCATCAGAGATTAACTTCAGGTAATTATAATCATTGGCTTTTCAGTAACTGAATGGACAAAGCATTAGCTTCACATCTATTTATAGAAGGGTCCAGCTGCTAAGATGGTGGGTCAGAATCATTTGATCAACAGGAGGCAACTGAAATGAAGACTGGAGGTAGAATTTTATAAATCAAACCTAAAAGTAATGGAGGATAATATACTCAGAGCTCCATGTATGTCAGAAATCTTGAACATGTATTATCTTTAGGTTTCTAGGGATAACTTTATGAAATAGTTGTCTCTCATCTGTAGAATTGCTTCCAGCTTAAAATTTGAAACTCTTCATACTCTCGTTAAAATGCTCAGGGCTACTATGAAGTGGAATGCTTGTAAATAACCAGGCTGTTGAGATCTTAATTAAATTAGAACACATTTGTAGGAAAGTAGTGGGAATTTAATCAAAGTGCTGAAATGCTGGGAAATAAATCAGTGAGGAGTAGTCATTATATATTGGAAATTCAAAAATAATCACTATCAATCAAGCCAACCGTGCTACACAAGGACAAACGAGCAGAGGACAGAAGCAGAATTTTTGAAAACAATGCTTCCCAGTCTGATAGAGCAGAAATTGCATTTTCATAAGCAATCTTTGGTATTGATCTGAAATTCCTGACTAGTGCCCTGTCCCCTTTCTGGAAAACCAGGAGTGGAGCTGAAACATTCAAGCTTCTAATATTGGCTTATTTTTGTGGTGGCCAGTCCCATCCTGGAGCACACCCAGAGTGACCTCATTAGAACAAAAGCCACTGCTATCACCCAAGAAATTCCAGGGGCTTAGGAATTATGTGTACAGGACTGGAATCAAGGACAAAATATTAGAGTAAAACATGTTCCTAGAGCTCTTATCATTAAGGGTTTTAGGAACCCTGTGCCAGGAACTGGGAGTAGATACACATATAGTATACATATATGAAATCTCACAACAAACACACTTGTATTCTACTGATCCATAATTTCTTGCTAATAAAAATGCACATAAAACTGAATTATTTAAAAATCTTCTAGTAGCTACCTTTGAGTCTTGGAATTATTGACTTGTAGTTATTTGTTCTTTTTCTATATCAATTATATAAGTGGAACACGTTAAAATTATCCAAAAAAGAATTTAAAATATATTTTATATTCTCTATATTCTCCTATATAATATTCCTTTCCAAAAGTCAGATTACAAATTCCACCTCAGCAAAGAAGTCCTTTTTCTCCACTATCAACTTTTTACTCATCATTTTCCCTATTACTGTGGAAACTCAATTGTCTCAATCTTTGAAGCCTTTATCTTTGTAACTTCCTTTGTCTTTATTTTCACCTTCATAGATTGTCTTATAATATCCTGGTATTTAAAATTTAATCATTCTTTTCTATCTTCATAGTTTAGCTTCTCAGTTGTACATTAAATATCTGAGGGTTTTAAAAACTTTTTTTTTTTTGCCTCTGTCTACACTTACAAATGAAGTAAATATGTAAGGTATTTATCTTAATAGTGACCAGATAAAATTGACACTAAATTAGGGCTATAACTTTACCAACATCTATCTCATTTCTGTCTTTGACTATTCAGACAAATTTCATAATTAAGAGGGCTTCTTCCAGTCATATGTTTTATTATGTGGTAAGTTACTGTTCTGAGTAACTATATTTAAACATTATTAATTTAAATTATGGATGCAAATTTTTCAAATTTCCTTTTCTTGTTGATCTGATTATGTCAGTTTCTCAGCTCAGTACCTAAATTGCTTGATTTATGGTCCAGGAAAATAATCTAATAACACTACCAAGATGTATTAATTTGTTGGTTCTTTTAAACCTTGAGCATAGATAAATTTTTAATGCCTGAGAGTTCATCCATTATGTTCCTTAGCCCTGTCAACTTCTACAGTTTCATAAAATACTACTTCCGATTAAAAATAACTTTTTAACTTTTTCTCGTCAACAACAAAAGACTCATGGGGAAAAAATGGTCATAGGTCAATCTGCACATACTTGTGTCAAGGTTATCCATCATGGCTTCACGACATTTTGCCGTTCTTTAGTCAATGCAATACCAAAGTGAAATAGACCCTCAGAGAAGAGGCTTTGTCAGAGTATCCTTCATTGTTTTCACTCTTCCATTTTCCTCACTCATTATTTTTTTAATTTTCTTTATTCATTTTTAGGCTTCCAGATTTAAACTCAATCCTGCTTTGGTTTTAGAAAGTGACACTTTGGGTACGTTCAATAATCCTTCATAACCGTAACTCACTTTTCCACGTTTCATTGTTGGAAGGAAGATATCTGTTTCAACCCAAGGACTCCAGTTATTTTCAGTTCGGACTGAGCATAGTTGGGTGAACTACTGGTCAACCAGGAATGACATGAAGAATTGAGAAAATACCTGGGGGAAAGCTCAGCTTCTATAAAGAGAAGCAAAATGTACCGGCCAGAAGGCCCTGCCAATCTCAGCCCCATTCACCCCTACAGCTTCACTTCCTCAATTCCAGGAGTTCACTTAGGCTTTTAAAACAAAATACTATTGAGTGGGTGGCTTAAACAACATATTTTTCCCCCCTCATAATTTTGGAGGCTGGAAGGTCCAAATCCAGGTCTGGAAGGGTCCAATTTCTGGGTTAAGCTCTCTTTCTGGCCTACAAAATGCCACGTTGTCAATGTCCTCGCGTGGTAGAAAGAGCAGGCAAGCACTGATCTTGTGAGAATACTAACCCCTGAATGAAGGGCCCACCTTCTTATTCTCATCTAAACCTAATTACCTTCTAAGGGCTGTATCCATAAAACCCATCACACTGAGGGTTAGGGCTACAGGGGGTGCAATTCAGTCCTAGCAGCCAGTTCACTCTTCTCAGTGTGAACATAGATCATTTTTTAGTGACTTAGAGTTCGTCCATTATGGGCATGGAAAGCTAGAAGAACAAGGAAGGGCAGCAGCAAAAAAAAAAAAAGGATGCCTTGAAAGAAACACTGGCTAATCAAACATAGTGGGTCCATCTTCCACTGTATCCTCTCATCTCTGACCCTCCTCCAGGACCCAGCTCTTCATACAGAATGGTCCTTCAGGGTGTGTTCCTCAGCAGAGCCAGTTCTGTCCTTAGGATAAATACCAGCCAAGTCATTTTAAAAGTATGACTGTAAAACTTTGGTTTTGTAAAAATATATTCTAAGTCGATGGAAAACTGCACTTGCAAATGTTTTGTTTGCTCAATTATCTTTTGTAAGTTGACAAATGCTGAAAATCTATTTAAACAGAATTCATTCCAGCTCTGCAAACCCTTTGTGATTGCCCTTGGGATGTAGAGATCAGGGTAACAACTCCCTCACATCACTCTCCAGAAGGCAGTCATCAAGAGGTGCTACAAACCAGAGTGTAGGCAGAAAGAAAGCATCATTTTTAACAAGAAACATTCTGATGCAAATAAACAACCCTGAGAGATAGTGAATAAATGGTAATTTATCATCAACCTCATTATTAACAAATATTCACTAAATCTGTCTATAGTGTCCAAATGCTTTGTATATGATTCCTTTGTTTTCTGGCAGTCTTAAGTCCCCGAAGACCCTCAAAAGGAGGAAAGATTTATAAATATCTTATAAATAAAGAGAGGTTATTATTGATTCAGAAATTTAACATTTAACACTCCAAGTAAGCCAGAACTGTTTCTGGCATATATACAGTTGGATGTACATTTTTTAAATGAGAAAAAAAGAAAAGGCAGCAAGTTTTCTAAATTTATAATTTAATTAACAATCTTTATTCAATGTCTATATGTTGTTTATATTTAACTTTTCAAGGCAATTTATTTTGTTTATTTGGTTTGGATTGATTTTGCTTTTTATTATTTAGTTCTGCAATAAAGGAATACCACTTAGAAGGGTTAAATTAGTCAAGTTTACATGTAATTTTGTGTGTTTTAATAATTAAATCAGAGGACTATATTAGAGTACCAATCAGTTACAGATTTACTACTTAACCCATTCTATAACACAGAATTTATAGGGTATTTTATTTACCTTAGACCAAGTGAAATCTAGGCCTAATTCTATGCTTAGTTAGTGGTAGAGAACAGGTAAGCATTTAGATCTCAGAGTGGAATCATTTTTTGAAGGGGTAGTCATAGAGCAAAGCTGGTAAGTAGTGGAAGAGAAACTGAATTACAGATTTTGTTCAACATAAATTAATCATATTCTTATCAAATATTCTCTTCACTTTTTATCATAAAGAAGGAGACCTAGCTTTCTATTTACTTGAAAACATAGTTTAAATCATATTGAGGAAAAAAAGATCACTACATTTGGAGTCAGAAGATTTCAGTTCTATTCTTGTGTCTATTAATGTAGCCAATATTAGCTTAATTAGACAAATCCCCATAATTTCTTTGATCCTTACTTTCTCATCCAGAAAACCAGGGGTTGGATTGCCTGATTGTTGTGTACCTTTGCTTACATAGAGGCCTTTTTAATTAGACAAAATTTTATGTGTAATCAGGACCTTTAACTTGTATTTATTTATTTAATACATTTTTTATTGATTTTAGAGAGGAAGGGAGAGAGGGGAGAGAGATAGAAACGTAAATGATGAGAGATAATCATTGCTTGGCTGCCTCTGCATGCTTCCCAATGGGGATCAAGCCCACAAACCCGGTCACGTGCCCTGACTGGGAATCACAATGTGACTTCCTGGTTCATAGGTCAATGCTCAACTATTGAGAGGAAGGAAGGAAGGAAGGAAGGAAGGAAGGAAGGAAGGAAGGAAGGAAGGAAGGAAGGAAGGAAGGAAGGAAGGAAGGAAGAGAGAGAGAGGGAGAGAGAGAGGGAGGGAGAGGGAGAGGAGAGAGAGAGAGAGAGAGAGAGAGAGAGAGAGAGAGAGAGAGAGAGAGAGAGATGAAAGTGAATCATTGACCAGCTGCCTCCTGCCTGGAAATCAAGCCTACAACCCAGGCATGTGCCCTTGACTGGAATCAAACCCAGGACCCTTCCATCCGCAGGCTGACACTCTATCCACTGAGCCAAACCAGCTAGGTCAAGACCTATCTATTATCAGCTCACATAAGCACTAAGAGGCCTGAACAGAATACAATCAGTAGGCCTCTTTCTGATTCTTTTTTTTTTTTTTTCCTAAAATTTTTTAGAAGGGGAAGGGATATTCAGTAACCCTAGAGTCCTTAACACAAAGTAAAAATGGAGACTCGAGAATAAACAGGTAACTTCTCATCAACACTTACACCTATAAATCAACCCGAATCTCTAATTCTCTAAGATGCTAATGGTCAAAGAGGGATCAATGACCAGGGATGTTGCAGCTCTGTTCACAGAAAATACCCATTCTGCTTCACCTTGAATTCTTATCACGTTTTCTTTGACTTTTGGCTTCTTGCTTTCCTAAATTTATACCTCAGTTTTTTCTATGATTTTGAATTGGTCTCTTTCCTTTTGTTGTTCTTTCATTCTTTGAACCTCTTTCTAAAATACAGATCATTACATGTATAGAGATAATATTGTACGGATGCTTTATACCATCACAGAGACAGACACATACCAAGTGACAAAATGCAACATATATTAATCACACAGAGTCTCCACTCCCCAAACAAATGTGCAGCTATTTCTGAATGAGAGCACATGGTCAAAGGATAAAGACAAGCACACAAAGAGTTTCTACCTCACTAGGCATCGGGGATATTAGAATCGAAACCACAGGGACGATGACTCACACAGCATCTGACCTACTGTAACCCCAATTTTATGCAAGGATGGTATTTTTTTGAAATACATTTCTTAAGCACATTCAGGCAGTCTGATTTACTAAACAACTTTGTCTCCTATTGCTAAGTAATCCTACTGTAAATGGGAAAAGGCACCTAGTGAACCAGAGTGACTTATGTGAAAGTCAGGAGTCCTGGTAACTTAAAGAACTAAGAGGGTTTTGTGTGGGAGGGGTTGGTGTTTGTTTTTTGTTTGGTTAGTTGGTTTGCCTTAAATGCTCAGTTCCTTTGGTCAATGAGTCTAGAAGTGAGAGCTGGAGCATGATATAGTACTAGAAGAAGCATGGAGACATGGAGAAATTTCTTCTCTTTGTGTCTTTGATCAGAAGAGCAGCTGTACTAAGGCTTGTTCCATGGTAACTATTTCCAATGCGGGATTTCCAAAATATGGCAGTTGAGCATAAACATGATGAAACAGTTAAATGCTAGAAAATAGTAGCAATGGTGAATTGAATGCCATTTTAATTACATTTTTGGATTACAAAGAAATATATGTTGATTGTAAAATAAATCTGGAAATAGAGAACACTAGTATGAGGGAAATAGAAATTTGTGCCTCCAGAGATAATTTATTTTCCTATTACAAATACAATATATTCTTCAATATGAAAATGACTTAGAAGCTACAGAAGATAGAATGAAAAGAATTATTTGTGATTCTTACAGGTCAAGGACTAACTGTAGTGACTGCTTGGTCATCTGATGTGATTAATCTTGTTGAATGAAGGACATTGAATGCTTACTTCTTAATTCTCATTAAAATCTTTAATTTTAATTAACATCAGCCTAGTCAATACTAAGATAGGATACAGCAGGTCATGCAATCATTTCACATTTTAAAACTATGTATATGTAATGCCAATGATATTTGAAGGTGTCTTATGAATCCTTCTCATTATGGAGTCAAATTTAAGAAGCACAGTTCAGTACCATAAATAAGAAAAAGATGTATCTTACAGAGTCCCCCACACCCAACCGAAACCACACATGACCACTTTCAAGATTCCCTGTTTTCACTGCCGAACTCTTCATATCCAGCAGCAGTGGCTGGTAACCTCTTTCAACTGAAACAGGAATAAGTTTCCTTCCCCCTCTTAAGGCTCTCCGTACACAATTCCAGTGGACAAGTTTTGGCCAGTCACACTACAGCCCCGCTCAAGCCTTCCACCTCTGTAGAACATCTGTAAACTGTAACCCAAACTGAGAACTTTCCTTTCCTCAGAATGTGAGGAAGGAGAGACATCTGGTTGCAAAGAACTGTGAGCAGGGTGCAGGGGGAACTGGAGAAAGGAGAAACTGGGCACTATGCTCTGGCAGTCTATTTTTTCTTGTCTTATGACCAAAATTTAACATTTTGTTGTTCAAATTGCCATGTCCTATTTGAACTATGAAGGTGAGGCAGATTTTTCATTATGACCAAGGTATTACAAAATATTTAGTGAACCACATTAAAACAATGCAAATAGTTAAATGTAAGTATATGTGTTTGTGTGTGGGGGGTGTAAATATGTCATTGTACATATTAACAAATAAATAGTGATCAATACAGGGTTAAAAGGGAGCTTTAGAATTTAAATAAATAAATGTATTGATTCATATTTATCAAGAGCAGAGGTGTCCAAGGTATTTCTTTGTATATCATTAAAAATATGTCAATAGGCAGGGAAATCTCATGAGAATGGACTATAGTGAGTTATAAATACTTATCCAAACAAAATGAAACCAAAATGAAACAATATGATAATAAAAGGGGAGATAGCATTTTTAAGTGAAAACTTCACATACATACAAAAAAAAAAGAACAATACAAATACTGGAATTTATGTCTTCTATTATCACATTATATGGAGTGCAGACTAAAAATATTTAGAATTAAATTACCAACTAGCTGAATGAAATACATGCTTAAATAAGTAATATTATAGCTTAAGTTATCATTTACATGAACTCTCCTTAAGGAATATTAGGAAAATTCCTTCATGACTGGAAAAAAAAAAGACAAAAATTTTAGATGTATAAGGAGAAATTTTAATAAAAGTTTATGCCAAGAAAGATATAGGCCAGAGAACTACCAAAATTATAAGCTTTGTTGAATTATTGCAGGCCAAAATTAATTTTCTGTTCTGAAACATGGTGAATTATTATCCTATTTGACTATCCATAGCAGTCCAATTTCATACACCTGAGTCAGCTGAGAGGGATTATTGGAATGCAGATTCTCCCTCAGGAGGCACACAGGAACTGCAATTCTCTCTTTCTAACGCCCCCAAACTTGCTGCCTCTCTTAGTGCTGTGGTCCTCCACCCCGGCCACACCTGGTGGTGCTTCCCAGCATACCCGTCAGCAATTTCTGGAATGATGGGAGGGTTCTGTATCACAGATGGCTCTGAGTGCCTGAAGAGTGGCCACTATGACTGAGAATTTGCATTTTATAAAATTTCAATTAAATTTATAGCACCACATATTTGACTGTTAGCTACCCACTGGAGAGTGTAAGACTCTACACAATGATTCATCAGAAAACTGTACATGTGAAGAGTATGGATACATGCACACTGTCATGTATGTGCAGCATTGCTGGGACTTCCTGAGGATGCAGGTGCCCTGGCTAAGGGACTCTTTGTATGAGTTGAATACCCCCCTCATAGGCAGCTCTCCTCTCTGGAGAAGTTTATACCACAGGGTTGTGAATTTCACCTGCTGAAGACTAGAACATAGGAAATGGGTCATCAAGAAATGTTGCAGATGACCAAGGATCGTTTAATTGAGGCAAAATACATTTTTTCTCTTTTTCCTTTCTCTATCAACTGAGTGAAACAGCCACAGAGAAACAAGAGCCGAATGCAGTCAGAACCCTCATTTGCCAAAATGATTCCAATTTTAGATAAGCTTGTATGCTATGATTATTTCCGACAGGATAATGGCAACATCAGAGTCACTTATGAGCCATGTGACAAGGAAGCTCTGTGTCATGAACCTGAAATGCAGACATTTGAGTCATAGACTAAATTCTGGATTCATTCCTAATCTCAGCCTTGGGCAGAGTATTCAGCTCACACGCATAAACAGGGAAAGACAAATGGCGACATGAATATTCACTGCTCAAACAAGAATAATCATACTGATACCTATAACGGTGGTAAAAATAAAAATATTTACCCTGACACACTGGTGCTATGTCTTTACCTGTTACTTTCCAATTTTCCAAGTTGTGGTTATTTTTCAAATCAATGAGACATACAGAAATTTCCAGTTTTGTAAACTAAAATACACTTTCCAGTTGCTAATGCCATATATGCTAATGCCATATATGGTTTTATATATAATCCACATTGGATAGTTTAGTACTGGAATTAAGATTTTAGGTATTTTCATGTCACATATAGATGCCTATCTTTAATTCTATAAACAAGCAGCTACAGTCCTAGTTATGAAAATTTTAAATGTGAAATAAAGGAGAATCTATTTTTCTAACACTATCACTCTACATAACATTGTTCATTACATTGAGACCAAGGTATAATACAATAATTTGGTGTATTCTAAATTCCTGGCTACTTAACATTTCTTAAAATGAAAGGGGGGACTAATTCCCTAGAGTACACACAGAAATGGCCTCAGGCTATGAAAATTAAAAATTAAATCATTTACGCCTGGCCAATGTGGCTCAATGGTTGAGTATTGACCTATGAACCAGGAGGTCATGGTTTGATTCCTGGTTAGGGCACATATCCAGGTTTCAGGCTCAGTCCCCAGTAGGGAGCATGTAGGAAGTAGCTGATCAATGATTCATCATTGATGTTTCCATCTCTCCTTTCCCTTCTCTGAAATCAATATATATATATATATATATATATATATATATATATATATACACACACACACACACACACACACACACACACACACACACATATATATATATATATATATATATATATAAAATAAATCATTTAAAATTATAATTTAAATCATGGAATGAAGACCAATGACAAGGAAGGGCTGGGTTTCAAGCTGGCATGCTATACTGTCCACTCCGTATCTGCCCCTTTCACTTTATTACATGGTCTTGGGGATGAGTTAGGTGGCTGTCCACAGTCCAAGTCAGCGATTTCCAACCTTCTCATCTCTGATACACATGATCTAATTACTAAAATTCTGTGGCACACCAAACTGTTTTTTGCCAACCTGACAAAAAATAGATATAATTTTGATTCATTTACACCAGAAGGCTATTGCTGTGTGTTGGCTATTGTTATTTTTTTTAATTGACAGTCTAAGGGAGATGAGGCCAGTGCCCCTGACTAAACTGTCAAGTATTGCATATTTTATAAATGTTTATGGCACACAGGTTGAAAATCATTGGTCCAAGGCCAAACAGTTTTCAGCCAGCCTTTCAGGGTAAAAGATGAAAAAGAGAATACGAATAAAGAGTGTGAGGGCCGAAGGGTTTAGTAAGAGAACTGCTGAGGTCATTATGTCCGAAATCCAAATGGCTGAATGTGTGAAACAGGCAATTTCCAAGCGTAATAATTTCACTTCCATTTGAATTTGCCTCAACAGGATATCCAGTATACAAGCAATTAGTCCATAAATACACAGCACAGTCTAAAAATGAAAGTTAGATAATTTTACCTGTCTTTTGACTTTCTTTTTAGAAAGATTTATTTTTAGCTTATCTGAACATTGTGGCATTTCCTATTATTAACAATATCGATTTTTTTGGGTGAAGGTAGCTTTTTATAACTATTATTGTATTATTTTTACATCTGCATGTGAATTTACAATGATCTCAAAACAGAGTTTTAAAACTCATAAATTCTGTCAGAAGAAAAGAAGGGAGAATAAAGAAAATTTGATGAAGGAGGTGGTTAGAAGGAAAACTACCCTAAGTACAATGACCAGACAAAAGTTTTTTAAGTAAGAGAGTGATTTTCTTTTAGTATTCATTTTATGATATCTCTTCAATTCTCCTGTAAGGATTCTGAAGATTATTTTTCCAGACAAAAAGAAATAGCTATCTAACCATCAACAATTTCAATTTTTCTTAAATTATTCTATACTAGAGGCCCAATGCATATTTATGCACTTGGATTGGGGGGTCCCTCAGCCTGGCCTGTGCCCTTTAGCAGTCTGGGAACCCTTGGGGGATGTCTGACTGACAGCTCAGTGTCACTCCCTACAAGGAGCAGGTCTAAGGCAGAGTTGGACATCCTTTGTGCTGCCACTGCAGAGTGGGGAGAGGCTCCCGCCACCACCACTGCTGTGCTTGCCAGCAATCAGCCAGGCTTGTGGCTGAGCGACAGTCCCCCTGTTGGAGCACACTGACCACGAGGGGGAAGCTCCTGCTTTGATTGTCTGCCCCCTTTTGGTCAGTGAGCGTCATAGAGACTGGTCATTCCATCGTTTGGTCATTTTGCATAATAGCCTTTTATTATATAGGATTTTTCTTATTTTTCCAACTTGTAATATAAACTTTAAATTCTTTTTTTATTTTGTTTTATCTATGATGCTGTAATCTCTTCCATTAATCTTTGAAATCCTGGGGCCCCTCCGTATCCTAGTCCAGTCTGGCTCTGACCTCCTGCGAGTCTGGACAGCACACTGGTAGGTTTGAGGTTTCCAGATCAGTTTCAGGAATCAGACTGAACAAAGTTCATCTCCCACTGTTGCCCCCAGTTTTACTTTCACTGAATATCTTAATCCTACCTTGAAAGAAGAATATTATGAGAAGCAGGAGGAATCTTATGAGTATTATCTTTGCCCTTCATTTAAAGATCATGAAGTCCCTTTCTAACCTCTCCCTCTGCTTCAGGCCGTTGAGTTGGGCCCTTCCTTTCATGGGTAGTTTGGAAAATGACATTTGTAGGCTATGGGTTCTATATGTGAACTAAAAAAGCTTGGGGGAAAATACTGGAAGTACTGGCTAAAGGAATCTTATTTTAATATGAGTTAATGTCTTCATTTAAAAGCAAAGGAACCCAGTATAAGAGAACAATGGGGAAGAGATATTAACCAGAGTGGTCAGAACTTTACACCTAAAATAGCCCTGTTCATCTCCAGCAAATTTTGCAAAACTCAGCTCGTTATAGGTGTTGACCTTCCTGCACTTTCTTACTGATCCACGCTCCATTTCCATATTTAGAGATATTTGTCTTCCTTTTCTGTTGCCTTTCTTCCTTTTCATATTCTGTGCATACATTTTTACAATCAGAACACGTAATAAGGTTCTCTGGATAGCTATGTCATTTTCTTCCATTAGGAGACTTCTTTTCTTCCTCATTGAAATAGTTTGAGATTTGCATTGCCAGTTATATTATTAGCGCTTTTGCTGCATTTCTGAACTTCTTAGTTTTTCATATCTAAAATTGTCGCAACCTTCCTTCTTAAAGTCAAAAGTCCCTGTCCAATGAATACCATCCCAAAGATATTCTGAAGTCTAAAACGACATGGTCAGCTTTTCCAAAGTCTCCTGTCAGTGGCGCTTTGTGAGCCAAATTGTCCCTGCTGGTCACATTAAGCCCAAAATGTTAGTTCTTGCAATCACTTCCTTTAACCTCAGGGCATGAAAATGTCAGGAAGACCAGGCAAGAAAGTTTCACTTGTTTTTCTGGTGTAGAATAGAATTCAAGAAAAGAACAGATCAAAAGTCCCACTGGGCCCATTATTCTGTTCATCCGTACATACAGGAACTGCACATACAAAGATAATCACAAAGAGCGGCCAGCGTGGACATTATTTGCATTGATAATGTGTTTCTAGAGTTCACTCAGAAAACATAATGAACACAATAAAAATAATAATATTCTAAAACTAGCAACTGCATGTTTAACACCAAGGAATAAAAAGCATTGGCAATCTAGTATGTTTCCAGGTTTCTTTGCAATTCCTCTTTTATAGTTTAGTAGCTACTACATTGGGAGTTTAAAAATCCCAAATATTCAGTAAGAAATTACTTTAGAACTTAACCCTAGGTTTTAGTTTATTCCAAATAAACTCCACAAAGGCATCTATCAATTAAAGATGGGTCTAAGCTGAGAGATCTGACGAGTGCACAGGTTTTTCCAAAGCAGGCTCACTGACTCCCGCCGAATCTCCAGCCACCTGAGAATTTCAGGTCAGTGCTATAGAGGACTCACCCAGCAGGTGGCCAGGCCCCTTTGAAATTTCCATCTGTGACTCTGACTCAGAGCACATTGGAACTGGGAGTTCAGTCAAAGCTCCCAACGTAAGAATCCTGTTACACTAGAAAAAGAAAACTCTCGATGTTTTCATAGCCAGTAATCTCAACAATTTTTCTTTTTAGTTGGATTTCTTGATGTAGTTAAGTATTCAATGATATCATCTGAAGATGAAACTTTTTTACTCTATTAATTCCACAAGGTGCTTGTATTCCATAACCTAAAATCACCAAAACAATGTAGAATAAGCACTGTGGTCAATAAAAATTTTACTTGGTTCCTAGTTTTAATGAGAACCACTTTAATATATCACCACCTATATTTGCTGTTGGTTCCTAAAATGTCCTTGTAAGGCATTTTAAGATTTTACAGGCACTAAAATAATCATGTTTCGTCATGATTCCCTGCCCCCTCCCCATGAAGTAAGTTAAATTCCCTAGTTTATATAACTATTATGATGCGCACTGACCACCAGGGGGCAGACACTCCAACTGGTAGGTTAGCTTGCTCCTGAGGTCCAGCTGATTGGGACTGAGGGAGACAGGCCAGACATGCCCTGAAATCCTCCTGTGTCCCTCCCTGGCCCCGATCATGCACCGGTGGGGTCTCTTGGCCTGACTTACACCCTCTGGCAATCCAGAATCCCTTGGGGAACTGGTTTCAGCCCAATCCCACAGGCCAGGCCGAGGGACCCCAGTGGTGCACAAATTTGTGCACCAGACCTACAGAATAGTATATTTCCTTTCTTGAGGATGATTTCCTCAAATTTGTCTTACTAGTGTTTTGTTCACTTGTGTATTATTTAATCCACATGAGGTTTTTATTTACTCATGAACACATGGTTTTTAGAATTTCTGTCTTTTCTTTTTTTGTACACTTTCCTTTATAAAGGATTCAGCTTGTGGCCCTGACAGCAATCACTGCTCACTGACATTTCAATACCAACCATCACTTAAGAATAAATGCTTTATATGTTCCCAGGGGCTGAAACAGTATGTCTAAAACTCATATTTTCAGCTGTAAGTACCTACAACATTCCTGCCACGTGGTACTTTTGAATTTAATTGTCTTAATGTTCTTATAATTTATTTAACTTTTCTATGTGTTTTGTGAGTTCAGCAATCCACTAAATTTCACAAAAAATTACTCCACAAAGTTTTAAAGATATTTTTCTTTTTTATTAGTCATCCATATTTTCTCATAAGGATATACTGTTATCAATATTTATAGTTCCATGAGTCCTAACCTGAGTATAGAGGTATAATACATGGCCTACAAATAATTTTTATCTAAGACAAAATCAAGCAAAAACAAAACAAAACAACAACAATAAAACAGCACAACAACTATATACCTTGAGCTTAAAGAATAAATTGACCAATAAAGTTAGTACAAAATTCTACTCGGGTAGTGTCCACTTATAATCAAAAGTTTAAGTTGAGTATGATTATTTTGTCATTTCTCTTTATCCAATCTTATTTAGGTGGGTCTCTTATTATATAAAATTGATGATAACTTTATAGAAGTCTTTATTTTGTTAGGGTCATCCTTTTGATGGACTAAGAAATAATGTTAGAATACATTAATATCAAATGGATTGTTTCAGTATGCAAACAAACCATAATGTTAAGTAATTATTTAGTTAAAACATTACTGACATTTTAAATTAGTGAAAAAAAGCTAATTTATTTAGTGCAATTTATGTAAATTTATGTAAAGAATGAACTATAACCACATTTGGTAAACCTTGAATTTTATAAAACAATCATAAACATTTTTATTCAAATTGTTCAATTCCATGAGTACTTCTATCAATTACTTGTTAATTTACTGAAATGGAACTAAGTAACTATACCATCTGTCACCAACACTCATTCCTAAAACCAGCTGACCCCTTAGTATTAAATGCAAATTGACCTGTTCACTCAACTAGTAAATTTCACATTTCAGTTAATTTTGCCACTTTGCTACTCTTTTATACTCACCACAAAGTTGGACTTATTTTTGCTATTGCAGGAATTATGTCAATAAACATACAATTATATATCATCCAATTATCATCATCCTCTTTACTTTAAACACAACTTCAAAATACATTCATTTGACCCTTAGAAGTTAGCCATATATTATTTAATAGTCAGATGAACTCTTTCTTATTTAAATTTATAACATAATTAACAAAAATATTTTTAAATACCCAAATTTGGTACTCATATAGTTGGATATCTATTAGGAATAAAACAATAAAAATATGAAAACTCTTAAATGTCATTTCGATAAAAGCTCTGTGTATTCATTTAAAAGTTGAAATAAAAGATAGTTCCAAACTTAACATGTAGAAGTGTTTTTATTATTTCACTAAAACATGGGATTCTGTACAAATTATTCTCATTAGAGCTAATGATAATCTTGACTCTAAACTTCCCTGGGGCTGGTATTTCTGAAGTTATCTAAAGATAAAGACAACAATGCTATCTGCACTTACAAGCCATTGTTAACTTAAATGGTTGGAATCTATAGACCATACAAGTCAATCACCACTCACTACTGGCTTCACAAAGGTCAGGCATCTCATTATAGTGGATTAGTGGCCTGGTTCACGGATTCCTGCACATTGAAAGGAAAATACTAATTAGAATTCCTGGGGCGGTGACTCAGCTAGAAGGGCTTCTGGGGTGGACGATCGGGAAGGAGGGGGAAGAAAACTCAGCCTCTGGTCTTCTGGCTCATGGAGCCTGCTCTAGTGCAGGGACTAATGCAGGTAGTCCCGGGTGGTGGCCAGCGGGGTGGGACTGGGCGAGAAGCCCACCTCCCGTGGTTTCTCCCCAGGCTGGCTGCACCTGGGGCGGTGCCACAGCTCGAAGGGCTTCTGCCAAAGCGAGCAGGGTGCCTCCTGCAGGCGGGCTCCCTTGGCCTAGCCTGTAGGAATTGGGCTGAAACCAGCTCTCTGACATTCTGGTTGGAGGGGGGGGGGGGGTCCCGGAGTATGAGAGGGCACTCTGCAAAGTTGCTGTCCTACAAGGTGTGGAACACAAACAAGAGTGTGCAGTAAACCAGATTCGGGGCCCACAGTGCCCAAAGAATAACATAACCCATGGTCAAAGTTACAATCATGCAGCCCAGAGAGAAATCCTGCTATCTCCTCTCTGGTTCTGGAGTGTGTTACCCGAGAACTGCCACTGCCAAGTCACTGCAGCTAGGCAGCTCCTGTGTGAGCGTCTGCTTCCTGGTGGTCAGTGCGTGTCATAGGTACTGGCTGGTCAGATGGTCAGATGGTCACAGCCGTGTGTGTGTGTGTGTGTGTGTGTGTGTGTATGAATATGTATATGTATATGTCTGTATATATGTATGTGTGCATATATATCTATGTATATCTATGTGTATATATATCTATGTATCTATGTATATATGTATACATATATATGTACATATATGTATGCATATATGTGTGTATATATACCTATTTATCTATGTATATCTATATATGTGTACATGTGTATATACGTATGTGTGTATATGTGTATATGTGTGTATGTGTGTGTACATATATATCTATGTGTATATATGTATATATGTATATAAGTGTGTATGCTATCATGTGCTGCTCAGAACTTCTCCTCAAGGACTAAAACACTCATTTCTTCCATTGTTGTGAATGCTGGTGGCTAACAGCTTTCTCATTAGTCTCTCTCCAGCAACTGGCCTCAGCAAAGAGAACAGACTGGCCCAAGGTTCAGCCTCTCCCCAAGAGCAGCCTGTGTTCAAAGACTTGTGATGGAGCAGCACAGAAGCCTGGCTCCTTGCCTAAATACAAAAACTCAGGAGGGACATCCATGATTGAGAGCTTCCTTCAGGATAGTCTGAGGCCGTCGCAACTGCTCATAACTCACCTTCTTCCCTTTTCAGTATGGTCTCCTCCACCTTTCCTAATTGTTCCCAAAACACACTTCCTTCATGGCCACCACAACGTCTCAGGGGCTGTTTCTCAGGGAACCTGTCCTCTGGCACTCATTTCCCTGATTTCAATGATGTCCAGTGGAAGCAATTTAACATCTCCTGATCTAAAGGTCTTCACAGTTAACAGAAGGAGCCAGAGGAAAGAACGGAATGACCTAGGGACCATAAACTGGCCCACTGGGGCTATTTGATCACATTTTCATTTGTCAGTAGGAATTTGTTTTAAAAGCACTCACAGAAACTTGTTTTGTCAATACAGAGGATGACATTTCTACTAAGGAATGTGGCAATACTTCAGAACAACTGAAAATGAAAATGGTGAATTTTGCAATAGCTTTTAATTCACTGTAGGATATGCACTTCCTCTGAATAATGATGACTTACCAGATAAATACTTCATGGCTGACAAAAAGGAAGGGAAGAAATATCATATGCAGAATGTTAATCGAAACACTTAAGATAGGATAACAGCTATATAGGAATCCACAAATACAAACAACTTGGGCTCTCGCAGTGAGGTAAAGTAAAGATAAAGAGAGTTAAATTAAATCTAAGTTCACTGCATGACAATTGGGTCTTCATCAGGTATGTTGAAATATTAGATCATTTTTGTACTTGCTGAAATGGCAAAGAAAAAGAGCAGATTTATTAGAAATTCCATTTAAAGAATCCTGGATTCTGGGACACTTGAGCATCTGCCTCAATTTGGGAATCCCTAAGGAGAGAGCTTATTTATACCACCTAAGCACTGCTTCAGTCATAGATTATGCAACTGCAATTTGTTACATAAATGAGGTCCATCAAGCCCAGGATAAACATATTTACAGACTAGAGGCCCAATGCATGAAAATTCATGCACTGGAGGGGGGGTTTCCCTCAGCCTGGCTTGCCCCCTCTCACAGTCCAGGAGCCCTCAGGAGCTGGAGGCGACCCGTCGATCAGGGGAAGGCAACAGCCCATCACATCTTTGCTGCTGCCACTGCCAGCAATGCAAGCCTCAGCTGGCACTGGTTACCTGATCCTTGGCCCTGAGAGGCTGGGCAGCCACCATCCGAGGCTTGCCTGCACGTGGGTGGCTGGGGGGCTGAGGGCAGATCAGGCCGCACTGTGGCCGGATCAGGCACCTGCTGTACCCCCAATCCCTGGCTGGGCTGAAAGGCCTGTGGGACTCTGGCAGCAGGTGCAAGGAGCGGCTGGAACCGTCTGAGGGCAGATCAGGCCACACTGTGCACCTGCTCCCCCCCCTCCAGCTAGGATGAAAGGACTGGGGGACTCCGACAGGGCTGAGGGGACTGGGTACTGCCATTTTGTGGCTATTGACACCGCCATCTTTGTGATGGCATGATGGTCAATTTGCATATTCCCTCTTCATTAGCTAGGATGTTTCACTGATGTTAGTCAGTGGGAAATCACGAGCTCCCTACTAGTAAGTTAGAAACTGATAAATCAACATTACATGTGTTCAAAATTTGTTTATCAGATCACACACACAAAAATCATTGCAGCTTTGCTCTACTGAGGAGTACAGAACAAACACACAATCCATTAAAACCTGTGATTAATCGCCAACAGCTGTGCCTTATGCAACTCTGTCTATGAACCAAAAGACACCATCTCTAGAAGCCCAGCGTCTCATCAATTACATTTAAGGTCTAGGGTTGTATTGAGGAGTGCATTTATGCTGATAAGCAAATATAATCCACTGCATTAGCATCTTATAGCAGAAGTTTGCCTTACTTTCATTCTTGTAGTTAGTAAAGAAAAAATATATAGTTTGATGAAAAGCATTTATATGTGAATTCATTCTATACATATGAGCAGTTACATTTTACTTCTAATTTATCTGTTCTACGTGTGTAGTAACCTCAGATCTATCAAAATTGAAGTGGTGTAAAGGCTTATAACTTATACTTGTCATTGACATTATTTCTTATATCAAATTAGAAGGTGCAATCAGAGAATCAATTATTCTTGAGTCAGCAGATGGCTAAACTAATGTTGTTAGCCATAATGACAACCAGAAGAGCTATGATTGGGGGCATATAAATATATATTACTAAAAAAAGGAATATCAAATACAGACCACTGAAAATCAAACTTAGTGCTAGACAAAATTCATCTAGTAAGAATGACAGCAAATTTTGTGATAATTATAGAATCATGTGATCTCACTTAGAGCACTAATTTTCAGACTACTTCTTTTTTAGGGTATTGCCTTTGGAAGATCATGATTTATAAGCAATTCATTCAAGAAGGATGTATTTCAGCCCCTGCTGTGTGCCTAGCATCATGTTGTCTTGGGGGATATTAAGATGATTAAGACAAAATCTTGCCCTCAGGGAGTTTCGTCTGGAGAAGCAAAGATAAGTCAAGAAATAATGGCAATAAAATAAGAACAAATGCTATGACAAGGGGAAATTAATTCTATAGGTCAAGCGAAGGTCTGACTAAGGTTAAGACATGTAAAAGGGAGGATAAGTAGAATTTACAGATGGTCAAGAGATGGAAGGGGATTCCAGAAAAGGAGCACAAGGGGCTAAATCGTGGAGGCATGGAGTGTATGGCAAATTCTAGAATTAACCTGGGGAAAGTGGGTGAAAGATGAGGCTGGAAAGGTAGCCTGAAGTCTTGTTGTAAAATACAGAAATGTCTAAAAATGCTTTAAAAGTGTCTAAAAATGATAAAAAAAGGTTTTAAAATGTTTGAGTTAACTTTCCTGAAAAGGAAGGTGTGGTATTAAGGACACACTCCGCAATGCCCTGAAGCATGTATACCCCATAAATAAGGATTTGGACTTCAGTTACTTACTCAGAGTGACTTGCTAAGGTAACCATGTGTGTGAGTGCTGTACTCTCCCTAGGTAACCTCATGTAGCCCCTTGCCTTGTTTGAGATTAACATGTGTGCATTGACATCATTCATTGATAGCCACCGGAGCTGCTAAGGGTATGAAACAGGCTTTAAAAATAGGTCCTGGCCAGCTAACGGTGCTCGCCTGTCGAGACCACCACAAAGGCACGTCCTTTTGCCAGTCTGGCAAGCTATACCACTCCATGCTCCTCTCTCTGCCAGAAGACAGAAGAATGGCTGGTACCTCCTGATCCAGATGTGACTGAGCTCGAGGGTGAGGAACGCCGTCCCCCTGCATCTGGACTGGATCAGCTCCACTGCCGGCCCCCAGAGGACAGCACCACCGGGATCCCATCAAGCCTGTACCCACAGCACCAGGAACTTGTGTGAGTAATAAAGTTCTGTGTGATTTGCAGCTGCAGATGTTTCATGTGGTGTAATTCCTCTGGCAGTTAGTTGAATCATTTTGTGTATGCTTAAAATTGAAATTAAAGCTTCTGATCTTTTTGGTCCTAGGCCTGCCCTTGGTCCTGCTCTATGCAGCCTCTTTGCTAGCAACTACTTGATTGTTCCAATACCTGCACGGTTCAAGTTAATTTCAAATGACACCTTAGATAAACACCCCAGATCCTTTCCCGAGATCTACTTGAGACAAGTCTCTATTGAAGTATAGTAATATCTATGCTCCCACATTTACTCCATCTTTCAATTTTCCATAGCTTTTATATTAAAAATAGCAACACACAATCATGCACTGAAAATCTGTCTGAGTATTTTATCCACTGGCTCGGGGGAAACTGAAGTGGTTTTCTGGTTAGGTAAAGGAGCAGACATATCAGATCAGCTAAAATTTCTCCAACTTCTCTTTAGATAGTTCATGCTCTAAAGTACATTAACTAGTGAAGTTTAAGAGGACTGTGGTTTCTTTCAGTCAACCTAAAAAAATAAAAAGTTTATAAATAAGTATGCACTTCAAAGAAACTCTTTAAAATTCTCTTGGACAAGAAAATCTTTTCCTTTTTACTTTATGTCAGGCTGACATTAAAATCATATTATTTAATTGTTTTTCCTGTTTGGAGCAAGTCCTCAGCCAGCAGTCACTAACACAGTTTGTTTCAAAGACTTCTGAGGCTAACAATAGAGATCTAAGGGAGTTTGCCCAGGGACACTGGGCAGTGCCACATGAAACAATGGCCATCTAACCTGCGGGCAGGAAAGGGAGTGTGGTAATGCCGAAATAATCCATCTGTTACCCACTGTTTTAATTACTGGGAACTGCCTTTCAAATGACACAGATAACAATGTTATAGCTTAAAAAGGGGAAAACTAATAGTTGACTTTGGTAGACTTTCTGTCTTAAAAATAGATGACGTATATCAATTTACATAGTCAGTATTAACTGTGTTCTAATTAGAATTGTTCCCACAGGAAATTGATAGTATACACGTCATAGTAATAATTTTAAAAAACCTTAAAAACAGGTTATTTGGCAGATTGAGCTATTTATGCTGATATCTTATATTCCTTCTACTTGTTATTTTCCTTATTTCATCTACTTTAATCAATTCTGACTTTATCCTATAAGAATTCCTGTATACCTTGACCTTTTTTATTCAATGCACACTTAATTTTCTCTCTCCATTTCTATTTCCTTTCTTATGTTTTTAAAGGTTTAATTATAACATATAACTTGTTACCACATTATCCAAAAGAACAAATGATTAATAATGACATTATATAGGCCAAAAAACACACTGTAATAGGTAGTATCACTTACAATAAGGAGTCGGCAGGCTTTTTCTGGACTAATCAACATCAGAAATTGAATCACTGTGATTAAATTCTGTTGTAATACAAAAGTGCAGCCACAGACAATAAATGGCTGGTCTGTAATCTAATAAAATGTAGTGACAAAACAAGGTGGCAGACTGGCTTTGTTGGTGCCAGGAGAAGTCTGTCTATCCCAGACACAGTCAGCAGCTGTAGATGGAACAGTCCTTAGAAACAGAATTGTGCTATGAGCACAAGGAACGAAGTGCAGGTGGAAAGGTTTTGTTCAGTCCTCTCAACAAAGCTCAGTGTACTACTGGCTCATTTTCTTACAGAGCTTTGTCATGCTGTTATTATGAATAAGAAAACCTCACCAAGCTGCAGATGCTTCTTCAACATGTTTAAGTGTATCCCCACTCGATGTCAGGTTAGTAGCCAGGGAAGAGGAAGAGGGGACTGACACCACATCAGCTTCCTTTTCAGCCAATGTACACTAAAGGCTGCAGTCTCCTTACTCCACATCAGCATCCCAAATGCATCAAGTCTACAAAAAGCTTCTTCCAAAACTCTGGTTAGCAAGGAAGGTGACACTAGAAAGAAAGCCTCTCAGCCCACAGTTCCTTTCAAGGTGCAGGAATTCGTACACTGGGCCCCTAGCTTAGAATAATAAAAGCATAATATGCTAATTTGACCGGATAGCCTAACGACCTTCTGGATGACCTTCTTTAAATTTAAAGACAGAATTGGGATTTTTAAAAAACATATATTATATAATATATTACATTTATAAATACATGTAAATAAGTGTAAATGATAGTGAATTTTCATTTTTTATTTAATAATGATAAGAAGTTTTTAATCATCAGAAGCTCCCCAACACAAAGTACAATACAATGAATTTATCTAAAATATAAATGATAACCTTGTAACTGTTCTGCCTTTGGGGGTTTGCTTATCGTTGTTTTTGTTCTCTTGGTCTGAATTCTACCTAGCAGAAATGTTTAGCCTTAAGACTACAGACCACAAATAATTATGTAAGTTGTTGAGTGAATTGCTAGCTGGGAATCTGTCAGTTTCCTTAGAGGCGTTTCCCTCCTCAGTGGCAGGCATGCAACTATGACGGGTCCTTGAAGACCTCTGGTGGCCAGAGGAAGCATTGCTCCCTTCTCGCACACAATTCATGAAAGTTTTCCTGGATGCACTTCTTTCTAAGCTTGCATTTCTATTTTGCCTAGAAATGGGCCACTAACTAGTAAAGCTTCCCAACATATGTACTTCTGTTCTAATAATTACTCTAGTTCTAGCCTTTTCGACTATAAAGCAAGCTAACCTAAACAAGCACAACAAAAATACCCAAGCACTAAGATTGAGAATTTTCTAACAATTGAGATCACCCCCAAGTTTGAAGATTTAGCATACAAAGGAGAGGCACATTGATTCCAAATCACTGCTAAGTGGAGGAGATGGACTAGAAAATTGTAGTTCAATGTAACAACCTTCTCTGCCAACGCGGGAAGGAACATTCACCAGCTTGGACACTTTAGTTCTAACCGGATAACCGTGTGCTAAGGGAGCTGAAGGTAGAGTTGG
This sequence comes from Pipistrellus kuhlii, assembly GCF_014108245.1. Taxonomy (NCBI): domain Eukaryota; kingdom Metazoa; phylum Chordata; class Mammalia; order Chiroptera; family Vespertilionidae; genus Pipistrellus; species Pipistrellus kuhlii. The sequence goes on along the minus strand of NW_023425540.1, from coordinate 9,139,751 downwards.
TGCAGATCATGCCACCTCTGCTGCCTCCCTCCCCTCAGTATTTCAAAATTTTCCATCTGCAATTCAACCAAACCTTGTAAAAAATTCCTATTAATAGTGTGTTATTTAAACAAGCCATAACAGTTACAAAACTAGTTTTGCATGTACATTGAGGTAAATTTCCTTCTTCAGTTATCTCCTATGCAAAAATGAAGAGGTGGTGGTCGACTAAATACCTGAGCATGAGAATTGGATCCGACGCCATATCACTGCACCTGAAACATCCAGGAGGGATGTTTCCATATCACAGGGCTTCCTCCATCTGTTCTTACTGGAAGGCAACTGGCTCAGCCTTGACTACCCAGGGTTCAGGCCTCAGGTACCACTCCTCAGAAAGTGGCCATGAGCCTCTGGGAACCCGAAGGTTTTCATTTTAGCTTCCTTGCCCTAATCCAGGTCATCTCTTTGCCTTTGGAGTAGTGTTTCCCAGCCTTAATTGATTATTAGGATCACCTAAAGATTCCCAGAATCCTCTCCTAGATAATACTTGTCAGGGGTGATCTCGGGGAACTAACTGCATTTACAAGGACCACCAAGGACACGCATGACCACCCATCATCCCTCTGGAAAGGCCTGGGGGACACCTGCAGACATAGAAAGGGAGCCAGTCAGAAGTCCAGGCGCCCGCCCCCACCCATCCTCACTCCTGTAGAAGTTATGCTAGTCCTGTGAAGATGACTTCCTCAGTGCCTCCAACAGTGCATCTTATAAGAGCAGAAGAAGGGAGATTATTTTTAAAGTAAAAGGCAATTCCAACACTCACTGCCAGACGTGGTGGTGACTGGCAGCAGAAATGGTAAGAAGTAAACACATTGTGCAATGCACCTTAATAATATACACAAAACATTGGATTTGGGTTTAAACATATAAAATGTGTTGTTGTTTTTCTTCCTTTATGTTAACACCATGGTAGATGCCATTTTCCTTTCCTTTTCCAAATTATGGGGTATATTTTACAAGTAATATTTTATTTTACTCATTTTTTTTAAGATAGTTATACTCAGAATCATAAAAAACACCATAACCAAAACCAAACTTTTGTCACCATCATGCTTATAAGAGCCAGTTCTATAAAAAAAAAAAATCACCAGACATCATGAGTACTATGACTTGGATTGAATAAATGCCATTTAAAAAACTGGCTACAAATGATAAATTCTGGTATAGTACACATCTCTATCTCATATATGAGAAAGATTATTTCATAACCCAACAAGTATAAGGGTAAACTGATTTTTTTTCAAAATTAGAACAGAGCACTTTTCAAAAATTGCTATCATCTAACTACTTATATCCCTTCAAAATTAGCATATTATTATACAAATAGATATTGCCTTTCCTATAAGCAATTATAATGATTCAGATATAAATTGTAATTAATATTAAAAATGTTGCTAGGTTATATAGGTGACAATGTTGAAAAATCCATTATTTTAAAACTAAAATGTCTGAATAAAATGTGTCTAAAAAAACAAAACAAAACAAAAAAACACAAACCACCAAACAAATAAAAACCTAAACTGCACACATGTAAGGATTACTCTTGGTTTATGAAGACAGATGCAGGTCTTAGTGTCAAATCTCATTACCTCCCAGCATCATGGTTTATCTGATGGTGTCTAATAAAAATGAGTCACATTCTGTAATGGGTGCTGAACATTGCTAAGTGCTGTGTATTTCATGTATTAGATTAAACAGGGTTGACTGGGGATTTCCAACTCAAAGCAAGAGAAACTAAAGGTGATCTTATGCCAGACTGAGCGATAAGACAAAGTTTATCATACTCGAGGCTTAGTTGGTCTGTCCTCACAATCTGTAGCCAAACCCCACATGAGGTTAAAATGAGAAAAGCAGAGGCAAGCAAGCATAGCCTAGAGGCCAGGACATGGGCCATATAAATTAGAGGCTCAATGCACTAAATTCATGCATGGGTAGGGTCCTTAGGCCTGGCTGGCAATCCAGGCTGATGGGGTCCTTCTGGCTATTGGCTAGAATCTTCCTTTGTTCTGTGCTCAACCCCCCCCCCTGCCCCCCAGTGGTTAGCACATGTCATAGCAATGGATTGAATTCCCAATCTCCTGGTTGAACTCTCAAGGGGACACTTTGCATACTAGCCTTTTATATATATAGACTAGAGGCCCAGTGCATGAAAATCCATGCACGGGATGGAGAGGGAGAGGGTGGGGGGAATAGGGGGATGTCCTAAGCCACAGTCTGGCCTCCCTCTGCAGGAGGCTACCTGGCGGGCTGATCAGGAATAGGCTCACCCCACTGCGGCCTCCACCCGGCCTTTCTCTGAGCGATCAGCCCTGCACCACCCTCATCATCCTGTCATCACAGGCCTTTCTCTGCAGATCAGACCAGCACTGCCCCCATCACCTCACTGTGGCCTCCACCTGGTCTTTCTCTGTGGGATTGGCCTGGTGCTGTCACCGTGGCCATGCTAGTGGCATCCCTCTGTAGGAGGAGACCAGGCAGGCCTCCCAATCGCCCCTCTGTCATGGCTGATTGCCACCACCCCCATCGCCATTCCCTCCCTCTGCCTGCTGGCAAGCGCCTTGGCTGACCTGGCACAGCCTGCTCACTGTTTATATTGCTACATTGTCAATTAATGCCCTGCCCCCTAATGACTGGTCCTTCTGCCATTCAGTCAATTTGCATATTATGCTCTTATTATATAGGATAGACTTAGTGACTAGACTTCACATAATGCTAGTATCTCTGAGAAACTAGAGCCCTGAACTTTAAATACAAGATCTAGTTCTGGTCCAGGAGTTCTAGGGAATTTATAAATAAAACTATTCAGACAAATAATGCTGCTCTTCTCCGTAGATACTGGCAATTTTTATTTTCCTCCATTAGAAAATAGTGGCTTTTGAATTGTAACGGGAATTTGCTCTATTTTGAAATATAGAGTGGAAAAAGTATCTTACAAGAGGGAAATTATCATTACAAACTAGATGCTATTTTAACATCTACTCTGAATCCCTAGTCCAAAATATTAGTACTATTTCAGCTCTATTCTCATTTCTATTCTAAAAAATAAAGGACAAAGATAAATTCTAAAGGAAAGAAATATCTAGCCCTTCTAGCTAGCTACACATTTTCCTGTTTCCCCAAGGATATTTAGATTCCTCCCTATAGTTAGTATCTGACTGAATAAAAGAAAGTATGGTGCAAAGTAATCAAGGTGTTTCGTTATCACCTAAACTTGTGTGTGCAATTACCAATACCCATCTTTAGACAATGACTCACTCTGACTGAGAGTACAATAGTGTTGACTCTGATGAGTTGGTTAGTTGGTTGTTGTTGTTGTTTTATCTCTTCACAAAGACAATCAGTCATTTTGGGGACATAATTTGTTGACACATTAGACTGGTACTCAAATAAAATTTTTGGTACACCATTCAAATTCTATACCCTTTCACAGTTCGTTCCTGAATAACCAAAAGATTCATAACTACATTTAATCTAGTCACTCTCCGATGGCAATTTCCACTTGCAGGTGTAATCACATCTTGACATTAATTGACAATGTAGCAATATAAACAAATTTATCTGAAGTTTGCTCCCCTCTTAACTCGCTTTTCCTCTTATTACTTTGGTAACAGAGGAATATACATAGAACCAAATTTAACTGTGACTTGTTTATTGTACTTGTAATAAAATATTTTGCCAAGTCAGTGTGCACACATTTATTCCTAATTACATTTTATTGTTAATCATATTGAGGTCCCAACCCAAAATGTGCTGCAAATTCTAAATAGGCAGCAGAACATTATGCAAATATAGCACAATTAACATAACAATTCTGGGCAATAAATATATCCATAAATGTATTCTTTTAAAATATGTATATATTATTGATTTTTTACAGAGACGAAGGGAGAGGGACAGAGAGTTAGAAACACCGATGAGAGAGAAACATCGATCAGCTGCCTCCTGCATGCCCCCTTCTGGGATGTGCCCATAATCAAGGTACATGCCCTTGACCAGAATCAAACCTGGGACCCTTCAGTCTGCTGCCCAATGCTCTATCCACCTAGCACACCGGTTTCAGCAATAAATGTAATTCTTTTCTAAGGGTTTTCTTTTGGAATTGGATGTGCCCTGTCCTCACTCTGTTCTTTCTCTGTGCAGAAGCTCCCTGGCTGCACCTTAGTCCCTGTCTGTTGGCTTTCTCTATTGCTCTTAAATTCCCTTGCTATGTGCCTTGCTAACATGTCAAAACCTATGGCTTATCATGTGGAAAATCTTCAGACCAGGGCAAGCACTCAGGTGCTGTTGCCTATGTCACCTGTTGTAGAGGAACAGGTTGACCCTCCTCAGCGACCTACAGCTTCCATCCCTCCTCTCATTGGTTACTACTAACATCTGTCCTACACTGCCCCCGGCCAAGGTCATCCTTCTCCGTGCCAGGCCTGGGGACCCCAATGCCTGCTCAGACCTAGTACTAACATAGTCGGCAAACCTCTACTCTTGTCAGAGAATACAGCACAGGAGGGGGAAAAATACCTTTTATGGGCTGGCTTTCATTTTTAGGAAATCTTAGTGTATTCTCCCACATCAAGATGGGTTCAATAAAGGGCAAGGGACAGGGGAACGAGGCAGAGGAGGAAGAGGAAGAGGAAGAGCAAGAGCAAGAAAAGGAGAATTAAAAGAGAGTTATATGAAAGGCTGTCATTAGAGGTGAACTGACAGAATTTTCTCAGCAAAAGATGTTAGAAGTCAACCTCGCTTTTGCACATTGAGGGACTGGTCCTGCTTGCTCTGCTCCAGGAGGCAGACTGGAAATGAAATGCCCTAACTGACCCCAACTGTCCAAGGAGCTTGCCCTGTTTACTCATGATTCATTAAGGAAAGGGCCAATAGCCCTTTTCAGTTTCCTGCTATTATTTCTACTAATAACAGCATGATCTCACCTGAATTCAGCGCCCAGACACAGAGGAAGAGCAGTGCATCAGCCTGCCTCTCCGGACAGCGTGTCCCAGCCGGTCCCTCAGCGGACAGACTGCCAAGCTGGGACCTACAGAATGCTGGCCACTCTTCGCTGGAATTTACCTTATACCTCACATGAGAGTATCTGCCTCAGACATTTAGCAAAAATACAATTATATGTACTTCAAATTAAGAAATCTGCTGTTTTTATATCATGCTTGCCACTTAGTTAGGGTCCATGGCTTTATCTATAAGTTTCCAGATAATTATTTTGATATTGGCTATTGATAAATATTAACGTTAAAGTACTAAATCAATTATAACTATAATATTTCTCTAAATCATATAGTCCCACACTCTATAATAAGAATTTTAGACTGCAGAATATCAAAGGGAAAGTGAGGGAGGGTAAGTGGGTGGGAAGTGATCAACCAAAGAAATTATTTACATCTATGCATAACCCATGGACACAGACAATAGGGTGGTAAAGGCCTGGAGTGGCAGGGGGGAGGGGTAGGAGGGGCTAGAAAGGGTCATATAAGGAGAAAAGGGTACATATAAAATCAACAATAAAGATTTTAAAAAAGGAATTTTGTCAATTCCCATTACTGTCTCTGGGAAATTCCACTAAGCTTTATTTAAGAAAACATTTGTTTTCAAGTTTATTAATAGGTTCTATTTTTCTAAGAATTTGAACCATCTTAGATGGCTTATAGAGTCATAGAGAAATGAAACATGCTAATGATAAAAATAATACAGCTATAAAAAAATAATGAAAGATTAGGGATTGTTAAACCATAGAAGAATGATTAAATGAATTATGGGACATCAACTCAGTAAAATATTTTGCAGATATTTAAACCTATATCTGTGAGAATTTTATAAAAATATAGGAGGGGAAATGACATGTTAATTGAAATAATTTTGTTGAAGTCATATGATCACACATATGAAGCTAGACCTAAATATCTTACTAACTGGCATGCTGTATATTAGTATTCAAAATGAGAATTTTGTGTACATTAGAACAACTCAGATGCCTTTCCAATGTGAAATTAAGATATTGAATAAGGAAAAGCTAGAGAGTAATGAAGCAATAATAGATCCACTATCATAATTGACTATGTAATAAAATTGAGTTTCTCAAACTGAGAATTATACATTAATTACCTCGGGGGTTTATGAATTTTCTGAGAATTTAAAAGAGTACTTTTTTATTTTCAAGGGAAACCCTAAAACTAATTTTGATATATTTAAAGGCAAAACTACTCTTTTTCAGTTATAATTATCCTATGCAAGATATTTTAAAAGTATAATCCTTTGTTTCCTAAATCAGTGTTTTTCAAACGGGTGGGCCTTGAAATTATCAGGGATTGATGAGAAGATTTCTAAATATTTACATGCGGCCTTTAATGTCCCAAATTTCTCCAATAGTAGGAATCATGCGAAGTTCATTAAATGATATATAACTAACTTCTCAGTCCTGTCTCCTAGAGAAGTTGAGAGGTTTGGGGGGGCCTTTAGATCTATGGATCTGAGTATTCAGACAGAGATAGGGGTTAAAAGTGTAAACCGGCATCCTTGGTACATACAGAGATAATGCCAGAGACCAGAGGAAGAAAGGAAATAAGCCAAGGAGCATCAGCAGAATGAGAAGACATGAAGGTCAGAGGACAAACTCTGGAAGTGTACATGGATATTGGCCCTGACAGAAACACACAGGAACTCACGCATGAGGGGGTGGCAGGCGAAGTGCTCGCGAAAAGAATGAAAAATGTCCAGGGAACCTGCTAACGCTGTTTGCCCGTAACAGCATGATGTAAAGTATAACAGTTCCCTTGGCCAAGCTGTGCACTGGATGGAGGAGTTGGCATAAGGCCAGAAGCTACTACCTTCTGAATTCAGTGGGTACCAATAAATCACAGCCTTTCATAGCTGCTATCCTGTAAGGAAACAAAACAGAACTGACATTTACTGAAAATGTGACATTCTTTCCTTAGCAAAGTCAGAATTATCCATATAATTTGGTGGGCTAGAAAAATAGGAAATAAGGTAACACAAGTTTTCATTCAGCCTGCTAATGCCTATTTGTTGTCCTCCTCCCGAAGGAGTCTTCTTTTTCTGTAACTGCCCACATGTGAGCTGTGAAAGTTACGAAGGTAACATGTTCACTAAGTATGTGCAAACGTTTAGGCCCCATGATGAAAGCATTCTAATGGCAAAAGGCCTGTGTCTCACCCCCACAACCCTCTTCTACTCTAAACCACCATATAACAAGTATGGATATTTATAATAATGGCTCTAAGTGAGTCTACAATTATTTATTAAATGGGATTTGTGGATAAGGGCAAGGATTAAGATTTTAAATAAAATTTAAAAGCAGAAACATAGAAACATGGAACAGACTAATGGATCTCAGTGGGAAGGCAGCACTGGGTGGAAAGAGATTAACCAAAGAACTTATATGCATATATGCATAGCCCATGGGTACAGACAATAGTGTGGAGAATGCCTGGGATTTGGGGGGGGGGGGAGACAATGGGGGGAAAAAAGGTATATCTGAGTTACTTTCAACAATTTAATTTTTCAACAAGATAATTTTTTAAAAAATGAAAATAAAATACAAAAAAGCTACTTGAAAAAAAAATTAAAGCAGCAGGCTGTTCTAATTTATATAGAACTACATATAAAGATTTTATTTTAGTGAATGTAGTTTAACATTGACTTTTTAACAATCATACCGCTTAGTTTTGCATATTCTCCATTCTTTTCATCTTTGTTCTGATCATATAATCAAGTCAGTTAGTGAACAACTAATAAGCCCTGGGTTACACAGTGGGATTCTAGCCATGCCCTCAACAGTGTGTCTGCTCATGTAGGAGGCAACGCCAAGTTCATCCAGTCCAACTCCAGATGGATTTCTGTGCTACTTCACTCCATTAGGGTTTATCTTGGCAGATTAAACCTCTCACCTAGTCCACCTTCTGACAAAGAGCCTTATCCTAACCCACGGTGTTATCCTGCATTCCCCCTCCACCCCTAAAAACACACAACCCTCCTCCCCCAAATCTATCAGCCTAGTTCCATTTAGCAGCTCCTTCGACATTTGAGTTTTTCATCATTACTTCTGGCTCAGAGAAGAAAAATGTCTTTTGAGAGAAAGTAGCATTGAGTAGGACTTGGGAAGAAGAAAAGTGTTTGGGTTCATTTCCAGCATAGAAAAAAAACACAAGGACAGGCATGCAGATCTGCCCTGATGAGGCAGGGCAGAGTCATGTGAAGAATGTTTAGACAGGGCCAGCACCCGGGGGCCCATAGGGAATGGGGTGCAATATAGATACTTTAACTGGAGTGAGAGCCTGGATTTTAGTAGACTTCACTCCAGTGGTATATCACAATGGCTCCTTTGTATTGTGCGGTATCTGCTTGGAAGCAAGCCCAGCACGTAATATGTGATAACCTCATTTATCCACGGGACTCAGTGGAGTGAGTGCTATCATTAGCACCGCTCTATGGAAGACGAAACTAACATTCAGAGAGCTAAAATCTGAGTCCAGCTCTTCATACCCCAGAGCACTTGCATGTACATTAAATTGCTTGGACAAGCCCTGACACCTTCTGGCACCTTGGGAATCTCAGTCCTATTTCTCACATTGCATCCACAGAAAAATAGGTTATAACTCCCCCCAAAATTAACTTTCAAATGAACCTATAGAACACGGCCTATTTATAACTTCTTGGGAGTTGTCTATGCAGTTTAAAATACCTTCTTTCCTCATGCAAGATGACATTTTCTACAGAGGCAGCAACATGGCAGATATGTGACCTTTCAAGGGGAACATGTGTCCTTGTGGAACTTTCCAATTCTAACCTGTTTGGAAAAATGCAACAATGATTTTAGGTTTTTTCTTTTTCATTAACTCATATTTGCTATCTTGACAGGTAACAATGCCTATGGAATAAACTGCTGCTGAGACACAGTGCTTCTCTGTGTGGGATCCTTGGCTTCCTTTTCCTCCACGTGCAGTGAGCACAGCTGCCCAGTTTCTAAACTCTTATGCTCTAAGAATGTAAAGTTACTGAATTTTCTGCAAACAAAACCTACACGTCAATCTCTAATTTATTCATGTTATTCCTCTAACCAGTCATGTCCTTCCTTTCTTTCTTCATCTACTGGCAACTTAGTCCATTTATAAGACATGGTTCAAATACTTTCTCCTAGATTTCCCACTTCAACCCATTTCTCTAGATTAATGCAGAAGGTCAATGGCTTGCTTATCAAACACTTTATGAAAGAGATTTCTTCATAAGGCTAAAAGTTAGACTAGATCATTTCAAAGGCCTTTGTGATAGACTCAACAAAGTGCTTCCCAGCTTAAAAGGAGCAAATGCTCAGCATAATTCTGACTTGTATACTGACCCCAAGGCACATAGCAGTTACAGTTTGGCCAATTTTGATATTAGTATATTTCCAAAGTGACATTCACTTCCTAATAGGGACACAAAATTTTCATTTCAGAAAATCCCAAGACAAGTTATTCTAAAGAGAAATCTAGAATTCTCTCTTTTTGACTTTTAATATGCATTCCATTTTAGCAGCAAAATGTGTTTATCATAACTTTTAATGTCTAATTCTAGGGAGCTTAACAATCATGGTGCCATTTTATTTTACGTAAACTGGAAAGTTGTTTATCTGTTCCTGGAATCCCAGCTCTGTGGGAAAGGAATGCTGAGCTGTCACAACTTCTTATTCTGGCAGGGGAAATAATTATGCATGAATGGTCACAGCCCCTTTCATTCTCCCATCCCTCCTGGCTTTTGGGCTCCTCATTAGATTGGCCCTTAATGTTGGTCAAGATATGGTGTAGGTATCAATTGGCAGAGTCCAAAACATTAGATTACTCGCATTAAGAAAGGCAAAATCTATTCTTGTGGGAAAATAATAGATTTTGGGGAAAAAGGAAAAATAAGTAGAGAAGAATACCAAATATATATATAAATTGGGGGGAAAATAAAGAGGAGAAAGAAATAGAAAAATGGAAGACCAAGATTTTCATGGAGAATTTTTGGTGAGGGAGAGACAATGCTGAATGTGAGCTGGAGAAGACTGAGAGCAGTGACCTTACGATCGACTGGGGCATGGCTGGGTACAGCAAATTCTTAGTAGTGCTTCATGTGATAATCACCCCTGGCATTTTTTGGAAAACATACAAAAATAAGTAAAGTTGATTTTCAGTTTTTAGATTGAGTTTCTCATGCATGCCATACTCTTGTGTGACAATATACTGTTGAAATGGCCACATGGAAGTTCATCTTGAGTCAGAGTACCTAGTATGATATTTCTCATCTTACTACTGTCTCTTCCGTGGCCTTTTCTTATTAGACTGTAATTCCTACGAGGATAAGGACGATGACATAATCATTTTGTATCCCCATCATCTAAGACAGTATCTGGAAGTATCAGGTTTTCAATGAACATCAACCGAATGAATGAACATGATGCTAGATGCCTTGTACCTACTTCAGTCACAGCAACAGGAAGGAAAAAAAAAAGTCTTAACATAAGTTTTTTCAAAGTTTAAAGTCAGTGATGTGACATTTTTTTCCACAAAAGCAGGAACAACACTATATAGGTTATTCTCCAACAGCAACTTAGTTTTTTTTGCATGGACAATTTACACATCAGAGCACCCACATTCAGTGCCTGACAAAAGAGAATGAATAGGATACACAAAGTACTCTGCTGACTGTAGAGGAGAAAAGACACACAGTGGACAGTGTTGAAGGCTCTAATTTACTGCACCTATGAGATAATCTTCCATAGTTGCAAACTATATGTTCCCCAAAATGGAGACACTCAAATCAGATAGCGATATTCTTAAAATATTCTGAATGATTGTAAGTGGAGCAGTAGGAAGTTCCATATATTTGTAACTCCAAATTTAGTAAGTCAAATTCTATTCCAGTCAATTATATTTTAATTGCTTTTGCCGAGGATTCTAATTAAAGTGATGCATTCATTCATTAGCCGGATAGTTAAGCACTATTAGCCTCAGACACTGTGCAATGTAATAGAGACTGAACAAAGGACAGTTGAAATCCATATCTTCAAGGAACCTAGGAACAATGAAATACAAGAAGCATATAATGTTAGTGCATATGGGGTAAATGGGTGGAGAGCTAAGTCTGTGCGGAGGAGCCAGGGAAGGGTTCACAGATATCGGTAAACCTGGGAGCTACATCATGAACCAATTTTCTATGCAGGTGAAAACAAACAAACAAACAAACAAACAAAAAACACAATTGAATTTAGAGACAAGGAACTCAGGGCCAACACATTAGGATTACTAAACCGGATTACTGAACCTTAAGAAGTAAAGAATGATAAGACTTCAGGCTAGAAAGAAAACCATGGGTCTTGCATGCCTTGCTATGAAGTATGGACTTCATTTTGGGGGAAAGATTTGTATCCTGATGGTGTTGTAAAGGCTGATTGGAGGGTGGTGAGATTGGAGACAAGAAACTGTGGGAGACCCTTGCAATTGTCCTGGGAAGGAGTGATGGGATCTAAAATATGAAAAAATTGGAAGGGGGGATGGGGACAAATGGTGAGCAGGAAACATCTTTTAGGATCTTGCAAGACTTGGTAACTGACTGGACACCAAGTAGTAAGAATGAATGTAAAAAATGACTTATCAGATGGGAATCTGTTTAATCAGCAAGGCCAACCCATGGATTTGGGAATAGAACATCAGCCCACAGATTGAAGGGTCCCAGGTTTGACTTTGGTCAAGGGCACAGCAACCTTGGTTGCTGACTTAATCCCCAGTAGGGGGTGAGCAGGAGGCAGCTGATTAATGTTTCTCATTGATGTGTCTGACTCTCTCTCTCTCTCTCTCTCTCTCTCTCTCTCTCTCTCTCTCTCTCTCTCTCTCTCTCTGTAAAATCAATAAATGAAGACCAGAAGACCAGAAGGGAATAGGAGATAAGAAGAGTGACAAGCAACTTCAGACTGAAGACCCTTGTTACCTAATAACTGAATGCCGCATGTCATCCAGATTGGATCCTGACCCAGAAAGGAAGAAGACATTAATATGATGTTTGGTAAAATTCAAATGAGATTTATAAATTGTAAGATAGTGTCATATTACTTTTGAATTGCTAATTTGAAAGATTTTATGGTGATAATGCAGGAAAACTTTTATATTTGGGAGTAATTTATCTTGGAATTCTATATAATAAAAGGCTAATATGCAAATTGTCCCCTTAGGAGTTTAACTGGCAGACCAGGAGTTCAATCCCTCACTATGATGTGAGCTGACCACCAGGGGGTGGCGTGGAACATGGTTGGCGACCAGAGGCAGCAGGGTGCTGAGGGAGAGAGGAAAGGAGGAGGCAGGGACATGTGAGGTAGGGAACCTGATTAGCCCTGATTGCCAGTGAGGCCTAAAGACCCTACCCATGCACAAATTTTGTGCACTGGGCCTCTAGTTTAAATATAAACTACATGCTAAAGAAAAGGCTCACAATAAAGCATAAAAGTGTCCAGAAGGCCATGTTCTCTGTCTGGTGCATGTTCTAAGCATGAATCTACAAGGGTCCAGGGAGAAACAGGTACACACTTATATTGGAAATTGAGGATTGCTTAATGAGGTGAGTACTTTAAAAGATGTGGGGATTGTGTGGAAAACACAGTGATGGTGTGATAGTCTCAGATTAGGACTAGCAGGATTCTTTGTGGAAAGGTTCATTAGTGATTCTGGAGACACACAGGGAATCATTACCATCTTTCTTAGATTATTTTTGATTCTAGTGATTTCAATCACATCCCACATTACCCTGGTGCCAGATGATATCTCCAAAATTTTCATCCCACATTCACTCAGAAGCCACATTGACAATGGTAGAAGGCTGTACTTAGAAGCCAAATCCTTGCTTTATTTTACTTCTTTCCTTTTCCCTAATGCTCATATGCTATCCTTAGCTCATGGCTCTCCCTGCCAAAAATTGAACTGGCCACTGGCATTGTTTTTGACATTAAGCAACTCAGTTGACAAGAGATTATTTGAGTGGACATGCAGAATGTTAAGAGATCCCAACTGTTGGCACCTTAATTTGTAATGCAGACACCAACATCTGTTCTGATAATCTGCATGAAATTGTTGCTGAACTTTTTTGGAAGTGCTTCATGATTGTGCAACTAACTCCATCCTGTGTTACTGCTACAGCAATCAACAGAAACACTCTGACTTTTATCTCCAGATTTACAGATAGCAATTTAAATAATGTCTCTTTAGGAACATAATTGATTTTGAATAGACTGGCTATTGGTATCAACCATTGTTACATACGGCTGTTACAAGGGTTGATGCTAACACATCAGCTTTTTATTTGCATCACTTACTGTTCTTTGGTACTTGTTTAGTATTTGCCTCCAATTTTGCCTGGTGTCAAAATTCAAAAGTAGAAGACATGGCAAAGATACTATAAATACAATCTAGTCGCCATCTTAACATATTTTTCAACACTTTGTTCCCAAACCCAAGTATTTGAAGAAGCATATGTTTCAAAGCAGGACTTTGGAGTTCACTATAATATAAATAAATATTTGTCTTGATTTAGACAAATCACCAAAGCATTTTGTTTCACTGCACCAATATTGCTTCATTTTTATTTACACGCACAGCATGCATATTGTGTGCATGTGGGTGTGTGAAGAGAGGGAGAGGAAAAGAAAGGGGTGGGAAGAGAGGAAAAGAGGAGAAGAAGAATATTTAGATACAGATATAGTTTAAATACATATGCTTAAACATACCTGAGCGGAATATGGTGAGCATCAAAATAAATAAGAACAATAAGACTATATTCATGGCTTTACAGGTCATTCCCCACACCATTCCTGTCCCCCACACCAATCTATGAAGTCATAAAATTCATGGGTTAAGATACCAGTAATCTACTCTCTCACAGGTCAGAAACCAAGAGTCCAAAATCAATTTCACTAGGCCCAACTCTAGGTGTCAGCAAAGACTATTTTTTGTTGTTGTTGTTTTGTTTTTCAAATGTCTGTTTTTCAAACATACATGTTCCAGGGATTAGGACATGCATATCTTTTGGGGGCTAATTATTAGCCTACCACACCCACCAACACACATTCAACCACTCCCCTTCCACCATTACCAGATATTAAAACTTGTAAATGTTTTTGTTATTGTTGTTGTTTTTTGTTTGTTTTGTTGTTTTGTTTTGTTTGTTTTTTTGGACACAAAGAACTAGATCAGTTTGGGGAAAAGATGGAGCCTGAAACGATGAGACGGTCTATCTTGATTACCTGTGGAAAGTGAGCCAGAGGAGGAAATTAGTCTTGCCTTTCCACTCCAGTCTGAGCTCCTTGCACACGGAGTCTCTCTTGCTCTCTCCAGATCCTCCATGCTCAGCCCAGCGTGTCCCACATTGCAACATGCAATAAGAGTCTGTGAATAAGCAAACAAACATGTGAACTGTCACCCCACTGTTGTCCTGAATCTCTTCGTGGAGAACCCATGTGTCCTCATGACAGTTAGTGATGGAGCTCAGGGCTATGGGAAGCTAACCCATGGGCTCTCTAGTCCTAGGCTCTGCACCTCTAATCCTCAGGGCCTATCTTGTTCCTTCCCCCTGTAGTTTCTCCTGTCCTTTTTCATTCTGTCTCTTCCTCAGTCTCACAACCACAGCAGTTAGACTGGCCTCTTTCCCAGGGCGGTTGGCTTCAGCAATGTATCTCTTCAGCAGAGACCGTGCATGTAGTGATCCGTCAAGGCTGCACTTTGCTGTCAGCCAAGACGCCCTGTCAAACCCATGGTCTGCCTGCCTCTGTGTCTGGTTTCCTTCTGTTACATTCTTTTCTAAAACTAGGAGAAACTCTTTTTTTTTCTCTTTCTTTCTATAAATCAGCAAATCACACAGAGTATATTTAGCCAGGAGAGTTTTTGCAAAGCTCTTGCTCTGCTTTGAATACTATATTCAGAGAATTGCTTCGATTGCCTCCACAATTCCACTGACTCATCGTGACCCCCACACTCACTGTGACCCCCCCAAAACTCAACACAACCCCTAAACTGAGCTCCACACTCAGCCGCATCACTGCTTCTCATACCTTAGGTTTTATTTCCTAACACTGAGGACTTCTTTGGACTCTGTTTGCTGATCCCCCAACTCTGTCTGCCACCCAAAGAAAAAGAATACACTCAGCTATGGGGCTGGGGGAGAGAGAAACCAAAGTTGAAACATGTCACACTTGTGACACATGTTTGCTGAAAAAGAAAAGTTTTTTGTCCTACTTCCTTCCCAGAGAACTATAGAATTTTGGGTGCCAGTTGAGCAGTTGCCATCTCCTTATTTAGGCTCAAATTTCAAGCCATGAAAATTTCCAAATGACTGACATGTCTCCTACAATGGCCCCCAAAAAAAGGGGGGGGGGGGGGGAGGGGGCATTCCTAGCAGAAACAGAAATCGCCTAACTTCTCACTTAGAATAGACAGGCATCTTGTGGGCAAGAAGAGATTATTTCTCAAAGATGTGTTTCATGACATAAAAAGGACACCAAGATCTGTACTGTTCATGAAAAATATAAAGAACTATTTAGGGAAAAAGTAGTAAAGGAAAAAGCACACAAATAAATGAAGAAAGGAGAGAGGCAAAGGAAGGACTAAATAGAAGGGCAATTACTTGCCCAAGACCACAGAACTAGCACAGCAGTAGACAGGACTGGAATTCAGGTCTCCACAACCCTCCCCCAGAGTTATTTCCTCTATCAGAGTTTCCCAGTCAGCATGTCCATAGAGGGCTAGAGGTATGGAAATACGAATTCCTTTGCACAACCAGATGGAGCCTGCGGTGGGAGGAATCAGAGCCAGTTGCTGCTGATCCAAAATAGCCCCCTCCTATTTACAACAGTGTGCTGAGTAAGTATAAATTGCCTTGTGTCTAGTTCATAGACAATAGTTGGGAAGCACTGTGGAGTCCTCTCCTCGGAGAGACCTGAGGGAGTGGAATGTTGACAAAAACATCTTTCCTCGTGAATCTGAGAGGACAATGGACTTGCATCTGAAATCCCAAAGCCAGTTCCCCTCCGAGGTTTCATGGAAGGAGTAAGTGTGGGATCCTGAAGCCAAGGGTGAGTGGCGGCATAATAACAGGTAATAAGCACTCCTCAAAGACAATGTTGTATTGAGATCTACATTAAGGAAGGCAATTCCTTGAAATTAGGCTAAAAACAGCATTGACATCTGAAATATCTTTTCATACATCTGTCATGGAAGCAGGAAGCCTCACTTTTTGCTACTCCCTTCTAGCAAGCCACAGAGACCTTTTCACATGGCTGATGTGAAACGTTAGCCAATGAAACTTTAGTAAGGAAGCCTTCCAGAAACAAGAATGAGCAACTCCGAGAAGTCTCTAAAGCAGCACTTGGAGAGCCGGCAGCAAGCACAGTAATTAGAGCCAGACTTTCCATAGGAGCCCATCCTGGGCCACTGAGCAGCAGTTTCTCTCATCATTTTTCTTCAGTTGTCCTCTTCTCTGATTTTGGTGGCCTTCAACCCATGTAACCTGATACTTTAATCCGAAATTCTTCTGATATCCTTCACATCAAGAAGTGGGTGCATGCCGCCTTCTTTTGAACCTTGTGGACTTCTAACAGCCTTGACTGATTGATTGGGTGGAGGTGATGCTATGGGGCTGCTGAGACTGTCAGAAAAGGCCTGCAGCCTCCACTAGTTCTTTCTAGGCCCTCTCTTCCTGACACTGGGTCCGTCATGGAGAAGCCCAACTACGCTCAGAACGCCATGCTGTGAGGAGGCTCGGGCTATGCAAGGAGCCCAAGGTTACATGCTCTGGTCAACCAGATGCAGTTGAGATCCCAGTGAACAGCCAGAAGCAATTACCAGACACATGTATGCAGATGATCCCTGTGCTCAAGGGTTGTCAATCCTATCATTTGAGTCAGACCCAGTGAACCGCCCCCGTCCGTCCCCCTCAACCCCCTCTGACATCATGGAACAAAAATAAACCATTCTGCAGTAGGCCTGTGCAAGCTCCACAGAACAGCACATGAGCACTCACTCTGCCTCCCTGGGCAAGGCTGATCTGATTCCAACTCTGCAGATGCAGCTCCCACTCACATGTCTGGTCACTTCCCCCCATGTCCAATGTCTCTCCGTTGCCGATGTTTTACTAGTTTCAAATGGTCAAACATTAATATAGAAGACTTGTTAACAAGTCTACTTACTAAGAATTAGTTAATTATTTCTCACCATGTATCTCTGGATCATTTAGCATTAAAATCCATTTTCAGATGGAGAAATGACACACACCAAGTAACCGAGGCAGATAGAACAGCAAGAATCTAGTTGCTAACACCCAGCATGGAGCTCCATCCCCAGGGAACGCTTAGTGACTATGAGGACAAAGAGGGCAAAGAGGATGGGTGCAGTGAATGACCTACATCCCGTGTCACTCCTTTCAACACTTCCATGCTCAGTGCTTTTCCCAGAGGAAACAATTTCTTTACTAAAAATATAATGCTGTGTCCACACAATCTATGTGGTTCTACAAGATACTTGACAACTATGGAAATGTTCCACTTTTGCTACTCAAAAGTCCATTCATCTAGCATGTCACCAAATGGTAAGATCATCTGTATTCTAACGCATTCGCTAAACATTTTATTGCCAGTATGTGAATGCTCTTACTGTTGCGTTGGCTCTGACTCCTGGATAACCTGGGGTGAGTGATGCCCACTTGGTCCTGTCCTCAGTGGCCCTGCTCAGCTCCTGCAGACAGGTGCCTTATGCACCTGAAAGTACATATATGGTGCTGATCTGCAAGGGCCACTCTATGTCTCAGGGTTTGTTTATCTTCAACTAAATAAGATATTACAGAAAGCAGCAACCCACGGAGGTTGCACCTATTTTTAAAAAATACATTTGTATTGATTTCAGAAAAGAAGGGAAAGGGAGATAGAAACATCATTGATGAGAATCGATTGGCTACCTCCTAGATGTCCCCCAATGGGGAGTGATCTCACAACCCAGGCATGTGCCTTGACTGGGAATCGAACCATGACCTCCTGGTTCATAGGTCAACACTCAACCACGGAGCCACTGGGGATGGGTGGGGTTGCACCTATTTTAATGTTGGCCTGCAGAGTGTGAGAGCTCCCTTTCCCCCACATTCAAAATGATAGGTGGTATTTAGATGTTTTATTTTTCCCAATCCAATGCAAATGAATTAGTAATTCATTATTTCATTTGCATTTCATATACTAATACTGAAGGTAAGGGTTTTTATAGTCTGTCTTCGATTTTTGGGCACATGACTTCATTTTCTGAGAACTTTCTTCTAGTTCCTTCTATGGACAGAACTGTCCCTTGGACTTGACTGATTGTAAGTGTAGTTTGGGGTGAGCAGTTTAGTTGTCCCCAGGCTCATCTTTAGCCATGTTCACAAGAGAATATTAAAATGCTCACCACACAGCCCATAGCATTGGACCTTTATTGTGAGGGGAAAAAATTATACAACCCCATAGGAAGATCGTTAAAATATACTTGAAAATGATGAGAAGAAATGGAGAAAATACCCAACTAATCTTAAGAGATGTATCTAAGGAAGTATAAAGAAGATACCAAAAAACAGACTGGAACGCAAATATTGCCTAGCATCAGTAGAGTTCATTTCTGTAATGTGGCCACCTTGGGAGGTAATAAATTTCTTCCATCGGGAACAGAGGGAACCGAGAATTTGTGCAAGTGTTTCACAGGTAAACTTGATGAGCATTAAATGTCTTTTATTCTCCAAGTTTATGAGGCTAGCCTCAGGGGATATTGTCATGAGGAAAAATGTATGAAAGAGAAATATCACAAGTGAGAAAATACAGTGAAATGACAACCTAAACTTGCAAATCTCTCCAGCTCTTAAGAACTTCAGCATTTTGTCATTTGCAGTTTTACCAAAAAAATAAAAAAAAATTAAATTAAATTAAAATAATGTTAATGGCAAAAGACATCTGCCTCCACAGGCTGAGAAGAAATAATTCATCATACATTAGAGTTAGAAGGGATTCTGAAGGTCTTCCTGCCCAACTCCTTCAACTCATTAGATGAAGAAACCAAGTTTAAGAAAAAGTGATTGGTCCTAAGTCACTTGCTGGTAATGTTAGAAGCAAGACATCAATCTATAGATGCAACTGTAAAACTGATTTTCATACTTGTTCACATTTTCAGGTAACATGAACTGAACTGAAGGAATTTTTTGAGCCTTGTTCTTTCAACAGACATTTAAAAGTCTAGGTTTCGAAGTTTGCAACAAATTATATCTTTCTAGAGGATACTTATATTTTTATTACATTTAGGCCTTTCCAAATACACAGACCATTTATATTTCCAATTATGAATCATACCCAGGTGGTGAGATATGAAAATCTTAAAAATATATTGAAAGTCAAGATTTAATCATCTGTGTACTTATGAACTAGCTAGTCCAACATTAAATATATTTACACCTACTTAGCTAATCTTAAATAATTATTATAATGTTTGAGTATTTTTATTTTTTTTATAATTGAACATGTTGTGATTCTTTTTTCCCATGTAAATAATGCAAACATTATGGAAATCTCATGTTAATGTATTTCCCTTTTAGTATGTATTACTGTTATTTCTCAACTACTTTCTGAATACCCCAGTAAAAAACTACTTAAGGAAATAATATTCTGGGAAAGTGGTTGTGAAATAAAAATGTAAAAACATGTAATTATGGTATAATCTCAAAACACAAAATATCAAAGAGAAATGCACAAACATAAGGTGATAAACCAAAATGTTAGCAGCGTATTACCTTCCTCTCTGCTTTTCAAATTTTCTATAATAATCATGTATTTTACAGCAACAAAAATAATTGATATTCTGCAGGTCAAAATAAAATTAAAAAACAAAGCAATATGAAATTCTGATTTTCTAAACTAAGTTTTAAGCTTATCCACTCGACACCAGAGTGGATAAAAATTTATTAATTCATAGGATATGACTTGATATACACAAATAAATTCATAAACCTTATTGGATGCTCCGACTGAGAGTGGTTATAAATATTATTTATCTACCTGTCCTTTGGGTAGTTCATGGTAAGTAACTGAACCTCATCGCGTTTCCAGTAAGTATGAATGCTGAATACTGACTTTTGCAATGCTAATGCAGTACCTGGCACTAAGCAATTACTCCCCATGTACTTCCCCTTTCCTTCCTAGCTTGCTGTACATCTATTCAAATTATAAGGACAGTTCCTGAATCTTACTCATCACATTTCCAGCTGGAGATCATTTTCAAACTAATATGCAACACATATGAATATTAAATTTGCAAATTATTAAAATAGATATTATAATGACAGATTATATAGGTCTTTGCTTACCATGATTATAGGTAACTTGGTTTCACAAATTGCTGTTTCCTGTTCAACTCTGCCTGTTGAAAAGGGTGTTTCAGACACACTAATGGTTTATTGTAAGAAATCTTGTCAACATTAAGAGGTTTTTTTTTCATTATAGCTAAACAGAATAAAGACAGATCACCTATGAGATAAATTAAAACAGGCTCTTGACCTGCATTGTGTCCTGTTGTTTATACGACATTTAAACTATTGATTGGCTGAAATGTGTGCTAACTTGAAATATAGTTACAAGCATTACCCCCTTGTGAGGTAATAGCCAATTTTAAAATGAACACTTATTTAAACCGTACAGTTCTCAGACAAAAGAATGAAATGCATTACAAAGCATCCTGGGTAACTGAAGTAGTGGGTGAAAGATGAAACACAGCACAACACCTTGCAGAGTAAACTCTCCAATACTGTTCCTTCAGTTTATCTATCACTTGTGACAACTACCCCTAGGCTTCTGAAACTTCAATCAACGTAACTGTGACCTTTGTCTTGAAAGAAAGCAAGCGAGGGAGTGAGAATGAGAGAGGGAAGAAAAACCAATAATTATTTGTCATGTGACTAGAGTTCTAAATGGGATATTCACATTAGCAGGTTACATAAGGAGAGAAGTATAAGCATGCTTATTTTTCCCCCCCTCACTAAAAATGTTTTGAATTAACCTTAATTCTCAGCGTGATTAACAATTGATAACTGACTTAGGAACATAGCAGACATAGTCCTAATCTTAGAGCAAATAACACTAATTGAAATATGTGAACATTACTGCTAAGTGCTGGCACCTAATTGCATATAATTCATCTGCTATGCTGTTAATCATGTCAATTTTAAAAAGGTCACCCAAGTTCCCTGGGACTAAGCTTCCTATATTTGTGTGTGTTTTAAAGGAGTTTGAATAGGATTCTGAAAATTCTATTATCATGTTAACAAAATACAATTTCAAAAGGAAAAATATTAACGAAGTATCTATATATTGATAAGCATTTAAATTAGGACCCTTATATTACCTTTACAATCACTTGCAATACCAGGATTGAAGAAAGCTTAATCAATCTCATCACTGAGTCATATATATAAAGTTACTTTACATCAAAACACCATATCTAAAATTAAATCTTTCACCATGTTTTGAGCAGAATGAGGGATCTAATCACAGGTTAACATAGGAAATACTTGTCTCAAAAATCAGTGCATTTAATATGTGGCAGACACAAGTCTTGTCATTAAAATTCTTTTTATTGTTGCTTCAGTAAAATGGAAGGGTGCCCAAAGTCCTGAGTCAAATGTTTCTTCTTATTTTTCCAACAGCGGTTGTTTGTCTTCTTTCGGTCTGTTCAGTAGAAAGTGAACTATCTGTAGTAGAACATCATCGTTAAAACCTTTCACATCATTATCTTCGATGGTTTCATAAAGAGGCTTACTTTGCGTCCCCCAACATATATTTTTACGACTGTTATTCTGATCAGCTTGTGCGGTCAGTGCCAAAGTATTTAATTGGTAGCAGAAAAAAGAAAAGTATTTTCCATCTGTGATCACGGCCTGAGAGACAAAAGGTCGAGTGACATCCGCTTCACTCCAGAATCCTAGAGAAGAAAGTTACAGTGAAATTACACTAACGTATGTTTAACACAAACAAAATATATGTATTAGAGGAGTATCGGATACTAGATATTTTACCTGCCAGTCTTTAAAAGATCTCATCAAAAATTATTTCGTCACATCTAGTATCCCTACCTCAGAATACATCTTTTCAATAACTTCTGTCTTCAACAGCTTTCAACCTTAATTCACTTCTTATAAGAGCAGCTGTATCTTTGCAGATTTCCCATCATCTGCTATTAGCTACATCACTGCTCACCATACCGTAACATCTACCATCCAAAAACCATGAAGGCCATTTATTTCACATCTACAAAAACAAACAAACAAAAAAACCACCTTTCTAAGGACTTCAACTAGGTCCTCATACAAATTCTGTCTTCCTTTATGTATCCCAAAACTGGTTTTATGAGTTGCTGTCATTTCACTTAGTGAGTCGTAAGTGATAAGGCTCCAGGCAGCCTTAAACTTATTATAACTACTCAATTTTCCACCTGCTTCTTATCCAGGCTGCCTGGCTTTAATACTTTAAAACCCTAATGCCAGGATCAAGCAGAGCTATTTCCCTGCACTTATTTTATGCCAGCCACAATGGAGATGGTCAATAAATAATGTTTCTAAAATATGGAATTTTACTGCAAAAAATATTTATCTTTCATGAATAAACAAATCTTCAACAGAGATTCCTCTCCTGTTTCTATTATAGAAATACAAGTCAACAATTGTGAACAGAAGGTTAAAATATATACATAAAGGAAAAAGGTGGGCTTGGCAATAATTAAATCTGTATTAAAATCCCTCCTGGGTATTTATATAGGATTAAACTCATTATATATTACCTCACTTCAGATTTTAAAATGAAACCCAAATGCCTCAAATGGGTTCTAAAAGTCCATGTGAAATGGCTCCTTCCTCTCTTCATCAGCCTTCATGGTCCTTAAACACCTCAAGTCTGTTCCGCCTCAGATATGACAAAGTGTCTTTCCTCAGAGTTTACACTTGGGCAGCAGCCCCTCACCATTCGGTTTCTGTTCACTCATCCTTCTCCAGTCCTCCCCTGAATTATTATGTTTACAGAAATTCTGCCCCATATCTCATTTAAACCTGTGCCTATAAATCACTCTAGCCCTTATCGGGTAATGTTCTCTGCAGTATTACCACTGCCTACAAATCTCACCTGTTTATTATTCTCCGCACTATACACTCCAGAAGAATAGGATCTGCCTGTCTTACCAAGCACTTTATCTCCAAGGCAAGAGTGCTTGATACATAAAAAAATTCTGTTTACTGAATGAACAATCCCCTGATCCACATCCTAGATATGGCCTTCAAATAAACGATAAAGAATAGCTAGGGACTTAACCTAACATTCAATCCACCACAGCATTTCCTTCCTTAAGCTACAGAAAGCTGCTGTCACCTACAGAGCTGACTAGTGGGCTCTATCGTCTTTAAAACTCTTGACACCATCAGAAAAAGTACAGCCACACAAAGTGGTCAACGTAACAGATCACATCACTGCTCAAGTGCCACTGGACAACTGCACATGTAAAATGTTTAATTATGGGTTTCAAAACAAATATGCTTTGTGGCAATGTAAGTTTTCGAACTGTTAAGACTAAACCAAGGAAATGAACTACTAAATTTTTAAAATGTCAGATGTCTTCCAGCAATACCGTCATTTTACCTTGGTACATAGCTTGTGCTCCAGTCCAAGCAAAAAGGCTTGCCATGGCATTAGCTCTAAAAACAACTTCTATCTGGTCAGCACGGTTGTGCTTCAGAAGCCTTTCCCTGTTTACTTTTTCTGGTAACAGGTGGAACTGGGTATGGCCATAACAGTACGGATCTGCTGTCCTTGCGCCTGAAGAGCCAAAGAGAAACATGCGACATGAAATGACATGTGGAACACCTGGAGCAGTGTGCTCAGTATTTCTCTAAACCCACCCCTCCTCTACCCACCATGTGATCAGTATTCAAAATTCACACATGGGAAGGTTAGTTTACGTATTTTTTGTAATAAAGTTACATTTCACACAAAAGTACAGTCTGCTAGCTGTCATCAAGTCGCTCACTATGAACAGGGTAAGTAAAAATATTATATATAAAATGGAATAAAATTTCCCATTTATTTCAGTTTTTCAAACATATTAGTCATAACTAAGGAACTTCATTATTGTTCTTATTATATTTAGCAAAGGAAATAAACACTTCAAGACTTTAAAACCTTATTTTATTTTATTTTGCTTTATTGCTACTTTTTAAGCCTCACCTGATATTGTTTTTTTTTTTTTTAATTATTATTATTGGTTTTTAGAGAGAGGAAAGGGAAGAGAGAAAAACATCAATGGGCTGCCTCCCACACCTTCCCCAAGCAGGGATCAAACCTGCAATCTAGGTATGTCCCCAACTGGGAACGAAAACTGTAATGATTTCATGTATCGAATGACAAAAATCAACTGAGCCCCGGCCAATGCAAAAACTTACTTTATTATTTTAATATAATAATTACACAGCTTGTTTCTAATTTTAAAAATATAATTGATTCTTATACTACATTTTAAATTAAAAAAACAAACAAAACTTTTTACCCTATCGTGCCCTTTATACAATGCTGACATTCTTAGCTTTAGTGATAAAGTTAAAAGTGCCCCATTATTCACTGTCTAAGACTTAGTGACAGAGAACAGGCTGATAAAATAGGTCTGGAGAATTAGTTTAAGCTGCTTTTTTAAAATGTTTCACAAGTCAGCTAGGAATTAATAGCTGAAGGAAAAAAAATAAAAACACAGCAAAATAAATAAATAAACGACATAAGGGCAGATGTCAGACCTTATTAATTTTTATGTTTCTGGTGGTTATCACACTGTGAAACAAACAGCAGACTTTTAAAAAAAATAATAATATTAAAAAATAAAAAATAAAAAAATTCACTGCCTCAAGCCCAGTTCTACACTTTTTATTTCTGAAAAACAAACAAAACAAAAAAAACCAAATTATTTTTCCTATAAAATACAGCAATAAAACTCAACAAGTATAACAATATTTTAAACTTAAATTTTGCTAATTCAGTAGAAACAAGTAAAATTTTAAATGGTGAGCTGAACGAATATTTTCTTTACAATTTTCAGGCATATTTAATAACCTGAGACTATGAATTACATCGTTAATAGACTATCTAAACCTTGAGTTATCAAGAATTATGCATATATATACAAGACACCTAGGACACATTTATAGCACAATACATCTGAAGAGAAACTTACCAGTAAATATGGTATTTTCATATTGTCGTTTGAATAATGGAAGTTTGTCTGGCTTACAGTTCATAACAGGAATTTCTATAGGTACAGAATAATCCAGCGGCACAAACTTAAAAGAAAAAGTCATAAGTGAATTCACAGCAACACTTGTACATACTTTACTCACATTTATAATACTTAAAAATCTGAAAATGAGATGATTTGCAAAATGATAGGCCAAATCCAACCAGCCACCTGTTCTTACAAATAAAGTTTTATCAGAACATAGCCATGCACATTCATTTTCATACAGTGCATGGCTATAAGAATATAGATGAACAGTTGAATTAGCCTTAAGGCCCGCAAAGCCTAAAACATTTACTATCTGTATTTTTAAAGGAAAATATGTACCAACCGGATATGAACACACAGACAACACTAAAATATGCTTTTCTCCAAAAGAACTGTTAAGTACATAAAATGACCAGTTTATAACTGCAATAAATGCCTTGATTTGTAATTAGTGTAGGTACTGTAAATCACAATCATAAACTAGTATCCGTTTTTCATATTTTTATATTAAGAAAAAAAAAAGAGACTTGTATGTTCCTGAAACTGATGCCTTAACCTCACTTAAAATGATTATCTGACCTTTTGGGAATACATATACCACAGCAGGTTAAAAAGCTGAAACATAATTTCAGAGATGTATTTGAGCGAAACTCAAAAGGCATAGGATCCATCCAAACCTTTTTACCCTATCACGCCCTTTTCCTAGCCTGCCTATGACATGTCCACATCAGATTACCAACAGGCACGCAGGCAGTAAATTCTCACCTCTGGGAGCTGCTTGGATATTCGAATCTGGTTGTGTGGTTTATCATTTATTTGGTATCGCACAGCGTCAACGCGGCCTTTCCGATGACCATGAGCAATGATCTCTTCACCACGCCACCAGTAAAAGTGAACCGGGCGTTTACAATCTACCAAAAGACATCCAAAACTCTTACCGCTTAGATATGTTTGGTTATTATTAGAATACTAAACTCAGCAATATAGAACTCAAAAAATAAGTGTGCTAATTAAAAATACACATAACAAAATTATTCTTAAAGACCGTGTGGATTATGCGGTAATTAAATGATCGTGACTTAAATATAAGACTCAGCTAAGTCTTGTCTCCTTATGCCATTGCTGCACCAAACACTGTAACTAGGGTTTTCTCATTTGCAAGAACAGGAGCAGCGCACACCAGAAAGTTTAACAGGAGTCAGAGCTGTCTTAGGAAGGACTGATTCAATCTTCACAGTAACGCTGAAAGGTATGTACAGCTGTTATCATCACGGTTTTAGAGAAGAGGAACCTGAGTCTTGAGAAGGTTAAGTTTTCCTAGGCCTGTGGTCTTGAGCCACATGTGGCTCTTTGGCCCCTTGAGTTGGCTCTTCCACAAAATACCAAGGCCTGGGCGAGTCTATTTTGAAGAAGTGGTGTTAGAAATTTAAGAAATGTGGCTCTCAAAAGAAATTTCAATCGTTGCACTGTTGATATTTGGCTCTGCTGACTAATGAGTTTGCCGACCAAGGTCCTAAGGCCATCATCAATCAGGAGCCTAAGTCCCATGATGATTAATCCCCCAACACCACTTCCTTCCCCACTGAGAGGGGAGTTAAGGCACTCAACAAGATTCAGGGGGCACACACCTCCAGGGAAAACACTAACTCAGTCTTCACTTACTAAGATGCCCACTGTGTAGTAGAGACGAAACGCTTGGGCACATCAGCAACACTAATGTTTAAAACTGTCTCCCCATTAATCCTTTCTCATGCCTGCACTGGATTGTACGCTGGAAACCCAGAATGGCTGGTGTGACTCCTGACCACCACATCTAGCCTGGCAGCTGTCGGCTCTTTTGAGTAGGCACATTTCACATTTCTGCGCCTGCTCCTCTAGTTTTGATTTATAAAACCATGCCACCTACTGTCAACAGTCATCGCGAGGATCAATTAGTTGGCACATACCACCTGTAGGACATGGCTAGGCACACAATATACACAGAACATACAGGGTAGGTGTTTTCATCAGTGCTGCCTTCCATCTTTCCGACCCCAGGACAAAGGACCCCCCCCCATCCCGATTCTCATTTTGGAAATGAGAAAGAGAACGCTAAAAGGGGTGCATTAAGTTGCCATATGGCTCAAGTAACATTTTGGTGGGAGAGTGCAAAGGAACAGGGCCCTTGGCTGAGCCAGCCCGGCTCTCCACCCTCCTCCGATGGTCAGCAGGCGGGACCCTCCCCGGGCCCAGCCAGGACCAGCCCCGCAGCCCCGCAGCCCCGCAGCCCCCGTCTCCGCATGGCCAGCGCAGTGGGTGCCGCCACACCTCGCCGTCCCCGCTGGGAGTCCCGGGACGACTGAGAGAACACGGACAGCGACACGACGCGGGTGCAGATCCGGGGAGGAGCGGGTCCCCGCCATCGCCCGCCCCGCCGCGCGCTCACCGAGGGCGGCGGTGGCCAGCGCCGGGTTGTGCGCGCCGAGCAGGCCCACCAGGGCGGCCACCAGCTGGTCCAGGAAGGGCGAGGCCACGGCCTCCACCTGCCGGTAGAGGGGCGCGCGGCCGCGGCGCCGCAGGTAGAAGTGCTCCTGCAGGAGGCAGTCGGCCGCGGCGGCGCGCAGGGCGGCCAGGGCGGGCAGCGGCGGCGGGGCCCCGGGCTGGGCGGCGGCCGGAGGCGGGGACCCCGGCTCGGCGGCCGGCGGCGGCGGCGGCGGCGGGGCCCCGGGCTGGGCGGCCGGCGGCAGGCCCGACAGGAACACGGTCTTGGTGAAGCCCTGGTACCAGCGGTCGGCGTGCAGCGCGAAGGTCTGCGGGGGCACCACGTACTTCTTGAACTGCATCTTGGTGAGGATGCCCATCTTCTCGTCCGCCGTCCGCGCCGCGTGCACCCGGGCCTGCCAGCGCTCCACGCGCCGCTGCCGGGCCGCCTTGCTGTGCGCCGTCATGGAGGCCACGATGGGCGGGTAGCGCGCCACGGGGGGCGCCCCCTCGGCGCCGGCGGCGTCCGGAGCCCCCACGGCGGCCGCCGGGGCCGCGGAGTGCAGGGGCCGCCCCGGAGCGCGGGACACCAGCCGCCACCACCTGGCCGCCGCCATCTTTGCCCGGGCTTCCCGGGCGGGGGCGGGTTTCCGCAACTCAGGGCCAATCGGGAAGCAGGATCTGAGTCCGGCTTAGGGGAGGCTGGCTGTCATTGGGCTTGAGGAATGTGCGTCACCTGCTTCTTAGCCAATCAGATCACTTCTCCAACTTTGTTTCCAGTGACTCTAAGCCTGGGTAACTGAGGCAGAGTCCTGGGCCTGGAGGTGTCCCCCATCCACCACCAGGTCAGGGGCGGGGGAATGACACCTTGGAACAGGAGCTCTGGCCGCCTATGTTGCTTCTCCCATCCCGACAAGCTTCTTGCCAGAAATCATAAAGGCACAGTCTGCACAGAAGCCTCTAGCGCTTGGCTAACTTTACTGGTTTCATTTCCGTATGGCACATCCTTCTTTTCTGTTTTAGTTCTTGGAACTTCTTATTAAACACTAGGGACCCTTGGCACCGGTGGGGTCCCTCGAACTGGCCTGAGCCCTCTCGCAATCCAGGACCCCAAGGTTTCGGCCAGATCCCTGCAGGCCAGGCTGAGGGACCCCACCTGTGCATGGGGCCTCTAGTATGCATACAAGATCTTTGGTTAATCTCTTCCACCCTCCCCCAGCCCTCTTCCCTCTGAGATTCATCAGTCTGTTCTGTGTTTCCATACCTGTGGGTTGAGCGTCTGCCCCCTGGTGGTCAGTGCACATCATAGCTACTGGTCAAAAGGTCAAACAGTCGCTTAGGCTTTTATAGAGACCTATGCACAAAATTCATGCAAGGGGCTCAGCCCTCACAGCCCCAGCTTCATCCAGAAGGTCATCCGGAAGGACATCCTGAAGGACATCGGACAGGTTGTTTGGCTGTCTGGCCTAATTAGCATATTATACTTTTATTATAGATACTATTCTTGCATGATTTTTGATAATGCATGCTTATTTTTTTAACGATGCAAGCCTCTTTCATGACCACCCCTAAATCTTTGAGAAAATACTTTCACATATCTTTATGATAATTTGTGTTATAGATAATTTGTTTATCGAATTTACAAAGAGAAAACTATGCTTTTACTTCATTTAACTGAAAAAAGGGAAATGAAGTACAAAAGATTTGTGTTCAAATTTTGCTGTGTTAAAATGCACTGTTATTTTGACATGAATTGATCTCTACTAATTTGTGAACACTTTGAAGAACTTCCATTTTTTTAATCCTCAGTAACCAATCAATATTTGTATTTAAATTTTATTTAAATTCTTCAGAGCATATTTATTTGTGAATGTTATATTTGCATATATTTTAATACGAAATTGTTATTAAAATATACACAAAATAAACTGTTGCTTTCAGTTTAAAAGATTGAATCCAGAAGAAATCACAGCAAAGGATGTCATTTTCATATAGTAAGTTGTCTGTCCAGAAATCTCCTAACCTCTAGTTGCCGGGACCGGACCGACTGTGCTGATCACAACGCAGCATCGGTTTCCTGGGACTCGGAGCTAGCCAGGGCTGGCCACCTGCAAGGGATGGCCACTTTCCTCTGTGCTTCAGTATGACATGAAGCTCCAGAGCCTACATTTAGCTCATCCCTTTTCTCAAGGATTATAATTCTATGAGGAATTCCTTGCATTTCTGTCCCTGGAAATTCTGATTGAAATACAGATGTCTCCAGAATGGAAGTACAAACATCTCTAGACCAGAAGTACCTATACTACCAACTATTGGAGTTAGTATGGCTTTTTGTTTTAAAGATAGTAACATAAATAACTTAAAATGATATTGAATCACAAATAAAAATTATAGAGACTTCTGCTAGCTTTTGATGCAGTGTCAAGCCCTTCTCTCTAAATAGGAATTTATAAATATGAATTTATAGATGCTTTTCATTTATGATTTTCACTGTGGTTGGAACAGACATTTACAAAGCAACCTGGATTCTTCCCTGGTTTTTATACTTCCCTTTCCTTCTTCCCCCATATTTTACCAGTCTCAGATGCAACTAATTCAACAGCACAGTTTTGGGACAACTCACACAGGTGTGTGTTTTTTAAAGCTTAATTTTCACCATTTTAAAACTTAACTTTCTCTCTTTTCATACTCATCCTTTATCATTTTAAGCAATTTTATTTAAATTATATAGCTACCATAGTGAATAAAATTGGTATGAAAAGGTCTAGGAACTAATTAATAAGCACATCTGGACATTGGAAGCAGAGGTGTTCTGAGTTTGTTCTATACAATGCTGTACCTCCTGCAGAATAATAGTCTGAGTTAGTCCAATTAAGTGGAGGAAATTTTTGAGAGATTATGTTTTAAATACTTACCTATTAACAGTAGAGGTAAGACTTGCAAGATTTCAGGAAATATGTCTTGCTGGTTTGGGGAAAGAGGGATCAATACTGAGAAGTGAAGTGGTTAAGAACATGAACTCTGGAGTCAGGTTATCTAGGTAATATTCTCAGAACCACCACTTTACTATATTCTGTGACTCATGAAGTTCCTTAGACGCTCCTCCTTACCTCACCCTCCTTATCTGTAATGTGGCAATTATTATTACCTGCTCTGATTTCTCACAGGGTCACTATGAGATGAAAATCAAATAAAATGTGCTTTAAGCATTATGTTTTTATTGATATTTTTTTTATAAGAATAGGCTGTACATTATTACCCCTAGAAACTAATTAGTTTTCATGATATAGCAATTTCATTTTAAAAATACCAACAACTGAAAGAGCATGTAAACTATTTTTGGTGTCAGCACTCATTTAATACTTGGCTTCTATTTTGAAGAGTTATTATTGAGTGAATGATGAAGAATTCATCAACTGCCAGAATGTCACTCTATATTGTTCGGACTACTCCACTCATTTATGTTTTCATGAAAGATTTATTGAATGTTTACTGCATGTTACATTTCAGGCATAGAAACAAATGCATACAACTTGTGCCTATCCTTGAGGAGTTCAAAACACTGTGAAACAGGTTCATAAAGAAGTCATAGTACGTGTTACCTTAGGAATGCATACAGATACTGTGTAGTGTTTTTAGTTATACTTGAGGTTAACATTCCTATAACTTCTCATGTATTCAATTTTGATTCCTTGGAAGAACATGAATTGATTATGGCAAATACTCTTGGATCCCAATGAGCATCCCATTCTTCCTTTTCTTCCTAATGGCGAGAGCCTTAATTGTGTTCAGGGATTTACCCTTTGGTAAAGATGACACTTCCCCCAGGCCATGGGGGTGGGTCATGATTAGCTTGAGCCAATGGTAGCACTTCTAGCCACTTCTCAATGATGATTCAGAAATGGCCCTATGACCCAATCCTGGTCAATGAAGGCTAAAGGGGAATTTTCTCTTGGACCTCAGGAAAAGTTGTTTTGTTTTTTTCTTGTTTGTTTGTTTTTAATAAAAGGAGATACCATTTTCCCCAGAAGTTATAGTTATTGTCTCCATATGATGGTTGGAATTGCTTTAGCCATTTGCAACCATGAGTGGAGACATCACAGAAATGCTAAGGATGACAGAATGGGAAGCTGGCCCTAGCTCCTTTGATGATATTATCATGTTGTTGAATTAACGTGTAATAAAGGGTTAATTGACTAGGCGTGGAGTGTTCAAACCATGAATATTAAAAAAAAAAAAAAAAAGACTGGCTCTGGGCATGCTAGGGACATAACTTCTAAGCCCTGGGAATATACTTGTGGAATGTGTTCTTTGTGTCACTGGGGGGGTTGGGCCATACAATATCAGCTTGGCCTCTGGAGAGGCTAGAGACTGAGTAACGAAGGTCAGTCAAGCAGGCACTCTGGGTCCAAGTGACTGACCTCCAATAACAGCCCCAGACATCAAGGCTCAGGTAAGCTTCCCTGAGTACTGGCTACACTTTATCACATGTCATTGCTGGGAGAACTGCACATCATCTCAAGGACTTCATGAGGAGAGGACATCTAAAAGCTTGTACCTGTTTTTTCCTGGCCTCTAATCGCTATCATTTTACTATGAAAACAAACAAAATGCATAAACAAACATAACAGCTTTTTTTTTTTTTTTTTTTTTTTTTTTTTTTTTTTTTCAGTTTTGTGAGTCCTGGCAAATCAAACCTAATAAAGTTGGTCTTGGGAATGCCCAAGGCTACAACCCTGGAAACATTCACCTCCACCTTACTTATCTGAATTAGAGATGGGCCAGGGAAACTTGGCAGGCATTTCAAACTGTCAATTCGTATTAATTTTCTATCAAGCTAACTCCTATGTCTTCTCACTTGAACCATGATTAAGCTATAGCTCCTATTCTCTGTTTACTACCATTGAAACACAAAGTCAGCCCTTAACATTTACTGCATTTGATGTCATCTTATTCATGTCAAACAATTCTATCTTTTCATGATCTTTTTTAGGTCCTGATTCTGTGTCCAGAATTTTTGCTACTATTCCTTCCTCGGGATTTGCCAAAGTATACGAAATGTCAACATTCTTTTTTAAATATATATACATACATATATATATATATATATACATATATATATATATATATATATATATATATATATATATTTGATTTTTTACAGAGAAGAAGTGAGAGGGAGAGAGAGTTAGAAACATTGATGAGAGAGAAACATCGATCAGCTGCCTCCTGCACACTCCCCACGGGGGATGTGCCCACAACCAAGATATATGCCCTTGACCAGAATCAAACATGGGACTCTTTCCACTGAGCAAAACCAGCCAGGGCATGAAATGTTAACATTCTTGGTCATAACTATGCATCTCTCATAATGCTTGTTCCATGACAGCAGGAATCTTGCCTGTCTTATTCAAAGATACCCCCCCCCCCGCCCAGCCCTAGAATAAACAAATGTACACTAATCCTCCAGATCATATTTATTAAATTGAATCTTACCATTTGTGACAACATGGATGGACCTAGAGGGTATTATGCTTAGTGAGGTAAGTCAGTCAGAGAAAGAAAAATACCGTATGATTCCACTTATATGTGGAATCTAAAGACAAAATAGAAAAGCAAGCAAAACAGAAACAGACTTATAGATCCAGAGGTTGCCAGATGGGAGGAGTTTTGGGAGGAGACTGGGTGAAAAAGGTGAAGAGATCAAGAAGAACAAACTGGTAGTTATAAAATAGTCACAAGGATATAAAATATCAAAATTAAATGAAGGCAGAATCAGCAAAAGCACAGATCTACTCACAATCTACTCATAGTTCAGAAGTGTGTCACATCCCCCAGCCCTATGCATAGGATTTCTCCTTAAATATGACTGGTGAGTTTCTCCCCACCCTATACTCTCTCTCTGCATCATTTCCGGTCCTTTCTCCTCAGTAAGGACTTCTTAGAGGTAATGAATCAAATACAACTTTTGGATACAGGACCAGATTTTGATATGGCTTAGTGTCCTGCCAAAATGATTATACTCCAAGCATGGGGCTATATATTTTCTTATTTCTCTGTCATCAAAATATGAACATGTATGTGATATGAATTATCTGAAATTCAAGCATATATTTCAAATACTCTTTCAACTTACACAGCACCATGTTCCTTAACTTATGCACATGGCAGTAATCTATTCTATTTAGAACATATGGCTGCATTTGATATTTTAAATGTCTTTTGCAAGTGAAGTCATCATCCCAGGTTTATGGAAACTTGTCTGCGATATGACATAGGAGAAAAACAACCATTTCCCTCTCAATATTCATTAGATTTCCTTTAATTCACATCCATATAAGTTGGCCTCAAAGTTATTTTCCCCCAAAATAACTCAAGTAGTTAAAATAGCCTTAAATGACTTATAAATAGGCATCAAAATATGATATTCACAGAGAGAATAAATTGTTACCACCTTTCTGGAGTGCTTTGGTGATATAGCTCAGCTTCTAAAATGCCCATTACACCTATCCCTGAGGAAATAACTCATGTTCAGTCAAAGGAAGTGATTCAATGTAATTTTAGAAAATAAAAAAAATATGTAAACAACTTGTAATTCTGACAATGGGTCAATTGCTACCACTCTCCCAGGAAAATAGTTTAGTGTCACCCAGGTCGAGGTGAAAGGCTCACCTTTCATGACACCATCACCCAGCAGATCTAAGTCCTGACCTCCAATCAGCGATGCTTCAAGGTCCCAGGACTGCTGACTGCAGTCTTCCTTCTAGGACTGCTTGTCTGGGATTTCTTCCACAGAGAAGAATGGTCCTTTCCTTTCTTTCTTTCTTTCTTTTTTTTTTTAATAAATATATTTTATTGATTTTGTACAGAGAGGAAGGGAGAGAGATAGAGAGTTAGAAAATCAATGAGAGAGAGTCATTGATCAGCTGCCTCTTGCACACCTCCTACTGGGGATATGCCTGCAACCAAGGTACATGCTCTTGACTGGACTCGAAACCGGGACCCTTCAGTCCCCAAGCCGATGCTCTATCCATTGAGCCAAACCGGTCTCGGCAAGAATGGTCCTTTTCAAAACAAGAGCCGACTAAGAGAAACAGATAGCAAAGAGTTGGTTATCAGATGGGAGAGGGTGGGAGGGTGGTTGGAAGAGGTGAAGGAGAATATAATAATATAGTGATGGGTTTGTATGGTGACAGATGATTGCTAGAATAAGTGGGGTGATCACATCATAAAGCATAGAAATATCAAATCACTATATCATAGAGCTGAAACTGATATAACCAATATAAGATTGTATGCCAACTATAAACACAAACACTTAAAAATAATTAAAATAAAAAAATTGTTTAAAATATTTAAAAGTTTTAAAAGTTAGTGTACCCTCTGTCTCTTCTTTCTCCCATGCATTTGAGTTACCATTTTGCCATGTCTCATGTCTTTCCTCTGGGCTCAATTTTATATAGTCATCTTGTGGGAGAAAAAAGAGCCCTGAAAATATTTTTAGGATTCTATGAGTCACTGTTTACTCCTCAGTGTATGAGGTAGAAAAAATGGCATTGGGTGAAAGTGAGACAAGGGTCAGAGGGGGAGAAATATCTCATAGTAGAGGATTGTTTAAATAAGTTACAGTACATTTAAATTAAAAACAAATTTAAAACCTTATATTAAAAATGAGTATAAAACAAAACAAAATTTATAAAACACTAAAATGTTTTTGAAATAAACATAAATTAAAAAACACAGATTAAAAATAATCTGCATAAACTGTATGCTTGATTAAGATTATATATATACAGGAAAGAGTATAATAAAATTTATCAAAAGTTTGAAGTCAGTGATGGAATTATTGACATTTTCCCTTCCTCTAATTTCTAACTTATCTTTACCATGTACAGATTATTTCTTTCTTTTATAAGGCAGGACAAAACTTAAGAATATGAGGTTAGGAAGGGAACTAACATATCACCAGAATCTGAATATATACGTTTTATGTTATTTCATCAGCTGGCCAATTACTTGCTGAATATATCTCTGATTGTATAGTAGAATTCTAACTCAAAGTGACTTCTGCTTTAGATTATATGGATATTCTACGCCAAAGTCTAACAGTTTACTCATGCAAGTTCAAATTTGGAGAGGAGCCCTCGGTGGTTTGGCTCAGTGGACAGAGCAGCAGCCCACCTACTGAAGGGTCCCAGATTCGATTCCAGTCAAGGGCACATGTCCGGATGTCTGGGTTGTGGGCTTAATTCCCAGTGTGGGGCATGCAGGAGGCAGCTCACTGTTAGTTTAAGTGCAGGTTCAATGGCCTACAATTTGAGCTTTTAAAACAAACAAACAATCAAACAAATAAACAAAAATGGTTGCAGAGGCTTCACTGGGAAGACTGGTGATGGGGAAAGGACCAGGCTAAAAGGTATCACGTCCAGGACAGTCTGCTCTACATTGATGGGAAACTAAACAGAATGTTAGACGCATGTCCAAGATGCGTCCTTGTGCACCAGAGAGAAAGGGATGTCCTGGACAGAAAAAGCATCTTTCTTTATAGCTGTACCCCCATGATTCTCTGAGCGCAGCAACTTGGACTGGCCGGCTTCATTGGTCATCAGATTATACGGTCTGATGGGGGCTGAAGATTTTGGACTTGAGTTTATCCTTTATATTGCAATTGCTGTGTCTCTCTGTAGAGCCTTGTATGCTGTATCAATGTTGCATATGACCCTTTAGAGGACAGGTAACCATAGTGAAACTATGAACAGAGAAATGATTGCATATGAGAAAGGTAGCTCTGATGGCAGCAAAGATAAATGTGATAAATGGGTCAAAGATAAATGTGATAAATGGGTATAGAAAGCATTAACATAGTTACTTCAATTGTCAAGAGACCATTATGAGGGTCCAAATCAGATTGGATGAAGTGGTGAGGAGTCTACAGGAAAGATAACTTGAATATATAATCAACTGAACTTGTATGTTAGAACAAAAGAAAGTGTAAAATATTACAGGAAAACTCAGAGAAACAATATGGGTGGCGGAATCATTTCCCAAAGGGGTGTTTTGGTGGTGGTGGTGGGGAGATGATGGGTCTGATTTTGGATATCCTGTTTGTAACCAGTAGATACATGCCAATGGAACTCGGGACCAAAGTACAGGCTGGAAAGAATATATGTGGGATTCAACAAAGGTTGAAGCCATGGGCATAAGTGATTTTGCCTTGAGACATTATTGAGAATGTGGAGAAAGGAGTTTGGTGACTTTGGTGAACACCAGTGTTTTAGGGGTTGGCAAGTTAGAGAAAATTGGCAAAATTAAAAAAGAAGAAACATCTTCAGAGGCAGGAAGAAAGCAAAAGGAGAGTAATTTTATAGAAATGGCAAGAAGTATTGAAACTGAAGAGAACTTAAATAAGAAACAATTTCTATTGATTTTAGAAAAGCTATTGGTGACACTAATAAGAATGTAATCGTTGGGTAAACTGAGGACTAATTTGCTCTGGTTGTACAGGTGATGAAGTGGAGCCCATGGGTTTTTCAAAAATTATAATTCAATATTTAATAAATGTGAGATGATTTTGATAATATGTTCTAAAATTTAAAGAATAAAACAAAGTAAGTAGCCATGTACCCATCTCTCAGCTCAAGAAGTAAAACATTACCAATAGGTTTGAAGAATTGTTGGTCTCATCCTTCCTTCCCACCAGAGGTAGTCTCAATCCTGAAATTTTTAATTTTTTTCTTTGTACAGTTTTACCATTAGTGGATATTTTAAAATATGTATTCTCTGAATGGCAGCCCTGGACTTATGCAGTGAACAAACTGTGTGACCATTCAAGGCTGTTCTGACTATCCTACCTAATAAAAGAGTAACATGTAATTAACCATCACTTCACTACAACCACTAGTCATGTCCATCAGCCATGCCCACCAGCAAATCAGAACAAGTATGCACATTAACCCAACCAAGATGGCTGCCACCACAGAGAGCAGGAGGGAGGCTTGGGTTTCCCTGGCAATGGAAGAAGCCAAGTTTCCACATACCCTGGCTGGCCCAGGCCTCCGCTTAAGGCTACAAAGTTTCAATTATAATAGATAAATCCCAAGAAAAATGGCAGCAGCCAGCCATGGAGCTAGAGAGAGAAGGCTAGGGTTGCCCCCTGCAATGGAGGAAGCCAAGCTTTCTACCTGTCCTGGCCGGCCTAGACCTCCACTCCAGACTACAAAGTTTCAATTATAGAAGATACATAAATTCCAACATAAATAGCTGCCAGCCACAAAGCGAGCAGAAGGCTTGGCTTCGCTCCAGGCTACATAGTTTCAATTGTAGAAGATAAATATATCCCACATACCAGGGCCTCCCCTTGGGTCACTGGGAGTAAAGGGGGCATGGCTGGCCTGCATACTACTACAGGCCCCTTGCCCAGGCCACCCCACATCCCAAGGGAACCCCAACCCTGATCCAGGACACCCTTCAGAGCAAACCAGCCAGCCTCCACCCATGCACCAGGCCTTTATCCTATTTAATAAAAGAATAATATGCAGATTGACCATCACTCCAACACACAGATGACTGCCCCCATGTGGTCAAAGATCCTGCCCCCACGTGGACACAAGATGGCCACCACAAGATGGCCAGCAGGGGAGGGCAGTTGGGAGGGACCAGGCCTGCAAGGGAGGGCAGTTGGGGGCAATCAAGCCTGCTGGGGAGGGAAGTTAGGGGTGACAGGCTGGCAAAGGAGGGAAGTTGGAGCCAAACTGGCTGGCAGGGGAGCAGTTAGACATCTATCAGGCTGGCATGGGAGTGGTTAGGGGGTGGTCAGGCTGGCAGGCAGAAATGGTTAGGGGCAATAAGGAAGGGAGGCAGGTGAGTAGTTGGGAGCCAGCAGTCCTGGATTGTGAGAGAGATCCCAGACAGATTGGAGAGGGTGCAGGCTGGGCTGAGGGAGCCCCCCACCCTCACCCCCATAAATGAATTTCATGCTCCAGGCCTTTAGTGTGTGTGTATATATATATATATATATTTAAAAATACGTTTTTATTAATTTTTAAATAAATTTTATTGATTTTTTTTCAGAGAAAATGGGAGAGGGATAGAGAGTTAGAAACATCGATGAGAGAGAAACATTAATCAGTTTCCCTCTGAACACCTCTTACTGGGGATGTGCCCACAACCAAGGTACATGCCCTTGATTGGAATAAAATAGAACCTGGGACACTTCTGTCCACAGGCTGATTTCTATTCACTGAGCCAAACTGACTATATTTTGCTTAGTGTTTTAGATGTTGTTGTTTTTTTGTTTTGTTTTTTAACTTTTTACAAGTTCAAAATGAATCATGCTAAGTATTTTCCTCTGTTTTGGGCTTAATTATTCAACTTTAAGTTGCTGAGATTTCTCTACATTGAATTTTATGGTTGTAGTTTGTTCACTTTAGTTACATACTATTGCTTTCTATGGACAGACTTTAATAGGATAATCCTCCTGCCATTTAACATTGCATTGTTTCTCATTTCTGGCTATTTCAAATAATCCTCCTTGAGTTACCATATATTCTATGATATATGGTAGAAGTGGAATGGCTAGATTATCTTTAGTAGGGTGCCAAATATTTTTTTCAAAGAAATTGTTTCTACTTACTAGGAATTTATCAGCAGCAACACTTGATATTGTCAGACTTAAATTTTGCTAATTTGGTGTGTATAGAATACTTTTTTTGTGGTTTAAATTTGCATTCCCTGACTACTAATGTAAACTTAAGCATGTTTGAATATGTTTATTGGTCATTTGTATTTCCTTTGCTATGAAACACCTATTCAGGAGTTGTTTGTGTGTTGTTGTTTTTTTAAATGATTCACAAGAACATTTTCCAATTAGTGGTTTGACTTTTCATTTTATTGTATCATTCAATAAACATAATTTTTAATAAATTTAATGTATTTATATTTATGTTCTACTCATTTAAAAAATCTGGTTAAATAGGTGTTGTTCAACCCGATTGATATAACTATATTATCTAATACTAGTGGCCTGGTGCACAAAATTTGTGCATGTGGGTGTGTATGTGTGTGTATCCTTTAGCCTGTCCTGCACCCTCTCCAATCTGGGACATCCCTCTCGAAATTCAGAACCGCTGGCTCCTAGCCATTCACCTTCCTGCCTACCTGATGGGCCCTAACCACTCTGCCTGCTGGCTTGCTCGCCCACAACTGCCCCCCTCTGCCAGCCTAATCATTTCCAACTGTGAGCCCATCCAGCCTGCCCTCCCCTCCTGGCCTGATTGTTCTTAACCGCCTCTGCCTCGGCCCCACCACCATGGCTTTGTCCGGAAGGACATCCAGAGGTCTCCCAGTCTAATTAGCATATTGCCCTTTTATTAGTATAGATTATATTCTAGATTTTGTATTATTTTTGATTTTACATTTTTGTTTTTAATACATCTGGGATTGATTCCTGTGGGTGGTGTGAGATGAGGGTCCATTTTATGCTTTTCTCTATGACTAATAAGCCATTTTCTTCTCTATGACAGCAGCTGAGACCAATGGCGGTAGCATTCCTATCATACCTGGATTTCTGGATTTCCTGAAAGCAATCTTCCTCCTCTATTTCCTGCATTAAAACTCTTCCGACTCTAAATTTCTAGGCTGACCTGTGACTGTTCCAATACTGTTGAGGGAATAGCAAACAGAAATTTGAATTTGCTGGCAGCAATCCAGACAATTCTAATTTCTTTCAGCAATGGAATAAGACGACAATTGGAGATTGCACAGAGGGTATGTAAAAAGCCAAGAGGAGATGAAGCACTCAG
This sequence comes from Pipistrellus kuhlii, assembly GCF_014108245.1. Classification (NCBI taxonomy): domain Eukaryota; kingdom Metazoa; phylum Chordata; class Mammalia; order Chiroptera; family Vespertilionidae; genus Pipistrellus; species Pipistrellus kuhlii. The sequence goes on along the minus strand of NW_023425540.1, from coordinate 9,099,127 downwards.
GTTTATAGATTCAGTGATTAGAATAATGCACCCTAGGGTCCAGTTTGGATAGGAGGAAAGCTTATTCACACATGTCCCCCGTGAGCATACATATGTTTGGACACACAGCGACAACCCTCAAAACTCTCATGTCCAGTTTTTGTACATTATTAAACAAGTCTTAATATATTCAAATTGACTTCTGAACAATGAATTTGAACTTTATTCTATTAAAAAAGAGGATAAACTTCCATCTCTAGTTAAAAAAAAAAATAGACATCAAAGATCCTTAGAATCTACAGCACTTAGAAATCTATGAGAATCTGTCTATTCAAGGACCTAAATGATTTGCATGTTGAGTTCATCAGAAAATATCATGTGAGGTTGTTTGGAAATTGCCTTCCCAGTTAGGTTTGATATTTTCCTCATTGTTGTTCTGGGCTAATGGGCTTTGGGGAAGAAGAACAGAGAAGTCAAATGCCTTTCTCATTACACCCTGTCAAGCACACACGCTATCAACACAGTTACGTCTTTGTGACTTTAAGCAACTAATTTAACATCAATTAAAGTAGATTTATGTAGTCAATAAGCATCACAAAAATATTTGAAAGTGTAAAGAGAATTTAGATATTTCTGCCATAAAACAGAAGGATATATTTTTGTACTTTGCATATATACACACATAAATGCTTTTCTAAACGTAAAAACTGACCACAAGATGTCACTGTTAACTTATGTATGGGCGGAAAGGCTACCTCCAAAAGCAGGTTTTTTCTGGGCCTATGTGGTTAGAAACCATTATTTAAAAACCTTGGCAATAACAAACCTCCCCTACGTCTCATTTTTACAAAGAACTAGACTGTTCAGTGTTTACATTGTTAAATACTTTCTTTGAGTTTTACAAAATAATTTCCCTGAATTCACACACACCCAAGCATATATATTTGGATATTTAATTTAAAATGATATCATTTGCTAATGAAATAGAATGTGCAGCTAAATGGAAAACAAATCCACAGAAATTTCTCTGAGTTTATATAATTCTCTTAACCAGAAACAATAGCTTAATTTGAACTAATGAGCATTTCTGCCAGAAAGTATTTAATAGAAGGTGAAAAACAGAGTATCTTATGAGATGTTGTACATGACTAGAAGAGATCTTATTCCCAACAAGAGCTTAGAAAGGGAGGTATTAAATTTGTACCTTTTAAATTTGGTTTTCCTAAATAATTTTAAAAATTACTTTCCAGGTAAAATAGAAAGAAATCTATTTTTATCCCCCCACCATCCAGCATATCTATATTGAAACCTTCCTGGACATAACAGCTTGGATTTCCAAAGTGGATCCCCTAGCTCTGATCCTGTTACAGTTTTGCCATTTTATTCACTCTGCTTTTTCTACTTTTTCTCTTCCCCCTCATTTTTCTTCTCCTGCTCCTGACAGTACATTTCACTTTCCCCCATTCTCTGTGAATGAAGGGAAACCTCCTTTATTGTTTTGTAGTAATAATGACTGGATAGTTCTTCCTGGTTGACCAGGTATCGACTTCTCTGCAGCTTTCCGCCATTGGTTCTGATTCTGTCCTTGGGAGACACAGAGCTAAGTCCTTCCCTGTGACTCCATAACAGCCTTTCCAATGTTGGTGACAACTGTCATTTAACTCCCTAAGCTTCTCTTTCACGTTCCTAAACTAGCCCAGGTTTTCTGGTTATTCCAATATGAGTACTACTATTATATAGCCATCATCTTGATGCTCATCTTTGATGTAATAGACTTGTAATACTGCTCTTCAAATGTGATGCCCAGAACTGAAATTCAATACATGGGACATAGTTGGAAGGGCCAAAATACATAAAATTATTTTGGTGGCTTAATGCCGTTCATTACTCACTTTCTTAATTAGTCAACCTTTTGTAAATCTTCTACCCAGGATATATGGCTACCAAGGTTCCTGCTGGTCTGATGAGTGTGTGTGTGTGTGTGTGTGTGTGTGTGTGTGTGTTCCCTACCTGTCTCTCCAGCCTTAATCTGAATCTTAAAGCTTCTGACATCTAGGCTACAGATGATTAAATAGAAAAAGAGGTTCATCTTTTCAACTTCATTTCTTCTTTTAATAACACAGACTGAGATGTGTCTGTTTAAAATATAACTTTATGAATATATACTACTTATTCAGTGAATTCTTATTTCACTCATGAGGAATCTGTCCATAGAATTATCAGTAGCACAGAAACACGGATAGTCATATTTGGTGGATTTTGTGAAAGCATCCAAAGCAGGCTAGCTATCAAGAAATCCCAAATGTCTGAATTATCTAAATTTAAAACCTACAACCCAAATTAACCCACGAATTAACAAACTCACTTGGGATATACCAGCTGGACACAGAAAACAACAGAATAGCAGTGTAACAAAGTTGCTTAGAATAAGAAAGGGATAGGCTGGTTCAAATCTTGTGTCTCCCTCTTAGGAGCTATGATCTCTGGGCCTCTTACATACTTGATTTGATACCTACTCCCAATGTTAGTCTAAAGGCTAACTGAGACGAGGTACATAGTTCCTGGTCCAGAGGGCACACTCCATAAAATATATAGCTATTCTGATTAATAACGAACAGCTCTCAAATACGTGTGTACTTTCAGTGTATACAGAATTGACATGTATTTAAAGAAACATGTTGATGGATTGACAGTGATACCAGAGTACCTGGCCCTTTGTGTGATCCACATACAATCATGGAACAGAATTATCCTTAATAAGATTGATGTCTGACAGAGACTTGATCAGGAGTCTAATCAATGAATCAACCCCCTTTCTTTAGTGCAGCAATGATCATATTTAGCCTTGTTTCCTTGGACCACCAGATTGTAATCTGCATAGGATTATGAAGGAGAGAGTAGCTAAATCTCTTTTGTGTCTCTTCTTACTATCTTTTTAAATCCAATTCTGAATTTTCTTTTCAACTTGGGCTCTCCAAAACCTGAGGCAAAACTCTATATCATATGGAGCTTTGCCACGCTTATTCCCTCGGAATTTTAGAAAACGATTATACTGAAATCAGGGTCTCCGCATTTGTTATTCTAAATGAGGAGAGTTTGGGAGATTTCCAAAGGCTTTCACCATTACCTCATTCCCATCTCATGGGTGCTTTTAAGTAGCCAGTTGGGCAGGAAGTCAGATGACGACTTTCTCATTACTGTGTAATAAATGAAAGATTCACTGACTCGCCTCTCATGCTCAGGACCCACTGCTATCCATCTTTCCACAAAAAGTCATCATCAGGGCCAGGTCTTATAAAATTTTGCTGCAACACAATTTGGCGGAGGCACAGTGACAGTTTTCTCTTCATTGAGAATCTAATGATTTGTTCCCACTGAGCTCTGTCAAAATGATGATCCTAAAATGCCTTGTAATTACAACATAGATAAGCCATGATAAATGGTGTCTATTACTGAGTTATCAAGAGAGCAGATTGAGCCTCCCACCTTGGAATGGGGGCAATTTTAGAAAATATGTGGGTTCTTCCAGCAATTGTTTGAATTAGTTCAATCTCTGCAAGTATATTGTCAGGGGATTTCAAACGTGGACTCAACAGTGTCTTTATCTTCTGGTTGGTGAGCATTAATTTCACCTTTCAAAGGCAGCTGTACATTATCTTGAGAAGCAATACCTCCAGTGCCTTTGTGAGGAACAAGCTCAATCTTATTACATTTTCCATAATTTAATTCCAATGATATCGATTTTAATCTGGAAGACACATTATTCTTTATTTTTCTGATCCTCAAGGCTGAGCAGAAATGACTGTAAACCCCCCACTCCCTGGCCTCTTGCCTCAGAGGACAGTCAAGGTCAGCGATGATGGGTGTTCCAGGACGCAGTCAAGAGGGAGAATCTCTACCCCTTTACTTGTCTTTGCTATCTTGGAGATGGGGGTGGGGTGAGGGGAGTGGGGGCTGCTGGCTCCCAGTGTCTGTATGGTCTCCCTGGAGCTCAGCACCATCTGGGCAGTGGGACAGGATCTCTGTGGGGGCTGGTGGAGGCGCACCACTCAACAGTGTGCTCATAGACCGTAAACGTGCCAGGAAAGCATCCCAGAGCACGGGGTCTATTGACTCCATGGCCCCAGACTCCCCATCAGGTCTCCCTGACATAAATGAAATAATATGAGTTCTAAAACATGATGCCTTTGCAATCCAATAAATCACTAAACAATTTATATTATGATGTTAACTCAGTTTCCAAACTTGAGTAATGAATACCAGGAGTGGTGGGCTGCCTTAGAACTGAGAGGCAGATCTAGTTTTTGCTTCATGTTTGCATGGGATAAGATAGCTAAATGAAAGAACCGCAGACATTGACACGTGAATACAAAATGGGTATTTGCATCGCAACCTAATTATGAATGACAAATCTGTGGGAAGATGAAGGGTTATGATGATTAATTTCTCCTCGTGCACATGTCTCTGTAATGTTAAAAAATGACATGGTTTTCTAAAGAAAGTATATTTTTCTTCCTGCCGAGCAGATAGCTCGGGCTCTGCTCATGTATGCTCCCTGGGTCCCAGTGGGAGTCAGCCTGGGGGAGTGTGCTCCGGCCTTTCCCTTACTCTGCTATCCATGCTTCTGAGTCAGGATATTTCCTTGAAATTGAAATTAGAGCTGGGAACCCAATCATCAATGTTTTGAAGTTTAGATGACCCATTGAATTTCTGAGGGCTAATAGTTCTAATTTGTGCCTCCAGATGATTTCCATGGGCCACTGTGAAGAACTGTGTGGTAAAACTGTCACCTAACACCGCCTACCACTGGCCTGAAGGAGCAGCCCCTGTGGTAAGGTGGGATGGATTGGCTGTGAACTTGCTATTTCTATAGCAAAGCAGAAGCAGGGTGCTCCGACAATGGCAGCTGCAGGGTGCCCCTGACCTTGCCGGTGTTAGCACCCCCCGCAATCACACAGCCCAGGACTCCAGTCCCTCCTCGCTCCCAGCATCTGCCACATGTTCACCTTTCACCAGCACTTAATTCTCTATCAAAATATTTTCCCAAGATGAGAAAAGAACCAACTTCCAGGCAAGAAGGGAAGGAGAATGAGTGATTCTAGTTAATGACTTCCAGATAAGAATTTGCTTATTTTCCTAGCGGCCTACTGTGCTCTGCTCTGGCCTCGCCTAACAAGCTGAGGAGATAGCTCTAATGGGAGCACTGCCTCAGGACCACATCAGCACTTCTGTCTGCGTAAAATATTGTAAAAAGTAAATAAACCAAAGGGAGGTGTACACCAGTAAAATCTACAAATAACGTAACTGTCTTTAAGCAAAATATTTCCACAACCTGTGGAAAGACTAAATGCATAAATTTTTTTGTTTGGTCTACCATGAAAACAATATATGTTTTTTTTTTTTTTTTATGTATTGGGGTGACATTGGTCTATATGAACATCTAGGTTTTCAGGTGTAGGTTTTTATGCTACAAGATGAAAACAGTATTTCTGCTTTAAGAGATAGTATGGAGCCCTGGCCGGTTTGGTTCAGTAGATAGAGCGCTGGCCTGCAGACTGAAAGGTGCCAGGTTCGATTCCTGTCAAGGGCATGTACCTTGGTTGTTTAGCTATCTTATCCCGTGCAAGAGGTGTGCAGGAGGCAGCTGATCGATGTTTCTCTCTCATTGATGTTTCTAACTCTCTATCCCTTTCCCTTCCTCTCTGTAAAAAAAAAAAAAAATCAATAAAATATATTCTTTAAAAAGAGATAGTGTGGAGAAAGATGTGAGTGTAGTGACAATGTATTCCTTGATTGGAAGGCAACATTGGGATTTCCAGCCTTGGCCAACCTCATTCAGATGTCCCTTCCCTGTTTCTTTGCCATAATTACCAGAGGTCCATCTCTCAGAGCAGCCACTAATATGAAACCCCTGCTAAAGGAAATGTAAACATTGAACCAACAGTAATGATGGTCTTTAGTGCACCACAGTGGTCTGACCACATCAAACCTGAATGAGCTGGTGGTTTCTAGAATATTGGCAAATAACAGAAAACAACCTGTTGCTTGAAATAGTATGGGGTGGTGGGGAGGAGACCCCCAAATTGTTTTATCCTCATTATAATAAATGAACTAAGTAGTAATAATAATAAAAACAACAGCAGACCAGGGATATCATTGAAGGAAAATATTTTAGTGTGTTTTAGTATAATTCACAGTGAGTGAGAGGAAAAAGCAGATAGGGAGGGACTATGGTACCATTTTCAGAACTGTTCTGGCATAGGGTTACCTCACCTGCCTCCAAGAAAACATTTCCTTTTCACCCTGTTTTTATCAATCTGTAAATAATGCGGGAAGTGGGGGGCGGAGGGAGGAGGGAGAAGTCCTACTTTAAAGAGATATTGTGTTTAATGTTTGTAGTGGTTTGGTTACTTAGAAATAAAAAAAAAAAGTAAAGTAAGGAGTATTATTATAGCGTTTGTGGCATTTAAACCTATGATTAAGGTGACTAAATAGTTTCCATAAGCCCCCTTCTATTCAGCCTTTAAAATTTTTGCAAGTTTATAATTTGAAGCTGAAACTTTCCACATTCGACATATCAGTAAATATGGACATCCTGGAATCACTTAAGATGTATTCAAACAAGTATGATTTTGGTCATTTGTCTTTTCTTGGGTAATTTGAAAGTCACTGATGTTTCAACATCAAGCAAGGAGAATACTATAGTTTATTTTGGATTAGAGCTGAAAGTCAAATATAGCATACAGGGAACCAAAAGGAGCTTATGGGAAGTTGGGAAATAATAGTTAAATGCTAATATTGTTATTCATACATTAAGGGCATGATCTAAAAATATTATATTGCAAATTTTGCATTGAAAATGCATTCTTGTTACTTGAGTCCTCCTCTCGTTTGACTAATTACTTGATCCACTGATTGTTCGAATGCTTTGCAGAAAGCTTAGAATATAATAATTTTATATATGGCAAAAAGTCATATTTCTAGAAGCAGTGTATATTTCAAATTTTTTTTCCAATATTATACTTCCCTTCACTATTTAACAGACACAATATATATACTTCCGAGATGAGTCACTATCTTATAAATGTATCCTATAGCAAAATTTAATCATAGATTAATTATATTTTAGTTTTAGCTCTCCAATACTGACCAGATAGATTTATGGCACAAGGGGTACAGGATGAGGGTGAAGAGGAAGAAGGTGAGGTCTTGATAATCTTTCATATCTATATCTATATCTATATCTATATCTATATCTATATCTATATATCTATCTATATCTCTATATCTATCTATATCTATATATCTATCTATATCTATATCTCTATATCTATCTCTATCTATCTATCTATCTATCTATCTATCTATCTATCTATATAATTTGCTTAAAACCCACGAACCAGGAAGTGCAATGGACTAGGCTGCTCATGCAACATTATAAATGAAACAAGCAGATGAAGATTTGGTGATTTTGGGGGTGTTTTTCTTTTTGTTTGTTTTATTATTTTTTATCTACTTGTAGCTCAGAGGTTTGGTAAAGATACTGGCATATTTTATACACCTAAATTGAGAGCACAGGCCATTTCTTATCCATTTATTAAGAGTACTCTGTGCCCCACTTTATCAGGCAAAAGCACCCCCTAAACAATTAGACACAAACAGAGTTGTTTCGAGTAATTGAGAGGAACACAAAGAAATTTCAATAACGTTGCCACAGGAGGAAATTGGCTGAGCTTTGGGACCCGTGGGGAAGATAGTCACGGACAGTTGGCAGCGAAGAGATTGGTGAGCTATCCCCAACTTTGTCCTCCACTCTCCAAATGCTCTGGAATTTAATGAGCTCCTGTGTCTCAGACTGTGTTCCATGGCAATACTGGCATAACCTGGCATAACGCTTGTTCATATATGGAATTTTGGGACCCCCCCCAACTCAAGCCTACTAAATAAGGATCTGTATTTTTAATCCACTCCTCTGCTGATGGGCACTTAGGCTGTTACCAAATCTTAGCTATGATAAATTGTGCTGCTATGAACATAAGGGTGCATATATCTATTCTGATTGGTGTTTCTTGGGATATATTCCTAGAAGTGGGATCACTGGGTCAAATGGGAGTTTCATTTTTTAGTTTTTTGAGGAAACTCCATACTGTCCTCTACAGTGGCTGCACCAGTCTGCATTCCCACCAGCAGTGCATGAGGGTTCCTTTTTCTCCGCATTCTCGCCAGCACTTGTCATTTGCTGATTTGTTGATGATAGCCATTCTGACAGGTGTGAGATGGTACCACATTGTCATTTTGATTTGCATCTCTCAGATGATTAGTGACTTAGAACATGTTTTCATATGTCTCTTGGCCTTCTTTATATCTTCTTTCAAAAAATATCTATTTAGGTCCATTGCCCATTTTTTCTTATTGGATCATTTATCTTCCTTTTGTTGTATTAGTTCCCTGTAAATGTTGGAGATTAAACCTTTATCGGTGATAACATTGGCAAATATGTTCTCCCATGCAGGGGGCCTTCTTATTGTTTTGTTTTTGGTTTCTTTTGTGCAAAAGCCTTTTATTTTGATGTAGTCCCATTTGTTTATTTTCTCTTTAGTTTCCTTTGCCCTAGGAGCTGTATCAATGAAGAAATTGCTTCGGCATATGTGTGAGATTTAAAGCAAATGTTTTTATAGAAGATTCACATATTAGGACAATGTGCCTTAGAGAGGTCAACTGACGGGGTGTCTATGGAGGGTGGCAAAAATTCCCTCCATAACAGAGATGCCCTGAGCTGGAAAGGTAGGATGAAGTCTCTGTGTTATAGCCTCACCAGGCAAACAGCAAGATGCCAGATGTGAATGAGAGATGGGTGCATTGACAAGTCAGAAAACATTCCCTCTTTCAAACCTGGCATAGAAGCAACAGGCCTGAAGTGGTTTGGGAAACAGGCAAAAGGTGACTCAATGATGTCAACGAATGTCACCTAATGCCCTGGCTCTGGAAAACAGCCTTGTGTCCGGGTCTCGGGGACACCCAAGAATGGTGACAATTAATTTTTTTTCTTTTTTTTAACCAGGCAGAAAAAATGGAGTTTCAGAGTTTGAAAGTAAGTTGTAAAAAAATTACAAAATAAACAAAGATAGTTCTTGGGTATCTGAGTTTGAGGGCCAAAAGTTTCATCACTGCTCTCTCTCTGATTATTTCAAATATATGCAAAATTGCCATAACTTTTTAAAAAAATATATATATCTTATTGAGTTTTTTACAGAGAGGAAAGGAGAGAGATAGAGAGTTAGAAACATTGATGAGAGAGAAACATCTATCAGCTGCCTCCTGCATACCTCCTACTGGGGATGTGCATGTAATCAAGGTACTTGCCCTTGACCGTAATCAAACCTGGGACCCTTGAGTCCTCAGGCCAACACTCTATCCATTGAGCAAAATCGGCTAGGGCATATTGCCATTACTTTAATGTTACATATAAAAAGGAATATTATGACTTTGGTGTATGAATTTTTAGAACACAAGCATAAACATACCCTTAGAAAAACACTTGTCACCCACTCATTGACTAGTCCTCTTTATTGGCCATGTCAACTAGTGTATTTTTGTTTTCGTTCTGATAAACAGTGATGTGTTTACTGAGTTCGGAGACAAATGTCAAAATTTCTCACCCAGATTTTAAGTATCTTAATTCCAAAATTTCCTGTTAATAATATCCACCAAAAGTATTACATTTACTTTTCCAAGTTGTTACTCAGGGGAGAAAATGTACAGCTATGTCTTCTGATTGTCAAATATTTCCTCTTAAGATTTACCAACAATGCTAGCCAAGAATCCTTCCCAGTGAGGACAATAACTTCAATTTTCTGATGGTTTTTATATAAATCATCTCATTTGATTTTCACAAGAACATTAGATAGAATTGCAGGCATTTTCATGCACATTTTACTAATTTAATTTTTTTCAGAAGCCCATGTGGACTACTGTGGGGGACAGAAATAGAAATGGGAAGGATCTAACATATTTCACTGCTCAATACATGGAAGCCATTGTCTATATTAGTTTGTGCACCTGAGATGTGAGCTTCAAAGTGATTCTTGCCCTAGGACCAAATGTCATCCTTAGAGCCTCCCAGAGATTCCCAGTTAATTTTCCCTTCAAAGACCGGGGATTGATTTAACCACAGAACAACCACAGGAATGATCCCACAGATTGTATTCCACCTGCAGAACCTTCAGTTTGCAGGCTCAACAGCTACTTCTGATCAAAAAGAATCTAAGTCCCTGATCCTCTCAACCCTCCCCCCACCCACCTCCACACACACACCACACATACACACACACTGTGTTTATCTTTAGAGGAGGAAAAGGAAACCCCTTAGAAAAGGTGTTAGTCCCTTTCTCTTCAAGGTGGGGGAAAAACACCTTTTGAACGATTCTTGCTGTCAGAGCTGGAGCCTTGATTTGTGAAGCCTGCTCTTGCAAAAGCACTGAATCAAAGTAAAATGGGTTTACATTTGTAAACGCTGTTTCCACTTAATGGGATTAAGAAGATCACTCACATAAAAAAACAAAAACATCAGTTCGGCATCAAGACATATAGAACAGTACATTTAGCTGTACACAATGAACCAGAAACTCAATGTGTGCAGAGGCCTGCAAATGTTAAGAGAGTTTGAGGGGTAAAAAATTCCCCAAGCCTATTCATGTGTTTTCACATCTGCTCTTTATTCGTGTGTGTGTGTATGTGTGTGTGTGTACTGAGTGGCCAGATTATTATGTTCTCTAAACAAAAATAATCTGGCCACACAGTGTATATCCTATATAACAAAAGGCTAATATGCAAATTGTCACTTCAACCAGGAGTTCGACCAGCAGGTAGGCCAGCCAACCGCCCATGTCTCCTCCCCCTGGCCAGGCTGACCAGACCCTATCCATGTTCGAATTCATGCACCAGGCCTCTAATATATATTTATACACACTGAGTGGCCAGATTATTATGCGTTCAGAGATCATAATAATCTGGCCACTCAGTGGATATATACAATATACTACAGGCCTGGTGCACAAAAATTTGTGCAACTGGAAGGGAATCCCTTAGTCTGGCCTGCACCCTCTCACAGTCTGGGACCCCTCAGGGGACGTCTGACTGATGGCTGAGGCCCACTACTATGGGGAGTGGGCCTAAGTTGGCAATCAGATGTTGGAGCCCTGGAGCCCTTTGTGGATGCCCACCTGCTTGCTTAGGCTTGCTCCCTGGGGAATCAGGTCAAATCTGGCAGTCAGACATCCCTCTAACAGCCCAGGAGCCCCTGGGGAGTGTCTGACTAATGGCTTGGGCCCATTCCCTAAGCCATTAGTTGGACATCCTTAGAGCTGCTGCAGAAGTGGATAAAGCTTCTGCCACTGCTGCTGTGCTGGCCAGCCATGAGCCAGCTTCTGGCTGAATGATGCTCCCCATGTTTAAGTGTACTGAACCTGGGCGCAGCTTCTGCACTGAGTGTCTGCCCCCTGGTGGTTAGTGTATATCATAGCAACCAGTTGTTCCTAGTCACTCCACTATTAGGGACAATTTACATATTACTCTTTTATTATACAGGATATATATATATATATATTTTCTATTGATTTCAGAGAAAGGGAAAGGGATAGAGAGAAAGAAACATCAGTGATAGGAAAGAATCATTGATTGGCTGCCTCTTACACACCCTTTACAAGGGATTGAGCCTGCAACCCTGGCATATGCCCTGACCAGGAATCAAATCGAACCATGACACCTTCTACTTCATAAGTTGATGTATAACCACTGAGCCATGCCAGCTGGGCCATACCTACTCTTTTACCGGAGCCACGTGCATTGATGGGGAAAGAGAAAAGCCACAAATAGAGGGAAAGGCATTGTGCCATGAGATTGGGTGCAGAGCAGTGAAAGACAAGTCTTCTCAACCTCAGCCTCTGCAGATGTGAAAATTTAAGGGTGAGCATTTAAACTCAGAGGCAGCAACACACCTGTCGAAAGCTTCTCCATTGGAAGAAAAGAAATGCACAGAGCTTTCCAGAATAGACAGCAGTAAACATGTTCTTATTTAAAAAGAAAACCAGCACAAGTATCTCCAAATAAATCAGCTTTGAATATCTCAGGCAATAGGAGTACCTGATAATAATTATTCACATGACCCACTGCTGCTTACACTTCTTACTGAACTTGTGCGATCTTTTAATTACATCTGTTTACATTTTTATCTGCCCCCCAATGAGGGCTTGGTGCTCTCTTCACTTTCTGGCCCTGGTTCCCATTGACACCAGGTTTCTCCTGGTGGAAAGCAAGCAAAACTCACCAAACAAAAACTGCAAACTTAGGATTTTTATCCATTTGTGTTGTCTTGTGGCTTTGCCTATATAACACCCCAACTAAATTTGAAAAATTAAACAATAGTCTCATTTCAATTGAGAGTTGAAAGAGATTATGTTATGGTTTGAGCAGCAATAGGGCAGGTGAGGGGATAGAGTTGGTAAAACAGGAAAAGAGACTAGTATTTGTGTCATAGTCTCATCCAAAAGTTCATATGAAAGAGAAAGGCTGGCACATGGCACATGCTGTACAACAAGGTCAGCAAGGAGACTGGGCAACTGGGTTTGAAGACCAACGCTACATAAGTGACCAAATAAATAGGGACCCAAATCAATGGATCTGAGCAACAAGAAGGCAACAGGGCATGAAGTCTTGAGAGACCAGGAAAAAGAAAAGTTGATGCAGAGCAAAGTCTCTCATAAAAACTTCTTTTGAAAGGAATGACTATGAAATAGTAAGATGGATTTTTAGGTGTGTCCAGTGTCTTAGAGTGCTTGCATCTTAAAGTGCTTGCATCCAGATGTGTATTGTTCTGGGAACGAATCACCAAAGAAGCGAATCCTTAATCCATTGCTGTTGCTGCCAATAATCTCCGTTTTGAAAGCCCTCTGTTAAAATTGCTCTCACAGGCCACAGTGAGATCAATGAGATTATTCACAGAGAAAGCAAGCAGAATTTATGTGTATGCTTGAGCCCAGACACTTGGCTTCCAAAATCTCACCCCTACTTTCACCAGTATTTCAAAGTAAAGAGAAAAGAATGAATTAGCTATCACCCATTGTACGAAGACATTTAAAAATGAAAATTCAGAATAGCGCCCTCTTCAGTTTATATCCTCAGATCACTAATAGTGCCTCTTGATAGTGTCATAAAGTGGGCAATAGTTATAAAAGTTTATGTATGACTGTGTCTCATTGATGTGACTAAGGAGGCCCTGCAAATGTTCTACTGAAAAAAACACAAAACAAAATACACACACACACACACACACACACACACACACCTCCCACCATTTTAGCTTGGAAGTCTCAATTCCATTGATTGGACTGCCATTGACCCTCTGTGAGTTTGAACTCTGGCAGCATCCTTCCCCAGAAATACAAACTGAAATCAGGTCAATTATCAAAATCCTTAGCCAAGATCTACTGACTCAGTGCCAGGGAGGTGCTGCAGATCTGACACCCAGGATCGCCTGAACCTCAGTGCCTAAGTTTGCAACACTCTGAATAAGAAAAGTACTTTCAAAATCTACAGTATTCATTGTTCTGCTCTTTCTCATGTGTTCATAACACTGCATATGCAGGGATTATACCTTCTAGGATTATACCTTCACTGGACATAGGTATAATGTTACACACACACATTCCTGACCAGGTGTTATCTATTGTATTTATACATAGACTCCAGAGAGATGCACTAGTAGAGACAGTCATGGTGGTGATAGTCATTGGGTTGTGGGGAGGGAAGATGAATCTCAAATACGGCACCCATGTAATACTTGGTTGGCTGGTTTTCCAATGATGAAGATTTATTTTTGAAGCAGGGAAAATAGCAGAGAGAGACATTTTTATCTACTTTTCATTGGGCAAAGGAATACCTATAGCGATATTCAATCCAATTTTCTCAGCTTTGTAGTTTACGAAAATTCCTCATAGATTGTGGTAATGGGTTGATTGTCAATATCTATTTACAGTGTTCTGACTTTGGTGATTTGCCTCCGCCTTCACTGATATTTCTGTGCAGAGGTGAGACCAGATGGATCACGGGCTGCAAACCATATGCCACTTCACACCAGAAACTTCTCTTCCCCCTGGACCTGCTTGCAATTACTCCCATCTTCTGATTTCCTGGATTGTTGGCACCTCAGTCCAGCGTCTGTTTCAGCTTCTCACCCACTTGGCTTGATGAATGTCCCGTTCCAAACTGCTTGGACTCAGGTTCTACACACACTTCTGGGTTCTGTTCCTTCCTCTGGTTTTGATGTCATCTATCACTGCCTCTTAGCCTGCTAGCATTCTAGCTTTTACCACTGCACTCACTCAATAAACTTGCTGCAGAAACACAGCCCAAGACAGGATAGTAATGGCCATTTTGTAATAGCACAGTCATGGATACTCCTTAAATCAGGTGATCTTGTCTTTCTGGGAGTGTGAATGTTATATTATTATGATGTCTTAATGTTTTTGTGTCTCCTGTGCACTAACTAGAAAATATATTAATTTAGGCAAGAGTCTTAGTGAGGTCTAGGGTGCCAGAGAATATGCTCTATTAGAAAACAAATACAAAATAACACAGGAGGCTTATTACGTGAAGAGCTGAAGCAAGAGCATGAAGTGTGATAGAGCTCAAAGTGATTGGGCTAGGACTTTGAACTCTCAGGCTTACTGCATCAACTGAGTCAGAGGCTGACTAGCACGCTCCTCGTGAGGAATTGTATTTATTCCCATCTTTGTTCATCTTTTTGGTGTCGGCGATGGGGAGAAATGAGAATTTTGATGTTTGATGTTCTTGCCCAAGCTTTGAAGCAGTTTACAAGTGAGCAAGGGCTTGTGCTTTTGAAATGACTGGAAATCACTTCACAGTGGAGCTTAAAATATATCAGTTAGATACTATTCCAAAAGGCAATTATCTAGTTATCAAAACGAAGCATAGTAAGTTAGCTGCTATTTTTGGCAGCTGAGAGAATAGTGGAAATGATTCAGGGGACTAAGAGAATTCTTCAGCTATCCACCCAAAATCAGAAAGTCAGCTCCATGAACAATGACATCATTATCTTTCAGATACATAGTCTAGTAATGTTATCTGTTTATGTCCCGTCTCTCCCACTCTTTAAACTTTTATCGCTGTATAGTTCAAAGACGTGCATTATTTATGTATTTCTATGGAACAGGATAAATGTCTTTACTCATCTGAGTTTTAATCCCATTTGGGTTATAAAAGGCATGAGATAAACAAATAGCATACTTTTGAGTTATCATTTAATTTGTTCTTTGTTGTTACACATCATTTTTCCTTTTGTAAAAGGACTTGCCATTTTTATTTCTTTATTCTTTACATGTTTCCTTCATGTTCTTTGCAATATGAGGTCAGCATGCTTTAGGATATTACGTCTTTGAATCTAAAGTCCTAATCTGATATGACCTAGTGTCCCCTTATGTTTCCAGATATCTAACTTTTAAAATTGATTTTGTATGCTGCTGTATATCACATCTAACTTATCCTACATATGAACAGATATAATGAGATCTTTTTAGTTATACTTTTTCTGACTCTTTTTTTTTAAATGGCAATGCAATTTCTTTTTTTCTAGAAGAGTCTATATGTCAGAATATGCAGTCTGCCAACTTTGATCCATTTCACTGCTGCATTGACACTTCATTGTGTTGCTGTCTGTATTTTGGGAGTTCATGGATAATGGAGGGGGGCTCCCCAGAACACGCAAGACGAGCAGGCCCCAGTGGCAGGTAGCCTACAATGAATTACAGTAGAACTGAGGGGACTAAAAATAAAACCAAAATGCAAAACCATATGTGAGAAACCAGTTCTAGTTCAGCCGGACTATCGTTTGATTTTTATAAAGTGGCTGCTGAATACTGATCAATGTTTAAGTCCTTACTGGCAATAAAGTAGGATATATATATATATATATATATATATATATATATGTATATGTATATATAGCAGGGTAATATATATATGGCAGGGAATTATACAGGTTGTGGCAAAAGTAGTTTACAGTTGTTCATATAGAAAATAATACAATAACTAATAAACAATAATATAAGAATAAACTGTGTTTGTGTATTCACAACTGTAAATCTACTTTTGCCCTGTTCTGTATGCATTGGAAAGAATTCTTAATTAGTTATCAATAAACTACAACTTCCTTTAGATCCTGATGGCAGGATCTAATTTTATTGAGTTATCTATAAAAACCTGGTGAGTTTCTCAAATGTGGTGGGTATTGTTCACAGACCAGGAAGTCCCTGCCTTGGAGAGCTCAATGTTGCCAGAGAGAAGGCCGACGGTAAAGCAGAAGCCACAGTTCCTTATGACCTGGTCTCCCAACATTTGTACTTACACAATTTATCAGTAAAACCTGTAAGAGCCCAGCTGGGAATGGCTTTGTAGTTGAGCATTAACCCATGAACTAAGATGTCACCAGTTCAATTCTCAGTCAGGGCACATGTCTGGGTTGTGGGATTGATCCCCAGTGGGGGGGGGGGGCATCAATGTTTCTCTCTCTCTCATTGACGTTTCTATCTTTCTATTCCTCTTTCTTCCTCTCTCTCTAAAATCAATAAAAGCATATTAAAAATATATTTATGACATGTACCCCCATTATAGGTATTTTTACTCATAAATTGGGATATGAATCCCAATTTTCCACATTCATCATGTATAAAGGCCAATTTTCCACATTCATCATGTATAAATGTTTTATATGTACATATATTAATAGTTAATATCTCAAGGTAAACTTAATTAAGGAAAAGTTCATTGTCATTGACTTTTGTTATAAGTTCAGATTCAAATAGTTATTGTTTTTTTCAACTTTTGTTTGATTTCCTTAGACAATTTTATTTTTCTTAGCAAAATGCTTTTCCAAGTTAAATAATGTCAACTTTGCCACTTTTTAGCTTAATGTGGTTGCAATATTGGCATTATGTTTAATCCATGATTTCTTTGCAGAAACTTTGCACCTGATTTTGGGAGGGAACATCAAGCAGGTGCATACTTAGGAGGAGTCTGCAGTGTGGATGGTAGCTATTGTGCCATAGGAATGTTTGCTCTGAGTGTTCACCTCTCAGGGACTGTGCCACAGCATCCATGATCATTTGCATGTGCCTAAATCATTAGATTCATATATTATGATGTCAAATTAAAATGCTGAAATAATCCTTTAAAGTTGGCCTTTTTATTTTATTGATGGTTTCCTTTGTTGTATAGAAACTTTTGAGTGTAAGGTAGTCCCACTAGTTTATTTTGGCTTTTGTTGCTTTTGCTTTTGGTATCAAATCCAAAAGATCAATGTCAAGAATCTTTTTATTGTACAGTTTCTGTACCATTTTGGCTTATTTTGTTATCACACTGTGAATTCTTAAGTAATAATTTTACAAATGAATTCAACTTTTAAATTCAAATCTGTGAGTGATTTGAAATAAGTAAATGCATATGTATGTTTATTTAAAATCTATTTATGATAACGGATCATTAAAATTAACTCTCAAATGAAAAATCATACATATTAATAGTTCTGAAGATTATCATCCAAATATTGATATAATTCCTTTTGAAAAAAAAGAAGAGAGAGCAAACCATATATAAAACAACATTTTAAGTAACTTCTGCACTGTTATTAAACATTTTAACCAATGGAAAGCTGTTTCTTGCCTGCAGACTTCAAGGTAATAATGATGTTATTAATGATAATAAAAGCAGAAATAAAACAAAATGAAAGGTGTCTCATTTACTGACTATTGTTTTAACTTATATGGACCACTTTCTGAAACACATTCAGATGAGTTAAGACACTAAAACATATAACACAGTAACTAATTCTTAATATACAAATGCTAAAAAAGAATTCATTATTAAAAGTCATCCAAGAAATGTAGATTCATAGTTTTTTATAATTTTTTAAACATATAGTTGACAAAATGAAGAAACTTAACACTATCTTATGTTTGTTTTTAGTTGCCCAAAGAGTGAAAAACATAAACAAAAACATTTAAAAATCCAGAGATGACATAGACCTACTTTACAGTTTACTGTCTTGTTAAATTAAATAGATACAGGTAGCTTGCAGAATACATTTTTAGAAAAACTGAGAAAATGCCATTGATGTTATATGTAATGCCTACTCTTCAATGGAAAGACAAAGGTATTCACATGATTCCTCAGGCCAGCACTGTTTGGATGAGCCAAAAAGAAGTGATCATTAAAATGCAGCTCCTTGCCAAAACCAATTTGGCTCAGTGGATGGAGCATCAGCCTGTAGACTGAAAGGTCCCAGGTTCCATTCCGGTCATGGGCATGTACTGTGGTTGCGGGCACATCCCCAGTAAGGGGTGTGCAGGAGACAGCTGATCAATGTTTCTCTCTCATCAATGTTTCTAGCTCTCTATTCCTCTCCCTTCCTCTCTGTAAAAACAAACAAACAAAAAACCCACAATAAAATATATTAATTAAAAAAATGCAGCTCCTAAATAAGTGCCTGATTTCACACTTTTAGAAAAGTGCTATTTTTCTGCTCAAGCTAACAAGGATTAAGAAAGTGTTTAAAGATGCTCATTATAAAGTAGTTATAAAAATGTGAAAGAGACAGCACTGGGCATGCCAAATAGAGTAAAACTGTCATTGGAGTGATTCAGCAGCTCTGAAAAGAGTTCTTTAATTATGCCACTCTTTTCTTGATAACAAAATATGAATCCCAAATTTCCACATTCGTCATGTATAAAGGCCAAGACACCCACTTGTTGCTGTTTTGCTTCTCACCAGGTAATGATACCAAATGCATGACATTTGGGGGGAAAAAAAAATCATAAATCATTAGTTCCCGGTTAGAAGAGCAATTCTAAACTAGGCAATGTGTTTGGCATTTTCAGAAATGCTTTATTGGCCTGATCAAGGGGTTGAAAGGCTGGAGTTAAGTATAATGATCATTTCCCTTAAATGGGAGAAGGTCATGATGAAAGTTGCTTTTTATCAGTAATTAGAGTTCTATAGCAGCAACATGTCCTAATTATGATATTTAGACCATTAGTAAATGAACAATGTTATTTAGATTCTGCTATGGAAAATTACCCCAGGCCATGTGGCATCCTATGGAGTGATTGAGTATCATGCTATTTGTGGTCTACATCTCATGCACTTACCCAACCCGTCTCACATACATGCTCCATCTGGACTCATTTATTAAGAGCACTTTAGTGTTCAACACAGACCTTGAAAAGTGGCACCTCAATGGACTTAGACATGAAAATGAACATCCCCACATCTTATTAAATTTTGCACAACCTAGAAACCATTATGAATGGTGAGATACAGTGAAACTGTAGTATCTGATGAGCCATACATGTTTACGAATGATCACAACCCCCTTTGAATCATTCTTTCAGAAACACAGGCAATGAAATCAGGAGGATCTACCATCAAGAGTTTAGAAAATACTTTGCTGTTACTTTAAAATGATTTGCCCTGGCATATTTTTTTAGGCTAACTTATCAGACGTATTTATTCATCATTCACATTCACAGTATCAGGCACTATACCAGACATTGAGGATAAAAAGAATCCTGCCTCACAGATGCTTTGGTCTAGATGAGTCTGAAACATTAAAAAAGTCATCTTACTGATTCATATGCCTTTCAGCAAAATGATTATTGCTTGTCTCATTTTTGATTCTTATAAGTATATTTCCAGTAGGACATGATCTCACTCATCTAGGGGAAATGGTGAACAACATAGACGGATGAACAAGAATAGACCCAGAGATAAGGAGCCATGGGTCAGACTGTTGGACCTCAGAGGGAGGGTGGGGATAAAAGGGAGAGATCAACCAAAGGACTTATGTGTACACATATGAGCCTAACCAAGTGGTCAAGGACAATAGGGGGGTGGGGGAATGAGTGGGGGGGGGGGGGAGTAAGGACTGGAATGGGGGTTGTGAGCAAATATGTGATACCTTAATCAATAAAGAAATTAATAAAAAACAAGTCATCTTACTCAGCAGACTATAAAGATTGATTGTTGGTATAGTTACCTTAACTATTTTGCTTCCCACCCCCCTCGTGAGAATGAGAAATGAATAACACTGATCTGATATTCCCACAAGCACAGC
Organism: Pipistrellus kuhlii; assembly: GCF_014108245.1. Lineage (NCBI taxonomy): Eukaryota > Metazoa > Chordata > Mammalia > Chiroptera > Vespertilionidae > Pipistrellus > Pipistrellus kuhlii. The sequence goes on along the minus strand of NW_023425540.1, from coordinate 9,078,966 downwards.
TGAGTGTTAAGCATCAAAGGAACTTCCCTGGTCTGACTTGGGAGGCGGGTCTCACCGGGCTTGCCATGGGCTGGCCATCTCGTGTTACCTGACCCAAGTGATGGCTCAATCACTTTGGTCACAGGACAACAGTACTTGAGAGTTCACAAGCTCTTTTGTTTCCGGAAATTTTGCCAATTATTCAATCTAAGGTTTCCTTTGCTTAATGACTTCCTCATTTCACCATCTGATGTGCTTCCTCATTCCTCCATCTTTTTACTTTTTTTTATTTTTTATTTTGTGTAGTTGTTCTGGTCAAGCAATGGTTAATTTAATCCTTCCTCCTAAATCAAATGCCTCTAAACCCTGAAGGCACAAGGCCAAAGGCCAAAGGATTTTAACTGCCCATGTATGAAAACTCCCAAAGCTTGGCGAGGTGAGTGTCATTCCTGGGGGCACGCAAAAGGAGGGGGAGGCCTACACTGCCAGTCATTGTAAAGTGTCAACTTTGAGCTGCAATCAGTCAAAATGAAGTCCTTTCATTGGGGTTGGAGGGCTTTTAAAGGTCTTCCCTTTCTTGTTTATTTAGGCATTTTGTCCCATTAATTGGATGGGAGGGGTTGAAGTTTATAGGAATGAGTTCAATGAACACAAAGGGCGAGTCACCAACCCTGGTGTTGTGTGGCCTATTGGAGCCGTCAGAGGGAATGTGTTTTGTAGATGATTCTTAAACACATTTCTGTAAAACGTTTAAGGGAATTTGTGCATAATATAATACTTTAAAAGTTTTACTAGGCACATTACATTCTAATTTGTAGTAGGACAAACATATAAAGTGATGGGAGAAATCTTAGAGGCTTTATAAACGTCCTTTGTCAAATCGGTGAGTTTCTCTTTGGCAAAATCAATACCAGATGCATAACAGTACTTTGAAAAAGTTAGTTAATGGGATAATTTTTACTTATAGTCATCACAATTTTCTTCTTTTAATTATTTGTGGTTTTGTGTTCTATGAATTCTAATCTTATTTTGCTAGTCTTTCTTTTAAGTTTTAATATTAAGCTTCCTTTAATTTCTTTCCAATATCTTCAAATTTTATTGCTGGAATTTACACTTCGTACCCTTTTTTGTCACTTACTCAATTTTGTCTTTGTTCCATTTGGGACACTTTATTTTTGCTATTCCTTGCCAGTATTTGTTGCCTTTGTAAGTGAGTTTATACTAATTTTCTTTTAAACAGCTTAAGATTTTCCACAAAATTATTTCAGTTTTGTTATAAAATTTATGTTTCATAAAGTTTTATAGAAATTGGGGACTGAAAAATCAGTGATATTAAGATATTGTGTCATTTTCCATACAATAAGTGCACAATTATTTTGAAAATCCTAGCTCTTACCATTAAGACAATTAAAAAAATATATATTTTATTGATTTTTTACAGAGAGGAAGAGAGAGGGATAAAGAGCCAGAAACATCGATGAGAGAGAGACATCGATCAGCTGCCTCCTGCACACCCCCCGCTGGGGATGTGCCTGCAACCAAGTACATGCCCTTGACCGGAATTGAACCCGGGACCATTGAGTCCGTAGGCCGACACTCTATCCACTGAGCCAAACCGGTCTCAGCCCTTTAAGACAATTTTAAAAATCAATATTTCATTAGTGATTCTCATTACTCTATACAAGATACTATATTATTCTTGGCATACTGTACCCATTTAGTAAATAAAATTTCCTTTTTGTTACCTGATATACTTTAGATCCTAGGAAATCATTTACATAGAGTTAATCCTTCATAAAAGTAGAATGTTACATTTATATCAAATTGTCAGGGAAAGAAGGTGTACTTTCCCCTTCTCCTGTTGGTAATTTTATCTCTTTTAGGCTAATGATCAAGTTCAGAGTACTTAGAGGAATTTGGTATCTTTTTTATATAGCTAAATGAACATCTACCAGCAAGTGCGAGAAAATTCTTCCAATAACTCTATTAGGCTAAACCACTTTAGATGTCTGAGTATTATTATTCATGGAAAACACCATATATGCTGTTATTAAATATAGACTCAAGAACATTGTCATTAGTGAGTATTTCCAAACATCACAGACTAGACCAGGTTATCATCTAAAGTTTCCAATGATATCACTTGATGTTAACAATTGAGCTAAAGTATCACATATTCAATTTGGTGGTAGCAGCCATCAAAATAACCAAAATTGCTATACTGGCATGCCAGGTCCAGTCCGGTGGTAACATATAAACATGATCAACATTAGCAAATATGGGCCAGATGTTCATCCACTAAGAATCTATGGAAATGATTACTTGTGCTATGGCATATAGTCAGTCTTGACATGAAACACACACACACACACACACACACACACACACACACAAACTTAATTTAGCATAGAAGAAAGTACAAAATTTTAAATAATCCTACTGTACCTCTGAAAAAAACTATATGAAATTTTCTTAAATATAGTTGATATTTTGGATATTAATGCCTATTATGTTGCTCAACAAGACTAATCTTCCCATCTATTTCTAATTGAGGTTCCCTGGTCTACTTTATTAGAATGACCTGTTTTGTTTCTGAACATTGCTGGGCCTTTTTATCTTACACTGATGTAGAAATAGAAACTCAGCACTACAGCTTAAAATATGGCTACACATGTAAGAAAATACAGAAACTTCTTCAGAGAGAAACATTTTCAGATACTTTGCTTAATATCAGACTATTGATGTGTTATAGTGAGGTACCTCATTAAGTTATGACTATATTACCATCCAATGTTACTCTGTGGAAATTAAATTAGTTAGAAATTCACTATCAGGGCATATCAAATAATTTGTCATATATTCCAATTCCTTCAAACAAAAAGTTGATAGATAATTTTGACTTTGGACTCTGTTATAACATTATAAATATGTTTTCCTAAAGGGATCTATGTCCATTTATCAGAATAACTATTTTTGGGGAAGACAATAATCCATGACTTTCAAGGTTTTTAAAATGAGTTTCAAGGTAGATCTTGGGAAGCCAGACCAGCTTTGTATTTGCTATAAAGGGGCCCACGGAAGTCAGGAGCTAAATGACAATTTCACCCATTCCCATTTTATGTTAGTCTCAGTGAAGCTCCCAACCTAATTTATGTTTCCCCCTCTGGTTTTCAAATAACATTAACATGCTAAGCAACTGGCAGAATCCCCACCCTTACTCAGAGAATAAGGATTATCACAATGGGAGATACAAGAGAAAACCCAGAACCTTCCCACCTGGATTTAGAGGCAACAAACATATTTGTTTGCATTATGACCCTAGAGTCTAGTTTTGAGTGAAGCCCAAAGAACGAAACTCCTGCCTCCTGGCCCTAAAGATCCAGTGGAACCAGTGATTCATAAAGTGTTTCTGGCTGGCAGATGGAGCCAACAGTAAGCCCCGAGAAGGGAACTGCTGTGAGGAACCTTAATGGAGATACGTTGTAGTCTCTGCCAGAGATGCTGCAGCTTTGAATCTGAATGTCACCCCAATGCAGACATGTTACAGAATTCATTCGGAAGGTGAAGGTAGATGAAATGATGAAAATCCTGTCTCTATCTCCATAGGCAACAGTAATCAAACAGTATCATTCAGGGCCAAGTGTCTGATGTCACTGTTTTGGGCAGGGCCAATTCCTGTCCATGCTGACAGCATTCTCTTTGAGTTTTCCTGGCTGGGTAGCCTCTCTTTGGTCCTCCTGGAGTGCCTGTGAACTATCTAATGCTTTTTATTATAAACCACTTTCTGAAGAATATGTTCAGAGTGGGTTTCTTTGGCTTGCAATTTAGAATCCTATTGATCTCTAACTGTGTCATTCAAATACATTGGAATGAAAATATGGCTTAGAGTATCTAGTATGTACATTATGTGGGGGGAAAACCCTCCAAAAAAACACACAAAACAAAACAAAAAAACACCTGGGACTGTTGAAAAGGCTGATGGGCTAACAGATATCAAACTACAGAGTTCAAGCAAGTCTAAACTAAGGATTTCTCATAAGATTATGAACAATTTGTTTTATAAGGTGAAATCAACAGTGGTGAATTGCTAATTCTCTAAATAAACTCTAAGATCTTTGCTATGCACATAAAGCAGAGATTTGGTGTTTATTTTTTATGTTTTTAAATCATGGGCCTTTCATACTTAGAAACATGCAATTACTACATAATGGAAGGCTTATAACATATTAGAAGTTTTAACACCCTTTTTAATGTTTGGTTTTATGGCATTTTCTGCTCTCATTTTCTAGAAGTACTCAATAAAAATAATATTGTTTTCAAAATTTCCCAACACTTTTTAAAGTTTAAAAGTAGAACTAGAAAAATAACCACAAAAGATCCCAAACACCCCAAGCAATCCTGAGAATAAAGATCAAAGCTGCAGGTATCAACTTTCTGATTTCAAACTATGCTACAAATTTATGGTAATAAAAACAGTATGGCACTGGCACAAAAATAGACACAGACTAATGGAACAGAAAGGAGAGCCCAGAATTAAATCCCAGGATATACAATCAACTAATATTGGACAAGGGGGCTAAGAACAACCAGTGAAGAAAAGATAGTCTCTTCAAAATAATTATGCTTAGAAAACTGGAGAAACACATGTAGATTGATGAAATTTGACCCCTAAATCACATGACTTGGAAAATTAACTCAAAATGGATCAATGATTTAAACATAATACCCAATACCAGAAAACTAGAAGACAGGTAAAAAGCTTATTGATGTTGGTCTTGGTAATCTTTTAATGACCTCATTGTAGACTCTAAATAAAATTAGTCCTTGCTTGTCCAAGTGAGAAAGCATGGCCCAGGGTTTGAGAAAGAGGCATTTTCCTTTCTTCTTTATGAACTCAGAAGTAACTTGATAACACAAAAATGGGAGATATACACTGAGTGGCCAGATTAGTATAATCTCTGAATGCATAATAATCTGGCCACTCAGTGTATTTCCTATATAATAAAAGGCTAATATGTAAGTTGTTCCCTCAACCAGGAGTTTGACCAGTAGGCAGGCTGGCCAACTGCTCATGTCCCCTTTCCCTGGTCAAGCTAGTTGGACCCCACCCATGCACAAATTCATGCACCAGGCCTCTAAAATACACACACACACACACACACACACACACACACACACACACACACACACTGAATGGCCAGATAAATTATTACATGGGATTGGCTCATAGGATTAAGGAGGCAATCAGAGATGGAATTCGCCTGAGTCCAAAGGCCTGAGAATGGTGTGTATTCAAACCATCAATTCTTCTCACCAAAGTCCCAGTTGAAGGACAGGAGAAGACCGATGCTCCAGTGCAGTCAGTAGGCAGAGAGAGCAAAGACCTCTTCATCCACCCTTTTGTTCTCTGCAGGCCCTCAGTAGATGGGATGGTGCCCACTCACATGGGAAAGGACAAAGGCTTTACTCAGTCTTATCCAGAAGCACCCTTACAAGCACACTCAGAAGTAATGTTTAGCTAAATATCTGTGGCTCTGTCAGGTTGACACATAAAATTAACCATCACAGGCAGAATGAGAGGCCTGGAAGAAAGCATTGTTTACGTGGATATCCCACGTTTCACAAGAAATGTCATCTGCCTTATTCTTCACAAGGGTAAATGTCGTTCCTTCAAGAGACAATGAACAGAAGTTGGTGAAGATTAGGAACCAGGTCAGAAGTAGAAGAACATTCATGTCACAAGGTGACTATGGTTGACAGTCTGGGTTGAGTATGAGGCATTTTTGGGGGTAACTCTTCAAAATAGTGTGTGCTTTGCCAGTGGAATTAATGCTTAACAAAAACAGATGAGCACAAGATGAGAAAGATGTAGTTTTGGGAATGAGTAAGAATATGATTTAAGCTGAAACCAGTTTGGCTCAGTGGTTTCAGCTTAAAACTGTGGACTGAAAGGTCCCAGCCTGTGGACTCAAAGGTCCCAGGTTCAATTCCAGTCAAGGGCATGTACCTTGGTTGTGGGCACATCCCCAGTAGGAGGTGTGCAAGAGGCAGCTGATAGATGATTCTCTCTCATTGATGTTTCTAACTATCTCTCTTCCTCCCTGTAAAAAATCAATAAAAAATATTTTTAAAAAATTGATTTAATTTTTACCACAGATAGAGCCTATCTGATTGAAACAAAGCAAGGAGCATTTATACCATAAAGTGTAATATTGTTGGATGTTCCAATAGTTACTATATATGCTCACTTTTATATTACTTTTAACATATTTCTACTTCTGTTTTGTGCCTTCCTAACTATTCTATAAACCCACCAGGTGGTCTTCTTTTGAGAGAAAGGAAAATTAAAGAATGTGTTTTAGGTTCCTGCTTAAAACTGCTCAATTTAGAACTCTCAAAAAATATTAACTGATTTATTTCACAAAGGCTTTAAGGCAACTTATAAAGATACACATGCAACCACAGAATTAGAAAAAATGAAGAAGATTAAAGTAAAAAAACAAGATACAGGTAAGAAAATTCAATTGAAATTTGGATAAAAATTATAGTCCAAATGTCTTTTATATTCCCTAGGGGTATGTTATGAATTTCCTTTTATGATTCATGGTAGCTAAGATTTAAAAAAAAACAAACAACAAAAACGCTGGAATCTTGATCAATTATATGATTAACAGCCATAAAATAAAAGTCAATTTGTCTGAAGACATATAGTTAATCCTTGTACTGAAATCTAAGGGACATTTTTTCCATGAAAATGAGATCATAATATTTAGTGAGCATCAACCATATCGTAAATATGATGATGAGACACTTAGAGATGTTTATTCTAAGTTTAAGTGTAGGCTCAGAGGTAATAGGAAAACCAAGATTAGTACATTCTAATCTTTGAGGCATCAAACACTGTGTTGCATGTGTCTCAACTCCCTGCAGGTCTGGCTTCATCCCAGGATGACGTTTATAGAATATCTATAGCAATCAGGCAATCTTTAGGAATGTTATTGTTTACAATCATTGACAATTAAATGTTGTCAGGAAAAGATTCAGGTTATATTCCCCTGCAATGCCCTGAGGAATGGAGGTAATTGTCATATACTCTCCAGTAAAAGAACAGCAGAAACATCAAAAACAATGTCAGTGTTGTCTTAATTATTAGAGTCTTTTTGATGAGGGTTGTTTCAGACGGAATGCTAAGATGGTCCTAAGATTCCTGCCTGCAGTCATTTTCATGATGATCTCTTTTATTTGAATGTGGGTGGGGCCTAGGAAGATGATGGACATCACTCCTGTGATTAGGTTATATCTCTTGGAAGGCAAGAGTGAAAAGATTTACAGATATAATTAAGACTGTAATCAGGGGATGTTAACATAGTCAAAAGGAAGGTAATCCTGGGTGGGCCTCACCTAATCAGGCAAGCTCTTTTTAAAAGGCTGAGGTAGTAGCCACAATTGCCATATTGTGGAAAGGACCAAGTATCTTGGACATAGAGGTGACTCATTGGAGATGAGAGCAACTACTAGCCAAAGGCCAGAGAGAAGACAGGGACCTTAGTCGCACATGCACAAGTAGCTGAATTTTGTCAACAAATTCAATGAGTTTGGAAATGGATTCTTACCTAGTCAAGACTCCAAGTGAGAGTATAGCCCATCCATTGACTTCAGCTTCATAAGAGAACCTAGTTAAATGATGGACAGCCATTAAGCTTAAAGAACTCTGAGGTACTAAATGGGTGTTGTTTTGATAATTGGTTACACTACAATAAAAAAAAATATAGGTGTTCTTAAGGCAAAATTATAGCTAAACAGTTTCTTTGTGCTCAGTCTTACATAAAAGAAAAAAAAGGCTTATCTCTAAATTTAGCTCAATACATCACTAATCAAAATCTAATAGCAATGATAAAAATAGGGTAACAGAAGATTTAATGATTGCTAGGCAGTTATATTATGAACATTTGAAATCGCATTTCCTTAAAATAAACTGCTAGAGGATTTAGATATATTTGGAAATGTTAAAACAGCTTAGATGCTTCCAGGTTTTGAAAATTAAAACAAGATAGTGGGTTCTACTGAGATTTCTGTGTAAGACCTGTGGATCTTAGCAATTTCTATGTGGAATAACTGCTTGGGAAGATAAAACACAGGCTGAAAAAGAACAAGGAGTTGCTAGAGATCAGCTAACCATTTTAAGAAACCTTTGGCTTGATCTAGGGTGAAGTAAAGCATAATAGGAATTAAGAAAAATACTATTAGGTGCATGCAATGAGCATCCATAGTAATAAGAGCATGAACATTTTGAAGAATCACTACAGGGAAAATAACCAGGAAGAGCGAAGATAATTAAGAAGTATTTCTCTGAAATATCCCAGGGTGATTTTAAAAAAGTCAGATTAGGGGAGAAGAAACTGGTGTCACAGAGTAGCTGCTTCATGCAAAAGCCCAACTGATTCAGCCAAATTGTTTAGTAAACGTTGATCAGAATGAAACTTTGTTCATAATGGTTAATTAGTACCAATTAAGTCAGTTGGGAGGCTCTATTGACCCTAGAACTCCCTGCAGTCTTACTATTGTATAACCTTTGCCTGTGCCTTGGGATTTCACAGCTTTACCTATGGACGGTGGTCCAATGTTAATGGGCCATATGCATTGATGAGTAATAATAAGAAGGCTGCCCAGAGTGCAGAGAGACACAAAACAAACTCTTTGGTCACAGGGAGTTTTAAGGCAAGATTTTGGGTAGCTGCTCCTGTCCAATAATATAAACCCTCTATAGGGAGCCTGACATGCTCCCCTTGAGCTGATCAGTTGCTCGTGGCTTTGGGGTGTCTCCACCTGGACAGTGAATGTAAACATACTCATGTGTTGACAGAGAAAGAATTCAGAAGTGAGGCGAGCTTAAAGGTGATAAGCCCAAAATCAGGGGAAAGGAAAGTCCCAACGGGGAAGGCACATTTTCAATCAGCCTTCCAGATGCAATAATCCACTGGGTTAGAGGAATTAGAAGCTCTGATCATGTGGTTGCTGCTAAAAGTCCAAACCTGTATTACCCTTTTAATAATTAATTGGTGTAAGGAATCAGATATGTGAAAACCCACAGCGGAGCTGTTTTCACAAAACTACATATGAATTGCATGTTCATATTTTTAAGCAACAATCATCCTTAGCCTGGAAATGGCTAATTGAATCTTTTAACATGTCAAAGATTTTTACAGTGATTTTTCATCATAATAAACACTATGAGGTAAACAGGGCTGGAATAATTATTCTTTTTTTGAAAGACACGCGCATTGGACTGAGGTGGTTAAGGAACTCAGCTGGCGATATGAACAAGCTGGTGAGGGAAGCAAGGGTTTTCTCCCAAGACAATACTTTGACATCAGACTACATTTTCTTGCTTAAACATCATTATTATGGTCTAGAAAAAGCCATTTTCCAGGAATATTTCTAATTTCATTTGCAACTATAATAATATTATTGTGGTGTCAGAGATAATGCAATCTAGCATTGTCGGGAAAAGTATAAAAATTACAGGCCATTGTGTAAGAAAGGTGACTGTCAGATTTCTTATGTACTCTTCACCCTTTTCCAAGGTCAGTTAACTCTTTGGGGGTCTGTGTTTTGATGAATCAAATACCCCTTTAATATATTGTGCTTAACTGGCAAAATAAAATACACTGAACCTAAAATATTCAATAGTTTAGTTGATTTGGACATTTACACATTTGATAATTACTTTTGGTTGGTTATGAGTGAGCTTCAAGTTACATGACTTGGAATTTGTAATTCCATTAGGTACCCTTTCATATCATCTGTATTAGCTTTGTGAAGAGGCACTTGTGTATCTCTATATATAAAAGCCTGAGCAATCTTCTGACCATTTGAACATCTGACTGGTAGCTATGATGTGCAATGACCACCAGGAGGCAGACACTCAACACAGGAGCTGCCAAACTGTGGTAACTTGGCAAATGTGGTTCTTGGGTGATTACCTGAAAGAGCCTGATTCCAGGGTGTGTCACCTGAGAATAGACCTCTCAAAATCTGGGATACCTCTGGGGATGTCGGAGAGCCGGTTTCAGCCCAATTCCCACCAGCCAGGCTGAGGGGCCCCACCTGTGCACAATCTCAAGTAGTGCTATAATAGTCCACTGAATTTTTCTTTTTTGGTGATATAAAATCACCTTTAAGTATCTTAGTTCTATAGTTATCGATGCAGTTTTACAGCACCATGTCCAGCAGATGTACCTAGGCATGGGGTAATTACACGAATGCCAGATTAAACTAGTTTTTCTCCATTGGGGAGAAATAGAAACAATGTTCCTGTATATTAAGATTTTTTTAGTATTTAGTTTAAAAAAATTCACCATGCATATTCTTTTTGGGTCACCAATAATGTGTGTGTGTGTGTGTGTGTGTGTGTGTGTGTGTGTGTGTGTGATTGCAAATCCCAGGGGCCTTTCCTTTGTTCTCAACCTCTTTGATGATTCTGGGGTTTTGAAATTGGTGGCTCCTCCTTCCTGAACTGTCCACTACACTGGCTTCTGTGAAATGAGGCCCAACTTGGCTTCCTGCTTCTCTGATTAATCCTTGTTTCCTTTGCTGGCTCCTCTTTAACTACTGACACTTCCAAGTTTCCATTTGGGGACCTTATATGTATGTATTTGTTTTTCAGCTCTGTTGATGACTTTTAGATTTGCATTTCCAGAACTTTCTCATCTGATCTTTGGCTCTCTGCAAAGGTTTCCTGATATTTTATTTTATTTTTTTAAATATATTTTTATTGATTTCAAAGAGGGCGAGGGAGAGAGAGATAGAGAAATAAATTATCAGAGAGAATAATTGATTGGCTGCCTCTTGCAAGCCCCTTACTGAGGATTGAGTCTACAACCTGGGCATGTTTCCTAACTAAGAATAAAATCTCTACCTCCTGGTTCATAGGATGAAGCTCAACCACTGAACTACTGTAGCTGGCATGACTCCTAATATTTTAAAATGGGTTTCTCAGTGTAACTGCAAACTTGGTGCGTGCAAAGGTGAACCCATGATCTTTTCCACCTCACATCTCCCTATCAGTTCTTACGTGGGTCAGAAGGGAAGAAATAATCTTTAATTCATACCTTCCTTTGACATATGAAATTAGTCAGGAGTCAATGAAACCACATTTTTTAAAGAATTTTTAACCCTATTTTACTTCCATCTAGAATAGTGGTTCTCAACCTTTCTAATGCCGTGACCCTTTAATACAGTTCCTCATGTTGTGGTGACCCCCAACCGTAAAATTATTTTCATTGCTACTTCATAACTGTAATTTTGCTACTGTTATGAATTGTAATGTAAATATCTGTGTTTTCCGATGGTCTTAGGTGAGCCTGTTAGTGGTTCTCAACCTGTGGGTCTCGAACTACTGCTGTGGCTTTTCCTCTTGCAAAATCCACTCCAGCTTGATCTTGACCTAGCATGTTGATCAAGTTTCTCTTCTCCTCTGAAACCCGTGATAGTTCTATATTTCTTACCAAAGTAGGGATTAGGTTACTTGACCTGGTTTGAAGGTTATCCTATCTGCCCTCCCTACTTTCTTTTACTCTCTTATGTACATCTTTCTCTTTCATCAGGAAAGTCTCTGCTGTTCCTGTGGGCACCTACTCTCATTCTGAGCTGTGTCATTGCTTTGATGGCTGACTGGCCTACCTAGCCTTCTTCCCATTCTGACCTTTACCTCTGTATTACCCACCTACCTTCCAAGTAAAACTTTCCTATGACAGTAATCCTGTGTTCATATGACCTTCTCTGAAATTGTTCCAAATTTAATAGGCAATAGAGTTTCTACCCTACAAGCTAATACTGAATCATACGGTTTCAATTATTTCAGTTTAAATTGGAATCCTCTGAGGCTAGAAGTTAATAAATAGGTGTATCTGACCCTGGCTCCTAGATCAATGTTAATAAAATAGGTGGTCAATAATTAATAGCTGATTGAAAATGCTTGATTTCTCAGATTTCCCCGTTATTCACATTATTTTAATATCCCACCTTATTATTGGAAAAATAAAGTGGTACCTCAAAGCTTTAAGGGAAAAATGAAATTATATTCCCTTGTTTAGTTAAGAACATAGCTTTCCAGTTCACCTTTGGGAAAAGAGAATAAACATTAAGCCTTGATTTTTTTAATTAATGGAACTCATTTCACAGGTCTGGCTCTAAGTCTATCCTAATTTATTAACAGGAAACACCTGAGTCTAATTGCTTTCTGGCCACAAAGTCCCTTATTATTATTTTTAGACCTTTCTATTTAAATACACATATAACTTTGATAAATATTGTAATCACTTATGTTTAGAAAATATAACACTCTTTGTTCCCATGGCTGGCTGAAATTTTTAATTAAAGGTGATTTTAATTTGGAAATTCAAGATGTTATAAATTAAACTCCACTCTGCTTAACTGAGAGAAGGAAAGTATTTGAAGTGTGGTCTGGGTGTTCTATAAGCTATGGAAAAAATGCCCAGTATAATCTTAATATAGTCATTAAACTGAAACTTCTTTTGTATATTTACAAAAGTAAAATTTACTTTGTCGCTGAGTTGAGTAGTTTATGTTCTTCCAGACTTTTCACATTAAGCTCTTTAATGTTTTAGGTTTGTCAGGCATATCTCACATTATGTAGCATACCTTTTATACATCAAAATGAGTTCAAATTGTTATTTTTGTTTAATTCTTGCTAATTCAACATAAGAGCTAGAGATTCTAGCTGCCAATTGTTCTTTGGGTTTGAGTGGGGATGGTGAGAAGAGTTGGAAAGGTAAAAGGAAAAAACAAGGTAAATCAGGTCTTATGGAAACAGCTCCCTGACTCTCTCCTAAGGTATAATAGCCCTCCTAACAGAATCTATAGCTAAGTAAGAGTGAGTGTGACACTGTATCTGTGGGCTGTGACCTTATATTATTGGGAGATCAAGTTATACTCAATGGAAGGGCAGTATTTTGGGCAACACTTTAGTGCACTGATCAGGATTTCCATTTTATACTTGTCAAGGAGACACTCTATACCCAGTTGGTTTTACTTTTTTTTTTTTTTTTTCAAGATCTGGTGGAGAGACATTGAATGAGAAGAGGGATGGAGAAATCTGAACTTCCCTTTACAAAGTCATTTGATAAATCTGATGTAGAGGAACCTATTAGGAAAATAACTTTGAAAGTTAGTTATAGATTACACTAATTGTGCACAAAAAGCTACCTGAAAAAAAAAAATGTAGACATTGATGAAAAAGCTTGAGTACATTTTGTGAACATGATTTTCAATTTTAGTCTTCTGTCTTCTTCCTCAGAAATATAGGTATCAATTTTTGATATGTGAGCTTTTTCTGTCAATGTATGTGCACATATATGCTCCTCTAAATATACGTAAAATTATTTCATAACTAGAGGCCCAGTGCATGAAAATTTATGCACTAGAGGGGGTGTCCCTCAACCCGGCCTGCCCTCTCTCAGTCCAGAAGCCCTCAGGGGTGGGAGGCAACCAAGCGATCAGGGGAAGGCAATGCCCCCATCACACCTCTGCTGCTGCCAATGCTGGCAGTGCAGCACAAGCCTTGGCTGGCCCTGGTTACCTGATCCTCAGGCGGCTCTGGGTGGCTGGGGAACTGTGGTGACAGGGGGACTCCAGAGGCAGGCACATGGAGCAGCCGGACCCACCTGGGGGCAGGCCCAGCCGTGCTGTGTGTCTGCCACCCTGGCAAGGCTTTGGTTGGAAATATTACTCCACCAGTCAAGAGCCTTAAAGAACTTTACCACATTAAAAAATTCTTTTAAATGCAATGTCCTTGAAACTATGACTGCAATATAGCTTTTTAAAAAATTGCCAAACTTAAACTATAATAACTTAGATTAATTTTCTTCAAGTTGTGATGACTAATATTTTTGCATATATGCATTTTAATATTCCACTAATAATTTAGCATTTATAAAAGATCCTTTTCCTTTTTTTTAAATCTTTGCAATACATATTTTTATAAAGAAAGAGAAAGAAAATATGTTAAGGATGAAGTGTACTCAGGTATGGTATGTACTTCCTATGATTTTTGGATTAAAATTGTGTTTTGATGGGATTGGATGGGATGGGAAATGAGGGAAAGTTAGTTGAAGGTGGTCCATATCCCCCTTTAAAGTCATTTCAAATTCCAGCAAGCCCCCCCCCCCCGGTGAAACTAAGGTTTTGTGCAGCACCTGGGGCCTGGGAACACACTGTTCTGGGTCAGCCAGTCAGGGTGCCCATGCTTTGAAAGACTCCGTAAGGATGTGCCTAAGGCTGTCACAAAGCATTCCACCGCTTATTTATATCTCTCTCTGGCTCTCCATCTGTGTTATTTGGCTTTCAGGTCAAGCAGTTCTCAACAACAAGGTAATGTCTTCTGAGTGCTTTGTAATTTGCTGCCTTCGATGTTTCTGAGATTGAGGCCTAGAAGAAGCAGTGACCTAACTCACTCAAAACAATGCTAAGTGACCTTGAACTCTGAGGATTTACTTAGTATGATGCAGGGAGATAATTAAGACCTGATACTGTTCTAACCAGAATGAGAAGAGGATATTTGTTATAAACAATATGCTTTGCTATTCAGATAGTCCTCGTTAGGAACTCTTCCATTGATGGGTGGAATCACTTTTCATTTGCAAACATTCCTGTGTGGTCACCTAGCAATAGGCAAGCAAACATTTCTTTAAAGAAATATAAGACTATACTTCTAAAGATAGCACTCAATATAAATAGAAAATAAAGGATGAAAATAATTTTAAGTTGTATAAAACATATTGACAAGATTACTTAGTTCCCTAGAAGTTAATATTCTTGAATTAGTGGAATGTTTTAATCCTCACATTTAAACGGTATACACATTTTTTTCTCTTTTCCTATAATAATATCTCCAAAGTCAGACATATTTTTAAATAATGCATTATTGTGGAGATATTTTCCTTAAATGTATAAATGCATCTTTGCCTATCAAATTCTGGTTTCTGATCATAAAAGTAGAGGAAGCATATATAAGAAACAGAAGAAAATTTGGGGAAAAGAATACTTAGAGAAAGGATTTATGTTCTCTCCAAAAGTTAAGTATTCACTAACTGAAAATATTCAGGATTTTCCCCAGGAAAGTAAGTCTACAATTGCCACTGTCACACTACAGAGACCTGCTATGGAGGCTGGACACAGTGACCCCAAATGTTCCACACCTGAGAAGTGAGGCAATGACATGAGGAATGGTTAGCATATGCACCATATTAGTTTCTTATTCCTCGTCAAATGAAGTCATCCCCCCTGAAACCAAGACCTGTTCATGAGATAATAGTTTTTGCCAATCTGAGGAGCTTTCGGGCCTACATTTACCCAGATGTTTTGCTTTTTCCAACAGATGGCCCTCAAAATTGTATTTCTATGTAGGTTGCTGCTGCCAATGGAAGTGTTTTCTGAATTTCTTTGGCATGTCCTTCTGAGAGCTTCAGGGCACCACAGCCAGGTATCCAGGCCTTTCCAGTTGTGCTGGTCACATTCTCACACAAAACGTAATGAAACAGACTGATCCTCAGCACCGGAGACGTGAACTACTTATTTTTAGAAATGAGCTTATCTCTGTGGAAAGTTCATGTGCTACATTAGATCACGTCTGCATAGGTGGAGTACAATAAAGAATTATTACAAATGCATATCACAGAAGTGTCATGATGCATTTAGGAACCTTTGGTATTGGTTAATGATGCTATAGTCCACATCACCAGAGTTTTAATCATATCAGCCCAGTTTGAAGTATCTATTAGTTAGGGTTAGAGTTTGTGTTATGGTTGGGGTTAGAGTTATGATAGTCCATCAAGAGAATGTTCAATTTAGATTTATTTGTAACATGAGCATTTTAGCATTTCCCCCAAGTGACAGCGCAGGCTATCAGATCTGTTGTAAGTTTGCTAAGGGGTTGCTAAATCTAAACCATGTATAATTATGCACAGGTTTCTAGTTTCCTGGATTGCTCATGTCCATAATGAAAATTCTAAACATGACATGAGTGTTTTCTCTTCCCAACAGCAGATATTTTATACTTACATATTTCATTATTTGCAGGGTTCAATATTGACTTAGAACTAAATATTTAAATATATTCAGGGACATTAAAAATTCTTTGGAAGAATTTCTGACAAATTTCAGATCATTTGAGATTTTCTTTTAGCAGTCTTTTCATAAATGAAGGCCCAGATTTGTTAATAGATTAATAGTATAAGCAGGTTAAAAGAAAAGAAGAGTAACAGAAAAAGTGGAAGATTTGCCATTCAATGCTGGGCTTAAATTAAATGAAAATCCAGTCACAAATAAAATGGCTCAATTCAGATCCACACAGGAAATACAAGTTTAAACACATTGCAATGTAATCTGTTAGAGACAAAACATTGTTTGTTTGTTTGTTTTATTTGTATGTCTGTATGTTTGTTTGTTTTGTTTGTATGTCTCTGTGTGTGTGTGTTTTACTTGAAAAATATTGTTTAGCACAAAGAGCAAACAAAGAACTAAAACAAAGTAAAACAATTAATCCATACATCTACCTTGTAACTGAGAATTTTATATTTTATTTAGTTCCTCCAATGTGGATACATTTTTATTCTGTCTTTTCTCATTTATTCTCTATCACAGATATTGTTTAAATTACTGCAATTATGTGCCTATGCACTATTATGGTTCTATAACATAAGCCAATCACCTGTTTTAGCAAAAAATAAATAAAAAGGTTTTACTGGCACACAGCCATACCATTGGTTTCTGTATTGTCTGGAGCTGTTTTTGTGATACAACAGAACAGTTGAATATTTGCTACACAGACCATATGGCCTGCAACCTAACAGATTTATTAGCTTGCCTTTTAGGAAAAAGTTTGCTGACATATCATTATACTGCCATTGAATAGTAAATTTCTTTCCAAGTTTTTTCCATGTTATATAAAAAAAATCCTATATATATTTATGTGCATATAAATTTATTCTCTTTTTATATTTTTTCCCTAAAGAAACATACCAAAATATACATATTTTGGTTCATTGTAAAATTTATTTCAAAAGTTTTGTATAAGTGGCCACAAATGCAAATTAACACAAGTAATATCTCAGGTTATGATGTTTAATAGAATTCTTCAATATTAAAAATTATTATCTATTCTAATTTTAAGTTTAATCACCATTTATAAGAAACTTGCATTTTTATTGTAAAAGAAATAAAATACTGACACAATTTTTAAAATGAAATTTGATAAATTGATTCTAAAAATCATTTAAAAGAGAAAAAACAAGATTAATTAGCAAAAAGAAATATATAACTAGGATATAGCTAGCCAGAGCATTTTACCAAGTGTCAAAACATACTATAAAGCTATGGTTAACAAAATGGAAGTTTTGCCATATAGTCAAACAAATGCTTTAAATATAAGACTTTTGAAAAATATAGACCTATATAATCTTGATAATTTTGCATATATTAAATGTGGCATTTAAACTTTGTGGGGAAACTATGCACTATCCTCTGAATGTATTTTAGTAATTAGCCATCAATTTAAAAAAAAAAGTTAAATTCTCATTTCACATCATACACAAGAAACAAATTCCAGAGGATTAACTACTAATATGTTTAAAAAATCTAAAGGAGTATCTTAAAATAATTATGATTTTTTTTGGATTGGTGTTGGCCTACTTAACTAATTAGCAAAACATAGAACATAAATATCTTAAAGAAATTATCTTAATTACGACAAAAGAGAAGACTGAGGTCAGAAGAGGTAATAAAGGACACAGTCAGATTCAGACTCATGTCTGCATTTTCCATTCCATGTTTGTAATCATTCACTCTAGTGAAATTCTGAGTGGGTTAAGCATAGGCAAGACTAACGTAGGGCTTTAGCAAGGAATCCTAGATTTTTAGAGATGACATTTTGGTCTCACCCAAATGACACATGATAAAAATTTTTAACATTTTAGATTTTCAATTAATCATTCAGACACTGAGCAAACCTCTACTTTATAACAATTGTTGGGTCTTCAAGCTCCCAAAAGTTTCCTTTTATTATATATCTTTAGTAGTACAGGTCTTACATTCAGGTAGCTTTATTTTAAGAACACATCTTTAATTACTTTGTCTCCCCCAGTGTCTCATGTTACTCCTTCTAATGTTGGTCTCAGGGTACTCATTCCATCATCCTTATTCTTTTCCTGCCCACCCCAAATCCATGATATTACCTCTCAGTTGGCCACACCTTTAAGTAGCCCAAGGCTCACTGGCCAGTCTACCCTTCATGAGTACCAATTAGTGCCGATTTTGACAATGTCTCATTCCTAGTTTTGAATAACTATAAGAAGTTCCCTCAGGAGCAGTGAGGGGAGAATTTGAGAGAGATTGCCCATTGCCATACACAAAATGTTTTTTTTCTCATTAAATAGGAAGGAGGCAATATCTTCTGAACACCAGTTACTTCAAGGTAAGTTCCTTGTTATTCCTGGACACTATTTGCTCTCTCTACCCCAACTGTACCAAACGTTTTCTAAGAGTAGCTTGCATGGCCCTTATTTTACTTCAGTTCATTATTCCCAGTCCCAGTGTCTTTACAGCCTGGCCCACACTCACACATTTGTTGAGATTCTACTTCATCATTCTATTTCATCACAGTTGCTTGAAAGTCTAATAAGTAAACATAAATCCCGGTGGCCTCTTGGTATTGCCAGCAAGGTATGTGAAAGTTAGATCCTCTCTGTGATCTATGTCTCACTAGGGATAACCACTGAAAATAACATGCATGTTAAAATGGTGGCCATTGAAATATAAGATCTTATTAATAAAAAAGCTTCAACCCAATTCGTTTCTACAGCTGATGATCCTTATGCTAAATGTTTTCATTGTTATTCAAGGAAATGGTGAAATATATGTGACAATAAATACTCTAGATGAGTGGTTCTCAACCTTTCTAATGCCACGACCTTAATACAGTTCTTCATGTTGTGGTGACCCCCAACCATAAAATTATTTTTGTTGCTACTACATAACTGTAATTTTGCTATTATGAATCGTAACGAATCATGACGCACAGATTGAGAACCACTAACATGGTTGCTTAAAACCATTGTAAAACACAAATATTTACATTATAATTCATAACAGTAACAAAATTGCAGTTATGAAGTAGCAACAAAAATAATTTTATGGTTGGGGATCACCACAACATGAGGAACTGTACTAAAGGGTTCCAGCATTAGAAAGTTTGAGAACCACTGCTCTAGACAAATGTACAGACACTGAAATCTGTTTTGTTGGTTCCACATTCACTGCACAAAGATTTAGGGAAAGTCTTTAAACTTGCATAATCTGTTTCTTCCTTTTGTTTTGTTTTGAAGCATATCCAACTATCTCACAAGACTGTTGTGAGCATTGGAAGAGATAACATAGCTGAATGTGCTTTTAAAACTACAAAAATAAAAACCGGGTTATTCTTTTTTTTTTTTTTTAATATATTTTTATTGATTTTTCACAGAGAGGAAGAGAGAGGGATAGAGAGTTAGAAACATTGATGCGAGAGAATCATTGATCAGCTGCCTCCTGCACACCCCCTACCGGGGATGTACCCACAACCAAGGTACATGCCCTTGACTGGAATCGAACCTGGGACCTTTCAGTCCGCAGGCCGACGCTCTATCCACTGAGCCAAACCGGTCCCGGCAAAAAATGGGTTATTCTTAAACAGAAGTGAAAAACACCTTCACATTTACAAATGATCTATTTGCAGTTAAGTCAAAGTAATGTGCAAGTATTTGTCCATGCCTAGTATTTAACATTTGGATGATAATCACCATCAAGTCAGAAAGACAAATGTGTCACCTTCTCTAATAAGCATCCTCATCCAGCAGAGATCAAGTTCTATTCCAACCATTTTGGCACCTGTGGTAATCTCGGTGTTTCATGGTGACATTCTATTGTAAGCATCAAAGTTTTACAGGAATGAAAGAGAATAAAAGGTCAGACATCGGTGTACCTGACACTGAGGTATGTATAAATAACCCAAACTCCCAGTCTCTAATAAAAAGGCTGAAGTTTTGTTCTCAAAGGCATTCATGACACAGTGCCTCCTCTCTCCAAAGCTAAAATGGACAGAGGATTGTGGCGGAAAATAAGAGAGATTAAAGGCCTTTATTTCTATATTGTTAAATTATCGCAGCTTGAGCATATCTCTCGGTTGTCATCTAATTGAGAAGTTCATTCAATGGAGTGGTACCCAAATTCACCTTGACACCTGATTTGTCATGGAAGATAAAAATCTAACGTTGCCTGGATCAGTTTTAAGAACCTGACTAAAGAGGACTTTTGTCATATCTTTTTTGATCCTTCCTTGCTTACCAAATCACACTTCACATAGTCTGGGAAGTCATGATGGATGAGGACATATGAAAATTCTTCCCTAACAAACCTGATTATCTAGTTTTTCCCAAAGGAATTCCATTGATGCTGCATCATATAGAGGGCAGGTAACAAAGGTTAGACACATGAAGAAAATTCTTAACGTTTTTGTGACTAGAAAAGACAATTTGATGCCGAATTTTGTACCGAGATCACTAAGCCTAGAAGAACAATGGAATCATTTTGTAACTATTGTTGGTATGTTTTTAATGAAATTTCCTATTTCTTTATCTAATGCTGATAGAGCAATAGTATTGTAGCTTAGCTCTTCTGTCTTCATTTATCAAGTCGTTGAGTTCAATAGGTGCAAAGCCTTTGCTTATAGGATAGCAGAGGTTTGGGAATGATAGATCATAGGAATATGCAACTATAACTCCTTAACAGCTGCATCAGAGCTACAGATCCACAGAGTTAGCAGAGGCCATTTCAACATCAATACTGTGAGTGATGGTCTCACTTCTCAGCGCCCCCTGCATGAGGACACTATGAAATAATTTTGGTGGATCCTAAAGCTGGCTTAGTGGATTTAGATATGGCTAAAAAATATGTTCACTGTAAGCACTTGCCCATTTATTTAAGACAATTACTTGTGCCAGTTTTAAAGCCTCTTAACATTAAGTGTATAACATAAACTTTTCAATCATCCACGAGGTAACCTGGCCAGTGGATGAGGAAACCTAGACTCAGAGAGAGGGCAGCACTCAGTGTTTCTCTCTGCATTATTTCCACCCAGTTTAGTTGTTTATTTACCCTCAGAAGGTTGTGATTTGGGACTTCTCTTTCTCAGTATTTAGCTCCATATAACAGGATGACTTCCCCTCCCCACAACCGGGGTAATTCTTTCTGTACATTTCCATCCATCGGTCCTTTGTTATCTCCCTGCTTTTATTTCCTGGAGGCCAGGTCTGCATTGTCCTAGAGACACCATGGGGTCTGGTCACAGCCCCTCACCTCCAATCAGCCTCTGCCCCTGAGGGGGGTGAGCGATAATTCTACTTCCAGGGCTGTTGTGAGGATGAAAGAACACCTCCCAGGGAGAATGTAGAAGGTGTGACCAAAAACTTGCTCCTCACATGGGCATCGGGACTTATATATCTTTTGCGTCTTACTTGTCAAATGCTTTAGTTGCTTCCTATGCAAATAGTTTGAATTTCCAGGAAGGCTGTGTGCTCCGGGGTAATCTGAGTTGCTCACAGTAGCATCCTTCACCTGTTTAGCAAGGTGTGTACATGAGGCAAATACGTGAGTAAATAGCTGAATGGATAAATGAATGAACGCTCTGTCTCCATCTTCATCCTGTGATTTCACTGTGGAAGGCACTCCATGCACAATAATTACTGCATTCGTTTTAGAAGCAGTGCTATAAAGATGAACAGTGGCCCTAGCTGGTTTGGCTCAGTGGACAGAGCGTCAGCCTTCAGACTGAAGGGTCCCAGGTTTGATTCCAGTCAAGGGCATGTACTTTGGTTGTGGGGACATCCCCAATAAGAGTGGGTGTGCAGGAGACAGCTGATCAATGTTTCTCTCTCATTGATGTTTCTAACTCTATCCTTCTACCTTCCTCTCTGTAAAAATAAATAAAATATATATTTTTTAAAAAGATGAACTGTGTTTAGGATCCACAAGATGAAGATTAAAATGCTTCCTGTGGGGCCACTAGGGTAAGGAATGCCTGAGAGGCTTTGGTATTTTGAACCAAATACCAAGTCTATGTCTTAACTCTCTCACTTCACACTCTATTCCCCCATGAATGAGCTGCCCAACTAATGGAAACTATCAATAAACACTTCCCTCAATAATAAATCAACTAGTTTTGCCCCACCAGTAATATCTATGATTATTTACATTATAAATAAAGAAAAAATTTAAAATTTGCCATGAACATTTATGTTCATTTCAGTTTTATTTTGTCCTTTTTATTGAAGAGAGCTGAATAGCCAGGTTGTTAATATAGTGGAGAAGCAATGGAAAAAATTGCTTTTCCTTCTGATAACACAAACTTAAGATGTATACATGTTTATTTCCTTTCCATCTATTGCCTTATATAAAGTCCCATTTCTGCTGTTATTCAAGATCTCTTCTCTCACCAGCATTTAGTCAATTTGGCTTTGGGGTCCCTTCTGTTACTCAATATCCTGCCCATGGCAATGCTCCCTCCAACCCAAACCAATGACAACAACAAAACAGCAGCAACAACTAGTAATAATAATGCCATACCTTCCAAAGAGCAATGAAGAGGATTTTGGGATAATCTCCACTCTTTGGGATAATCTCCTCTCCCAATCTCCTACGTGATTAGCGTACAGAATGGAGAATTCCCTGCCTGTGACCTGACTTCTCTGCAGAAGAGCCATGAAACTCTCTGGCCCTTCGAGCAGTTTCAATGAATGAAATTAACTAAGGAAAGCAATTTGAGGTCCTGGGATGGGAATCCTTGCAAAGCACTTTTAAATTATAGTGTCATGACAATAGAGTATTGGAGCAAATGCTTTGATCTCCCTCCCGGTTAACAAGGTGACATGATATGGTAAAGACCATGGTTCCCTTTTGCAGGTTTGCTGACATCCAAGACCATCCACAGTGTGGAGACCAGACACCCATGGCTCTCCGCTTCCTCCCACTAATTTCATGCCGTGACCTCGTTGTTATTAAACATAGGCCACTTGCACTCTCAGACCTCAGCCAACCTCTTTTTTAAGCGATCACTTACTCCCCAACGTTTCTACTAAAATTTGATGCTTAAAGATCACTTAATGGAGGCAATCCGTTTATCCCGTCCCTTGGGTGGTCCCTCAGGGCCTTCTTTGCTGTTTCAACACAATTACACAATGCGTCCAGGCTCTGTGAACTTGGTTATACAAGAGGGTTATGGCAACAGAGACTGTTTTCTTTGGGAAATCATTACAAAGTGCTGACCTTCCGAAAGTATACAGCGCTCTGAAAAGCCTAAAAGCCCAGATGCTTACCACTGGGAGAGAGGCAGTGGCCAAATTCTAGAACCAGAGACACTGAGTGAATGTGCAGGAGGAAGCATTGAACCAAGACCAGTGGAAGAAAACTTTCTTTCAGGACCACTTATTTCATGTCCTGGAGCCTGGATTCAAACAAAATGCCTTTGTTGGCTTCCCAGTGCCTTCAGGAGGGCCTGACCTGGGAATGGCAGTGAGCCTCAAGTACGGGGCAGAGTTGGAGCAAAACCAGGGCCATCTGGGAGGACTGCGGAGAGAGGCAGGCGCTCGTTCGATGCCCAGCTGCCTTTGTGGTAAATATCATGAGTCTGATTCAAATAAGCACACAGCCAGGCAAGGCAACAGATACACCAGAAAAACCTCAGGTTTGGTCTGTGTTCATCACAGGGCATCCCGGGGAAGTCGCAGCTTGTTTACTGAGAGGCCTGTTTTCTAAGCGTGCTGACAGATGGGAGGGAGGGAGTTCCCTGGGGCCCGGGAGGGACCAGGAGTGGGGAGGTCAGAGAGAGTCCCCCTCCACCCACAGAAGCAATTACTATGACAGCAGCCTCACCCCCATCCTCTCCCAGGGCAGGGCAAAACATTATGGGATGCACTGGACACTCTTCAAATCCACAGGGACCTTCCATTTCCATTCAGTGGATTTGGTCTGCTCCACCAGGCAATGAGGGCACAGACATGAATCAGACCATAGGGGGCTCCTTGAGACCTGGGGTTTCAGAAAGAGTCCTTGCAAAAGCAAGAGGCTTGGGCAATGCTGCAAGCAACAGCCTAAAGCTAGGGTGTCAATCTTCCTGGTGTAGTGACTTGGTTATACATGGATTTTACTGGGATTTTCAAATGCATTCACAGCGGTTTAATACGTGGTTCGGTGCAATCATAGGACTCGGACTTCATCCAGTTAAAGTTCCTTAACTATTTCCTTACTCATTGGCTTTTATGTTAATTTCTTCTTGTAGTTTTATTTACCTGCATTTATTATGTATAACATGAATTACATCCTCCTTTGAGTATTTCCTTGTGCGGAGTGTTTGCAAAGCAAAGCCCTAGGAAGGAAGCTATGGAGGCTTAGCGAGTGACTTCTTCCCAGTTCCTGGATATAGTTAGATTGTTTAGAGTTAAAGAACAATAGAAAGGAAGTAAATTGATTCTCTTTTCTGCTTCAGTGACCTCTTGAGGACAGTTTTCTACGCACTGAAAACCTTGGTGTAGAGAGTGTTATAATTTTAGTAGTTCTGTGATAATTATCCACCCTTTAAGGGGGGCAAACTCTCAAGGTGCTTTGAGAATTGCAAAATAGATAGCTAAATAAGTATCTATTAGCCTGAAAACTTGTGGGGAGATCATGGAAAACAATAAATAAAAAATACCATCATCATTGTCAAAAAGTGAGAAATTTTAAACTTCTTTTAATTGGAAGTCAAATAATTTGCTACTGAAGCAAGGCATTATGTTAGAATCATGGTCGGTAAAATGTGGCTCACAAGCCACATGCGGCCCTTTGGTCCCTCTTCCACAAAATATCACCGCCTGGGTGAGTCTATTTTGAAGAAGTGGTGTTAGAAGTTTAAGTTTAAAAAATTTGGCTCTCAAAAGACATTTCAATCGTTGGTTGTACTGGTGATATTTGGCTCTGTTGACTAATGTGTTTACTGACCACTGTGTTAGAAGATTGGTTTCCATTAGTTTTACCGTTCATACATACATATGCTACCTATATGCTGCATATATGCAGTGGGTCTGGGATCTGCTTCAGGTCTTCTTTAGAATCCAAGGAAAAGGGTGGGCAGCCCCTCCTGGGACATGCCCATCTGTGATAGAGAGAAAGAGCTAGAGAGTGGATGGAACTCCTATGATCCTCTGCTCAGACAAGGCCCAGGACCCAGGTCAATAGACAGGGATGAATAACTCTGTCACAGGAGAGACTCAGTCAAGTGTTAGGGGCTATATAACTTTCCCTCAGCAAGGACAATGAAATGTGTGGAAACAAAGATATAATCAAGCACTCATCATTTACTGTAGTCAACAAATATATGTTGAGTACAACTTATGTGGTAGGTATTTTGCTAAGAATCAGGGATTTAACTCTAAAGAGATAGAGCTCCTACTTCAGGAACCCTACATTAAACCAATAAGTTTTGTAAGTAGCTATATAATTACAATCTTAATTTTGTGATATAAGGTTAATTCTGCCACTGATAACCTGAGATGTGTAATGCTTATTTAATTTACAACCTATTAATTTGCAACCAAGAGAAGAATAAGAATTCAAATCGTGTCAGATTCTTGCCTACTTTGTCCAAGATTTATTTGCTAGTGGGATATAATTACACCTGCCATATCCCACTCTGCATGTGTCCATAATCTAAAGGATCGGGTATCCCAGGAACTTCACAGGACCATAAAATCACCAGTAACATACCTGATTGACCACTGTGGTAAAAAGGACCCAAATCTTTGAGAGACTCAAATATTTGAAGATGCCACCATGTTTACAGACAATACCTTCCGTCTAAGGATTCAGCTGGATCCAGTCCCGGCACAGTATTTGCATTCTGTAAAGTGCTGATGTCCTGGGGGACAGTGCAATAATGGGCACCGATATGGATTGCCCTCTCTCATTGCTGACTGCTCAGGCGCTGTTCTGAGCATCATTGCATCTTATTCCCATTCCATCCTACCACATTTCCACACAAAAACCACTTTTACATTCCCATGTTTACACATACAAATGTTGAGACATACAGAATTTAAATAGCTCGCTGAATTCACACTACCATGAAATGGCAGAGCCTGGATATGGCAGAGGACAAAGAATATAAAGTCCCAGGTGAGAAAACCCAATGTCAATGCCTTGCTCCTTTCTTGCTGCTTGTGCAGAAGCAGGCAAGTCCTGGAAACTCTTGGACATAGAGGATGGGGTGAAGGGCGGCTTCTTTCTACCAGCTTGCCCTCGGGAAACATCTAAATGTTCAAACATCTCTTTAAAATATTAAGTAAACCTTTACAAGCAGTCTTTCATAAGATGAAAAATCACACAACTCAATATCAGGTGACTTTTCTTATATTGTTGTGGGTTTTTGTGTGTGTGTTTTTTAGTTTCCAGTGGGTTACAGAAGCACCTATCAAAATACTCCATAAACCGAAAATGACCTTCCGATGCCAGCTGCTCCGGCTCCCGGGGTGCTTTCTGTTCAGGGGGTTAAGCTAATGAAACGTGGCCAAAGAGTTTACTTCCTTGCTACTAAACATGTGCCGTACGATAGTCTCAATTTCAGAGTGTAATGAGTGATATCATAGAAATGAACTTTTCCATAACAAGATAGTGTCTTCCTATTCCTTCTGAGGGACCCATTTCACTTGCTGGGGGGGAAAATCAGCCAAGAAGCTAATCCAAAGCCTCTCTCAGAGCGCACGTTCTGAACCAGCTGACCTCTCACCTCATGTTCTGAACACGAGCCACTCTCCTGCACCAGGTGTGGTCTTGGTGATTTGACTTCAGAATTTGGTTTTAGAATCAGGCAGGCATGGATTTAAACCCCCCTTTGCTCTGCATTAGCTGTGTGATCGGCACAAATGAATCAACCATCCCGATTCACATTTTATTCACCTAGGAGGTCAGAACAAGAATGCTAAATCCTCATGAATGATTGGGATTTTGAATTAAAAAATTAGAATTAATAGAAATAAATGCTTAATGTGGTTCTTGACATCATCATTCCTTAAAATGCCACCCTTCAATAGTCAACATGACATTTTAATTACTTTTATATTCTGATCAAAATGAGCAGATTTCTTAAAAATGATGTATAAATGGGCCTATCTTCCTGAAACAGATGACAAGAGGCTTAAGTACCAACCTGCCCAGTGGGTAATGCTAATCATAGAGCATTAGGTTTCACCTAGAAAATTCAGTTTACTATGCCCTAAAAAAATTACAGAATAGTAACAGGAAGCCATTGCAACACATTAATCTAAATATAGTTTCTTGCCTCATACTTATACCGTTCGGATCTCAGTGGAGTCGCAGGCCTGAAATGTAAAGCCTAACAAATTTCACAGGAGTTTGCACTTGTGTAGTGAGCACTTGCCCTTTCCGGTGACCAGACGTCTTGCTTTTGGTGGGACAGTCCAGCCAAAAGTGGGACGTCTGGTCACCTTACTCTAGGGAGAAGAAGAAATATTTACAGAACCCTCACATAGATTCTAGGACTGATAAAACTTTATGTAGAATGTACATATGCAAATACTGTTAACTAGTTGAAATCATGGGGATTCAGAAAGCACTCTGCCAAACACAAAACACTGAGCAAGAGTGCAGTGTCTTCATCTCGCCCTTAATTCCAAAGCAGCAGTCTACAGGGGCTTGAACTTCAGGGTCACCTGGAAAGCACTAAAACCTCCCACACCCGGACCATACCCTTGATCACTCAGAGCAGGCATCCATGATGTTAAAGTTCCAGATGATTCCAATGTGTATCCAAGGCTGAGAATCTCTGTTTTAGAGCCTTATAGTCCCTGTTTTTTGTTTTGTTTTGTTTTTTACCTCCAACCTGTTTTATGACAAGCACATGAGGATAAAATTGGTGAGAAACCAAGGTAGAGCACGTTACAAGAGGAAAAAGCCCCGGTTAAACATTTTAGAACCAGGCCTTTCAGAAAAGTGTAGGTAAAACTCTCAAGGCATTATTTATTTTTCAAGAAATAATGGGTGGGTAGGCAGGTGGTTCCCACACAGAGTTCCCATGATGTCAGCATCACCCTTGTCACTACTTTAAAATATGATGGAGTCATCTGCTTCCATTTTCCACTGATAAAAACCTCATGTCCCAAGTGCAGCCTGATGACTTGAGCCTCATTTAGCCATGAACATGGGAAATGACAGGCAGTTCTGATGGATGCTTAAGAACAGCCAAACCACGCTTTCTCTGGCCTCAATGCAAATAAACAAGGATTCGTTTGTGCCCAGCTGGTATCTCACAGGCCACTTTGGAAGGCTCTCAGAATGTGTGCAGCAGCCCCAGATAGCTCTGAGGAGCACACAGTAGTAAAGAGGCCAAGGTTGTGAGTTGGGCCACAGATTTTACCACTAGCCTCAGCCAACTGTCTCCAAAATATGTGCCCTGTGTCACAAAGCAGACAGGGTGACAAAATGTAGATAAATCAGTTCAAGTCCATTAGCACAACTAGAAAAACAACTCAGACCACATGCCTGACTGACTCTGGATTCATGGCATTATCCTCAGGCATGAGGCTCAGCCGTCAGGATCCTTCCAGTGGTGAAGTGAGGGTGGACCTTTCAGGATGTTGAGCGAAGGCAATACCACTTTCCACACCAGTGGTCTAAGGAAGTGTATATATACGCTCCATGGATTGGGACAATGCTTTAATTTATTTTTATTTAAAAAAAAATATATATTTTTATTTCTGAGAGGAAGGGAAAGGGAGAGAGAGAGAGAGAAAAACACATTAATGATGAAAGAGAATCATCAATTGGCTGCCACCTGCATGCTACCTACTGGGGATCAAGCCTCCAACCAGAGCATGTGCCCTACCAGGAATCAAACTGTGACATCTGGTTCATAAGTCAGCTCTCAACCACTGAGCCATGCCAGCGAGGCAATGCTTTTAGAATATGATTATGAGAGAAGCGGTGATTTTGTAGCAAATCTCACTGAAAACACACTTTAAGAGAGTAGAGGACTGGTAGACATTCCCTCTTAATCACTCTTTCCTTCTTTTTGTTTAGCGATGGACATTACATGGTTCTAAGACCACCGTCTACAAATGAGCCTTCAACTATTCTCACTGGAAAGCTCAAGGATTCCTCTCATTGAACCAAGATTTGGTTGTGGCCCTTCCTCCTTCACCATTTCTGTAGGATCCTCTTCACTTTGCACCTTAGCAATTGATCCTGGTTCAATTCAACATTTATATCAGGCAAGGATATCTCACAAAGCAAGTTACATATTGATAAGTAATTGGCTAGTGTTCAGGGCATTTATTTACGTAGGTTTAATGGTATTATTGTAAAGGCCACGTAATATTCACATTTTCATATTATACAAATCACATGATCAGCACTTCAGACCGAATAGTCTTGTTTATTCCCAGGGAGGAAGCATAAGCAGGCAAATTTAAGACATTATCCCCAGATGTAGCCCATATTGATTTCTAAAGAACATCAATAAATAAACACACACACACACACACACACACACACACACACACATTTCTTACATAATTTAAGAAATAATATTTCTGGTGAGTTGAATTAAACACCTAAAATTGAGTGAAAAAGCTATGCTTTATGTTTTTTTGTTATCTTTGGATTATCTTTGCAAATTTCCACACTAAAATATGCAGCACCAACAAAAGTAGATTGAATTATTATTACCCATAATTCTCAATTAACAGATAATGACCTGGTTATGGACATTAGCAGTAAAAAGGATTTGGATCTTATTTCTTTTGCCATGTCCGAGAATTTCATTTGTACAAGATGAGGAAATCCAATTAGGCAGCCTGTTTATTATTATGCCTGCTTTCCAAATTGTCTCTCTACTAAGCTTTGTAGTTTGGTTTCAATGGGATAAGTGTTGGGAACACTAAACTGAAAAATGAGAATATGGGGTGAATAATAAGTTTTTGACTGAGCTATAACTTTAAAATAACATGAATACAAAATATTTTAACAAGTAAAACTTTTATGTCATGGCAAACAGACATAAAACAGAGCTTATAAAAATGTACTCCCTTTGGGCTGGCTCAGTTGGTTGGAGCATCATCCATTCACCAAAATAGGTTGTGGATTTGATCAGGGCACATATCTGGGTTGGTCAGGGCACATACCTGGGTTACAGGTTTGATCTTCAATTTGGGTGCATCTGGGAGGCAGTCCATTAATGTTTCTCTCTCACATCAATGTTTTTCTTTTTCCCTTCCTCTCTCTAATATCAGTAGCAACATATCCTGGAGAGAGGATTAAAAATGTACTCCTCTTTGTTCAATTTATAGACCCAATTTAATTACATTTATTTCAACAAAATGTTACTGAGCAACTAATATATACAATAATTGTCATGTTCAGGAAATATAGACTGATTACAAAAAAGGTCTCTCTTTATAAGAACCAATATCTGATGTAAAACAAAATACAATCTGCATGTTGAGTTCTACAATACAGGTATATAAGGGGACAGTGGTGCCCCCAAGAGTACTCTTGGCTCTGTTAGGGAGATGGAGGGAAGATCCCACACACATAGTGCATAAGTGCAATTTTTAAGAAAGAGTTGTAGGTAGGTATTGAGAGTGAGAATGAAATCGAGCAGTAGATCAGAGCTCAGATAATTGATTTCTAAACCTTGATTCAACTCTTGGATCTGCTTTCTAGCTGGATGAAGTCTGTCCATTTTTGCTCTGTTGACACTCATCCTTCCAGAGCATTGTTGTTGTTTTTTGTTGTTGTTTTTTTATAACCCTGCTTTCAATGATCATGCTCTTGCAAATTATTTACAAACCTCCATCTCCAACCAAGATCCCT
This sequence comes from Pipistrellus kuhlii, assembly GCF_014108245.1. Taxonomy (NCBI): domain Eukaryota; kingdom Metazoa; phylum Chordata; class Mammalia; order Chiroptera; family Vespertilionidae; genus Pipistrellus; species Pipistrellus kuhlii. The sequence goes on along the minus strand of NW_023425540.1, from coordinate 9,048,018 downwards.
TTGCTGAACCGTAAATCCAACTGCCCATTTCCCATTACCCATTTCCACTGAAATGTCCTGTAGGGAATTTAAGATTAATATATCCAAAACTAAATTTATCATCATTCCCAGTAACACAATTATTTTTCTTTTTCCTTCCTTCTTTCTGTCCCTCACTTGATGGATGAGTCTACCACACAAACAATCTCTTAAGCAGGAGACCTGAGATCATTCCAGGAGTTGTCCTTCGTCATCTCTTACCACAGCTCTTTTCTCTGGGTTTTAATCGACACTTGTTTGTCTAATATGTACACTCTTCTTTCTTACCACTTAAACCAGAGTGGAGACTTCAAATTTTTTGGATGGGATCAGGGGTGTGTAGGGTGCAGGAGTGGGCTATTTTAATATCCTCCACTGTGCCTCTACATTTTTTTTGCCTTCTCAAGTTTTCTTTGTTATTTTGTGTTAATATCCACAACAGCCTCCAAGTTTTCTGCCTCTGGTCTGTCCTCAATGCGAAGATCTACCCTCTGCCCCTTCCAGAGTTCCCTTTCTAAAACACCACTTCAGCATGTCGCTCCTGCTCACAACCCTTTCTATGTCCTTGCAGATGAAACTTAAACTACACTCCAAGACTCGTTATAATTTGCCCCTGACCTCGTTTCCAGATTCGTCTCATTATTACTCTTCCATTACACATCTTTGCTCTGAAGGTACCAGTTTCATGCCATTTATGAACTGCCCTGGCTTGGCTTGACCAGCATCACAGAGAGAAGTGACAGGTCTGCAGTACCCCAGAAGTCATCACTGAAGCATGTCCTACTTATATACTTATGTCAACTCAAGTCTTCCCTCTCCCTCTGTTTTATTTTTCAATTTCAGTTGACAATATTATATTACTTTTAGGTATATAGCCTAGTGATTAGATATTTATATAACGTACAAAGTGATCACATATTAAGTCCAACATGACACCATACATAGTTATTACAATATTATTAATATTATTGACTATTCTCTCTTTCTCTCTCTCTTTCTATCTCTCTATTACACACACACACACACACACACACACTCACACACACAAATATACCCACTATACATTTCTGCACCTGCTGTCCTCTATAAGTGCAATATCCTCCTCATACCCTTCTAAAAGTGATTAACTCTTTTTTGACCTTTAACACATACCTTCATCTTCCAGGAAGCCTTTCTTGTGGGCTTCTCTCCCTTCCTTTTTGAGTCAACTGGGTTAAGTTCCCCTTCTGCACTCCCTACTATGTGATGGTAATTGATTCCTTTTCCAATTCCTCGGCCAGACTGCAAGCAATTTAAATGCAATGCTGGTGTGAAAATCCACAGCAATAAACACTGTGCTTAGCACACAGTAATAACTTAATAAACATTTCCTGCAATGGAGCCAAAGACAAGTCACTTTCCCAGTTGGTCACTATGTTCCTCCTGTGACCGCTCCTCTTTCCAAACCTGTTCCTTGGTTCATCTGCCTCCCTTTTGGATCTTCTCTGATGCCACCAGACCTTCCTTCTCAATGACACGTCTGTACTGCAGTGCCCCTCTTTTCCCCCTTTATCTACATGCATGCTTCTCAGATGGGGAGGGTTTGCACCTAGGAGACACTTGGAACTATCTGAAGACACATCTGATGGTCACGGCTGGACTTGGGGACGTTGCCACTGGAACCTGGTGGACAGAAATCAGGGATGTTGGCAAACGCCCTACAATGCAGAGGATATCTCTCCACTGCAAAGTATTACCAGGTCCAAAGTGTCAGTGTTGCCAAGGCTGAGAAACTCTGCTCTGTAATACATGAGTAATCATGCCAACCACCAATCCACATGCCTAGGAAACATACTCCCCAGGAATGTGGAGAAAATGGCGACTAAACACTGACTATAGCTGGCCAGCTGCCCATCTGCGAGGCTGTGAAACAGCAGGGCTGCTGCCCCGGCCTTGACCTCGGGACAAGCTCATGCGATATCCAGGAGGCAGTGCCACAACCCAGGCAAAGCACAGACAATGCTGCCAGTCTCCACTTTGCATCCGCACCAACGAAACTCCTGGTGGCCACACATTAAACACACACATTATGGGTTTGAATAATGTTTGCTATAAATGAAATAATATCACTGTGGCAGAAAGGAATTAATGTGTCTCCATGACTATCCCACCGGGGAATAAGTCGAGCCCGTAGAAAATGATGCTCAATAGTCTCCGGAAAGCAGTTAGAATGGATTAGTCACCATCTCTATGATTCACATTTTACTGTGGAATTCAGAGTCCAAGGAGCTGATGGAGCCACAAAGTTACATGTTAAATTGCCTGGTATTAAATCTGGTCTGATTTCTTATGGAAGAAAGAGTGGATACATGTCTTATATTGGCAGTGAGGCAGGGCTAGGCAGCCAGTTTAACCCTGAGAATAATAACCAAGGAATTAGGATATTGTAATAATATATATGTTTGTTCTGGGAATAGTGTAGTTGTCAAAATTCACACTGTAAAAAATTGGCAAATCAAGCTGTGGGGCGAGCAATGCTACCCTGCGGAGGATTAAGCCGCTTGCGGCATTTCCAGAGCATCAATTTTAACATCTGCTTTGAATTTCTATATGTTCTATTTCCCTAGGAACTAAAAATACTCTACATTTAACATAAACCAACTCCCTTTATAGCTTATTTTATTTATAAAGACTCTGGATAGTCTCTGATTTCTAACAGACCCTCAAAGATCATTTTTATTTTTCTGAATGACAATGGATTGCAATGCAACGTTCTAACAACAGCTTCAAAAAGTTAAACTTCATTAATTCAATTTCATTCCATTACTAACTTGTGCCAATTTGGAAATCACCCCACAGGTAAACCTTAGGCAGAAGAGCGCCAGAAATAGGAAGGAGTTAGTCATCTGAGCCCCATCGCCAAATCTGAAAAAGAAAAAAATCAATCAACCAATGGCTCACCACCTCTCCAAGTGACAAGATACCAAAGAGAAAAGTGTAAAAATAATAAACAAGCAGGGTTGTCAATGCCAAAAAGGGAACACACCCATGGCCTCATTTTGACGTTCCAAGATTTTTTGAATATCAGTGAACAATCTGTTGCTCACTATAATGCTCTCTTCCTCTGTAAGCAATTTTTCAGCAAAGACTGATTTTTCGTAATGCTGGCAACTGCCCCTCTTCCCTGCCCACCCCTCCCTCATTAATCACATGTCCTTTATGGGCGGTCTGCCCACATATTGGCTATGGCTATTCAGACACTGATAATGCTTAGCAAAGGGCTATGTGTGTCCCACCAGCTGCCTTCTCTGTACCTACTAGAGAACTTGCTAGCCTTCCTTGGTGTTACCAGAAGGGAGCTTTGGAGTCCTTGTTGGACAAGCCAGCTCTGTCAGTACACTCCATGAGATAGTGAAACATCTTCCAAAGATTATCACTTTATTGCCTTTATTGTCTCATTAGAATACCTTTCCATAGCTCAGAGGGTCAGATGGATACTTTTCTGGTCACATTCTCCCTCCCTCTAGCATGCTCCATAAGAACCTGTGTAGACGGTAGGGTGCCTTTCAATAGAAAAAAGCCAAACCCAGTTTTTTCAGGTGATCCTAGGTTTTAGATCACCTTCAAAAGCACTTGGATATATTACACAAATTGAGCTTCGATATATACTAGTACAACTGTCAAGGGTTAAATATATATGAAAATGATCAATAGTGAACTTACAAATATGTTCCTACTATAAATTCAAGGTCTTACAAATCCTTGAGGTTAAAATCAATAGAGTACTCAAAGTTAGGATATAGAAAATTTTAAACTGTTCCACAAAGCTTTAGGTTTAGCATCCCACAAAAGATTACTGACTAGGCTTTGTAGGTCTGTTATATCATATTTTTTAGCAAAGACCACTCTAAATTAAAATTTCAACATGCACTTTTACTTAAGAAAATCACTTGAGTTAAACTAATCTAAACTCACCATTATTGTTAATTAATAGATTTTAATTAATGAGATCTTACTCTTGTCTGTAATGAATAAATCTAGTTCCCAGCACAAGCAGGCTAGAGAAAGGCCCAGACAGGCAATTAATAATCAGAATCAATTATGTGACTCCAATATCAATGATTATGGGAGGTAGAAATGACAGCAAGTCCATAATTAGGGAGGTAGAAATGAACTTATATGATGCACACAGCCCAGGTAGATTATTTCCTATAGGAATACCTAAGCCAAATCCAGTGTATAAAAGAGGAACATCAATTTAGGAAACTGAGAGCAAATGTTAAATTATACAGCAATGCTAGATCCCCACAATTAACAAAAGGAATAAGAAGTTTATTCAGTGTGACAGCATCAAAGTAAGGGAGAATTTATGAAATGACACCAAAAAATGTAGACTGGAGTCAGATGATCACAATAGGACATTTTAGTTTTATTCCAATTAAATTAAATTCATAATTCTGTTATGCAAGAGACTAACATGATATATCCTACAATTTCAATTGAACATGTTTCCTGTGTAGAAAACAAATTAGGGTGAGGAGGAGGCATGTACTTAAGCATAAAGATATGTATACCAGTTGTCCAGATGAGAGATAATGGCTTGTACTAGAATGGTGGCAAGAAAAATAGAGAAAAGTTCATGGATTTGAGATATATTTTGGATATAGATTTTAAAAGTGTTATTGAAAAAAACTAATGGCTTTGATGAAAGATAGTGAGATAACAGGAGGACTCTTAGCTCCCTGGCTTGCTCACTTTGAAGAGATGGTGATGGCATTGACTGAGATGAGGGAGGCCCATTGGATGAGAAACAGATTTTGTAGGTTTAGTACATTTTTGACTTGATAACTGTGAGTCATCCATCAAATAGACAGTTGTATATACAAATATGGAGCTCAGTGGATAGCAGCACAAAAGAGGAAAATCATCAATAGTTGATTGTATTTAAAGTCTAGAGGCTGGATGATATCATCCATAGAGAAAATATAGAAAAGAAAAAAAAAAAAAGAATAGAACGCCAGAAAGAAAGTTGAGAAATTCCAACATAAAAAGTTAAGGTTGAAGTTGATATAGAAGAAATAAGATGAATTGCAAAAGAGAGGAAAATAAGCCTGGAATAGAAGAAAAATAAAAACCAGGAACCAGTGCTGTCAGGAATAACACAGAATGTTTTAAGAAATTGACTTTAAGTAGTTAAATAGGCATGTGTAATATCACTGAGAAATCAAGAGAGATGAAGACTGAGAGATATGTCCATTGAAATTGGTAATTGGATGATTTTAGTGACATTGAAAAAAGAAGTTTCAGTGGGGAGGGGAGTGAAAGTGGAATTAACATGGGCCAGAATATGAATTGGAGGTAAGGATATATATGTTACAAGTGTAGATCATTTATTTAAGACTTTTTTGTTGTGATGCTAAGTATAGTAACAAACAGTAGCTATGGGGAAAATTGCATTAAAGGAAGTTTATTTTTTAAGGATAGGGAATAATACACATTTTAAATACTGATGGGAATCATCCAATAAAAAGAAAAGTAGTAATAACAATGCAGAAAATATGAGATGATTATAGAGGTAAAACTCTTGATAGGATAAAAGGGGATAAGATCCACAGCACCAGTGAAGGAAATGCATTTGACAAGTGCAGGGATATGTCTTCTGTCGACTAGAAGCAGCAGAAAATCCATACACTTGCAAGAATGTAAATTTGGTGTTGTGAGAATAAGATAGTTTCCCTCTGACAAAATTTGTTGAATTCATTTAAAATAAAGCATGATTTCTATTTGTTCAGTAAAGTACAGGAAGATATGTAAGTGTGGTATGTAAGTGGGAGTGTGGTGAGGAGAGTTGGGAGGAGTTTGAAGAAGAAAGAAGTTATGAAGTTGGTTCCTTTAAAAGGGAGAGAAGATTTAGTAGGGAAAGATAACAGAAATACATTTTAATGTGCAGTTGGCAAATAAAAATAAAACCAACCAACCCATTTATATAATTTTATTCCACATTAGAGGCCCAATGTATGAAATTTTGTGCAAGAGTATACCTTCCTTTCTCTAACTGCTGGCATCAGCTTCCCTCTGGCACCCAGGACCCAGGCTGGCTTCCCTCTGGCCCCAGCTTCATCAGGAAGGATATCCAGAATGATGTCCAGAATGATGTCCAGTCTAATTAGCATATTACCCTTTTATTATTATAGATTATTTCTGAGGTAAAGAAGGCATAAAATGAGATCCAAACAGTGAGAATGCTTGAGGTAAGGGAACTTAGTGTGTTCACCAGTAAAGATTACCTTAATGGATCATGGAATCAGATAAAAATGAAGATAGAAGGGGATGATGGCTAATGAAAAAGTGATAAAGTGAGTAGGTTGGATAAAAGGTCTGGATATGATGGAAGAATTGTTGCCAGCAAGCTGAAAGTAGAGATCAGATTGGGAAATATTGTAGTCAGGATTTCAAACATGTGCAGTTACTAGTGATAAAGGGATCCAGGGCATGGTTTGGGTGGTGAGTGACTAAGGCTACTTGAAATTAAAAATGGAAATATACCAGGCAGGGAAGGGAGTGACAGATTAGTATTGTCCATATCACTCCTTAGTTGTGGAAGTCATTAGTAATAAGGCAAGGATGGATCCCTCCATGAATGAGGGAGAGTGATTAGGAGGTCTTGATAAGGTCATACAAGGGAGAGAGTTGGATGAAATGAAGATTAAAATATCTGGGGTTTTACAAGTAGGAAAGGAGAAAATGCATTGGTTTCAAAATAGCATTGGGCATGAGTAACCAACACAATACCAGTTGTGGGGTAGATCAGAAGGAAAAATGCTGAACAGCCTCCATTTGAGAGTCCCTGGGGGAAATGGCTCAGTCTAGTTTTAGTCAAGACAAAAAGAATAAAGGTTTAGAAGAACCAGGATGTGGGAGACTGTGTTGGTCAACGATGGAGTATTTTAGGAAGCGCAGGGAAAGGGTGTGGGAAGGAGTGAAGGCCTGGCGGATTATCGGATACAAAAATGATGATGGCAGCATTAGTTTAAAAAACCTCAAGTCAGTGCATAACTCAAGGTTTGAGATTCTTGTGCCACCAGAGGAGAAATTAAGAGATGACATATGGTAGTTCTGATGGGCTCTTAGAAGATGGAGAGAAATCAAGTAAAGATAATCCATGATGCTGAAGACCTGGCTGCTGCTATCTCCAGGAGTTCTAGATATTGAAAATCTCAGGCCATTCCAATTTTATATTACAGATTGCAGAATTAACAAGGATGAGTCAAGCATATCACTGGGAAACAAATTAGTGTTAAAATATTTTCTTTTCTATGTCACCCTTTATGAAAAATGTTAAACCCATTCCCATCTTTTATAGGACAGAGATAATATTTTTTTTTAAAAAAAACAGTATTTTAAAAATATATTTTTATTGATTTCAGAGAGGAAAGGAGAGGGAGAGGGAAACAGAGAAACATCAATGATGAGAGAGAATCCTCCAGCTATCAGCTACCTCCTTTATGCTCCTATCTGGGGATCTAGCCAGCAACTGGGGCATGTGCCCTGAAGGGAAATAGAACTAAAACCTCCTGCCTCAAAGGTCAACACTCAACCTCTGAGCCACTCCACCTGGGCTAGAAATAATTAGTTTTAATTTAGTCAAGGTTTAGACCCTGCTTTATATTTTTATCTTAATTTGTTTTCTTTTTCCAAATGACACCACCTGTGACAAACTTTTCTCCTCAAAAAGTCTAATGGAGAAATGGTATTCTCCTCACTCCTCTTTTATTAAATCACCTGAAAAGTGATTTAATACATCGATGCCATGCCAGTTATGTAGGCTTGAAATTGGCTATCTCTACAATTTCATGGGTAATGTCCTCCCAAGACTATTGATTCCTTTCTGGAAATTTAAATCTCTGAACAGCAACGGACATTGCTAGGAAGAATTGCACAGTCAGTAATCATTGCATCTTCTAGTCATAGCTCAGGCTCGTCTTTCACTCTAATGCAGATATCTTTTTACTCATCTGATATTAGATCAGACATCCTACCTCAGAAACTGTACATCTTGCCTTTGGTGGCACAGAACACAGGTTAAAAAAAACCAATTTCATCAAGGCTGTGACTTGAAAGCAGCAAGGAATTTCATGACAAATGATTGACTCACATGAATTCTCAAAAAAATTACACATCTCTATTCAGCAATATCTCTTTTGTTTATTTCATGGGAATCTCTCTTCATCTCAATCAGCAACAAACAGAAACAGACAGCAAATCATGAAGATGGTGACGTGACTGCAAACTTAGGGGTGCCCGAAAAAAGGAAAAAAAATGACATATTTAATAATGAACTATAGTTCAGCGAGGGGTATATGTGTGTTGGGGGGGAAGATAGGAGATATCACACACATACGAAAGTAAATTGTCATATGTCAATTCTAATAAGACAACTGGGTTGAATTTTAAAACACTAGTTCATTCATTAATTGTAATGACAAGTTGATTGAATCAGAAGGATAAAACTAGTTGTGAATGAGGACATAAACATAGTTGCACTAAGTCATATTATGACTACTCTATTTTGCATTAATATCTTTATTAAAAAAATAAAAAGAAATGAGGCATTGCGCCTCTTTTCAGCTTTTGGAAATTTGTACTAATACTCCTTGGACTTAGGCTCTAAGTGTGAAGATTAGGTATCTGAGCTGGGTAGAACTCTACAATCTATGCAATGGTTTTTACTGAGTTTAATAGTCAGCTAATATAGGCACACAAATGTGTGTGTGTGTGCACCCACCCACACATTATTAACTATACACGTGAGAATTCATGTGAGTATATAGTTAATCAGGCCAGTTATGTAGCCTATTTTTTTAGTAAAACTTCCCTAGTTGAATTTACATATGTCATTATTTGAGATAATGGGTAATAAAATTAGAATAAGTTTTATTTAACAAATTTCAAATTCTATAATTTTAATTTTCCCCATAAGTTTGTAAAATTTCTGCTTTGATTCTTTACCATACAGGTGAAATCCTAACTTAGACTCACTGATAAGTATTTTAGGGTGCCACTAAAAACCACCAAACATTTTTATATTTGCTTTCTTCTTATCCAGGTGTTTTTAATAAAATAAAAAATATGTATATAAAAAATTAGTGATTCTAATATTTTAAGATATTTGAGCCCTAAATTTCACCTTGAAATAGCAAAGATTTCTTCAGATTGAGGAGATATATTTAAACAATAATGATTTTTTTTTCTTTCAGATTGTGAAAAAAAAACATTTATCTGAAACTCTCTCAGGAATTCTAAACATTCTTTCTTTCCTATGAGTAAGTGACATACTAACCTGGCCTTAAAATAATTTGTGGAATATAATAAACAACATAAACTGATGAACAAAAACAGATCCAGAGACATTGATCAGACTGCCAAACCTCAGAAGGAGAGGAGGATGGGGGTAAGGGGGAGAGATCAACCAAAGGACTTGTATGCATGCATACAAACCCAACCAATGGACACAGACACCAGGGGAGTGAGAGCATGAATGGGGTTGGGGGTGGGAGACAATGGGGGGATAAGGACTCATATGTAAATACCTTAATCAATAAAGAAAAAAATAATAATGATGTGATAAATTGTGGTTTTCTAAAGCGCTCCAGGGTAGCACAACCAGAAAGCAGGGATGTGCTGGCTTTGAGAATCAATAGGAAAGTGAGATAGGAAGGCAGATATACCTGAAGGCTGTGGTGTGAATGGGCTTGTGACAAATGATAGTGAGAAGCTGAGGCCTCATGCTAACAAAACTGACAACCTAGACCCAAGGTTAGAACCCAGGGCAAGAATGGAATTTAGTGCTGCCCTGTGTTCATCACTCCCAACACCCTTAATGCCCAAGGCCACAGGGAACAGAGCAGGGTAGTGCAGCTCCCTGCCTGGTTCCCTATCCTCACACTACTTCAATGCACAGCACCTCTCTTTAAGAACTCCTCCTAGATGGTTTACTGCTCAGACACTCCGAATTACATTCTATCCTTCATACAGTTTCTTAACCTTTTCTAGTGCCCAGGACTCCCTCCTCCTAGGAATTACAGATTAGACCAATAAGGTAAACATATATATTCAATGTCATTTTGTTACAACATTGATTAGATGCCATAGGAACTTAACTTCATGTCAATTGACCTATGGTAAAACTGGTTTTGCTATACATCCTTTTGCTGCAGTTCCAAGAACCTACCAATGATATTAAGTAAGAGCTTACTGTATGTATATGGAATGAAACTTTTCTCAAACAGATAAGTGGAAAACTTAACATTGATTGAAATACATTAAATCTCCAATCAAAGTCTAGGAGATAGTTTCTACATTATCTGTGTCATTGGTTCTTAATCCCATTGAGAGTTTATTGACAGTAAGAATTTTCCCTAGAATACAAATGTGCATGTGAATACAGACCATTGTGTATACAATCTCTGAAAATTATTAGGTCACTTCATAGAGTCTTTTAACCCCTTAGGAATCCACTAACCCTGGATTAAGAATCTTTGATGTACATCAGTTTCTTAATCTTGATACAACTAAAATGTTGGACCAGATAATTCTTTGACAGGCTGTCTTGTGCATTGTATGAGGTTTAACAGGATCCTTGGCCCCTACCCAGTACCATTCCCTCCAGCTGTGACAACCAAAACGTCTCCAGATATTGTGATATTTCCCCTGGGAGGCAAAGTCACTCCATTTGAGAACCATTTGTCTACATAGACGGATGATCTTTGCCCTCCAGTCAATTTATGTAATCAATTGTTAGAAGCTACTTCACTGCCAAGAGCAGTGCGAAATTAAGTTAATAAGAAAAACAGTCACTACTTGGCTGACAGAAAGTGTGTACTTGCATTGCTTGTTTGTTCATTCACTGTTTTATCTTCACAGAAGAAAAGAGTGCACATCACTCTGTGAGTGTCCAGAGAATATTTACTTGTGTGTTTGTTTGTAGTTGCTTATCTTCAAGCCATTCACATTCAGTGGGTAAAGCAGAAGAATACACATCTAATCAAAATCAGTGTTGCCTAAATCCTTCCTTTAATGGGGAAGTGGGGGGGGGGGGTTGGAGTAACCTCGTATATTTATGTCCATAACAGTACTGTGCTATGTGGATAATGAAAAGCTATGTGACCATATAAACCACTATTCAGTCTGCTCAAGTCTGGGAACCTATTTATTGGCCTATTGTGTGTGTGTGTGTGTGTGTGTGTGTGTGTGTGTGTGTGTGTGGTGGTTGGATGAGGAGACAAATGTGTCAAATGTCCCCCTTTTAAACAAAGTCTAAACACATTTAAAGATATTTTTATAATAGAATACTGTAAATTATTATATTTAAGTTTCATACCTAAATTAAAACAGGACTTCAGAAATATTTACATATGATTCTTAACAACAATTTCCCTTATGACATATCACATCAGTAGAATTCTGTAACATTTTAATTTCCAGGAAGTTAATGTTATCATGCAACACTGCCTAGGTTTGAAGAATAGTAGGACATTTAACATTGTACAATTATCTGTTATGAATAATTTGAGCCCAAAGGGATGGTTGTTGCTCGACCATCACTGACCAATAAAACTTCCTGTAGTGATGGAAAGGCTTTATCTCTGAAGCGATCAATACAGTAGCTATTAAGCACTTGAAATATGGCTTGTGCAACTAAATAACTGGATTTGCAATGTTATTTAATTTCAGTTAATTTAATTTTAAATGGCCACATGTATTTAGTGGACACCTCTAAGTGGTGAATATGTTCCCAATGAACAATTTCATTTAGTCTGATCTGATATTATGTAAGAGAGTGGGGTGACTTATGTGATGAAAAAAAGAAAGGCAGAACACAAATGTGCTAAGAGAAGAAAGAGTGGTGAAAAACAAAAACAAAAAAAAATGATTTCAGGAAAATACATAAACTGTCCCATGGCTTTTGGAGTCTTTCCTGATTAAAAAATTATAATTCTTGTAATTTGGCTAACAACATGCAATTCCTCACTTTCTTTCTGATTTGGGGGATGATTACTAGTAGACTATAGCCACTACCCTAGTAACAACAACTTAATGCCTGGCCTCCACACAAGAAGGACTGTCCCAAGTCACAGATGGGACTCCAGAAAAGAAAGCATTTACAATTATTGGGGTCCCCAGGTGACAACTCCATTAGTTGGGGTGGGGGGGGAGGGGAGGACACAAGATGAAAATGCTTACAACACAGCCTTCTGGATAGCTGGCAAGCTTAAAGTTCTAGGTTCAGTTTGAAACATCATGTCCAGTATTTATTCTCAGGAGGATTACTGAGGGCCAAGTAGGTCCAACATGCCCTGTTTGGCCAAACCTCCAGCCTGGGGAAATTCATCTATACCAGTGGTCAGCAAACTCATTAGACAACAGAAGAATACACATCCTATCAATGCAAACTCATTAGACAACAGAAGAATACACATCTAATCAAAGAATACACAACTGGATATAGACCACTGATCTATACCACAGAATGATGGAGCATCTGCTACAGCAATGGGTAGGAAGACATCTGGAGGTGACAGGGGTTTTGCACAGGAAGTCCAGGAGCTGGAGCCATCTCCAGTGGTTTCCAACAGACCACTCAGTAAGATCAAGGGGAATGGTACAAAATTGTGATCAGAGTCCTCTGGCAGGAGATGAAAGACAAGATCATTCTTGTCACCCTTCATCCATCCACCTGACCTGGAGTTTAAGTTATTCTACCTCCTGGTACAGGGAATGTGGCTCTTCACACCCCACCAAATTATTGTGCCCCATCCTATTTCATTGCTCCAAGTCATATTCTATTTGCAGTCAGAATTTTCATCCAGAGTGGTCAAGGGCAAGAACAGGAGCACTTGCCAGAATCCTATTAGTCTCCCACGTAGGCTCAAGGAGAGGGACTGGATAAGCAATGTACTCAACCAAGTGATCATTGCCCTTATGATATAGGACCAGGTCAATCCATCAATAGAGTCCAGCAACCATTTGGTGCAAGGGACACTACTCAACCAACTGAGTCATAGCAGCTGAGGCACCAAAGTTCATATATTTATATTTCAGAGAGGAAGGAAAAGGGAGAGAGAAACATTAATGATGAGAGAAAATCATTGATCAGGTGCCTTCTGCACACCCCCTACTTGGGATTGAACCCAAACCTGGGTATGTGCCCTCAATGGGAATTGAACTGTGACCTCCTGATCCATAGGTCAACATTCAACCTCACCACTGAACCACACTGGCTGAACCCAAATGTCCTTTTTAGACGTAAGTATTAATTAATCATTAAAGTCTTAAATACTAAGTAAAATACAAGACATTTTTTACATTGCAAGAGCTTTCTCTTAAGCAATTATGATATTTCACATTTTTTCCTCCAACGTAATTGTCAGTGATTTGGGCTCTGAGGCAACCCCTCTCTGGGTTCTTGGGTTTTCCTCACAAGAGGTCACACTGGATATAAAAAATGACACACACCAAGTGACATGAAGTGCTGCCCAGTAGAGAGATGAGTAGGCCCCTCAGGAGTGAATTCTGATACTCAGCTATGAAATTCTGAAATGCTGCACTCAGAAAAAAATGGTCGTCAAAGTTCATCAGAACTTTCCAATCACCCGCCTTGCAGAGCATTCCGTTGTTCCAAGGGGAACACTATCAAGGTTCATACTATATGGAAATAATGGGGAAATGGCAAATGCTTCTGAACTCCCGGGCTTTTATTAAGATTGGTGTCACCGCAGCATCAACACTGGTATCACATGATTCTCTGGGAATTACAAAGACCAGTTGTTCCCTCCCTATTGTCACCATTCAAGAGCAGATCAAGTCCAAAGCAGGATTTTCTTCCAGCAGTTTCAACATTACAGGCATATATGTACATGAGTGTAAAGTATTTGTAAATTGTGAGATTCTTATGTAGAGTGCTATATAAGCCCTGTACTAGTATGTACAGTTCAAAGAATACATATAAAGTGAACTCTCATGCAATCACCACCCATATTAAAATATAGACCATTTCCAGCTGCCAGCCCCACTGGATGCCCTTCTCTGACCACAATTCCATCCTTTCCCCTGCATTAACCATTGTTCTTATTTTCCTTTTGTCTTTAAAATTTTACCACCCACACATGGATCTTATAATAAGATAGTTTAGTTGTCATTGGTTTTGAACTTTTAAAACCACCCTTTGCATTTTTTTCCCATTCTTCTTTGTTTACCTGTAGATTTCCATTTTTGGTATGTAAAGGAGTACCTGGTATTGGACTTGTTCTCCTATAGTAAACAACTAGAAAACCACACAAAATATACAAAACAACTGCTTCCAGGCATTCTACAACAGGGCATCCGGGACTGTTACCCCTGGCAGAAGGCCAGCACACACAGTGAGCCCTATAATTGCCTGTAGGTGCTTTCTTGGCTGTGAGAAAGTAGGGAAAAACCCAAGCACATCAAGCTAGTCTCACTGATTTAACAGACAGAGATCAGCACGTCTAAGGCAATGAAGGCTTGTAGTACAGAAGGCCACAAAGGAGAGTACTCTGCAGAGAGAATTCTGGAAACCTGCATTGCCCATTTGAATCTATGTCTGTGTACTAAGCTGTGCTCTTTTGTGTGTTGAACCTTTGTGAGGTCAAAGAAAGAATAACTACCTGGTGGCTCTAGGCTAAATAATCCTAATAACTAACACTGGCTCTGAGACAGTTGTGATCCAACCAAACAGAGTGAAACAAACTTTTGTTTATGTAAACGCTAGATGCCCAGTGCACAACATTCATGCACTTGATGTGGGGGGTCCCTCAGCTCAACCTGTGCCCTCTCACAGTCTGGGAGCCCTATGATTGATTGCACCAAAGAGGAATAGCACCCCCACACCCAGCCAGGGCTCCATGATGGATCACCTCACTCCCCTACAGAGGCCCCACCCACCTGCCACAGCCTGCCAGTCTGTGGCCTGGGACTCCCTCTTTGGGGCAATCATGGATCTTCCCAACTGATCGATTGCCCCCCTCCCCCCAGGCTCCCCATCATTCTCCCTTCCTTTCTCTCTAAAATCAACAAAAACATCTTTCTAAAAAAAATCAATAAAACCAAAAGCTGATATTTTGAAAAATTTGTACAAATTTGTACAAATGTAGAGACATTTCACTATATTTTTTAAGGATATGCCATAAAGGTACAGAAATCAAGACAGAGACTCAACAATGTAGCAGTCACATGATAGAATATAGGTCAATGAAACAGAAGAGAAAACTGAGAAACAGACCTTTAAATATGCTGTCAAGATATTTTTGACAAAGGTGCTTAAAATTATAGTTCTAAGTTTGAAGAGTAATGTTTTTAACACATGATACTGAAATAATTGGATATCCATAGGCTAAAAATGAAACTCAACCCTATATCACACAATATATAAAGTTAACCTAAAAATTGATTATATATTTAAATGTTGAAGTTGAAACTATAAACATAATAGAAAATCTTTGTGATCTTGGAGTTATTTTTTTAATTTTATTTTTTAGAGAGAGTGGAAGGGAGTGATAGAAAGAAACATCAATGTAAGATAGACACATTGATTGGTTGCTTCCTGCACATGCCCTGACCAGCACTAGGGAGGGATAGAGCTTGCCAGCTAGGTACATGCCTTTGACCCGAATCAAACCTGTGACCCTTCAGTCCAAGGGCCAATGCTCTATCTACTGAGTCTAACCAGCTAGAGCAGAGTAGGTAAGTATTTTTCAATAGGACACCAAAAACACTAAGATTTTTAAAAAAAAGATAAATTATACTTTATTTCTATCAAAAGTTCTCTTTGAAAGAGCATTACAAAATTAAATTGCACCATAAACTGTATTACTTTATTCACAATTCATAAATCTTATGATGTGTAAAGAATTTCTAACTAAATAATAATGTGAATAACCCAATTATAATGGCAAGTTATTTTCATAGGTACTTCTCTATAGTAGATATACCAAAAAAGTACATGAAAAAATGCCCAATATTATTATTCATGAGGAATACATAAATTTAAACCAGAATTAGCTACTAGTGCACACCTACCAGAATGACTAAAATTTTAAAGACTGGACATCAGTGGGCATGTGGAGCAATTTAAACTTTCACATATGCTTTCTGGAGAATGGAAAGTGGTATAACCACTCTGGAAAACAATCTAGTAGCTTCTTCTGTCATGTAAAATGTACTTTTCATGTGGCCCAGCAATTCCTCACAAAGGTCTTTACTCCATGAAGTGCAAATACATGCATACAAAAAGAAGTGCACACTCAGAAGGACTGCATTTACAATAGCTCACAGCTAACATAGCCCAGCAAGAGAGTCTGCAGCAAGTTGTGCAACTGTCATGCAATGAAATTAGCACTTAGCAGTACAAATGGAATAAACTACTGATTTGCATGGCAGGGATGAGGCTCAAAACACTATACTGAATAAAAGAAGCCAGACACAAAGGAAAACATACTGGCAGATTTCATTCCATAGCATCTAGGAGAGTTAAATATAATCAACAGATCAGTGTTTGACGTCAGGCATAAAGGAGTGGGCTTGAATGAAAAGAGAAACAAAGAAAACTTTTTGAGATGATGGCCATGTGCTGCGTATTTATCAGGGTGGTGTTTATGAAGGTACATATTTTTCAAAACTCATAGAGCTGTGCACAATGTACATATATCTTATTTTATGAACTTTATGCCTAAAAAATGAATGTAGAATGTGTTTTTTGAAATGTTCTAATCAATAAATTAAGAAAATAACAACCCAGAAACTTTTTTCAAGTTTTATTCAATCAGAAATAAATATGACCTAATATGTTCCCTGTGATAAATAAGACAAAATTGCAAATGGCCAGATGTCACACTTTGGAGGCATTTAGAGTTTCCAGTCCCTATATTGTTACTTTGCAACTTGCTTCTTTGTGCTAATGAAGCTATTTTAAGATAAGCCACTGGCCAGCAGCTGTCTATTTCTTTCAGGAGGGTGACAGGGGAAATAAACACTTCCCCCTCTTCCCTGGCTAATGCCAGGCAGCCCTGGCGAGCCCTTTGGCTGCTGTCATAGGTAGCAGCCTGTCTCTTCCCGTGCTAAGAACACATTAATCCATCTGATAAAGGGCTGCTTCAGGAAGGTGAGCACGGCTCAGGGCTCTTTAATCTGTCAAGTCCTATTTTCTTTTACCTTTGAAATGTTCCAGAATCCTCTTTCCAATCTGTCATAGGCAAGTGGAACATCCCACTCCATAGTTTACATTACTTTTTTAACAATATTATTGGCAGACCTAGGGCCGATTTACAAAGAAGGCAGCCTTCTGTCAATTTCTGTACGGCGAGGATCTGAATTGTGTCATGAATTTACTTTCTCAGTCTTAATGGGAACTGTGCTCACATAAATGTTATATTACTAGGTTGTGGAGAGAAGAAAACAAGATATTTTGCGGTAAATAAACAACAAAACTCTGTTTATGTTATTTCCTACTTGAAAACAACCTATAAGTTGTTTAATTATTAGGTAGAAATTTTATTAGATGGAACCCTTGTCAAAATGTGGTAAATGCCACCATGCAATGAATGATTCCTCCCAATATGATTGGATATCATAAAGCGCCACGTCTATAATTCAAAACACAATTTTCATGTTTTAGCATATGGACTAGAGGTTTTCTCCCTTGAAGCCCTGTGATATAAAAACAAGAGAAATTTATGTGCAGCTAATATAATTGTTTTAGTAAATTACATAATTTTAAGTCTTCTCTAGCTATTTCCCATTAGATAGGCCTCCAGTGAGAATTTTATAGCAGCTTCCCTGGCAGCTTATCAAACTCTGTATAATAGAATTAGCTTCTCTGAGGGGAACATGTTACTGGAAATGGTAATATTTTAAACTTGTGCTTAGAGGATATTTACTAGTAAATATTACTATTTATAACTGAGAATGTTTTATTTTAACAGATTATGGTTTCTTTCTTCCTCTTGAACCACAACTTTCCTCCTCTATGGACCAAATTGTTACTTATTAGGGATGTGATTCTCATGATCAACTCTTAATTACCCATGGGAATGGGAATAAAGCTAAGAACATTTATATGTCCAAAGTACTAACCTTGAAGAAGTCTTGGCCTGTGTCAACCAATCAGTTAGCAGGCGTGTTCAACATTAACTATGTACCCCACACTCTGTTAATATGACATGGTAGAGCACAAGGAAATATAACATCTGTCTTCAAGTATTTACCCCCACCCCACATCAGAATTAAAGGAAACATATACAAATAAAGCAGAGAATAGTAAACTATAGATTATATCAAGGACAAAAAGTTATATTAATTGTAAATGTCATACATCTTGTCTAGCTGTTTAAAAAGAGAGCATGAAAGTAATCATAAGAGAAAATATGGCATTTATTTAGTTATATATATTCTCCAGGTCTTATTAGTAGGAACATTTAGCCTACTAATACTAACAGTGATATATAAGGTTGGTATTACACCCATTAGCAAATCATAATTTCAGCCAAATACTTGTGGAAAAGGTAGCAGAAGGTCAATAAAATTTCTGGAAGTAATGATGCTAGAAGTTATTTTCAATATTATTTTCCAAATTTTACTCTTTGACAAAATTGTTCCTTGAGGCTGAACTCCAAAAGCAAGCTTCTACACCCAAACATTTATTAATCTTGTTCAGCAAACATAGGGCTGAGGATGGAAGTCTATTTGCAAAGCAAGACATTTGATGAGACCACTAACATTTGTAAGTTAAAAATTCTCTCCCAGATGACAAATAGACCATGTAAAAGTTCAGACCTAAAATTAAAGCAATTGAAAAAAAAATAATAAGAGATGAAATAACATCGTAGTGGCCAAGATTTTTATATATCCAGAAACTTTCTTAAAATATTTCCAGATCATTTTCCCCCCACATCATAATTATCTAAATTCCTACCATGAATATTCAAAAATATTCTTGCAGCTTTATCCAACTGTCTTTCCTATTCTAGCATAATTATTTCACCCAGCAGTTATGTTTTTACTTTAATATGTAGCTTATTATGCACAATTTCCCAATTCCACTTATTTGTGCACCAGTATATACTAGTAAACTCTGGAATTACTTCTCTCACCTGCAAGCACGGTATAATAGGAACACAGTTTTGAAACGACAGATTTATTTGGTTTTGGTACTTACTAATAGACAGGAAATATAGGATCAGCACACA
The DNA here is from genome assembly GCF_014108245.1 of Pipistrellus kuhlii. Taxonomy (NCBI): domain Eukaryota; kingdom Metazoa; phylum Chordata; class Mammalia; order Chiroptera; family Vespertilionidae; genus Pipistrellus; species Pipistrellus kuhlii. The sequence goes on along the minus strand of NW_023425540.1, from coordinate 9,028,759 downwards.
ACAAAATTATATCAGTAGAGTCAAATAGCAGGCAATCAAACTCATGTGGTGCTCACATTTCCCTGCCTGGTTCCCAGATGAACCGCCCCCTGCCCCTACTCCAGGCTGGGCTAACTGTAATTGGGCAGGAGTTCCAGTCCTCAGAGGGGTCTTTACTATCTCTGATAGCTTCGTCCTCCCAACCCAACATGCTCTCTCTCACCAGTTTTCACACAGTGTAAGTCTTAGGGGTAAATAGCTCTGCTCCATGAAAATCAGAGGCATGAATCACAGAGTGGAAAGACCTCTTCCGAAACTGGAATTCCCAGGATGCCAGCAACAGGGCCTTACTGGGAGCTAAAAAGAAATCTCCATTTGACAGGGCACATGACTTAAGCTGCGAAAAGTACTTAAGTGAATGAATTGGGATGGCTGGATAACTGTGCTGTAAATCAATCAAGAGGCCCAGATGACATTCTAAACCACAGACATAATGCTCTGTGGGGAAGAAATGCTGCGGTTTACAGAAACATCCAGAGCCTTTGAGAGAGTTCAGGGTGGAAATCCAGCCCTCGTCATCCAGTGCTATTTATAAAGGGAGCGAAGAGGATTGGTTTTGTCGTTCTTATGGTTACAATTGTCAGCATGAGACAGCAGTTTAAAAATGCTTCTCAAGAAATTTAAAAAAACAAAAACACAAACTCTCATGAATGGCTGGCTGCACATGTCCCAGGGGCTATTCAATATTGTGGCATTGGGCTTCCAAACCACCAGGTTAGTTCTACTATCATGTTGCTCAGAGATGCTGGCACCCCTTTCTCTTTCAGAAAAGTAGGATTGGGAAACAATCTCATGGAAGATCACACCAAGGAGTTGCCCGAAACTGCATATTTCTCCAAATGACAGTAAAGCAAAGTGCAAAGAAAATCATCTACTCACAAACAGCAAACCTCCTTTTTCTACCTAGTTCCTCTTTCTCAATCTCTTCTGTTTAAATGTCAAATTCCCACATTTTTCTTTTGCCCAGGAGTCTATCCCTTAACTCCTTCCTATTTTTTGCACAGTTCAATTTACAAGGTAAATGAAAAGATGTATATATGTTTATTTTTACATACCCTACACTTCTCCAGAAAAAAAAAATTAAGAAAAATTCTATGAGTTAAGTTCATAAAAATTAGTTAGACAAGATGGCATAGGTGAAGTGAGAAATTAAAAAAAATGCCATAAGAGAGTTAAAAAACAATGTTGGGCCAGTGACAAAGTTAATGATGTCCCTTTCCTAATGAAGGTCACCTCACAAACTTCCAACCTACTTTCAGGCAATGTGAAGAGAGAAAATTGGTGAACTCATTCTTGGAATTCATAATATCACAACCACTTAGGGCAAATAATGATAGCAAATATCTGATGTAGTAATGTGTAAATGATCTAAATTATAAAATTCCAGGTGTTATTCCAAGCATTACATAAATCAACTAATTTTAATCCCCAGACTAGCCCTATGAAGTAAGCATTGTATTTATCCCCATTTTACAGATGAAGAAAATGAAGCAGAGATTAAATGACTTGACCAAGATCCAGGGCTTGAAAATAAGATGCTGGGACATTAATATATGCAGTCCGTGCTCCTAGTTATTCTGTGATACTGCCTGTAGAAAACACAAAAAAGTCCTATGGAAAAAGAAAATCTGTCTGATCCTCATGATGATGCTATGTGGGAATGTCCTTGAGAAAATCCTAATAGCAGACTCCATGATACTTTGAAAAACATGTTCCTAGACACATATCACACCAGAAAGCATAACAATAAAATAATTTTTGTAGAAGACCTATTCCTATCAGTACAGGAAGAGGTTACTTCCAGCTATTATAATCACAGAAGGCCATCTGAGGCTGTGGCATTTGCATCAAAAGGATAAATGGGTTTTTAGAGGTAGGAAGTATGGAGAAGATGGGAATTATTTTTAGGCAGCATTTTCTAAAGAGACACTAATATTTGAATGCAACAGAGGAGTCAAAACCATGAGGAACTGACTACACATTAAGTCAGTCATATTTCAGTGAATAAACTGGTCACAAATCACACATACACTCTGGCAAAGGTTTGACTGATTTCCAGACATGTCTGGAAAATAAAGTACATTATAAAACATACATATAAAAATATATATTTCCAGACCCACTGAGTCCAAATTCCTGGGTGAAATAAAACAATGTTCCCAATGTCCGTAAATCAAGAAATAGGACTCAGTTACTTCCAAGTTCAGTGAAATTCATGGTCCATGACACATATCACAGAATCCTCGAGAACCAGCCTACCACTGTCAAGATGACTGAAAGCAGTGAATTATCTAAGAAAGATGATTCTCACTGAAGTCACCTATCATACACATTATTTAGATTGCAGTGGCATTTCTGCTTGGCTTCTTTTTCAAAGCATTGACTTGGAGAGAATGTGTGCAGTCGCACCAAAACAGGCCTGCCTGTGCCCATTCTGGCTTGAAGTAACCATGCTAATGTGTTGGATTTCTACAGAGGCGGGTTTCACATGTTAATTAAAGGGAATGCCCATATGCCAATAAATGTCATTGACATCTAGTTTGCATTAAATCTCCTCTGAAGTAGCCTGGCAACTCTTTAGACTCATGGAATCATCTGAAATGGAGAGAACAATTTATTTTATATGTTCACCACATTTGTCCACTTATCGGTGTCTCTCAAACACTCTTGGCTGGTTGAGTTCCGTGCCATGAGACACCCCTATTCACCCACATCTGGATAACAAATCAACGAAGCTGCGCACTCTTTTCCCCTCTGCCTTGGGCTTTGGTGCCATTCTGCAACCAGATAATGTTTTCTAGCTTATGTTGCCCAAAGTGCTTAAGAAAAAATGGTGATGACACACAAAAATGAGCAAGCTCTTTAAATAGAGGGAGGACTTTATGGGCTCATACAAGCTGGAGAATGAGGTTTTCATTTCTTTGTTCTTATTTTGTACACTGGTGCCACCCACCCATGGAGATAGGACTGCCCACCAGCTGGCTTTCTTAGAATGCAAGCTATGGGCAATATGCTGTCTTCAGAGCAGTTTTCCTTAATTATCAGCTTTCAATAAGAAACTTAATTGTAGATTATGTGATAAATGGTTAAGAAAAGCAAAGGACACTTTACATACAAAGTAAGTGATCAGAGGGATAGATGATTGGTGGATGGATGGATAGATAGAAAAGTGGCTAAATATAACCTCAGAACTAACTAAATAATAGTGTCCCCCTCTGTAATTCTGCACCAAAACCCAAAAAGTAAATAATAGTATGCATTTCTAAAATTTTAATATTAGTAACTTTGAAGACTTTAAAATGGATTGCTCTCATTCCCTAAATATCTATTCATGTTTATCCTGTTCATTCTCTTTCTAAAGATTCTAATTACTAATCAGCCCTGAACAAGTTTGTTAATCTACAGTGCTCATGTCTTTCTAGAGTCACATTATTTAATGCCTTTAAAAATGAAACACACCAAGTTAATACGTTGTGTCCCTGTCTCTTTTAACCTTTGGAAAGCAAGCAGCACACTGCCAAGCAGATAGCACATGTCTAAAATAAACTTGGTAAGTGAAACTAAGGACTTCCCAAACCACACATCCATCTCAGCCTTAGGAGAAGCAGGGTGAGAGAGGACACCCTTTATAATGGCCGGTGTGGCCGCACAGATGAGAGTGTGGGGCCCAGCACTTCAGTGGCCGGACCCATCTGCCACCAGTCACTTGTGAGGAGGCTTCTGCTTCTTGTCAGCCAGGAATGGAAAGCTAAGGAAAGGGCACAACACACCCCATTCCTGTCAGTCAGGGAAGCGGTCCCAGCTGCATCCTCCCTGCAAACTGGTAAATAAATGCTCTCTGAGCTGTTTCGTCTCAGATAATATCTCACCCACTAAGTCAGGCAAAAAATACACTCACTTGGTAAAAAGCTCACCAAACTCAGTAGGAATAAAACTATGTATGATTTCTGTGTTAACTCTCAGAGGCTGTCTATAAATTGGGAAGATCTGTTCTTTGGCTTGCTCTAAGTTCTCCCTAAACTATGGTTAATTGTGTGATACGAGAGGTCCAGTGCATGAAATCCATACACGGGAGGGGGGTCCCTCAGCCCAGCCTGCACCCTCTCCAATCCAGGACCCCTCAGAGGATGTCTGACTGCTGGTTTAGGCCAGATCTCAGCAGTCGGACATCCCTCTCACAATTCTGGACCACTGGTTACTAATCATTCACCAGCCTGCCTGCCTGGTTGCCCCTCATTGAGTTCTCTCCCCCCACCAACCTCATCGCCCCTCTGTGTGCTGACCTGATTGCCCCTTAACTGCCCCCACTGCTGGCCAGGTCACCCCCAACTGCCTCCCTGACAGCCTGGTTGTCCCCAACTGTCCTCCCCCCTCCCCATCAGCCTAGTCACCCCTCAGCCTCCTGCCCCACCCCGCTGGCCTAATCATAGGCAGCCATCTTGTGAGGGTGTGAGGGTTAATTTGCATATTATCTCTTTATTATATAGGATAGTCAATGAAAGCGGGAGTCTACATAATATTATCAAGATATTATTTCAGTTTTTAGCTTATATCTTGTGTATAGACATTGCTAAAGTGAAAGACAAAGGCAGTCCCCTTGATTCAAGCACAGATGGTTTGATTTCATTTTTATCAAAGAAGTGGAATACAAGAGACACTCATGATTGGCCATCACATTCAGCTGGAAGCCTGTCACATGGGGAAGGCTTGTACTAGTGCATAGTCAATGGGCATGTGATTTAGAAGTGTTGGCCCACATTAACAATATTTTTAACCTTCAGCACTGTCTTTTTGTTCAGCATGTTATTTCTCTCCTGTCTTAGAAGGAAAGCAGTGCAATAATATTACAAATCTGAATGCACGTGGAATACTATTCTAAAATATAAAAAGAAACAAGAGTAATGTGCCAGCCATTGGGACTGTGGCAGGAACTTGAACTTGGTGCAGAGCCAGCAGCTGCCGTGGTGGCGGGGTGGGACGATACTTGTGCCCAGAGGTTGTGCAGAAGGAGAGGTGTGATTTTCTTCCAGTTTTCACCCAGTTTTTGAGTATCAAGACTGTCTACCTTGCTTTTGAGGAGACAAGTGAGAAAACTACAAAAAGATATATAGAGTTTTCTGTTTTTTATTTTTTGTGTTGTGTGTTTTTGTTTGTTTATCACATTCATTTGTAAAGTTTTGAGTGAATGTTTGTTATTAGTCGACAGAGTGAAGCACTAAGAGTGTCCTTACGCTGAGGTCAGACAGGCTGTTAACTCTGTGAAACATACGAATGTGTTTAGTTAACAGCAAAGAGAAGTGAAGGCATGATCGTGCCCCCGTAAATGAGCAGCTTTCAGTCACCGAAATAGAAATAGCATTCTCCTCTCTCTCTGTGACTCCCCATTTGCAAACGGCCAGACAGCCTGGGACAAAGGCTTCTATCTACCTATGTATCACTGGGTCTTGGAATGAATGTGGCAACTCTCTTTAGTGATTTTCCAGTCTTCTCTGTATAAATGAGCACAAGTTAGCAATAGCTGCTGGGAGTGAGTCACAAGGGGACACTCCCTAGAGAGAGAGCTATGTGTGACTTCTAGGCTCTGATACTCCAGTTTCCTTTCCTTCCCACTCCCCTTCCTCTTCTCCTCCACCCACTCCTGCTCCCCACTGCCCTTAGCATCTCTCCCATAAACACCTGCATCTCCTAGGTGGTCGCTATTTTCTCAGTTAGCATTTGAAAAGCAACGCCATTTCTTTATTGAAGCCAATGAGGGCCAACCAATAAAATAAAAATATATGTTATAAACAGACTCTTAAAGAGGTTCAGCTTTACAGCAAACTCCTTACCAAACCAGTTAGAGAGAGCCGTGGTGGTGGTGACAGTTGCAGCATCGACATCTAATACTGCCTTTGTATCTTTTCCTTGGTTTCACAACATCAAGCAAATTCGGAATCACACAGACACATTATTCAATTAAACAGACCGGGAAGCTTACAAGAGTAGGAAGAAGTTCGTATGGGAATCATATTATCAGGTTTACTATATACATTCACATTTCCCCTGCAAGTATCCAATTTGGAGATAGTAGGTGAGTAAAGAGTCAAAGCAGTAACCATGCTACTTTGTCCTTGATTGGGGAAATATCTGCTACTATGCAGAAAATAAAATTTAAATGTATTTGTGACACTATGAAATAGCCAATGGTGTGTGGTTTGTGTGTGTGTGTGTGTGTGTGTGTGTGTGTATTTTTAAAACTTCAGATATTTTAGTATTTATCTGTCAGATGGCCATTCGATGTCTTAAAACAGTCATATGTTAGGTTCATGTTTCTTTTTTAAAAAAAATATATTTTATTAATTTTGTACAGAGAAGAAGGGAGAGAGAGAGTTAGAAACATCGAATGAGAGAGAGTCATTGATCAGTTGCCTCTTGCACACCCCCTACTGGGGATATGCTCGCAACCAAGGTACATGCCCTTGACCCGAATCAAACCCGGGACCCTTCAGTCCCCAAGCTGACACTCTATCCATTGAGCCAAACCAGTCTCGGCAGGTTCAAATGTTTCAATTTCATTTCTGAAACTGTTTTATCTTAATGTTAGTGAAATGTTTCAATTTCACTTCTGATATGTTGCAGCTGTAGGAAAAGCTTTGCTAAATAAAATCTGTTCAGCTTTTTAAAAACATTGGTGAGATATGCAAGATGATTCAACCTTGTTCAAAGAGTATTTACATATAGGATTACCTTGATCAGAAAACAAAACAAAACAAAAAAAGGTAGGGCCTTACTTTTTCATTTGAGATACTTAATCCAGGACCTTATCCAAAGACATTTATGAAATTGGCATGCAAAAGGAAATTTCTGAAAGTCACTGACAATATGATTACAGAAAACTGAAAAATTTGCAATTTGAGATGGTGCCAAATAAAGCAAGAATGTATGTGGAGTTATCCAATACTGTTGTAAAAGTCACAGCATCTTCTTTAGAAAACATTAAACTGTTCAGTCAATGATGAAATAAAATAAGAGTCTTATTTTCATGTGCTGAAGCTGTTCTTTCAAAATGACATTGTTAACTTCAAGGGTTATAAAAAATATTTAGCCATTTCCTCATGAACGCAAGCAATTTTTATCACCATAAAAGGTAAACCTCGATGAATTGCTATCATCTATTGATACTTTCTTGTCACCTAGGAGTTCCTGAAGAATTGCTGACATGTATCTTTAGGAAGCAGCACTGCTTGGCAGGTAAGAGAAAGTTCTTTAGGATGTCAAAGCCAGCCTTCTTGTTCAAAACCTGCCTCAGGTGGCTGTTTACCTCTGCTTCCTCTTTTATAAAGCAGAGGGAACAACCCCACCCACCAATAATAAGAATAAAGTGATAAGTAAACAAAAATTAATTTCTTAACTGAGCAAGAACACAGGGTGATCAGGCTGGCTGGAGGGCCTAAGAGGGATAGGAAGGTCATAGAGAGCATCTTGAAGGGATGATAGTTGAACCAAGACCAAAATGAGTTGAAGCAGCAGAAAAAAGAGAATCAAAATAGAGGGAAGAGCAAGCACAAAGGCTCTGGTTTGGGAATAGTCAGCAAGCTGGGGGTGGGGAAGGGGCCTAGGAGGGGGTAGAGGGAGGACAGGTGACAGGATCTCAGGGATGAAGTAGAGAGACGTTAAGGACTTTGGATTTTATTTTGATAGCAACTCATTCTCTAATAACCAAAAGGAGTGACTAAGCTCTTCTAAATGAGAGAATAAGATAATATTTAAATGAATCCATGCGTTGTTCACTAATTTAAAATAACTTGCTTAAATTAAATTTATTTAAACAGTACTAATGAAGAAAACTGAAAGAAAAGCCATTCCCACGTACCTAGCATCTCTCCCTAAAATGAACAACTGTTATAATTGTGAGATATCCTTTCCATTAAAAAAATGTTTTATTTATGTCCAAACATGAAAACATACCACCTGCACATCATTTTACACATTTATCTTTTTAAAAGTATCTCTTGGAGATTTTCCTTTCCAGGGTGCTGTATTGTCATTATTTTTAAGTGACTGCTCAATATCACACTGTAGGCTTGTCCTATCAGGATCTCCTGTAAGGAACTTTGATTCTAATTCGTGATGTCACAAACAATGTGTAGTATCTAAATCTCGGTGTGCATCTAAATCTTGAAATTCATGAGCCCATTCCAAAGCACAATTGCAGAGGGCTGAGGACCAGGGAAATGTCCATTCAGAAAGATGGCTGAAGGAATAGGGTGTCCTGGCACTAAATGGGAAGTCATTCTTCTTATGTCAGTAACACTTATACTCTTAATCCCTCTTCATACCAATCTTCCAAAGAGTTCTCTGCAACCGTGAGTGTTTCATGTGAGCGGCACTACATTTTTTGTTCTGTGTGGGAAAATGGACAGAGCATAAATCTAAAATGAAATGGCGGGGAAAAAAAGATAGGAAACATGGAAAGAGGAGGCTGGAGGAAGAGTTACCATTGAAGTTCACGCTACCTGGATTTCACGGACATTTTAAAGCATTTATCCATCCACAAGGTGGGCGCCAAGATTCAAGACAATCTTATTAGGTCTCCAGGGAGACAAGGTGACATCTGGGTAACATATTTAATGCCCAAACATCCTAGGAGGGAGGATCTGTCAAGCTAACTCTTGATTTCTTATAAACAAAATAAACCGATTGATGGACTGATTGCTTCAGTTGTTTTGGATTTCTATATACACAGCCACATGCCAGTGATAAAAAAAAAAAAAAAAAAAAAAAAAAAAAAAAAAAAAGCATCATCTTCAAATTCAAAGCAACATACAGGACCATCGAAGTGATGAAGAACAATGCTTCCACTGAAGTCACCTCTCTTCATATTTACCCCAGGCACCAAAACACAGGTAAATAATTATCACTTACCGGGAGCACCAATGACCTTATTCGGAATTTTGGCTCTTAATTTTCCACCTTCTGTCAGCAGTGTGTTACTTTACTATTCATTGTTATTTTCACAATAGAGTGGGCTGAGAAAAAAGAAAACAACTCCATATTAATATCTTTAGCTGTCCCCCTAGCTGTTTAAAGGCAATGCAAATATTTTGATTAAATAAGTTATGGGTTTCTGTGTTTTTTAGTCATCTGTATTTCAATGCAATTTCTTGAAAATTAATATTGTTTCAACTATCAAAACTGAGCCAATTGTTATCCGTTTCCCTAAATAAATAGTTTAGAAATACTTTCAATAGCATTTACTTGTCTTTGCTTATAACAGGCATTACACATCTATTGTGGAATATACAAATATATATATATACTAGAGGCCCAATGCATGAAATCATGCATGAGTAGGCCTTCCTTCCCCTGGCTGCCAACACCGGCTTCTCTCTGGTCCCAACTTTATCGGGAAGGATGTCCTGTCTAATTAGCATATTATACTTTTATTATTATAGGTATCAGCTGGCCCCTTTGCTTACTTGTGGTTTCTGTATTTCTATACTATTTTGGGAAAAGAGATCTTAATAAATTACATGGATATTAAACTAAAACCTGGATTGTTAAAGTAAATGAAAAAGTCTACTCCAGTAGATATCTTTTAATAATTATTATAGACCTAGAATTATAGATCTAGAATTATATAGCTATAACTCTATGTAAATCTGAGAAAAAAGACTAATCTTTCCTTCATTATTTTCTAATTTAAGATTATAAAATTAATTTGAGAACTGCTGCCGTAGAGCCTAAGACCATCGGAAAACACAGATATTTATATTACGATTCATTAACAGTAGCAAAATTACAGTTATGAAGTAGCAACGAAAGTAATTTTATGGTTGTGGGGGTCACCACAACATGAGAAACTGTATTAAAGGGTTGCGGCATTAGAAAGGTTGAGAACCACTGCTCTAAAATATCTTCCCTATGATCACCACAAAGCTGGATTGGGCGTTCCTCCAATATAATCCCAAAGCATCTATTACCTTCTAATCAGACCACTTGTCACTTTTATTATAAATGCTCATTTGCATGATTTTGCCCTCCAGTGACATCAAGATGTGTATCTTTTTGTCACTGTGTCTGCAACATCTAGCACCATTCATAGAGTACATACTTAGCAAACATTTATTAAATAAAAGAATTTGTGCATCAATGAACATATATTAACATTTTAGACAAAAAAAATAATAAGATAAGGCTATGACTTTATTTAAAGAAAGCTTTATGGTGAAGCAGAATATACTTGTAGATAAGATTCATGACATTATTATTATTTCACCTGCAAGGTAGGTTGTGGCGCATATCTTCATCTCCAAAAACCTGAGGATTACTGACACCGCCTCAACAAGTAGGAATGCTCAAGGGAAGGCGAGGATCCATGGCGTGCCATTTCCTAATTTCCCCATGTTTGGAGATGACAGCTCAGCTCTGGCTGAGCACTGCCAAACAACTCCCAAGGAGATAACTCAAAACACCCAAATTGCCAGAAAATTGTTTTCCAAATGAATGATGATTGGGACAACAAAATCGTGTAAATAAGAAATGGGAAAGGCATGGCAGGTCATCTAATCTCCCCTGTGAGAATACTCTTTTCAGAATTGGCCTCAGTGCTCCACAGGGTGAATTTCAAGTGTAACCAGTGATGTGAATCCTACCTCGACCCCTGGGAGGCTGTTGTGCAAAACAAAACTTTTCATTGCTTCTACTCGGACAGAATATTTTTAAATCTACCTTTTTTTCCCCCTCAATGTGTGCCTTTTACTCTCCCTCTCTTAAGCCTCTCTTTTTTTTAGGGTTTATACATAAAAACAAAAGGTGATTTAATCTTGGAGCAGAAGTTTGCATTCCAGTATGGGTTAAGTTATAAGCAGCAAATATAATCTTTCTATTTAAAGGTATACCTAATAAGTAATACTAATCTCTTTTTATTAAAATGCTTTTATTTCACTCTATTAATATTTAAAAATTGGAAGGGGTAAATAAGTTAGAAATTGTCACTTCAATAGGTTAAATCATAGTAAACTTCAAGAGATTCTTTAGGTTCATTTGCTGGGATGCAAACATTTTTAATGGAGTATTCTTAGTTAAATGAGCTATTTGCAGGATCTGGGAAAGGTTGGATTACATAGAATGCTAAGAAATTTATTTGGCCGAGACTGGTCTGGCTCAATGGATAGAGCGTTGGCTTGGGGACTGTAAGGTCCCGGGTTCAATTCTGGTTAAGGGCATGTACCTTGGTTGTGGGCATATCCCCAGTAGGGGGTGTGCAAGAGTCACTGATTGATGACTCTCATCGATGTTTCTAACTCTCTACCTCTCTCCCTTTCTCTCTGTACAAAATCAATAAAATATTTTTTAAATAAATAAATAAATAGAAATTTATTTGTATTTATTTGTTTATACTTTAATTTTATTTTTTCTTGAGAATCATGCCTGTTTCATCTAAACATGTTGTCCTTTTCTGTACTTAAAAATATCTCCAGTTTATAAATAATACAACATTGGGCTATTCTAGGTAACATTTGTAAAACATTAGTCTCATATATAACAATTACCTGAATTTTGTCCATATTTTCTACTACTGTATCATTTTTTATGGAATATTTTTCTTGAGATGACTTGTTTAACTTATATATTTTTAAACAATATTTATGTTATGGATTTAATCGCTTGTGTTTTTTTTATATACATAAGTGCAAACAATTTAAAATATTATCACATAACTCCTAAAATGTCTTGTAGTCCACATCTTGGAAAACACTGATCTAACATATCCCATTATAAACCTATAGATAATTTTCTTCTTCCATAAAAGGTACTAACATCAGAGCTATTTTATGAGTCTCCTTTCAGTTGAAAATCTATACGATATAAATTATATTCTAAATTTGTTATATTTCTGCTGTTCTCATTACTATAAATCTTTAATTTGAACAAATCTAGAGAAATTATAAGCCTAATTTGTAAAAATATTAGGTTAATTTATTTTTAAAAAATATATTGTTACTTATTTCAGAGAGGAAGAAAAAGAGAGATTAACACTTCAATGACGAGAGAGAATCAATGATTGGCCATCTCCTGCATAACAGCCCCGGTGGGTCAAACCCACACCTCAGGCGTGTGGCCTGACTGGGAATTGAATTTTGATCTCCTGGTTCATAGGTCAGTGCTCAACCACTGAGCCATGTTGACTGGGCTAGATTTATTTCTTTAATATGTTTTGATAATTCAGGTGCTCTCAAGCCCACTTTAATAGCCAGGTAAGATGTAAAATGAGTAATACTTAACAGGAAGTGGGACTGTTGAAAAACTTCTGTCCTATTGACACTAATTGTTGTTTGGATATTCTGCACTCACATTTTTCTACATGATATTTTCCAAAATTGACAAGTCAAATAAGTTCTAAATTAGATATTGATTCATATAATATCATATATTTAGGTTTAAATTGCTTTTTTTTGTTTACTACATTGAGTACCTCTGAAAATATTATCACTTGAAAATTATTGAGGAAAAAATAGTCTTAAGTAACCAATAAACAGAGTTTGATATAACTTTGAGCCTGGTGAAAACTGCTTGCACTTGTCCTCCCTCTGGATTTATTGCTATCTATTGTATTATTGTTGTTTATGATATTTTAGCTAGTTCCCAATCCATGTGACTCTATTCTCATCCAAAGCAATTCTAATTAATTTACAAGGAAAAGTTCATGATCCACTGCTTCAAATGCTTCACTGGAACCCAAATACTAGCAAATGACGTTGGCTCCATCCTCCTCATCCATTAAGCTTGTAACTCTATCAAACAAGTCTCTTAGCATGGTCTGGCATGATTTGCTCATTATTGACCATGGGACTTAGTGTTCAAGATCTCTAACTGCTTGCAGATTGTCCTTCAATATGTTCTTCCTTATTTCACTACATATTGATCTGTTGCTTGGTCAAGTATAAACATTTTATTTATTTGGGCATGTTTACAAAGAAGAAAACCTGACAAAAAGTAACTTGTAGAATCATTCTAATTGCTTTTTTACGAATTGCATAGCATTTAAATGAGGTGCTTTGGGATCTTAAACTATTCTTTAACTTAAAAAAAAAACTTTTACATAAAAGCCCTTCCATGAAAATTAGTAAGGAGAGTTTTATTATTAATTTGTGGGTACTTGCAGTTTCAGAGGAAAGTAAATCTAAGCTCATTAGAGAAGAGTGAGTTGGCTGAGCAGGTTCACACAATAAGGCAATGGGTTCCATCAGGATCCAGCCAGGAAATGAACATTGCAGGGCAGAGAGGAGTATTGGAGAGAATCTCAGGATGTTCATATGAGACATGAAAAAATCCATTCATAACATTTATTTATGATATACAATTAAATACAAATGTTTAAATTGTTAGAAATACTCGGTATTTGAATAGCTGTAATAAAAATGGCATAAAAATAGCGGATAAGAGATCAACCAAAGGGCTTGTATGCATGCATATAAGCATAACCAATGGATGCAAAACTATGGGTGGTGAGGACATGTATGGGAAGGTGGTATGGGGGGGGGCAATGGTAAGATATGTACACATATAATACCTTAATAAAAAAATGAAGAAAAAAAATAGCAGGAGCATAGGGGTAAATGGTGATGGAAGAAATAAAACAAATATTCTTAAAAAACACAACATTTAAGATTTCCTGTTGTACCAACAGTCCATTCATGGCAGTTAATGGTAAGATATGCAATAACCAATAATTTTAATGATGCCAAGTACCAGAAGTAATTGGCTCCAATTTCTATGATAGTGAAATTGTTTGATTATACATGGATAATCCTAAAGTGTAGAAAAGTTTGGTGTGTGTGTGTGTGTGTGTGTGTGTGTGTGTGTTCCTCCTGGCAATCAGCTGATATTTGCTGATTGTCTAGCAAATATTTTCTCTTTAAACAGCAAAGAAGGAAATTCACAACACAGAAATTATTTCAACCTTCAAAATTATTAATGTCAGAGAAATTAGGGGTTTCCATATTATATTTTCTTTCCGTTCAGAGTAATTAACAATTATTTTTGTGAAAGTTAATTTAAAAGACATTTGCAAATTGACTATCCATTTTTAAAATGCTTTTGTAAACTTGCTTTCTCAACAAAACTATTCTTTTCAAAGAGAAAAAAGAAAGTATATATTTTATCTAATCTGATTTAATCCAGTAAGAAAGAATTTCCATTTATAATTAAAGAAAAACTCTTATTTTTGAAAACTAATTAATTTCTGATAAAATTCTAGGCTGCTTCTTGGCCACTAAAGGGCCTGGCAAAATAAAATTTAAGTAGACATGTGTATCATGGTCCTAGTTAATTGTTCATGAGAGCAGGAAGTAGATGTTTAAAGACAAAGTAAAGAAAAATTAATTTGATTTTTTTCTAATCAAATAGCTAATTTCTAGAAAATCCTATATAATAAAAGGCTAATATGCAAATTTTCCCTTCAACCAGAAGTTCTACCAGGAGTTCAACCAGGGAGTGGGGCTGACTGGCCAACCACTTCCCCCTCTCACCAGCTGGCCCTGCCCCTACGTGATCAGGAGTAGGGCTGGCCTGCCAACCTCCTGTGTCCCCTCCCCCTGGCTGGCCCCACAGATGGGCCCTGATCAGGGCAGGTTGGCCAGACCCCAATCATGCACAAATTCATGCACCAGGCCTCTAGTTCTAGTATAAACGAGAAACAGTAATACATTTTTATAAATTTAAATACATATGATTTAAAGTCTAATTGGGATGGAATATTGGAATAGTTTGGAAGAAACTGAAAAATAATATTCTTTGTCAGAAAAAAATAGTGTCAACAAAATAGTGTCTATTTGAAGTGCTGCATCTCTTTCAAATTTGCTTACAATGTGTTTATTTCCTTCAAGATTTAAATTAAAAAATCACACAATGGGTGACTGAAAACCTCAGAAATTTAATACTTTTCAACATATAATGATGAGAACTTTAATACAGGGTGGGTAAAAGTAGGTTTACAGTGTTTCTATGGGAAATAATATAATAATTAATAAATAATGACACAAGAATAAACTCTGTTTTGCATACTCACAACTGGAAACCTATTTTTGCCAACCCCTGTATTTTTTTATTGTCTCTATTTTTTCCATTGCACACATTTAACAATTAAATGTCTCCTACTGAAAGCATCAAATTTTTATTCTGGAGTTACATGAATGAGCACACCATGATAGCTACATGACAACACAATAAAAAAAATAATGACAATGTGATCAATTGGGCAACTTTACAAATCCTAAAGCAGGTAAATGGCCCTTCTATGCCTGGTGCACCTAATTTTCATGTACCTTGACACAGTCAATGTTTGTTCAATGAGTTCTCTAACCTGAGAGAGGTTAAACTTTTATATGTTCCACTTAGATGAAAATCTATGTTAGCATTTTTAATAATAGAAACTGTAGATTCACCAAAACAAAGACCTGTCTGAGTTAAGATATGAGCCTGGTTTAAATTCATTAGGAAATCTTTTAACTGTGTCCATTTAATTACAGGAAAGCTAAACTGAAAATAAAGTCCCACCTCTTTGAACTTCTACTTCAAAGCATATTTTAATACTTTCATTTAAATGTATATTTATATTATAACTAGAGGCCTGGTGCATGAATTTGTGCACCAGTGGAGTCCCTTGGCCTGGCTTATGGGATCAGGCTGAAACTGGCTCTCCAATATCCCTAGAGGGATCCTGGATTGCAAGAGGGTGCAGGCCAGGCTAAGGGACCCAACCAGTGCACAATCGGGGCCAGAGAGAGAGGTGTGTGGGCAAGCCAGGGACGAACCATGGAGGGCTCAAGGGTGTGTGCAGCCCATCTCTCTCAATCAGCTGGATCCCAGCAGCAAATTAACCTACCTGTCACGGCATATCATAGCGACCGGTCAACCACTCAACTATCTGCCCCCTAGTCATCAGTGCGAGAAGTTGAGCAACTTTAGCATATCATCAGCACATTATGCTTTGATTGGTTGAATGGATGACTGGTTGACCTGATATTTAGCATATTAGGATTTTATTATATAAGATTAGTTGAAGGAAATATAATGTCTCTTAGTTCAATCAAGATAGAGGCCAATATCTAATCTGTTCTCTATAGTTGTTGGTATCTAGAACAATACTTGGTCTACAAAAAATCTTTGCTAAATATTTGCTGAATGAATCCATGCATGGGCTTTATCCCAGTCACATTCAAACAAAGAATTGGCTTATGCAATTGTGGGGACTGGCTAGGCATGTCCCAAGTTCATAGGGTATGAGTCAGAAAGGCAGGTGGGGTACATGGCCAGGGTTTGTCATGCTGTCCACAGGCAGAACTGATTCTTCATCAGGGAAGCCTCTGCTCTCAGGCATTTCCTCTGATTGAATCAAGCCTACACAGGTTCTGTAATATAATTTCTCTTCCCTAATAGCAACTGATTATGAACCTTAATCACTTCTGGAAAATACCTCATAGAAACATCTAGATTACCGCTTGCTAGAATAATTGGGGACTGCAGCCTAACCGAGTTGATACAGCAAAGAAGCCTGAACAAATGGAATCTTTAGGACCTTTTCTGGTAGCAGATGATCCATCACTGAGAATTTCAACACAGAGAGACTAACCGGTAGACAGGTTGCAGCACTTATCACATGCTTAAAAGTCTCTTTGATTCTAAGCCTTTTGCATGAATTATCATTTTTAATAATTTAAAAGTTCTCTAGTGATCTCATTTTCCAGAGGAGAAACTTCAAGGTTAAAGAAAAATAAGCCTGGCCAGTATGGCTCAGTGGTTGAGCATCAACCTCTGATCCAAGTGGTCACGCTTCGATTCCCAGGCAGGGCACATGCCTGGGGTTTTAAGCTTGATCCCCCATGTGGGGCATTCAGGAGGCAGCTAAACAAAGATTCTCTCTCATTATTCATGTTTTTATCTCTCTCTCCCTCTCACTCTCTGAGATCAATAAAGTTATATTTAAAAAAATTAAATAACTTTTTAAGTTGACCAGCTAGAGAGGGTTAAAAACTAAAATATATTATTGACAAAACCCCAATTCTTAAAAACAATAATCCAAGTCTGGCCTTATTTTTTAAAAATTGGCATATAAAGAAAGGGGAAAAATAAATGTCCAAGTGTGTCATTTTAGTAAATAATTGGAGTATATTTCCCCCTCTCCATCAACACATTCACCTATGTCATACTCATCAGCATTCCTCAGAAAGTGCTGAAAGAGAATATAGGATGGCTGAGATACTGATTACAAAGATATTTATTATCATTTGTGTCTTATTACAGCAGAATATTTTGAAAGCCACTAAAATGCTTTTTTAGCCAACAACAGTAGGAAAAACAAACTTTCCTCATGTGCAACTGTCAAAGCTTATGCTAAAATTATTATTGATTTTATTTAACTTGATTCAATGTCTGGGTCTGATTTTTTAGAAATTTTTATAACTGAACCAGAAAAAACAAGATTTTATCTCTTTAACATGTGATAAATGATTTCTCTGTGACATGACAGTTTTTCACTCTACTTTTTCTCAATCTGTATTACTACTTAGTTTTCTTATTTACATAACAAAGCCCCTAACAATCATTATGTACAAATCTATCTTAAATATAGTCTGGTCTTCCAAATCACATAGAATAATAATGAGAGAGATAAAATGAATTTACTCATATATAATCAAACACAATATTATTTATTATAAATTTTAATAAGTATTCTAAAGTCATAATTTACAAGAGTTGGGATTTAGTGAATTTAATTTGTGAATTCCATAATGAATCTCAACCCAATGATATGTCAAAAAAACAAAGTTGATAATCTATCTTAGCTTTTTCATAACAAAAATTAACCCTTTCATATAATATTAAATAGGACTCTCTTCCATGTTAGTGCTAGGGCTCCAATTTTGGCTCTAAGTTCTCTGACTGCCCAAAAGATAGAACTGGGAGAGAACTCACAGCAAATCCCACACAGTCCAAGAAGGTTTTCCCAAAAGAAAGAAAACTGAAAACAGATGCAGTGTCACCCTCTATTATGTTAGCTCGTGCATGGTTCTTGCTAAAGAACAGACACTCAATCTGCTTTGAATTATTTGTCACTTGGCTTCTTTATATTTCCATGCCCTATTTTGCATTTTGTTCACTACTCATTGTGTTACACAATTTGCATTCTGCAAAAATAATACTGATATACATCCTTACCAAAGACTGAAATGCGTGTAGCCAAGTTTAGAAGTTTTACTTTGTCCACTGTGCAACCCAACTTGACTGGGGGGTCGAGTTCACTTGCTTTGGGCCTAGCTGCATGTAAAAGGCCAATGAATTGGACTTTCAAAGGCTCATACAATATTCAAAAATCGTCTTTCACATCAAATAGCTCTTAAGACAGACCATTTTGATGAGTTTAGTGTAAATGAATCAGAAGCATATGGATTAAATTTACCTTAAAATACTCCTGGGTTTATGAATTAAGAGAAAATGTGCTTGGCAAAACATATTTTAGGTTTTGCCTAACCCAGAACATTGGAAAAGTGGTTCAAGATGTTTGATGAACCCAAAACATGGCTGGGTTCACCCATCCCTAATCCCCGGTGGTAATAGCAAAGGACAGGCAGAGGCAGCTTGTAGGTGCATAAATCTAGCTCAGGTTTCTATCATGGTCTTCCCAAACTATTGGGTAACTTGAGAATGCCTTGCCTCATCTACATCAAAATGCTATGTGCTTTAGATAATCTCTGTCTAAGGACAGCAGAGTGTGTGTTTTGTATGAAGGGTGTGGTTCTGCAGAATTACAAAAGCTTCTATGTACCCACTCAATGAAAAAGGAGAAATCATAAGGTCTATGCTTACTGAGAGACTATCAAAACATATATAGACGATCCAATATTAATCTCAATGACTAGTTACTTGAATAGGGTTTTTAAAAAGTTTCTACTTCTGAAATTAACAAAAATAAGCTAAAAAAAGACCCAAGTTTTCAAATAAAAGCAACATGTACAATAAATAATGTAAAATTTTAGTTTTTTTTTTTAATTTAATTTAATTTTCCCTTCACCATTTATACCCCCCATGCCCTCTAAATTTCATTTTCTTTTCCAATATGAATTTATTCCTATATAAGAAATGGACAACATATATGAATTAATCATTAAATTATCTGAGTATAACTTTATACTAAAAGTAGCTGTTCATTCCTGATTTAGAGACCTTTCAATAAAACCTGAATTATTCTTTCATTTGAGTTTATTGATAACTCTTTACGTGAGTAAGCAAATACGGAGAAAAAAACATATTTATATACCATCTTCCTTCTCTTCTAATAAATAAATAACCAGAAGACACAGATAATTGACTCATATTAATGTAAATAATGTGATTCTTATAAATTGGTGGCTCAAAGAATTTTAACTTAAAGCATAAAATATTCATATTATAAAATTTGACTCATGATGTAGGAATGCAAATGACCTCAATTAAGATTGTGTGTTAAATATAACAAGTAAAGTATAATCTAAATGTGAGTTTTTATAACAAATAACATATAAATGTAAGATATATTCTTGAGCCTTACATTACTAAATATGAATGACACTTTACCATGTCAGATTTGGGGATTAAATTTTGACAAGAAAAATATTTATGATGTTAATAGAGTAATGATAAGCTACTTTCTGCAATGTGATAATAAAGTACTACAGAGACATAAAGACCTATTTTTAGTCATATTTATACAGAGAAACTATATTGTTTAAAAAAATTGGCTCTTTATTTGCTTACTCAAGTAATAGATTTTACAAATAAGTAATGTTTGTTTTAAAAAAAATAACTGAGGTAACTGACTCATGAAATGAAAGTGTTTATATAAAAATGTATGTAGATGGAAAACACTTCTATTTTTAATGACAAAAAATAGTATAATACTTTAAAATAATTTAGTCTTTCATCAACCCTAATTTTCTGAAACTTAGTAGCACCAAAGATCTCAAAGGAATGTCATAAATCACCTGCTATGAAGACATATATGTTAATTCTAGCCCTTCATTTATAGCCTTTTAGATTCGTATTATCGCTTACTTATCATTTATGACCTATTCACCATTACTTAAGTTGATTATGCTACAAGTATTTACTGAGTACCTACTGGGGGCCAGGCACTATTGGGTATAAGAGTAATATAAATATTATCTATTCAGAATTACTTTTCTTCAAAAAGTTTACCATATATTGATTGGGTGAATTAAGATGTATATAAAATGATATCATTAAATGTGGAAGGGATATAAAATCAGTAAAGAAGCAGACATCATGCCAGCAAGAAAAGTAATAACTAAAAGTTTCACATTAAGAGATAGAACAGAAAAATATAAAAGAAAACCAAAATATATTGCCTAATAGTTTAACAATGGATGCAATAATGAATCATTTAAATTATGTTTATTTTGTTTATAAGGTAAGTGTGTATACATGTAGGGGGGGACACCCTGTATATGTATAGCAATAAGCATTCCTTAACTATATCATATAAATTAGACATAACCAATGTTACATTTTCATTTTGACTTGTTTCTTAATTCTTTATCATTTTAGTAATAAAATTAAAATTAAACCATTTGGGGAAGTGAATAGAAAAAGGGGCAACACATCCACAGCTATAGAGGGACACATATACAAATGCAGAGTAATAGCAACTACGTAGATACACCAAGAGAAACAGGGAGAGCAGGGAATGAAAAGGGGCTCATCTTTGGGAACTGATAGAAAGGCAGTGTCTCTCCTAAGCGCTTTGCCCCATCCAGATCACATTCATTTCTAGTATGTTCTACTGTACTTAAAAAAAAAAAAAAAGTGGCATTAATGTGTTGGACTTCATTCTTCCCATAATTTCACCATCACATATACTCTTACCTACACCCATACAATTCTGCCTCTTTTTCTCTGATCTGAAAAAGGTGATCTTGCTGCCTAAGCTATCTTCATACTTCTATTTCTCCTCTCCTGGATTTCTTACCTAATATAGTGCCATCACTCTCACCTCTTTAAATCTCTCTTGTATGTCCAAGAAAAGCTTTATCAGAAAGTCCTGACATTGACTTTCATTCAGTTATCTCCCATTCTCTCTTCAACTCACTTGTAATTGAATTCCACCCCTACTATGCTATTAAAATCATTCTTCCTAAAATTACTCTTACTCTCACCAATGGTTAAACCCTTTGGGGTGGAGTAGTGGGGGATTACAATTTAGTTAAAGAAGGGGAAGGGGGACTGCTAGACATTAAATGGGCCAATCTCATATTTTCCATCAGGCTCAACCCTTATTCTGATTGTAGAGGAAAGAGGTTCCTATACCCTTCTCTCAGGGTGGGGTCAGTATTTCAAACTAATACATGTATGACCAGTTATTTCAGTCCATTTTAATATAATGAAATGGAATGGAATAGAAGAAAGGACATATACTTGTAGTACACATGGTAAAGATGTTGATTTTGTTAAGATTTTGTTTGTTTTACCTACACACAGGTACACAGATATATATTCAGGTAAGTATGGATTAGTTTCTGGCACAAAATACTTTACTATATGGGTCATGATCAAAAGTTAGACAAGCACTGAACCTAGGTGTAAATAACCCTCTCAGTCTGTGTGGTGACAGAATAACTTCAGTAAGAGGTGTGTGCTTAAATATCCCACCATAACCCATCACAGAATGTCTGGGCAAAGGAATAGCATACTATGCTAGTAGAACAAAGAGAGCACGGGGGCAGTTCTTCGTGGTGTGTTTTTGCTCCCCTTCACCTTTGGAGCTGCGTAGAATTCCTACAATCAGGTTACATATGAGCCATCGCCTATGACATCTCAATAGGCTTTCCCCGGGCTTTTTGCTATGTCTCTGCTTCATGAAAAGAATTGCTCTAGAACAGCCCACTTGGTTCCCCAAGTAGTCATTTTGATGCCTGAACAAAAGTGAAGACCAAGCTATTTGGAACATGCCCAGGTAATAAAAGAAACCTGAGTTTAATTTATATTAAAGTATGTGAACTAGAACCTTCTGCCAAACCAAACATAAAAGTAGAAACAGGACAAATCTGTATGATCTTTAATAATTCAATGGAGATTACATTTTACTCAGGAATGGAAATCCAATATAAAGCAAATAAAGTAATAGTATT
This sequence comes from Pipistrellus kuhlii, assembly GCF_014108245.1. Taxonomy (NCBI): domain Eukaryota; kingdom Metazoa; phylum Chordata; class Mammalia; order Chiroptera; family Vespertilionidae; genus Pipistrellus; species Pipistrellus kuhlii. The sequence goes on along the minus strand of NW_023425540.1, from coordinate 9,006,554 downwards.
AATAAATTCTAAAGAGTTTATGGGTCTCAGATCAGAGCTACACAATGCACAAGGTGACATTTATTTACTCCATAGTTTAGTGAACAGTTTTGATTTATTATGTCAGACACAATTGAAAACATGCTTCCATAAAGTCTTGTAGAATAATTCCACATAAAGGTGAGGTAACCTCTCATAGCTTAACTATAAAGGTTCTTATTGATTCAAATACTCTAGAAATCACTTTAGTTTCTAATATGAATAAAATACACTCATTAATAGTATGTCAGGGTTACAATCGTCTCACACAAGATGAGGGGTTTTGAATTAGATAATCTTGACAGGTACACATGGACCCACAATTTTACTATTTTGACCATAGATTAAAAAGTACATGAAAGGTTTTTTAAACTAATGTGCCCATTAGTGGGATTTACTTCATTTGACAAATGCAGTAACTTGTGTTTGGAGATGCTAAGTAGTTTGCCTTAGGTTACTGAATGTGGAATGTTCTACAGAGAATGTTCTGGTGTATGATTTTCCAGATTCAAACTAGTGGATTTAAATAGAATATCCAATGGAATTCCAAAGATTTGCCCTACAAATGTTTAAAAGATAGTAATCTCTAAATAAATAAATAACAATGGGAAATAGAAAAACATGCCAAAGTCTCTACATGTTCTGGGAAAAAAAATATCCTTTGGCCTTTTTTCTGTTTCATATTACAGCATCATATTAGTATATGAACATTTCAACGATAGTTAACAAAGGCTGCTTAGTGAATATGTAAGTGAGGCGGTAAGAGATTTAGAGCAATCATACTTCCAACAAAGTAAAGCATATTGGCCTTGAAGAGAACCTGAAAGACCCTTGAATTATCACAAGTAAAAGAAACAATATGCACACGTAACATATAGGCTTTTAATAAACTATAACACTGTGTTCGCCTGGTTTCAATGGCACAATGGACCCAACAATAGTTTTGTCTTTGTTGCCATTGAAAGTTGTTTTTGTCTCTCTATTTCCATCACTCTTAAAATATGAAGCCCACTGTATGGGAGAACATATCAGCCAATGTTATCAATGATAAGTGTTTAATCTCCAACATTTACAGGGAACTCAGAGAACTTAACAAAAGGAAGATAAACAACCCGATCAAAAAACTGGCAAGGGACCTAAATAGATGCTTTTCAAAAGAAGACATAAGGAAGGCCAAGAGACATACGAAAACATGCTTAAAGTCACTAATCATCTGAGAGTTGCAAATCAAAATGACAATGTGGTACCATCTCACACCTATTAAAATAGTTATCAACAAATCAACAAGTGACAAGTGCTGGCGAGGATGCGAAGAAAAAAGAACCCTCATGCACTGCTGGTGGGAATGCAGACTGGTGCAGTCACTGTGGAGAACAGTATGGAGTTTCCTTAAAAAACTAAAAATGGAACTCCCATTTGACCCAGTGATCCCACTTCTAGGACTATATCCCAAGAAACTAGAAACACCAACCAGAAAGGATATATACACCCCAATGCTCATAGCAGCATGATTTACAATAGCTAAGATTTGGAAATAGCCTAAGTGCCTATCAGCAAATGAGTGGATTAGAAAACTGTGCTACAGCTACACAATGGAATACTATGCTGTGGTAAAAAAAAAAAAAAAAAAAAAGAAGGAATTCTTACTTTTTGCAACAGCGTGGATGGAACTGGAGAGCATTATACTAAGTGAAATAAGCCAGTCAAGAGAAAGATAAATATTGCATGGTCTCATTCATTTATGGAATATAATGAACAACATAAACTGATAAAATAAAATAAAAACTGATTCAGAGAAGCATCGATCAGACCATCAAACCTCAGAGGGAAGGTAGGGGAAGGTGGGTGTAAGGGGAAGAGATTAACAAAATGTCTTGTATGCATGCATTTAAGCCTAATCAGTGGACACAGACAACAGAGGATTGAGGGCATAAGTGGAGGGTAGGGGCAATGAGACGATAAGGACACATATGTAATAACTTAATTAAGAAAAAAATAAGAAATGGAACTTTGAGTCTCAGGTGTTTCTTAGTGAAAAGGACACCATTGCTGGTGCTATAACTTTACTCAGAGTCATGACATAAACATATTAAAGGAGATATCCAAGAAAACTTTTTCTGGAAGCAGATTTTAAAATGTAGTTTACTTGGTAAACTTACATAAGCAAACTAGGGCACAGTTTAAAATTTAGAGGCAGTATTTTTTAAGGAAAAAATGTTACTCTGAGTAAAGATAACATACTCAGAAGTGAAAATGCATTTGAAAGGCAGGAGAGAAAAAGAGACAGATTTTGGTATGGCATCTGTATTTCACCAATATGAATTATAAATTATAGTACACAGGAAGAGAATAATCAATCATAGCATAGCTGAGAGAATGTAGAAATTTCTTCCCTTTTTAATACAGAACTAATTTCTTATTATATCATGGATTCTAGATGATATTTGAGAACTATCTTTGAAACTTTGTGGTTTTAATTACATCCACTACATACCCTCAAGTAGGTTAATAGTCTTCCCTGTTGATTTGATCAACTGTAATGTATAAATAATGTTACTGAGGTATATTTTGTATAAAATGCCTGTTAAATGCATGCTTTTAAACACTGAGCATGAAAGATCAATATGTCACTTTGTTTAAAAAATCAACTATACTTAAAATTTTTAATCTTAATATATTTATGAATTTGTTTTTCTTCAGACATTTAAAAATATATTTCTTTATTTTCCAAGTAAACAGAAGCAAAAAAATATTTATCCTATGTTGGAAAAGAGTATAAAATATTATTTAAAAAATTTACAAAAGACTCTTCAAGAGCATATCTTTAAATATAATTGATATTTTTCCTTAATTAAATTTTATATTTTTTGTTTTAGTAACTGCCCACTATTAATGTTTAAAGCTCTGTAATAGTATTTTGGCATTATCTATAATTTCAATAATATGAATTATAAATTATTCTAAAGACTCAAGAAGAGACTTTCATAAAACAGTGAGAAGAGGTAGGAATATTTTTGCTTTGATTTCTTAAGAAAGATAACTTATTTATGAGTACCTGGTCCATGATACATCTCTTAAAAAAAAAGGAATACTTCATGAATTTGCACATCATCCTTGCACAGGGGTCATGTTTTAACATATGTGCTGCCAAAGTGAGCACCATGGCCCATCATTCTAATTGAGATCCTGTTCTATTCCGCACTCAGAGTTTGTGTTTATATGTCATGACTGTACCAACTGGCAAAGCTAGCATGGTTTTCTGCCTAAAGGATGGTGGTACCTCCCCTTTCTGTATTCGCTGACACCTTTCTCTCCTTTCTACATGCTATCATGAGGAGATCTGCACAGTCCATTTGACTTAGATGACCAATTAATGTTACAAACTTGTGCAAAAGTTTCAAGCATAAGTTGCATTTGGTAGGATTGTTTGGATTCTAAGTGACAGAAGGATAGCTCAATTCTTTGTAATAAAAAGCTACCCGAAGGAAGGAATCAATAGAAAACTATACTCAGTTCATGGCTCATTACCATATTGGATTCATGCAAAGTCTCTCCTCATGTTTTTAGTTATTACACGTTCCCGCATGTTCTACTTCCATTCCCTTCCCTCATTCATGAAGGCAAATATCTTACCTTATTTAATGTGTAATGCCACTTAAATGATTCCTGAATTTTTAATTTATGTAAATGGTTTTGCATTATGTATAATGATGTGTTTTTTTTTTTATTCTTAGCACTGTGTCTTTAAGATCCTTCTTTGCTTATATATATTTGTAAACTTTTTGTCTAAGTTTTCTTGTTTAAAAAAAAGAGGAGATTGAATTTAATTATGTCAAAGATTTTAGAATATATAAAAATAAAAAAGTTCCATACATTTTGAGAATTACTGAATTAATAACTTCTATAGATATGCTGGAAAAATATGGGAAAATAAAGTACAAACATAAATTCTACAGACACACTGGAATGAAATGGGAAAATAAAGTACTAACAACCTTGTTATTTAACAGAGTTGGAGAACTATGAGGCATTAAAAAAGATAAGAGGACATTTACACAAAGGAATACTATGCAGGTGTAAAAAAGAAGGAGCTCTTATCCTCTAAGACAGATGGATGGACCTAGAGACTATTATGTTAAGCAAAATAAGCCAGTCAGAGAAAGACAACTATCACGTTATCTCACTTATATGTGGAATCCAATGAACAAAATAAACTAAGAAACAAAATAGGTCCAGAGGTATTGATTCATGGGACAGACTGATGATGCTCAGTGGGGAGTGCAGGGTAGGAGGGGAAAAGAAGACATTAGCCAAAGAGAATAAACGCATATATGCATAACCTATGGACACAGACATGGGGAAGGCTTGGGGCGGGGCAGAGGTGGGGTGAAGTGGGACAAAAAGTGAGAAAATCAGAGATACTTAAAAAACCATCAACAATAAAATAAAATTTTTAAAAATAATAGGAGGAAACAACAGTTCTGGGCAGCATCTGGCATTAGATCTTAGAGTGTATACTCTAAGGGCAGCCTTGATGATAATACCTGCGGCCACTCACAATTGAGGCTAAGTGTATCTTTGGTTCTCCAGAGAAACAGAACCAATATGATATATAGATATATGTAAGGGGAGATTTATGATGAGATCTGGACAGGATTACAAAGACTGAGATGTCTGCCTTCTGTGAGCTGGAGAGTCAGGAAAGCCAATGACATAATTCTGTGTGAGTCTGAAGGCTCTGATATCAGACAGAAGTTGGACATCCTAGATCAAGAGAACACAGACAATTTGCTCGTCCACCCTTTTTTGTTCTATTTGGGCCCTTACGGACTTGCTTATACCTGAGAGAGTGTATCTTCTAGATTCAGTTTACTGACTCAAATGCTAACCTCTTCCAAACACAGATATACCCAGAAATAATGTTTTACCAACTGTCTGGGCATCCCTTAGTCCAGTCCAGTGGACATGAAAAATTAGCAATCACAGTGTACAGTGTGAAATGCACATCCCTGGGAAATGAAATGAGAAGAGAAGGCATGGCTTCTAGTTAGAAAGCAGAGTCTGTAACAGCAGGAACAATATGTCTTAAGGGTGGAGCAGGAAGGATGTCTTGAAGGTCAAAGGTTCAGGTACATGGTCTTAGGGAAGCTTTAGAATCCAATGAGGGCCCACTCAGTATAAGTTTTAGAATCAACAGAAAACCTACATATTCTATGAATGTTTCATATAATATCCTGGAAAGAAAAGATGCACCAGTGATTGTAGTGAGAGAGAGAAAATTTATAAACTAAAAATGACCTGCAATTTTTAGTCTTTATTTAGATAATCATGTATATGGCTTGATACTTAGCCTTTGGAGTTAATTTCTAACACCTTAATAGAACTTTTTATTAAACATTGTTCCTTATTAGAGATAAATTTAATGAGTATCCAAAAAGAGAGACTCTTTTCCAACTAACTTCTCAGAAATCATGTAACAAATCATTTCATTAAAATGCCTCCTATTATTTTCATCTCTAAAATATTATTCATTGAAGTTTGCCTTACTTTTTTTTGCACTAAAGATGTTACATTGACATTGGATCACAGATACTTCTGGCTTTTGTTGAAGGACATTACCCTAAAGTTGCAACTGTCTCAGGAGATGGAGATATTTTTAACAAGACTTGTCTTAAAAAGGGGGGTTGACTTTAATTAAAATTAAAGTTCCCTTTGAGTATGTAATATTTATACTACTTATTTGTTACATTCTGTAAAATGTCTGAGTTTCTGGTGATAAAAATTCCTGCCAAAAAAGGTCTGTTATTTTCTGGAAATGGTTCCTTATGTTTAAAGTAAATGAATTTAGAATAGTTTCCAGAAGAGTCATCATCTAAGCAAGGAACGCTGAGTACTTAAGTTGAAAACCACAGTCAGTGACTGTCTATGCAGCTAAAAGGAACATGTAGGGATTAGGGTCTAAATAAGCCACATTGGCTGTTTACACATGATGATGTCTCAATTCTATGTTTTACTAAGCTTCTGTTAACATTCCCTAAAGAAGAGAGAATGGGTTGAATATGTCAACATTTATCTAAATGATTATTTCCTGAGTCAATTCTTCTGAAATAGTACATGAGTCATTGTTATATTTAAATTTAATGATTATTTTATCATATTAATTGTATAGCTTGATGTATTTCTTTCCCACCACCACACACTCTCTAAGCACAAACCACTGCCATATCTAGCCTGAATTATTGCTGGAATGTTCTCATTCATCTCAATATACCCACTCTCAGTATATGGTCTAAACTCATTTTCATACCACCACGTCATCTTTATAATGCCAATTTGATGATGCCTCTCTGGCTTCCAACTTCAGGGACTTCTTCTTGTCTTTAGGATGGCCCCCACAGTCCTGCCTGCCTGACTCCCCCAGCATCCCTGCAGCCTCTGCTTTGGCCTCTCTCTCTCCCTTGGTCTGTCTTCTAACTGCTACTTTTCCTTCTGCCAAGTACATTCCCACCAGCATCCCTTTCACCACTTAGTTCCATTTTTTGCTGTGGGTCTTAGCTCAAGCAGAAGTCTTTCTCCTCTACCATATCAGTTACTTGCATAGCACTCTATACATTTCCAACAAAGAAAATAACATATGTAATAATCATCCATTAGGTTACTTGATTTATATGTTTCCCTCATTGGACTATAAGTTTCCATGAAAATATCATTGATTGTTTTGCACTGTTATATCTTTGATACCTTGCAGAGTGCCTACCACCCTAAATTCAATGGAAGAAAGGAAGGAAGGAAGGAAGGAAGGAAGGAAGGAAGGAAGGAAGGAAGGAAGGAAGGAAGGAAGGAAGGAAAGAGAAAGATAAGAAGGAAGAGAAGGAGGGAGGGAGGAAAAGGAAGAGAGGGAAGGAGGGAGGGAGGAAGGGAGGAAGGGGAGAAAGGAGGGAAAGAAGGAAGGAAGGGAGAAATGAAGGAAAGAGGTCGGAAGAGAGAGAGGGAGGGAGGGAGAGAATTATGGCACCTGCCCAGAATTTATTTTGTTTTACTTTATTTTATTTTTGTTCTTTGGGTAGATATGTTTACTTTAAGTGGATGAATTGGTATTGGCAAATCAGACTATATATCAAGCATTATTAAAAAGAACTAATTTTCTTAGTTTATTTTCTCAAGTTTCATATAGGACTAAGTCCTGATTAAGCATCCTAAAATCATATGTTCAGAAATAACTACATTGTTTTATGATACATAAATTAAAATTTATTCATCTCAGGGTTCTAATCTGAGGGTCAGTTAATAGAATTGTATAATTGTTATGAAGCAAAAGCCCTGTATACTCCTTACACAATTAAAAATGATTTTAAGGAATATATTCTAAGCCTACACTGGAAGGTCTTAATTCTGCAACAGGCCATGAAGGGAACACAGAAAATTATAGCTGAAAGGGAATTCAAAATCATTCAGGCCCTAGCCTACCCCCTTTATATGGAGGATAATGTCACCTAAGAGAAGCTGCAGTCCACACTGCTGCCTGTGTTGGGTTGCTTCATCTAATTGGGTCTTTTAATATTTTCCTCTCAGTTAGATGAACCAATCCAACATATAGGCAACACTGAGCTGACACAGGCACAGAGTCTATCTGAGAAGCTCACCACTCAGCCAGGGGCAAACGGGAATCCATGTTCTCTGCAAGAGGGCAAATGTAAAGAGAGAAAGGGGCTGAAGTACTCTGCCAGTTCCCTCAAACTCATCAGTCAGGGGCATCACCCCCTCCCCTGGGGAGGACAGAGGGGTTGGAAGAGGCATTCTCTGTGTGTCTCTGTCAAAATTTCCTCTTGTCATAAAGTCACCAGTCATTTTGGATCAGGGGCCCACCCTACTTCAGTCTGATTTCCTCTTCATTACAAAATCACTTTCTATCTTAAAGTTATCAATAACTATTTTTTTCACACAATACTATCCCCTGTTCCACCAAGAGCAGTTCTTTTAAATACAGCCCAGTGTTGTTTTCAGAATTCTCTTCCAAGCCACAGACACCCATTCTGCAAGTTTTGATGGATAAGCAGTGACAATTTCCACCATGTCATGAACGCTTCCTTGATTATAGCAATTATAAGACATGACCCAATTTCACAGCTATTCACTGTTGGAGAAAAAGTCCATGTTGGAACCAATGAAATACAGTAAATATAAACTCTATTACCCATTCTGTATTAGTTTTTCCTACTGTTGCTATAACAAACTATCACAGCCTTAGTGGCTTAAAACAACACAAACTTGTTCTAGTAGAGTCATGTAGATCAGAAATCCAATCAGAAATCCGGGTGTCACTGAGCTAAATCAAGGTTTCAGTAGAGGTATTCTGCTCTCTTAGCTCTAAGGCAGAATCCATCTTTGCCTTTTCCAGCTCCCAGAGGTGGTCCACACCTCTTGGCTTTGTTTTTTGGTTTTTTTTTGTTTTTCACCTTCAAAGCCAACACCACATCTCTGTGATCCCAATTCCCTGTGCACTCACCTTTCTCTGACCACAGACAGCAAAGGTTTGTCACTTTTAAGAACCCAAGTGATTATATTGGATCCACCTGGGTAATTTAGGCTAATATTCCCATCTCAATATCCTTAATTTAATCACATATGCAAAGTCCCTTCTGTCACACAAGGAAATATTTGGCCGTCTTTAGGGGACTGTTATTCTGTCTATCACAGCCCCCGCTCACAGTCTATTGTCTATTGACTTATCTTGATGTTTTTTTAAAGGACAAGTGTATCTATGATCTGCGTTCTCAGTGTCTGGCACCAAGAAAATGCGCAGTTGGTTTGTTGAATATTGAAATAATAGAAAGAATGGTAGACTTCCTTATTTATTTGAACACAAGGAGTAACATCTGCAAAGGCATGAGTTATCAGTAAATATGGCACTTTTCATAAATGTCAAGAAGCTTAATGCAGTTAGAATTTAGGTTGTACATTAGAGAACCTTGAGATGTAAGTCTAGATATTATACCAATAATGAGACATCCACAAATGTTGTTTAGAAATTTAGAGTTTATTCTGTACACAAAGACTCTCCATTCAAAAAGTATAAGCAGGAAGAGAGAATATTTAATTTGACTTTTTTTTTAAGTAGTTTACTAATGGCACAAAAGATGGTTTGAGAAACAGAGACTGGGGTTATAAAGCTTGTGGCCCATGCCAGTAATTTCAGGGCACTTTAAAGACAAAGGCTATTTAGAATGTAGATTTTCTAATTTGAGGAGTTATATATTTGTCCTACTGCCAACAATATAAACTTTCTATTGTAGGTTTTTCTAGAATATTTAAAAATCACTTCAGAGTTATATTCTGCTCAATATTCAGGATTTAATTATATATAACTCCCTAGGATGCATGCCTGATGATTAGCATATTTTTTTTCCCAGATTTTTCAAGCAAGTTTAATCAATTAATCTTTAAAGCATTTTTTTTGAAAACTTTCTGAACGCTGATCCAGAGGGCCTTCTCCATCTGAACTCAAAAAGATGTAACAGAAGAGGTAGGACAAATGAGACAGGAGAGGGACCTGACCTGCCACTGCAGGCCGCCCACGTCACCTGCAAACCGAGGCACGTGGGTGGCCGTTAGAAACTGGGAACATCATGTCAGCAAGGAAATGGGGACTTGAAACCACCAGGATGGAACACAACTGTGAGTTCAGCTTTGTGAGATTTGAAGCAGAGAAACTGTCTAGCCTACAATAGAACTTGAACATGACGAATGAACGGGTGCTGTATTAAGCCATTAAATTTATGGTGACTTGTTATGGCAGTTGTAGAATATTAACGCAAATGCTGCAAAGTGTTTTTAAGTAATTAAAATAGCCTTAAAATTTTTCTACTCAACAATATCTACCATTAACATAAGCTTTTCCTTCTCTTCTTAAACTGCCTCTTTCTAACTCTTTGCCAAACCAACTATTAAATTTGTCAAGGACAGATTTGTAAATATCTGTCTACTGTCACCAGATTAAATCTAAATAAACTTTGACTAGCATCCTGTGGCCTCAAATTATTTCTCTCCATCCTAATCCAGACACTGTATTCAGAAAAAGGGATTACATCACACTTAAAAATACTGGCTTTGCTCCTGAATTTTTAAAATTATTTTTAATATGTTTTTATTGATTTCAGAGATTTCAGGGAGGGATAGAAACCTCAATGATGAGAAAAAAAGCATTGATCACCTTCCTCCTGCACACCCCCTACTACAGATGGAGCTCATAACCAGGATGGTTCCCTGACCAGGAATCGAATGCTGACCTCCTAGTTCATAGGTCAACACTCAACCACTGAGCAACACTGACCAGGCTGCTCCTAAATTTTTCAATAGAGTTACTTATCAGCGTGTCCTATCCACTCATGCTTCTTGTAAGAGAGAGAAACAAGTCCAGTTAAAATTGAGAGGTTTGAATCCTTCAGCTTCCTATGAATTGAATTTATTGACTCTACATAGGGCTGTTCCCATGCTTAATTGCACTGTGGGTATTCTCTCTATGTCCCAAGCTTCCGTAAAAAGAAGGCAGATACTTCAGTTGTCTAGAAGAAAAATGGAGGCTAATATGTAGCATCCCAGACCAAGGTAAAGACCAAAATGAGGTCTCTAAGAACTTGGGAGATGCACACAATTACGGTTGTGACTGGGGAAATCAGGAAAAATACTCACTGTAGGATTCATCAGTGTTCACCTTTCTCACAACTGCAGTTTTCTGCTACTGAGGAGGAAGGTTCTCTTTCCCAGTTATCACCATGATCCCCTCCCTCAGTGCCTCTTGCAGAGTAATGATAACGTAGTGTGTCCATTCACCCAGGGCGGGAATAATGAAGGGGGATCACAAACAGCCCCTTCCTATTCAAGAGAACTGTAGATCAAGTATTCCAAAAGTTAAAACCCCAGTCAATAAACCTTTATAATTTTTTCCCCTCCCTGAAAAGCTTTTTTTTTAAATTTTCTTCTGAACACATGTGTATTCCCTTCTGTTTCAGATGTGTATCTGAATGTCCTTTAGATGTATACATTACCTTGTTTACATTTACTCCTCTTGTATATCTAATCTCCTCTCAAATGTATGTTTTACCTCTGTTTATTATTACTCTCTTGTAAACTTGAATTGTTTTTCAAATGTATAAATTTGTTTACATTTGTGTACAAGGGGCTTTTCTGCGTGTATCAACATGGTTCCTGGATTGGGAGGGTTGGGAGGACTTGGAGTTGTGCTCACGTGTAAAGCATTGAAATCCAGGCTTGTGGAGGCTCACCTCAGCTAGTCCTGAGAGTGTATATTGAGAAAATAATAAAAATTATGTTTCACAACTCTCAATAAGGTACTGTAACTTCTCCATTTTCCTGAATCTGTTATTTTTTAGCTCGATGATTCATCTCTTTTTTTTTTAAAAAAAAATGAGTTGGATGTTTTTTTGGTTTTTTTTAGACTCGAATTTGAGAAGAATAGAAGAGACAAAGGGTTTGAGATGCTTTATGGTGCAGAGTTCCAAATTAAAGCAAGTTTGGGAAATGTTGCATATCATCTCTCCTTCTTGGTAAGTCAGAGTGCAAATTAGTATTTTGCAGGAGCTGCATGGCCTTCAGTAGAGAAGACTGGTTCCCCATGTCTAAGCCAGTATTAGACAAGGGAACCCTTTTTTCTTCAAGGGCCAGGACTATGGTGAGAGGAATGGGGCAAGTGAGACACTTAGAGCCTCAGGCACAAAATGCACCAAAAAAAATGCAGTGTTCAGTAGAAATAACATTTTGGTACAATATTCTAAAAAATCAAATCAAGTTTTCAAATTTTGAAATAAAAACATTGTGGTATTTTGTTACTCTAGCGCTTAGCAGGAAATACCCTATGGAAAATACAGACTCAAGAGGGGTGAAGGATTCCCCCATTCCCTGTGAATCACTTACTATGTGGTTGGCACTGCTTTAGGCAGGAAGGAAATAGCAGTGAACAATACATTGCAGCAGTATTGTTTTCATGAAGCCCTCCCAAAGCCTTTATATTATGGTGGGGAGCATAGAAAACAAGTAAAATGCATTGGATCTTAGTGATAAATTCTAAAGAGAAAAACAGAGCAGGCAAAGGGAATGAGAAGAATTATGCTAATTTTGAGAAGATAACCAGGAAAGGCTTCTCAAGGAGCTGGCATTGGAGGAAAGACTGAGAGAGAAGAGGATGCACTCATGCAGATCAGAAGCCTTTTAGGTCACAGGAATAGCTGAGGGAGACCCAGGGGGGGAGTATGCTCTATGTCAGGAACAGCAAGCAGGCCGGTGACTCTGGAGCAGTCAGAGCTCCAGGGGCACAGAAGTAGTTGAGGTGAGACCACATGGGATGTGGGCCATGTAGGGCTCAAGGTCATGATAGAGCATGGCTTTGACTGTGAGTGAGATGAGAAGCCCTTAGAGGGTCAATCAGGGAAGTGACATGATCTGACTTACTGCCAAGATGGACTGTGCAAATAAAAACCAGGACCTATCCCAACTTGATCTCTCTCCATTTATTTCATTCTCTTAGCTAGAGATGATGGAAAAATGTGGTGAGTCTTCTGATGGACTAGGGGTCATACCTCAGAGCTGTGAGACAAGGGGACAGAGAATAAAGTAAAAATAAGCATTCACTATCTTCATGTGCTATGAATGGAGTCAGCAAGAGCTGCATCAATATGTCATAATTTTTCATATGTAGATAGATACAGATGTAGTTGAAGATGTCAATATGGCAGGTATTTAATAGAATCCTCCTTTGCAATTATAAAACAATAATTACATTTTTTAAAGTTTTCCTTTCATCTGTTTATTAATTATTTGGAAGGATATTAGTATCTTTCATAATCAAACATGAGAATGCATGCAATGCACAAAACTTAAAGAAGACAGACATGTGTGTGTATGCGCATGTATACATGTGGGTTTCTATTAAGAGCTGGCACATAATTTTATCATATTGTCTGCTTTAAATATAAACTGCTTTGCTATCCATTACTTTAATTTTTTTTCAAGTCTTCTTATTTAATTTATTCTTGGAGTTTGTGAAACAAGAAGTATTTTGCCTGTTGGAAGGAAGCCTTGTTTGTGAATGTTGCTACATTGATATTCATCAAGATTGGTAGCAGGCAGCTGCTGATAGTGCACACATAGGGAGCCAGGCCTCTGGATGCCAAATTCTACCCTCTGTTGTGTGAACAAAGGCAATTTTTACTGAAATCAACAAAAGCTTTCCCCCAACCCTGACTTCCATCAAAAGGCATCTGAAGGCAGAATCTGACCTTAATTTTTGTTTTATTTGCTTGGAAGAAAGTAAAACAGTGAAACAAAAAAGAGCCACCCCTTGCCAAGCTGGTATTTAGCCAGTCAGCTTTAGCGTGGTCCAGGGGTGCCATGGCTGGCATCCATCTCACTGCTCAGCGCCCCACCCTGTCGAAATGCTGCTTATGTCTTCCTAGGGGCTAAGTGTTTGACTGTCACCTATGGTTCAAAAATAAAACTTGACTTTTTTTTAAATTTGTTTTTAAAATCTAGGTCAGAATCTCAAGGAAAATATGGGAGGTTTCCAAAGAGACACAGATAATGCAGAACTTGAATGGTTGCTAATAAATACCTACCCTTTTCTTTCCTCTTCTAAAACAGAAATTAATAAGTTCATAAGATTTAATAATAGGTTGATACAATTTTAATAATATGTAAAGCAGTTATGGCTCTCCTAATAGCCCCTGGAAAACATTTTCTGTAGCCTGTCAGACACATTTCTTTCCCTCTTCCTAGAACGTAGATGAAAAAGGAGAATTGCTCTGAGTTCTATTTCTGCTATTTTTTCAACTCACTATCAATCTCAACAGAAACTCTCCATCATGAAACAAAGCTGTAGCAGCACTCTGCCTCTTGACCTCTCTTACATAACCATGCCAATTTTACAACGGGAGAATGTCATTTGGTCCTTTTTACCATATGCTTGGTAGGCTCAATACTAACAAAGCACAACAAATAGCTATGACTTTAACCGACAGTGGCTGATACAAATCTGTTCCCACACCTTCTAAATGATGGAACATGGCTTTGTACTGATTTCCATCTTAACCTATTCTGAATATAGCCAAATTTTTATAGTCTCCGAAAGTGATATTCTAAAGGGTAAGACACTATCATATTATAATAGCATTTTCTACAAGAATAGACTTGGTCAACTAGTACTTCTATCCCAAAAGTCACACACCATCTTTTACTTTATAATTCTTTCCCACATAATGAGGGAAGGAATTCCAATAAAAAAAAATCCATTTGACTGACCAAATGTTCCATGTAAATATTTAGGTACTAACTGGTCATCTTAGAGGCCTACAAATTTCAAGAACAGAAAGTTTCCATTGTCAAGGTGTGGCCCCAGGCAGCTCTGGTCAATGGCCACAGAAGTCCCTTCCAAGTTCACCAGACAGTGTGCAGAATTTGTCTCTAGTGGTGGTGGTTGTAGGAATGAGAGGGTTCCTTTTACATAGATTAGATAGATGGATTGGGGAAACAAGGTTCAGGTAAGAATCAAGGTCTGAGTTTCACAGAGGCAGGTGGTCTGGCCATGGAGAGAGAGTGAGGGGTTCTTACAAACTGAATTGGGCCCCTAAACATCCATTTCTTGAAACACTAACCTCCAATGTGACTATTTAAATGAAATGAAGACTCTCTAAGAAGGTAATGAAAGTTAAATGAGGTCATATAAGTGGGTCCTAAGCCAATATGTGAAGAGAGGGAGCCACCAAGGAGTTAGGTGCCTAGAGAAAAGGCCATGTGGGGGCCTAGCAAGGAAGAGTCCATCTGAAAGCCCAGGAGAGAGGCAGAAGATAAAACCAAACCTGCAGACTCCCTGATCTTGGACTTCCAGCCTTCAGAAGAATGATAAGCCACTTAATCTGTGGTGTTTTGTTGTAGCAACCTTGGCAGGCTAATACAGAGGTCTCTGCTCTTTTTTTTAATCTTAGGTTTTTTAAGTTAAACTAGTAAGTCAGTAATTATTCAGAGTGTAAAGAGTATGCCTACAAATATATGGCCTATTTCAAAATACTTACATTAATATGTAACAGCAATATATGTTACATCAGCCACCAGCAGCTGTTCTGGCACCATGGTCCTTTACCCTCTCACTGCCTAGGTGATCAACTCCCCATATCCAATCTCAGCTTCTCTTGATATTTAACCAAAAACCAAGAAAGATGTCCCACAGACATGCTTTTTTAAAATAAGGTTGAGTCTGATGTTAATTTTCTCAGTGCTAAAGTTCAGGTTGCTTTTAGATACTGCTTCTCCTCTTCTTCCTTCACAATCTGAACCCTTCCTTTTTGGACTCATTTCCTCCCATCTCCCATTCCCCAATAGTTGAACTTACACAGAGCAGACAATGCACGCACTGAAGGGAAAATGAAAGAAGACTGAACTATAGCAACTATGGGGAGAAGGAAGAGAAGAACCAGAAGAAGCAATGTTTCTTGTCAAACAGGATCAGTGATCTATTGCCCATGGGGAGAGTAAGGCTAAGCCTCGTGTCCTTCATGCAGTTCAGGAGAAAGTCTATAGTCTAGAGAAGTCTAACCAACCAGGGTCAAGTTGGAGTCTGTATCAGTTGGGTTATGTCACTTGAACATGAAGGAAAGGAAGAACTAACACTTCATGATTCCATGAGTCTGCTTGATTAGCTACAGTGTGGCCCTTTTGAAACAGGCTGTGGGAGCCCCTACCTTCTTTGGTAACATACACACAGCAACTTTCCATAGTCTACGACCCTGGCCACCTTGACCTGATCCATTAGGAGTCTGCATTCTGTCTGCGCCTCTTTGTGATCGCAGGCAGGCCAGTTTCTGTCTCCAGAACTAAAATAAGCCTATTTTCCAAATGACTCTTATTTCACATTCAGGGCATCCTAGTTCCCAAAAGACCATAGGGTTGGCACCTAGCCTCCATTCTCCAACAGGAAGAAGAAAATAAATGATAGCCAACTTTTAATATAAAGTTGGAAAATGAATCAAATAAAGAAGAAAATGGTCTCACTCTATGTGTCTTTCCAGACACTGAATCTCTGGTGCAGACAAAGGTGTAGAACCTCCATGGTAAGTAGAACCAGGGTCTCTTGTTAATCAAGAAAAGAGGCCAAGAAGGACAGGAGAGAAACTTCATCCTCATCCATTTCAAGCATAAAGATTAAGCTCAGACATATCTGTGGCATCAGCAAGGGAGGGCTCAGCACCACTTTTAGTTGGAAGGAAACAGAGGGCTGTAGAGGGAGGGCAGGCTGACTGGTCAAACAGGGGGCCTTTGATCAGGTTTTATTAGGCCCTCTCCTAAAGAGAGGAGCTAACATTTACAATCAGACACAGAGTTTCTCTCCTAAGAGAGGGCCAAAATAGTATCTCATATATGTTTGCATAACAGAAATGTCCCCAAGTTTCTCTAGTTTGAAAATGAGGCAAATGGTCTTTTTTCCTTGTGATATCTGTTAAGTTCCTTTGAAGGAAAACAAAAAGAAATAGAAGACATTATTAACATTAAAAGACTGTTGTTGATTTGCTGTAGAACATAAGTCCTGAAAAACTTCCCTACCTGTATGCCTTTAGGCAGAGAATTTTACCTAGTTTGCCTAAGAAATGTTTTAGTATGCAAAGCAAAACAAGCTTAACTTAATCAATGAGTCATACACATTTTAGTTCAAATAAAAAAAAAATTGTGATGCATTTGCTAAAATAGTAACTGATGTCAAGATAGCTGTCCTAGATGAGTGGACGGCCCTAAAATTTGAGTATGCACTAGAAAAATAAAGTTTAAATGTATTTATTCTAATAATACCCCAAATAAATGCAAAGGCTTTATTAGTTTTCAATGTGACATTCGTTCTTTTGAAACTATTAAAACATTCAGACCACTCCAATGTGAACAAGCCAAATGGAATGCTTTCAGTCTCCAAAGAATGGGATCTTTCTTGGTACCTAATTAGCTTTCTTTTTTAAGCCAGGGGGCTCTGCTCAGAGTCAGGCCACGCCTTCAAAGCAGGCCCAGCAAACCCACATTATACACACATTTATATAAGGTCAGAGTCGGTAGACAGATCTCCAAGTACATCAGGCTGTGTTTCCTTTAGAGACACAGGAAATGGGGAGAAGTCAGAAAGCCCAGTTTACCCCCCAGGCCAACAAACAACTATGTCAATTACTCCCCGGGGTAGTTCAGCACAATTGAAAGAGTACGCCCAGATAATTATTAGTGACACAAGCATGTGCTTTGGTCAAGTTGACTTGGGTATCTGGCTGAAAGAATTAGTCACTAAGCTCTATTGGCAAACCACCTCCCCTTATTTGTAGTTTTATCTGAAGAGATTCCCATATGGTGTTTAATCTGTTCATACAATCAAATCATAAATATTTCATAGTTTTCTTAAATGTAGGTAAAGCAAATTTACATAAGAATGAAAACATAGGTATTTAAATTCTGTTTTGATCAATAATTCCAGACACAGTACCACAATTTTCAGTCATCATTAAGATCAGTAGGTTTGCTTTTTTTTTCCTATAGAAGTTATTATTTGGACTTGATACGAATAAGCAACTAAGTTTCAAAAGTCAAGTACTTTGAAAAATAATGAAATATTGGCACTCTATAACTGGCAGTATTCAATAGATATGTTTGATAAAAGCGGTGAGCAAATTTTAATTTAAATTTTAAGGGGTATTTAGTGATAAGGCATTCCAAGATATTGATTCTTAGAGAGTGAATGTATTTTTATATAAATAAATCTACAAAAAAATGCTTCTCCAAGTTTTCTTTTTTATATCTGGGTTTTCCTATATCAAATTGATTTGTAAAATTGAGCTATGCTTATGCATTTGGTCAAATTATATTTATGAAATTAGTCACATGCTCAGTTACAGTTTTATTCAGTGAAAGAAAGGTGTATTAAGATTTCGCTGGTGTTACAGCACAAGACTTGGGTGCTTTTCTCACACTTTCCCTCAAAGGGATGCCATGTTGGTTCTGTTAACTTTCTACTGCTGCTCTGACAAATTACTGCCAACCTAGGGGCTAAAAACAAAACCCATTAATTATCACATGGTTCTCTATGTCAGAAATTGGGTTGATGCCCCTGCTTTCTCTGCTCTAGATCCCACAAGGACATCATCAAGTAATCACTCATTGGCCTCTTATTCAGAGGCTCTGAGAAAAATATGCTTCTTTAATCCCAGAGCCAGCAACATGCTGGAATCTCTCTGAATTCCCTTCTGCATATCTCACTAGCTGCCTGCCTCTTATGTTTTTAAGGGCTCCTGTGAGACACCGAGGCCACCCAGATAATTCAAGGTAATCTCTCTATTTTAAAGTCAGTTTATTGGTAACCTTAACTACATCTCCAAGTTTCTTTCACT
Source organism: Pipistrellus kuhlii (assembly GCF_014108245.1). Lineage (NCBI taxonomy): Eukaryota > Metazoa > Chordata > Mammalia > Chiroptera > Vespertilionidae > Pipistrellus > Pipistrellus kuhlii. Next base: position 8,988,117 of record NW_023425540.1, on the reverse strand, counting down.
ATAGTACCCGGATGCTGATTGCCCATAGAACAGTAATCTTTGGTGAACATCGTAGCATCCTACCCACACACTAAATAATAGACTCATCCCAAGAAGCTCAAATGTAGCCAAACTAAGCATGTTTTCAAACAAGTTGTCATCTATTCCACGGTTTTTAAGAAAATAACTTTGACTGCCCAGCTCACCTAAGGAATCTCAACTAACTTGTGCAACCAAACATCTTGAAAAGCTACAGAATATAGCAAGAAAGCAAACTAACATTAGAAGTAAAGTGAGAAACAAAACGTATCAACACCATATGATCAACATTTTGACCTTTAATAAAGCTAAGCTGTTAAGATAAACTTACATTTGTGGTTTACCTTACGCCATAGTCATCTGTATCTTCTACAGGTGAATGGGTGTTTGTCACTTAGGGCATGTCAAATGCTTGACCTCACAATAGATTTTTGCAATCAAATTTATAAGTGCTTTTCCTGGAAGCATTCTTAATGGGAACTCCCATGTTAACTATTGATTGTTTGCTTGCGTTTAGTTTTCACTTTATTTAGGTTGAAATATCAAAATGGGTCGGTATCAGGTTTACCAAATAGAGGGAACTTAAACTATATATCTATATACATGGACATTAATTGGTGGGACCCACAAAAGTCCTTCAAAACTTCTTTTGCATTGGGCTGAAGAGGCTCCCCAAAGAGAATTGTTCCTAAAGGGATGAGCCTGGTATGTGAAATTCTTCAAGGAAGTTGAGGGATGTTGAGTACAGTATGGCACTTGCCATACAAAAATAAAATAAGTCCCATTTCTGGGAAACATTGCAGGGGAAACAATATTTGAAAGATCTAGTTTTATCAATAAGACAATTGGGAAAATATTGTTCTTTGTGTTATTTGGGAAGGAAAGGAGAAGCAATGAGTACTAGTAATATCTCTATAGAAGCACTATTGGTTTTTATTTCATTTTAATTAGATTTCTTGGGGTTATATTGGTTAATAACATTATATAAGTTTCAGGTGTACAATTTTATATATATTGCCCAAATTCTAGTCTTCTGTTTCATTTATGTTGAAACTGGTCAATTTTACGAATTTTCTTATAATTTCTAGCTTCATTCATTACATTGGATTTTTTATATAGATAAAGATGAAGGAAAGGAAGAACTAACACTTCATGGGGGTTCTCAATAATTTTAAGAGTATAAACAAGTTCTAAATCTAAAAACAATCAAGAACCTCTGCTTTATTTCTAACATCTTTCTTTGCAATGGTTCTACATTGAATCTTTATAGGTTGGTTTTTTTTAAATATATATTTTATTGATTTTTTACAGAGAGGAAGAGAGAGGGATAGAGAGTTAGAAACATCGATGAGAGAGAATCACCAATCAGCTGCCTCTTGCACACTCCCTACCAGGGATGTGCCCGCAACCAAGGTACATGCCCTTGACTGGAATCGAACCTGGAACCTTTCAGTCCACAGGCCAAAACCAGTTTTAGCTATAGGTCGATTTTTAATAACAGCATGCAGCTTTAAAATTTTTTAAGTCAATTTATCTTTTAATTAGTAACTTGAATAAGTTACATATATTTTGGTTACTGGTGCATTTCAGCTTATTTTTCTAACTTATACTATAATTCTCATGTATTATTCCTTTACCTTACCTCAATATTTTACTTTTTATAGAATCTATTGAATTAACCACCTTTTTCTCTACCAATTTATTTCTAAATAGATTTTCACTCATATTCTTAATATAAAGATTAACAGTGTGTTTTTTTCTTAAAGTAAGTGTCCTTATTTATTAATTTAAAAGAAGTGTGGAGAATTTTGCACTATTTTACATCTTAACATTTCAAGCTGCCACTCCAGTTCCCCCAGCACCCATATTCAGCATTCCTACTTGGAGAGGTAAAATTGTTTGCATATATTCATCCTTACATCCTTTTTCAGAAGTCATGATGTGTTTTCCAATGACATTTGTTCACCTTAAGTGAAACTATGGCATCTACTGTTAATATAAAATTCTCTCCCTTTATACATTTAATGGTTTCCTATTTCTTAAACAAGCAAGCAAACAAACAAAACCACATGCATTTAGTCTAGCATTTAGGTCTAACACTCAATATCAATGTTAACCCACTCTACTCCTATTCAAAATACACTGACACTGAATAGGATTACAGGACATTTCCTAGGCATGTTACATCATTGACCATCGCTGTGCCTCTCTCTCTTCTCTACTTACGCCTGGATCCCCTCCTGAGTCTTCATATTTCTATAACCGACGTAAACCACAACCTGGTTCAAATGCCCCTCCTTCCCAAAGACCTCCCTAAGAAGCCCATGTGGAAGTAATTCCCAGGCATTAAATTCCTAAGCACTTAGTATCAGTCAAAATTCAGGTATCTTATGCTGCAATGATAAAACTTCTTTGAGGTTGTATCCTATTTTCCCAATTACATTTTAAGTTCTTTGAGAACAGACATTATTTAACCCATCTTTGAATCACCCACATCACTAAACTCAGGATTATTCAGAAAACATTATGTAAGTTAATAATTCTCAGGAATATAACACTCAAAACCAGCTGGCATAGAGCCGAGCAATTACTTTTTGGTTTTCTAAAATGAGATCACCAACCTTCATGTACACAGCAGGTACCCTTGATTTGGGTACATTGGGAATTATTCTACCATGGGCTGAGGAGAGAAGAGTTGCAGTCGGAGTTCTCCTACATCTATTCTTTGCATTTACAGCTACAGCTGATCTAAAGAAGCAACAGAAAGAATTTCTTTGACTACCACATGCCTCCCACTCTACTACCATCTGCTAAATCATCTTAAGGCCCTAGTATAAAAGTGCTGAGGAAATCACTACTTACTAAACCTGTTAGCAACATCAGTCCATAGACATGGTTTCTAATGCATTTCCAAACATTTTCTATAACAATAAATGCTCTTTTTATCAATACCCACAATGTGTCAAAAAAAAAAGGGGGGGAAAGAAATGTAAATTACTGAAATACAGTGTGCCGCCCAACTAGTGTTGCTCAGTGGTTGAGCAATGACCTATGAACCAGGAGGTCATGGTTTGATTCCCAGTCAGGGTGCATGCCTGGGTTGTGGGCTTGATCCCCAGTTGGGGGAGTGCAGGAGGCAGTCAATTGATCATTATCTCCCATCATTGATGGTTCTATCTCTCCCTTCTCTTTTACTCTCTCTGAAATATACACTGAGTGGCCAGATTATTATGACCACCTGACGTTTGTAGGCAAATTAGCCGTACACTGCATAGGCCTGTTTGAACACCTTTGCTGTCTGCAGTTACCAAAATAAAACATCTCCAATTCATACAGTAATGCAAGGATTGGACAGTTGAGCATTGGAAACAAGTCATGTGGTCTGATGAATCACGTTTCCAGTTGCATCATGCAGATGGCAGAGTGAGAATTTCACGGAAACAGCATGGAAGCATGCACCCAACATGCATGAGTACAACCCTTCAAAGCTGGTGAGGGCAGTGTTATGGTTTAGGGCCTTTAATTCGTGTGGAACAACGTCTAAATAGAACAGCATACCTAAGTATTGCTGCTGATCAAGTTCATCCTATCATGTTGATGGCATATCCCAACAGAGATGGCTTCTTTCAAGACAATGTGCCATGCCATGGTGCTCATATTGTGCAGGAATGATTTCAAGAACATGAGGGAGACTTTACCTTGCTTAGGTGGCCCCCACAATCACCAGATCTCAATCTAATTGAACATTTGTGGGATGAAGTTAAAAGAGCCATCAGGCAGCTGGTTCCACAACCATCAAATCTCACAGAACTGGACAGTGCTATTCATCAGCCATGGTGTTAGATTACTCCCATCACCTTTCAACATCTCGTGGAGTCAATGCCAAGAAGAATCACCGTAGTACTGAAGGCAAAAGGTGGCCCAACAAAGTACTGATGGGTTGGTCATAATAATCTGTCCACTCAGTATATATATATATATAACCTTATACAGAATGACATTTGCCAGCACTGTTTTCATTCATCCTGATTTTCTCCATTTTCACAAGGACATGTGCTAACATCTGAATTGCAGAATATATTTGTGTATGTAAAACATACCTTACAAATAGTTCCATAGTAAGAGACAGCAAAACCCTCGTGAAGCCATTCATACAAGTCCCTATTTAGGGAACAAGTGATTATGCTACCTTTGCACGGTCAGGATACCGCGGCCGTTAAACTGGAGTCACCACTACTCTTCCAAATAATAAGTCATCTGTTATCTTCAGTTTAGCTCAACAAAAAATTATCAAGTTCCTGCTATTTACTGGATACTCTATTAAGCAATACCTCCATAAAGATGACTAAAACGCAACCCCTGTTCTCAGTGCACTGGAGGCAGAGGAGGAACTAAACACCTAAACACATCAAGTCAATATAATGTGGTAAGGTCTCTGACAAGAGGTTTTAAGACACATATTGGTTTCGAGAAAGGCTTTCTTGATGATCTCATTCTTGGCTGAATTTTTGAAAGTGGGTATAAGTTAAGCAGATGATTGTCAGTGATGTCTTTCAGACGGAGGTATAAAGTACTATTCTGAGGTCAGCCTTTTAGAGTTACTCAAAGGCTGTAGGAAGCACCAAGAATTGGGGCCAGCTGATGAGGTGGCAAACGGAGTCTTGTATTGCATGATGATAAGTTGAGAGTTAAGTTACATTTACTATTCCCACATTGTATTGCATGGGAAGACCAGAATCCTGCAGAACTTAACCAATTCTCTTGGGATAAAAAACAACATATATACAGTTTATGGTTCCATAGTCAAATTAATCACCCTTCAGAAATGCAGATTGTGAATTTTAAAGGCTTTGAAAAGTCCTAAAGTCAAGAAGCGGGCTTCAGGGGAGCCCAGCATTTCCCAAACTTCCTTGGCTCCTAATCATTTTTCACAGAATATCTGTTAACACCCACATGACTCAAGTGTTTCACAAAACACACTTTGGACAACGTTGGCTATAAGCAGTGGAGTAACTCCTGGGCTCGTCACTTTACATACATGCTGATGAATTTGGACTTTGTTTGGCATTCAGTAGGGAACCATCAGCACTGTTCCAGCAGGAAAATGACTTGATTGGAACCATGACTGGGGCATGTAACACAACAATGATGCAAGGATGGATTGGAGGGAGGCAGGCAGCAGGCTGGAACACCAGTGGAGAGAATTCATTCTTGGAACGGTTCAAAATATAAAACTATAAACATATGTTTTGCAAATGTTTTCAGATTGAATATATTCTATGATAATATACTAGGGAAATTTCTTTGAAAATCCATAACAGATGCCAGCAAGAGCACTCTCCACTTTATCATCAATTAGCATGTATTGGGGATCTCCAGGGGGCACTGTGCATGTATATACTGTAACAACCAGTGACAAATTGCAACGGGCTTGCCTTGTTGTCAACCCAGAGGAAAAATGATCAAGATAAAATAATTAATTTCAGGTGGATCCAATTACTGCAGTCAGTCACTACTCAACTATTTATGAAGCGCCCACAGGGTGCACAGGACTTTACTAGGTTCTTGTGAAAACTTATAAAGATATTAATAATAGAGATATTTTTCAACCACAATCATATGTAATTGGCAGGGGAGCTTGAATAAAAACAGGGCTCGCGGTGGCTCATCCATGTTGATTGTGTGCAGAGGAGGCAGCTACCAGGGAGCAGCCATTGAACAATTGTGCTCAGCATAAAAAAACAAATAAATAAAAGCAGCCTTTTTAAACATTCCATCATTGGATAGGTACTGAGTTAGATAATTTACAAAATTTTAACAATATGTAAGCATCTTATTAGGTAAAAATGTTGGGATAACTAGGTCCATGGAATAAGTACTTCTAGTACTTCAGAACTAGGCTAATAAATAATTCTAATATTCATTTGGTCAATTATAAAATATGTAAGGACACAAATATATGTCTGGCACTGAACAAGGCATTGAGGAGACAGCAGTGAACAAAATTTTCTCAAATCATTGCCCTTGTGGAGGTTGGATTTTGTTAGTGGAGACAGAACTTAAGCAAATAAATAAGAATAGTTATTGACATGAATGTGAACAGAAATATCAATATATACTAGATATCCATGTGATGAATACAATGGAGAGAAATTAGGCAGAGTAAAAAAAAAATAGGGACTTCTAAAAAGTTGGGAGCACTTGAAAAAAAATATTTCTGGTAAAAGAAATACCGTGTTTCCCTGAAAATAAGACATCCTCCGAAAATAAGACCTAATTACAGGTTTCCTTCTGAGTGAAATATAAGGCATCCCCCAAAAGTAAGCCCTCCCTCCCCCTAGGCTAAACATGAGAGATTTGGTCCACTGATTCTGAAAGAAATGGAGTCACAAGAAATTCACCAGGAAATTCAGGAATTGGATTGTTATGATGATGTTCCAGAAGATGATGGCATGATTGTCATTGAATAAATGAGTAAACTCTTGATAGTGTAGGATTCTTGATACTGTAGGATTCACAGTTTGACTGGTTTTTGTTGACAACTTCTTCATGGAAAAATAAGACATCCCCTGAAAATAAGACCTAGCGCATCTTTGGGAGCAAAAATTAATATAAGACACTGTCTTATTTTCGGGGAAACAGAGTAACAGGTGCAAAGACCCAGAGGCAGGGACATCTGTCTGTGGTTAGATTAGAATGAAAAAAGAGAAGGGGCAGTAGAAATGAGGAGAGAAACAACAAGAAGTCGATAATTTAGGGGAAATGCAATGAGTCTGACTTTTCTCTGAGTGTGACAAGTACATTGGAGGATTCTGAAATGAGGGCAGATAGGATCTGCCATGATTTTAATGGATCACTGTGGCTGCTATGTTAGGAAAAGACTGGAGTGTGTGTTGACAAAGGTAGAAGCAGGCAAACTGGACAGGAGACTTACAAGTGAGAAATGGTGGAGGTGTGGGTGTAGGAGGTCAGAGTGAAAAAGTAGTCAGATGTAAGAAATATTTTTATGGTAATGCAGTTTGCTAGGGGAAAAGCCAGAGATGACTTAGTCTTTGACTTGAGCAACTGGACAAATGCAGCTGCCATCTAATGAGATGTGGAAGACTGTAGGTGGAAGTAGGTTTGGGGTATGAAAAATGAGAGTTTTGGGCATGTCAACTATGAAATGTTTATTCGGCATCCAATTGGAGACTTTGAGTAGGTAGTTTCAAATAAAAGTTTAAAAATCAGGCAAGGGTCCAAGTGTATAGACAGAAAATTAGGCAGAAATAATCTCACTAAGAGAGAGAGAGAGCACAGATAAAGAAAGGATCTAGAACTGAGCCCTGGACATACCAATATTTACAAGTCAGAGAAACAGTGAGAAGCTAGGAAGGAAAATTGAGACTAAAAAATGCCAATTAAGTAAGAAATCCAGCAGAGTGTAATAACCAGAAAGCCAAGTAAAGAAATGATTTCAAGACAGATGAAATTTTCCTTTTGTGCCAAATGCTGCCAGTAGATCAAGATAAACATAACTTAGTTTTGGCTATTGCATTTGGAAACACCAGGGGAAAGGTATTTGACAAGGTTTTACTGGAGAGCTAGAGACAAACCTGACTGAAGTGGATTTAATAAAGAAGAGGAAATAAATTGGAGGCAAATACAAATAACTGCCTCAAGGAGTTTTCTTATAAAAGAAAGAAGAAAATTTGAGTTTTAAGGTATGAAACTCAAGAGAGAAATGGGAGAAATTCCTCAATGGGAGAGATTGTACAATATATGAATGTATCCAATACAGAAATAAAAAATGGTTGTATAAGAGAGAGAGAGGGAGAAGGAGAGGGAGAGGGAGAGAGAGAGAGAGAGAGAGAGAGAGAGAGAGAGAGAGAGAGAGAGAGAGAGAAGTGCTTTGCACACTAGTATTTCATTTAGGGAGTAAAACCAGAAAGGAAAAATGTGATATTTTTCCCAGAAGGTAGTTACTGATAGTCCTTGCTTGCATTTTTTTAAAAAGTCCCTGGTAAAAGGCCATGTTGCCTTTCTTTGTTTTTTTTTAAGGAAAATAGACCTCAAGGAAATGGGTTTGTGGGCAGATGTGGTTCATAATGATTAAGAAGTAATGATTCTGATACAAACTAAAATCTATTTTTTAAAGGATAAGAAACTCCATATATAACACAGGTATTTAAAAGAAATTCATGAATTATTTCATCTACTAAGGTCTTAGAGCAGGCCACGTCACAGTACTTGGAGGAAGATCCTATTAACCTGTAACATGCATCCTTGTTATGGTCAATGGAAGCAACAGATTTAGATCCCACCAATTCTCTTTAGCTGCTTCTGCTGCTGGCTAGGAGAAGAAGAATCGGAGAAAAATAGGGTTAAATTTTAATGAAAAATTGCAATTCTTAGAGATTATGAATTGGATTGATGAGTTTTTCTTTCCTGAAGGACAACATGCAGATTAAAGAGCTTTTAACTATTCTTGATGCAATCAAAAGGTTATGGTCCTCTGCTAAAAACTCAGTTTCAGCCACAGTTTACGTAAGTCGTTCACATTACTCACTCAGTAATGATGTACTTGGCCCACTGCTTGTGGTCTGGTTCTCATTTGTTTGGTATTGCATTCCAAGACTGCAATGACTCAGAAATGTTCCTTATTTTTTACAGTAAGAAGAAATAGCATGTTTCGCTTGAAAATCTCGTTTAATCACTTGTCTGTGGTCTTCCCACAATCTATCCAAACAGGTGTATATAAGTGAAGACTTCCACATATTGGGTTAGAAGAACCAATATCTCTAACCAGAAAACTTCTGAAGTTTGTTCCTACACTCAGATGACATTAATGGTGTGAATCTTGAGGACTAAGAAGAGCTCCTGATGGCCAACTGGGCTCAAATTTTTTTTAAAAAGCAGAGCCTGGCAGCCATTTCTGCACAGAGGCCTCTCAAGCAAATTGCACTCAAGGAGAAGCCTGCATCTATGCTGAACTGTGGGCCTGCCTTTAACAAAGGGTGGTTCCTGGAGTCCTATTTCAACCAACAGGTCTGAGGCTTTCCCCATCCAATTGGAGCTGTGTGGCCCTGACCATTCAGAGCGGTTCTATTCTGACCAATCAGGACAGTGTCTTCTGGACCAATCAAACTGTGAGGATTTGCTGTCCTCATTTGCATGAGAGCAACTCAACCAGGAGTGGAAACTTCTGTCCATAAAAGCCAGGTCCCCTCTGTCTGAGAGAGTGCACTGAAGACCAAAGACCACATTTCCCAGATATAAATGAAACACTGAAGATGGGGGCTTACTGGCCTCAGTCCAACCTCAGAGCCTCCTCTCAACCATGCGGTTTCATAGCCATGCTGTATCACTGCTAGCACTGAATAAAGTTTTCTTCTTCACTACACCTCAAACAGGGATTCCTGTTGGTATTTAATTGGTGCCATTGACAACTGGTTGACAACAGAAAATTTAAGCTCTTTGCAATACTATAAAATATTTACCCTATCAGAGTATTGCTGCTGAATAATCGCAAGTAAGCTTTTCAGAATATAGGAAAACTTTCAAGTAAGTAGGATGAAATGCAATAGTTGTACCTATTTGAAGAGATATAATTATTCAAGAGATGTGCAAATTTTGTTCTATGTTGATATGGAAGATAAAAAGGGGGCAATCGGTAAAAATAGTGGATATCATTTTTGACACAGTATAATTTTTCTATGGACTATTAAGAAAATAGATGGACTGTATTTGAAACTGCAGATCCCCGAAGACATCTAAGCAGAAATAAAAGTGAAGAATCAGATGAAAAATTAGTCTCAAATATCTGTTTCCTACAAACCCAGTATTTTGAATTCTAGCAAAAGTTAATAGATGTTCATTTACTAAAAACAAAACAAACAAACAAACAAACAAAGAAAATACAGTTTCTCCAGATTTAAATTTTCCCTATGTTCACCCACTCTAACCTCTTGGATTGCCTGGTTTCTCTCCCTCTCCCACAGTAATTTATAGCCAGTTTCAAAGCCTGATAGAAGTTCATCAATTAGAAGTCAAAGCAAAGGAATCCATTGCCATTCTGCTAGTCACTTGAAATTCCTTTGATTTAACAGGGACTGCTCTACATCTGAAAAGAATACTTTGCAAAGCCACATTTTTATACTCAAGATCATGTCAAGTAAGTCATGTGATGTAAGATTAACTTTCTTGCTCACGCAGTTAAATGTTTAAGAAGTTTGGGCTACAAAAGAAAAGTGGAAAAGTAGCAGTAAATTCGGTGGACTACAGAAGTACTTTCTCTCTCTGAGGTGTAACTATTGCAGTATCATCTATGGGTAACCACATCTTAATTATTTTTGTACACTGTAGTCCAGAGGTTCCTTCTATTTGTGCACTGCCAGAAAGTCTAGCAATCTCCTTCCCTCATGTATAAGAGAAAGTACCCACTCTCAAAAGAAGAAATTCATTTAGATGAGACGATGTCAATCATTATTGCATTAATTCATCACCTCAGCTTCCCAGATTTGCCACATTGCCCTTGAATGAGATCATGAATTCTTGAGGATTTTTTTTATTTTTACTTCTCTAAGGCTCAGTTGATTGCTCTATAAATGAAGGCTACATATTACATAATCCAAAAACCACATTCCAGCACAACATTTTAGGATTCCATTTCAAGTCCAGTTGTTGCAACCCTATTATCTCCCAGGCATTGAAATCTCAACATTTGAATAAATCTCTTTCTCCCCTCTGGTAAATCAGCAATATTTAAGGTGGCCCATAATCCTCTTCTGAAAGAACAGATATGATACATTCCAGTTTGGAGCCATTCTACGCCCTCTGTGAGTTCTTGAACATCATTCTTTTGTGACTCAGTTATGAGTGTGTTCAATTCCATGAGTTCTTTCTTGTGAAACTTATCAAGATCTATGTGTTGAACTCATCTATCTGAGTTAGTCATTCTTATCTGTCTCCACTTTAATGTGTCTCTCTGCCTCCCCTCACATCACTGCCTGCTCAGAAGATGAGATCAGGGCTGGCATCAGTGAGGAAAGAAAAGTAAAAATAGCCTTCTTGTCACTGTCATTTTTTGTAAGTGCTTTCTTTTTCTTTCGATAAAGGGATAGTATTTTTCCATCTTCTGCCGCTTAATAATTTAAAAAAGAATTTTTATATCTGAGAGCTTCATCTATATCTTGCTCCAATAGTACTGGTGTATCAACCATAGCATGATATATTATTAAAGATCATTGGATTTGGAAGAGTGAGATCTAGGTTGCTGCTGGATCCTCTCTGGAAAGTATTCAGAATCTCTGAGCTTCAGTTTCCCAATCTTTAATGTTACTATATCAATAGTCCAGTATTTGATCTTAAGACCTCTTCTTCTTCTTCCTGCTTCTCATCATTGGATTTATCTCTGAAGCATTTCCACTTTTGCTGGATAGACACATGTACATGTTAATTATGTGAGTAAATCAAGATGTAATCATAGAATTTTAGAGTCAAATGATTCCTCAGCAATTGGGCAATCCAACTCTTATATTTTATGGATAAAGTAAAGAGATCCAGAGAAATTAAGTGACTTCTTACATAAATAGTGACATAGTTAGAACCAAACACTAGGACTCAATCCCCGGTGTCTTTTCAGTTTTGATGTCAATATTTCCATTTTTATAACCCTGTGGAATCTGGTTCTCATGCTTTTTATATTTCATCTAGGTCAGAGGATCAAGAAACAACCTTTATCCAGTATCAGTCATTAATTTCCATCTCGAACACCTCCTAATTTGGAGACTTGGAAATGAAGAGAGAGGGTATGGTCTGAAACACAAACCCGGAATGGAAGATGGAACAGGAGAAAGAAATGTGGTGCATCAGTGCTCTGGATGTGAGAAGGAAATGAGAGATAGATTGAATTTCCTCGGAGGTTCTATCCAGTTCCTAGTATCTAAAAGCTTTTAGATGTATTAGAAAGTTTATAACTTAGACCCTTAACTGAACAGAAAGAGCCTTTACTTAAAAGAAAGTCACACTGGAAAAGCCACAGACTGAAGATCTTGCAGACTTTGAACACAAATTTCTAAGAGAACTTCTTGACACTAGGAACTAAATGAAGCATTGGGAATGTAAAGAGAAATTACCAGAGGGCCAAGCTGCCATCCTTGTCTATCTAGTGAGGTGGGCAGATAAGTCAACGATGACAATGTAGAATGCTGTGTTCTGCAGGATGTAAAAGGGATACCTATAAAAAATAGAGGGATGACGCTTGAACTGGGTCTTCTAAGATGAGGAGAAGTTAGAGATCAGAGTATTCCAGGAAGAGAGGACAGCATTTGAGAGGGCAGGAGATTATTCAACAGCCTGAGTCCTTGGAGTTTCTCACTGATCATGAGACCAGTGGGGTCAGGAGGATAATCATGATGGGCCCCACGGAATCAGGATTATATTTCTGAAAAGTCACTGATGGTTGTACTGAGAAAGAGTTGGTTGGGGACCACAAGAATGAAGAGTAAGCAGGGAGCAGTGTGCTAGACTGGTTCAGTGGAGAATCAACATGAGGGCTACAGAGAAAGATGTCAGCAGAAAATAGCAGGAATTACTGGTGGAACAGAAAAAGAGGAAAAGGAGAGTTTTCTTTTAAATGTGTGATATTACTCATTTCAGACCATATGGTTAGCATATACACTTACATTCCAATAAAGTCACAGTACATTAAAACCCATCACACAAAAAAATTATACTCTTGTAGTCAGTCCTCAGGTTAAGACTCTATATCTATTCATAAGCACATACTCACAACACTGTTTGCATATGAGGTCATAGTCGGTCACTAATACATTTCAGCATGTTAGCTAGCATGGGCAAGCCTGGTTTTAGGCCTCCAAGGATAAAAGACTGGACAGAAAGTCTAATGAGGAATAGATTTGGGAGTGGAATGGTCTTGGTAAGCTTCCCAAGACAGAGCTGTGTGGGACTTTCACAGTAGAAGATTTTGAACAACCAGAGTCAAGATTGGAGCTCTGAACATAAAAGAGAAATGGCTGGGGGAGGGGGGGAGGACACGGAAGGGACAGAAGGGGAGAGTCAAAGGAGAAAAGAAGAGGTAGGGAGAGGGAAGATGTGGCCCTCCCTGACATTCATCAGCTTATTTTAGCAGTCTGGATCTGTGTTGCCTATGTATAGAGAGACCAAGCCAGCCCCGACACCCTGACACTGGTGCTAATAAATGTGACAGGAGAGCACACATCAAGCCCGGACAAAGGGAGCTCAGTGAACATCTCTTTTAATATAGTTAATTTTAGGTGTGGAGAGACAAATACACATGCAGGAATGGTGATAACCTTGTTATTCATCTGGGCAAGATACAGCCCAGTGCTGGGACTGACATCCACCTTCCCTTCCTTGGAGACCATTAGATGAAACCAAAGCTGCTGCTGAACAGACCACAATATACAAATTCCTTGGTCAATGATGAAATCTGCTAACCTGAAACGTGTCTGCTAAAATGAACTTCAACAGTTCCTGGGCTTATATCTTTGTTTTAAAACCATTAAATAAAGAAGGACTCAGGTCGGCTGACCTGTAATTTTGCCAACAAAGACATTTAAATGAAAAATTTACCGCCTACTCTACTCTCTCCATCATTTCATAAAGGAGTAGACGTTTCAATAGCAAATAAAAGCAGGAAAGTTAATTCCTCAGAAGAAAGGCCAGTCTTTAAATAGAATGTTATGAAAGCTAACTGGATTTCTCATTTGACCGCTGACTATAAAACGATACCTAACCTTGGATCTGCACCCAGGCACCTCTGTGGAAGTAGAAAAAAAGGTTCAGAGACCCAACTACAGTTGTCCAGGGGGCATCTTCTGCCCTCTCAGGGGGAGGAATCAGAGGGCATGATATGCGTTTAGGTGAGGTCAGGATCTGACTCCAACTAGGAGCGTCATTGGCCAAAGGCAAACTGAATAGTTCTTTTTTCATGTCCAAGTTTTCTGCCGGTTGAAAACACTCCAGTTTGTTATTGGATTCAGGTGTTCCTTCAGTTGACCACCTTCTACTCTCCTAATTCCCCCCTTTCCTGAGATTATGATGTAATTTATGGAGCTTCTGGCATCAACAACTTGGTTGTAAACTCCGTGCATGTTTCTGGTTTGTTAGCAGGTGGCTTGGCCTGCCAAGAAGGGACTCACAGTCTTGAATTCCCCCCAGGGTTGACCCAGGTCCCAAAATTGGTATTTGCCCTGATGGGCATTATAGAGCCTCATAACGTTTTTATAGGGCAGATGGGCCCTCTGGGGGCAAAACTTCATCCAAACACCTCGTGTGTGCTGGACAAGAATACAACCCAGCAATCGGATCCTTTTCCTTAAAACTGTGTTTACAATTCACTGAGGAGATGAAAAAAGAAGAAACAGGTGAAAAGTTCTGGCCAAGCGGACTGCTGTTCCAAATATTTCCCAACTCAGGAGGTAGCAGAGACTTCAGAAAACAATCTCAAATTGCTTTTGCTAGGCTTCCTCATCTGTGTTGCCTAAATGGAGGAAGGCCACGCCTAGACAGAAATCATTTGCTGGATCTTCAGAGTTGGAACCCAGCCCTGAGGAGGGGTAGCAAACTAGAGCTGAAAAAGAAAATTACAAATAAATGACATTGTCAGGAGCTGGAAAAGCCTCCAATTATTTACTCGGCCACACAATAAAAGTCACAGGAATTGTGTGTCCTTAAACAACCTTCTGCTAGCAGATGGACACCATTGAATGGCTGTTTCGTTGCTAGATGCATTAAAGATTAGATAAGAAAGCAAACAGTCCTTTGTAGGACACTCCAATCCTCTAACTGCCAAAGGAAGATCCCAGATTAGATCAGGCATAGAGAGGATTCGAGAGTTTCTTTAAGTACTTCTCAGGAGCGGAGGTGTGATTTAACAACTAAAATGCTGGAAGAGAGGTAAATATTGAGATGGGGTTCTGCACTACTCACTTTGAAATCCATTTGTTGAAACACACAGAATGTAGTAAAGGGTGAATGGGGTAAAATGTATGGTGATGGATGGAGATTTGACTTTGGATTGTGGGCATACAATGCAATCTACAAATGAAGTATCATAGAATTGTACACTTGAAACCTAGTATATAGTCTTATTAACCAATGCTAAAGGTTTTCAATTTTACCCATAGGGGGTGAGAAGAAGTTGTCAACACTGACATCATTTATTCATAATGGGATTGTCAGTGTATAAAAGAAAGGTCCCTTAGAATATGGGTGTCCAATTGTTGCAAGTTTAATGAAATGAGGAGGAGGACTGCTTGAGGCAGGACACTAAATGATTCAAATTCATCTGGATCATAGCTGCAGTTTGGCGCCACCTGGTGACTATTGCCTAATTGGGTTTAAATACCTATGGGGGATTTGATCAGTGATTCCATTGTGATAGTGGCCCTGCTTCCTTGACTCCATTTCCTGGGTCTGGAGATCCCAGAGGCACCATTTCTTGCAATTCCTGCCCTGCCTTCCCTTCATGATTCTTTTATCTTTCTACCCCAGGGTATATTTACTCTGTTCTATAAACTAACTCTGGGAAGAGCAACACATAAATATTTTCAGACCATGGATAGTGTAACATGGTATAATACTCATAAATGTTTGCTGTAAGACACAGCAAATGTACTTAAAGACCCATGGTTTCAGGCTGTTAGCTAGTGGACTGGAATTAATCACCAGGGCCTTTATGTCACAAGATCCATTGGTCTTGAAATGTATATGACTAAGGTTGCATCCTGAGAATGGAAATGGCAAGAGAATTAAAGAGTGTCTAAGGATGTCTTACTCATTATATTGAGCAGGATCTGCATTAATCACTTTGAGATCCATTTTTGAAACATATGTAATGCAAAAGTCGCCAATACCTATACATAGTTTCACAAATGTGGAGATTAAAAGTACCTATGAAATCATCCCATGCTAAATTTGTAAATATGTATGTTTAATAGATGAATAACCTGAGGCCTAGAAAAGTTTGTTCCCCTTGTTTACATAGGGTTTCACACATCAGAGCCAGAGCCCAGTGAAGATCCTGGCTAACATTTTTGCCTTAGTTGGATTATTTTCAAATCTCAATGAAATTTGATAGTTTGAAAAATGTAGCTATCACCAAAATCTTTTGTATTGTTTTAACATCTGTCAAAGAAAATGGAAGGCAGGAAGATCAGTGACCATCACATATTAACACACGGTACCAGAATCACCCCAAATTTCTGAAGAAGTTTTAAATATAATTCATGTTCCTGATGTTTTAAAAATTCTGATTCACTTTTTACCAAGAAAAAGAATAAGGAAGGGCAGATGCCTTTGAGTATCATGGAATCTACCCAAATCACAAGTTAGAAGTATCAAACTACAGTCTAATAACAAATGAAAAAGACCAAACAAATGGACAACAACAACAAAAACTAGGCAAATGAGAAACAAACAGAGGAGGTCCCCCAGGACTCCTAACTCAAATTGTATCCCCAAGTAAAGAAACTGTTAAAGACAAGTTCCAGACCATAGAAATATTTGAGGGCTTGGACACTTAGTTGAATTGTTAGTAAGTGAAGATTATTTAACCCTGTAAACAACATCCTTGGTCTGTTTTCTCAAGGATATTAGAGCAAAATAAAAAATGACTACTGAATTTGAAAAATATTACCGTAGTCTTCATTAACCAAAGAGCCCAAGATACATATTTTTAAACAAATTATGGATAATATATATATAAGTATAAAGAAAAATTCTATTTTTTATAAGGAGAATTACTATGACTGTTTTCCACTTCATTCTACAAAGTACACTAAATAAAAAGCTCTTTTTGTGGACAGAGCCAAACCCTTACACCATAGTAATTATTTAGGACAAGAGTAACTGTCACAGTGACCTGTGAAATGATATGAGTGGCCATAGTTAGATTTGCCACTGGAAGAACTATGAAAAAAGTGACATTTATCTCTATATCAGTCCTCAAAAGATCTTTATTCATCCCCACAGCAAATGTCATTGAAGTAAATAATAGTGGATGGAAAAACCACTGATCACAGACTTTCCTGATAATAAGAATGCACTTGCTCTTCTCTTACCATGTTCAATTATTATTTACTAGAGGCCTGATGTGTGAAATTTGTGCAAGGAGCTCAGCCTTCACAGCCCTGGCTTCATCCAGAAGGTCATCCAGAAGGACATCTGGAAGGTCTTTCGGCTGCCCTGTCTAATTAGCATATTATGCTTTTATTATTATAGATTGCCTAGTAACCCCACTGTGGTGAGAGCTCCCTGAAGATAAGGATATCTTATTCACCTTTGCATTTCCAGATTTTAGCACAGTGCCTAATTACGATATAATTGGTATTTAAGATATGCATGTTTCATGAATTAATA
The DNA here is from genome assembly GCF_014108245.1 of Pipistrellus kuhlii. NCBI lineage: Eukaryota > Metazoa > Chordata > Mammalia > Chiroptera > Vespertilionidae > Pipistrellus > Pipistrellus kuhlii. The sequence continues at coordinate 8,970,714 of NW_023425540.1, read as the reverse complement.
ACTATTACATGCAGAAAGGAAAAGTGAGAAGACCAGCTAGATTGATGGAAGATAGAGTATGAAAATGGACTAAATGGGTACAATGGGGCTAAATTATACATTGTTCTACAATGTCCTGTATCTTGGGTTTAAACCAACAGTCATATCAAGGCATGCAATGCTTTTTACCAAGAATTTCACAATGAAAGAAACAGAAATGGTACCAAGGAGAAGGGTAGCAGAGAGACATATTGAGGAAATAATGGATCTAATTAGCTTTCCATTTCAAGATAATGATGACAAAAATATTTTTTTTCAAATTTTCTACTACTATAATGAAAATAGAATGCTTGTATTTATATAGTTATTAAACTATGAGTAAATCAACATCAACATATGATATTCATAAATAGGTGTAAACTATGGCACAATAATTGGTTACTTATCCATTTTAGTATTTTGTCTACTTTCAGTAAAAATATTTTTGATGTTACCAAATTGGTATTACTTTGTTTATTTCACAGTCCTTAGTTACCAGGCAGGCTTAGTCCACAAATCCCAACTGTTTTCATCTTCAGAAAATGCAAATGTTTCAACACTGGAGAGATTCAAAACAGTAGAGAAATCTAAACTCATTTATATAAATAATTTCTACTGAATGTGTTAAAAGAAATCTTATTTTTTATAGCCATGACTTTTATTAAGAGAGCTAATCATTTCAATATGAGTTGCTCCAGTTTACAAAGGCAGAATCTTGAGTGTCACTCTCAAACTCTCCCACCCACCCAATTAGTTACTTTTGGCTTAAGTAGAACATATCCATCTGTACCTGATGCATCCAAAAACTGAATTTCTCAGTGAAGGAGTGTCCTTGTTATGGCCAGAAACAACAAGTGGTATATAAATACTGCAAAAATAAATTGCTATTATCCAAGAATCCTTTTTAATAGGCATTGATTTGTTTCTTCTTTTCCCTCTCCATCCCTCTTCTCTCCTCCCTTCTCCCCTTCTGTTCCCCTCTCTCTCTTCTTCCCTCCCCCCACCCTCTTCTCTTCTTTATCTATTTATCTTCTTTGAGACTAAAACAAACTTAAATAGACCTCCAAGCCTCAAAACACATAGAAATATTGGAGTAAAATAAATATATAAAACCAAGCCCAAAGGAAGAAAAGAAAGACTGGGAAAAGTGAGGATACACAAACCAAGAGTTTGAAGTGTGCAAGGTACCACTGGTGCCTTAAGTGTAGAAGATACAAGTCTGAGAGGAGAGGTGGAGGTCAGGCATATACACTGAGTGGCCAGATTATGATGATCTCTGAATGCATAATAATCTGGACACTCAGTGTATGTCCTATATAATAAAAGGCTAATATGCAAATTGTCCCCTCGACCAGGAGTTCGACCAGCAGGCAGGCTGGCCAACCGCTCATGTCCCCTCCCCCTGGCCAGGCTGGCCAGACCTCACCCATGCACAAATTCATAAATTCATGCACCAGGCCTCTAATACACACACACACACACACACACACACACACACACACACACACATGAATGTTGTACAGGTAAAACAAATATATACTGAGTGGTCAGATTATTATGCGTTCAGAGATTATAATAATCTGGCCACTCAGTGTATTGGCACTAATAACAAGAATCTGGGATTTTTTGGCCACAAGAGGACATAAGCTTTGACTTTGGTCCTGCCCTAAAAGGGGAGTTCATTCATGTTTTAGGCAAGGATCATAAATGTATGTTGTAACTATTATAGGAAAGATCACTGGGGAATAAATACTAGATGCCAAGAGTATAGCTACCCGAAACATAAATTATAAGAAAAGAGCCTTATAATGGAGATATCTGGATATCATCATCTTAGCTAAGTGAATAAACTTAACATTGTGAACATGGGGTCAGCTAGTATTGTCCACCTGATGCAGTATGAAGTAGGCAGCTTATCCATGAAGTATCACCACAGGACACACTAAGCCTGAATTTAATGAAGTCTCTGGGCCTCCAGTTTATAGGAGATAAAGTAGAGGATTCAATTAAACAATAACTTAACAAAACAAGCAGAGAAAGAAGGTTGATTAGCTACAAGTAAACTTCCCTGAGGTCTTTGAAAAATCAGTGTCATAAGAAAAGAAAGCAGATGATTTGTTCTAGATCTAAAATAGCTAAAGAGACATACTGCCAAATGCAATGCTTCATCTCTGATTGAATCCTAGGTAAAAATTAAAAACCAGTAAAAGACATTTGGGGAAACTTGGAAAATTTAAGTATGGCATAGGTATTTTAGTATTTTATTAAGGAATTATATATTTTCTTAGGAGAATGACTTTATATTTAGAAGACAAATATTAAATATTTTAGGAATAAATATCATAATCTCTGCTACTTATTTTCAAATTGTTCTACATCAATAAGTGTGCATACCTTTGTGTGTGTGCGTGTGTATGTGTATGTGTGTGTGTGTGAGTTCATATAGAGTGAAAGGAAGAACAAAATGATAACAATTGTTGAATTTAGGTAAAATACAACTGGTATTTATTCTACTACTCTCTCAATTCTTCTATATTTAATTTTTTTTCAAAATAATATGTTGGAGAAAATTAAATGAAAAATATATTAAGATCTTATATATGTTTACAATTTTATATTCCCATTTATTCAATTGTCATCAGCATTTTACTCCTGTTTTTAAAATCTTGTTGTTAGCATAAAGAATGCACAGATAAAACAAATCTGCATCTATATAAGTAAATAAAATGCTGCAGACACACCAAAATTTCCTGTTTAATTTCAGCTCATTAAAGAGGAAAGGTCCTGAAAGTAAGCTGTAAATGAACCATTGTACCAAGTCTGTGTTTTCTATATTACTTTGGATTCTCTTCCTTCCAGTCATGTGTGCCAAATAATGAACACATTTCTAAACTCACTTCAGACTAAACATGATATGCTTATATTTCATAGAGGGAAATTGTTGTTTAGGGGGGGGAAAAAAGTCAGGACCATGGAATTCTCTGCTGCAAGTAGTCCTGAAAGGCATGTCCAAGTGCCTTTCCTCCTGAAACTTCATTTTCTCTCTTATGTGGTCAGAATTACCTGATAGTTTATCCATTACTCCCCTCAAACAGCGAGTTTAAAAAATTAAATTTTAAAAGAACAGTGTACTATTTTTAATTCTTTTCTTTCAACTTACCATGACATGAAAAAATGAACGATCTAGAAATTATTGGAATGATCCAAAGAGTCCAAATCAACCAGGTCACTTTTATAAATATAATGTACACACAAAGGATAGTTCAGCATAGACATTGTAATTAATTCTATAATTTCTTTTTCATGAGAATACCTCCAAAATGGGTTGCAGGAGCTCAATCCAGGACTTCAGAGGCTGGAAGTCTAGACCTGAACAAGGGGTTGGAGGGCAAGGAATCAGAGCAGCAGGAAGCTGCTTGGACTAGTAGACAGCCAGGAGTGAGAGGTGCCCCAAGGCTAGATTCCTATAATAGCAACAATGCTGTGGGAGAGTGAAACTAAGAAAGATAGAAAAGCTGATTTTGCCTTGACAAGTGATCCTGGGTAAGAAGGGTTCCTGACTAGGGTTCTGACTACCAGCATACTACCTCTCTGGAGCAAAATTTCCTCTCTTCTCTCTCTCTCTCTCTCTCTCTCTCTCTCTCTCTCTCTCTCTCTCTCTCTCTCTCTCTCTCTCTCTCTCTCTCTCTCTCTCTCTCTTTCTCTCTTCCCCAACCCCATGTGAGGACACAGTGAAAAACAGCTTTCTACAATCCAGCAACAGAGTTCGCATCAGAGCTCAGCCATGCTAACACCCAGAGTTCAGACTACCAGATTTAAATTTTTTAAGAAAATAAATTTGTGTTGTTAAAGCCACAGAGTCTCTGGTATTTTGTTATGATATCCCCTTCCCTCAAAATCATGAACGAACTCCCCTTTTAGAGTAGAACCCAAGCCAAAGCTTGTGGCTGAAAAACCCTACCTTCTTGTTGTTAGGGCCAATATATGCCCCCCAGCCCTCAGTCCTATATATTCTACACTTAAGGTACCTTGTGGTATCCTGTACACTTTAAACTCTGGTTATCTTGGGAAAGGAGGGGTGTATGAAAGGGTAAAGAGGTCAAATATGTGGTGATAGAAGATTTAACTTTGGCTGGCAAACACACAATACAATATACAGATAGTGTGTCATAAAATTGTACATTTGAAATCTATATAATTTTATTGAGTAATTTTCCCTCAGTAAATTTAATTTAAAAAAGAAAATGAGCAAAAACAAAACTGACTTTTCACAGAAATATAAATAAAAACAAACATATGAAAAAGATTCAACTTCATTAATTAGAAAAAGCAGAAGTCAAACAAAATTTGGGTGTGCTTTTTTTTGGGTCAAATTAACACTATAATTCATCTAGGATATAGAAATTGGTTTAAGCTTTTGCAGAGAAATTTTGTATTGGCCTTAAAAGTGTTCAAATATCCTCTAACACACATGTGTCAAACACAAGGCCCGCGGGCCAAATCCGTCCCGCCAGGCCTTGCAATGTGGCCCGCACCGCGCTGTCCTCACTGCACTCCACTGCGTTTCCATCACAATGACAGTTTATGACTGTTCAGTAAACCATTCAGCCCGCGATTTAGGCTGGATTTTAGATTTTGGCCCCTTCTCTGATTGAGTTCGACACCCCTACTAACACATTAATTTTATATAGATGAAAAGCACAGTCTCTGGGAAGGGTTGGTCCTGTGTTCAAACTTTAGCTCTTATGGAAAGTATGAAATTAGTACCTACCTGACAGCTATTTTGTGAGAGGTAACGATTGCAAGCTCAGGGTCAGACCTACTGGAGGTGCACAATGAATACTCACTGTCATTATCAATCCTAACTTAGGAGTTCATCTTAAGATAATCATCAGGAAAGAACCTTAAAATGTATTTTAGTGATCAACAGGGAATCCTGTCTAATAAAAGAGTAATATGCAAATTGACCATCACTCCAACACACAAGAGGGCTGCTCCCATGTGGTTAAAGATGGCTGCCCCCATGTGGACACATGATGGCCGCCACAAGATGGCCAGCAGAGGGGGGTAGTTGGGAGGGACCAGACCTGCAAGGGAGGGAAGTTAGAGGTGACCAAGCCTACAGGGGAGGGCAGTTAGGGGTGACCAGGCCTGCAGAGGAGGGCAGTTAGGCATCAATCAGGCTGGTAGGGGAATGGTTAAGGGGTGATCAGGCTGGCAGGCAGAAGTGCTTAAGGGCAATTAGGAAGGCAGGCAGGCGAGCAGTTGGAAGCCAGCAGTCCTGGATTGTAAGAGGGTATCCAACTGCCCATTTAGTCCTGGATTGTGAGAGAGTTGTCCAACTGCCTAATATTGGGCCTAAATGGGCAGTTGGACATCCGTCGAGGGGTCCCAGACTGGACAGGGTGCAGGCTGGGCCGAGGGACAACACCCCCCCCGCCCTTGCACAAATTTCATGCACCGAGCCTCTTGTCTATATATAAAAGACCTAAGCAACCATTACAACCAAATGATTGGAAGACCAAATGACCAGTCTACCAGTTGCTATGACATTCACTGACCAACAGGGGGCAGATGCTCAACACTGGAGCTGCCCTTTGAAGGTCAGTGTGCTCCCACAGCCAACCTCCCTCAGTCCCTCTTCCCAACTGGCTGCCCCCTGATCTGTCCGATCACTGGCCAGGCTGAGGGACCCCACCCATGCATGAATTTGTGCACTGGGCCTATAGTATATTTATAAACATTAAACTGGAAACATAAAATATAAAGCAAAATAGAGAAATGTTAAACTGCCAGATGATGTAGCTATATAAGAATAGGGGAAGACTGTACAATAACTTAGATAAGCTCTTTTGTAATCATTAAAATAAGGAATATTTGCTAACACAGGAAAATAATACTGTTGAATTAATTAGGAAAATGTTTGTAATTGTAACTCCAAATCATAGTACATTTTTAAATGTGTGTGTACATACACACAAAGATATTTAAAAACCTGTGGTGGGTGAATGGGAGGAATAGTGATCAAACTCTTTGCATTTGTATTGATTCTGGGTTGTGAGAAGATTTCTCATTTACCCATCAGGTTTCTCTTCCCGCAAGATGAACATACATAAATATTTATTTTATAACCAGAGAAAAACAATGCATGTGCAACTATTATTCCTAAAAATAATGCCTTTAATAATCACAGGTATTAAAGTATGTTCTTGTCTGTCATTACAGTTCTTTATATCTTTTGGCATAAATATTTTAACTGGTTGTGATTCATTACTTATTTTTCTTTCATTGTATCACCTTACAGGGATAAACTTTCTGCTTGTTCCTGCGATACCAGATACAGACAGGGAGTCATTAAGCAAGGAACTTTGTAAAGATACTATATCCTGGACTTAACATCCACTCCCCTGACAGAATTATTCATGAGATTTAGCAGAAGAGGATCCATTTAGGTGGATTGGTGCTGCTCAGACAAGAGCTGCTTATTTTTAAGCCACGTCTCTATAATTCTGGTGTGCAAAGTTACTCCAAGGGTCTCTCTCATTTACATTGTGAGATCCCACAGTGCAAATGGATAGAAAATCAAATATTGAATAGAGAAATTTTTAAAAACATATATTTTATTGATTTTTCACAGAGAGGAAGAGAGAGGGATAGAGAATTAGAAACATTGATGAGAGAGAAACATCGATCAGCTGCCTCCTGCACACCCACTACTGGGGATGTGCCTGAAACCAAGGTATATGCCCTTGACCGGTATCGAACCTGGGACCTTTCAGTCCACAAGCCGACGCTCTATCCACTGAGCCAAACCAGTTTCAGCTAGAGCAATTTTTAGCAGCTATCATGCCTCTTCAAACTATCTCAAAGCATGCCAAAGGCTTAAAGAACATGTTATACCTTTTGGTTCATTGAATCTATTAGAAGCCTTTCGTTAGCCTGTTTTTACTTTATGGCTGGAGCTGGGCTGAGGATATAATGGTGAGTGTGAGCAGACAGTTCCTGCCCATGGAGATCTTTCAGTCTAGAAATCAAACCAATGTGACATTCAAGTAATGACCCAGATGACTGTGGCCTTCCCTTGTGAGATCTGATAGCACCTTCCTCGTGTACTACAGCTGTGATTCTCAGAGTGTAGACGGCATAACAATCAGACCTTGTATAACCTGGGGATGCCCAGCCCTAGCTCCAAGGGCTTTGACATGGTATATCTGAAAAGGGAACTAGGAGTCTCTATTTTTTAATAATAACCTAGGTATTTCTGACACAGGAGAGCTAGACTCCACACTTTGGGAAGGATTTGCATTTAAGGTGACCAGCACTTCTGATTTTGCAAATGTGGGAAGACACTAGTCCTGACTTCAAGTCCCTAGATGCTCTTTCTGGTTTCCTGGAATGGCTGACCAATGACTGCATGCCTTGGATACAAACAGAACAGTCCTTACTTTCACCTAGGATTCAAACTCTTATACCTGGGTGGTTGGTGCACCCGCCTTGCTGGTAATTATACCACATTGTCAAGAGTGCCTGTGCTCTGGGCTGAATGTCCACAGCTACCCCTCCAAATTAATGTTGAATCCTAATGCCCAACATGACAGTATTTGAAAGTGGGGCTTTAGGAGGTGATTAGGCCATGAGGGTGGGGTCCTCATGATCACTAAATACCTGGCCCTGCTGCCCTGTGAGGACACAATGGGAAGACAGATGTCAAATAACCGGAAGAAGGCTTTCCCCAGACACCGAGTCCTCAGATGCCGGATCTTGGACTTCCCAGGCTTGAGGACTATGAGTAAATGTGTGCTGTGATAAGCCACTCAGGCCCTGGCATTTTGTTTGGACAGCCAAGCAGAAGGAAGGCAGCATCTGGCTCACCTTTGGAATGGGGCAGAAGCCCATGTTGTCTGAGGTCAGCCTTGGTGGGTCCCACCAGCGAAACGGAATCCTCCGGCTGGGCCGTGGGTTTGTCAAACAACTTGAGCTATTTTTCAAACCTTTTGGATTGAGTAAAACTCAAAACTCATTTCGCCAAGCACTTTCACCCATAATTTTTAAACCCATGTGTATTTTAAGAGAAATTTAATCCATATGTTTCTGATTCATTTACACTTAAATCATCAAACTGTTGTTTTGTAAGAGCTATTTGATGTCCAAGGTTTTCTGAGCTTTGTAAACCTCTTTTCTTAGAAACAGAATGTTGTGTTTTGCCAGAGGTTTGACTCCTTGTTGAAATGCCAAAACCAGGAAATTTCAGTGGGTTCCGCATTAACCACAGAAAGCTTCCTCTTGCTTTCCATAAACACACCAAAAACCAGACCGCAGAGGCCAACTGAGCTCATCTCCTTTATCACGACAGTCCCACTCTCTTCCATCCACATCGTAGGGCCTTGCTGGAGGCTGGGAAGTTTTGCTTTGTGTTCAAGCAGTTGCCCAAAGGACAAGAGTACAATGCTTTGATAACCTTGGGGACAGCTCACACAAAGCTGTCCATTCCCAAGGCAAATCCCAAAACATAGACTTGTGAAATGGACAATACCCATCCAGACAAACAAACAAGCAGTTTCCATTCCAAGAGGGCTCAATTCCTTCCACAGGTGCCATTCGATCTTCCCACATTCAACATCTTAATGAGCAACAGAAATGATACTTAAGCAAGGAAAATTAACTGGCAACTCCTCTTTAAATTTTATTTGCAAAAGAAACAAGTACTCTCAACCATTGCAAAGTATGAGATGGGAGGATTCAATAAAAATGCGTCTGTGACATTATTTCCACTCAATGATCAGAAATAATAGCTTCGCCGACTCTCCGAAAATGCAGTGCTTTAAAATTATTTAATATCAGTTTTACAGGCCTCCTAAAGCACATTGTTTTATGTGTTGCATGAACAGTGGAGCACAAAAATGCATCTTAAAATGATTAAGGGTAGAATTTTCCTCCAGTCACTAATTAATTATTTTTGTTAAGTAGTAAAAAAATATATCATAAAGTGTTACCCAGGTTTTAAACTCTTGGTTTCCAGAACATCCTGCTTCTCATTTTTTAGACATTTCACAAGAAGAAGAAGAAAAAGCCAAGGTCACTTAACTTGCGGTTTGGAGTCCTACAGGTTTTTCAGTTTTTTCTTCCTCTTTTGGCTGAACTTTTTGATAAAAATGAGACACTGGAGATTGTGAAACCTGAATGGATGTTGTCCTTGAGTTTTGCATTTTCCTTACCCTTATAACCTTAACTTCCACAAGCTTGATGGGTACCGTTAAGGTTTCAACGAATTTTACATGTTTAGCTTTATGATTTTTCTTTAATTGCTTGTGTAACCTGCAGCTTTCCACTATTCATTAAAAGGGTTTTGCAAATGACTTAAGGCCTGTTGCTTTGACAAATAAAAACCAGGCTTAGTATTCCGCCGATAATTGGACAATAATTACAATGTTGATTCTCTTTTGTTGGGCTTGCTTAATAAACCCTGAGTAGTTCAGCGGGATTTATGGCTTCCAGGATTTGAACAAGAGGTCAGAGAGGTCTTTACTTTTTTGCCAGCTGACCTTTTGTTTGAGTTTAAATTAACCCAATTTGTGCTGCTTTTTATATCAGCTCTCAAAAGTCAGGGCTGCACAGTTCATTGTGTAGAGCTCCAACAGCCATCCAACTACTGATTTTTATTTTTCATTAAAATGTTATTTAAATATCTAGATGATTTAAAGATATCACCAACTAAGTGTTAATCACTGCATACATAAGCATGCAAGTAGCAAAACAGATCAGCTGCATACATTAGTGAATGGTGGCCTGTTTTCTGCAAACTCTTAAAATAGTAGTTGTTGCGGACGAGAAGGCTTTCCCATGCACCTCTCTGACTCTCTTAAAAAGGCTACATCTGACCTTTTCTTAAACAAGAACACATTCGTAATAACCATTAATTCTGAAAAGTACATGCCAACAATCCATGTCTTCTTTTAAATCTTTGAATTTCCCAGATGTACCCTTACCTGCTTAGCCTGTGGAACACAGAGAGATGATGTGGGAATTTTGCTGGTTTTATTGTTTTTGCATTTAGTTCCAGGATTCCCCCAACAGTGTATTGGACATCTGCCATGTACCTGCAATTTTTTTTTTTTTTTTTTTTTTTTTTTTTTTTTTTTTTGCGATAAAGGAAACTTGGTCTGTGCTGTTTGGGAGTTAAGGGTCAAGACAAGAAAACTGCATTATTCTTTTTGCAATATATATTTCCTTCAACGTTGATCTGAGGGTTTTTGGTACATTACATAGCTCTGTCCCCCTGGGATAGGGCTTCATAAATACCTATGGCTTTTTAGAGGGAAGAGCAATGTTTTGTCTTGTTGCTATCTTGAACACTCTAATGGCTCTTCCCTGATTCTTACTGAAGGGCAATCATTATTTAGGTACTTAGGTTCAGTGTGTCTGTTAAAAAAAAAAAAATCAGTTCTTAAGCTCATCAACATCATCAACAGTCACCTCCTGTTTAGCAGTTATGACATTGTATTCACAGCAATGCATGTACAATAGTCTGAGCAGTGGTGGGATATTGGCTCAATTCTTGATATAAGTGTTTTCAACAGACAGTAGAGAGAAAAAGCAGTATGGCTCAAAGGGTTCTAGACTTGTATTCCCGGGGGTTAGCATCAGTTTTACTAAGTGTATGTTCTGAGAAAATTACCCCTTCTAAGCATGTTCTTCTCTGCCAAATGGGAATGATGAAGTTATCTTAAGCGTTTTTGTTTTTCGGGGTACGGGTTGGTATGGGTTGTGCGAGATTAATATAGGTGCAAGCTCAAGCACAGTTAGATACAGAAAGCAATGACTAACTAGGAATTGAATCAGAACAAGAAAGAATTCACCAGTCTCATTAACCAGTGCCCTGTTTGCAGCTGTCTCCTGAGTAGCAAAAGGAACACGGTGGAATGGTTGCTCTTAAGCTAAGTTGTATTTGCCAGGCTATGAACTGACAGTTTCCGCATTGTTCCATTATCTGTCACAACTTCAACTACCATAGCTTTATCTATACAAAACCAGGTATATGGCAAATATTAAATATGTGAATGGATGAATCCTGGAACTAATTATAAAAACCATTAAAAAAAAAAAAAAACAATAACAAGGTTCCTTATGTCCTTCATCCAGCTGGCTCAGATCAATGTAGAGAACTATTGTCAACTGGGGTAAAGAATTAGCTGCTGACAATTCATTTGCATTTGTTCTCTGTCAATCAACAGATGAAGAGGTTCCAACACTCATATAGGCTATTGAAAAGAAACAGTTCTTATTTCCTAAGAATAAAATGTTTGTTATTTTTATTCTATGGAAGATCAGGACTAGTTCTGTATTTATTTACAGACAGGATGCACTTGGACAATTCTATTCTTCTGTATATATTCCTCATTTCATAACAAATAGGTTAGGCCAAATCATCTTACAAATCCCTCTGCTTCCAACATTCTATTTTTTATGACTCAAGCTACTAGTTTTTGAAAGAATTAATCCTTCCTTGGATTAGAGATAGGTGATTGGAGAAGACAGAGCATTTTCTTTAAAGGAATGTTTTTATTGATTTTTTTTAGAGAGACAGGAAGTGAAAAGGAGAGATAGAAATACTGATCAGAGAGAAACATCAATTAGCTGCCTCCTGCATGCTCCCTACTGGGGATCAAGCCTGCAACCAAGGCATGTGCCCTGACCATGAATCGAACTGGTGACCTTTTGGTACATGGAATGATGCAGAGCATATATATATATATATATAAAAGCCTAAGTGATCAGCTAACCAATAGCTATGATGCACACTGACCACCAGGAGGCAAATGTTCAATGCAGGAGTTATCGAGCTGCTGCAGTGATTTGGCAGCTGCGGTTCTTTGGTGACTCACCCAGAACCAGAGAGGAGGGAGCCTGATTCTGGGGTGAGCCACCTAAGAACCACCCTTTCACATCCAGAACCCCTCAGAGGATGTCAGAGAGCTGGTTTCTGCTTGATCCCCACAGGCCAAATCAAGGGACCCTACCAGAGCATGAATCCATTCACCGGGCCTCTAATTATCTTACAAAAGTTGAGAACAGCTACAGAATGGACATCAATGCTCTGAGTAATAAGCATCCAGTTATGTAAGGATGCAAACTTGCAACACAGGTTCTGAAATTATTTTCATCCTACTATTGGAGTTGTGGGTGATTACCCTCTGGTTTGGAGCACTTTTATCTTTTTGGTTACACATCTCACACCTGAGGCAATGCCTATTATGAGTATTTTTATTACTAAGCTATAACTTACATGTGACTTGGACAAAATGCTTAACTTTTAAAACCTCAGGGTTGTTTTTATATATATAAAATACAGCCAATAATACCTAACCAATAAGATTGTTAAGCCCTTATCACAGGGCCTAATAAGAGCCCAATAAATAGTTTTTATATATGAATTAAGAAGTTAAATATCTACTTATATCTTGGCATAGATTGGTTGACTTTAAATATAGTCACTCAAGTATTTAATAGGACTACCTTGTGGTGTTATAAGAGACTCCATAAACTAACTAGTATTTGTAAAATAGCAGCTTAGTGGGGTAGACAACAAAAGTAAATAAATTTAGATAGGTGACATCACTCTTCAGAGAAGTCTATGTGGAACAGCTGGCAAGGAAACCAGGTTAACGCAGATTGCTCATATTGCATAAGCCAAAGAAAAAGTCTTCAGAGAGATATACAATAACACCCTCAGGCATGTATGCACATGTGTGTACATGAACACACACACACACACACACACAGAAAGCTTTTAAAAATAAGTTTTGTAAACCACTGACTACAGTGCCTGTCCTGTCATCAAACAGATAATATTGTTACTTCTTTATTTCAGAAGCCACACACTTGTAACCCATCAGACAAATCAAACCCACAAATATTTTCTTTATCCACATATTGGTGGGGTTTTTTTAATGTTGCACATGATCCAACTTTTAAAAAGTAGAGTATTTCATAACTTAAAAAAACAACACACCTGGGTCTCTGGTTTCTCACGAAAAATTAAAACCCTGAAGATTTGCTACAACTGAGCCTGTGTTTCTTTAACACAAATCTACGTGGACAGAATAGTTGCTGCTGCTTCCTTCCAACTTGACCTTAATCACGAAGGTCTCCATCAACTTAGTGCTTTCAGATGTACTTACACCCGGGGCATGCACTGCCTACCACCTTGCAGGCTTTGGCATTTGCAACCCCCATATCTCTGGGAAAAGGCTCCATGTGCTCCAGTCTCCTGAGGGAGGAGGGATGCCATCTGGCAGACCCATCAAGACAACACCTGGGTCAAGTTGGGACGTGAGTGATCAGGAAAGTGTGGCCAGAAAAAACTAGTAAAAGGCATCTTGCTTCCTTGTCTCTCTTCCCTTCTCTCCCCTTTCATAGTAGACAGATGAGGTTACATGGGGAGTTTCTAAACACTTTACATTGTAAAGGGCTATCTGTGTGGACCAGTGAAAAAAGGAAGGTTGCCATTCTACTGTCACTTAACCCAGCTCACTGCACACAGTTAGAAACTCAGGGCAGAAGTCCTAGCAAAGAAAAATGAATAGTCATTGAAAGCAAGGACTTACACATCTCTTTGAAAGCTAAGTGGAATAAAAATAGGCTGAATAGGCTGCAAAGCAAGGACCAAGACAGCATCTAATTATCCTTCTCCTAGATTGGCTACGCCTTAGGTCAGTGGTCAGCAAGCCACGGTTTGCCACTCTGTTGACTTATGAGTTTGCCAATCATTGCCTTTGGTGCACTATTGGCTTTCTAAACCTCAGTAATGACAAGTAGCCCCATTTTTCTTGACAACCTTGGTTAACATGTCTATATCTATCAATCTAAAGATAGATGATATAGATAGATATAGATATAGATATAGATATAGATATAGATATAGATATAGATATAGATATAGATATAGATATAGATATAGATATAGATATAGATATAGATATAGATAGATGATAGATATAGATATAGATATAGATATAGATATAGATACATGATATAGATTTGTCCCAAATGTCTAGAAAATCCCATGGAACTTTCAACATATGCAGCCACAGTCCAAAGCTGTCTGCAAAAGATACAACAGCAAGAGGAAAAACCACAATCAACCAGGAAGAAGAGGAGTAGCAGAAGAATAAAACATTCAGATTCAGTCCTGAGCCATTATGCAGGAGTTCAATATGTACTCTTGGGAGAAGAAAAGGAAACTAGATGCAGCAAATAATGGGTGAGTGGACAAGAGGAAGGCTGGACTATTAGGCTGTCATAGCCCAGTTCCTAGAAGCCAAGAGCAGAGCCTGAACTCTGAGCCCAGGCCAGTGTTGGACTTGTTCTTGCCAGGTCCCCAGACCTACAGGGAAACCCCAGCTGGAAGGAGGCTCAGCGCAAAAGCTTGGTCCTCAGATACCTCGATGGGATCCGTGGCCCCAAGAATGCTCTGGCAATCTTGGTAGGAGAGAGAAGCTGTATTTTTATTGTGCCACTTACAGGACACAGTAAAGTCCTCACTAACCATACAGCCAAGTCTTCAGATAGTTTCTATTTCATCCCAAACTGAGACCACACAGTATCCACAGCATCATTGAGCACTAAAAATTGTTAAAATATCGTAACAGGAGGCATTTACTAGTAATTCCTGGAGCCTTTTATACCCTAGTTCTATCTTTATAAAACGGGGGTAATAGTTCCAGTTCATGTGGTTGTTATGCTGCGTAGTAACATGTCCAACTCATAGATGTAATAATATGATTGTACATATGCCATTCTACCCCCCTAAAATAAAACCTTTAAAATTAAAAAAAAAGTTACATACTTATATGCTAATGTATGGTATTATACAGTTATCTCATTTTTCTTTTACTTTCAAACAATAAGCATTTATGATATTCATTTTATATGTAATAAATATGAGGCAGGGAACTTTATGTGACTTCTCCATGGAAACCCCTATAGGAACATGGTATAATACAAACCAAAGCCCAGGTTCCTCTCAAAGAGTCTCTGATGCCTCGACTTTCTCCATTTAATAAAATAAGGACCAAAGAGAAAGTGTTGCCATGAAAGTGATACAGGAAAATAAAACTCCTTATGGTCATTTCTAGGCTACTTCTGTTCTGTGCTGAAAACAGGAAGTAGCACAGTTGCCTCTGTACATGGGACATGTTCACTGACAAAGGGAAAGGTGCTGAACAACGAAGCATCATGTAGCTGCTTCTGTGAGGGATACTGGGAGGACCAGTGTGGAAGCAGTCAGTGCTGGCTGTGAAGGTTCTGATCATGCTTCTCCATGGTCCCCTTCCTGTCTCCACAACCCCTGAGCCATCAGTGGGTGACCTCCACTGTAGAGGGCCATCTGAGAAGGCACATGGGCATCCTTTAAATTATCAGCTGAGCCCGAGGCACTGGCAGAGTCCTTGTCCCGCTTACACCCCTCTCCCCAAGGGTTACTCTGTTTCTGACTTACCTTTGTCCAGGTGTCAGCAGGGGTGGGTCTAGATATGTTAATACAGTAATACTGGGGCCTACTTAAGAATGCAAATAAGCTCCTTTGATCCTATAGAATAAACCTGCTGCAAGGCTCCAGTGCTTGCTGTCTCTCCATCAGAGAGAAAGGTGTCCACCTGGCTCCCAGCTTGATGAATCTATTTCTGCCTGTTGGTCTCTTTTTTTCTTTAATTCCTTAATCCCCAGCTCCTCCACTCAGGAACTTGACTGTTTCCTTTTCCATGATGGAGAGGGACGCTGAAAAGAGAGAAACATTCCCCCTGCATTCTATCTATGGGAAAACTCATGAAATTCTAGTTTAGCTACTTTCTGGGAAGACTGAGAAAGTATTGAGGTCATTTTGGAGTTTTCTGTGAAATGTGGCTTAAAGAACTTCCCCTTCTCCCTGGACAATGGTGCCATTAAGTGGCCACCTATTAATAGGTCTCTTATTCCTTTCTTCTCTCTCACCTGGCTGATATGGGGCAAATCCTTTCAAATCTGGGCAAAGCTAATACCATGGCTGCATTTACCAAATACTAAAAATATTGAAATCCATGACATTACTATAAAAATGATTACATCTTCAAATTCCTATTTTTAGATACATAAAAAGCTCTTATAATGTCCTATATCTTAACATGTTATCAAACACATTCTCAAATATTTTCATAAATACATTAAAAAAACATTGCTTTAGAGCAATACACTGTTAATTTTTAAAATGCGAGCCTTCTGCGTCTCTCCCCACAGATTATTTACAGAATTTTTATCCTCTTATTTTCCTGAGAATTGCATGTTTTGAGCCTTTGCTGAATGCAATAACAATATCAGAGTAACTGCCACTGTTATATAGCTACTGAATTTTATAATATATTGGCCCAAAGTAGGTGCTAGTTTACTTTATTAAGAAATCAAATAGCCATCATATCAGTGACTGTATTACCAAGAGGAAATCCAGCCTGTGATGTGTATATACTGTTGTGGGTAAATTTTCAGGGATGATTATTTAAAAATTTGAATAATTTAGAAGGACTGCTGAGGTTGTGATATTCTGGTCCTACCAGTTTAGATAATATGTAACTTCAGTTCTACTTCAATTCTTTTTTTTTTCTTTCAGTTCTCAATTAACTCATTATGTAATATTTTTATAATTTGGATTTAAAATAAACACATCAGAAGTAATATCAGACATTAATATAATAACACACAATTTTTATATTTTAATTCAATTTGGTTGCAGTTGTTTCTAAAAAAAAACACACAAAGTGCTCTACAGTTATATTTTCTTTAAAATACTTCTAAAATTAGAAGTAGATCTATATTTTCTTTTTAGTGCACTTGCTCTTTTCCCTGCCTCCTGCTCTGACTGGAATGTTTTTGTTATCCTCAATGATAGTGGACAGCTGGACTTTCTCAGAGACCTTATTAGCAGCTGTGAAATGCTACTGTCCTAAGTAGCAGCATTAGTTGGTGAGGGATGTGATGTAATTGCTGTGATAATGCAATTACTTTAAGGCTTCAGCCAGTCTTCAGTCAACATTTACTGGAACCTGTTGTTTGCAAAGTACTGACTTTACCACACTAGCAAAACTTAATCTAACCAAAGGGACAGAAGCTAGGTTCCAAGGTCCTTTTATTGCATATCAATGGGGACAAATTACTGCCATATAAACTATTTATGTCTGAAGTGTAGGCAAATAGAAGGATAAAATAATCTGGAGGAGGAAAATGAGACAACCATCTGAAGCCAAGAGAAGAAGATGGTGATGAACCAAGGACATCTGGGGATTCATTAGCTTTGATAAGGTGCTGTAGGGATAGCAACAAGAAGAAGGAGGAATAACAATGAAGCACACAGACTCTGATGCTCTCTGGGACTATGTCTTCTCCAAGGTCTACCAACCAAGGAAGTGGATGTTTTCCAATAAGTCACTTCTTGAACAGAAAAAGTATCTCAGCAGAAATAGGCATCCCAAAGGATGTTATCAAATGAAAGGGGGTTGAACCATTAAATAACATTTAAAATAATTAATGTCCACAGCTAACATAATATGTATGGGAAAAAGATTAAAAATCTTTTCTTTAAGTTTAGGACAAGGCAAGGTGCTCACTTTTGCCAATTCTATTCAACAGAGCACTAGAAGTCATAGACAGAGCAATTTATCAAGAAAAAGAAAAGAAATCAAAATTGAAAATGAAGAAGTAATATTTTCTCTATGCCATTATTACATGATCTTATATATAGAAAACTCTAAACATTCTATATACTAAAAAAAAAAAGTTAGAATAAACAAATCCAGCAAGGTTGCAGCATAGGAAATCACTATACAAAGTCATCTGCATTTCTATGCCCTAACAATGAATAATTCAAAAGTTAAGAAAACAATTTCATTTACTATAGCATTTAGAAAATAAAGTACTTGGGAATAAACTTAACTAAGGAGATGTTTTCACTTGTACACTGATAATTACAAGGCATTGTTTAAATATTAACAATGTTAAAATATACAAATAAATAGAAAATTGTATTTATGAATTGGAATATTTAATGTTTTTAAGATCTCTATACTATCTAAAGCAGTCTATAGATTATATGCAGATCCTATCAAAATCCCAAGGACACCTTGCAGAAATAGGAAAATCCATGTTAAAATTCATTTGGAATTTCAAAGGGCCATGAATGGCCACAATAATTTTGAAAAGAGAGAACAAAAGTGGACTTCTCACACTTCTTGATTTTAAGTTTGCCACAAAGCTTAAAATTCATTTGGAATTTCAAAGGGCCCTGAATGGCCACAATAATTTTGAAAAGAGAGAACAAAAGTGGACTTCTCACACTTCTTGATTTTAAGTTTGCCACAAAGCTACAGCAGTCAAAACAGTGTGGGTCTGGCATGAAGACAATGGAATGAAATTTAACAGAGAGAACCCAGATAACACTCCAATATATGATCAAATGATTTTCAGAAAGGGTGCCAAGACCATTCAATGGGTAAAGGAGAATCTTTGCACCAAATGATGGTGGGGAAAGTGAATATCCATCAGTGAAAGAAAGAAGCCAGACATGCACCTTATTATCATCTACAAAAATTGATTCAAAGTGGATCAGAGACCTAAACACAAGAATTAACACTATAAAAACTCTGAGAAGAGTACCTGGGGAAGAGTTGAACGACATTGAATGTGACAATTATTTCTTGGCAATGACACGAAAAGCATGGGCAAACAAAGAAAAACTAAATAAATGACTTTATCAAAATGAAAAACTTTTATGTACTAAAAGACAGTTTTAACAGAGTTAAAAGGCAATCCATAGAGTGGAAGAAAATATTTTCAAATCATATATCTGATAAAGGGATAATATACGGAATATCTGTACTCCTACAACTCAATAATTAAAAAAACAAACCCAATTTTAAAATGGCCAAAGGACTTGAATACATTTTTCCTCCATAAAAATATAAATAAATGGGCAACAACTACTTGAAAAGGTACTCTACGTTAGTAATCCTTAGGAAAATACATGGGAGATACTACTTCATTCACACCCACTGGCATGGCTATTATAAAACTAACAAAGAAAACAAATAGCAACTGTTGGCAAAGATGTGGGAAAACTAGAACCTTGGTGGACTGCTTGTGGGAATGCAAAATGGCGCTGCTATAGAGAACAGTATGGAAGTGCCTAAAAAAATTAAAACTAGAACTACCATAAGATCCAACAATTCCATGTTTAGTTATATATTTAAAATAATAGAAACAGAGACTTGAACAGATATAAACTTTGCACTTTAAAGGATTTTGAATCTTAAAACAGTATGCTCAGTGCAATAACCCACCACAAAAAGACAAATGCTGTGTGATTCCTCCACCTGTATGAGGTACTGAGGGTAGTCAAATGTATAGAGACAGAAAGTAGGGTGGTGGTTAACAGAGGCTGAAGGGAAAGGAGACAGAAAAGTTAGAGAGGTTACGGGGACAGAGTTTTGATCAGGAAAGATGAAAAGAGTTCTGATGGCTACACAACAAAGTAAATGTACTTAAATCCACTGAACTGTACTCATACACTTAAAAATGCTGAAATGGTAAAATTTTATGTTTCGCAATTTTCTCCACAATAAATACAAGAAGATAATAAAAATGATAGAGGGTAACATATAGGGAAAGGTAAATCAGAATCATTTCATTGAGATAAGAGAAAGAGACTCTTACCATCAAATAAAAAGGTTTTTGTTGTTGTTGTTGTTGTTGTTGTTGTTGTTGTTGTTTTTTTTTGAGTGTGTGTGTGTTTGCTTTTTAGGGGAATTAGACATTGCAAAGGACAATTTAAAAATGGAAATACACAAACAAAACAAACAAACAAACAAACAAAAAAACTAAGGCAACATCAATGGCTTAAAGTGCATAAGATTTTCACCTTAGCACTGAGTGTCAAAAAAACCAAACCAACCAACAAACAGGAGAAAACAGGAGATAAGGTGGATTTAAGTCAGATCAAGAGAAGTAAAGGGTCTGAGCAGGATGGTAACAGAAAAAAGAAGCATCTTAAGGGCAAGGGACATACAAGGGAATTCTGCTAAGAAAGTGGCTTGAGCCAAAACCCATTTGGCTCAGTGGATAAAGCATCAGCCTGGGCACTGAAAGGTCCCGGGTTCGATTCCTGCCAAGGGCATGTACCTTGGTTGCGGGCACATCCCCAGTAGGGGGTGTGTAAGAGGCAGCTGATCGATGATTCTCTCTCATTGATGTTTCTAACTCTCTATCCCTCTCTCTTCCTCTCTGTAAAAAATCAATAAAATATATTTTTTTAAAAGAAAGAAAGAAAGTGGCTTGAATTCAAATGACCAACATTGTTTGCCTTAATGGCAGTTTAACTATAGGCTTTACTTATGATTTGTAGAAACTGCATCTATCCATGTTTCCCCAGTATGTCCCCCAACTAGAAGGGCCATATATCATCATGGAAACATGGCTGGCTAGAAGTTGGAGGATGCAGAAACGGGTCCCCAGTTTCATTATTTGGAGCACATCATGTAAGCTTTCTGGGTTTCAGTTTTCTTAGCTACAAATAAAAATGTTGGACTGCGAAGGCCTATGGTTCCTTCCAGATTCCCCACTCTGTGACTCTGTGGGGCTCCAAGTCTCTTTGACAAGGAATGAAAACTGCCAACAATTTAAAAAACAAACACAGCTCTTCATTACAAAACCTGGTACAGATGGTACTTTGATTGGAAGTCATAAAGTGCATTGTCCATACAAATGACTAATCTTTCTGCTTTTTATATAGGGGGTGGGGGGTGGGGAGATGAAGGAAGTAAAATGCTATGTACTATCACAGATTAGGCACCATGTTAGCCACATAGCAGGTTCAGAGGAAAGTCGAATCCAAGGAAGCAGATGACCAAGTTCCCAGGCTTGTGAGCTGCAGCTCTCTTTACCTTCCTTGCAGGACACAGGAAGCGGGTGAAGAAAGGAAGGAGCTGTGGAGCGGTGACTCTAGAGGCAGCACTGCTTCTCCTGGTTTAAAAGTGGTAACACTATCTAGGAGCATTACTGCCAGCAGAACAGCCCATCAAACACCCACGACAGGATCTGAGTGCTCAAATCCGCAAAGCAACTGTCCAGAGCTTCGGAGGGAAATGGCCCCTACACTTGACACTGCTGGATATTGGAATAAATGATCGGTTCTGCTCTCAAAAAGTCCCCATGTTAATAGGAGAAACAGTCATGAAAACAATGATGAGATCATGTGATATATGCAATGAATATGATCTGAATGTTAAATGGCACCTTAATTCAACCTGAGATGAGCATGGAAACGTCTTAGAAGAACCCACGTTTATGATGACTATTCAACAAAGAAACATGGTTCATCTGGGAAAAGGGAAGAAAGAATGCAAGTTGGAAAATTCTAAGCTAAAAACGAAGCCTGAGCATCTATACAGGTGTGAGGGACAGTATGTTGCAAATGACTTGGTGTTTGGTGGCCACAGGTGTGTGTGTGTGTGTGTGTGTGTGTGTGTGTGTGTGTGTGTGTTTGAAAAAAGTAGTGTTCCTGTGTTGTGGTCAAAAGAGTATGAAACCTGAATAAAGAACCAGGAACAGGAGACCATGCAAAATGACAAATAGTGATGGAGAAAAAAGAAGCTATTTGAGAAATATAAGGGTGTGTGTGTTAAATTCTCAGGATTTGATCATTGATTGAGCAGAGGACATTGAGGGAAGAATAATTCAAGGAGGCCTCCTGAGAGTCATTTTGGTGACTGATCATGAGTAAATGGCAATAGAACTAAAAAAAAAAAAAAGTTTGAAAAGGAGAAAGTCAGTGGGAAAAACTAATGGGCTGGAGGGGGGAAAAAAAGAGAACTGCCTTTACACCATTTCTTTAGCCTGATTGTTTCCTCCATCAACTGACCATTATGCAGCCAGAAAGCATATTCATGGAAGGAGGAGGAAAGACCTAAAATAAGAAGTGATTACAGGATCTCAATCTGCAAATTCCACTCTCTTGGACCATATTAGGGATAAGGTAAAAGATAAAGCAGATAGAGTGAATACAATGAAAAATACTGAATCATCAAAGTGAAGTCATAAGCAAGTTGTGGAAGAAGATAAACATTCTCAAAACTCTTCTGCAGAATCTTCCTGGGGCAATTGCTTCGGCGACTGATGTGTATGCCAAGGAAGATCTACCAACTCATTGAAGTCTCCTGGTACATAAGGCATGTACTCCAATCTGTGCGTGTAACCACTTTCGGCAGGCAGAGTACAGCCTCTGCCACTGCCGCCTCCTTCTTCCATAGAGATGAAACAAGGGTTTCAAATGGCTACACCACAGCGGACACTCATGCTGGTACTGCCACAGGATTGAAAGCTTTGGAGACGACACGAGTGTGCAGCTGGCCCCGTCCCCGTCGGTCAAGTCTAAGCCCCTCCTAATTTATATGACTCTTCAGGAATGTGAGGTACTTCCCTCTTTTGCGTGTTTATAAAGTTAGAGAGCCAACTCTTTTATTGAAGATCATTAAAATAAGTAAAACTATAGATTGGTCTTTCTCCCCTAAATTTCCCTTTTTGTAGAGCCAACATTTTCATGAGACTGCGCTGTGGCCAATTGGGCAAACAGCAGAGCAGTTTTTCTGTTTTGTTTTGTTGTTAAGTAATTGTTATCAGTTGAAGTAACCCACTCAGATAACAAGAACAATAGCTCCCTAAGGTCCCAAATTTGCTATGGTGATGAAATTTCAGTAACCAACAGAGGCACTGACTAATTTTTCTCTGCCTATCTATTCCTTGTTCTAGTTTCTTATTTTAAAAGATTGATTCAGAGTGTTCATTTCCCATCAGTACTGCTTGAGATCTTTGTGTAAGCATTGCATTCCATTGTCTTTCATAAAACAACACAGTTTGCAGGTTGTTTCAGCCCTGCAATCCTAATTCTTTCAGGATTCTGTGCCAATACTTAACAAACCACAAAACAAATAAATTGACATAGGTCATTGGCCTGAGTTGCAAAATATGAACCAATAGCTCAGAAACAAGAACATTTCTAATCAATATATGATACAAGTTTTCATTTGGACTAGTAAGAATGCCAGAATGATTTCAGATATCATTATATGAAAATCAATGTATAAAACATTTCTAAAGTTTTCTTCAAAGAGTAGCTATTGTCCTTGCTGGTTTGGCTAAGTGGATAGAGCGTTGGACTGTGGACTGGAAAGTCCCAGGTTTGATTCTGGTCAAGAGCACATGCTCAGGTTGCCAGCTCGATCCCCAGTAGGGGGCATGCAGGAGGCAGCCGATCAATGACATTCTCTTATCATTGATGTTTCTATCTCTCTCTCCCTCTCCCTTCCTTGCTGAAATCAATAAGAAAATATTTTTTAAAAAGAGTAGCTATCAACCTGTATCAATAAGCTCCCTTCCATAATATTTATACATTTGAACATATTCAATCAGCTTATATGAGTTTGTTTGTTACACCTCTGTATTTTTTTTTTTTTCTAGAGTCTGAATCTGGTAAAAATGACAGGACCTCTTTACCTCATGCCTGACACTTCCCTTGGAAAACATAGGGATACAGTAAAAGATAAAGCAGAAGAGGAATCCCATGTTCCCATGGCTCTAGGTAAAAGAACGATGAGGTTGGAGAAGGACAAGATCTTTAGAGCTAGCCAAACAAGGGTCAAGCCAAGTAATGAGATAATCTAGACTAGAGCAAGGCTCATAGTCACTATGGGCAGAGGTAAAAGGGAGACACACTGCTGAACAATACCCTAAGAAAATCACATACCACCTCCAAAAAGACCAAAAGTATCTACTAAAACAAAGAAGAGATGATAGATGTAAGACCAACCTGAAACCAATCAGAAAAATGTCTGCCTCTCTCTTCCAGATCCACAAGTCCCTCAACAGAGAATCTAGGCCTTAAATGGAAACAGAAGGAGAGGGAGAGGGAGAAAGAAATGGGAGAGGCCGGAGGAGGTGGGGGAGGGAGAAAGGGTGGGAAGGGAGAGGAAGGGGTGACAAGAGGAAGAGGAAGGAAATACTTCAGAGCCAAACATGGCCCCTCTCTTTTGAGTGCCCTTAGCCACAATCTCAATGAAATCATTGGATATGTTAATACATAGTAAAAAGGAGAGAGCAGAGTTGAAATCAATGATAAGGAAAAAAATACTCAATTTTTCTTTTTGTAAGAGAAAGAGAATGCTGCATCATAATGACAAATACTATAATAGCTATAATATGAACCGTACTGTTTTCATTATTTTATGGACAGCACTTCCACTAGTACTTACTTCATAAAGTTGATGTCAAATTTAGACAGGTTACTCACGCAGGAGTCCTCAAACTTTTTAAAGTGGGGGCCAGATCCCGGTCCCTCAGAGAGCTGGAGGGCCGGACTATATGAACTACTAATTCCTACTGTAACACCTCGGCTGCGCTCACTGCCCAAAAAACCTGGCGGGCCGGATCAGACTCCTCTGCGAGCCGCATGTGGCCCGTGGGCCTTAGTTTGAAGACCCCTGGTAGTGTATGTAAAGTAGGAGGTATAAAGTAAGTGTACAGAAATATTAGCTACTAGATTATACCCCTGGAGCCAGTTACATTTAACGAAGTTTGAAGTTCAACTCTATACTTGAAAATAATTGAATTGAATTCTTCATATATTAATTTTTGAGGGAAAAAAAATCACACAAACCATAAGAGCTCTCACTAATAACATATTGATTTTACTCCAATTGATTCAAAAAGTTGAATTCTTATTACACTAAATTTATTGACTTGTACCCATTGATCTGCACTAATTAGAAATTGGATTGGAAGTTTTCATTATTTTAAGGACAGCAGTTTCTGCCATAAAGGCTGAACATCATTATAAAATATCAAGGCAATGAAATCAGAGCTAACAACTAAAAAAAAAAAAAATCACATCATTTTCTGTTATAATCATAAATACTTTTCCTAAATTGCTAAATCAGATGAATACAGATATAAATGAGTGTATGAATACATACAGAGAAACAAACAGACATATACACACCCACTACTTATGTACCTCAAGGTCATATAACATTTACTGATTTACTGTAATGTATTAAGAATTATCTTGGATTTAACAAAATGAACTATTTTTATTAATACCCTAAATGTTTTATGAGAGAATAATCAAAAGTTCCTTTTACCTTTTTCTTCTGATTTGTTATTTGTTCTCGGAATATATGGGGCACTGGTATATTACAAGAGCAAAGATTTGTTGTATTTTAGACTACAAGACAGAGCACATTGTAGAGCATATATTACTGTCCATCCCCTGCTAGTGCTCTCAGGTTCCATGTTCAAAACTCCACATTTAGAGAAGCAGATTATGGCATATGTCATTTTGGGGACATCAAACAGCTGAGTGGAGGTGGGATTACCATTCACTAGACCAGTAAAGGCCAGAGAAAAATTTCAGCAACCCTGAATTTATTTAGTTGCAGAATATTTAGTGAACTTTAGTCCATGCTCAAGCTGTTCACAGGAAGAATCCAGATTTCTGCCACTGAGGATTGGGGAAGCCTTGTGACATTAATGAGATCCAGATCCCGGGCCAAGCAGCCCTGCCCTCCCTTATCCCCCATCCCACGGAGCTAGCAGGAGAGGCGTTGCCTCTCCCACTGCTTTCCCTCCAGCTCTGATTTGTGACAGGGGAAGGGAAAGGGAAAAGAGGACTGGAAGCCACCAGAAATGACTGTCCTAATTTAGCATTAGCAGGAATTTGTAAACCACCACTAAGCAGATAAAGCTAAGAGCTACTAACTACAAACATAACCAAACAATAACCTCTGTGACTGTTTAATGGAGACCCTGATTAGAAACACAGAAGCCAGAAGCCTTTACTGGAAACCGGGAGCAATGATTATTCAGAGAGAAAGGCTAATAGGGTTTGTATACAAAAATAAGCATTTTGTAAAGAAAAGGGGAAAAGAGGCACTCAGGTCTGGAAGGAGTTGGTGTTGATACAACAATTTGAAAACTGACTGTAAAATATTGAAGGTGAATGATAATTCAGTAGTTGGTGAATTGCCGCACTGAGATAAAGACATAATCTTTAGAAACACTCGCCTACTGGAACTCCAAGTGATTTTATGCAGATATAGGTACGTTTCTGTTCTGTGGTGTTTTTTTTAAAATGTAGTTTGTTGTTCAGAAGTGCGTGAGTCACCGAGGAATATTTCTCTGGTGTCAGAGCTCCTGGTGCACAGTCAGCTGAGAGTAACCTAGTTTGCATATTTATTTGTTTCTCAATGCATTGCCCACTCAGAAGTGCACTTTACAATATCTCAGAGGAAACATCGTGAGAATTACAGTAACCATTTTCTACTTTAGGACTTATCAATCTCATCACTGATGCAAAAAGATGCCAAATGGCCAAAATAGTCTGGTTCAAGTGTCTCTTACATGACCTGGACACAGCTGTTTCCTTCTATTTGTTTACCTCTGTTTGTTTCCAAAGGTTTCTTTGGTTTGGAAAATGATGTAGAATCTCACTTCTTCTGGTGATAAAGAAAGGCAATGCTAAGGACATTCCGCATTTCACGAGCTAATAGGGTAGCCACTAACCACATGTTTCTCAAATTTAAATTAATTAAAATAAATAAAATGAAGCAATTCAGCTCCTGAGTGGAACAACCACATTTTAAGTGCTCAGAAGCCACCGGTGACTGGTGACGGGAGTTTGGGGGTGAATAGACCAGACCCACAGTGTTTCCATCACTTCAAAAATATCCACTAAACAGTGTATGTAGCAAGTTGAAGCATTTAGAGACAAGAAATAATTTCAATGAGTGAAAAAAATGCATTGCCTCTTTGATGTCATTGTTTTTAAAGATTTTTTTTTAAATAATAAGTATTCCTAAAAGAGAATATTTGCCATATTAGAATTGTTCACCATGTCTTATCCATGTAGGTTCTCCATGTTATATGCTAATGTCCAAAAATTAAAATTTAAAGTAATCAATTCATGTAAAATGACATCCAATGAAGTGTTAAAATAACATTGAAATTCAACAATCCAACAAAAATTAAGACTTTTTAGCTAGATTATTCTAGTGTTTTATAATAATCAGATTAAATTAGAATAAACCTAAATATGCCATGTGTATAACATAGAAGGAGCTGTACATGACTGATATTATGGAAAAATTCAATATGCACTCAAATCATTGGTATGGGTGTTTCAATGTTGTTGTTTTAAATATCAGTGTCACATTGGTAGCAACATTGGTTGTGGGCACATCCCCAGTAGGGGGTGTGCAGGAGGCAGCTGGTCAATGTTTCTTTCTCATCAACGTTTCTAGCTCTCTATCTCTCTCCCTTCCTCTCTGTAAAAAATCAATAAAACATATTTTAAAAATATTTCAAATTACTAATTATTTCAATGTGTTTTTACATAGGAAAAAAAAAGCCAAAGATAAACTCTTCAATTTGATCTCTAAGAATTATTTCCAGTATCAACAGTGAATTCATGAACTGAGTTCCCTGGTCTCATGAATGATATCAGTGAGGGCAACTGTTACTTGTCAAAAGCTATTAGAGCTGATTTCTACCTGAAGACAAAGAAAATCTGTACTTAAGCTTATATGTATACATAAAATCAGGGTTTTAACAAGCACTGTTCAAAGACAAGCCTCCTCCTTTGAACATGTATGGTAGCATTTCAAGCAGAGCTCGCCCTGAATGTATGAGGAGTTAATCTGATGCCTGTAACTTAGCACCTTTGTACTGTGGTAGCAGAGAGGGACAGGTTGCTTAGTGGTTTCAGATGTTAGACTTTAATGAACCAGGATGGGTTTCCTTAGCATGACACCAGTTTATCTAGTTTATTAGCTTTGTAGTTTAACAATTTATTATTCTTTTGTGCCTGCGAGCATTTTCATGACTCTCCTTGCTTTTGAAAAATGTTCCATTTGTTGTGCTTGGTAGGAAATAGTCCATTAAATAGCCACTTAATTGCTAGAATTAGCTCCTTCAATCATGAATCAATTTCTTTTAAATGTATTTCTTTAGGGAAATTAAAGGAACTAACCCGAGCAGGCCTATGTCAATTTTCATTGGAACCTCTCAGCAGTTAATGAGTAGGTACTTTACAGCACTCAGCTGAGGAGAGCAGGAGACTGCAATTGCTTTAGCCAGCGTTAGCATTTCTTGTCATGTGTATTCTCACTTATTAAATACTAGTTTTAGAGTTATCAATTAATAGCTCTACTAAGTACTTTGAGCAAATCAAGTAGTAAAATTTTAATAGCATGAAACAAACATTAGTTTCTTTGGATCTGGATACATGGTCAAGCCACACACATTATCTGCTAGGTATGTAGCAGTCTCATAAGCAATTTCAGACTTGCCCTGGCCACCTTGGCTCAGTGGATAGAGCATCAGCCTGTGGACTGAGGGATCCCAAGTTCGATTCCAGTCAAGGGCACTTGCCTGGGTTGTGGGCCTGATCCCCAGTAGGGAGACAGCCGATCAATGATTCTCTCTCATCATTGATGTTTCTCTCTCTCCTCCTCCCTTCCTCTCTGAAATTAACAAATAAATTTAAAAAAAAGAAATCTCAAACTCACCACCGTGCTCATAACCCCAGTCTGATGTGTTCACCATGCCTGTGTTGCTTTTGTTTTGTTTTGTTTTGTTTTGTTTTGTTTTTAATTACCATGTGTGGTCTGCCTGGACTATAGCTAATTGGAATGGATATAGGAAGCAACCATCCTGCAAAGAGGCCATGAGGTACACGTGACCAACAGGTGTGCCTGCTCTGGAGGTGATTAGCCATACCACTTGGAACCTCTTTTTCCCCATTTATGAAAGGGACAGAGAGAGAGAGAGACAGGTATTGGTTAGTTGGCAATACAGTGAAGAAAAATGAACCGAGATGAGGAGCCCTATGCTTGTGCGGTAGCTAATGGGATTGTCCTTGAGGTCAATCATACCTGCTAAACTATTATTTTTAACTAAAAGGTATAGTTGTCTGTGATGCCTCGCTGAGACATTCCCCATATTCCCTTGCTATCTTTTCACCAAACCACCCATTGACTGAATGAGGCAAACTGACTTTATTCTTGTAGCCTGAAAAACAGCAAACAACGAAGGTTATTTCATCAAGCCTATTGGATGTAAATATTTTAATGAATTAAAATTGGGTTGGGTTTTTTCTTTTTGGTAACTATGTAGTGATGGGTGTTAACTAAACTTATTGTGGTGATCATTTTGCAATATATACAAATATAGAAGAATCATTGTGTTATACACCTAAAGCTAATCTAATGTCGATTATATCTATTTTTTTAAAATTTTTTAATTGCTTCAATTAAGGGTGAAAAAATTGAGCAAAAGCAGAGGTATAATATAACGTGTTAACTTCTTCAAAAGTGTGATGATAATCATACAAGTTAGTTGATGGACTATCTTTTTCCTTTGGACTCAGAGTTAACTTTGCAAAGAGTTAATTGAAAGGTGGACAGGTTATAGTTGTCTCTAGATGAGTCCATTTCTCATTGTGATTGTCTACAGATTAATATGCCTACATTCTGAGCCCATTACATATTTCATCTGATAAAAAGCAGCATCAAAATGAGCTCAACCAGACAGAAGTAAAATAAAAAAGAAGTGAATATCCTTTTTTTCTTTTTTTTTTTACAATCTGTGTAGATTCTGCCTCAACCAATTTTGACAATTTTATCCAGTCAGTTGTATCTCTATTTTAAAAGCAGAGCATGGAGGAAATGTCAGTAGTCATTCCTGATTAGCTCAAAGTGTACAGTTGATGACGACAGCGGAGGTGTCAGTCCATTTGTCTTCATCTTCTACTTACAATTGCTGACCTGACTCTCTGCCTGTCTGTGGAGAGCACAGAAATTGCTTTGAACCCTCATTCGAATGTGTTTTCCTTCACCCCAATAAAAATAGTTGAACTCTTCACTTAGGCACACCTTACAAAACAGTAATGACTCTAGATAAAATCATTCCTCACACTTTCATAATTAGTTTGAGGTCTGGGTGCAGAAAGGGGAAAAAGGGGGCAGTGTTAAATATTGGAAGACTTCCGCAGTTTTATATGTAACATCAGAAAAGAGAAAACTCCTACATGAGGCCATTCTCATGGTTTTCATTATCACACAGAGTTAATCAAAACCAGTTCAACCCCAGGCCAATCTCACCGTGGGATGAAAGTATTAAAGAGGAATAAAACATCTGAGTCACTCGGATACTAATTAACCTTGGGAATGCCCAAAGCAATACAAAATTCAACATATGTATCTCTGAAATACTTCCCCCTAAATACCAAGGAATGCAGAGCTGACAATATACACATTATCCATCATCAGTCCTACACTCTGGTATATGCCTGCCCTCATTGTGTCCTTCGGTCAAGTGAGAAGTTTTCGGTATCTACCTGTGTAATTGAACTCATGGCACCTTTATTGGACAGCACGCTGAAATGCTGCAGTGCTATTGTTTAAAAAACAGTCAAGAGCTAAAGCACTGAATATGGTATGCAATCCAGATGGCAAATTCTCAAGGCACAGGACTGGGGGGCTGGGGGGGAGAGGGTAAGGAGGAGGGGAATATCTCAAAGGGTTGTTTGGGTTTCCTGGTCAGGAAGCTTGCTAGCTTGTGTTTACCTTTCAGCACCACCAAATGTTTAAATGCAAAAAAAAAAAAAAAAAAAAAAAAAAAGCAATTAGTACAGCTGAGAAATCAGATTTGTGACAGGACCACTGGTCTTTTAAAAACATCTCTATTCCTGCTAAATGGCCGGGCTATTTAGTTCTTGAGTTGCACTAATTAATAATGAATAAAGCACATTTAAGTAGCTTTATTTGCCTAACTTCCTATTGCATGCAAGCTAATACGCACATATATTATTTACATATAAAATATATCTTTCCACTATTGAAAACTTGAGGAATAAGGAATGACCAGGGACTAATTTGTGAAATGTGTTTATGTGTCATGTGTAACTGATAAAAAACAACTGGTTGGAGTATAGGCAAATTATCAAGAAAGCAAATGTAATTTCCTTAATTAAAACGTTAGACATCTAACTATGCCCAATCACATTTTAATCAAATAAGCCCAGACCTTATTATTAAAGACAAGTACTTCAATTGCACAAATGTAAAATAACTTCATTGTATATGGAAAATGTGGCCTGAAAATATAAACACAATTAAAACAATTTGTGTTAGTCTTTTTCTTCAGCCTATTTCGAAGGATACAAGCCATGCATGTATTTGAGATTAGGTATTAATGTATGACTCTTTGTCATGATAGTTCATTAAGTGTTGTTGTTTATTCTTGCACGACAAACAATGCTGTCTTCCTTCCATCTTTTGAAAAAATTTTTTTTTTTTATGTCAGTTCCAAGTGCCTTTAGAAGAGGTCAACTCTGCAGCTACCAAGAGATATTCAACACAATATCCACTCCAGGGGCTCAGCAGCTGCGTGGTCCCCCTATTCGCTCTGCATTCCTGAAATGAAGCAGATTCCAGCAGCAGGCATTGACGGTTCCTGAACCAGGGTTCCTGTTAACCAAATGCAAACCGGAAAATAGCTCCTCATGGTACAAAAACAACATTGGGGTGAACCCACTGGTGAAATATTGTGTCAGGGACTTGAAGGATGCTCTGTGGTTCGGGTTTGGATCTTACCAGGGTTTGGAATCAGGCTCAGCCAACTTGAGTAAAGAGTCCTTGTAGACAACCATTATGGTTTTACTTGTTCGTTCGACTCATTTTTGTTTCTCCTCACCAAGGCACCCACAAACATTAGTCTGAAGCCTAAAGCCCTAAAATAAGTGGCTCTGTAGCTGGTGAAATTCCAATCTCATTTTATTCTGTTGTCAATGAGCTGCAGAGATTCGCCGGGGCTTGTTAACATGAGAGCAGACAGATGAGAAGAAATAAAAAGTACTGGCCTGTGAAAGCCAAATCAAAGAGCCAGGCTGAAGGGATTCTCGAGTTACTCAGGTGAGGCCCTGGGGCCCCCAGCTAGTGACCCAACTAATGGTCAGAATGCCATAGGTTTCATTTGGACGATCTGAACATTAAGACTTGGTATTCAAAGGGCTGCAGAAATGGCTGAGCATTTGCCTTTTCTTTGTAAGCTTACTATACAATAAACAAAAGACTGGCATTTGATACTAACTAAACACAGAGCAGGAGCAGACAATAACCCTGGATGAATGTATTCAAGACACAAATCTTCATGTGGCATCAGAAGAACCAGGGTCCTACATTTCTTTAGCACATATCTTTAATTGCCCTTGGTTGCAAACCTACTTCAATTTATCAAAACACATACTCATTTACATAAACATTTAACAGTTTAAATGACCTGAAAATGGGGTAATGCTTTCATACAGTGAAACCACAATAAAATATAAGAAAGTGGCACTTTTATTACTGACTAAAGAATTTAAGATGAAGGGTTCTTGACAACACCCTATTAAGAAATACTTTCTGTGATGTTTAATCACTAACATTGTGTCCGACAGTATTGAATTCTATAGACTAATATTTCCTTTTTGTTTTCTCTTCTAGAATAACTGCTCCCAGGACATTGAGGTTCTATTGCCAACTGCCAATCAAATAAATGAATTTTCATTTTTAAATTGAATTACAAAGCCAAAAATTTTTGTTCTGGTATTCTTTTCCTCTTTTTTCCTTACACGTCACTTTATAATTTTCTTCCTTTGGAAGATTTTAACTTTTATAAGAAAGTTTATTCAGAAAGTTAATCATAATTAATATTTAATTATCAAATTTCAGGATTGAAGTTTACTTTGTATGCCTATTGACAATGTTGGAATAAGAAAACCAGCTGTGAAAAAAAAAGTCTTGACTAGTAGTGCCATCTAGCATTACAAAGAAAATGTTGTTCAGCTACTTTGCAAAATGTTGAGAAATGTTTAAGCACTAACATTGTGTCTGACAGCAATGAATTCTGTTAATGCATTCTCTCCAAGTAAACAGCATCTATTAGGAGAAAACCTGTATAGAAAACCTTCATATCATAATATATAATACAAATGACAATATTTTTCAGAAGATACAATTATGAGAGGCAACAGTGAGGTATAGTTTCTGTTTGGCTAGCTGCCATGCCACTATTTTTCCTTCAACTTAAGAAAACACAATAGAATTCAAATAAATAATAATAATGTTAGTATGTTGAAATATTGGCAATGACCTAATTTATAAATTAAAAAGTAAGTCATTCACAACCTCCAGTAAGTTACTAGGAGTAAAAACTTGTGATACTTCTTAAAGAATGGAGACTGGCTAGTGGTTTGGGCAATGAATGTATCTACACTAATAAAAGAAAAACATGCAAATTAACCATCATTCTGCTACACCCACCAGCCAATCAGGAGCAATTATGCAAATTAACCTAAATAAGATGGCAGTGGCCATGGAGCTAGAGCATGCAGGAGGCTTGGGGTGCCCCTGGCAATGGAGGAAGCCAAGCTTCCCACCCTGGCTGGCCCTGGCCTCCACTCAAGGCTACAAAGTTTCAGTTATAGAAGATAAGTAAATCCCAGATACCTGCTTCCAGCTGGTCTGGTCTCCACTCAAGGAGGCACTGCAAAAAATGAAAAAGAAAAATGCCCCTTACCTAGGATGGCCACACTCCCATAGCCTGATCCCTGTAAATGGGCAGTTGAACATCCCTCAAGGGGTCCCAGATTGGAGAGGGTGCAGGCTGGGCTGAGGGACACCCCCACCCTCACTCCATGCATGAATTTCATGCACCAGGCCTCTAGTATTTCCATAAATATAATGGAAATAAAGATGTCAGAGGTTCAGCCCAGAATGAAACTGAGTACAATTATTTCAATTTTCTCTATTAAGATGCTTCTTACTTGTCTGCTATGTCACGTTGGGCAAATCAGATCATTTGTTTCATCTCTGGCTATATTTATATCAGAAACTGGATGGGTCCCAAAGATATAGGTTCTTAACTACAATTAAGCATGAGTGGAAAAGCCAGTCCTCCAAATAATATATAAACACATAGTTCCTGGCCAGAAAAAACTGAGTATCATTGCTCTAAGAAATATAGGTGTATTTGTCAATGGACAAAGATGACAATATTCTAACACATTTTTCTATGTACCGTGTTTCCCCGAAAATAAGACATCCTCTGAAAATAAGACCTAGCACATGGAAAGATAAGACATCCCCTCAAAATAAGACCTAGCGCAACTTTGGGAGAAAAATTAATATAAGACACTGTCTTATTTTCAGGGAAACAGGGTAGCACATATTGATTAACAAATTTCTCATATTTTAGTTTACTGGGAATCTGAGTTTTGGATAATTAGAAGCAAGTTTGGTGAAGTTCTATTTGTAAACTTTCATTTCTCAGCTTCCAAGTGGAAACACAAGCTCTGAAGCACCATGGAAGGGAAAAATTCTGCCTTGGAGGATAGTGCCAGAGGTTAACTTGGTTTTCTTGCTTCTGTGGTTACTTTTGTTCCCTCCTCCAAACGTTCAAGCATCTGAGATATCAATACGAACACCTTATTTGCAAGCCAGATTGATTCTTGTTTATTATGCATATCCACTATTTTGATTTTCAGTGGCCAAAATAAAGACTATGGGGGATTTTTTTCTGGGCTCTAGATTTGGGCTGAACTGAGGATGATCAAAATAAGCCTTTGGACCCTAAGAATGTGAGGAAGAGGCAGATATGCTAGAATATAGTTTAGCCTCATTTTAATGTCTCCTTTAATTCCTCTTACTTTTCTCATGTTGAAGATCAAACATCATAATATTTTAGAGCTGAAACAATTAAGGCCAGGCCAATAGATCAGTTGGGTTTTGGTTTGTTTGTTAGTTTGTATAAGATAACTAAAATAGCTTTCTCCAAACAAAATTCTATTTACAGAATAGAAGACGTTATACAAATACACTTAAATTGTTTTTAAAAAAGTGTTCTTGAAGAAAAATAAAATGTTTTCAAAACCTGTAGATGACCACTAGATGCCTACATTTCTTTCCAAATCGCCCAATCAAATTGCCAACTATGCTATATTAGAGTTATCTCCACTGATACAGTCTTGAGAGCAAATACTTGGACAAAATGTAATATCACTTATTAATAATCAATTTTTTTTATTGGATTACACTAAGAGAAATATAATGTCAAAACTTTGAGAGGGTTAATTCATTCATGTGCCTCACATAAAGAATAATACAGAAAAATGGAAGTTAACTCAGAGTATAATCAAGATTATGAGAATTAAAATTATATCATATGAAGAATTGGGCATTTCTATTCCAAAACAAAAAACAACAACACTAGATGAAACTAAGTATTAATGATAATGATGATGGTGATATAATGAAATAAAAATAATTAATTCTAACTGAACATAATCTATGTGCTAGGCATGCCATTGCATCAACATTATGTAATTCTATCCTAAGAGGTTTGTTTTGTGTTTATTCCTATACTTTAGATGAAGAAATCAGAATTCACACATCTAGTGATCCTCCCAAGAATATCCTTGGAAGGATACAGATGCAGTTAAACATGGAACTGGCTGGTAAACTGCTACTATAAAACATAACTAGCAGATATTTTAAGAAAATAAAATAGAATTCATCAGAGAATTACGGGTTGAAGCTTCAAACCCAAGTTCATCAAATACAGACTTAACTTATAAACCATGACATTGCCTGACCTTATTATGGTCAGTGGTTCTCAGATATCTGAGGAATCAATATATTTTAAAGGGTTATATTTGTCCTAAACAGTATCATATGTATTATGAAAATAGTATAGTACAATTTGGTATCAGAAAATCTAGGTTATGATTTAGATTTTCTAGCTACACAATTTTGAACAAACTACAGTCTTTAATTCTATCTCCTTATCTATAAAATATCTATAAATAATTTCTAAATTATCCTATAAGGATGACATGTAGATCAAATCATATAAAAGAAAAATATACGAAAGTATTTGGAAATGTATAAGGTACTATTAAAATAGTATTTTATTAGGACTCAGCAAGGAAAAATGGGAAGAAGCCATAGTAATAATTTATGGACAAACTTTTAAAAACTTAGAAATCATCAATGCAAACGTAAATTTCTAAACTTATATCATTGGAGATAATTCTAATATATCTAATTCAGATGACAATCTGATAGGATTATAAGGGAAGAAATGTGGGCATCTAGTGGGTGTCTACAAGTTTTGAAAACATTTTATTTTTCTTCAAATATACTTTTTTGAAAACACAATTTAAATGTACTTTTATAACATGTGCCATGTAAATAGATTTTTGTTTGGAGAAAGCCATTTTAGTTATTTTTACCTTTGTTAGAAGTAATGAAACCATATACAGGGAAAAGATCTCTAAAGAATATTTGTGCCCCCCCCCATTATCAAATGCTCTTACAGATATAGTCATAATGTCATAAAGATTTTTTCCCATATATCTCAGAATAAAAGCATACATTCTTTACTTACCACTTCTACTATACTTTCTTTCAAAAGATTGATTTTGAGCTCCATATTAGTTAAACATCTTTAATTATATTCTCTGATGATTTCTATTTTATTTTCTTAAAATATCTGCTAGTGATGTTTTATAGTATTACCAGCCAGTTCCATGTTTAACTGCATATTTCACTTTACTTTGGTTTCAAATGGTGAGAAATAGTCCATTTGCTGTGCAGCATTATGAATACTTCTTTTTATCTGTCTTATTTCCCAGATGATTGGCCCATTGTAGAGGAACCGTAGTCCATTAATGGTAGGTACAGATGGTGTCCATCTGGTACCCATGTTTGACTCTAAAATGGGGGCATAAGGATACCCTGAAACATTAGACATTCCAAATCAGATCTGATCTAAAGGCTCAAAGAAAAAGTTATTTGATCCATTCTGATTTTTATCCCTAGTCCTCATCTTATATTACAAATGAGCAAGAGGATTCATTCTTTTCTGAAAAAATTCTGAATTGTATTTTTAAGTCTACAATCTTGTTCTAATACAAGGCAGCTAACAAATATTAAAATCATGAGTGTCAACCGATGTCCCCCTTTTGGCTTCTCTCATAACCCTGTTGGCAATCACCAACAATGGAGACATCTTTCGAGGTTTTGCTTTTTGGTGTATTATTTTCACGTGGTCTGGATTAATTGGGGGAGACACTGATTTGGTGTAACGCATGTTACAGATGAAGAAACCAAGTCCCATTGAGGCCATGTGCTTGATCAAAGCCCCATAGAAGATGTGTAGCACATCCGTTCACTAGCATACCTTGGATAAGTGTGCAAAAATAGAAAATAATCCAATATTCTGATAGAAGACTTAAAAAATATGCAGCCACACATTTCTCATTAGTTAAGGCTCCTTGTATTTTTATTGTGCTTATAATGGATAGTATCGGCCAAATAGCAAGTATTTTGCAAATAGTTATGGAAAGTATAAATAAAGTAAAAACATACAGAAAAATCATATCCTTTAATGAACACTTACCAATCAGTTCTAAACCTCGCTGATTATCTCTTGCTAACACTAATGAACCTGAATTACCAGGAAAAGACTCAGTTTCAGTAAGTGTCTTTTTTCTATGTAGAGAAGACTTGAAAATGATTAAACACTTTAAAACTTGTTCACTTAAACATGTGAGAAAATCATATTGAAAGCTCATTACATTGCAAATTTTTTGTAATAAAGCTAGAATAATATGGACTAAAATTTCCAAGTTTAAAGGTCCATTAAGATAAATATGTTAAATGATATGATAGGCAATGATTTAAGAGATTATTGTGATAACTCTTTCAAGTTTGAAATACAAATAGTGGAAAAATTCTATTTACAATTGGCCTGTATACCACACTAGGATTAGAGAAACTCCTGCTATTTCATTGTAGTTTTGGTTCTTTGGTTTGTTGGTTTGTTGATTTGTTCTACTATATAATACAGCACTTTATTTTCATTCAGTGAGAGAAATTACTACCTACTCTCAAATTTGTAGGATATGCAATAATTTATTACTTTAAAAAGTAGCATCTCACTAGTGACACTCTTAATCTCCCCAAATTTAAAATTTAGAAATGATATCTAAAGATATAAAAATGCAATTTCATTCTGAACTATCTATCTATACTAATAAAAGTCTAGGTGGCCCTCATGCCCTCATGCCACACCTTCACGTCATCACAAAATGGACACCCCATGTTGTCACAAGATGACCACCACAGGATGGCTGCCACAAGATGGCAGGCAGGGGAGGCAATTGTGGGTGGTCAGGCCAGCAGGGGAGGGCAGGTGGAGACGAACAGGCCAACAGGGAAGAGCAGTTGGGCACAATCTGGCCAGCAGGGGAGGGCAGTTGGGGGAAACTACACCTACAGGGGAGGGCAGTTAGGGGTGACCAGGCTGGCAGGGGAGGGCAGGTGGGGGCCATTGGGCTGACAGGGGAGGGCAGTTGGAGGTGATCAGGCTGGCAGGCAGAAGTGGTTGGGTCAATCAGGCAGGCAGGCAGGCAGATGAGTGGTTAGGAGCCAGCAGTCCTGAATTGTGAGAAGGATGTCCAACTGCTGGCATCCCTGGCAGTTGGACATCCCCCAAGGGGTTCCAAATTGAAGAGGGTGCAGGCTGAGCTAAGGGACACCCACCATCACCATCACCACCACCACCACCACCACCACCACCACCACCACCACCATCAGTGCATGAATTTTGTGCACCGGGCCTCTAGAGTGTGTGTGTGTGTGTGTGTGTGTGTGTGTGTGTGTGTGTGTATATATATATATATATATATATATATATATATATATATGAAAGGCTAATTTTCTATCTGTCTTACTGGTAGCTATGATATGCACTGACCACCAGGGGGGAGATACTCAACACAGGAACTTCCATGACACACACTGGCTATTTAAAAATAAATTATTACTTATTGATTGATTTTAGAAAGAGGATGGGGGGGAAGAAGGAAAGAGAAACATAGATTGTTGTTTTACTTATTTATGTATTCACTGCATGTGAGTTGACCAGCAAACTTGGCATATGGGGATGACACTCTAACCAGCTGAGCTACCCAGCCAGGGCTCCTCCTTTGACTCTTACTGCAAAACTGCCATTTTCCAGAGCATTCTCTCCATCCATTGAGATTTTGCTTCCCACTAATTGTCATAAGGTTGGCTCACATAAACTCAACACTTTTTCTTATGCTGAATGTTCTCTTGTTGGCAATATCTTATAAACAACATTACCAAAGTTTCCACAATTAAAATAATCAATTATTTAAAAACCATAAACACAAATATACAACTGCTTACAATTTATCTGATCTATTCCCTAAAGCACATGTGTCAAACACAAGGCCCGCGGGCCAAATCCGTCCCGCCAGGCCTTGCAATGTGGCCCACACCGTGCTGTCATCACTGCACTCCGCTGCGTTTCCATCACAATGACAGTTTATGACTGTTCAGTAAACCATTCAGCCCGCGATTTAGGCTGGATTTTAGATTTTGGCCCCTTCTCTGATTGAGTTCGACACCCCTACGGCCTAAAGCAATGATCGGCAAACTCATTTGTCAACAGAGCCAAATATCAACAGTACAATGATTGAAATTTCTTTTGAGAGCCTAATTTTTTAAACTTAAACTTCTTCTAACGCCACTTCTTCAAAATAGACTCACGTAGGCTGTGGTATTTTGTGGAAGAGCCACACTCAAGAGGCCAAAAAGCTGCATGTGGCTCTTGAGCCGCAGTTTGCCAAGCAAGGCCCTAAAGTATTTCCAACCTATGAGAGATAGGAGTTACCTACTAGGCCCTACACTGTTAATATAAAAATAAAATAAAAACTAACTAGAGAGTTTTAAGTCTTCTCACACTTTTTACTAACCAGAAGTTAGTAATACTTTATTGAAGAATCATATCATGTTGATGGCGCCTCTACTCAATAGATATTTCTCTTTCTGCAGAAAATTACAAAATGATGTTTGCACTATTCTCACCTATCTCTGTGAGAACCAACTCTACCTCCTTCTCAGAGTGGACAAGAATACCAATATTTAAGATCTACCAGCCCTCACCCCACCCCCCCATCCCTCAAGTGGCTAAGATCATGCTGAGGGAGTTGTACACCTGTGTGCTCCCTCCTTCCTGATCACTGTATGTTTAGGGAAAGGAAACATTTGTATGCCTGTGTTTTCAAAAGTAAAAGAGAATGAGCTTTCAAATTAAATGTCCTTCAAAACAAATTTATCCACTTGAGCTTTGCCCACAGCCTGGGGCAATGGCAAACCAAAACAGGATGTTTTCCTAAGAGGAGGGGCTGGTTTACCTTAATTTTCTCCTTATAAAGAGCTGCCACCCACCTGGCTGTTACTGTTTTGCTCCAGGAGAAGAACAATTAAAATTCAATTTAAGGCACTTAATTCTCCAAGTTTGAAAGTCCTTCAAAAAACCCAAGAGTTCTCAGGCCCTCCTGACAACAGTTTGGTACAATTTCTGATGTTTTTTCAAGTCCTTTGCAAGTGCCTCCAGCCCCAAATTGCTTGTATTCTTTCCTCCTCTTGTTAACAATGACTTAGGGCAGCTCCTGTTTAATTTAGGGCTAATTCCTAGCACTGTGTCTTTGGTACCCTGTAACCAACAGTGTCTACTGAACTGGCACAGTACTCTCCAAGATAGATGTTATTACCTTCACTTTACAGAAGAAGAAAAAAATAATAAGATGTAGCCAGGGTCCTTGGGTTAACCAAAGAGAAAGGAAAGTAGGGAACCATACACACAAGATTTTTAAATGCTGAAAAACTCCTGGGAAAAAAATGTAAGATTTACCGCCTTGCCCTTAGGGATTCATTCCATTGTGGGCGTCCATAGAGTGGAGCACTGTGCAGAGCCCTTACATAGCACATCCTGCCTGTAAGGGGGGGGAGGGAGAGGGAGAGGGAGAGGGAGAGGGAGAGAGAGAGAGAGGTGCTGTAACCTCAGCAACACCTAAAACTTCTTGAGGACTATGATCTCATTTGAGTAAATAAAAAGATGCCTATAATTAAAAAAAAGATTTAGAATCTAGTTATAAGGCAGGATTAGGATATACTCTGCAGTAGAAGAGCAGATGTTTTTCTCATCCTTTCTACTTTTCATTTGTAATAACTTTTTTCTGTCATTATTGCGGATGGGGAAAAAGAGGTTCTGTGGAAAGTAACCTCACAGGGTGAATCTGATTGTTAATGTCTAACTGGGCAGGTCGTGGTGAGTGGCCACGCCCCAGGCTTATAACTTCTTTAGTTGAAAGGCTTACCTCTGCCTTAAGCAAGCCTTGTTCTTTGTTTCTGTGCATCGAGGCTAACGCACCTTTGAAGTAAGCATGGCCACCCTCCAGAGAGCTCATGACCTGAACTATTCTGCCTGCTTTCTGCCACTCTCATGTAATCTATCTTAATTCCCAGTGGATAAAGGAGCTGCAAACAGTGACTTCTTTGAAGCATTTATCTCAGTCTGTTGCGATCTTCCTTCCAGACAAATCCTCTGTTTGATTCACATTTTTTCTAAAAATTCTGTACAGGTTTGGATGTTCTGATTTTTACATTGACATAAAAGATTCCAGCCTTTGTAAAGGTTTAGGAGAGGGACTTCAGGCCGGGCACGAAGAGTCCAAACCTGTCGTCCAAAGCTGCTAGTGCTTCGGGTAAGAAGAAGAAAAGTCTGCATCCTTCTTTCCTGGGATGCTGTCATCACCCCAAGCATCCCCACCCACATGTGCCAAACTGGTCCTGTTAGCCAAGGGTGTCTCTCCATGAGGGTCAGCAGAAAGAAGCCAGAAGGGACAGACATGGCCTTGGGATAGGGGCAGGTACATTCTTTATAAAACAAGGAAAACCTGCAGCTGTCCCCGCCCGAAGTTGCAATCTAATTAGGAGTCAATAGCAGACCAGCCAGAAATGTTGTCAGAGAGCCTGGAAGGGAGAGAGCTGCAGCAGTCCTGGGTAAACCTTAGCTTAGCAGACACTGGTCATGGGCAGCGGGACTTGGAACAACCCTACAGAAAGCAAAAGCCAAGCCAGTGTCAGACCTGGCCCAACATGGGATGTGCTCCTCAGCCACACATGTATGTTCCCGGGGAGAAGCCTTGTAGAGTCGGTGTTTGAGCATGAGCTCTCTCCAAACCCTGGACCATGCAGATCCAAAGGTGACCCCCAGGAAGTCAAGCTAAAGGAAATAAATAAAACAGCAGACATATCAACCGTCCCAAATCCCATTCCACAACATATGTCAGACAATCTTTTTAAGGATTCCATTCTTTCCATTCTTGTCTGTCTATACTTGTCCTAAGAATGCATATTTTTTCTCCATATTTTTTCAATCCAGAAATTCTCTCTTTTCATTTTTTATTTATGTTTTATTCCTTTGTATTTCCTTTGTAATTTTATCTGCCCTCCTTTCAATTCTTCTTTCCTACTATGTCCTTCTTTCTAAGATTTTTATCATCTAAATATAAAACTAATATTGACTTTTGTATTAATTATTTGCACACATGTAATCTTATCCATTCCCATAAAACAACCATTAATAGTGAAAAAAATTACTCCTTTTAAAGTTCATTTATTTGCCCAGAATTATTAAACTAGATAACAGAAATAGATTTGTACCCAGATTTCTTAACTCTAAGCCAAACTGTTTCTTCTACATCAAGATGGCAGATAGGATTTGCTTCTTTGCTTGAATAAACATTAACCTTAATGTTTAATGACAATCTACCATGTGCTCTGGACTTTAAACACAGTGAGAGATTCAGTTATTTAATTTAATGTTTATTGAGGTCCTATTAGATAAAACGGTATAATGCACAGACCTTGGGGCTAAAAGAA
Organism: Pipistrellus kuhlii; assembly: GCF_014108245.1. Taxonomy (NCBI): domain Eukaryota; kingdom Metazoa; phylum Chordata; class Mammalia; order Chiroptera; family Vespertilionidae; genus Pipistrellus; species Pipistrellus kuhlii. The sequence goes on along the minus strand of NW_023425540.1, from coordinate 8,927,773 downwards.
ATATTTAAAAATTAAAACCCATATTCTCTATTTCTTTGAAGGAGTCACAGACTACATAGTAAAGTTAGATATGCACGGAAAGAAAATAAGGGCCTGATATTAAATAAATGGGGAGCGATGCCTTTAGATAATTAGAACCATGGGAATACCATTGAAGAAGAGGTTGGTCACCTGGAGCTAGAAGGTGGAAGAAAGGTGGATGGATCTAGATTGGACCCTTAATGATGGTGGTTTGCAGGTGAGTGAAAAGCACAGAGATGACATTTCTAAGAAACGGAGTGAACAAAATACAGAAGGAAGCACAAAGGCATATCAAGGGCTTTCTAATGATCCATGAAAACAAATAATGGTTACTACTGAGAACAGGACACAAAAATATTATTGAGCACTAAGTTATTAGAGGAACTATAAATCAATATGGAAGAATGCTGATACAGGATGCACCAAGTACCCTAAGCATATACAATAGCTAGCCAAATGCAGCAAAACTATTCTTAATATAGCTGAACTTTTGAACAATAACAACAAAAATTCTCTATGTCAGAAATACAGAGAATTTTAAATCAGTAGCAATTGGTAAATACACTGTATTTGAGGCTTAAGGGCTGGGATGGTTAATAAAATCTTAAAGAAATCGATGCCTCAATCATTGGGATGATAGCGACTTGGAATAGGCCATCTGAAGACAGTAGTTCCTACTTACCTTCTATAGCAGTTTTGCTTCTCATGGTTCCAGTTACCCATTGCCAACTTCAGTCCAAAAGTATTAAATGTAAAGTTACAGAAATAAACAATTTATAAGTTTTAATTTGCATGCTGTTCTGAGTAGCATGATAAATTCTCACATTGTCATTCTCTGTCCCACCCAGGACATTCATTTTCTCTTTGTCCAGTGCATCCACACTCTATACCCTCCTGCCATCAGTCACTTAGTAGCTGTGTAAGTAACTGATGGTTACCAGGCAAACTGTTGTGGCATTACAGTACTGTGTTCAAGTACCTGCAACCAAAACTATTCTTCATAGCAAGGCTATTATTTAAAAGTGAAGGAAAAATAAAGAGTTTCTCAGACAAGAAAAAATTAAGCAGTTCATCACTGCCAAAAACAGTATTATAAGAAATGTAAAGGATTTTTTTTAAAGAAGGAGAATAAAAAAGAGAGAAACATAATTATAAAGAATAGAATGGCAATAAATACTTGCCTATCAATAATCAGTTTAAATGTAAATGAATTAAATGCTCTAATCTAAAGACATAGGGTAGCTGAATGAATAAAAAAAATTAAGACCCACACATATGCTGTCTACCAGAGACCCACTTCCAAATGAAATATACACAAGACTAAAAATAAAGAATTAAAAAAAGATATTAAATGGAAACAAAATAAGAATCTGGGTAGCAATACTTATATCAGACAACATAGACTTTAAAACAAATGCTATAATAAGAGACAAAGAAGGACATTACATAATGATAAAAGAAACAATCCAACATGAGGATATAACCCTAATAAACATTTATGCAACTAACATAGGAGCACCAAATATATAAAACAAGTATTTACAGACATAAAGGGAAAAACCAACAGTAATACAATCATAGTAAGGGATTTTAACACCCCATTGACATCAATGGATATATTTTCCAAACAAAAAATCAACAAGGAAACAGAGGCCTTAAAAGACACACTAGACCAGATGGATTTAATTAATATTTTCAGAGCATTTCACCCCAAAGCAGCAGAATACACATTCTTTTCAAGTGCACATGGGACATTTTCCAGAATAGACCACATGTTAGGACACAAAACAAGTCTCAATAAATTTAAGAAGATTGAAATTGTATCAAGCATCTTCTCCAACCACAATGGTATGAAACTAGAAATCAATTACAAGAAAAAACAGCAACTAAAAAACACACAAACATATGGAGGCTAAATAACATATTATTAAAAAATGAAGGGATGAACAGAACTAAAATAAGCAATCCAAAAATTTATTGGAACCACATAATACCCTAAATAGTCACAGCAATCTTGAGAAAGAACAATGTTGGAGGTATCATGCTACCTCCTATCAAACTATATTACAAGGCTATAATAATAAAAACACCATAAGACTGGCATAAAAACACACACACAGAGCAATGGAACAAAAGAGACAGCCCAGAAATAAACCCATGTCTGTACAGACAATTAATATTTGACAAAGGAGGCAAGAACATACTAATACAATGGGTAAAAACAGTTTATTCAATAAAAGGTGCTGGTAAAATTATACAGATACATGCCAAAGAAACCAACCAACAAACAAAAAAAACAAACTAGACCATCTTCTTACACCATATACAAGAATAAACTAAAATTGGATTAAATACTTAACTATAAGACTTGAAACCATAAAACTCCTACATGAAAACATGGGCAGTAAAACCTCTGACATTTCTCTTACAATACATTTTTTTAAAATATATTTTATTGATATTTTACAGAGAGGAGGAAGGGAGAGAGATAGAGAGCTAGAAACGTCGATGAGAGAGAAACATCGACCAGCTGCCTCTTGCACACCCCCTACCAGGGATGTGCCCACAAGCAATGTACATGCCCTTGACCGGAATCAAACCTGGGACCTTTCAGTTCGCAGACCGAAGCTCTACCACTGAGCCAAACCGGTTTCGGCTCTTAGAATACTTTTTTTCTTTGCTGTACCTCCTTGGTCAAGGGAAACAAAAGAAAAAAAAATAAACAGAGTGGACTACATCAAACTAAAAGTTTTTGCATAGCAAAGATAACCATCAACAAAACAAAAAGACAATCTACTGAATGGAAAAATATGTTTGCCAATGATACATCCAATAAGGGGTTACTTCATAAAATTTGTTAATAATTCACACCAAAAAAAACTCAAATAATCCAATTTATGGCTCAATGGATAGAGTGTCTGCCTGCAGACTGAAGAGTCTTAGGTTCGATTCCAGGCAAGGGCACATGCCTGGGTTGCAGACTTGATCCCCAGTAGGGGGCATGCAGGAGGCAGCTGATCAATGATTCTCTCTTATCATTGATGCTTTAATCTCTCTCTCCCTCTCCCTTACTCTGTAAAATCAATTTAAAAAACTTTTTAAATAAAATAAATAATTGTTAAAAAAATTAAAAATAAAAATAAATAAAAATGGGCAGAAGATCTGAATAGACACTTCTCCAAAGAAGACATACAGATGGCCAAAAGATATATGAAAAGATGCACAATGTCACTAATCATCAGAGAAATGCAAATTAAAATCACAAGGAGATACATCACACCTATAAGAATAGGTATCACCAATAAATTAACAGGCAACAAGTGTTGGTAAGAAAAAAAAGGGAACCCTCAAGCTGAATGTAGAAATGCAGATTGGTACAGCTAGTATGGAAAACAGTATGGAGGGTCTTCAAAAGATTTATAATGGAAATGCTTTATGACTCAGTGATTCAACTTCTGGGTATATATCCAAAGAAACCCAAAGCACTAATTCAAAATATATGTACTCCTGTGTGTTTTGAAGCATTATTTACAACTAGAGGCCCGGTGCATAATTTTATGTATGGGTGGGGTCCTTGGCCTGGCCTGCGATCAGGGCCAATTTGGACCATCTTACCCAGTCCTGACTGGGGCCAATTAGGGAGGGACCATGGGAGATTGGTCTGCCAGCCAGGGAAGGTCTGTGGGAGGGCTCCAGGGAAAGTCTTGCCCAGTCCTGATTGGCTGGGCCCCAGCAGCAAGCTAACCTACTGGTTGGAGCATCTGCCCCATGATGGTCAGTGCTCATCATAGCAACTGGTTGAGTGGTATACCAAATGGTCGACTGATCGGTCAGACACTTAGCATATTATGATTTTATTATGTAGGACAAGTGGCCTGGTGCATAAAATTTGTGCATGGGAGGGGGGTTGAAGAGGAAGGTATTCCTCAGCCTGGCCTGTACCATCTCCAATCTGGGACCCCTTGGAGGATGTCCGACTGCCGGTTTAGGCCCCATCTCACAGGAATCAGGCCTAAACCAGCAGCCAGACATCCCTCTTGCAATCTGGGACCGTGGCTCCTAAACCACTCACCTGCCTGTCTGCCTGATTGCCCCTAACCTCTCTGCCTTCCAGCCTGCTTGCCCCCAACTGCTCCCACCAGCCTTTTTACCCCCAACTGCCCCCCCTTGCTGGCCTGATTGCCCCCAGCTGTCCCCCACCAGCTGGCTCACCGCCAACTACACCCCACTGGCCTGATTACCCCCAACTACCCCCCACCTGCCAACCTGCTTGCCCCTAATGCCTCCCTGCTGGCCTGCTTGGTCCCAATTGCCACCACCCCCCCCCCCCACACACACACCAGCCTACTCACTCCCAACTGCCAGCCTGCTTGCCCTTAACTTCCCCCACTGCTGGCCTGATCACCCTCACTACCCTCACCTTCTGGACTGATAGCCCCAAACCACTTGTGCCTCAGCCATGCCACTATGGCTTTGTCCGGGCAGCAGCCATGGACCCGGCTGAGGTGACCAAGGAAGCCAATCCTCCCACCTGCTCCAGCTGGCTCTGTGGCTCCGGCCATCTCTGTGGCTCTGGCATGCACCACTATCTTTGTCGAATTAATTTGCATGTTCCCTCCTTATTGGCTATGGGTGCTGTGATCCTTATCATGAAGTGATGGTTAATCTTCATATTATTCTTTTATTAGATAAGATAGCCAAGATACAGAAGCAACTCAAATGCCCATCAACAGATGGATGGATTAAAAAAGTGATGCTACATGTATACAATGAAATATTACTCAGTCATAAAAAAAAAAAGAATGAAACCTTACTATTTGCAACAGCATGGATGGGTATTATGTTCAGTAACATAAAGCAGTCAGAGAAGGACAACTATCACATGATTACACTTCTATATGGAACTTAAAGAACAAAATAAACTAATGAACAAAATTGAAACAGACTCATAGATATAGAGAACAGACTGATCAAGCCAGAGGGAAGGGGTAGTGTACTGGGTAAAAAAGGTGCAGGGATTAAGAAGTAAAAATTGGTGGTTACAAAATAATCATAGAGATGTAAAGTACAGCATTGAGAATATAGTCAATTATATTGTATAACTATGTATGTTGCCAGATGGGTACTAAAAATATCAGGGGAAACATTTTGTGAAGTATATGATTGTCCAGTCACTATTCTGTACACCTGAAACTAATATAAAATAATACTGAATATAAAGTATAACTGAAAAATAAAAAGTGCAAAAAAATAGATACATCAAATAAATAGCATCATAAGAACAATTTGAAAAATAATCTCCCTAAATCTTTCTTGGGAAATTATAAGTTAAAAAGCAACAAATACATACAAAGAATAGAATAATATATTTATATGTCAATCTAATAATTGTATGTGGGATTTTATACCATAAAAATAAATATTTTTTCAAAAATTAAATCTATTAAAAATTGATAAAATGCCAGAATAAAAGGAGGTTTTAACAAAAAAAGAGATACGCTATCATGCAAGTCATAGGTTAGTATATAAAATATAACTAACAGAAAAAGCTTACTATATCTTCCTTTTTAAAAAAATCTAAATGAACATGGGTTAAAATGCGAAGCAGTTCAGAACAGGCCTCCCCACGATGTGCCACTTCTGCACGGGGGTATTTTGAGCTGAAGGCAGCAGAGATCCTGCAAGTCCAAGAGAAACTTGTTCTGCTCCCTTAAATTTCAATTGAGGCCTTGCCCATAATAAGCGTTATCACTGGAATGATTTTTCCTGACCTATCGATAGGGGGTTCAAATTTCTTATTATTGAACATGTGCTCTTATCATCCCTCATATGACCTTCCCTTCTGAAGCCCCAAGGTGCCTTACTTTATCCTTAGCTCAGAATGACATCTATACCTCATCTAAACTTCCTCTCTCTGAACTGCTTATGTATAAGGGGGTCTCTGAGTCTCTCGTGTATATGGGGTTCCTATATGTATGTATGTATGTAGTGCTTTGTATTGCTAATTTGTCTCGTGTTGATTTAATTATTAGACCTGTTGGAAGATCCTAGGAGGGTAGAGGAAAATTTCTTTCTCTTTCAACAAAAGTAATTAAGAAAGATATTGTCAACTACCTAGAGATGTAAAATACTGGAAATGGTACTAAATAAAACTCCTAGGATGTATCTAAACCATTATTTTAAAAGGACATTTATAGCCTTACATAAATACATTAGGAGAAAAGAGACAAATAACGATCCAGCATTGAATGCAAGAGGCTAGAAAAGAAAAACTCAGTAAATTCCATTTAAATAGTAGCAAAAAAATAAGAATGAAATAAAGAAAAAGAACAAATAAATATTACAAAGGGAAAAGAACATAACTACGGGTAAAGATATGACTTAAAAATATGAGAGACTTCTACAACCTACTTCATGCCAATATTTTGAATTCTTATATAAGAAAAATAAAAAAGGCCATTCAATTTATTTTTGAGGCTTGTATAAACCTGATATTCAAAGAAGAATTAAATATCAACTATACTTAAGTGCAAAAATCTTAAATAAAACAGCAAATAGAATTAAAACATGTGAATAAAAAAGCATGACCAAGTGGATTTCCCAAATAATGCATGGGCGATTTTTAATGACAAAATCCATTATTCTAAGATACCACATGAATGGATTAAAACGGAAAAATCCTATGACCTTGTTAGTGTTTGCTATATAGCATTCAGTAAGATTACTCATTTAGGATTAAAAGAAACAACTGAAAAAAATCTTAATCAACTAAGAACAGAAACACTTAAAGATTGCATTTAATGGTCAAACCTTAAAAGCATTCCCAGTAAAATCAGAAAGGATTCTTTGAGGTACTAATTAGACCAAAAAATCAAAACAAAACAAAAAACCCCAAATGTTAAGAAAACTGGACTTAGAGATGAAATAAAGGGGCATTTCCTTTTCTCAGTAGCTCTGTGAATGGGCAGCCCACACTCAGGCCACATACAGACTTTCTTTTGAGGGCAGTGGGATTAGTGTGAGGTTTAAGTACAGAACAAGCAATTGAGATCTCCCCTTTGTTTAAAATATTTCCTAGGCAAGACGCACCAGCCTGATTGAGAGCCAAGTCCTATGCTTAAAACCTTATGAACTCTTTGGGTGATCAAACTTGCAGCACTAATAAGTTAGGCAGGGTAACATAAGTCCCCCGACATAAAAGTTTTTCAATTTTAAAAGCTTTTTTATGGCCATTAAACATTTCAGACAAATACTCATTATGAACTAATTGGTAGCAAATGTTAATTTGAAAACTTAAGCTGGCTTTGAGTTATAGTGGTTTGGTTTTTGAGACTTGAAAACTAAAATAATGAGAGAAAAAATTGTGTCAGCATCTTTTTCATGCTTACAAATGTTAATCAGCAAAACCTATTGTTCTTTAGATGGCAAATCTGAATAAAATGAGCCTTCTCATCCACGCCTGGAAAGCCTCTCTAAATTCTTATTATCCTTAAGATAATTTCTCCTGATGGGTGTCCCCTCTTTTCCACTGTCAATCCCTACATCTGCTGAGACATGTTTGTGAAATTCTCTTTGGGTTTTGCAATCTTTGGGATTAAAACAAAGATTTTCTATAGAGATGTCCACCCATTCTTAGGATTCCTATACCTTTTCCTGCTTTTTCTATTAAAAAATCTATGAAACATCGTAGTCTGGACTAATCTAAATATCTCGGTAATTAATTTCTTCCTTACCTAATAATACCGGACAACTCAGGCTGCAGGATATTTTTTCTTTCATTGACTCTACATCTGTTTTTCTTGCATAATAATGTTCTCAACTTCTATCAATTCTGTGGGACAGGGGAAGGGGGATACAAGGCCGAAACCAGTCATTTTACACCATATTTTGCCCACACAAAATGCCCTGCTTGCCACTTCCATGCTTTCCTACAAGCCTTTACTCTGTTCATCTATTCTTATCACTTAAATCTTGGCTTGAAACACATCATCCTAAAGGCTTTCTTTATCAGTCTTACTTAAGCTGATTACTACTCTATAGTCCCCAATTTAAAAGCTTACTTATAAATTTTGATTGTCATATATATTGGTTGAATATGTACATTTTGCTTTTGTATATTCTATCACATCTCAAGTTTGATGAATGAATTATGCTTTCTCTCTTTATTCCTTTCCTCTTTCTTTACTTCCTTCTTCTTTCCTTTTTTTCCTTCCTTCCTTCCTTCCTCTTTTTATTTCTGTGTCCCTCTTTTCCCTTCTTTCTATACTTATTTTATTTCTAGAACTGAAGATTCTTTATAAACATTTGGCCAACTACAAATTAAATTTTTGAGGTATTATAATATAATTGATTAGATTATGTGTGAAAGATGGCCATATATTATTTAGAGGCAATGTAAAAAAAAAAATAAGTAAGTCCCAACCTGTCTGTTTCATTGTTTAGTTTTTTCCTGTATATGTCTGTAGTTTTTACCTAGGGGAACAGTGCAGCATGATGGTTAAGTCAGAGTTTGATGCTGTACCATGAGTGTTTAAATCCCAACACAATCACTGGCTGGGTGACTCTGGCTAAGATACATAACTTCTCTTCAACTCAGTTTTTCTATCTGTAAAATGGGAATAATCATAGCATCCCTCTCATAACATTGCTATGGGAATTTTAAAAAATTAGTGTATATAGGGTATCTGATATTAAATGTTACACAAGTTTAACTACATCAGCTTAAGAGTACCTTGTCTACACATCTAAACTCCAAAGAACTCTGAAACAAAATGGTCTCTCATGACTAATTTGCAAGCACTGAACTTAACTATCACGAGACTATTTTAATATTCTTATATAATTTTAAATTTAAATTTATATATTTTATTGATTTCAGAGAGGAAAGGAGAGAGAAGAACATCAATGATGAGAGGGAATCATTGATAGGGTGCCTTCTACATGCCCCAAACTGAGACCAAGCCCACAACCTGAGCATGTGCCCTGACTGAGAATCAAACCCTGACCTCTTGGTTCATAGGTTGATGCTCAATCACTGAGCCACACCGGCTGGGCTTATAATCTTTCTTAGTGCAACTCAATTTACATTACTATGAAGAAAAATTAATGTACTTGATTCAGATTCTACAGAAGGTTGCAATATTAAATTCAATAGATTAAAAAAAGACTACCATTGTAAACTAAAAACAAAAACAAAAACAAAAACAAAAAAACACCCAGCCCTATATCTGAAAAAAATCTAATCCCCAAAATTTTGGTTAAAATGTTACATATTATTATAAATTCATTTATATTTCTCCCCTGACATAATATAAATTCAAAATATGAACTTGTTCTTTGTATGGCCATCTGATGCTTGTGTTCAAAGCAAGTGATTTTTTCTATTTCTGCATGGATGTCACTTCACTTCAGAGGACCCTTCTTAGCTTTCCACCCATTATGTCTCTCTTCTCTTTTTTCTTCCATGTTGTGCTTCTCCTATCATCCTATGTCAGTTAGGAGTTATATTCAGAGATGAGTAACAGGCTGGACTACAGAGCCGTGTTGCTGAGTTTAATCTTAGGTAGGGTAATAAGTCCAGGGATTAGAAGTGCTAGGTCAGTACAGTAGTCCCATAAGGGCAGTCTCATAATAACATCAGTGCCCCAAAGGAGGCCACCGTAGCAGATGTCCATTTATCTTTTATTAGTCTGAACTACATCATAAGCTCACTGGGAGCTGCAAGGAAGAACAGGAAATCAAGTTACATTTATTACAAATTCTAAAGCACGGGCAGTGAGAAATAATTGGATTGGAATGGACATTAAGTCAGCTCCCCTGCAGTGTCTGCTGCTCTGACCATGCCATCAATGGCAGATGATGGAACTCAAGGAGAAGGCATTGTCATCATCAATGCTTCAAGAGGAATGAACATGTTTAAGCTTCTTTGTTCCTCACACCCCAATGTGACCATGACAATACTTTAGTTGTTTCATTGAGTGGGAAATTGAATCTTTTAACTTCCTACCCCAATCGAATCTCCAAGTTCTTAGCCTTGTGGCCTCTGTTCTACCTTCCCCCATGCATCAAGCTACATAAACCTCTCTCTTTTAAAAAAAAAAAAATATATATATATATATATATATATATTTTATTGATTTTTTACAGAGAGGAAGAGAGAGGGATAGAGAGTTAGAAACATCCATAAGAGAGACACATCGATCAGCTGCCTCTTGCACACCCCCTACTAGCGATGTGCCCACAACCAAGGTCCATGCCCTTGACCGGAATCCAACCTGGGACCTTTCAGTCCTCAGACGGACGCTCTATCCACTGAGCCAAACTGGTTTTGGCCATAAGCCTCTCTTTTGTGTTTCATTTAACATATATGAAGTTCAGCCGAAACCGGTTTGGCTCAGCGGTAGAGCGTCGGTCTGCGGACTGAAGGGTCCTGGGTTCGATTCCGGTCAAGGGCATGTACATTGGCTGCGGGCACATCCCCAGTATGTGCAGGAGGCGGCTTGTCGATGTTTCTCTCTCTTCGACGTTTCTGGCTCTCTATCTCTTTCCCTCCCTCTCTGTAAAAAATCAATAATATATATATATATATATATATATATTAAAAAAAACATATATGAAGTTCAGCATGTATATGAATACCCCTAATTATGTGGGTATGTTTGTGTACAAGGATGAAGAATGAGTGTAAGGCTGTAGATGGATGTATAAGCCTGTGTTTGTTTGTAATCACTTTTTCAGTAAGCCTCAAATTGAAGGAAAAGGTGTTCTTACAAAAAAAATAATAATAATGAAAAAGTAATATTCCATCTCTCCCTGATTTCCTCTCTTTTGTTATAAACCCTTGTGTGAGAAACTTCCACTTCTAACCAGATACTTTTGCTATGTCCCTGGTCCTTTCTTGGTACTGATGTCTCCTCAACAACATGTAAAAGATTTATTTAGCCCTAGCCAGTGGATAGAGCATTGGTGTATGGATCGAAAAATCCCAGGTTCCATTCTGGTCAAGGGCATGTATCTCCGTTGCAGACTCCTCCCCCAGCCCAGACTCTGGTCAGGTTCCTGCAGGAGACAACCAACTCATGTGTTTTTCTCACATCAATATTTATCTCCATCTTTCCCTCTCACTCTCACTCTCTGTAAAAATCAATGGAAAATATCCTTGTGTGAGGATTAAAAAAATAAAATAAAACAATTTAAAAAAAGATTTATAGGAGCAATCACTGAGCTTGGGAATGTTGTAAATCAGTCAAATATATCCCCCTAAAATGTTTCCTTAATGTAGGAATTCACAAATACATTCTCCCTATATTACCAAATTCTACTTTGGCTTCTCTATCCCACTTACTTTACAAAGAAATATTACATCTATTCCTCCAACAAGCCTATTTTAAAGAGAAGTTGCTTTCATTTGATTGACTACAAAAAAGTCTTAAATACTTATGTTGGATGGTTAGAAAACAGCACATATAAGTGATCAGCAGTGCACACAATCAGAACACCACACAAATAGGAAGGCAGAGATGGCAATGACACGTCCACAGCATATGCATAACAACAATGGCTAGCAAATCCCAGAAACTAAGAGAGACATGGAACAGCTTGTCCACCATAGCCCTCAGAAGGAATCAGCTCTGCTGACACCTCCATCTCAGATTTCTAGCCTCCAGAACTGAGATAATAAATTTCTATTGTTTAATCCCACCCACTTCATGGTCATTTGTTAGAGCAGCTCTGGAAAACTAATAAAATAATCAGATAATATTTCTATACTCTAGATCTTCAAATTGTTGAATGATACCCATTGTCTATAGTACTACACATTATGGTACCATAATAGTATATAGAACCTAATCTGATCTTGGCTGCATTTGTCCCTTTATTATTGCTTTGCCATTTACTACATTTCATTTCTTCCATTGTGATGTGTTCTTATGTGTTTTTGTGTTTAGTTACCTTCTACCTGATGCATTTCCATCATCATTTTCAAAGTAATTTCACCCTATCCATTATGGCATGTCTATGTCTCATTCTCTGTGAATCACTTCAAGCAGAGTTAGATTTCTATTGTCCCTCATTCGCTTGAATATTTCTCCCCTTGGATATTTCTCTGTTGTGGTGTTTACCAGGATACTGTTCAACCTTCTTTGACTCTCTGTGCCTGTGCACTCAATCCCCCAACACTGAATTCTTAAAGAAAAGAGATTCTCACATATTCATTTGGCACAGTGAAAGCTAAGCCAACATTCTGAATACTAGTAGATAAATGAGCCCAGAATTTCAACCCTCTACATATTAAGAAACTTTCTCTTCTCATCCAGGTGCATAGATATTCTTTTATTTTTTTAATTTTTAAAATATATTTTCATTGATTTCAGAGAGGGAGGGAGAGGAAGAGAGAGATAGAAACATCAATGATGAGATAGGATCGTTGATTGGCTGCTTCCTGCACACCTCACACTAGGGATTGAGCCCGAAACTGGGGCATGTGCCCTGACCGGGAATCAAACTGTGACCTCCGGATTGGTAGGTCACACTCAACTACTGAGCCATGCCGGCCTGGCTCCATGCATCCATTTTTAGTTATTCAACTTTATAGTTAAAATGTTAAATGCTTTGTTATTTTATTTTCATCCGATTATATAATTTATTCAAAGTTGATATTCATTTACAAGCAATGAAAATAATACGTTATAAACATATTTTTTAAGGTTCTGTTGGCCAGGATCATAAACTTTTTTTTTATAACATTCAATGCAGAAAACCATTAGGCAAAGGAATAAAGTAAAATGGTTTTATCAGAACTTTGGTTTAAAGCACGATATCAAAATGGACTTCTCAGCAGAGGGCAATAGTTGAAGTTTAAAGTGAGGTTCAATAACCACACAACGTTCTTGGCTAGAAGTGCATTACTGTAAAAGAAATATTATCAAATGGAAAGAGAGCAAGATACGGTATTGCATCTATTATTTACTTAGCAAATATCTGCTTTAGAAAGTATAAGTGTAACAGTTAATAGACACAATTCTGGACATAGGTAATAATATTTTTTTGTTTGAAAGAATTTCAATGTATCTATAATTCCACTTGCCAAATTTTTCTGCATCAAATACCTTAACTGGTTGCACTGAATTTAATATTCCACTCATTGTTCAGTAAGATCATGGAATTTTAAGTCAGAAAGGAAAACACTGGCTATGTAGTTAAAATCCTAATTTTTAGGTTAAATGGCTAAGGCTTAACTGGTATAAATAACTGTCCAAGCTCATGAAGCTTTTTGGTGGATGGAGAAAGATTGGAACCCAGATTGTCTGCCTTCCTGTGGAGTAGTCTTTCTATTCTAGTAAGAAAGTCCAATCACCATAAACTTTAAGAATAAATGTACTCTATCCTTGCAGCACACAAAGGGCACTAATGCACCACAAATGATTTATTTTACATAAAACTGTAAGCTCCCTATCATATATTCCACTAATCTAAAATCATATTAGCTGTAATATGCAGTGGTCAGAGGTTGGCATACCAACCAAAATTACTTCAAAACACTCACTGTGGAGTATAGACATGTGAAGGCATTATTACAGTTTTATGTGCGAGATTTCAAAGATCTACATTATTGGGAAATCTGAAGTTTGTTGCCATTTTCTGTTTCTCTATGGCTTGTAATCTCAAATAAGAACTTGTTTATTCTTAGTATTTCTTTCAGGGCAGGAATATTTGTATCCCCTGCACCTGGAAGGGTCCTACACATCCAGTAGCCGGTCTATAAAGATCGGTATGCCTTAAAAGGTTAACACTGAGAAAAGCACATCACATCCTTTTTAGATTCAGATAAGGAGTTAATTATAAACACAATTTTAAGTAAAAGCTGTTGACAAATACTGTAGAGACCTCTCTGCCAGTGATTGTACACTTTGCTCCCTAAAGAAATAATGCATACCAGTCCTTATACTCGGGGATAAATTCTAAGACCAATGTGCTGCAATCTTGCCCACAATAGGGCTCCACGTTATGGCCTGTCAAATAATACAGCATTGAGTTGGTCTGTTGTTATTTGATTGATATAATTCCCACGAACAATATTCTTAAAGAAATAGATGTCCAAAGTAGTATCGGAATTGGAGTTAGGATTCCTGAATTCGGGTTCCAAATATTTCACTGCCAAACTGCATAACTATAACATTTATAGAGTAATAAACTGTGGGGAACAATCAATAATTTTTCCCAGCCTCTGCCTAGAGCTTCATTCCACATTGATTAGTGTTATTTTGATGAGACCCCTTGGCTTCCAAGGTTTGTATGTAATACAAGGAGCCTCATTTTGGTCACTGAGACTCATTTTCCTATTACAGAATGTAGTCCCATCCACTTTAAATGTCAATTCTCATCTCACATCCACATAAAAGTATCTTCTTGCCTGCCAAGTTCAGGCCTGAACCATGCTGCCTAGGAGAGCAGCCAGGTATGATCTTTTCTTTTTTACTTTTCCAAATGTTTCATTCTTTGTTTCTGACCCATTCCCCTGCCTCTAAATACCCTTTTTTTCATGAAGTAAAGGGGAAAAGGAATAAAAATTCTTATATATTTATCTTCTTCATAGGCTGTTGTAGGTGACTCTTATAGACAAGCACCCAAATTCACGTTCATTTTTGTGGCATGTACTTATGGATTCCTTAGAGGCCTGCACAGAAAATGTGCATACTATTCTCCCAGCATGCACATTTGATGCCCTTTCTGGGTGACCATATCTGTCATATTTTGCTAGGTTGTGCAATGGCAACAAGAAATACATAAATCTATTCTTCATTAAGTTCCAGTCTTCTCTTTATTAGCCTGAGATTCATCTTGAGGAGTAGAGTTGAAGGACCCTATTGGCCATCGCTTCACTAGCCCTGAAGTTGCTCCCTAGCTTCTCCTTGAAACACATTGGAATATAGAGATTTCTAATGCCTATTATCCATAACATGGGGAATTTAGCTGAAATCCAGAGACAAATACACACACACACACACACACACACACACACACACACACCCTACAATATTCTTTTTACATAACCAGGGACAAGACAATTAGCCTATACAGGACTTAGTCTTCTTGTGAGAAAGGGCACTCTTAACTATAGGGTCCTTCTTTATGTAATCTCAAAAGCAATAGGAAGGGGATTAAAACTTCCAGTTATAAGTCTCAGGGATGTGATCTACAGTGCGGGGGCTATAGTCAATACTAGCTCCATAACTTAGTACAGTACCAGACAATTACTTCAGACTTATCATGATGATCATCTCAGAAGGAATATAAATGTTGAATCACTATGTTGCACACATGAAACTAATATTGCATGTGAAGTATAATTAAAAATATTTAAAAAAAAAATAGAAAAGGTGGAGAAACACTTTATACAGGAAATGGGACACTTTGAGCCTGGACTTATTTACATACTAGCAAGGAACAGTAGAACTTATTTTGTAAAGCACAAAATACATATTGTGAACCATTGAACTTTTGCCTTCTTTTTCAAATGACACTTCTGACTAAATGAAACACGCTTCCAACATGTAGGTCTCCGTTAGGCCAATTTTAAAGCACTTCCCAGTTTTGGGAAACCATAATGCGTATACTTCAGAATTTTCCATTCTTAACTATTCCTTGCACGTCATAAGATATTTACTTAATTTAAAGTAGAGAAAAGATTTTAAATTAAGTTATAAAAGATTCAGAGAACTCTAAATTCAGTCCAGTTTTTTGAAACCACAACTGATGAAAAAATAAGTTATTTTGCAAACTTCAGTTTGTGTTACATTCTTAATTTTATTTAAATGTAGGTATTTTGTAATTTCCGTTTCCTTTCATATAAGAAAAGAGCTGGTTTGTGCATCATCTTACCCTCTGGGAAGAGCATAAGGTACATCTTAGCTGATGCAGAAATTTTGGGGCGATTGTCTATCCTCACACTGTGTGCATAGCACATAACTTAAAAGGAATTTGCAGCTTATATAGCGCAAAGGCCATTATAAAAGAAGGAGAAAATCGATGTCCCATTGGAAATTCATATAACATTTTTTAGTTTATTTAATGCATCAGTAATCTTATTTTATGTTTTATAGAAGATTATTTTCCTCTTTTAAAAACAAAATATTAAAGTAAACTGGTCTCTCAGGAAGCATTGGTTGATTTTAACATGCCCTCAAGGTACCTTCTATACCATGTGAAATTCTCTTTAAAGAATCAGTTCTAAGTTGGGAATATGTAACTTGCAAACACATAGCAGCTTACATGGTTTATAAACAGGCACATACACCATACACTCAATAGCTAGAAGGAATGTTAGGAGTCAACTAAGAGCTCATATCACAGGTACTAGAAAAAATAGGAAGAATAAAACAAGAGGAAAGAATTAAAAGTTAATTAACTGACTCTATTTGCTGACTGCACTTAATTTAATAGCTATCAGCTCAGCTGGTGTGGCTCAGTGATTGAGTGTCAACCTATGAACCAGGAGGTCACGGTTCCACTCCTGGTTGGGGCACATGCCCTGGTTACTCCAGTGCAGAGCATGCAGAAGACAGCCAACCAATGATTCTCTCTCTCTCTCTCTCTCTCTCTCTCTCTCTCTCTCTCTCTCTCTCTCTCTCTCTCTCTCTCTAATATATTTTATTGATTTTTTACAGAGAGGAAGGGAAAGGGATAGTTAGTTAAAAACATTGATGAGAGAGAAACATCAATCAGCTGCCTCCAGCACACTCCCTACTGGATGTGCCCACAATCAAGGTACATGCCCTTGACCAGAATCAAACCTGGAACCCTTGAGTTTGCAGACCAATGATCTATCCACTGAGGCAAACTGGTCAGGGTGAATGATTCTCTCTTATCACTAATGCTTCTATCTCTCTCCTCTCTCCCTTCTTCTCTGAAATCAATAAAAACATATTTTAAAAAAATAAAATGAGAGCTATCATACTAGTGGTAACTATGGATTAAATTCACACAGGAAGTTCAGAAGGTGAGAAGGCACTAGAACCACCTAAAAAACCTCCACATGCCACTCATTTGCTCATATAGCTTTCCTAGGGGTGGAGGAGAGAGGTAATTTGATATAAAGACTCTTCTAGTCTTCTTTCTATAAGTAATAAAAATGTATGTTGGTATCTGCAAGGTGACAAATTAAATTAATAAAGATAAAAGTTAGTATATTTTTATCCTTTGCTACATTGATTAAAAGAGAAAATTATTTCCTGGATAACAGAAAGAAGCAATCTCAGCAAGAAGTGGAAAGGGAAGAGGTCTTGAATGGGCACAGGGCAATCCAATTAGATCAAGTCCAATGGAATAATATTACAAAAGGAAGACGGTGGGAGAAGGAAAATTTGATCCACGACAGGGACTCATTGGGGAAGAGATGTATAATTTCTGGAAAGAAAGCAATATACCTTAGTTTTTGAAAAGACAGAGGGTCTTCTAGCACTAGAAAATGGGAAGTTAGTGGATCTATAAAGAAGAAATAGGGGAATGGAGATAGCCATTTATGTAACTTACATGAGCAAGCAATAGTTATTTTCTCTTCCTACAATTAATGCCATTACTCAGTATACAGTCCACTGGCACTATATTAAATTGCACCACAATAACACTAAAACAAAGATTGGTCATTTAATGTAGTTTGAAGATGAGCAATAAATGAATGAATTCTCTGGTTCACCTTAACTTATTTCTAATGTTGAATGAAATAAATAGAATCAGAGCTCTAAGCAGGAAAATAAATGATTTATCCATGCTCCTATTTTAGAAGACTTGGGATTTTGTAGATTGAAAAAAGAATGGTTAGTTAAATAAATAAAGGTACAGAACAGAATCTGGTCACTGCACCAGAAATAATTCTGAGAGACTAATGAATACCTGGCTAACAAGTATATTAAACTGAATCATTGAGAAGCCCTCAAGATTTATACTAACTTTAAAATCAAGTCTATGGGAAAAGAGAACATTATCAGATAACACTATAAAACTGGATATATTGAAGGACATTCACCATTACAATAAAATAAATTATGCAATTGGTACAAACAAAAGAATAAAACGACTAAAAAGAGAGTCAAGAATTCTACTATGTATTCCAAGCCCAGAATATCAACAACTTTTGTAATTAAATTCCAATTAGTAAGTCAAGATTTTCTGTTTGAAACCATGATTATAGCAATAAAAAGTTACACTCTGTTCTAGTAAAATCTTGGAAGAAGAAGGCTTCGATGAGCTGTACATGTCATAAAGATGGAAGGTTGTGTGAAACTAACTCAAGTCTTTTGAATGCATGAAAAAAATCAGTGAAGGCTCAAGAAGAGAGCGGAACAAGGTGAAAATGGTAGAGAGTGTTCTACAATCTAGTTACTGAAAAATCTTGTTCCTTAGAACTATAGGATTTTGAAAATGTACTTAGTGATGGCCACAAGGTAGAAGTGCTGGGCTCATCATATTAGGAACAGTATTTACCTAAGGAATTAAGGGACTTGTAATTGGAAGAAAAACCTGAATCTTATTTGAATAGAAAACAGTATTGAATAGCAGAGTTAAAGATCAAGGCAAGGCAAAAAAATAAAATAAAATAAAAAAATAGGAGTGGCCAGAAGCAGGAAGGATTAAGGGTGAGCTAGTATGTTATGGAAAAGTTTGTGAAAAGCAATTCACAATTAAAACAATAGACAGAAAGCAAGGAGCTGTTTGGATTGCTTCAGATGGGATGTTTAGCACATAAAAAGCAGGCGTGGGCAGGAACATGAAAAGGTGGCAGAGGCTGCAGCTTGTAAGAGTCAGAGAGCATAAATCTGGAAAGGAAGACAAATTTTCCACTTCCGGGAAATCTATTAAAAGTTGAATTCTGTCTGGAGGAAACGCAGTTTAACATGATCATGTAAAGCACAGATTTCATCATCACATAAGCTAAATTTGAAACCTAGCTCTGCAGAGCTTTGTGATATTAGGCAAAAAATGCATCTCCATATTGGCCTCAAACTCCTCACCCTTAAATCGGGTATTATAATAATGGCATCTATATCACTGTGGTATCAGGAAGATTAAAGAAGATGTTACGTTTTAAAGGGCTGTATTATGAACACAGTAATCTCTATATAAATATTAATATGCTCTTCTTAATATGTAGCTAAAAGTAAACTATCTGATAAATTCCTTATTTACTTGGAAGTAAATGTTTTCCTACCAGAAGTTTATCAGCCTTGTTAAGGAAGACTAGGTCAAAGGGATGGATATGAGAAGACCTTGAATAAAAGTGAACCTGCCGTGTCATCAATAGTAACTCTCTAATTCAATGTAATTATAAGGCACCTGAATGTTGTTGTTTTTTTAAGTATATTTTTATTGATTTCAGAGAGGACTGGAGAGGGAAAGATATAAACATCAATGATGAGAGAGAATCACTGATCAGCTGCCCTCCGCTTGGAGATTAAGCCTGCCACCTGGGCATGTGACCTCCTTCCTAGTTCATAGGCTAATGTTCAACCACTGAGCCACATCAGCCAGGCCTGAATGTTGTGGTTTTATTTAAGATGCCCACTCTGATTCAGTTGGCCCAGCATGGGGGCCTGAAACTCTGCATTTCTAATAAGCTCCCAGGTGATTCTGACGCTGCTGGCCCATATACCACCATTGGGTTAGAAAGGCCATAGAATACCTGAAAATTAGTACAGGAAATATAGCAAGAAATCAGACATGTAACATGGACTTCAGGAAGGAAGCCAATTTCTGAATTAGCACGATATATTTATTGGTAAGGTGTTTTGGGTCATGGCCTAAAAAGAAGATGACTCAAATCCAAAACTAGTAAGATTTAGTTTTCAGAATGATATTCTGACTTTATAATCTCAAATAATCCTAAAGAGGATCTCTATAGAGCCACAAACATCAAAGTAGGAAACACACACACACACACACACACACACACACAAAACACACAGAACATTAAAGAAAAATAAGTCAGGAATAAGAGAAGACTAGGCCTGCAAAATTAATGTTAGAAAGTTGATGGATTCCAGAATTTAATGAGGTTGACAAAGCCACCTAAAATTAATTTTAAAGATATTTTTATATGCAGAAGAACACAATGAAATGGGCCTTCTATAAAAAGATTAACCTGTTATCAGATTATGGAAGAAACACTAAACTCGTTTCCAGCTTGTTTCTGATCATAATCTGCTATAAACTCTAGAAAGTAGAGATTACAATTGCTACAAAGGACAAGAAGCTAGTACATGGTGGGAGTGCCATATTATAGCACAAAATTTCACTAAAGGAGCTCAACTGTTTCTGTTTGGGTAGATTACATCTTACACTAATTAAAGATTGCTGAACAATTTTTGCAAAACCACGAGGAACATAAAAGTTCTAGACAACCCTAAGTTAGCAAACATTGTCCTATTTGTTTTCATAGTGTTTTTGGCTAAGAATTGTCTAATCAATGTGATGATAATCCTTGGCTGAATTCGATATATATATTTTTAAAATATAATTAATAAAGACAAAGTGTTTTTTCCCAATATTTGGGGGATTTATTTTTTTATTTTATTTTATTTTATTTATTTATTTTTTTGTCCAATGAACTCATAGTCATCCTTCAAGAACTTATCTAAATGTAACTTTAGATGACATAATTTCTCATTCTCTTATATAGAATGAGTTACATTCATTCATTGTGTTCTCATTAATCTCAGAAAACATTTTTTACTTAACAACTTAACTGTACCTAACAGCATTATATTTTGGTATCTTATTTGCATGTCCATTTTTCAACTTGACAGAGAAGAGCTTATTTTTGTCCTTAAAAATCTTTATGTTCTGCCCTAGCTGGTTTGGCTCAGTGGATGGAGCATCAGCCTTTAGACTGAAGGGTCCCATGTTTGATTTCGGTCAAGGGCACATGCCCAGGTTGCAAGCTCAACTCCCAGGGGTGGGTGTGCAGGAGGCAGCCCATCAATGATTCTCTCTCATCATTGATGTTTCTATCTCTCTCTTCTTCTCCCTTCCTCTCTGAAATCAATAAAAATATATCTTAAAAAATCCTTATGTTCTATTCAGTATGTGATGTATAGATTAATAAAGGTTTCAAAATTAGAGTCTACACACATAGAACACATACATCTAATTTGATTGTAAGCTGAGTTCATAGAAATGAAGAATAAGGGAGCCATCATGGAGTTGAACGTCTGCTATTCAATTGCTGAATTTAGGGAAACTACTTACCTTACCTTCTAAAATCTCAGCTTCTACCACTATAAAATGGAGGTAACAATAGTATCTATGTCACAAAGTTGTGCAGATTAAGATGATTTATGCTACAGTACTGTCTAATTTTTAGTTTTATTAGATTTTTATGTTCATTTTTCATTCAAAGATAAGAATAAGCAACTAGAAAATGTTGACTTAAGCTAAAAAGGAACAAGCAATTAACCTAATACTATCCTGATGAAGTTTGTTGTTGTTGAGTCCAAGGGAATACTGTGCACAGATGTTTTTTTCTACAAGAGTGTCTCTCTATGTATTACAGAAACTCATGATTGAAAGGAAGCTCATAGGCTATTCCAGCCACCTGCTCTAACCATCTCTATAACTTCATTCAGGACATCAACTACCCTATGCTTGAATATCTCAAGAGACATCACTCATTTCATCTGTATTTAACAGTAATGACAAAATTGAGTGAGGAAAAGGAGAGTAATTCCTTACATACAGCCCAGTTGGTTTATCGAAGAGTTTATTTTACTTTTTCAGGCATCAATCATCTGAAGAATAAAATAAACAACTGGTAAATTAATTGATTAATAAAATGTAAAAATAGATAAGTTTATTAGTGATAAAATAAATCACAAATTGTAATGGGGCTGTAAACTATATATTCCAAGTAGGTTTTGTAGTCAGAGATGCCTTGTTCAGTGTGGGAAAATGAGAATATTTTAGAAATGATCCATATCTCCTAATTTCTCAAAGTCTTAGGTATTATGAATTTTCCCCTTTGTCTTTCCTTTCATAAGAATATGTGCCGTATGAGAGGAAAAGCTCTATTTGTTAATAGATATACTCCAACGTGCCTAGAATAATACTTAGCATATAATTGGTACTTGGTAAATGTTAGTTGAATACTTTAGTACAAAGTGAATAAATTAATAAGTGGTAGTGGGAAGATAGCTCAAGAAAGCTCCTTTAAGTTTTCCAAATTTAACAAATACAAATGAACTTCTTATAGTAATAAAAATAAATTCTTTTTTATCTGAAATTCAAATTTAACTGACCATCCTATATTTTATCTGGCAAGTCTACACTTAGGGGGGAAAAAAACTAAGGGCAAATTTATGTGAAATACTAAAGGAAATACTAAAGGAATTGCCTCCCAAGATTGTTGATGGATATAAATTAAAATAAATGTCTTAAAATATGTATTAAAAATAAAACAAAACTTAAAAAGAATTAAAGGGACTAAGGCAGACCTCTTTAAAAACACAGGTTTTTTTAATCCTTGCCAGACTCTAAGAGATGTTATGATGTATACTATCATGAGTGTATGTGGGTGTGTTTTGGGATAAACTTTTAAATGCTTTTAAATGTTCCCTATACTTTGTCCTCTACTTAGACAGAGGTCATTAGGAATGAGTTGTTGCTATGGTTGCAAGCATAGTCTTAAACTTTGGGTTTAATTGTGGAGTCTTAAGAGATCATTACATTAAAAGTAAAATATTGATTCACAGGGCCAAAAACCTCAAACAGAATTATTTTATTCGCTGACTCTGGGAACTATATACCTGACAATTTCCTTCATATTAAGCAAAACCTTGATATTTTAAGCTGGTGACTCTTAAGATCCTTCAAATTTCAATTTAGCAATTAACAAACATGAAATAATATTAATTATTTGTGATATTACGTGTCTCCCTAATAATATCATAACTTCTAGAAATATTAGGAACCATATCTGCACTGTCCACTTTTTGTGTACCTGGAGTTTAGCATGGATCCTGGTATATACTAGGTACCCAATCATTCATTGAATTAATCAAAATTTAGGACAAGATGAAACATAAATATGAGTGCCAGCATGTTTTCCATTTTTTTTTTTTTTAGTTAACTTCTCATTGCTGTTTTTCTGTTCCTTCATACCTTCTTAGTATTTATTGAATGAATAGTGAAATAATGTCTCAGTTTCTTTATCTGTAAAATGGAGAAAATAGCAAAACTATCCCACAGTGTTATATGAAGACTAAGTAAGTTAATTCTGGTAGAGAGCTTAATATGGGTAATAGCGCTTAGCACACAGTAAATGTTATTATCCATTAGCAGCAGCAGCAGCAGCAATAACACTTATAGTTAGACCTCTTTCCAGTTAGCATTTCAGAGCTCTAAATTCTTTTGTCTTCATAGTCTAATTAGAAGCCACATCTTGGTCTGAACAGACTCCACTAGTTTTAAAAGAAATGCCATCCCTTCTGGAGGAGTCTAGCCTAAAAGTCTCCTTGGAAAGCAATGTCTCCCATCTACGTTTGATTGTTTACCCACCTGGCACCAACTGGCTTCTTTAGCAGCCTCACCTGAACATGGACTCTCACAGTTTAACTCTGCCTGTCTGGTCCCCACAACTTTCCTCTCTTATTATAAAGGTCTATTGTGATGTAATTGTCTCAGCTGCTTTTCATCAGATTACATCAATGGAAAAATGATCCTACAAAATGTCTTTTACAGACCTGTTTAATGCAGAATAGCATGTTTTGTACTATGTTGACTATTTCACAGAACTACCTATCATCTATTGTTTGAATAGGCCCAGCTTAGCAGACCCAAGTTACATGTTCAGTATATGTTATGGTTTGAAATACTTTGTATACTAAGCTAATGTTCTTTCTGTTTGTACACTAGCTCTCAAGCTCTCTTACAACAGTTATATTAATAAATGTAATTAACTTAAAACACTGCCACAGGGATATGTGGTTGTTGTAAGAAGTTGCTAAAATCTCTTTCCCCTGCGTTGCCAAAATTGCCCTCCTGATTCACCTGGCATAATGATTAAAGATGTAAGACTACTTTTATTGGGCTCCCTTGCTAGAGCACAGAGCTTTCTGATTAGGTCATGTTCCAATCATGTTCCATGGTTCAATCCCCTCCCTGCTTCCTCATGAAGTCCAGAAATGGTGAGTCACCCTCAACCGGTCAACTTCATTTAATGCACTTACCCTTTCATCTGTTTCACATAGTATTATCTCTTGCAATGAATATGTAAACATATGTAATGAACTCTAAAAATATTTTTCAATGCTAACAAAACTTCATTTTTTTATAAAAATATGTAACACTACATCTTCCCTTCTTAAAATTATCCTCACCCTACTAAATACTCTAATCCAACAACTCTCAACTTTGGCTGTGAAGAATTTAAAAAATACAGATGTTCTCTACCTGACTTCCAGAAAAGTGAATGAAAATGTTATGGGAGAAAACAGACATTGTATTTTCAGATAAGCTTTAAAGGATATTCTGAAGATATTCTAATCAGTCAAGAGATTCTTCTTATTCATCCTAGCTCAACAAATTAGTAATATGATTATTTATTACAGCCTGAAAATAATAATAAAAGTAATAATAAGATAATAAAGATTTAAGGTAAAAATCTAGAAATGAAAAAGTATATACCAACCTTATTTCTTTATATCCTAGCACATCATCTTATAATTGGGAACACCTTGTTCTTGGAAAGTTTTGATCTCCAGTGAGGAATGACAAAATGATAGAAAATTGCCTGTTGTACTTTTGCAAATACCCTCTAGATGAATGACATTAGAGTTCTTTGCTCTTCAAATGCCCCCTTTTTTTTTTTTTTTTTTGGAAGTACTCCACTTGATGAAAAGTGGCAACTGATACAGAGTTACATTATGTAAATGAAGTTTTTGGAGCCAATTAGTAACAATGTGCAATGTGATTAAAAGATGTATTAATTTGAATTTTAATGATCAGTTTTTTATGTATACATTTTAAAAATAATTTGCAGCTTAAAGGAAAATAGAATATATAACTGCATTTTTTAATCTTTTTCTTAATCCCAAACATATTGCATACATTTTAAATACTGTTAGACAGAGGATACCATATCATAATGGTTCAATTATCCATTTTAATCTTAATAAAGATTCATAGATTTTGTTAATCAATATGCATCATGACTAAATAGACAAATGCCCAAGTAGTTTTAGAGCCAAACTTTCAGGAAAATCTTAGTAGGGGGGAAACATCTTTTCTTGGAAAGGTTGAACTCCTAAGTTTAAATAACTGTGACTTACTCTCTGAGTCATGTAATAGACATTAACATCTATGTACCATAATGAGAACTTAAAATGAAATGTGCTCTGTTGATTCCTAATATCTATTCAAACATAAGTCATTAACTCAATTATTCAGGGGCCTATTTTCCAGTTTATGAATTATTTATTTCCTTTGTTTTAAAAAGGTTATTACAGCTGTCAGGGCCAATAGGGAAGATCCAGAACTTGATGGGAATGCTTATGAGATGTTCAAGCCTGAAAGGAAAGCACTGATGGTAAGAGCAAACAATTTTCAATTGAATGAAGAACCTAAGCAAGATGCTTCAGAATTGTGAAGGCTCATTCTATATCAATTTCTGAACAGAGGCTTCAAATGAATTGTCCATGAATTCCCATGTTCTTTTAGTTTGAAGTGAACTACAACAGATAGGATTTCTGCTGACTTTAAACCTAGGAAAGAAGCTCCTGTTAGGTATTATAGCCACAACTTTTTAAAATATATATATATATATATATATATATATATATATATATATATATATATATATTATTGATTTTTTCACAGAGACAAAGTGAGAGAGATAGTCAGAAACAGTGATGAGAGAGAACATCTATCAGCTGCCTCCTACACCCCCCCCACTGGGGACATGCCCGCAACCAAGGTACATGCCTTTGACTGGAACTGAACCTGGGACCCTTCAGTCCACAGGCTGACGCTCTGTCCACTGAGCCAAACCGGTTTCAGCAATATAACCACAACTTTTATTTGATACTATTAGCAAACCAGACCAAAGTTCTGACCATTGATTGGGCTTGGCTACTCTGAGCCCACTGAATTCCAGGACAATTCAAGTTTTCCCAAAAAGGGAATATTCTATTTGGCTCTTTCCCACTAACTATATCCACTATTAATTACCATTAAAATAGTATTTGTTACTTTATCGTTACAAGGCAGTATGCTGTGGGTAAATGTTATTAATGACAAGATCCAACCTGATTCAGGGAAATTACATATGAATCACACTTCTGTGAAAAATGATAGGCTAATCCTACAATTAACTCAGCTTTAAATTTTTTTAAGGATTTTGGATAAATTTTATCACCAAAATGTCAAATACTTGTCTAGTGAAGAAGCTGTGACATTTGTAACTACCTAGATTTTACAGCTTTTTCTTTAGGCTATTTTATCAATGTCACCTCTAAGTCATTTGAAAAATTAAGAAGAGTGATTTAAGACCACACATTTCTAATGGAACTGTATTTCTATTAGATAATATAAGTGACACATTCTTTATTGCAATACAATTCCATCAGACTTAACTTATAGCTGACACAATCCTGTTGTGGGACAATCAGCACCTCCTCCATCATCATCAGAAAACCAAAATCTTTAAGACAGTCATTTAAGTATGGTAAATAGTTACTTTAAATTATCTTGACTTCCTTATATTTTAGCATATTTCAACTGAGACATCTAACTGGAGAAGGTATAATACTCTTCTACCTCATAGAAGCACTCTTCCATGAAAAACTGCAAAATGACAATAACAATAGATTGCTCATGAGATGAAAGGAAGAGCTGAAAAATAGGTCACATACCAGCTATCTATAATAAATTTTATTGCTGACCAACGTAAGCCTAGAAGACATCTGTGATGATTGTCTAATGCATTCTGGATTATGCACAAAGAACTTGATTTTTTAAATATTCATTTTTCTGGCATTACTTCTTTTAAAGTTCATGGACTGAAACTAGAGATGGGTTTTACTTCTTTTATGGTTCTATTATCCCAACAAAAGTAGATACTTAAAGCCAAGAGTTAGCTACTATTAAAAAAAAAACAAAAAAACAAACAAACAAACAAAAAAAACCTTCAACAATAAAAGATCAATAACATCATTGCCCAAATCAAACAATTACCAAAATTTTCTGAACATTATTACTGGAGCATTTAGTAAAATATGTTGTGACTAAACACTAATTTAATTCTTAAATATCATAACTAGTTTAAGTGTCTTCATTTTTATTTGATTCTTCTGTTAACCTAAGACTATGATTCCCCCATCAAAATATGTCTATGTTCACAATTTTTCGAGATTTGAGAGAAACAACTGCTACTGTTACATGCACTCCCAATCTTCACATTCTTATTCTCCATCCCTCCACCTAAGTTTGTAATATATATTTGATGATAATACTTCATGGTCTAGAATTCAGGAATCATGAAGTCAAAATCCATCAGAGACAGGGAAGGTAATATTCATTTGCAAAGCAGCCAGGAGTAAGGTAACAGAAAGGAGCAGCACTTGTGGTGAACTGCAAAATCAACTCCTGTTCTAAAACATTCAAATTAAAATTGTTTAAAAAATAAACACAGAATTGACCCAGCAAGACAGGTTAAGAGTCTGGCTTCACCCAAATGGCTCCCATGGCACAACTTTTAGTCTAGAGCTATGGTTCTCAAGATTGGCTGCACATTATAGTCACTGCGTGAGTGAGAGCAAATAGCTACATATGCCCAGGCCCCTCCTCCATAAATCTGGATCAATGGATCTTGGCAGGAAGGAGAATAGTAGGTATCTCAGGAGCACAAGCTGTACCTCAGATTAGACCTTCCCAGGGCAAGAGAGCTATCTTCCCAGACCTGCACTGCCCCAGACCAACACTAGCTAAGGGTCACCCTGAACAAACAGCAGACACTTCTAGCTCTCTTCACAGGAAAATAAATGTAGTCCCACCTTTGAACAGTCATGGGTACAGGCTACTGGAATCAAAAGAGCAACAACCTCAAATCAAGACCCAGTGAAGGATCCAGGGGCATATGAGGGACTCTGACAGAGAATGATAACAGTAATAGTGTGACAGGTGATTTTAGTTTAATCACCTGTCACACTGTTACTGTGTATGTAAACTTTATTCCATTAAAAATATTTTACATGATAATATGATTACATATTTTATATGGTAAAAGCAATGTTTCTCATCACAAATGAAGCAGTATAGGATAGAAAACAAAATTGTAATCTCCCACTAATTCTCCTCTATTTCTACACCCTCAATTCACCAACATTAAAGCTGCTTATTCTTAATATCCTTACCCATATTTATATAAACACTAAGGGCCCAGTGCACAAATTTGTGCACGGGCTGGAAGGAGGGACCGTGGGAAGTTGGCTGGCCAGCCCTGCCCTCAATTGGGCAGGTTGGCCAATCACAGTGCAAATCATAGCAACCGGTTGTTCCAATCATTCTAGTCATTCCAGTTGTTCTGGTTGCTTGGCTTTTATATATATATACATATGGCATGCATGTGTAATTTGCAATTTCAAAATGGTAACACAGTATTTTTTATCCTCTTTGCCCACTTAAAAATATATTACACAGCCGTCCTTCCAGATAAATGATAATTTTGTAAACATTTAACTCATTTTCAAATAAGAGGAAATATTCAATTATACAGAAAATCCAAAATGTATTAAATGATTTCCCTATGAATGATGAACATTAAAGATTATTTTTTTCTTGTCAAATATAAATAATGCTACACTATAAAAATCAGGTATCTATGTCCTTATATGCCACTGACTTATTTTATAGTATAAATACTGAAAAGTGGAATTCCTGGGCCCAAGGGCATATCATTTCTAATTTTGAGAGCTAAAGGTTATATAGAGAATTTGGATCTCCCATTCTCCAGCTCTTCACTTTACAGCATTGCTCCTCACCTTCCAATGGTCCAGGTCATCATTCTGTCTTTTGGTGCTTCAGATCAGAAAGCCTATGGTTTTTCATCGAAGTTTTAGTCATCCCACCTGGCTGCTCACTGTAGTTTGCTCCTCCCTCTATAATCACAAGTTCTACCATAGTTCCAGTGACCACACCTACACATGACAATGGCTGCCTTCAATTTATCAGCAGGTTGCTAGAGGTATTTGTCTAGGTCAGAACGGTGTCACATGTCTATCCTAAAGCCAAACGCTAGCAAAAACAAGGGTATATTGTGTTTGGTTCAGTCAAAAGAGAGTTCAAATGAGATGGACCTTCCAGTTCCACAATTCCATTATTACTCTATAAAATAATTAAGGAAGTAAGACCAGGCTTTAAGTGTTAAGTACCATCTGTGCCCAAGGGGGGCACCATTCCCTCTGCCATGCTTCTCCCCAAGTTTCAGCCCTTTCCACAGGAAACTCACACTTAGCATTGAGAACAGTGCCTCAGCTTCTCTCAACCAAGGAGGAGAGTGTTTGGGTCCAGGCTGGAGTCTTGCAGCTGCTATGATGAAAGACAGGGACCTATTTTCATGCCAATAAAGCAGCTCTCCTTGCCAAGCTTCCTATTTAACAAAACAGCCCATGCAACAAAACATCTTACCTTCCCCTCATCCCCTCTCAACTATAAGGGTACCTCCAGTTTCTACCCTTTCCTCCTGGAAGTTGGGAGGTAGAGTTTCCCCTTCCCCTCCACCAGCATGAAGTGAGCCATGAATTTCCCATGTTCCCTGGCAGTCACTCCTTGGAGGATTTGGAAAATGCATTTGCCAATAAAGACAATTCAAACAGGAAAAAAAAAAAAAAAGAAAGAAATGACAGAAACCAGTATTTTTAAGACCAAAAAAAAAAATGATGTAAATGAAACTGGCTCCCAGCACTTTATACCATGATTAATTTCTTCCTAAAACGTTCATCTGCTGTCTCGTGGATACCGCCTTGTGTATTTTCAGTAGGCCTAAAAGGGTAGTGTTTATCAATAAAACGTTCCTAAGTACCCAAACTAATTACACTTTATATTGCTAAATCTGGATGTGTGCTTTATTTTTCAAAGAATCTGAGTTCCTATCTTTACCAAATGTGTGGCTTCCGAGCTGTCTGTATCTCATTTCCCTGTGTGTTTACCCAAAGATACACCAGTCACTTTTTCCTCTTGACCATGCTGGTTATAATTTTTTTTTAACCTCTGGACAATTTTATTTTGGTCTTTGATAATGGAAGATGCCGTCCTTGGGCTCACTGCACTTGTTCTCATTTAAGTGTTTACCTGATTTAAAAGTGCATTAACAAAACTCAACTAATAAACTCAGCATCAGAAACAGGGCTGAAGATGGCAGCAGTTGGTTACCTGAATGCTAACTCTTCAGCAATGAGTAGGGATTTTGTTTTGAAGTGAGGTGGCCTCATGCCTCAGTCTGTAGTGGGCAGACTGGGATCCTGTGTGAAGGATCCTCACCCAAGAAAGTGTCAGAGGTTTCCTGGGAACACCCTCACGTCACTTGAAAAGGTTTTCCTTCACTAATTTTGCAGAACCTATGTGCAGCCATCCAGCCTTTGGTTTCTAAGAAAAATAAGCAAATTACTTTTCATCTTGAGACACAAGGAGTTTGGGACTCAGGTCTCCTGCCAGAGGGAAAGCAGGAGAGGGGTGAGGGCACAGAGCACAGCCCCCAAGTTGGAAAGGCTCTCTTCCCCTTCCCTGTGTCCAAAATCAAGCAGAAGACAGATTTGAAGAACAAATATCTGCAGTTAGGAAAAGAATGAAGAAGCCAGGGACATGCTTTTATCTGAGTATACATTCAGAACCCAGAACTTTCCAGAAGCAATAATTAAATCATGCGTCTGAAAGAAAAAGACAATAAAAATATATTGCCAAAACATACCATTGTCCTTAGCCCTTAGATCCTTCCAGCACAGTCACTCTCAAACTCTGCCAGCTGGCTTTGCTGACATTCTAAGTCCTCAGTGCTGTTCTGGCCACAGGATTATGTCAGAAGATGAGGGTAAGTCTTAGTATTGCTATGTGGTCAGGTTACTTCACCTCCCTGGTCTTCACCACTTATATCTAAAGTCACTACTCCCCTACCTTGTCTGTTGATGACAAAGGACTCACACATCTATTCTTGTAACACTGTATCTAAAAGCTGACTTCTAGCATCTAGCACTAATTCATATCAATAACATAAATCTGTTATGAGTAAATAGTGAACTAGTGCAAAAGTTGTACATGTATTTGGAGGAAGGTTGTGAAAAGATGCAAACTTAGAGTTATAAGAAATATGAGTACTATGGGTATAATGTATATATGATGCTAACCCAGTTAATACATTAACACTGCTAGATGAGAGAGGAATGCTGTTAAGAGAGTAGAACATAAGAAGTCTCATCAAAACAATATTTGCTTTTTTTATTTTTATTATATCTATGTAAGATAATGGATGTTAAATAAACCTATTGTGGTAACTATTTCAAAAATATGTAAGTTAAACCATCATACTATAGACCTTACACTTATAGAGTGATGAATGGCAATTTTTTCTTAATGAAAGTGGAAAAAATAGTGAAAATTGGTCAAGTTAACTATTTCCCATCTTCTCAATACTTTATTTAAAGTTTAAAAATATTTTTCAGTCAATTGCAAATGATCTGACAGGCTTTACTTTTCAATAATTCAAAGTGAGACTAGATGTTTAACAAGGTGTGCGTGTGCATATGGGAATACATATGCATGTGCATGTGTCTACATGCATTTGTGTGTATCTGTGTATAATGACAGGGATGAGAGGAGTAAGGTAGTCTCCCACAATTAAGTTTCAAATTTAAGAAAATATGAGATTTAAATATCTCTCATATATTTTCCTATTTTTAGGAAATCTAGATAAAACAATAAAAATAAAATCAGGTAAATAAATCCAGAAAACTATTGCTATTTTATGTTATAATGTAGGAAGAATGTGCCCTAATCTTCCCACAAATTAACATGACTTTGGTTAAAGGTAAAACAGTTCTTCCTCACAAGTTAGTCAATGAAATATTTTTTTTTTTTTTTTTTAATATATTTTATTGATTTATTCACAGAGAGGAAGAGAGAGGGATAGAGAGCTAGAAACATCGATGAGAGAGAATCATCGATCAGCTGCCTCCTGCACGCCCCCCACTGGGGATGTGCCCGCAACCAGGTACATGCCCTTGCCCGGAATCGAACCCGGGACCCTTCAGTCCGCAGGCCGACGCTCCATCCACTGAGCCAAACCGGTCCCGGCGAGTCAATGAAATATTTCTAAGTCCTTTCTTCCTCTGCTAATAAAATTTAAATATATTAAACCAAAATATCTAAATCGCCACTGATCATTGAAATAGGAAGATGGAAGCCAGAATGGCATAGACACGGAGGAGTCATTACTGATTCCTGAGCAGAATTAACTGAAAAAATGATTTTTAAGCTGTTATCCTGAGAGCAGTCCCCTTATCCCATAGAGAGGACCCACAATGATTTACTTAGATGCTCTCATAAGTTAGGTAGAGCCTAACACATTCTTAACCTCAAGGACATGTTCTTCTACAGGCACAGGTGCAAATAAACCCTGAGAGTTTGACCTGCTAATGGGCCCAGATATTCTGGGATGTTTTCTCTCCCTCCCTGTCCCAGGCCTCAGAAGGGCCACTGTTGCTTTTGCAAGTAGATGACACCCTTCAGGTCTGCGGAGGCTGCCATTCCCGTGATGTCCTGGCTCATCTCTACTAGCCCTGTCACCCCAGCCTTTTTTAAATCCCTTCTTCTTTTTTAGAAGTTTATTCTTTTAAATTTCCACCTATAAAGTAAGGGCAGCAGGAGTAAGGAAGTTTAATTCTATTGCAAAATGTTATTGTTTGGGGTGACCAGGTGAGAAGATAAAAGAGCTCCAGGAATTCCAGGCTGGCTTGATTTCTGTAAGTTACTTGTCTATGAACTTTGTAGAATTGTCTGGAAAACCATCAACCCACAAAATGATCTGTATCTGTATTTCATCTTAGCTGTTTTGGTTCTATACCCAGCTTGCACACCTAACTGTAAAATTCAAGTCTGTCTGCATCTCCATTTTTAAAGAATTCTCTTTAGATAAAAACAAAGCAGGCCAGGAAATAATACTATTATTTTCCCACCTCCTTTATAAACTAAACTATAAATAAACATTGATATAACAAATTTACTCACAAAAAATATTGATTTTAAAGATTAGTAAAAATTTATATTAGGAAACATTTAAATTTTTCATAATAAAGTGAAAAGGGGAAAGCTAATTTTATTACAGAGCTTTTAATACAGCTTCCTACAAATGTGTCAGTTATGAACATAATTTTGACTTCCTAACTTCTTTTCTGAAAGTTATTTATGCAAAAGTATTTCACTGGACAATAGTATGGAGTCTCCTCAAAACATTAACAGTCAAAATGGTTTACTTTGATTTTGGACCTCAAAATAATTCACTAAATACAAAAATAATCAAGAATCAATCAAAACCCAATACTAGATTATATATTTTCGAGGTGAAGTGCCATGTATAATTACCTTTTGTATAGTTCAAGGAACATAGCACTCCATGCTTGCAAGCAGTTTGTATGAAATTACACTCCCCTGTTAACTTGCATATGCACAAAGCCCGTATTAATATGCACTGGTTACTTACTGCGGGAGGTATGTATGGTAGTTGCTGTCCTAAGACACAGAATGTACCCTGATTGATTCAGGTGAAGAGGCTCAAACAAAGTCGCCAGTTACAGAGATGCGGCAGGTGAAAGGCACAAGCAAGGAAGAGAGAATGACACCTGATCAGCCACAGAGAGTAACTGTTCCCTCACCTTGAGCTTAAGGGGCAAGGGGAAGAATATTCTTGCAAAGACTCCAGTGGGAAGTGTTGATAGGGAGAGGGACAGCCATT
Organism: Pipistrellus kuhlii; assembly: GCF_014108245.1. Lineage (NCBI taxonomy): Eukaryota > Metazoa > Chordata > Mammalia > Chiroptera > Vespertilionidae > Pipistrellus > Pipistrellus kuhlii. Next base: position 8,893,764 of record NW_023425540.1, on the reverse strand, counting down.
GGCAGAATAGGGACACTAAAACAAAGAGGAGGAAGAAATACCGAGTTCTCTCTCTTTCCGTGCTCTGGTCTCCTGAAGCTCCCATTTTCCCACGGACCAACCCAACTGCAAGTCATCTGCCCAGGGGACACTGGTGATGCAGAGATAGATGTCAACACAGAGCAGTGCAGGGAAGGGCGGAAAGTGGATCTGGGGACCAATCCAAGAAAAACCAGCGCCACAAATATTGCCTTCTCCCAACACGATCATATTTCTGTTAACAGTAACACAAAGTCAATAAATCTTCTTTGCCAAAGTCTAACTAACAGACGCACAATTTGTCAAAGGGGAGAATGTGTACCAGGTCAAATTATATTTGATCACATGTATGTTTTAATAAGAGGCACATAGGACAGCAGATGGATTAGGGAACTCACTGGGAACTGATTAAAATAAGAAACTGGAATGCATAAAAGAGGCATCCCATACTCTGAAAGCTGGATGAAAGAAGAGCAAGACTGGTTTGAGTTGGTAGAGAGGGCCAGTCTGAACACCCAGACTGGAAAGGAGAGGGATTGCGCCAGGGACACAAAATCGAAAGACCCAATCTTGGTACATCGGGAAGCCAGAGGACAGATGGTGAGGTTCCTTCAGCTCTCTTTGGACAGACTAGGAAAACCAGAAAGAAGTCTCAGTGTCTCTCCTTTCTCCTCCCAGATCTCTCCATGGCTTTCTGAGTCCAAAGAGAGCCCTGTTAAGTTCCTCATTAATAATGATGAATGATTGAATAATAATTCATTCATTCACTCATGCTCATTACAAGGTAAGTTGCTCTGTCAGATTTACTGGTAAAATTATGCACCATGCACAATGCCTACCTGGCACATTATAGGTGTCAATAAACATTAGTTGAATAAAAATCAATTAAGTGAAAGGATAAAGAAAGGAACATGTCCTCAATGCTTGTTGCTGTAAGACCGTGCAAGTTTAAAGGAAACAGTATGACCTGACAACTGAATCACAAACATAAATATTGTGACTGATATCAGGATGTTAAACATTTTTTAAACATTTTTACTGATTTTTCTCAGAGAGGAAGGGAGAGAGATAGAGAACTAGAAACATCAATGAGAGAGAAACATCGATCAGCTGCCCCTTGCACATCCCCCACTGGGGATGCACCCACAACCAAGGCACATGCCCCTGACCAGAATCAAACCCAGAACCCTTCAGTCCATAGGCCAACACTCTATCCACTGAGCCAAACCGGCTAGGGTAGGATGTTAAACATTTTGATCTAGAACACAGGACTAAGGAACCCAGAGGGCTGGAAGAGAAAGGAAGCATAGCTCTGCGGAGAGCACAGAAAACCACTGAGCAAAGAACTCTTCAGAAACTCTGCAGCTGTCAGGAGAAGGCTCTGTTTACCATCCGTTGGGAGGAGACAAACAGCAGCTTGGTGGAAATATGTTTGTGTTTGGTGCCAAGAGGCAGAGTTCAGTTTCCAGGAATATTGGGTGATTTAGTATATGATTTAAACATTCTCATATAGTTCTTTTTTCCATCAAATGCTGTTTTTCACCATGGTCGCCATTTTTTTTTTTTTCCTTCTCAAAAAGACCATTAAGTCTGTTTGAAGGCTTGGGATGCAAAATTTAGCTTAGCCCTAGTACACTGCTGATAGGAATGCAGACTGGTGCAGCCACTATGGACAACAGTATGGAGTCTCCTCAAAACATTAAAAATGAAACTGCCATTGACTCAGTAATCCTACTTCTGAGAATATAGCCTAAGAAACCTGAAACACCAATCAGAAAAAAGTGCATGCACCCTATGTCCACAGCAGAGTTATTTATAAAGCTAAGATCTGGAAACAACCCAAGTGCCTATCAATAGATGAGTGGATAGTTTTAAAATTTGCACACAAAAAAATTTTTAAGAATATTTCTATTCTTTGAAATATCATCCTACCTTATGGGACTTTAATATGTAAATACAAAAAGTAGAATCAAATTATAAAAATCTACTTTTCTAGAAGATGCCATACATTTTCTGGAGGAGAACTTACAAATTAACATTACTAGTATATAGAAAAAAAGTCCTTGAATATCCTGAAAATGTGTGCTATGCCTTGCTTTCTAACTGTTTCTATTTCACAAGCTTTGATAAAATATGTGTCTTTTCCAAATATGTGTCACTGGTACTTAATAATTTAATACTACATTATTGTATTACTTTTCTCTGTTAATTTATTGCAGAATAGATATATTGGGGTTTTTTTTTTTTCTTTCTTTAAGTAAAACATTCTAACCTTTCTATCGCTTCTACTCCAGCATCTACAAGTAAGACGTGTTGAGGGGATGAGTGGTCAGTGATAATGAGAGCAGGCAGGGTGAAGAGAGGAAATAGCACAGCAGAACAGGTGCTTCAAACATTAGGACAACAGCCTGGAGGCCAGCCCCTGAGCTCTACACTCGTTCTACTACTGACTGACGAGGGCATCAGTTCATCCATCTCTCAAATGAATGAGATTAATTCAGTCATTTCTAATACTCCCATGGGTTTGAGATATTATACTATGTACTCTCTGTGAGGTAAGACTTCTTGTCCTTGCACTAGAAATGCCTACCTAAAAAAACTATAAGCTATCGCTATATTCTTTAACCCCAATGTCACTGGTCCTAAGCATCATGTCCAGTGGCATCCTGGGAAGACCACAAGCCCCAGAGATGCTTTCAAATCGGCATCTTCCACAACCCAAGGAGATTTTGGGCTGCGCATTCAGACTCCCACCCCTGTAAGGACTGCACTGCGGGTTTCACCAACGAGGCCTGCACATGTCTATGCTGTATTGCAGCCTGGCTGGCTTGTGGCCTGACTTGGTTACTATTTGAATCAGTTATTGACACGGTCAATAACGTCACAGGTAACCAGACACGCGTCTGTCACTGAGCCACAGACAGTGCCCCGGAGCAGAAAGAACCCAGGACATACAGACTCAAAATGGAAATGGCCCCAACAGAGTCCCCGGCGCAGGATCTGCAAGCAGAGATGCAAACGGCTTGTCTGAGGCTCCATAGCCACATTTTATTTTTTGTTTGTTTATTTTTTAAAATATATATATATATATTTTATTTATTTTTTACAGAGAGGAAGAGAGAGGGATAGAGAGTTAGAAACATCGATGAGAGAAAAACATCGATCAGCTGCCTCTTTCACACCCCCTACTGGAGATGTGCCCTCAACCAAGGTACATGCCCTTGACTGGAATCGAACCCGGAACCTTCAGTCCACAGGCTGATGCTCTATCCACTGAACCAAACCAGTTTCAGCCATAACCACATTTTAAGATTCTTCAATGGCTGGTGCCATGGCCTAGCTCTGAAAATCCTCAGTTGTTTCTCAAGGAATCACACTGAACAAAAGGCCCCATCTAGTTCCCCCCACATCAAGATTTAGCCTAATATTACCGAATCTGTTTAGGGCATAGAAATCAAGCAGGCCTTCCAGAGGTAGGGGGTGGGGGGAAGGAAGAGAAAAACAGCCTTTTAGCATGAGTAGGTCCCACTCTCATCTGAAGCTTGTACACTGTCCTTTTCAATTGCCTCAGAGAAACAATTAATAAAGGAACCCATTAAGAGCTGATTATTGCTGCGAAAAAAAAGGAAGGTAGGGTTTCAGCCCTTTGAAGTAACTGAGAATGATTCAGGCCTCATTACAGAGATAGAATCTACATTCATACATTTATGTTAGTGATTCAAATCTATTGGGAGAGATTGAGTTCCGTTAAATAGAGCATCTTTCCTGCCGGACTTTTCTCAGGCTTTCTCTGGCTAACCCAAGAGGTGACTTAACAATGCCGGCAGCGGAGTATTTAGGGATTCGGCTGTGTGGGGAAAGAAAGGCTGCACAGAAAAGAAAAAGAAGAATGAGATATAATCTAAAAAGCTATGTCAGCTTCTCCTTTGGGCTGGTTTGTAAATGCCCTTCCTGTCATCGCGCGGCACAGAAAGGAGGAGAAAGGGCTCTGGAAGGTTTAAACGGTGCACCTGCTACAAACAGCGTTTAATATGGAAGTTTCCCCATTTCAGACAGAAAACCTCTACCTTAAAGACCTGAATGGCTTCTTCCACTGGTGCATAAATTGATAGGAAAGAGAAAGAGAGAGAGAGAGAGAGAGAGAGAGAGAGAGAGAGAGAGAGAGAGAGAGAGAGAGAGAGAGGGAGAGAGACTGACTCCCTTTGGGATGGGGGTGGGTCTCTCTTGTAAATAAGTAAATTAAAGAAAGAAATTCCAAGTGGCATCAATAATGTTGATGCCCAGTGTAGAGAAACCTCAGAATAATAACTTCTTGTGTTTTGTAACTTTTCACGACAGAATTTTTATTGTATGTTTTCATCAAACCTAATTTTGTCAGAAAACATGAAGTTTTAATTAGTTGTCAATTCAAACATCTTGGATTCCGGGGAACAATTGGGCTGAGCCTCCGGTCCCTTAGAAACACTGCCCTCTCTCCCAGGCATTTGTCAGCTCAAGCACAAGCCTGTGAACCAGAGAACTGAAATTAGCACTGAGTTCATTTTTAAATATCCGTGCCGTCCTGAAAGAACAAGATGTGTTTGACGTATGCCCTTTATTTGCCCAACTCCGTAATTGAAAGCTACTGGAATCAGAGCTAATTATATTAAATTTTAAAAATTAAAATGTGGGGTGCACCATATTGTCAAAACCTTCTGACTATGCATTGCAATGGGCTACAAATAATGGAATTAGCATCTCTGATTCTGGTATTCAGTGGTGCTCTTTCAAAGGCTCCGAGGGCACAGGGAACTATAATAATTCTAAAGGCATGCGTGCAAGGGCACTTTTCAAGTCACTAACCAACACAATTGGCAATCATTCCCGATGCCCATCTCAAAAGCAAGACGTTTAACTTCATCTGTCTCTTCTGTTCACCGCGAAGACTGAGGCCAACTCCACATTATAGGGACTCAGGCTCACTGCGCACACACAAGCTCTTCTGACGAGTTTCCTCCAAATTGTACTGGTAGAGGTCCAGCTCTCAAGATCAGCTTGGAGTTCTGCTTCTTCCTAGAATAGCAGTTTGAGTATTAGGTGGAACCATGTGAAATTGCCAGTTGGGGGGGGGGGATGGAAACCCATACAAATTGGCGATTTCCTATGTTTCAACCTGATGCTAACATCCAACTGCTTGACAGAATAGGAATAGATGATACCAGCACGTCTTTAGCCACTCCTTCCAGGCATGCTGTCCATCATTTAAATAAATCCTTAAGGCAGTGATACTGTAGGAGCTGCCTCTTATGCAGGCTGGGACAGAGGATCCGAGTGTTTCTTTTTGTGACTCTTAATGCTTGGCCAAGACTTGCTAACTGTGGACGTGGTGAGCACGTTTGTTTCCCTTGGTTTCATGCAAAGTTTCTGTTAGCGAGGAGGGAGCTGTGGGGCGGTGGGTGTGAGAAAGACAGGCCGGTGGTGCAGTTACCTTGTAAAACGTGAGGATAAGAGACCAGAAAACGCCCCTTTATGGCAAAGTGCGGAGGAAATGGCATGGAAAAGAGGAGGGCGGAACAGTGGCCAACTTGTGTGGTGAAACCTTCGCCATCTCTTGCTTTGAAGTGTCAACGGGATTCAGCAATTACAGGTCCCCGTCCCCGGGGTCCCCGATTTCCTTTGCGCCCTGAGAGAAGACTTTTAAGGGGGACGATAAATCTCCCGGAGCTTAAAAGGCAGGCGGGGAGGGCCAACGTGTGAACTCTGCGCTTCGCCAGCGGAAGGGCGAAATCAGAGCTTCATTAGAACGCAGACCTCCTTGGAGAGGAGGAAGGGAAGCTCATTAGGTCTCTCTTTGCCCAGCTCGCTGCCACCCGTTTACAATCCGCTGCTGGTGCGGAGGGATTGTCCTCAGCATCTTCCTTCTCCCCCGGCCCTCCCCTCCTCACGGGAACCGGAGGGGGAGGGAGAACAGGCAGCCCAGCACCAGGCTCCAGGTGGCTCCCCAGTACTCCGCTGCCAAAAGGAGAGAGAGAGAGAGAGAGAAAAAAAAAAAAAATCCTCTGCTGGAAAACAAGTGAGCAAGGGGCTCCCTGCAGGGGATTGGCTCAGGCTGGAAGGCAGCGGAATTGGGAAAGCCCGAGGGAGGACCGGCCGGGCTGGTGGCCGCGCGGGGAGCACGCAGGGCGCCTGGGCTGCGCTTCCCCGGAGCTGGAGGCGCGGCGGGCGGAGGCTCCACAGCCGGGACCCCGGGAGAGGCCCCCCGGGCCCCCGGCCCCCCCGGCCCCCCGGCCCCCCGGCCCCCCGGCCCCCCGGCCCCCAGGATCCCCCGGCCCGCGGAGGAGGCAGCTGCGCCCGGCTCCCCGCGCTCGGCCCCCTCCCTCCCTCCGCCCTCTCCGCGGCGGGCGGCGGGGCTCCCGGCAGCCGGGGTTTCAGATGTCCCACCGCAGCCTGACCCCCTCCCCCTGCCTCTCCACCCTGCAGAGGAGGGCTGACCAGCGGCGGCAGAGCCCACCTCCGCCTCGCAACCCCTGACACTTCGGACCGGCGGCTTCAACCTGTTTACAAGCCGGCTCTCCAGCGGCGGGGGGAGGGCCCCGGGGGCTCGACCAAACACCGCCGCCGTCCCCCCACCCCTCCGTCCAGCAAGAAGGGACTCTGCGGGCTGCCCGTCCACAGGCGCCTCCGAAGCCAGAAAGCGGAGGGGAGGCAGCAGCGCTGCGGGAGAGCCCGCGGCCCCCGGCCGGACCCGGCGCGGTGCTGCCGTCTAGGGGCCGGCGCCGCGGAGAGGCCCGAGGGCGCGTCCCGGCGCGGGCTGTCCCCGGCCTCCCTCCCTCCCGGCCCCGCGGGGTTTGCTCCCGGCTGTCATCTGTGTGCTTTTTCAGACTGGTTTTTGTTTTGTTTTTTTCCTTCTTTCCATCGGACATGGTGAAGCAAGGAGTGAAGAGGACAAAGTAGCTCCTGGGGGCGCGGAGGTCGCCGGCGGCCACCCACGGCCGCGCTTCCCCGGGGCGCGGGGCGCTCGGCGGCGGCGGCGGAGGGCGCGGGGGCGCGGGCCGGGGCGGGGGCGCAGGGAGGCGGCATGGATGGCGGTGCGCTCCGCTCTGGCCAGATCCGCTCCTCCGGGAGGCAGCTAAGCCGCCCCCTCCAGCTGTCTCCCTGCCTCGCAGCACCGGGTCTCACCCGTCCAGCATGTTCCTGGTGACAAGCCCGGTCCCGGCGCGGCGAGCTCCAGTACAATGTGGCAATGGGGACTGACACAGGGTGCCTCCGCCTCGCCCCACCTGCCCGGCTGCTGCGGCTGCTGCTTCCTGCTGCTCGTCCTCGTGTCCTCCGTCCCCGCCACCTGCCAAGCCCGCGGGCAGGCCATGGTGCCGCCGCCGGAGGCCACCAACGCGTCCTCCTCATCGTCCTCCTCCCTCTCCTCCTCTTCCTCCTCCTCCTCCTCCTCCTCGTCGTCGTCGTCGTCCTCCTCCTTCTCTCCTCCCAGCGCGGGGAGGCATGTGCGGAGCTACAACCACCTCCAGGGCGACGTGCGCTGGAGGAAGCTCTTCTCCTTCACCAAGTACTTCCTCAAGATCGAGAAGAACGGGGAGGTCAGCGGCACCAAGAAGGAGAACTGCCCGTACAGTGAGTACCCCCGCCGGCAGGCACCCACCCCCGCCCGCCCGCCCGCCAGGGGGCAAATCTGTTCCAGATGGGGCCGGCCAAATATTTACGTCCCGGACCCCTGTAAAATGATTAAAATGATTAAGTGGGATGCTTTCACACTACATCACACCCCGGGCCCCATGTGCACACAGTGCTGCCGCACCCCTGCCCGTGGGGGTCCCTACACACACACACACACACACACACACACACACACACACACACACACGCACGCACGCCGGGTCACCCTATCCGCCCTGTCTCTGGGCTTGTCACCGGGCTGACACCCCGGAGTTGTTACTGTGCATGGATGCCCCTCTGGGTCTGCATCGCCCTGCCCTCCTGCCTCACCTGAAGTCCCCTTCCCCTCCCTGCTGGAAGTGGCTCAGGTACACGCTGTGTTGCTTTTCCGCTGGCAAATCTCAGGGAAGAGTTTTGGGACAGTCTCCTCAAGCTGAAAAGAATTAGCTGCTGTCAATTATCCGAGTTTTATGGAAACTTTATTTAAGAAAGAAAAGCCCATGCCACTTGCTCCCATCCCCATCCCGTTAGTTACCTCACTCCCTCACTCCCTGCTAGATAGGAGCGATCCTATTTTTCTGGTTTTGATTTTTTTTTGGGGGGGGGGAGCGGGGGGTGGAGGGAGAGGAGTTTGGCAGGGGGTGGGTGTCGCCCCTGTTGCCCTGAGTGATTGCAGTCCGTGAGGTTGGCTTTTCCGGAGGCACTAGCGCTATTGGTCCTGGGCCTGCCTCCTCTCTGGGTAACATGATGCTCACGTCTGCGTTGTCAATAGCATATGTGCTGCTGCTTTGTGGGGTCCCGAGGTACTGTTCCTTCTGAAGCCTCTCATATTGCAGAGCCCGACTACTACAGCGCTGGGAACATCTGGGGCTGGATTCACACAGACCTCACACAAATTCCATTGTCATCCTTCTGTTTTCAAAGTAAAAGTCATAAGTCCGTTTCCATGGCTGTCGTTGATCCCCTCGGATGAGGTTTTTCTCCTTAGTGCAAATGATGCCCTGGGTGTCTGGATTTCTTTTCCCCCACTTCCCTCGCCCCCCTTTTCTTTCTTTCCTCCCCGAGCTCTTGTTCTTCTTTCTTGCAGGGGTGTGGGCTGGGAGGGGGCGGGAGAACCAGAAGGGCAGAGTGGATATTGTGTCTCTTCTTGAATCCGTCCAGCAAAGCAGATTACTCTGTTGGCTTCCTTTCCTGGTTACTTTCAAGTGGTGAGACTTATTCATCCCCTATTGATGGCCTTCTGAAAGGATCCTCAGGCTGTGTAATGGCACACTGGAGATAGTGGACAAAGACGTTTGAACATCTTTAATGACCATTTAGCGTTATCTCAATAGTACTCTCAAGTCACCTTTTTCAAGGGACCTTTGTGTGTCAGTTGTTTGGGAATGTGAAGCATTATTTGCCAGCTAACTTAAATGCATTTCAAGACTCCTTGGCCCAGGAAGTAGCTGGTAGGGATGGGGAAGACAGTTAACCAGAACTTAGCATTTTCTTTTAAAACAAAGATTGACAAGAATGAAGACTTGGTTTTCTTGTTTGGGGATTCACATACATTCAACATTAACTTCTATTCCGCCACAGCTGCTGCTTCCGTTTACTAAAATTAGCGATATGTTTGCAAGTCATGATATTTGTAGAAGGATTCTTTAGTGTTCCATTTCATGGTTAACACTGAAGATGCTAAAAAGCCCATTGCCTATATAGGCTTTCATTCTTATTTATAGAGAGTGGTTGGAACAATGTCATTTATGATAGATTTTTTTTGTTACCTGAATTAAGTAGAAACTATATAGACATGTTTTAGTTGATGAAAGTTTAATTCCTTTGTTGACTTCTACAACAATAGTTGTGATATCATCTAGGTAGGACCAGGGGGAAGAAGTGGTCCAAAGAGTTACTGAGGAATGAGCTGACAGGTTAAAATAAACAATATTCATGGCCTGAAATTCCTCTTCATATTTTTACCTCATGAAGATAACTTAAAGAAATGTCATATAATTGTAGAGTTCTACCATTGAGCAAACTTCCTTCCTTTTTTTTTTTTTGGCACTAACTTAATTTTGCTATATTTTAAGTGTCTTTATTAAGTGATACAAGGACCAATCCACACTAGATTAGTTTTGCAACTTAAGTGACTATTTTCTGAAATAATGATCACTGTGTGATTAATGGTTTAGTAAAATGATATCCAGAGTACAGGTGGAATTATATTTTTATAGTAAAGAATTGTCTGCAAAGAGAAAAGTATACAACTTCATTGCATAGAAATGAGTGTGGACATGTTGTATTCTAACTGTCCAAATATATTAATATCTCTTCAAAATGATAAAGTGTACTCATAGTCCTTGTTAAAATTAAAGTATCTTATATCATAACGCAGTCTTAATCAGTGGTTGATAATGAGAGGGGGCAGGCCTTACTCTGTTAAAGAAAGCCATAAATAATTTAGGCTTTCTAAGAACATCCGTATGAAGACCTAGCACTTGAAAAGTAGAGGTTGGGAAAGCCTTAATTTCACATGTGGCCAGGTAATCAGAATGCTGCTACGAATCCCAGCTGGACCAATTCAGCTGAGCTACATGGTATCATTAAGATATTGTCTAAACGTTGCATAATTATATGTGAACAAACTTTTGCAATGCCTACAGGGTAACCAGTCAGCCAGCCCAGCAAATGGTAGCCTGTTAAATATTAGGGTATCTAACCTCTGAACAGTGTCAGTTCCTTGTCCAAAAACCACATTTCAGTAACATTTTCCTAAGCAAGTTATTAATTATTCTCAACACACAAAGCTGTTCTTTTAAGGGTTTTTTTTTTTTTAACTTGAAGCTTAATTTTCTTTGCTGCTTTTTACCCTAATGGTGAAGCTGCTAAAATACAGTAACAGCTTATCTAAGAGGTTACAGGTTTGTGATGTCCTGGATAATTAAACAACCGTTTTATTGGCTTTTTGCCAGCAAAAAATGCTAACAAAAAGGAAGGAAATCACCCTGAAGCATTGCAAAATCCATTGTAGCTTCTACCTCCAAAGCTGGTTCCCAGAAATTAGGTGGTTCTAAAGATATTACACGTGCTAAAGAAACTCTTCTCAATTGGAGTGATAATTATAATTCCTTTTTTTTGGGGGGGGGGCGGGGGGGTATTTTCTTTTCTTTTTGGCCACTTAGGATAGCAGAATGGAGGAGAGCAGAAATGAATTATGTTTCTCCTGTTAGAAGTCTGAGAAAGCTTGAATAATTTAGAATAGCTGTGGTGTATCTGTCACTAGACATGCTCAGGCTCATTTAGGTTTCTTTTATCAGCCTTTACATCTAGAGCTTTGCCCTTGAAACATTGCCACTCGGCTCCAGTTCTGGCCTCCTGGAAAGGCTGGATACAGCTGTTAGGTACCCTTGCAACTGAGACTGGTGGACTTACTTCTGGACATAAATAAAACAGCTGTGGCCTGCTCCCATGGTTGTCACTTGTAGAAAAGGGGAGTCTAGTGTAAAGAAAATGAACCCTAGATATGAGACAGTGAATGATGGATGTTCTTAAAATGGAATATGAGCCCTTCCACAAAAGGAGTGTGGGATACAATAGAAAAATCAGTATGTACTGACTATGTAGTATGTGCCCTATTTCTTTCAATCCAAATATCACTTAACACTCACAATAGTCCTATGATTTAAATATAACTACACACATTTTTTTTAACTATGAAAACTAAGCCTGAATAATAGTATATTACCCAACATCACCACTGGAGATTGGCAGAGCTGGGATTCAAGTCTATTGGGTTATATCCCTCCTCCTTATTTTTTTTTCTACCTCTCTGCGACTAGAAACACTGATAGGAATATATTAGAATTAGACACTCCAAACCCTAAAAAACAAATTGTCCAAAAACATAATTGCTATGAATACCTACAGTTCTCCAGACTGAAATGGGAACAGTAGTAAAACGATGGTGGAACAGAAATGAACTACATCAAAGGCATCCCTGCAGGTGGACCCCTGGAATTGGACTCTGCTAGGGCATCCTCCAGGTGAAGTGCCTTTTTTTGATATCATGTTTGGGAATATAATTGCTTCTGGGTACACAAAATACACATACATCAATCTCACTCATTTCAACAGAGGGTATTAGGAATACATGACTACTTAAGAAAACTCCATGAATGTCATTGTATGGAGTAATTGTTTACAGCTGAGGGCCAAATGTTTAATTGCTTCCATGTGTAATAAAATAATTTGATTGTAAATACCAGTGTAAAATTGGGCTGTTGCAGAAACATTGGGTATATGACCCTAAATGGAGCAAAATCTTAGACAGATAAGTATTAATAGATGATAGATAGATAGATAGATAGATTGATAAATAGTTTTAAAATAAGTGTGCAAATAAAAAGGCACTTTACGACATAAGAATGAAAGATTACTGTCTAGGATTAAAGGGATGTATCATTACTTTTTAATCAAGATGGGAGCTTATTATAGGAAGTTCAATAAAGTGAGAAGATAATTGTTGAGGAAAATAGGGACTGGAATATTATTTCCTAAAAATAACACAACAGTTCCCTGGGAAGAAAGCTAGTCTCCAACTTAAGGCTTCTACTGGTGTCTTATTTAAGATGTAGTTGTTTCTAGAGTTTGGCTGCATGATTTATAACCAGGAGCATTTAATCACAGCACCCAGGATTTATGAAGGTGGAAGGCACTGTATTTAATGTTTACGTGACACTGGTCCTGTTACCTTTACTGCATTCCTACCATATGGACCCTCCACTTTGATGGCTTTATCATAAATCCATTAAAAATACACAATTACAGAGAGTTTCCTCTTCATAAACCTGATTTATAACCATCTACCAGGAAAAAAAAAAAAAAGAAAGAAAAGAAAACAGCAGAAATCACATGCCAGGGTTGGAGGGTGAGAATTCAGAGACACCAGTCCCTAGGTCTGGGGTAATCTATTACCCAAACATATGGACCACTCTTTCCACCAGGTTTTTCAAAATGATGTTTAAGCACAGAATTTAACAGAATCATGTCTTATACAACAAAGGAAACCCCGGTGTATGTGTATTTCTTGTACATTTTTACTACCTAGTTTAGAGCAGAAAGTCTTATTCCAGATCATTCTTTTTAGTGTTTAATGAACTTACAGCAAAACATGAAGGAGCACTTTAAATTCCTGCACAATTACCTTAATGTTCAGAGGCAAACCTCATTTGTTATCCAAAAGTCTGACTTTCCACAAGCCAAAATGTTGGGAAAAAAGTTGACAGCTCATTTGAAATGGAGCTAATGTTCCTCACATTTATGAGCTGCCTATGAATATCTATATCTTTCCTAATCCTTAAATGTCTATATGCTTATCCAAAATTGTAGTACAAATGATATTTCTTTATTATGCTTCAGAAGGAAGATTAATGCCTGTGTATTAGTTCAAAGTGATTTTAATCTCTCTTAACATTAATTCTGTGAACTTTGCAATGAAGAGTAATTCAGATGACGTTTTTAGTATTACTTCTCCAACATTTGTCAGCATTAATAGTTGATGTTTGCTTAATGTAAGTCAGTAAAATATTAGTATTCCCTCCCAGAAATTAAAGTTCTCTTTTAATTTTCCAGTATGATGGTGCATCAAATAATACAGTTTTATTTGTCTAGAAATGTAATGAGCCTCATTTTGTTTCAAGTCCTTTCTGCAGAAGTAGCATCATTTTCAGTGGTATATTGCAATGACTTAAGGTCAGCTGTGTTTGCCTTTTGACCAATGGTGCTTGTTGCTTGGGCTTGCAGATTTAAAATGTTTACTTTTCATAACTGGCACTCTTTTGTTTTTCACTGCCTATTACTTTTACCTCTGTCTGTCAGACAGTCTAACAAGGAATGACGTAGAAATGTGTCTTTAATATTTGCGAAAGAAAATATAGCTACAGCTTAGGAAGCCACCCACGTCACTCTGATACTGAATTAACAAATACAAAATGTTGACGCTTTACAGAACCCGTTTCGAACCACATATTTAATCACTATGGATTTTACACAAATAGAAAGTTTCAAGATATCTAAAAGGGAGCCAGGTCACCCACAAAATAATGGTCTTCAAGGCTCCCTGGCTTTTAAATCAGGTCACTTGTGTTCTTTCTTTGAACATTGTGTTCTAATTGGAACAATAAATCAAAGAAGACACGCAGAGTAGATTCCCATGTAAGGTGGACAACTGGACAGTGACTTTTTACTGCTGCTCACACGTGCATCCAATTACCATCTGATAGATCCATAGTGCTGGCACTAGAGCATGGCCTCATTTTATAGCTCGCCTAATAATTCTTCACCCTAAATCTGTCCAACTTCACCTATATCTAATCTGTCAGTACGTGTGTTATCATCAATGAGGAATTTTTGAATGTCTGGCATGCTTCCTACAATGAGTAATGACATGGAGATATTAATGAATCATTTAGTTCATCAGAATAGAGGAGGTAAAGTATTAAGTCTTATATCCCCAACTTCAAGTAATTCTCAACAACAACAAAAACATAACAATTAAACTACATCTGTAACTTAATTATGTACAGTCTGTTTTAACTGCAACTTAGATCTAAATAGTAATAGTTACCCCTACAAAATTAAGAACATTTTAATAAAATGGTATTTTTCTATAATCATTATTTTCATTCAAGGTCCTTGGGTTTACATGCTTTACTGAAAAACATCCATATTAGTCCATCCTTAACATTTTAATGTGTTTTTATTTATCTTTAATTCTCACCCTAAGATATGTTTTCATTGGTGAGAGAGAGAGAGAGAGAAACATCCATCGGTTGCCTCCCATATGAGCCCCAGACCAGAAATGAACACACAATCTGGGTATGTGGGCTGAAGGGGAATCAAACCTGTGACGCTTTGGTGCACAGGACAAAGCTCTAACCAACTGAGCCAGGCCAACCTTAAACTTTTTTTGAGGCATTTCCCTGTTTGAGGATAACTTGGTATATTCAAGACCCATCAGCTTACATCTGATAGTTCTGTCTCAAGGCAGTTTTACTTATGAAATATCAACCATCTGTGACAACCCTGACTCCAAGGCATTCTAAGTTCCTGACACTTTATCACCCCTTCACCACTCCGTTCTTTTTCTCCTCCTTTTCTCCCCCACCCCTCTCTTCCCTGGCTTCTAACCCATTGAGGCCAGGAAAAGTTTTCATTATCATTGCTTGGCATCCCATGTTATAGTGAGAGCCAGTGGCCTAGCTGTGTTTGGGTGTGTAGCATCAACGTAATTCATATTCAGACCTAACGGTCTTCAGCCAAGTAAGTTCAATAGACTCCAATGGGAGCCTCTGTTCAATTGGAATCTCTGTGACTTCTCCCTTGTCCCAGCACACAGGCCCATGTCTTACAGCCAGCGTTGCCCTTCAGAGAAGTCCACAGCCCACAGCAAGCACCTTCTGAGAATGGATGCTGGCTAGCTGGCTACTAAGTCATCACTCTGCATTTTTCCTCCAGGTTAACTATTCCATTCCCATAATAACTCTCCCTGCAGGTCCATGATCTTTCTTTCAAGTTGTTTTAGTACAAGCAACACTTACCAGCTACTTTGTCAATGTCCTTATCTTTTCGCCTTTGCCTGGACTCCAGAAGAGAGAGAAAGAAAGTGAAGAGAGTTTAGGAAATCAAACAATTATTCCTCTTCTATGTTAGTCATCATGTATTTCACAGAAGACAATGCTAATTTAGAGGTCTTTAATATTTCCAACTTCCAGAATTTCACGTAGATTATAAAGATTTCTGTGCACTCCGGGCTGACCCAATACAGAAATGTACATAACTTTATTACAAAGGAATCAAGACACCGACTGCAGTTAGAATTTGAATTAATCACCTACCTTTGTTCACATCTTTCAAGGAAGAACTCTTGGCACTGACTGCTGAATTATTTGTGTTATATGTAGAAGCTGACAATTTTTTCATGTGTTACATTGTTTTTTATAGTGATAATAATTAAAAGCCAAGCTTCTTTCTATCCTTGATTTCAAATTAGATAAAGCTACCAATAACTTTTGTTTATCGATAGAATCAATCAATGAAAAAATAGTATTTTGAGACATGGAGAAAATGGTAACACATGGATGTTGAGTTACATACTACTTATGATCTCTAGTGAAACCTATTTACAATGTTATGAGTAACGGCCATTGCCATTGTAGTAAATTGGATTTTTAGGGCCTTTGGGGATACCTCTGTGGAAGGATAGGATTCCACAAATATGGGGGAAACGTGCTAGGGATGTTAATCAGATTATGGTGTAAAAACTTGATGAAGTGCTTTAAAGCTGAAGCAAGAGAGATGGGGAAGGGCATGTTATTAGAATGCTGGGAGCCAGAGCAGAGCAGAAGAGGCCCGGAGCATGTAGACAGGCTGTGGAGGAGGAGGAGAGGCTGGGCGGGAGTGATGGAGACAAGGGTTTTGAACTCCCAGGAAAGAGCTCTGGCTAATGAGTAGCCCTGCACCGGGGCTGACATGACAAGAAAGGTGTGAGGGAAATATAACCCAAGCCCTGGCATGTGAGTGGCTGTTAAATGAACTGAAATGAGAACCTGTGATCTAAAAGGAGTCCCGCGGGAGTAACTCCTGGTGAGGGATTTCCGAGTAAGGACAGTGAGGTCCCAACTCCTGCCAGAGGTGGGCAGGTGGAGGAGCTGGAAGTATGGATTTTCATCAAAAGGGATCACAAGTCTGGATCTGGGTGGAAAGGGAGCTTTGAAGACACAAAAGTGGGTGCATCTGAGGCTTCAAACTGCCAGACAGTTGTGTATTATTTGGGCAAAGCGTCATTGGTAAAACAAGGATATTCATGGTCCATACCTCTTTCCTACATGGAAAAGATTGAGAAAGGCCATTCATTCATTCAACAGAGATGTGCTGAGGGCCTGCTTCGTGTCACATGCTGTGACACTTACATGTAGTTCAGAAAGCAATGCTAGCCTTGCCCCCACAGAGCTTTCCTACAGTGTCATTAAGCAGCAAGTGCACAAAAAGATGCATGAGAACGAGGGATAAATGCTATGGAGGAATAGGTAGGATTGCCTACGAAAACAACTGGAAACTGCTCCAAACTGCATGCCTAGAGAAACCTTTGGAAGGGGGAGATGGGAGATGGGAACTGCATGGGGTGAGTTAGATGCCTTCCCCAAAGGTATAGAAGAGACAGACAGCCTGGGGCTGGGGGAAAAGTTTGAAGGAGTCGAGTTAATGCATGTAATAGCTCAATGGTGCCTGGTATATAATAAGCCCCCATTAAGCGGCTGCCATATAAAAAAAAGTAACTAGTAAAGGAAAGCACCAGAAAAGCAACTTGACTCCTTGATGAAGTGGGATTAAACATATTGGAATTGAAAAAAGTGGCAGGAATGAGGCGCACACCTGGCATTTTTTAGAAAGGGAACCATTAGAACTTCTGAAATTATTAGAATTTGGAATTGCAATGTTTAGAACATTCTGAAGTTTTGAGGAAAGCAAAGTCTGGTCATTAAGAGGCAGGTAGAAGATGTTTGAATATTGAAAGTCACATGAGGGGAGGATGAAGAGGTGGACATAAAGAAGATACAGTGTGTTCAAGGACTCAGCTATAAAAGAAAACAAAAGAATAGACAAAAATAAGGGCAAAGCAGGTAACTGTGGAGGTTGGGAGACGATGGATTATTGCATAAAAGGAAAAGTGGTTCCATTTTAAAATATTGCAGAAGAAATCTAATATTGCAAGTTACAATTTGGTTTTGAAGCAGGATTATCACAGTCGCTCAGCTTTCAGTAAATTCAGCAGTGAAGTGTCCTATATCTCATTTCAGCCCAGGCCTTCAAGGAGTTTGCAACCCAGAGATGGAGACAGGAGAACTTTCCCGGGAGCTGGGAGATGAGAGAAGGCATTTATGCTAAAGGCCAGAGAAACAGCAGCCTGCAAGGGAGGGAGGGGAGAAGGCGGGAGGAGGGTCACGCTGAGGATAAGGGGCTTCAGCTGGACAGAGACTCTGATAAAAAGGGAGGAGCACTGTATCCTTACAGAAAGCACAGAAGCTTCAGTGAAGTTTTCAGGAAACAGCAGGCAGGCCACCGGGATGGAGCAGGATTTCCCAAGCAGGGGGTAGCTTACGAAGTAAAAAGCAAAATACACTGGCATGTGCTGTCACATGGGAGTCAATCATGTAAATATCTTTAGGTTTGACAACTTGACTTTTTTTTTGGGGGAGGGGGGGGTTTAAAATATCACATTAACATGGTTACCACTTACATATTGTTTATTTTGCTTTTGAAGTAAAGAATAAAAAACAAAAAGATAAAGCAGAGGAATATTTGGAAAGGATATAAAATACAATATAATTGATATAACTTAAATATATTCAAATTATACTTTGACAAAAACAAACAAAACAAACCTCATTTTATATGTGAAGCTTGAAAAATAGCTCTGATATACTATCATCTTTAGCATCCCTGATTGGCTAAATGGTCATAAATTTAAAATGTAAAAGAGCTATTGGTTGTCATAAAAAAGTATCTGCGAAATGGGTAATCATTGTTACCACCATACTGTATGCAGCTGAGAAAGCGGAGTCTAACAGTTCTGGTGCCCATGGCAGGTATATGCATACAAGCATCGTGAGTGAGTCAGGAGTCCTACTGAGACCAGGCTTAGTTGGCATACCCTCTATCCCTGTGTGCCCAGGACAGTCTCAGTGTGCGCCTTTTGTTCTAGCATATTATTAACAGCCCCCTATTCCCTCTCAGTGTATCCCATTACACATTCCCCGTGGTCTCAGCCAGTCTGGTCGGCGTAAGGCACAAATCTACACAGGCCGGTTTCCTATTAAATACTTGAATGGCTTCCCAAAGTCTTCAGAATAATAGCTACATTTTTTTGCCTGTGATGTAAGGCCCACATGATTTGTTCCCTACCGACCCCCTGCCGCCTCATGTCTATGACACTCCCTATTACAGACACACTGAGTTGATTTTAGCTCCAGGACATGCCTCTCCCTTCGTGTGTGGCCTTTGCCACATGACTAGATCTAGCCAGAGTGATGTTCCTGCCCTCATCATGCCCAGTACTCCTTCCTTTCAAATGTCATCTCCAGAAAGCCTTCCTGACCACTCTACTGTCCCACAAACCTGTGCTCCCCAAAACTGTATCTAACATGTTAACATATTCTCACATTTGATTAATTTCCCAGTGCATTTTCCTCACACACAGAAAGCATGTTAAGGGTGATGACTGGATATGTCACATTGATTTGCATACTAGCCTTCATTACAGTGTCTGGCATATAATGCCTCCTCTCTATGAATTTACCCAGTACATTGTTCTTTATAACTGTATGTCCTTGACACAGGTCATCTAGACTATCTTCAGTTTTGCCATCTGGCCTGGAAAGTGTGATTAAATACACTACCTACCTGAAAAAGTATGCCTGAAGTGAGCTATCTCTGACAACCTCCATTCAGTTCTAAGTTCTACAATGCTGAGAACTTAGGAAATGAGTTAGGGTGGTCATTACTCAAGTGAACATGAAGTGCTTCATTTCATACACTCTGGTGAACGGAAATATTGTGTAATTCTTTGAAATGGATTGTTTCCCATGTTTCTCTAACTTGCCTAAGGTTACTATTGGCTCAGTTCAGTGGAGATAAATGAGGACTTTGACTCCTTTTTAAAATTGATGCTGGCTATGCGATAGTTATTTATGGTCTCAGGGTTATTTTTGGGTTCTGGGGTAATTTGATAACAATTAAGAAATGAGTGATTCTTGGTAATTCGTTTAGAGAAGATGAATAATTAGCTACAAAAAGTGGAAGTAAAGGGATATATGGTTCAGTCTTGGCTGTGTTGAAACATTTGCTGTGCGATCCTAGGCAGGTCTTTATCCTACCCTCACACACTTAATCTGTGAAATGAGTTCAATATACTTATTTTCTAGATTAAGGACAAGATTCCAGGAGCACACCTACTAGGAGATAATGAATATAGTATGCTGATATCAGGTCCTAATCTCTGGAGCCTGTAAATGTTACTTTATAAGACACATATTTTTTGTAGATATGATCAAATTAAGGGTCTTGAGATGAGGAGGGAGATTATCCTGTGTTATCCAGTAGGCCCTGAATGCTATCACTTGTTCTTATTATAAGAGAAACAGAGAAAGGCTAACTACACAGAGAAGGCAGAAAGGGATTTGATGAGGGAATCAGAGCAAGAGAGATTTGTAGATACAATGCTGTGGCTTTTAAGACAGATGTGGGAGCCATGAGCCATGGAATGGGGCTCTAGAAGAGAGCGAAACAATGGAAGGAACTTGGCCCTATTGTCGCCTTGATTTGGATCCAGTGAAAACGATATTGGACTTCTGTGAGAGAATAAATGTCTGTTACTTTAAGATACCAATTTTGTGATCATTTGTTATAGCAGCCAAAGGGAACTAATATAGACTATGATACTCAAAGTGGGATGCTGCTAGAACAAATACCTAAAAATGTGGAAGTGGCTTTGAAATTGGACCACGGACAGAGGCTGGAAGAATTTTGAAGCACATGATAGAAAAGGTCTATATTGTCTTCACCAGATCTGGTAGGAATAAGGACATTGAAGGCACTCTTCTGGTGGCTCAGAAAGAAGTGAAGAGCACAGAAGAGAAAACCTATGTCTTCTTAGAGAATGCATACATCATCATCAACAGAACATTGGCAGAAATGTGAATATTATGACAAACATGCTTCTGGTGAGAGGGAATAGAGAGCATGTTATTGGAAACTAGAAGAAAGGTAATCCCTGTCACAATGCGCAGACACGTCGCTGAACTGTGTCTTATGTTTGTGTGGAAAAGAGAATTTGGAAGTGATGAACTTGGAGATTTAGCTGATGAGATTTGATGCATGATGAAGCCTAATTTCTTCTAGTAAAACTTGAGAGGAAAGAGGTAAAGTGGAGAAAGAAGTGTTAAACAAAATAGATCCAGCACTGGATCATTTGGGAAATTCTCAGACTATCCAGATTACCAAAGAGGCTACAGTAGGAGATTTACTGTTAGGAAAGTGCTCTAAAGAAAGGCCAAGGATGTGGCTGGATGGCCTTATGCTAGAGGTTCAGAGATTAGGCATGTGGCAGATGGGTTCTCTCTGCCATCTCAACGAAGGCTAATAATAGAGATTATCTCAGGAGGACCCTCTTGTCTGCTGACATGAATGCCTGTAATATACATAGGAGACCCACAAACTTTTTTAGAACATTATATCAGTAGAAACACTGATGGCTTGGACTGAAGGAGACTGAGTTAGGACAAAATGAAAGAAAGATGCCAGACTCCCAAAATTCCATAGACAGCAAATAGGCTGGTAAAACTCATCAGCTGCAGACACATGGAGCTTTCAAGCAAAAGGAAGTACCTGGTGACTGCAGAGCCTTGGTCACAAAGGGCAGAACCATAGGTGCAGAAGAAGAGAATAGGACCACATAGACCGTTACCAGGCCTTGAAACATAATAGAATTTGTCCTGTTGGATTTTGAGATTGATTGAGACTGATGAGGCTTTTCTTCCTTCCATTTTCTCCTTTCTTTTGTGATGGGAATGTCTACAATTGTTGTACTATGCCTATCCTACCACTGTGTTTTATAACAGATACCTTATTTTATAGTTTTACGGATCCAGAATAGAAAGTTTTACATCAAGATGATTCTTAGCCAGAGTCTCGCCCATACCTAATTTAGATTATTTAGATGATGAGATTTGGGATTTTTGAACTGATGCTATATTTAAATGAGATTTGGGACTGGAGAGCATGCTGTGATCTGTGGTAACTTTTTGGGATGGAGTGAATGTAGTTTTATGTGGGATGAATGTAATTTGGGGGTCCAGAAGACAAACTATAGTATGATAAATAATAAATATCCAAAGATATCAGGTCTAAACCCTGGAACCTGTGAGTGTTCTATAATAAATTTATATATATAAAACATTAAGTCGTCCATTTGGGATTAATGATTTTTTTAAATAAAGAGATTATCCTAGATTATTCAAATGAGCTCCAAATACCACCACAAATGTCTTTATAAAATAGAGGTAGTGGAAGTCAAGACATATACACAGGGGACAGAGAGTGATTTGATGATGGAAGCAGAGAGAGAGATTTGAAGATGCTACATTGTTGGTTTTGAAGACAGAAGAAGATTCCCGAGTCAAGGAATGTGTTTCAAGTGGCGAGGACTGATTTCTTTCCTCAGACCCTGACATCTTTATTTCATTGCAGTGGAATTCTGGCTTCCACGACATGAAAGAATAAATTTCTGCTGTTTTAAGCCACCAACTTTGGGGTCATTTGTTACAGCAGCCATAGGAAACTAATACTATAATGCATGACAGCTTTATGTGGTCCAAATTAAAGGTAATCTGCCAAAACAGTATCTTATATAGAAAGCATGAAACAGGGATAAAGCTCACTTTACTCACCTCTTATGAATTGTGTGATTGAGATAGCTTAGATTAGAATAATTTATGTTGAGATATCAAGCAGACTATCAGGCTTATAATAGAACTTCAAATTTTAGTCCAGTCTACATTTTAAGTTTAAATGACTACTTGTAAAACATTGTTTGTAGGAATAATGCATTTGCATGTAGTACCGTGATTGCTGGGCACTATAAGAACAAAGCAATGACTTTGATTGTTTATGCAGAACCTGGCTAAATAGGTGGTCTGTTTTTTCCTTGGGTCATAAATTCGATCTGGATTGGGCGGAGTTGTTCTCTTTCTCCTCATTGGTCTGAGAGCCTCTCCCCTGACCTTGCATGCTAAACCCACAAGAATCTTTCTAGCCTAACGAGGATTCTTTATAGTTAAGGGTGATAGAAACTCAATTTAATAAATGGATAACAGTACAATCAAAATGTGAGTGCCCTCTCTGAACTATTTCAGTGTTTAAATATGTTGAAGGTAGTGGGCATTTGTTGCTTTCCTTTAAATCCTATCTCATCTATCCCCTTTCACCATGGATAAAATTCACACAGCATCCTACAGTTCAGCCTCTCACATCTAAAAATGTTTCCATAATAGTGCAACTCCCTCAAAATTTATTAGCATGGCTATTTATAGCACTTGAAGTTTAAGCCCTGGAAAAAAAGCATGATTCTAAAACTGGTATTTCCTCTTACAGAAAATTAGTTTCTGTGAAGTTGTGGACAGCAGGTGAATGTTTTTCATTGTTTTAGTAATGGGGCACTGTCCAAGCTGAGGCTGTCAGTAGCATCTCCTCATTTAGTATTTTGAGCTCATTTTTTTTCTTTTTAACATCCATTGTTAACTGAATGCAGGTTATGGTAATTTTAGAAGAGAGGTAATGGTGATGATACTGGGAAAGTGGGTGAGATCAGGAATAGTGCTTTGCTGCAAGGGATGAGGTTAAAAGGTTGACCTGGGATTAGCTTGAGCACAGTGAGCAAGCTAGAGGTACAGATCAACCCACCAGCCCTTGTGTCATTCAAAGATTTCTACTTATGTTTTCTGAGACCAGGCAAAGAGCTTAGGTCCAAGCACATCTACAGGAGGCTTTTGAAACTTTCCTAGCAAGAGAATGGCTACCAAGACATTCTATTTGAGATCCAGCCCCTACCCGTTTCTCTTAATAAAAACAAGCTGTCTCTAGCAAGTACTTAGAAAACGGACATGAATCAAATGGAGAAAGAAGCCATATTTGAAAGAGCTGATAACACTCAATGTGAGTTTTCTCAAATTTGGGCCTATGGACCCCATGATGAGAATAACTAGGGTGTTTGCCCAAAATACAAACGATAAGAGTCCTATTCGGATATACTGCCCAGGGGAAGTGGGGTGGGTAGGAGGTACACACACAGAAATCTGAACTTTAATAAACACTCCAAGCATTTCTTAATCTCAACAAACCTCTAAGAAATAATAAAATTAAGGCTGTCACTAAGCTAAATGTGGATGTGAAGGGATGAAAGGCCAAAGGTGTTTTGAGCTCCAGAAACTCTGAAGAATTTGGCAGAATGGCTTTCTTACAGTCCATGTTTGCAGATTTGCCATTTTTCACATATTCTGGCAAAGGAGAAGCTGCCAGATATTTTATAAAGAGGAAGTCATTTGGAAAGTTAAAACACATGCTAATATTTAAATACTTCTTGGTTTGTGGGTGAGTTTCCAATACATCTGAGATTAGGTCCATCTTCAAGTCACTGTTGTGAATATGCTAAATCTGGGGTGAGAGGCTGGAAGACGGGGTCCCCCCTAACGCTGGCTGTTGGTCACCGTGTTGAGTGCACTTCCACTGCTGTTTACATGGAAAGACCGGGATGCTACACCAAATGACAATGGTGTAAACAAACTTGTAGAGATTTAGGGTTCCTCCCTATTTTTTTTAAGCCGCAGGAATTTGTGTATAAACGCCTCTAATCCCAAGAGTGTTGGCAGGAACCTGGCCCTCCAAGTGAGCACTCGAGTTTGTGGCACGGCTGCCAAAGCTGCAGACTCGGAAAAGGGAATATTGATGAGATTCTCGAGTTTCCCTGGGAGCAGTCTTTTGAACTCAAGCAGCTCCTTAATGTCCTATCTGTTATGGAGAGGCATTCCTCTTTATTGTGAGAATTCTTGCTTCCACTTTTGTGGAAGTTATCTTTGTTCAGTTCCTGTAAATGACCTTTTTGTTAGATAGATATTGGGACCAGCCTTACAATAAAGTTGTGACCATGTCCCCCTGGGGTGTATCATGAGTATGCAAATTAGAGTCCCCTTCTGGTGTCAGTGACATTCCTTTTTTTGTTTACACACACACACACACACACACACACACACACATTACTTTCAGAGAGGAAGGGAGGAGGAGAGAGATAGAAACATCAATGATGAGAGAATCATTGATCAGCTGTCCTGCATGTCCCACAAAGGGATGGAACCCGCATGTGCCATGACCAAGAATCAAACTGTGACCTCCTGGTTTATAGGATGATGGTCAACCACTGAGCCATGCCATCCAGGCAATGACATTTCTTTATGCCTACATAGGATACCTCGGTCCATGTAACTCAGGGAATGTCTCCTGCAAAGTCACAGGGAATATGGATCAGGAAATGTTAATAAAGATTGAAAACACTTAGCACACTCTCTGATGCATCCTTTTTTCTCTTTTTCTGTGTGTTTTATACATATATTTCTTTTTTGTACAGAAGGCTTCAAAGTCATTTAATAAGATTAATCATACTCTGTTCAGCTGAGCTTAGCAGTATGTAAGCACTGCCATTGCCTGTAATTTATTAGTCTGACATGGTTAGTGTACTGGCCAACCTAATATGGGGTGATAGAGTGTTTCACAATCCAAGAAGACTTCACGGGGTTTGAAATTATTTGTTATATCCTGTTGTGCTATACAAGGCATTTGTCCAAAGGCATTTTGCCCTTATGCTTTGTGCTCCAAATAATACATCAAATTATTTCAACTATTAAGAAACCTGTAATTGAACACTACTGATTTTGTTCTCCAGAAAAATGCCATCCATCAATTGTCATATTATTTTTCCTTTTGGTGACAATGATTACAGAATAAAAGAATGCTGTTCTAGACTCTCCTACCATACCATGTCCTTATTTAGTGACAGACCCTTTAATTGAATTAACAAAGTTTTCAACCAGTAACAGTTTTCAACCAGTAACAGTGACATTTCAACCAGTAACTGTGATGCAGTAGAACTAATACTAGAAGAATAAAAATTAGAACTTTAAATAAGTTACATTATTAAATCCATTCTAATTTTATATTGAAACATTTAGTACTATTCCTACAATCTTTTAGATTAACTACATAACAGATCTTTGTTTTTCTCTGTTGATCATGAAACATATTTTAAGGCAGTTCAGTTTTAACCAACATATAGTTTCTTCATGTGCCATTGTTTATCATTTTTAGATATTGACAGAATCCATTGAATAAGCAGGTAAAGCTTATTTTATTTTTAAAAACAATATAACATGGTTTGTTTGAGGCAGTTGAGTAATTGATTTAAACTGGGTAAATAGTCTCAACTATTGATATCTAGCTCCATGGTTTTAGATACTGGTTCAGTGCTGTTTTCAGAATGGGATAAAATCCTAATAACAGCTAATGGTATTGCAGGCTTAGTTAATTCTAAACACTTCACACGTGAACTCATTTAATCTTCAAACAACCATAGGGTGTGAATACTAGTATCATTCCAGTTTATAGACCGGAACATCTAAAGCCACTAAGAGAAAGAGTAACTTTACTGACGTCTTTCATTACTAAGTGGCAGAGCTAGGATTAGAACCAAGTGGCTTCAGCACCCAATCTCTATAACACTGTGCCCTTCAGGAAGGTAAAATATACAAGTCTCATTTGAAATCCTTTAGTCAAGCAGAGGCAAACTGGGCACTATGGTACTTCAGCAAATTAAATGTTATAGCTGGAAGAGCTTGATGTAGTATTCTATGCCTTCTTCACTCAACTTTGCCTACATAAACACCAAAAAATATCATTTCTTGCCCTTTACAAATTTGTATTTGAAGCTGTAAAAATCTGGCCCCTGATCACTTTTGTCTTGATACTCCCCAATGACAAAAAAACAACAACAAAAACAACAAAAAACAAAAAAAATATATATGTTTTTCCAGTAGCAACCCCCTTTAAAGAATGAAAAACTGGACATATGTTTAAAATAAAGTTTCACATCAATATTTTTCAACTTAAAACGGTCATTTATTTAATATCAAAGATGATGGTTTTGACCTAATCACATATGAGGAGAAAGTATTTATTCTTCTTTCTTGCAGTTCGGGAAATAGTGTTTGATACCAAACTGACCAAAGACATACTCTTTCACCAAGAAAGCAACGTTTTAAAAGTTTACTTTAGAATTATTGATCTTTTTTCTTTTATTTAGTGTCCTCATAGTACCCAAATTCAAGACCTGAAATATTTAAGTCATTCTTAGTAAATTCCCACATCTACTAGAACATGTAGCCATTGTTAAGCCCAAAGGAGAACTTAAAAATGATCCAAAAAATCTAATCCAATGAAAGATTTATCTCATCTTAGTAAATGTCTTTCCTAATGAATTTCAACCAAACTAACCTAGAATCAACTTTTGGCATACCTCATGCTAATAGTAGATTTGCTTTCTACTTTTGAAGGCAAATTGATATTCACAAGTCATATGTCACAAGCCACTAAAAGTGTCAGAATCCCACAGCAGGCCCATGGTGGCTTGTTAATCTCTCCTGTTTAAAGGAAACAGACTAATTCACTTACATATAATGAAAGCCATACCTGCTCCAGCCCAGCCCCTTAAACAGTGTCAGCCCATGGAAGCCCTGCCTTCTTTCTTCACCTCCTGTCCTGGCTCTGACAATTAAACATGAAGCTAAGAAACAATGATTTCTTTAATGTTGCATGTCTGAGCTATTTCAGATGTCACATATGTACAAAATGTAGAAGGCTTTTTTATTTTCATTAAAAATGTATACAAGGAGGTATCTCTGTCCACCTTTCACCATTATTTTCAACAAAGCATGACAGATAAACCAGGATGCTAAATGGAGGGGCCAGATGGATGTGTGTGTGTGTGTGTGTGTGTGTGTGTGTGTGCATGTGTGTAACCTTTTGCCCTCATTATTCTAATTGGCTTCCTTAGGGGAAGGGAAAAAATAATATAAAATAGGAAATAATTGATAGAGAGGTGTGAGAGTGAAATTTTACAATGGATTGGCTAAAATGTGGACATATGATCATGACAGAGAGCATGTTTCAAAAGGATCAGTTCAAAGATTATTGATATAACATCAATAGGATGAAGAAAAAAATAATTATTTATTCTATCCACCCAGAAATTGTCCAATTGTGATAAATTATTCCCAAGTGAATTATTTTTAACATTTCTCATATTGACGTTTATTTTTGTATTTTGAAGAGTCAAATATCCCCTGACTTATTTGTCCAATACACACAAGTTGGGCTAATTCTGCTTGTAGTGAGTTTTCCCCTTCCAACCCTGTGTAGTTTTCCTTTGCAACTGCTTTGTCTGCTTTTGATTTTCCCTGCTGAAGCTCACTACCACGGGTATCGAGGTAGCTCTTCCTACCAAATATCTTAGTGACAGAGGAAGGAACCTAGGCCTAAGATGAAGACTTCCTAGGATGAAACAGACTTTTCCTGTGAACATATGTCTTAATCAAGGCTTAGTGGGATAAGAGTGAAAATCTGAGAGTTAGAACATTTTGGAAGGGGAAGGGATTTTTTTCATTGTAAGCATACTTGATATGGATGTTAGACGTGGCTTAAAGCAGTAGAAATTTTACAGATCAAGAAGGGGTTTTAGAGTGTTCTTCTAAATGTATTTCTAAGAAGTATTAGAGAAGCAGGATTTATGAAGAAAGGAAGACAAGAACAAGAAGAAAGTTTTTCCCTTGGCAAATTATTTTAAAACTGAACTGACCATCAAGAAAGGGCCATAAAGAAACCACAATGAGATGGCTGGCTGAAGAGCTCCCAAATGCAGCAATGTCAGCAGTCCTACGAGACAACCTGCCAGAGCCTGATGACAGCTCATCTGGGGCCATAAAATCTGTGTGGAGGTTGTAGGTGTGGAAGGAGCTTTCCAAGGTCACTTAAATCGCATCCACTCTTTCCCCACAAACCACATTCCTAGTCGTTTGTAATAACTCACACCTACACTGGCAATAGACAATAATGATCATAATTAGAGAATCTGTAGTACTCAATAGTCAATTCTAGTGTTCGAATATAACATCCAGATATAAGAATATTTAATTTTTTTTACTTAATCTTTTGGTTATCTAATTTTAACTCATTTTATATTAGATTTGCCTCATGAAAAATGAGCCCAAATACTCTACTGAAAATCTTTACATTTTTCACTTATTTCTGTCTTATTTCATCAATGTCATATAAGCTTCAGTGTACATCTTCTTTAATAAATTTATTCTAAGCATTTTATTGGTTTTGACGCGATTGTTAATAAGATTTTTTTTTCTTTTTCAAATGGTTGTTAATATATAAAAACACAACTGATCTTGTATTTTGTGTCCTACGACTTTATATTTTCCACATTAAAACCATCTACAAAAAACCATCCACAGAGATTATTTTGCTCTAGTTCTACCTTAATTTCCTTGAATCAAAAAGATTCATATTACCATTGAATTCATTTGGACACTTTATGTGGTTTACAGTATACTTTTACATACATGAACTTATTTGATTTTACAACAGCTCTTTTAATTAGGCAGGGTAGATGGTAATATCTTCATTACATATGTGAAAACATTAATGATATTGTGCTTAAACTGGAATCCTTTCCTCCGATTTCTAATTAATAATATTCTGCTGCATTACTACATTGCTCCTAGATCAGGGTTTCTTAGCCACAGAATTACTGACATTTTGGGTCAAGGATAATCCTTTGCTGTGGGAGACTGCCCTGAGAACTGTGGGATGGTTAGTAATATCTCAGGTCTAGATGCCCTAGGTGCCAATAACACTCATCTCCCAGCTGTGACAACAAATTTATTGTCACAAACCATGGACTATTAGACTGACAATCTGACCATACCTGGAGAATAAATATATTAAATTAGTTGGGTATTATGAAGTTTCCTAAATGTAGGAGGAATCACAATAAGGAACATTAATTGGATTTTCTTTACTGCTCTCAAGTTTAATTAGAAGTGCAGTAAATGTAACTTAAATGAGTTTGGAAGTCTCTTAGCAACCTAAGGTTTGGTCTACAGCCACAGTCTGAGCCTATAGTCTTTCTTTTTTCAGTATCTGAAGCTGTGAGCTTCTGAAGTACATAGTGAATTCTACAATGTAATTCAAATATTAGGAAGTTGTCCTTATTACCATTTGCTAATTTGTTGCCTCATTACCTTCTATGTCAGGGCTATCTTAATTTGCACAGTTGCCAGCATATGAAAGAGCTGGAGATACAAATTAAGAAGGAAAAATTTATCTGTGGAAAACAAGAAGATAACTTATGAGAACAAAAAGAATAATTAAGATTACCAAAAGACCAAGACTGTTTATAAGATTATGAGTGATTTCAAGTGGATATGTAGACAGTAACACTCTACCTTCTAGGTTAATAATAAATTCCCTAATGACATAGACCAAATACCAGGTTTCACCAAATTATTAGATTCATATTTTAAATAGGGTCTCATTAATCAATGAAGAAAGATAACATCAATGACCTTGTTAGAAAGTCACATGTAAAGTGGATAAATCCTTCACATTCTATTTTTACTTTTCTACCACTTACTTGTTTTGGGGAATCGTTGGGTATATAATTTATGGGGAACTTGCTCAGTTCAAATTCTCACAGGACAATTTATAGTAGTCAAGTTTTATTGCAAATGACTTTAAACCTTCCAATCTATATTTTTTAAAAATTGCTATTGATTTAAAAAAAAAAAACACCTGATTTTACAAATGGTTGAATCTTGATTGGTCACTGCAAGTAATAATTTTATTTCTTTGTGAAAGATTAAGTACCCATCTTATTCTATTTATCTAAGTTTCCTGATGACATTCACAATTAGATATGAAAAGAAAATTATGCTTAATTGAGATTCACCAGTTATATTAATACAAGTTTTCACTTGAAGCACCATTATCTTTTACATTTCACATTGAAAAATTATTAATAGTGCATGAAACAATGGACATTTAGAGATCTGAGCAAGTGAAACAAAACTTTTATAACATGTAATTTTGGGTATATTATATTCATCAGTTGTTTTTTTCCAGAATAAACTCCAGGAAAATTGGTATTGTTGTAGAATACTGAAAAGAAAAAAAATAGAGAGCATACTTATTCAGAAATGTGTTCACTATTTAACAGATATTTATTGAGAACCTACTACATAGCAGGCCCTCTGAAGTATTTGGGGGACAGCAATATTAGTTACCGTTGTCTCAGACATGGAACTCAGAGTCTATAACCAGAGCTAGACACCTAAGCACATGATCATATACGTAGAATAGCAAAGCAGAGCAGTGGGGGAAGAGGGAAGAGTTTGGGGCAGGCACAATCAGAGATGACTAATGTCACTTCACATTTCTCCAGGGGAAAACTTCAGCAGAGGAGAAAGAATATATAGAATATCTCTGAGAGCTTAGGAACATTGTAGGTAGAGGGAGAATAACACATAAAAGTGTAAGGGCATACCGGACTGAAACAATTTCTTATATTTAGGTAAGCAAAAGAAACTTTACTTGGTATTAATTCTCCAGCACAATGATATTAACCTGTGCCAAAGAATTTTTAAAATATGCAATACCTGACTATAGTCAAGGGCACTGACATTTTTTCCTTTAGATTGTTAAATTAAAAAAAAAAAAGATGACAGACAACACACTATCTGGTATGAATGCTGTCTTTAATTATAAATATATAGACCATATACTGTAACAGAATTGTATCTTATTGGTAACATCACATAATAATGTAGCATCTGAAATCTTTATATATAAGAAAAGGTACCTGATTTTTTTTAAGTCGCTTTGTTCAGTACTGTGCTACAAAAGCTTTACATAGGACTTGGCTAATTCTGTCAAAAATGTTATGCAGCAGGTGATATTTTTTCCATTTTTAAGAACTAGGAATATTTTGTCAAAGTTTATAAAGACGGTGAGTAGCAGAGCCATGACGCCAAGCTAGGTCTTCCTGAATCGAATCATTACAAAATAATTCTATATTCAGGACATCATCAGGTGTAGTAAGTGGTTTTAGCAAGTATAATCTCTTCAAGGGGCCTTTAGGAATGGAAACGGAAGGCAAAAGTCACAAGATTTGGGGCAAAACAAAAACAGATCGCCTTTCCAGTAAAGGGAGCAACTGTGAGAGTAGTAGGGGATGACTTTGTGTGTATAAGTTTCTGAGAGAGAGAGAGAGACTGACTTATTTGCAAATGCAGATAAAAAGAATGAAAAATGGTATCCAGGTACTTAAGAAATGGAAACTACAAAACTGCTGAGCAGACAAACCAAAATCAGTGAACAATTTCAAGTAAACTTACAGAAAATATCAAATGCAGATTTATTAAGTGCAACGTAATGATGAGTTTGTGAGGCACAAAGAATCTGTAGAAGCCCAAAGTTCCTAAGTCTTGCCAGATCATGCAAGACAGGCTTCTCTCTCCTCCTTGGCTCAACTCCTAAATGAAGCTATTATCTGGAGAGATAATTCCAGATGCTCTGACCCCTTCCAAATTCTTATTTGATGATCATTCATCTGGAGTGGAACTCTTACTCTCCACTGGGTTTTGAGAATGATGCACCCAGCTTTGCTCTGCTAATTAACACTGTGGGTCATCTCCATGCACCCAGTAGTTCTTGGAGACTGTCAGATTTCTCAAATCTATGACATTGCCCTTGGGGAGGAGAGGGATGGGTGGACCTCTTGAGTGGCCTTCAAATGCCTCAGCATTAAAATAGAAGTCTCTCATGAGTGTCTGAAAAATCTCAGCTGTTATTTCTCCAACATAAAAATTTTTTGAACACAGAAAGCAATAAAGTACAAGCTAAAATGACCCAGAGAGCTTCTGTGGGACAGCAGAAGCCTTTTTAGCTGAACCAGCAAATGCTGTGATTGTCATCATTCCAGTCAAGATTTCAACACTGAAGGATAATCTTGACAAAGAGTTGCAAGACGACTCTTTCCACTTAAAAATTTTTATTATTGCTTATAAGTACATGGAGTACCTTGTAACATAGACATTTCAGGGCACTTTGATTTGGGTTTTATATTGGGTCAATGAGATAACTAGGACATTTATTCAGAAAAAAAATTTAAAAATCAAAGTTAGAAAAAAAATAGGAATCCATCCATGTTTTCAGCAGCAGGCAGGCATCCTTAGAAGATTCAAATTTTAAAATATAATTAAGACAGAATATTTTCTAGATAAAGCCATCTCCTTAATATCTTTGAAATCAGTCGATTGGGGATGGAATGGCTAAAGGTATCTTACTACTTTTAGTGGTAGTGATAAAGATTATCATGTGTCACAAACATTTATTTAAGTACCTGTAGGCATGTCATAAAGAGGTGTTATGTTCCAGCCCCAAATTTAAAAGTTTTGCAATCTAACTTAAAAGAAAAGGTTGATAGTATAATGATATGGATCTATAAAAATTCCTAACTATAACTATTGACTACAAAATCTATACAGAGGCAGGTATGAAGGCAGTCCCTCAAGAGATGCTCTTTGAATGAATTATGCAAATTAGAGAAGTGGCTAGGATTGTATGGAACTCAAGGTAGTGGCCATGGACTAGAAATGTGGCCAGAATGGTCAGAGATCAAGGACTAAATGAGTGTGGCAGAATAAATGATTGCCTCTGAGAAGGGAGAGTGGAGGATTAGCAGGAAAAGCTAATGGCGCATATCAAAAGCCATCAAAAAATCTCAAATGTCAGAATGAGTCAGAAAGTTCAATTAATACAGTGGTCTGCAAACTGTGGCTTGCAAGCCACACACGGCTCTTTGGCCCCTTGAGTGTGGCTCTTCCACAAAATACCATAGCTTGGGCAAGTTTATTTTGAAGAAGTGCCATTGGAAGAAGTTTAAGTTTAAAAAATTTGTCTCTCAAAAGAAATTTCAATCGTTGTACTATTGATATTTGGCTCTGTTGACTAATGAGTTTGCCAACCACTGAACTAATACATTAAATGTCTTACACTTCAAAACTACTTTCCTTGATAAGAGTATATTTTAAAGAATCAAATGAAATCTGTTTTGGTTAAAGATGATTCTTATGTGGTTAGGATAATATCATTTTACTAGAGGCTGTACACCGGTGGGGTCCCTCAGCCTGGCCTGCACCCTCTCACAATCCAAGACCCCTGAGTAGATGTTAGATAGCCAGTTTCAGCCCAATTCCCCGAAGGCCTGATCCAGACAGGAGGGAGCCAAATCCTGTGCATTAAGCATCTCTCCCCTGGTCGTCAGTGCACATCATAGCGACCAGTCAACTGGTCAGTCAGTTGCTTAGCCTTTTATATATAGATAATGGAATAATAAATTATAGCATTTAGACTTCAAAAGCCTCAAAATATGTCTTGAGAAATGACATCTCATGAAGTTACAGTATGTCATTGTGAACTCAAACATTGGATGAACACTAGTAGATACAAAACTTTTTGTGATTTCCAGGACTGTGAGGATTGGAATGCTCTAAAAGAGCAACTTTCAGCATTCATAAAAGGATACAGCTATTTCAAGAAGGTGATTCAGTTCAAGAAGAGGTCATTTGCTAAACAATCACAGGGCTAAACGTCCATCACATATTTTCAAGATGGATTCAGGTTTTCTAGTCCAGCCAAATTAGACCACCATTACCTAGCCACTCAAGCTACCTTGAGCTCTAAGGGGCAATATGCCAATGCTGTTATATTGATCCCTAATGACACTCTCTCCTCTGATTCAGTCTGTAGGATTGGCCCAAAAGACATTTAAGTAATTCTAACTTTTCTTCTCCCTGATAACTAGGAAGGTTTTGTTATTTCCCTGGAAAGCTGTACAGACAAGTGGTAGGTAGAATAATTAAGGATTTTGTGCCTTAGGAGATCCAGAACCATGTTAGTGCTTTTGCATACACTTATAATTTTTGCAATACTACCTTTCTAACGTGCATCAGTATCATTCTTCCTTACAAAATTCCAATTGTAAAAATGTGTAGCTTCAGAACCTTCCTAATAGCAATAAGAAAATCCTCAAAACTTCACTAGAACATAAACTAGATATAAGCACACTATAAGGCACTATGGATAGTTCAAGAGAAGGGCACGGTGGTACCCAACTTTGATTCTTGTTAGGAGGCTTTCATTGGGATATAAGACTGCACATAATGGACTGCTGAAAGGCTTGTTCCGTTGTGCAGCCTGAAGTTTAGAGGTTTGGAGCTGTCTATATTTCACCACACAAAATAAATGTACCTCAAAAGAAAAGAGTCTCTCTTGGAGAATATCATTCTGAAATCTTCTATTTTGGTTGGCTAATCCTATTAATTCTGTGATTTCCATTTTTTTCTCTCTTGGCTTTCAAAATAGATATATCAATTTAAGATACAATGTACACACTTTCAGTGTTGTCATGGGTAGAGCATGTACCATTCACACTGATGTGTGGAGATAATATGCAACACATGGATCCTTATGCCTATATGTCTGGCTTTAATCATGGATTCTTCATGAAATGTTGCAATCCTGGGGTGAGTTAGCTGTGAGATTCTTCTGGGGTGCAGGCTGGGCTGTGGAACATAGGTGGGACTGCATTATGAGGCTGCTGAGGTTAATCACGTTTGAAGGTTTCCAGTCCAATCCACATCTGTTGACACTCTGTGCACACTACATAAACAATCGGAGGGAGGGAGCCCTTTATTAGGAGAGCGAGAAGGCAGCTAGCTGCCTGCGCTCTATAAGGTCCTTTTGTTTTTTAGAGCTTCTGACTCAGCCCTTCTGTTTGCTTAATGTGTGTGTAGTCAAACATCTGCTTAGTGAGCCAAATAATTAAGAGCCAAGAAGATGAAAACATTGAATATCGATTCTGTACCACACAGAACAGTTCCTATTTTAAGCATATGTGCTCCAGGACAGCAGTCTCCTGCATTCCCAGGGTTTACCCAAAACTTGAGAGGACATGTATCGTGCTGAGAATCATTCTAACCTGCAGAAGCTTTATATGGAAGGTAGTCAACAAGCACAGGTGCCATAGCCATTGAAGCTTCTGCAATATAGAAGCCTGCTGATTCTCAAAGAGTCACAATACTCTGATCTGAAACACCCTTTCAGCCTCAAACAGGAGAAGGGTGGAAACACACACTGGGGGCCAGTAGTCTAAGCTGACTGGACACACCTTTGCCTTCCATGAAGCCTCCTGACTCTGAAGTCATTCAGCCTCTGAAATACACCAGCTCCACTTTCCCTCACACGGGCTCTGTCTGGTCATAATATAATTTAGTGGGTATAGTAAGTTCTGAAAGAGAAAGAGGAAAATGTATAATTCCTACTGGCTTCCTCAGTACTTCCATGGCAGATTAGAAAGCTTGAGGGTCCTGATAACCTTGTATGTGAAAAGGCACTGCAGTTAGCCATAAAGACAAATCTATATTCACTAACAAGTTGAGAAAACCGGAGAATGTTGCCCCATATTGTCATCTTTGTCATTAAATCTTGAAATGGTTTTGCCACTTAATAGGGTAAGAGAGAAATGAGGCAGGTTACAGAACCTCGGGTGCTTTTTATTTCTCAGTAAAATAGATTCTAATAGCATCTCATCCATAGAGCTGTTAGGTGGTTAAAGGCCTTCATATGTGTCTCCTGGTAAGTGTTCAACAAAATTTCAACTGGAGATTCTCAATTTCATCCTTTTTTATCTGATACCAAGTTCATTGTTAGTCATTTACATGCAGATCAAATTTTATACCCCAAACTAAACTAATGAGAAAAGAAACACACACATATTATAAGAGGGTCTAAATTTCTGCCCTACTCCAGTGCTCACAAGCTATATGATGGTGCGATTACTCGATCTTTTGGGTTCAGTTTCCCTCAGCTGTAAAATGAGGAGGTTGGAGTAAATTACTTCTTTGGCCCCTTTCAGGTCTCACATCCAGTTACTTCAATTAGAGTTTTGTTGGTGCCAAGCCAAAATAACTCATCATGTTTCCAAATTGCATTAGAATGGTTTTTTCTTTATTTTTTCTTTAATTTTTCAATTGCAGTTGACATTCAGTATTATATTAGTTTCAGGTGTATATTATAGTGGTTAGACATTTATATAACTACTTAGAATGGGTTTCAATAAAATCTTAGGAAATTACAGGTAGTGTTAGTGATCTAAATGGCATCCCTCACCTACGCACGCATATTTTCTTGTAACGATTTATTTTTCTAAACGTTTTGGCAGTTGGAGCAGGAAGAAGTGAAACATTAGATTTCTGAAAGTCAAGTATATTGCGGGGAAAGGGTTATAAGGTCACCTGGATAGTCTGAAGTGTGTAATTCTTTTCTCTCTCACCTCATTCTTGCTTCTTCAGAGTAGCAGTTGAGTGATATTGCATCAGTCTGATAAGGCTCTCTTGCCCTCCTAACAACTAAAACCATCTCGGACACCTTTCCATGGACACTCCCTCCATTAAAGCATCAGAGAACTTTAGAACTGCTTTTAGAAATAGCAGAGAAATTAATTATTTTCTGGAAAAATGCTTTTCACAAGAAGAGTTTGACTGAGAAACGGTTGATAGTTCCACATAAGATTCGTACACTGAATAAAGACATGGAACATGTCTGCCTTGAGAAAAATATCCCTGGGACATAGATACTAGAGAAGGAACAGACACAAACTCCACTGCATTTGGCTGCCAGTAAAGAGCTCGTTTTGTTTACATTATTACTCTCCAAAGAGACAAGATGAGATTGCCATTATCCAAATGTTGTCCAGTGTTTTCCAACTCAGTTCCTGAACTAAAGGAAGAGATTGCCAAAAATCATGTTTACAACATTGAACGCATTGTGTAATAAAGTGTTAGGTAGATCAGCTAATAAAAGTAGCTATTTTAGACTTAAATCTAAGTTGAATTTGGGTCTGATTCTCTTCCCCAAAGAGGACAAAAAGAGTTGACTTCTTGATACACTGAAATGTACCCAACTTTTTGTTGATTTTTAGAGGGGAGATTCCTTTTCCAGATATTGCCCTTGGGAACCACTCCCTTTCAGTGGAAAAAGTTGGCCAATCTCAACTGAATTGCTAATGGTCATTATCTAATTGATTTTGATTCTCAAATTTGTTAAAACTGAGTTGGCAAAGAATATTCTTTATTGTCCTATTGGCTGACCTATGGACTCTGAGCTGGAACGGAGTTGGTGCAAGTTTAGGAAGGAACTGAAATTCAATCCTTAGATTCCCATCATTGATTTCCTAGGGGAAATTGTAACAACTTCACCTCCCACCCTTTCCTGACACTGAGAGTTGTATGATCAGCATTCCCTTGTTAAAGCATTAGTGGTTCAAGCCTCTTGGGAAAGGGGATGATGTGTTTTGAATAGTTGGTTTGGCCCAAAGTACCACTTACGATAATTTATCTCAATTTATTCTACTTACAAAATGCAGATTAGGAAAACCGAATCACGATGCTTTAAATATAAATGCACCCTACTCCCAAAATATCTGTGCAGAGTCATAAATAAGAAGTCTTTTATGCTAAGTTGTAGTTACTGTTATTACTTTAGTGTTGCTCGAGTATTTTAGAAAAACACGGGCCACTGGATTCTCTTTGTTTGCATGATACCTTTGTACACAAACACCTGATTAGTCATGCTTTGAGGTCAGCAATCTGAAATGCTTGTTAGTCCTCTACTTCCTTAGTAAATGGTACCATTTTCCAGGTAGTCTGAGTATGGAGAGCAGGCTTTAACCACACTTTCAAATTCTCAACAAGCTTCCTCTTCCCTGGTGTCTATTCATATCAGATCCTTAGACATTGTTTGTGGGTTTTTGTTTTTTTTTTCTGTTCAACCTTTCATCGTGTTTACAACAAAGACATCATTATTGCAACTAGAAAGGGAAAACACTGACTTTTCCATAAATAGCCCCTTTTAGAAGATTATTTGTAACATTAGTTTGGGGCCACATACATCTGAGTCCAATAGCTGCGACAGTGGCTGTGCTTCCTGATTCAATCGTCCTCTTTCCCACCAATTTTTTCAACCCTATGTGCAAGTGAACTACATGTGCTTGTAAGTCCTGTTTTCCTTTTCATACTATCGAGGCCATAGTACTGCACTATCTGGACACATAACTCAGGGACTGGCTACATGCAAGGAAGATGAAGTTCCTGCCTTTTTAAGACACAGGTTTGCATCCACTCTGCCTGGCCAGATAGAAAGCCTAATGAGTGGGAAAGGGAACTGATATTACAATGGTAGTGAATCATGAAAGCTAATAAAACCAAGATCCTACCGAAGCCACATCTGGGAGTGAGGTTTTAAGGAGCAGGAAGGAATGTGCACTAATTATCAGATTGTTAATATGTTACATGTGTTTTGGAGAGGAGATAGTGTGATTCAGAGCAGGCAGTAGCTGAACCACTAGTCCTTGGGTTTGATCCGGTGCATGTTTAGTATTAAAATGGGAGCTGCATTATAACTTTTCTAACGGAACAAAGTCCTATACAGGACCTGGTGCTGCCACTGAACGTACTACCTCCCTTAGAGATTTAACATTTATATGGAGCGGGGGTCTGTTTAGACGCCTTCTTAACAGGATGGAAAGATTAGATATATCCAATAGACAATGTTTATGGCTCCCCCATGACAATAAACAATACTTGAGGGCTCTTAAGGTCTTCAGACGCAATTAGATTTAAGAGTAAACTGATTATTTGACTTTAAAAATCCAATGTAATTGCCCTTTAATGTGAGCTAGGGAAAGCTACATTAAATATAATAGGGGTTATATGTATATTTAATCAGCACTTCTAGTAAAAATTATAGCCCCTACTTAACTGATCTGAGGAATACTAATAATTATAATATTAAGGCAACATATATACAAGGCAAAAATATTTTAGAAAGAACTGAGAACATAGATATTTAACTTGTCACCCATTCTTTAATTTACCTTTAAGATTTTCACTTGAAAAGATTTAAATGTTACTTGAGATGCAGTTTAAGAATCTGTTATGTTCTTTGTTTAGTGGGCTATTTCTTTGTATTCTCCTAAGAAAAGGGATCGTTATAACTTTCAAAAGGTAAGGTAGAACCAACATACCCTAATTCAGCTAAAGTAGGAAAAGAATTCCAGAGAATTCTTACTTTATGCTTTGCTTTATTACCTAGTTCTATTGCCGTCAGTATGAGAGACAAAAATAGAAGAAAACATCTGCAAATTATTTATGAAATAAGTATATTTGTTGCAATTTTATTTCAGAAATAGAACGATCTGATCCAGCTGGAGAGATTAGAAGTGTTCTTTCAAGTTAAGTTGTATTCTAGCAAATAAAGTAGATCCTCTTCTTTAGGAAAAATTACTAAGCTCTTCTCCGCAACGATGACTTAGTAGACAGCTCACTGTGTCCTAAAGCTAGGGAGGGATAATAAAAATGTCATGATTTCCCAGCTTCTTTGGCTGAAAAAAATTTTCAGATACATTCAATTTTACAAACAATATCTTCCAATGTAGAAGATACCTGAGAAACTCATTATGATATGTGGTTAGTGGCCTCTGAATTTCTCTTCCTTATTTCTACAAAACTACTAAAGGACTTGAAATAAAATACAAGTGCAAAATGAAACCACTAAAATAAGGAAATAATAACAGGGATTATGTAATAGGGCTTAATTGCAATAATTTTTATTAGAAACTATGCTGCGGTTTGCTATTAAGCATAGCTTTTATCTCTAAGCTTACTGAACTGTAGAAAAAACAAAACTCACAAAATGAAACATATAGTTCTCAACAAGAAAACAAAGAAAAGCTGACAAACAATAGAAGGCTTATCCGGTCAATAAAAATGGATCTTGACATTGGATCCGTTTGTGGCTACTACAGAGGGAGGATGAGTTGCAGATCTGAAAACTAATATTAACAAGAAGGCAGTACCGACCAGACAAGCAGTAAATAGCATAATTTCTCATAATCATCATAAAATCTCTATGAAATGAGTAGTATTATCTCCATAAGAAAGATGAGAACACTGAAGCTATATGATTTCATTCCACCGATATATTGCACTATGTCATATTAAGGCAATTTCAATTTCAAAACATTTTTACTAAGAAACCATCTCTTATCTATTTTTATGTCAAGTATAGGAAAGTTTATTTTTGAATGTAACAAAACAACTCTGTGAGCATTTATTGGGCACATACTATACATTGACTCATTTAAACTTCAGAAAAATCCTCATTAAGAACTATTAATATCCCTATTTAACTGATGAGGGGGGAAAAGAGTCACAGAGAGATCAACTTGCCCTGGTTTACC
This sequence comes from Pipistrellus kuhlii, assembly GCF_014108245.1. Lineage (NCBI taxonomy): Eukaryota > Metazoa > Chordata > Mammalia > Chiroptera > Vespertilionidae > Pipistrellus > Pipistrellus kuhlii. The sequence continues at coordinate 8,853,032 of NW_023425540.1, read as the reverse complement.
ATAATTACAGAGCTCAGAAGTTTCCCAACATAATGTCTGAATCATGTATTCTTGGTGATCTAAATTAACACAGGAGTGGGGCTTAAAATACCTTGGCTTTAGACTGAGTCAAGCAGGCTGTCTGAAATGCTGGGTTGAGACTTTATTCCCAAAATAAATGAGCCTGGTTTGTCCCCTGGCCCAAGTAGGATCATGCCAGCTCTGCCTTGGCATTGCCTTTGGGGGGCACGAAGAGTGAGGTCTGAGTTCCCTCTGCGGCAGGGTTTGCATTGTGCATACAGGCAGCTCTTTACTGAACCTTTGAGTCCGGACAGTGGATTCAGTGCACTCTGCACTTGTGCATGGACGGTTTCAGAAAAGGCCCTCAGAGCCCTCACCCTGCTGCCTGGGATAATGGCCGGGTGTTACCTTTGTTCCTCAGCCCTCCTGTGGCCGGTGCTGAATGACAGTCACGGGCCCATGCCAGTGCATCCCCAGATGTACTTCTCTTTCATGGATTAAAATTCTAGTTCATGGTTGGCCCGCCTGAGCTTGAGATGGAATCACTAACAATAGAATAATTTATTCTACAAACAACCACTCTTTTCTGAATTTACCATCAAATTCAAATTAAAACATAATAGTTATTGGAACATTCACACTTCAAATCTTATCTGTACTAGAGCAGAATTTGCATGGTTCAGTAGTAGCAAAATATCCATAGAAATGTTAGTATAGAAACTGAGTCATTGGTAACCTGGAAATTTTCCTTCCTCCCTTCCCACCCCTCCACTCCCCTTTCTCCCCTTCCCTCCCCCCCCCCTTCCCTTCCCTCCTCTTACCTCCTCTCTTCCTCCCTCCCTCCCTCCTTCCCTTCCTTCCTTTCTTCCTTCCTTGAGAAGATAAGATTCCAACAACAACAACATCTCATACTTCTGGCTTTCAGAAGGAAAGCACACCTTGTAGCATGTCTCCCTGCTCAAGCACATGCAGTAACTAGTTTTACTTATATTTCTCCAAGCCTCGGAGCTCTTTCTGACTCTAAACATTTGGAGCACCACTTAACTTTAGAAACAAATCAGATCAGGTCAAATGGGATACAGAGCAAGCATAGCCTCTAAGCACCAAGAATATAATAGCGGACACTTAGGTTGCTTCCATACTTTGTCTGTTGTAAATAATACTGCAATGACAATGGGAATGCATATATCTTTTTTAATTAGTGTTTTCTTGTTCTTTGGATAAATACACAGGAGTGGAATTGCTAAATTATATGATTTTTCACCCCCGAGGAATCTCCTTACTGTTTTCCAAAGTGGCAGCACCAGTTTTCAGTCCCACCAGCTGTGCACATGGGTTTCATTTTCCCCACATCCTCACCAACATTTACTATTTGTTGACTTTTTTATATATATGTAATAGCCATTTAACTGGTGTGAGGTGGTATCTCATTGTGGTTTTGATTTGCATTTCCCTGATGATTAGTGATGTTAAGCATATTTTTATGTGTCTGTTGGCCATCTGTATATATGTCCATCAATAGATGAATGGATAAAGATGATATATGAACATATATATATATATATATATATATATATATATATATATATATATGTGTGTATGTGTGTGTGTGTGTATGAAATATGTCACAGCAATAATAAGAATGCAGTCTTGCCATTTGCAACAACATGGATGGACCTTAAGAGTATTTTGCTAAGTGAAATAAATCAGGCAGAGAAAGACAAACATCATATGGTTTCAATTATATGTAGAATCTAAAACAAGCAAACAAAACAAACTCATAGAAACAGAGACCAAAGGGATGGTTACCAGAAGGGATGGGGTGAAAAGGGAAAGGGGGATATAGTGATAATGTGAAAAATTTACACAGTAGCAGATGATAACTAAAATTAGTGGGTTGATTACATTGTAAAATATAAAAATGTCAAATTAATGTACTGTACACCTTAAACTAATATTAATTGTATAACAACTAAACTTATATTAAAAAATAAGTTTGATGCCTTAGCCGGTGTTGTTGGGTTGGTTGGAGCACTGTCCCATGCACCAAAAGGTAGTGGGTTCGATTCCCAGTCAGGGCACATGTCCAGGTGGCAGGTTTGATCACAGGTCTCCAGGCCCATGAGAAAGGCAACCCATTGATCAATGACACACACTTTTCTCTCCCTCAAAAATAAATAAATAACCTTAAGTTTACCATGTTGTGGTAAACTTAAGCATTTACATGTAATAGATATTTATTATATATATTTAGGGGATATATGCATATAGAGAGTTAAAATATTCAAAATAATTCTATTAGTGTAATATTCTTCCTATCTCAGACCTTCATATAAACAAATAAGACTTTCATTTTTCATACCTAGATGGCAAAATTAGGATATGAATCCAGATCTGTACAGTTGCACACACTATGTTCTTAACCACTCAACTTTACTGCCTTCAAAAGTTAACTTTTTAGGTCAAAGCACATTGAGATTTTTAAGTTATTGACACATTTCCAATCAGCTTTTCAGTTTATTCTAAAGATATGTAACCAGAGAAAAATTAGAATATCAAACCACTTCAAAACCAAGTATGAGTCAAACTGATATGATATCTACACCAAGGCCAAGTCTAAATTTCAAAATAAAGAGATTGTATTCCAACAAGAAAAATAAAATTATTTCACCAATGCTAATAGTGACTATATATATATAGTCATAACATACATAGAAAACATTACAGAAAGGAAGTGCTGTTTCACAATGCAACCAGTATTTTCCTCAAGAAGAGAATAATGAAAAATGACACATATGTTAATGAACAGATAAGATGGAAGGTTTTGATGCAAGCAAAGATCCAGAGGTGATGAAGAGGTGCATAACTCACTACCTCTCAGTAAGGTTGCCCGATAAAATACAGGACTCCCAGATAAACATGGATTTGGGAAGAACAACAAATTATATTTAGTATAAATATGTCCAAAATACTTCATGGTATATTTATACACCAAAAATAAAAGCCATTCATTGTTTATTTGAAATTCAAATCTAATTGAGCATTCTGTATTTTTATTCACTAAATCTTGCAACCGATTCCTCAAAACCTCCACAGATAATGCAAAGAATGGCAGGTTCTACTATATCTCAGATGTCAGGGATAGAAATTTGTGTTGAATTTTCCTTACAACTCAGAGAATAGGGAACACATAAAATACATCATTATTGTCAGGTGGTTATAAAATCCAGATCCCATGTTAACACCCAAAGGTGATGGTATTAGAAGGTGGGACCTATGGAAGGTGACTAGGTCACGAGGCTGACACCCTCATGAAAGGGATTAGTGCCCTTATAAAAGTGACTCCACAGAGCTCCCTGGCCCCTTCCACAGGTAAGGACATAAGGAGAAGTCTGTGACTCGGAAGAGGGCTCTGACCTGACCATGACCCCAAACTTCCAGCCTTCAGAACTATGAGCAATAAATTTCTGCTGCTTTAAGCCACCTCATCATTGTTATTTGATATAGTAGCCCAACCAGACCAAGTCAATCTCCTTTTCTCTGTTCCTAGTTTTTCTACAGTTTTGGCAGGACTATTCCATTGGTAAGTTTTATTACTGTTAGCATTGTTTAATACTTACAGTATATTTCATCCTACTATTGCCATCCTACTCTTAGTTTCATAAAAGAAAATTACATTTTTAATAACTGACTGCTGGTCCACCTTTAAATGCACAACTCTTCAAAAATAGTTAGAACACTTCCTCAAAGAAAAACTGCAGTCTAGCAACACCCTATCGACCACTTCATCCAGCTAGAAGGCGGTAGAATCCTTGGGATCTTCTGTTAACCATTCTCACATTTGTAAACATTTTTGCTCAGAGAGGTTCTTTTTGTATCTTAGAAAAAATTATGACAGTCTTAAGAAAAAATGACAATTGCAGAAAGGTTGTATGGAAAACTCCTATATTTCATTCAATAAAAATATACCATGGCCCCAACATGAATGAAATCATCTTACACAGACACTGAAAAGAATTGTTCTATATAAGAAAAATGGAGGAAAAGAAAGAAAATTGTTTTTCTTTAGGAATAATAAAAGCCTTGAGCCAGAGCTCAAGGTCCCATTCTGATGCAATGGAACCCTATGATAAGGATGCAAGCTCAGTAGTTGAGCATCGACCTATGAACCAGTAGGTCATGGTTTGATCCCTGGTCAGGGCACATGACCAGGTTGTGGGCTCAAACTCTAATAGGGGACGTGCAGGAGGCAACTGATCAGTGATTCTCATCATTGATGTTTCTATTTCTCTCTCCCTCTTCCTCACTCTCTGAAATCAATAAAAACTTATTTTTAAAAAATTACTGATGGAACACTTACTAAGTGCTACAACCAGATCTTTTGCTCTGTACAAAGTAATTCACAGTCCCTGAAACCAAGTACAATATATTCATGTAGCAATCAAAATAAGGATGTGGTGGAAAAGGCGTACAAAAAGAAAAACAGAAGACAAAGGAGTGGTCCTCCACCCGTGGAGGAAGGTTTGCCATGGGCAAATCAGCATAGCAAGCATTTCTTCAAGCTTTTGAAGGAAGTCTAGAGAGGACACCGTGATTAATAGTCTGAACCAGAGATATTATGACACTAGGTTAACTTCAGCAAGAAGCAGAGAGGATGAATGCATCTATTTATTCATTTGCCGTTTTTTCTCAAAAATATTTATTGAGTACCTACTATTTGCTGGACTCTCTTGTAGACTTTCAGAAAATACAAACTTCAGTGTTACTTTTCCCCAATGCATCTTCACTTATTCTCATTTCCTCATTCTATCATTATTTAACAAACTATATATATATATATATATATATATATATATATATATATACATATATATATATATATATATATATATATATATATATATATATATAAAATACACACACACACACACACACACACACACACACACACACCATATTTTTCGGACCATAATACGCTTCGGACCATAAGACGCACCAGTTTTTAGAGAAGGGAAATGAAGAAAAACAGATTCTGAAACAAAGTGTCCTAAAATATTTTATGTGCATTAAAACCCAACATCACAGTCATAAACACATGTAATCAACCCTGTAAAGTAAACAGCAGCATTTAGAACCATTTTAGAGCTGGGAAAGCACACAGAGACCACACAGAGCCGGGCAAGTAAAAAAACTTTTTTTTTAAAGTATATGTGTAGGCTATATTAGGACCATAAGACGCAGGGACTTTTTCCCCCCACTTCTGGGGGGGAAAAAGTGCGTCTTATGGTCCGAAAAATATGGTGTGTGTGTGTGTGTGTGTGTGTGTGTGTGTGTGTGTGTGTGATATATATATATATATATATATATATATATATATAAAATTCCCAACCTTCTGACATTTGAAGATCATGTTTAAAGTTCAGATAGTTTGCAGACTCAGTTATAGTTTGCAGACTCAATTGTTATACTTACATATGAGAAAAAAATACTAGGGTGAATGTTTCTTAAAAATTATCATTTTATCATAAAATATCCAGATGTATTTGAAAAATAATATACGTGTGCATGAGATACGATGCTTCCTGGGTTGTAGCCAGTGTGTAATGTAACCATTGATCACACACCTGAAATCCTTTAGGCATCCAAGGCCACAGACTGTATGTCCATACACAACAGGCAAAGAAAGAAGCCGACAGATAATTGCCTGCACTACCGTAGCCTAGATGAGGGAAGTTAGTAGGAGGACACAAGTGCTTTCATCCAAATTCAAAAAGTTATTTTTCAAATGGAATCCTTTGAAAATCCAAAAACTTCCTTTCCTTTACTGACCCCTAGAAACCACTGACCCAGTGCATACCATAAAATCAGAACAATGTTGAAACTTACTGTTATTATTAGCAAATGTTTCTTGAAGGAAACAGAAAATCGTCTTGAAGGAAAACTTGTACTCCCTCAATTCTGAGTATTGAAAATACAAAATATTTGTAACTAGAAGCAGAAGTGGGTCAGGGAGTTAGTAAAAAGGAAATAAAACCCTAAATTTGGTTAAGAAAAAACATATTTAACATTTGCTCAAATTATACCAGCTTAAATCTGACATTTTTATGTGTTTTTTAATTTTTTTTTTCAATTACAGCTTACATTCAACATTATTTTGTAGTGATTTCAGGTGTATAGTGTAGTGGTTGGATAATCGTACACTTCACACTGTGTTCCCCCTGGTATTTCCAGTACCCACCTGGCATCATACATAGTATAATAATTATTGACTATATTCCCTTTACATCCCCAGGACTATTGTGCTTGTTTTAAATGTGGAAAGCAAAAAAAAAAACAACAACAACAAAAAAACACATTTATTTAATCTTTTTAAAATTTTCCAATGTACCTTGCAGTTTTATAGCTACGTAGTGAGATGTACAACTACTCCAAATGCTACTTTGCTAAGAGTGCATCTTTCATTGGACTTATCCCCAAGCAGGGGTCAAGCATGGTTAAGCCTCAGAACTAGACTCTGACAATGGACTGCATTGAGGCCTTGGAGCTGAGTCTTTTCCCGTGGTCTCCACCTCACCTGTCTCATGTTCTCCATGGGTGTTCCTCTGTTTGCTCCCTGCCAAGATTTCTGATAGAAATCATGTCCTCCTGGCTTGTCTTCTGGTTCCTGTTATTGCATCCAGATCTGTCCACAGCTCTGGTTCCTTGATCACAGCCTTGCCCTCTCCTGTCTGCTTGTAGCTGGATTTTGACTTACAGAGTGAGACGTGACATCCTTAAGTTTACAGGCTTCCTCCTCTAAGGAGCAATGGTCCCTGACCTAAATTTACTAAAATATATCAAAGTGTGCAACTGGCCTTTTAAAAGGAGACAGAAATTAAACTGAAGACACTTCTGACCCCAAACTTACTGGTTTTCCACAAGGTTAAGCCTAATTCTCTGCAATGATAATAAAGATGTCTTTTGGAAAATATCTGACTTTTAAAAGAACACCACTTTGACATTTTCCACAGTGATGAACCCAAGCATTATTTTAATAAACATCTATTTTGAGCAGAAATTTCTTGACTTGATAATGTTTTAGCTATGTGCCTTGATACCCAATCCTAAATGTCTTTGAACTTTTTACTCTAGTTTTAGGGCAGGGTTAGAAAATAAAAGCATTAAACTTTTTTTAAAAAATAAAAATAAAATACAGATGAACTTCACTGTGGTCAAGGTTATAACTCATTTCACAGCATCTTCATTTCCTTGACTGTGAAGGTCCCTCAGCTTCCTCCTCCTGCCTGCATTTTACTAGGTGCCTGACCTACAGCTGGCAGTCAGTAAGTGCTCTGAATAACAAATTCTTCTTTCTCCATAAACTCTTTGCTACTTTCCTAATCCCAAATCATTTTCCTTTGAATGCCTATTGAACTTATTGTGCATACTATTTACTTAGCAACGTACATTAGAGCTAGATTTGTGACCTCTATACCTAACCTTTATTAACTTCATAAATGTTTTGCCACGTGAGGGAATGTGCCTGACACAGTGTCCACTGAGTCTCCAAGGCTGAATGAGGAGTAAGGTCCAGATGCCAGCGTGTGGCTGCTGCTTCTCTGTACCCTGCAGTGAACAATGCACAGGCAGCACTGGGCCAGCAGCCTGGCTTTGTCGGTGATGTTTATGAAGGTCAAATTTAAGAGTAAAATATTATAATTTTATACAGGAGACAAATTAAGGCATATACAGTGACAGGTGGCATGGGCTGAAAATATAAATTCACTAACTTCCAAATAGGGTTGAATTCACACATATTAAAGGCACAGTGCATTATTAAGGGATGTGGACCTAGTTTTTAAAGCATATGCTAGAAGGATATTGCTCTCTTCTCGGCTCTGCCTCCATCATCACCAAGTGCTATAGAAATATTGGATTAGTTAGAGGGTAGAAAGTAGAATAGCTGTTATTTGTTGAATACTTCCCAGGCATTAAATAATTTATTCCTTACATAAACCTTATGAAATAGAGTTGCATGCTATCACCCAACATAATAAAAGGCAGACCTGGTTCAGGTCTATTTGATTTCAAAGACTATGAGCAATCCACTGGTCCAGGATATCTCCCCTGTCACCTTAGGTTCCTTTCAGCAACGTTTCTCTATTCTTACATTTGGGCCCTAAAATAGCATTGTCCAGCAACCCTGGTAGTTCCCTAGTTAATTTAGGTGTTCAAATAATACTGTGAAATCTCTCCCAAGATGATTTTCTTATGACACGGTTGGTCTGTAATGTAGACATTTAAAAAAAAATTTTTTTTGGCTGAATGTCCTTAAGTTTCAAAGTAACTAACTCACTTACTTGTAAACTCTAAGTTTTATGTACTTATTTTCTAAAGATGAGGTGGTGTGGTGTGGGAATAGCCCAGACCCCTTTTTTTAATCTGCCTGTCTGTCTGTCTATCTATCTATCTATCTATCTATCTATCTATCTATCTATCTAAATATGTAAAATAATGAACCATACTATATTGGTCTTTCACTGTACTGAGTAAATCAGATCCATGATCTATTTTAAATTCTTGCTTCTCTCTAATAATTCCTTCAAAGTTAAACCTAACCCACTTTATTTAGCCCACTATTCATCGCATATATCAAGTTTCCAAGAAGACATGTCCAATGAATCTGCAGAATATAAATAGAAAAGCAATTTATATTATAAAAACATGTAGTATAATAGTTCTTGGATTAACACACATGAATTGCCATTAATTTCACCAAGAACTCATGTGCAAACTTCTGCTCTGGAACCTAGTGATCAGGCAGAACCCGGAGATGATAAAAATAAGAATAAGGGAAAAACTTATTAGAACAAATGTTGCTTTCATTAGATGGACAGCATTTTTCAGATGATCATATAAATCCATGCTTCATTTGGGATGTGACTCATGTCAATTTCTAGGATTTATATAGGAAAATTGATTTTTTTTTTATTCCTTGGATGATTGTATCTTTTACTTCTACATTTGGAGGGGACAGAGTGGGAACACATAGTGAGGGGGTCAGGTAAAGGAGAATGCATAAAATCCTAATTCTCTTTCCTCTGTCTTTCTGAATTTACCTAAAGTGATTATATTCTAAATCCTAGAAAGAGGACTAGCTGTGTATCAAAAACAGCTATTCTAATGGAGCCTAAATTCTCAAAAGAGTTTTTCTTTCAGGAATTCCCATCTGTTGACACTATGCACTCATAAAGTAAGATCTACAGGCCAGCAATTGTTTATCAATATTGCCAGAACAATGAATAGTAAAATTATCTCATTGGCAAAAGATAATACCTGTAGCCATCGTGATAAAGAAACATTTCACTTTCCTGGGAGTAGCACTTCTTTCTTAATGCCTGCAGAGGCTGTGTTCTTAAACTTTCAAACATTTATTACATCTCATAATATTTTGATATTGGGTCACTACTGAGTGATGTTTGTTTGTTTACTTGTTTGTTTTTTAGAGTTAAGGGAGGCATCAGGAAGCTAACAAGGTAGGCATTTTTTAGTACAAGGCTAGATTTGAAAGGTTTATGACTCTTACACAAGTTTATAATTTTCAGGCAATTCTTAAAGGGATTGGGAAAGAAGCCAACCCAAGGAATGCCATTCCTGTTCTTACAGTCACTCTTCATCCCACCTTCCTCACTCTATGCCGATGCATACCCTGCTTTGTCCTCACTCCCACTGTTGTGGTCTCATCTGCTACTGTCATGTTGTATATACCCCTCTCTTTTTTATTGCCACTCCTCCCTCCCCTGTCCAAAGTGGGAGATACGGGTGAAGTGGGAAAATTCATGCTCACTCTGCAGTCATGGCAGTTGGTGAGTGACGAAAAGATAGGACTGCATTCCAAAATTCTTCGCCCCTCATCTCCCACAAATTCTGATTCCTTACCATGTTCTGGCCTATTAACCAAATAATGGAGAAACTTAAAAAGTCACGGGAAATGAACAAGGTAGCATCTTATTTTAAAGAGGTGTGTAAGAATGGAGACCTATAGGTCTTCAGCGGCAAGCGATGGGCATAGATAGGAAAATGAAAAGAATGGGGCAGATGGCCTGCAGTGTCGTCCTTTGTTCAAGATAACCAGGAGACTGGAAGGGGGCGTGAGGGGGAGGTGGGATTCAGTCAAAAGGGAGAAGGTGAGGAGATGAAGAGCAAAGAGCAGAAAGCAAGATGTTAAAGATATGGGTCAAATGGCCAGGGAAAACCTTTAAGATAAGAGGGCACTGTTCAAAGAATTTCAAAGTGGAAAAAATAAATAAGTGGCAATTTCTCAGCATGGGCCTAATAGGTTGCTGTTTCACATCTAGGGTGTTGATAGGAGGTTATCAATGCATTTTTAGATAATTAGCAAATACACAGTATGGAAAATTCTCCTGTTAGGAAGGAATAGAGCCCATTTGTATAAGGAACAATAAATTTTCTTCTAGGATGCCTTATATGAATTATTTTTATTTTGTGTTTTATTTCCCTCGGTCCCACATTTCTTTCATTATTATTATTTGTATATTTAAAAATTAAACACCAATTAAATTTTAATATGCGTAACAATGTTGAGGGCTGAATTAATTTACACTTACTTGTATTATTAAATTCTAAAATGATTTAATTATTCTATTCATCACTTTACAACATTTAAAACCAAAGATGTGCAGGCTTCAAATAAAAATGAATACATTTTTTAAATGTTCTGTGTGCTTGGATTTCAATCTCTGGTTTGAGACAGATTAAATATTTTGGAAAATTTTAGAAAATACCCTCTTTAAATCATATTCATTGTTTGCTTTTATCATTTTTAGAAAATAAAATTACCAAATGAAAGGGGCCTTTAAAAATTAAATATACTTTGTCTTAAATGATCAAGAAATTAGAGTCCCGGATTTGACTTTCCATGAACATATATCCACATTCGTCACATGTTTTAAATTCATTATTAAGTAGCTGGCTAGGTCATCTCAAATCTAAATATAGTTAGCTTTTCTATATTAATTCTCTCTGTTATCTTCTTATATTTCTGCAGAAAAACAACAAAATGTCTCTATTGTCTTTGATACTTGAAACAGAGCACATCAGTCACAAATGGCTAATGAAATTAAAGAGCACTTTAACTCAGCTGTTAGGGCATTTCTGATAAGTTAAGTTATGGATAAACTTTCCATTATAATCCAAAGCTGGGGAGAGGCTTTTGTTACAATTTAGCCTCTTCAAAATAAATGCTTCTTTGAACTTGTACTGCAGTGAGGGGAGGCAAGGGGGAAGCTCTGCTGATCTTTTAAACACATCAAAGCCTTAGGAAGCTAAACGCCCTGGACAGATGCTTTTGTCACTCTGAATGGTATCTGTGCCCCTCTTCCTGTGGAGACGTGGTGTTTATCACCTCCAAATGGCCCCACGGAGCTCCTGTGACAGAAGGAACTCTGGGAGAACTACACAGACCTTCATAATTTCCATTTCTTTTCGTTTCCCTCACCTCTGGTTATTAAGTCATCTTTTCCCAAAATCAGTTTTGCACTCAGGAAAAAAAAAACTTCTAAATACTCATTGTAGAAAATATTGAAGTTTATAAAGAAAAAGAAGAAAACCTACCAAGAAAACCATCACTCAGAAATAATCAGTTATTTTAGATTATCTTTCTCCTTTCTGATATATACTATATCATAGGATCCAGTATCATATTTAAAGCTTACATTATTAGCAATCCCTCAAAACATTAAATAATGTTATTTTGACCTTTTTTTTCTAACATTTTCTATGATTGCAAGTGGAAATATAATAATTATATATTCAATAATTGTACGCTCTATGATTATTTACTTAAAACATACTTTTAGTTGGACATTGAGATTGCTTTCAATTTGTCGGTATTATATATATAATGATTTCTACATACTTTTTAATGCATGAATTTGTATTTGGCATCTCTATTTTTTTGGCGTATATTTCTAAAAGTGAAATTATTGGGTTAAAGGATATAAAAGTTTTACGGCTATTCTAGCTTTAAAAATGTTACAATTTACAAGTCTATCAGCAATTTACCAAACCCATATCAACATTGGTTTTTATTGGTTCTTTTCATCTTACCTAATTTGAGAATCAAAATGTTTTTCTATTTTAATTTGGATTTCCTTTACTGATTAAAGCAAGCATGTCAAAATCGCGGCCAAGGCATACAGCCCACCGGCCGCAACTTTGACATGCTTGAATTAAAGGGTTAAATATTTTGTATGATTAAAACTTGTCTGTCTTCTCTTGAATTGGATTTTTCTCCTTTGCCCGATTGTCTGTTGTTTTAGTTTTTTCTTTCTCTTTTTTTTTTTTCCATCGATTTATTTGAACTCTTAATGGAATGGGGTTAGTTATCTTGTCAAACTTGTAGTATAAAATGTTCTCTTTTAAAGCCTTTCCTTTATGTTTATCTATTATGTTATACAAACATTATTTTTATATTCAAACCTAGATTTTTCACTTGGAGAGTAAGTCCTTGTATTTTGATTTCTCATTCCCTGAGACTAGGTTATTTCCTTGTATTTTACTTCTGGTTACATTTTGGTGTTTTTTCTAAGGGTAATGTTTTCATGGACTTGGAGTTGATTTTTGATTTGATGAAAGGTTTCAATTAAAAAAAGAAAAGAAATCTGCAGACTCTCTCCAATCGAATAGCACTTGCTTAAGGGAGGGTGGGCAGGACATTTCTTCTCATTAAGATCTGTGAGTGTCTCTTGGTGAGTGACCATTGTAGTAAATGATCATGGTTATTTTGTGCTCCAATGACTCCCACCTGCAAGAGTAAGTCCTTATAACTCAAACTATTCAGAATTTTAATTTATTTGCACTGCTATCCACCACACTTTACGTTGCAGTTAAAGTTTAAATTGGGCACTAGGTGAGAGATTAAATTAAACCAAATACAATATCATATCTTTAAAAATCCTAGAGCATCAATAGGAGGAAATGTTCAAGTGAGAATGATTAAGAGACGGAGAAAGTGTTTCTGGGCTATAAGGATTTTTCTTAAGCTCAGTTGTGGGTCCCCTCACCCCCAGCATTTATTTAGGACCATGTTTTCATTGTCCAGCAGGATGAGCAATTGCAGGCACCAGTTCTCAGTTCTCCTCATGGCCTCATAGAAGCCACTGGCATAGCATCATTCTTCTAGAGCTAACATTAAACTGGAATTAGAAAAATGTAGGCAAACCACCAGTTGTATAAAGCAAGGTAATCATTTAATCATTGTGTTCACCCATTCTGTACCTCTAAATTATTTAAATTCTTTAATATGACCTCCAAAGCTACTCTTGTTGGTAAGTTTCCAGGGCCTTTTTATATGTAGATGTGTTTGGTTGGTTGGTTGGTTTTTTGGTTTTTATTTCCAGGTGTGAAGTGACTATATTTCTCTTAGTATCAGGATGAGAAGGTGGCAGGCATTCCTTTTTAGTGAATTTGAAGAAAACATACATTGGTATTGAGTTTTAATAAATCTTTGTAGAAGAGGCCTAGAAATATTTCAAACACCCTTGAAGAACAGGCTAGAAGAAGCAGTATTTTTCAAATGGCTTCTCACCCTAGAGCACAGGGGTAGTAGGGTTAAAAAGGAAGAAGGTGGAAAACCTAAAGGTAAGGACACAGCAATAGAGCATTTTATCCTCACACAGAACAATAGTTTGGGGCATCACAAAGACAACTGCTGGTCAGTGAAGCAGAACACTGGGAGGTAAATTGGGAGCAGCATGTACACTACGGCAAGGAAGGGGCGGACATTCCCAGGTGTGGGAGCAGGATTGAGAAGAACCCCCTTTCTCAGCCTGTGGCCATTTGTTTCTAGGAAGGAAGAGAACGAGGCCCAGTGGAGTTAATATAAAAGAAGGAAAGCTCTGGTGAAGGAAACCAAATCTAAAACACAGAACGCTCTGCCTTCTCTCCAGCCAGCTCCTCCTTCTTCCTATAGTCATATTCCCCACGCGTAGAATACAAATGCAGGCATAGTGGCATCCAGACACACAACGTTTCTTATTCCAACTGGCAATCTTTGCATCATCTTCTAAATAGGCAGCTGTTAAGAACATGAAAATCAGCCGAAACCGGTTTGGTAGAGCGTCGGTCTGTGGACTGCAAGGTCCCAGGTTCCATTCCGGTTAGGGGCATGTTCATTGGTTGCGGGCACATCCCCTGTAGGGGGTGTGCAAGAGGCAGCTGGTTGGTGTTTCTCTCTCATTGCTGTTTCTAGCTTTCTATATCTCTCCCTTCCTCTCTGTAAAAAAATCAATAAAATATATATTTTTTTTAAAAAGAACATGAAAATCAAACCCCACTGAGAGAAAGCACCCCATTGATCTGTTAGTCAAAGAGTTAACATTTTGAAAAACAATGAAATGCAACAAAATCTGGTGATGTCATGTAAGAGTTTGGACCATGACTCTGAGCTCTTTCAATTTCACCTTCCTTCCTTATGTATATAACAGGGCCATCAAGGTAATAACCACCATGTACTTAGCACAGGGTCAAGTACATAGTGATACCCCTTAAATTGGAGCTATTGTTAATTCCCTATACTTTATCATGTTTATATATGCATTTCCTTTCTTACTTTCTGTAAAATGCACTCATAGTAAACATTACTTTTATATTCCTTGTCAGGTCTATGCATTTAGTTCCCAGCACAGTGCTTTGAACATACACAGGTATAATTGTGTGTGTGTGTGTGTGTGTGTGTGTGTGTGTTTTCCCTGCTAAACATAAAGCCCACTGCTAAAATCCAATTATGCTAGAATTCAGTGCACCTATCCATACATACTCATTGTTTCATCAACACAGCTTACTTCTATAATAAGTTATATAGATATGGTGAATATTCGATATTTTCTGTCAAGAGTGATTTTAATCCTGACTTAGGTTCAACTAGTTCTAACTTTTTATAGGCCTCTCTGTTAATTAAATTTTAATAAAATATAATAACTCATAAGCCCAAATGTATATAACATCATGGTAAGCCTAGACTTAGACACTTTCCAGAGATGGCAATGATCATGACAATGTGGCTTTGCCTCATGAACCCTTTTAATCTGTTGGATTGATTTCCTCCTTCTCTTTTTCTTTCTCTCCCTCCTCCTTCCTGTCCTCCTGCCCTTCCTTCTCTTCCTATTTCTTCATCTTCTACTAACTAGAAACATTGCTTAGCACATGCTGAATATGTTTCTTTTCTTACTTGAACCAAATATGTACCAAAGAACACATTACTTCAATTCTTGCTTTTCCAAGTGTGGTCCTCAGACTAGCAGCACTGAAATCACTTGGAAGTTTGCGATTCAAAAGCTGAGACCCCCCACCAGAGGTGATCTGTATGAAGCCTGAGAAGCTCTATCTCAAACATATCTAGGGAAGAAATGGGTTCACCCACTAGAGGGCAGTAGGATATGTATATCAGTAGGCATTGCCATGTATTTCAAGAATGATAAAAAGTTCTTTTAAGAACCACCCACGGTTGCCAAAGAGAGAGCATGCTGAGTTCCTTTAAAGAAAAACAACTAAGTCAAACCAGGTTACATAGAGAAAGGCAACATGTGAGATTAATGAAATAAGCTGTTCCATGGCACCAGCATAGTATAAAATCAGGTGCCAAATCCTAAATTGTAATGTTGGCTCTTGTTCATAGATCAGAGAATTGTAACGTGGGAAAGGACTTTGATAATCACCTCTTGGGGCAACCTCCTTATTTTATAAATGAGGAAGGAGATTCCGAGAAGCTAACTGGCTCTTCCAAATTCGTACAGCTCACAATTTGCCAAGCCAGAGCTGGATTCCCTACCAAGAGTAAAAAGGGGTTTTAATAAGATGCTGATCATATCTCTGTAGTACTCCTTGGTAAAAGGGAATTCATACTTGTGCTTTACATGCCTGGTGGGTTTTAATATTATTAGACGTTGTTTATTAAGAGGCAGGGAATAGGAACTGAGGCATTTGCCATTTTCTTTTTTCAGTCATCTTTATATACCCTCAGAACACAGCCTAGAAGTCTCTAGCTTGAGTCCAAAAGTGTGCACATGTAAATATCAACCAATCATTAAGTATTGAGTAACCGTAGCATTCATGGCACAGTTTTACATTCCTTTTATCATGATTTGTGCTCTTGGTGGTCTTTGGTTTTTGCATTACAATAGCTTGGCTGTTGACTGCTTTTAATTCTCAATTCCATATGTTTTTCACATGCAAAATGGGATCAACAACATTGGATCACAGACCCAGACACAGGAGGTGATGAAATCTGAGCTGGTGGATCCTCATTCATCTAAAAAGTTGAGGAGGCTTTTCAGAAAAAAGAACCCTAATTGCACATGCAACACCATCAATACAACTTGCTCATATGTCTTTAAAATGACCTTTTAAAGAATGTTTTAAATGTCAATTTTCTTTTTTTTTTTTAGAAAACATTAAACCAAACATGAAAATCACATGAAGAAAATTGCTAAATCCAACTAAGGCACAAACAGCCATATTTTCAATTTCCTCTTTCTTTTTTCTTTATCTTATCAATGCAATTATTTAATAAACAGTAAACCATATAAAATTAGTAGGCAAGTATTTGGATGTTGATGGATATAATATGAGTAATTTCTTAGATCAAGTCCCAGTTGGAGAGTAAAGCTCCAAGATGAAAAATGTAGTGAAGACAATTCTTTGTGGAGTGACCTTGGCAACAGAGAAGCTCCTAAAATAAGTGTACATTGTTTTAAGGAATAGTTAATCTTGCTTAATTTATACCTTGACAAAGGAATTTAAACCTAACTCCCAAATATATTCATCAGAGTCACTTCCCATTCTCCCAACTCACCATTTACTTATAGCTATAGTGTACAGATGATATCATAACCATCTGTCATAATTTTACTAGCCATAACTGTTTATCATGAGTTACTCACAAGCTCACTTTTAATTATGAATTATATAAATGCAAAAGACAGTCACAGAGATTGAATTAGAGTTTGAAGTGAAAGATCTACATATTTTTTCTATGTGAAACTAAATAGGCAATAAGCTTAGAAAAAATTCATAATGATGTCTGATGAATTGAGCTTGTAATCATAATCTATAATTTATTTAAATTATTTTCCCAAAGAATAGACTGGATTATATACTGTTTATATAGGGTATGTGTTTTCTCTACCATAACAACGTACAACAACCATAAGTAAAAACAGTAGCATTTAATGAACTTTAATTTTTAGCATTTACATAAAAATGTATTTGCAGCTATTTTTGAAAGAGTAATACCATTTGGATTTACTCCACCTATTTCACCTGATAACATACTCTCTCTTTCTCCCCCCTTATAATACAAGAACAGTTCTCAATTATTGCCAGTAATATTAGTGGCATACTCATGTTTATATCTCAAATATGCTTTTAATTTTCTGAAGCAGAGGCAAATTGCTGGTGATATCTTAATGTTTTGAGGTAGTTAATGCCAAAAGGCTTGGACCTGATTTTAAAATGAATATTTCCCAGATGTGTGGCAGGGTGAAAGGTGGAACAGCTAACAGAAACCAACTTCCTATCCATGTTAGACTTACCTGGAAGAATTTTAAGTAAGGGTTAATTAGGCAATGAGACCTCATACGCAGTCAACCTCACAGCTCCCAGAGATAAAAGCTGGGGACCTGCTTGGTTGTAACATAAGCCATATGTTGAGAAAGAAAAGTATCAACTACCACTGTGTCCTTGCACTTTGTTTATCGTGCTCTGGGAGCCAACTTTCTTTGAAAATTCAATACTTTTGAGAATGCTGAAAAGCCACTCACTAAGGGATTAAAGAATTTAGTTTCTGGATAAGTATCAGATATGTATAGTGAAGTAGCAAAAATATATGCAAAATATTTAGCTCATGAGGGTGATCTTATAAATATGCCAGTAAAAGGATAGCTTTAGAATGGCAAGAGGACCCTGCTATTAACATGGCTCATCCTAGACAAGCCTTGTAAAGGCAGATCCTCCAGGGACACAATGGCTCTGAAACTCCATGTGTCTTTAAGGAAGCCGGGCTACCTCTTAGGAAGAAGAATTTGGTGCAAATTTAGTTTTCTGTCCAGACTCAGTAGAGACTAAAAATGCATCGGAGAGAGATCTTCTTGCCAATTACCCATTCTTAAGGGTCGGGTGCTTTAGCTTCATGAGATTTTGCCACCTAAAACAGCTGTTTTTTTGTTGGAGACTAGATGGTGATTTTGCCAGAAATACTTAGAAGGTCTGAGCCTGAAATGTCAAAGCAAATATTTCTGACACAGTACATGCCCCCTTTTTCCTGATATCTTTGTTTAAATGTCATGTAGATATGAGTGCTGGTTTAAAGTGAAGGTATTGATGGAGAAGACAATGATGTCGAGAGCCTCTGATCAAAATATGTTAGCCAGCTGAGAAGAAATCTATTCAACAAACGTAACCAAAAATAGAATCGTTAAAATAAAATAAAATAAGTCATTGAGGCATACTTATTTGCTAACAATAATATCAGTTCTTCAAATATGTCAAATTATTCTGGATTGGAGTCTATTTGGAATAATTTTCCTTATATGGCTTTCTCATTCTTGGACTTTTTAAAAGTATTTACTAACATGTGTAAGATTGTCAGGTTACGGTAAGGAATAAGTGAAATGAACAGTAACTAAGAAAATACCTTGCAAAGAAAATAAATATTATGATATATATATATATATATATATATATATATATATATATGCATAATATGCTAATTAGACCAGACAGCTGAAGGACCTTCTGGACGTCCTTCCAGACAACCTTCAGATGAAGCCAGAGCTTCGAGGGCCAAGCCCCTTGCAAAAATTTTGTGGATATATATATCCCTGTAATAATTTTGCCAGAAACTTTTGTCTACCAGTTAGTGTGTCAATATTTTGCTTCATTTTAAAAGTCAAACATATCTCTGCCTTTCCAGTGTGCTTGCCTTACACAGTAGTTATCTAGCAAGGGCAACTGAAAAAAAAGAAAACTATCAGATTCCAATGAGTAGTACAATTCTTGCTCTACAGGGATGCCAGAATTTTTGGAGGGGTTGAATGAAGGTGAAAGGAAAACAAAGTGGAGACAATTTGCAAGTCTAGCCATTGAGCAGTATAGTTTGCACGGCCCTTGAAGTTTTGGGTGTGAGGATAGCTCAGGAAATACCTCTGAAGCTCTCTTTGGAAATCAAGTTGGTGAAACTGGATAAGACATGTGGCACAAGTCTGTGCAATTAGATCACACAGCCTCCTCGTACCTCAAACATAATTATTAGCGGCTGTTTTTGTCAACTGGCAGGTTAGAGAAACAATAAAAAGAGGAGCTGATGATGATGAAAGAGGCAGAATGTGAAATGGCTGTACTCTTCCCAGTAGCTTTTAAGTCTCAACATAAAGAAAAGACTTTGTCATCTGCTCTGGACTCAAAGTGTTGACTGAGAAAGCAAAGGGGAATGACAAGACTGTTTCTTGGCTGCAGGAATAAAGATAGGATCTCCCACCATGTCACAGAGCTGTTAAACACTCAAGATGAAAAGGCCCATCAGGGTTTAGAGTCAACAAGCAATTGTTTCTATTTGGACATTTGCAACAGACCGCATGACCTCAACATCCTTGACCAACTTTCCGCAGCAAAGAATATCGGTGGATGCAGATACTAGACTTTGTGGTTAGGGGACTTTTTTAAAAAATTTATAAAACAGGTTCTTATGACTGCACACCTAGGTAAGGAAGGGGAACTGAGTTGCCCTTGAATTTTGCTGTGGTTGAAGCAAGTGCACTTTCATAGGAAAAGACTGAGCAGAATAGTTCTGGGTTTTTAGGCTTGGGACTCCATGGTACCCTTCCTTTTCCTATGACATGCAAGTCACAGTGACTCTTTCTATGCTCCTTTGGTGACTTTCATATAATGTGATTTTCACAGGGTTATATTTTGTAACAGGTCTGCAGGGTACATGTTCATTACTTTGAGTTGAATGCACAAAATAAGGTGAGATCATGCTGAGGATGGAAGACCAACTGGGGCACAAAGGAGGATGGGAGGTGAGAGTGGTGTGTTCCTCTCTGTTCCTTGGCTTCTGATGTCACCCCACTGAGCATCCTGGATAGAGTTGGCAAGTTCAGATACAGAGGGAATATCTGTCAATGGAGATGAGCTTCCTTTCCCTCTTTTTAGAAGGAAATAAGTTTGCCAAAGTTGAAAAAGGAACTTTGCATATTGCTTTCTTCAGATAAACTAACTTATCATTCTGTGATTTTATATTGGGTACCTGCCATGGGCTAGGTACTGGTAGCACAAATGTGGTCCACGTCGAGAAATGGAAGATTCGTGCTTTCAATAAACTAGGGACAAGTTGAGCCTCTTCCCTCCTTCAGCCCAATTCTCTTATCTCTCTTCACCATAGTTCTCACTTCTGCCAAATAATAAAAAATCAGACTTTTGAAAGAATCAGAATCTGCATACTGAGCATTTTTCCTTGACATGGAAATATAGCTAGATCTTATATCAATGTATAAAGAAATAAATTCAGCTACATAGTAACCTATCCATAGTAAAACTTTCTTAATAGAGTCCTATTTCCGAGTTCCGTTTCCATGGTCTGCCAGAGTTTAATCAAACTTTTTAAGCATTTTAAGGGCATGTCTATTTTTATTTATTTCTGTTTTATTGGGGTTTTTAATTTTTAAAATTGTTTTTCTAACCGATTTGTTTGTATAAGACAGGTATACATGTTTCTGTACCTGTTTAATAACAGTGACTATGAAATGTATGCTATATCATGGACCCTGGTTTCTGAGTCTGTTTTTATAAAATATGGAAACTTAAAGTATATTCCTTTCTAAAATTATATTGTGATACTAAATTTGACATCTATTTGGACTTCATTTGTAAAGATCCTTATATGAAAACAAATTATCAAGGTTTACTTTGAATCTTACCCAAGAATAATCTACACTGAAATATTTCAATGTTTGTACTAATTAAATTATACTGCAATCGCAGTTTTTTCCTGACCTTCTAGAATCAGTAGTAGAGGAGGAAACTTTTGACCTAGCAATTAAGTGAAACTCTTGAATGTTGCTTATTCTTCTTTATAGATATTTCCATTAATTTATTAACCTGACTTGCTAAAAAGCCAATTACTTTACTGATAATTGATTTTACCATTTTTAATTGAATTTATTGGGGTGACATAGGATAATAAATTATATAGGTTTTATCTGTGTATTGTATTGTGTGTAAAGGAGAGATAAATGGTAACTGTAGGAGATTTGACGTGGGGTGGTGTTTTTGCTATTTTGATGGGAATTTGACAAATTATTTTTAAATATTTATGGTCCTTTCTAGCTTGTTTTCCCCTGTCCCATTTTGATGCTCCATAAATTATTATAAATGAGTCATTTTATTTCAGGTGAAACTTAATTATTTGACAATACAAACTAATCTGAAATGAGCAAGTCATTTCAAGTTCCTTCTTTCAATTGATTATATTAATTAAATTATATTACAAGACTTCTCTTTTGGGAGAAATGTTTTCAGATTTTGACAAATAGATGTCAATGGAAACATTTCTTCAAACTTTAATGTAGAGTTTTATCCACTAAGGTATATACTACAAAGTAGTTTAAGATCATTTTTCTTTGAATCTTGTTCTTTTTTCCCCAAAAAATTTTAAAGGTTTTAACAATTTTTTTGAAAAAACTGAATTGAGTAAACTGCGACATTTGTAATTAGCATGGTTTGAATGTGTGTTTAAATGCAAGTTATACAAAATCAAATAAGTCCAGTAATTTTATTTCTCTCAGTGTTTCTTCCTTGTTAACTTTTGCTTTTTGGTTTCCTTTTTTCTCTTTTTCTTGTACTCAGAAATATATTTATGATATTATAAATCAAATACACAGTAGTTGCAATCTACTTTCTAGTCTTAAATGATAAGCTTTCATCATGTTTTATTCAGAACGGTTTTCTAAGACTTGAACCATGACTAGTATGAAATAACGTTAATCTAAAGAATATATATATCCATTTATTTGTCTCTGAGCATTTTTTAAAGCTTTCAAATTGTTCCTAACACTAAGTGATTATTTGAGACCATCACCCACATATAATGTTCCCTTATCCATCAGTTTTCACTTTCAAAATTGAATCAGATGGATGTTTTAAAGCGTTTGTGCCCTCTCACAAGAGCTTACTATTTTAAACCAATTTAAGCATTGGTTTTTAAATAAGATGTAATGTTGAGACGATTCCTGGTCTTTGTCTACCATGGGAAAACAGATATAATGTGTTAGGTAGAATTCTTATCCAGTAATTTATTTAAAGATAACTTATCAATTCAAGAATTAATGAAACAACGAAAATGTTCGTTGGGAGTTAAAACACAGATAGCATCCCATTTTCCATGTATAATTACAAAGAACAATAAAGTATATATGTTGGATCTAATATCAATCTGTAGCTGCTTCTCATTAAAGAAGAGTACTACCTTCCTTTCACCCACATGTGGTTAAGGTCATAGAATCTAATTAATCTCTTCCTAGCCCAATATTGCTTTTCCCATGTTGCCTATGCTATCAATATGTTTGACTCTTATACTGAGTTTTAATATTGCTTTTGTACTGTTTCAAAATATAATGTTTAAGTGCCAGAAAAACAAAACAAAAAAACTTTAAATTGACTTCTATGAACGTCTCCCCTCCAATGTACTCTGCAAAATACTGGCTGTGTGGTTTACTAGTGATTAGAAATGAATGTGATGCTGTTTTCTTTCCACTGCCAACCTAAGAGGTCTGTTTTCTTTGTCAGCTGTGTGTTATGGCAATGATAGAGCATTTCCATGAACTTTAAGCATAAAGGATCATTTCCGCCTTGGTGTATGGCCAAAGGAGGGCAGTCTTCAGTTGAGGGAACCATGATTTTCATGAGTGTCTTGATTAAACTTCCCCTTTTCAGCCGAAGGCAGAATTTCTTATTTCAATATCATGAGTTATAGAAACGTAATTTTTTACTAGTATATGGCACTTAACCAGTGTTAAGTTGGAAGAACCCAGAGTCACATTTCATTTGCAAGAAAAGTGCAATAAGATATTGGGTTACTTGTCTTTTGCACAATTAAATAAAGAATACACACACCAATGGTAATATTTATATTTCTTAGCAAGTAGTATAATTATCCACTCTCTAAGTAACTATGGAAATAATCTTTGAAAGAGTTAAAGAAGTTGGTTATATATTACTAGAGGTCCAGTGCACAAAATTTGTGCACTTGGTGGGGGGAGTCCCTCAGCCCAGCGTGCACCCTCTCACAGACAGGGAGCCCTTGGGGGATGTCTGACTGCCATGGAGGTAGGAGAGGCTCCTGCCACCCCTACTGTGCTCACCAGCCCTGAGCCTGGCTTCTGGCTGAGTGATCCCGCCTAAGGGAGTGCACTGACCACCAGGGGGCAGTTCCTGTATTGAACATCTGCTTTCTGGTGGTCAGTGCACATCATAGTGACTGGTCATTTTTCCATTCAGTCAATTTGCATATTAGCCTTTTATTATATAGGATTCCATTCTATGAAGAAAGATTGACGAATTTACAATATACATGTTCAGAGTGAGCCTGAAGCTTGCACCTTAAGGCTAATATACATTCAGCATTTGAAACAATTGAGGGATGTTCATGCTTAGCTGATTTGTGAATACTTAAATGCATCGAGTAAGGATTTTTCCTTGCCAGAAACCCAAGATGTGCTCCATTGACCTATTTTATTCTTTTCATTAAACTAAGGGGAAAAGATACTCTATGTTATATTTGGTTACCCTAAAGAAGGTCATAAGAGCTTGAGCAAATGTGATAGACATTTTATACGAATATCTTTAAAGTAATTATCTATATTGACGTGATGATCATTTAGTGAAAGATTCCATGGAGTAATTCCTAGAACCCTTTATGTTGGCATTTGAATTTTTTTCCCCTTAGTTATTAATGCAGTGGTTGAGCTCAACTAAGATGAGTTGTTTCTGTGTAATGAAAAGATAAATTAGCCTATGAAACATTAAATAGATATAAAATCTTTCCCTGGTTGCCAACAGTGTATAAATGTTTAAAGGAGCCTCATTGTGGGCTAGAAAAAAAACATGTACTCACTATTTATTCCAGGCTGTAATCTTCCAGAGGTGCTTGTATAAGTCCCTTGTTGTCCCTGGTTTCTAGGTGTCATCTGTGACAGCAAGGAATCAAAGAGGCACCAAACACTCTCCAGATTTCAACAAGCTCATCTCTGAATCTACAATTTACTAAAAAACCCAGGTTTATCTTAAGCCTTACATAATCTGAACTTTTCTCACTAAATGAACTAGACTAGGTTTCTAACTTAGTAATTTTAGCTGATTTTGAGGCTTTGACATCTGTGCTCTGCATTAGACTTGACTATAAGTTTTGATTGCATACGGAATATTTCTCAAGATAATTATGATGACTTAGTATTTTGGGGGGACGGGGAAATTGTCACACAACTGATATGCCTCCTGATCACAGTAGCTCTAATTTAGGGAGTTGGTTGGCTTGCACTAAAGCATAATACCTTTCTAGTATCATTCTGAATTCTTTATAGATGTTTCTAGCAGCAATAACATTGCAAGTGACTGTCTCTTATTTTCAAATAGTTGGAATTTAAAACTCTTCCTTCCTATACAGAATGGTAGGATATCCTTCCAAGGCTCAGTGACTAATGATCAACACTGAAGAACCCAGAGTCTCTTTTTAATTGCAATAAAAATGTCCTAAGACATTAATCTGTAACACACTTTAACAATTAACTGCAACACAGGAATATTGTTCATAGACTGCATTGTTAGTTTCTAATACTTTTAAAGTTAGATCAATGACAATGGTTACATTAAAATTTGAGAGAAGTTTTAGAATTTGCCACTGTGCATATCAATAAAGTCAACTTAATCACTGCACTTATTCTATTACTTGAAATACCAGGTGAGACTGTAAAAGGTCATTTAGGTCTTTAGCATATTGGGAAGATGTATCTTCTTATATAGAAGCGATCAGGATAGTCTGTGAACACAGGTCCTGTTTCCATCTGCAATTTTAAATGAATGTCAAGGGTATCTGAAAGAACTGTGGCTAACAGAGAAACTAAATAGCTCTATTGCATTATGCTGAACAGGCAGTCAGAGTCTATAATAGTACAAGGTAGACCAGACATACATTAATGATTAGCCCACTCTGGTATCCTCCTTTCAAAGCTGGTGAGATCATTCTGAAGCAAGCATATGCCTTTAATTTTGGGTGGAGGGTAGGTGATCAAGTGAATCCCTACTGGTTTATAGCAATTTCTTGGCCTGAAAATAGCACTAAGGGGGCCTTATAGACTTGTAATTCCTGGATTATCAACACAATTAGTCCTATAAGAATGTCTATAAGTTACTTCAAGGAGTAGTTGAAGGCAATAGGTTTCCACCAATACTTCTACACTCTTATTAAGTAGAAAACAATAAAGAGTCTGATAATAATCTCATTGCAAGTCTGAAAAAAACTGACTATAGACAACAACGTAGTATATTTGTAAACAAATTCCAAGTCCATATATCACAATTATGCAGAGGTTAAAAGTCCCACGTTATCAAAAACAAGCAGGACAAAACCCAGTACTTCTTTGCACATTTTTTACAAAATTTTCTTTGATGTTAAGCTGCTACAATTATTTGTGTCTATTCCTGTTTGTGGCTCTGCTTCTCTGCACATGTTTCTGTCAATACTTTTTTATATCAAAGGCCTGCTGTATCTCTGAGTCATAGTTTATAGAACAGTGTGTGGTCCTTGGACCAGCAGAATCATCACAGCCTGGGAAATTGCTGAAAAGTCAGATTATCTGGCACCTTCCAGATGATTCTTACACATGCTCAAGTTTGAGAACCACTGGTATAAAAGACTGATTAACTTTCCAGCATTCCTGATTCAGCAGACAGTAAATACCTGTTCAATTTCCACAACTGAGATTCTGAACAATCCTGTGAGCTACAGGCAATTAGCCCAAGGAAACAAAAACTCTGAGAAAATAATGGACTTTTCCAAGGTGACCCAACTAGTTAAGTAGCAGAACTGAGATGTGAGAACTAGGATTCCAGGAGTATAAGGGACTTAACCAAGGTGACACAGGTAGTTAAATAGCAGAGCTGAGATGTAAGCCAAGAAAGAGAGGGGAGGAAGAGAGACAAACAGACATGGGGCAGTAGAGTGAACAGAAATGAAACAGGGAAATATGTAGGCAATACGAAAGTTAGCTAGGTACATTTTGACACTCTTCCTAGACAGTTAAGCTAGATCTAGATGAAGTTTTTGAAACTGTTGAATCAAGCATATAGGCAATCCTATATAGCTTTAAAGTGTGTGGGGTCCTTAAGCTAAGATATACATAGTTCTAGTTCTGTTATCCTATAGTTCTGTTCGCCCCCAGCCAGGTCTTTTCCTTCCCATTTTCTTTCTTTCTTTTTTTGCATGCTCCACTTGTGGAATATTTTACTGGGCACATGCTACCCAGGTATTCAGTGGTAGTTTTCTGCTCCAGCATCTCCACCATCTTTTATGAGCTCAATTTGAGAAAAGTTTTAGAATTTGCCACTGTGCTTGACAATTACATTTGTCAAACCCAAACCCAGCACCACATGCTTGTTCCAGGGCCAAAGCAGATTTTGTTCAGACTACTGCAGTGACGGAGAGAGACTGCAGTATTCACGGAGCTCAACTCATCTAAGAAAGAGGTGGCTAAAAATTTTAAGGAAGAATAGGTAGGGAGCCAAGAGGGATTATGGGGAATTGAAAAGGCTGGGACAAAAGAAACTGACTAGAGGCTATGTGGAAATGAAAACTTACAGAATGGGGTAATGGAGGATCACTGGAGATGGTTTGGCAAGGGGGGTTGCCACAATGCACAATTTGCAGTTTGGTATCATTTAATTTTCTCAAGTAGAGCTCCGCATTAGGATGGGGAGGAGGGGGGAGGGGAGGGCCCACAGGGTACATTTAGTGACACAGCTTGGTTCAGATGGAAGCCAAGCTAAAGTCCAGCAAGTGTCTAAGCACAGCATTCAGGAAGGTCCTTTGCATGCTGTGTGTTTGGGAGGTAGGAGTCCAACAGCTCACATAGTGTTTTTGAGGCTACATTTAATTTAGTTCTGTTTTGCATTAAAGAAAGATGAAAACATTTGTTATTTGAAATTATGTCTAATTATTATGATGGAAATTATTTAGATATTGAAAACTATGTGTTTATCTAGCCATGATCATGTAGGCCCAGAATCTACTGGACTTCCTAAAACCTAAAGTAGAATTTTACTGTCAAGAACCATGAGTAGAATCATGTTTTTAACAAATTCAAGGGTGTCAATGAATTAACTACCAGCTGAAAAAAATCATTGTTGTTTAATTTTTTCAATACCAGTATTTATGAAGCAAATTTAAGCATTTGCAAATGATCTATTATAATTTTTACAAAAGGAAAAATTACATTTGCTTTATCATAAACATGATACAGTTGGTGCGAGACATAAAAAATTACATTTGCTTTATCATAAAACTAATACAGTTGGTGTGAGACATAAAGCTAGATATTTTTATGTTTCTCCTGGAGTTTAACATCACATTTGCATAGATGTCCACTCTTGGAATATATCCAAGAAACTCTACAAAGGAGATATTAGGATTGCTACAAAAAACAAACAAACAAACAAAAAACCTCATGTCCTGTATTCAGAAAAGAATATAACCAAAATTTTCCCATATTTTGACTCAATTCTAGCAAGATTATATGTTAATGTATCCGCTCCTGAGAGCATTCTACTTTCACAGGAAAGTCATCAGACCTAATTTTGATGATGATACTGAGTCCTCAAGAAAAGCAGTGAGCTAAAACCGATTTGGCTCAGTGGAAAGAACGTTGGCCTGCGGACTGAAGGGTCCCAGGTTTGATTTTAGTCAAGGACATGTACCTTGGTTGCGGGCACAGCCCTAGAAGGGGGTGTGCAAGAGGCAGCTGATTGATGATTCTTTATCATTGATGTCTCTAACTATCCCTATCTCTTCCTCTCTGTAAAAAAAATCAATAAGATATATTTTTTAAAAAAAGAAAAGCAGTGAATTTTGATTATCATCTCTACATGTGAACAAAAAAATGAGTGAACTTTATTAAAAAGTAATTTGGAACTTAAAGTGTAAGATCTATCATACTTTAGTTACCTAGAAAATTAAACTAAGTAAAAGTTAATCCCTTTGTGTTGACAAAACTATATGTTTCTCTAAAATACTTTTGAAATCTAAAAATCAAGTGTTTGCTATAATAAGGAGAAAAGTATTTAAAGAAGATAAAACTTTCTTTAGCATTGCTTTTGTCATATTGCTATCTTCAAGTTTATTTAGCAAAGCCCTCGATGTACTGGAAAGAGAATGGGCTTTGGATCCAAACACCAAATTTATACTATGCAGTGAGTATGTGTTCAGCAATTCACTTAGTTTCTCCAAGGCTCAGTGTCAACATTTTAAGAACATAATATTTACCTGATATCACTGTGACTGTTAACTGAGACACGAAAGCCTATGAAACATAAGAGCCACACTGGGTCAGTTCTTGATTTCTGTGCTACTACTGTCATTAAATTCAATTTACTCCAAATGGGGCTTTTTAAAAAATATACATTTTATTGGTTTCAGAGAGGAAGGGAGAGGGAGAGATAGAAATATCAGCGATGAGAGACATCAATCAGCCACCTCCTGCACGCATCCTACTGGGGATGAAGCCTGCAGCCCGATATGTGCCCTGACCAGGAATTAAATCTTCACCATATGATTCATAGATCAGCACTCATCCACTGAGCCACTAGGCTAGGCCAAATAGTACTTTCTTCACCCAGAATGTTGCCTTGACTGGAGACCTCACACCCTAGATAACCTTTTTGATCCATGTTTGAGAATCTTTTCCTCACAATTTAATAATAAATAGTTGCAGAGCCATACACCTCTTATTTAGAAAATTTAAAGGAATTTCAGATTATAAGAATTTCCCTAGAAATAATTTTTAAATATTTATATTTTGTAATTCCTTGAGTTTTCCTTTGAAGCATGAAACATGTTGACATTTCCTTTTACTTTGGTTTCATTTTCATTGGATGTGGAGATATTAATGCATCTCAAGGTTTTACAAATACGATTCTAGTGACAAGAGCAAAAAGCCTGTATTTAATAAATACCCAGTTTTCTTGTACTCAGCCAGTCATTAGACCACTCATTGATTCATTTATTTATTCAGTAAATATATATGAATACGTATTATGAATTATGCACTGTTTTTAAATAAATAACCAAAGACCACTGCAATTGTGGTTCCAAGAGATAAGACAAACAGTGATTCTGAAGGAAGATCACATTGGGAGCCTTGTAGCCCCACACTCTTCGGTTTGGCCACACACTCTCTGAGGCATATAATGTAAATGAGACAAGTGCAAGGAGCTCAATGGGTTTTTCTATATTAGAATATAACCAATCTTTTTAAGAAACTATGAGAGGGGAATTAATTTAGAGATGTTAGAATCTGTGTATTGCATTTTACTAACCATGATATATTTCAGCACATTGACTATATAGCATTATAATCTATTTTGAGTTAAAAAGTTTAGAGAAAAATAACAGACGTGACTGATTCTGAATTCGTGAGGTTTTGGCATCTATTGAGCTGCTTCCAAGTTTCACAACTGATTTTTTGAAAAGTAGATTCCTTTTTCAAAAAAAAGTAACAAGAAAGCACCTCTGTTACTCAACAGAGTAGAGCCATCACTTTTACGGATAGTGGCCCCACTCAGAGCAGTTGGTGGTAAAGTCAACTGTTGTTCATGCATATGCTGAGCTCTCTTCCCTCCTTGTGCCTGTTTTTACTCATTTACTTTTCTCTGCCCAGAATATTCCCCTCAACCTTAGAAATCCCCACCTATTAAAATCCTACTCATGAAAGGCTCACTTCAAATACCAACATCTTTTTTAGGATGACTTCTTTGCTACTTAAAGCCATAACAGTACATTTTTCCCTCTGATATAGCACTAACTATATTTTTTATTGCAATTACAATACTTTAGCTTTTTGTGTCATTATCCTACTCAGCTTTAAAACTCCTTGAATATAAAGACTGTGTGTTGTTTGTCTATGCCCCCTCCAGAGTGAGAGCCAACACAAACCTTGCACATTTGTACTCAATCATCTTTAGAATTCCTTCTTCTCTTCATATTCTGTTTCCTAAAAAAAGATTAATAGGACTTTGCATTTATTGTTTACATCTACCTTCCCCATCTATCCATTTTATTAAAGTTTTATTTGTCTTTTACTTTCTCCTGTTGTGTCCATGAAAAAAATACTTAAGGAGAAATTTACTATTCGGTACAATAGCTTGTTTATCCTAATAGCCCAAATCATCTTGGTTCAATGACTTGCTGGGGAGAAAATGGGTCAGAAATAAAAATCATAAGCTAGGAAAGATACTTGTGAATGTCCACCGCCTTAGATTTATTACTCAAGCATTCATCAAAACATAGCACGCCCTGCAATTTCAAAGAAAAGATGACTTACATGAAAATTACAACTATTAGGTTATTTCCATTTGGAACAGTTTACAAAATCCTTCCCATTGCTATAGTGATGATGCATCATTAGGTATAATTTGCCCATTAATAGGAGCTGATTGATGTCACAATCACTTTGTAATGTTGATTATCAAGCTTTGCTAGTTAGGATTTCAAATATAATTCAGAATAAACTATACAGATTGCTATTATTTACTAAAAAGGATTTGATAAATGTTGGGTTTTTCTAATATGTTCTTTAAAAAGTTATATGTTTTATGTAAAATACTTCCTATTTGCCTAAATTCCATACAAGATTCTTGATAACTTAAGTCTGACTTAACTTCCTAACTTTACTTCTTACAACTTCTGCCTTGTTCCTTTTACTCTAATTGATAAACAAAACTTATAATTTTGTCTCTGAAAACACCATATTGTTCACCATAATGTTTTTGCTTATGTCTTCCCCTTTTCCTTGGTTATCTCTTAACTCAGTTCAGGTTTCATTTCCCATAGTTGGTCTGCCTTGGAACCTCAACTAGTATGAACTGCCTTTATCTTTTTCTCCCTTGTTTTTCATTTAAGTACTCACTATCACTTCATATGTTTTACTGGAATTGTCTCTGCATTTGTCTTATATTCCCAATAAAACATAGACTTTGTAAGAGGAAAGCCACAACTTGACTTTTTATCATTTCCTAAAAGGGAGTCCTTTTCCTCATAGGTCCTCCTATGTATGAAATTGTTCAAAAGCCCTTAAACTGATTTACAATTCCACCTATCGTATTCATCTTTTGAGAGATAGCAAAACTGATGTGGTTACAACTTAATGTAAATAACAGAATTTAACTATTAGAATGTCTAAATTTATAAAATATCTAAATTATATGAATAGGAAATATAATTTATTTTCTTTCTGTTGATGATATAATTTTCAGGTGCTAGTTTCTTTTAGGGACAAAACAGTGCTTTTTTATAAGTTTATTTTTAAGATAACTGTAGATTCACATCAGTTGTGGGAAATACAGAGAGATTCTG
Organism: Pipistrellus kuhlii; assembly: GCF_014108245.1. NCBI lineage: Eukaryota > Metazoa > Chordata > Mammalia > Chiroptera > Vespertilionidae > Pipistrellus > Pipistrellus kuhlii. The sequence continues at coordinate 8,821,360 of NW_023425540.1, read as the reverse complement.
TATGCTGTTCCCTTAATTTCTCCAAGGATGCTGTCCTTTAATTGGCATTTAAATTTATATCAAGGCATACACATACAAAACTGTAAGTTATTAATCAAAAAATTGTCAAACAAAATTCTATTGCTCTTTTCCAAAAATACTTGTATAGGCAAACTTGATCATGCTCATCAAAGAACAGAGAACACTTGAGAGATTCTTTATGAAAAATAGAGAAGTCCTCTGGACTTGAGTTTCTCAGAAAATCACTCTCACATTCACAGATATTGTAACAAAGGCAGTCATTGTCCATCGCCCACAAGATTATCAAATTATGACTTACTGACATATGATGTATCCAAAAAATTATTTTCTGAATTTGAATGAATCTTACATCACCTACATCTTCCCTCTTTCTATTTTGAAGTAGTCTGAACCTTTCCAGGATAGTTCTAACTAGTCATAGAGTAGGATAAGTGGTTAATTGATTGATGAATTTCTTGAATATTGAGTTCCTATTTTGTGCAAAGCAGAATGAAACCCACAGATTTCCAAGCTAACTATGATCTACCATGTGCAATACACTCTCAAAATAACCAGTCAAGGATTTAGTAATATTTATATCACAATATGTTTTCTGTTCCCAACTTAGTCTGTTACTATAGCTTAATCCCACCTTAAAGTCTTTACTAAAATCATCCTTCATTCCTTTCCATTCTAACAGTTTCCAGTTACAAAATCATACATACATAGGGAACACCTTGCAATTTACTGGCAGTGTTTACATTTTCTCTTGAGCAGGCAAAGTAAATAGCAGCCTAAATATTTTGTCCAAGATTCCTAGCATCTGCCTTGCTCCATATCTTCTGCTTATGACATAAAGTCCATTAGATTTCTATTTCTTAAAATCAGACATGTTCTCTGTGGTATTCCTGTTAAATTATCTTGATGAGTCATTTTGTCAGATGGTTTTCCAACAAGATTCCTAAAACATGAAAGAGAAAGGAGATATGATGTAGAGGCAAAATAGTCAGAGATTCTGAGCAAGATATTCTAAAAGCCAAGATTCAAATGTTTGATCCATCATTCCTGGCCTGTGTTGTTTTATGACCTTAGATGTGAGTTATACAACCTCAGTATCCTCCATTTTTTTCATCTGCAACTGAAAATAGCAATACCTCCTTGTAGGATTGTTATGAGAACTAAAGAAATAAACTGCAAAAAAAAGTATGTCTTACAATGTGTAAATGCATGTGTGTGTAGGAGTTCATACCTTAAGGGAACTACCAGCGTAAAGAAAATAGATGTTAAACATCTCCTTCATCCTTCATCATCTTTCCTTAGTTTGGGTTTGCCAATAAAAATCTATCTTGCTCTAATAATGAGAGAGTGTGCTGTGTCAGGCCGGAGGCTTCCTTCAGGATACCTAAACAGAATGGTCCCTGACATGCAGTTCTGGCACAAGTCTTTCTGGTTATGCCAACTTTGCATGGGGGGATGAAAGCATGTCTATTGACCTCCACATGGCTCATCAATGTGTGAAAGAAAGGCAGCCTTTCATTTCTTGAAAACAAGCCACTCTTTCCTACTGGGAAGAGTATAAATACACAGTTTATCAATCCTATTCAGGATGGTATTTCTTATGCTAAGGAATATATGATGAACAATAACATATGATCAACTTCCAGATTGTATGGGCTAAGTCAGTAGGAATTTGTGTGTTCTGTTCAGAAAGAAGTTCCAAGATCTAGAACTCTTAGAGGAAAACTTCCCTCTAATTATAATTAAGAAGTCACTAAGCTCTAAGCAAGTTTTAATTATTTCATATGTATCTCTGCTTTAATCCTCACAACAGGACTATGAGGGAGCTACTCTTAGGTTTCCCATTTTACAAATGAAATTGTGATGCCAGGCAGTTCAGGGACATCTGCTACAGTCATAGCCCAGGAAATGCGAAGCCAGGATTCAGACCCAGCCGCTCTGGATCCATAGGCGTCTGATCATCACAGTGCAGCTTTCTACCCTGAGAAAGCTTTCCCAAGAGTCATAACATAAGAAGTAGTGAGTGCCCAAGGCCTACTTAACCCGGACTATCAAATGCCTTTTCTCTAAGAAACTTTTCAGATAAAAGTATCTTTTGATGCACCAACCGAAACTCGTATATTAGAAGAAAAAGGTCTCATCTATCAGTTACGAATTCCCTTCGTTTTTCACTCTTTCCAGAAAACAAGACAAAACAAAACAAAAATAAACTATAAAAAAATAAACACAGACAACTTAATTTTTTTTATTCTTTCCAGAAAAATAAAGAAAACTTTAAAAAATGCTGATGGATTTCCTCCCAAACCAGAGTCGTGATCCTGCTGTGTTAAAGATAATGTGGGTGTGGGATTAGTCACCCTGTACCTCAAAATGTCAACACATTTGCCAAAGATCAATTTATCAGTTACATGTAGCCAAAAGATTTAGTTTATCTAACTGTCCTACAAAGAAGAAATAGTTTACCACTGTTTTTACAGATTGAGGCAAATCTGACATATTACTGACATATGCTACAGATTTAATTTAATACCATAATACAGATGTGTGCTCTGATAAGTTTTTGTGAAATCCAGACTAAGATGAGTAGAGTTGTTTCAATATTTATGGGGTTGAAAATGCAGAGTTAGCAAAGGAAGCATTTTAATTAAAACAATATTTCCCCATATGCTCAGAGTAAAATACAGGGAATTCTTTTAAAGAACTACTACCTGTTTTTATACAGCTTCTGGGTTTTTAGGCACATTGAAAGAAGTTGGCATTTTATTTCCAATTTTAAAAAAGAAATTTGATTTAGAACTATCAAAAATAAACTCAGTCATTTTTTCTCGTTTTTCTTTCTCTCAAATGAATTTATGTGACTCGTTGTAATGTAGCCTTTTGTGATTGTATGTTTCAGGTATCCTGAAGATAACTTCAGTTGAAATCGGAGTTGTTGCAGTCAAAGCCATTAACAGCAACTATTATTTAGCCATGAACAAGAAGGGGAGACTCTATGGCTCAGTAAGTATTCTGCTTTTATTTTCAAAATTCACTGCAGTAAATTAGTACCACAGTTTTGGACTGCTTCCCAAAGACCTTGAATAGCTTTGTTATCGTTCCATTGCTAGTAAATAGAGCCACAGTGGGCTGCTCAGCACAGTTTGGCTGACAGGGTAGCTCTTCCAACTCTATAATCTCCTCTGTTGTTCACCCATTAGCCTACCACACAGGCTGATGCTGGTATCCATCAGCCAGTGTTCTGGATTGCTCACCAGTCAGACTCTCACGAAAGCATCTGGTCAAACTGGCGCGGGCACTGCAGACAACTTAGAAAGGATCAATGAGAACAAAAATCTTGAGTAGAAAACCATATAATGTGTATGTGTTAGAGCTGGAGATGGAATAGAGACTTGGGCGTTTTGTATTCTGTTAATATCTGAAATGGGGAGACATATAAAAAAAATTATCATTTTGTATGCCATGCAATCAACTCCAGAATTTTGTCTACCCAGACAAGAGTGATTAACTCCATTATGGACCTGGTTTCCAGCCGGTGCTTTGATTATGTACATCCTGGTGCCCCATAGCCAGAATCAGGAAATGTTACTTTAAAATGTTTATATAAACTTCTTTTGTTAATGAACATAAAGATGGGAGTGCCAGTAGCTCTCAAACTTGACCATGTGTTCAAATCACTGGGCTTATGAAAACACACTCGCAGATTTTCTGATTTAGTACGTCTGCGTAGGATCTAAGAATTTGCCCTTTTAACAAGGTCACGGGTGCTCCTGATGCTAGTGGTTTGGGAACCACAATTTGAGAATCATTGGAACTTGATTCCATAATTGGTCTGGGGATAGAACAGCCTTGTATTTCATTCATATCAGGTCCACTTATGATTGGAAAGTCAGACACATGTTGGGTCTATACCCTTGGGTGAGGTTGGGGGAGTCAAAGAAATTTTACTTGAAAATTTCCAATATATGTTGCTCTACAAATGAGCCTAGAAGAGTAATAGAGTATTTGAGAAAGGTTTTCTATTCAAACAGCATACTCATCTTCGAGGCATTTTTTTCTTTTTCTTTTCAATGAATGTGCTCAGGTCTCTCCTTAATGTACTATTAGCAGAATTGCTGGGTAAGAGGACCAAGTGTATGTATATTCCTTAAAGAGCTACTAATATGCACACTCAGTCAAAACCAATGCTATAAAGCCAGCTAATATGAGTTTAGATTGAGGGGTAAAATGTAAAAAAAAGAAATTCAAAACATTTTTCTAAACTCAGTCTCTACTTTAAGATCTTGCTCTAGCCTAGATTTAAAAAAAAAAACACAAAAAAAACAAAACAAAACAACAACAACAAAAAAAAACATGTTAACACGATTTACCTAAATGCTATAAATAATAGATTCCTGAGGCCTCCTGTGGAGAATCTGATATAGCATGTGAGCTACAGTCTAAATATTAAAAAAGCCTGAGATGAGGAGTCTGCTACAGGTGTACCTCACTTTAAGAACAATTGTTGTATAACATTTTTGTGAGGAGAAAAAATTACTTTTCTACACAGCCTCTTTAAAATATAAAATTTTCCAAAACTTTCTCTATCCTCCCAGTCTCTAAACTGCACCCCATTTAGTGAAATGAATGTAATTATGCATGTAAAAAATCATATCTGCTTTGAAAACCATATTTAAATGTTACTTTATAGAAGAGAAGCACATAGGATAAATTAATTCCAGGTAACAAAGCTTAAACTAACCACATTAACATAAACTAACTATTTATGATGATTCTGCTAATATTCACTAGCCCACAGAAACCTGGATGTTTAAATATACAGATGTTCAAGAGTTATAAATTAAGTAGAAATTTCAAAAAAGTACTGAGGTGAAACTATTTGAACTGCCCAGTAGACCTCTCAACTGAAAGATGCCTATATTGCCATTGGTTTGGATGGAGAAGGTAGAACCAGGAGAGCAAAAGCCCCTAGTCTTAACTTCTTGACTGTGTTAGTTGGGGTATAAGGAAAGAAGGACATTTTTGAAGCCAGGGTCTAGAAATTAGTGAGGCACCTCCCCTTCATTATTAACTCCAGAGTGAGATCCTGGATTTATGGAATGAATAAGACATCAATCCTTGTCCCAAAAGATCCCCTCAGAAACACATGGTCACTTGAAACAAAGCCAAAGCACTATAGCTATAGAGTGGAATTTTCCAAGATCAAAGTCTTCAGGGTTATACAACATTGCCAGTGCTAGGCACCATATTTATAATTTCTTTGATATGGTAATTCACAAAGTAAAGCGTTCCACGTCCTAGATTTCCTAAATCTCAAAATAAAACCTATCAAAATTCCAAATAATGGACAATTGTAAATAATTCTACAAAAGTGAGAAATCTGGTGTTTAGAAGAGAGAAAAGCACACTCATTTCTCCCCTGGCCACATGGTTATCTAGAAATATTATGAGAAGTTCTTTCTCATCATTGTGGGTGTGTTTATTGTGGATTTATAGGTAAGTAAAGTTTAAAAACTTGAAAAACCTACCTTTTTCTTATAATTCAATTTTACCCATGAGGCACCCTAGTCATTACTCTTGAGGGGGAGGGGGTCGAAGAAATAATAACACTATTCTTGATCATTGACTCATCACAAATGTTGTTAGTGGAATGTCTATTTCAGGATAATCATTCTAGACACTTAAACCACGTCATATTCAAGGCATGCCTGCTTTGTAAAAGGGTCTCAGTATGTGTCTATGATGATCGATTAAGTAAATAATCTGTCTTCACACGTAGAATCTGCTTTGTAGTTATGAGTTATGAGTTTTACCCTCTGCTGTTGAATTTGTGTTATTAAGTACACACCTTGCCTACAAATGTCAACAGCACACAAACCCCCGAAATTGGGGTTCTACAGCTGGCTCCAGGCCAAGGGAACCAAGTACATTAACATAAGAATAAGAGATTTGGGGTTTTTCTTTGCAGAAAGAATTTAACAATGACTGTAAGCTGAAGGAGAGGATCGAGGAAAATGGATACAACACCTACGCATCCTTCAACTGGCAGCACAATGGGAGACAGATGTACGTGGCGTTGAATGGAAAAGGAGCTCCCAGGAGAGGACAGAAAACTCGAAGGAAAAACACCTCCGCTCATTTCCTTCCAATGGTGGTGCACTCATAGAGGCGGCCAGTGCTTGTGGGTGCCATGGAACCGAAGACTCTTTGGCCAGGAAGAGTGGGTATAGTTCATGAACACAGCGGCTCGACAGGCAAAGACGCATGGCAGGCGTCTGCTTGCTTGACAGAAAGGAAGTCTGTAAAGGCTTTTGTACACACTGCTGATGTATGATGTTCCTTTCGTTAGTTCTGTGTCATGCCTTATAATCCAGATAGAGGCGGATCAAGTGGAATAGAAGTTACTCCTAAATGAACAACATTGTGGCTGGGGGTTTTTTTTTGGTTAAGTTTTTGTTTATGTTTGTTTTTGTGTTTTGTTTTTTAACCTCTGAGATAGAACTTAAAGGACATGGAACAATCTGTTGAATGATCTTCAGAGAAGTTATTTATGGAATATGAACTCATGTCAAAGACTTTCGTTGCTCATTCCAGCCGAGTGATTCAATGAGCAGGAAGACATGCAAGCATTTACTGGAAAGCACTTGGGTCATGTTCTGTGCACAACCAAAGGAGCTTTGGGCGTGGCATCGTGGAGCATTGGGTAGGGTTAAAAGATGTACACGTGTTAGTGTAAAACTGTCCTAACAAAGCAAATAGTATGGTATGCTTGTGCATTCTGCCTTCATCCCTTTCTATTTCCTTCTAAGTTATTTATTTAATAGGATGTTAAATATCTTTCGGGGTTTTAAAGAGTGTCCTCAGCAGCTGCCCTCTGATTGGCCTTTGCTTTTTCTTCAGCACACCACATGCATGTTCATGACAAAGTGATTTCAGAACTTGGCAAACACTTCGAGAGCAGGAGATGGCACGGGAGGAGCAGTGTGAGTGCACCCATGGGCGATTGGTTGATTTCATCTGCACCTCTGCAATGACAACCATCAACCCCCCCCCCCCATGACATTGCTGGGGCATGGCATGAGTGACAGATGTCTGCCATCATTTACAAACATGTATCACTGCTAAGGCTTTCTTTCCTGAGAAATAGACCAGAAGGCTAAATGTTTCCCTTCCGATACATCAGTGGGTCTCCAAGGATATATAAAGAAGGAAAATTGTTTGTTAAATACACCTTAGTGGCCTAGCCTCATTTTTGACTAACGATTGTCTGCCACTTGCAGTAGTGGTAGGCGAGGAAGAGGCTGTCTTCGTAAGTAAGTGCCCTTTATAAGTCCCTGTTGTGCATCTCCCTCAAAGGAACTCTTGAGGAATTTGGTACGAAGTGCAAGTCTCCCAGAGGCTTAATCTGAGCAAATATATCCTGGTATATGTGTAACCATATACTGAACAACCTGTTCAAGCTGTATAATCTAGTCTCTACAAAACCAAATAAAACATCTTCTCTGTAAATTCAAAGAGCTTTGGAAGGTTCCATAATGTAACCATATCGAAACTCATTCTGGTAGAGCAGGTATAGGAAACAGGACATAAGAGTGTACCAGACAACACACATTGTACTCCACTAAATAAATACTTAAGCCTTATTTGCAGTGTCTGTAGTGATTTTAAAAAATGTAGAAAAAGACTATTTGTTCTAACTATTTCAAGTGATAACTATAAGAGTGTGTTGATGCTGCAGTTTTGCCTTCATACTTCTTGTTTTAAAAAGGCCTGTTTACTTTATTGTTTGGACATGGTATTTTGGTACAAGAAAAAGGCTCACTAAATGTGTCTCTTTACTAAAGTTTAACTTCTAGAAAGGCGGGTGTTTTTGTGACTTTTTCTTATACCTTAATTGTGTCAATGTTTAACCAGCACTTCCATTTAATCTGTTATTTAACAATTAGCTTTCTTAAGAAACTCTCCCATAAAGTAATCTTATAAAAGGTCTTATTTTTTTTCTCATTTTTTTTAAAAAAAGTTGGTATTTCAAAAGAAATGCATTTGAGACAGTGAATAGGCTATGGTTAACATTGCGTTTCATGGTACCTGGCTTCTAACTTGCTTTTTTAACAAATGGGATGCTTAAAAAAAAAAAGTTAAGTTTTGTGGTTGGAATCTAGATGCTCACATTTATATAATTGGTAACTGAGTCTGCAAGCTGTAGTGTAATGCATTCCTATCAGAACTAGATTGTCTTGGTTCTTTTATTTTACAATAATAATTGCACCTGACATACGAAGATGGACCACCCACAGCCCAAATTAAATGTTGGATGAGACAAATACAGTATTAGATGACCACGGCAACAGCAAATAGGGCACAAGCTGGACTCGTGTTTCACACAACCGTTTAGATTACCAAGGAGACCGTGTAAGCAGTCGTCATTATAGAACTCAAAACACTATAACAGCTTCTGGCAAAATGTATCAGAGCTGGCAGAAGCCAAAAATAGAAAACATCTCCCTTCCTTCTCCCCCCAAAATACACACACAGGCACACACACAGAGAGACAGGAGCACAGAGAGTCTGATAAGGAGTATTGAGATTCTCCTGCATTTAAAAATGGCATCTTTGCCCGATATGGAGACAGAATACTGGACCCCTTTTGCAGCTGAATCGTGCTAATGAAGGAAAAGCAGTTCCCACCCTGAATATTGTACATATATTTTTAAAAGCATCATTATTTCGGGAGCTCTCCCACACACCCCCACACAACGTCAAGGTACATCAGCCACAAATGTGTGTCTATCTGAGTGCTGGACTCCTGGTGACAATATAGAATCCCCCCCCCTCCTCCCACCTTCTGAAAGGCTGAACAGTGTATAGCATGTTCCATTTAAGTAAACGAATAAAAATGCTGGGAAAAGAAAATTAAAATAGTGTGCTTGTTTGTTTTATTAGCCTAAAACGATACCTGGAAATACAGAGAGAAGCTCAAGTGTGCCTGGCAGGATGTGGTTAAATGCCCCACAGCCTCTGACAACAACAACAACAGAAAAAACATCGCTCAAACATTTGTAAGATTTCTTTAATGTTTTGCATGTGTGAGGCAGCTATCCTTCCTCTAATAACAACCAAATGCGTTCGGCTTCTCCTGAGTACGCAGGTCCACCTATTTACACAGTGGATGGAGAAGGATGAATTGAAAACAAGGATGGCTTGTGAAACATTGAGACGTTTTGGAGGAAAGCCAAGAGGGCTGCGAAATCTGATTTCAAGGGCATAGAGTAGGCCCATGAACTTGATTTGAAAAGTAGAGAAAAGAATTCAACATAATAATTTGGATCCAGGGCCCAAGCGAGGTTACAGACACTATGTAAATTGATAAACATTTGTGCTGCCCAGATCTAGTAATGTTGATGTTGTTCATTCAGGATTTAGGCGTATTCACAAAAGTACATTTCATCTTTTCTTTATCAGTGAAGTCCAAATTTTGTGTAAATAAAGATGTCTGTAGGAAGCCATGACCTATTTAAGGAAAGATATCAGTAGAAGGAGCCCATTCACATGCAAATATCACATTCATTCAGAATTCCTGTCTATTTTACTAGATAGGACTTCTGCAACTTAAACTAAGCAGTTAGAATAAAGAGGGATGTTTGGGAGGAATACTGGGCAGCTCTGTGTTCCACCAGCACTGGACACAAAGCAGCTATGATCTGCTCCCTGTGGCTCTCATGTCCTCTGATTGCTGACTGGCTTTATGTTCTCTGCTATTCCTTGCATCCAATTTACTTCCTTCCAACACCAATACCTTTTCCTCAAGATCCCACAATAGAAACAACCTAGGATAACTTGTATCAGCCACGTCTAAATAACGTATCAACCTCTAGAGCGATCTGTATGACAAGGGATGCGGGCCTTGTGATGTTTCAATCACATGGCTAGAGTTGACAAGGTATGGGTTTTGCACCCCACACGACAGGAACAAAGGAAATGCAGTGCACCAAAGGGCAGTGCTGGGCAGGGCAAAAGCAAAAATGGTCCTTAGCTACATCTATTTAAATGAGACTACTGACTTAAAATATGCATCTTCTAATCTTGCATTTTTTTCACACGTCCTAATTAGCCTTCACCTATTTATTCAAATCAAAGATTTCAAGATCTTATTCTATAGTGCATTTTTTAAACGGGAAAGATTGTATTTGTCTTATCTTCTTTTGTTTTGTTTTAAAGCCAAGAGTAGGGCCCTGACTGTAGCCAGGCTCGGTGTAATTCTGCAAACTTTAGAGAATGATCATTGAGATGAATGCAAGTTTTCACGAAATCAAAAGGTGGTCCTCCTACCATATATTAGCCTATATCACAACATGACGTTATAAGTCTTCCTTTAAGTTTACCCCAAGGATATGTACTAGTATTTCAAGTATATCAACATGTAGAATAAAATCTAAAAATGAAATGCCGTTTGCTTTTTTCATTGTAAAATAAAAAAGAACTAAAAAGAAAAAACCTGCTTTATATCTCTTTCTCTGTCTTGTGTGCACTGGATGAGACAACAAAAAAAACTTTATAATGAGCATTTTTCTCTTCTTTTGCTGATGTAGAAAACAACAAAACCCAAAGATGCCCTTATAAATGAATATCCACTAAAAACACCTTTGTGAACAATATGTATTTGCTAACATGGTATAATCATGATCAGACTAATGAGATCAGAGGCATTGATCTTATTCCTACGTGGCTAGTAGTGAACATTTCCATTTGTCTTTTCCTTAATAGCAGCTAAGGACAACAGTTCTAGACTCAGAGAAAAGCCATATGCCAACCATCTATTCACATGGCATGGATTATCTTACCTATTTTATTATCCCCCACTAAAGAGACTATGTTCCTGTTCTAATATAGGCAATTGCATCCTTTGGAGATGAGCACAGCAAATGAAGGATCAAACCATCCCGTGTTCCTCATTACAACTGTAATTGAACATGTGCCTTCGTACAACTTCAGTGGTGACCCAGCTGCAGAATGGCCAATTGCAGCCAAGCCTCGCCGCCCTGAAGTTTGGTTTTAATTACCTTGCACACGTCTTCAGTGCCTAAATGATCTCACAATTTTCAAAATTATTTCGTTATCAATTCTGTGGTCAATTTCAGCTGCTGACAATGCAAATATTCTCAGAGGCCTTTCAAGGAGAGTAAATGAAAATCCGTATTTTATGAGGTGCTAGCAATCAAAAAAAGACTGCTTTTTATGGTTATAGGAAGCATTCAGGTTAGGGGTCATTTATCGATTCAGTTCAACATTAAAAATATTTTAACATCTGGTATTTAAACATCAGACTTTTCAATGGCCTTTTTTTTTTCAGTGATGTAATCAATATGTTCTGACATCAATGATATTTAAGCCAATATCTATAAAAATGATATAAGAAAATATGTTTGAGAGGAGCCTTCCTATTAAGAAAAAAAAGAAACACACTGAAAATGGCATCACATATATGGAAAGATACAAACAATATCTTATTTGTTTTCCTAATAAATTGAATATTGGATGTAAAGTGTGGTTTTATGATGTAGGAAAAAAAGCAACTAAATAGTATGTGTGTTTTTTAAAATAGTATTTTTTAAGTCAGTATTGGCAGCCAAACCTCCTTATTTTCCCCAGGAGAATTTCGCATTCCATCCTCCAAGATCTCCTAAGAAATAATCAAATCAGCATATTTCAACTGCAACGGTTTATCTTTCTCTTTCTCCTCATTTTTAACTCCAGGTGATATTTACTAGCTATGTGAAAGCTATTTCCTTGTTGAATGCACAAGGAAAATATAGCTTTTATTTAAACCAATACCTAATTGAACTACTTTAAATGAATAAAAAACTCCACAGTAATGTTAGCGGAGATTGTTGGAAGCAAGTATTAATATTGGGTACCTAGAATTATTGTTACAGTCTCCTAGCTATGTTTTTTTTTTATCATGTTTCTCTCCATATATATATATATAAATATTCCATAGTGATAAAATTCCGAATATTTAAGTTATTCATTCCTACTATTGGAAAAATTAAATACAATATTCAAACATAGGGCCTGTTGTGGATTGCAGTCCTGACCCCTTGTCATTCATGGCAGTTTACGCGAGAGAGAGGTAACTGTACTCACACTGATTTATAATATAGCTCCCATCTCTTAGTCTTCATTTCCCAGTATAATTGCAGAACCAACATTTGAATCCAAATACATTATTGAATCCCCATGATCCTACTGTGTAAAACAATAAGCCACGTGAATAAGGGTCCCCTTCTCCAAAAATTTTAGTAAATCCATTTTTTTTATTATACAGTTCTTTTTGGAAACAGACATATTTGCCAAACATTCTGTCTTAATTTGTTTATTCCTTATCTGGTCATTTTTTCATAAAATGTGGAAGTGGTACCTGTCCAACCCAGAGGAAACAGAGGGCATGACAGATGGGCAAGGATAGCTTGCCCATTCTGCACTGTGTGGCCCTCTTCTAGGGAAGCCTTAACCCTTACAAATATATTGAAAAATAGGGGGAAGCATGCCTCCATCTTTGTTTCCAAGAAAGCAATTCAGCTTTTAGAACACCACCTAGAAATGAGTGGAACATGGCCCAGATCACTGTCTCCAGACCCAGGCACTCATTCCCCAGGGGTTGAAGGCAAGTTGCATGCCCCCTACTCTCCTGCTATGGAATCCACATCCAATGACAGCTCAATGTCAGGTATAAAAGCCTCGCCCCTTTGCACAAATGGGATAATCCAATGGGGTCATTCCCTGTGGGATCAGCTGAGATATTTGTTGTGACTTTTCTCCCACTGCTTAACCCTGCTCCTGCCACCCCTCACAGGTGTCCCAGGAGCACGCTCCAGGAAAGTTCCCACACGCAATTCCCTATCGCAGTCTGTTTCCTTTGGAACTGGATCTAAGACACCTCGTATGTGCTGTTTGCTTGTTTTTAGGGTGGAGGCAATTTGACCGAACCATGACAAACCAGCTACCCCTTCTTCTGAATGACGGTAGCCTGTTTTTTGCTTAAATGGCATGTGAGTATAATAAGTCCATGGAGAAGCTTAGGACACACAATACTTCCTGGAATAAACCCATGAGGGAAGTGCTCAGGATTAGTTTGGAGAGTGCCAACAGCACAGAAGAGTGAGAATGGGTTCACCAGTCTAGTTCCAGGATATGAACCAAAGGCGATGGGCATTAAGCCATGTGCCAAAACGAGGCAGAGGCACAATAACAATTGTCTAAAATCATTCTCTTTTTATTTTATGAAAGAATGAACAGAGAGAACCTGTGCAGACAGTTCTGTTGTGGATAACCTAAAGGTTAGAAAGGTATAGTCAGACATTTCAAAAGGAACATTCCTAAATGTTTCCTTAAGGAGAAAAAAAAAAATGGCAGTATGAATGGTAAATGAGAGATGGGTAGGTATACAAACTTCACTGGAAGAGTGTTCATTTCAATTTCCCAAGAGTCCAAAAACGAAAGGATAATATTCTCAAAACTAAGAAACTCCCAAAGTAGTTCCTCCAAACAGTTTCTGGGACCTAAGTATTTGTATTTTATAAAGAAAATCACTGATAACAATTTACTATTATTTTTTTCCCCGAAGTGCTCTGTTGAAATTCCATTACTGGGAACCTCAAACATCATTATCCAGGACAATTCCCCATTATTATGTTGGAAATGGAACTTAATTTTAGGTTTCCAATTCCAAGTCCCAAGAGGGAACTAAATGTCACAGAACAAAATGTCACGCAATGAGATCGGATACTAAAGTATGTGACAGTAAGCAGATGTTTCCCTAACAATTACCACACAGCAAAAGCCACTCAAAAAGTGAGGTACAGCACTTCTCACAAGTCAAAGGGCACCCACATCACTATTCAGCATGTGGTATTTGCCAGTTGATATTCTGGTGAGCACAGACATGCAGAACAAAACGCAAAGCATGATTATTTCAGGAAATACAGCTTTAAGGAAATTATTCCTTAATAATTTCTGTTAATAGGTCTCAAGGGGCCAACTCCTAGTATCACCAATAAAACCCAAGTTCTCATTAAAATAGGAATAGAGGGAAATATAGTCTTAATTAGTCTCATAAAAACCTCATCACCACCATCCCTGCCTAACACCCTCCCATGAACGGCTTTGCCATCTGTGACACATGAGAAGAGACCAAAGGAAGAGAAATGGGACTTAGGAGACACATGTTCAGCTCTGAATAAAAAGGCAAAATTGGGACAGACCAAAGCACAAGAACACCACTCCCCTTCCCCTTAGTTACCGATCATGACCAGATCCCGGAATCTTAAATCTTTGGATTGCCAATTTCACGAAGCAAATTATTTGTTTCAGGACAGATGTCCCCTTAGTCTCTTAATATCCACTTTTAACACTGTGACAATGTAGCCAGGAGTGAAACCAAAAATGAAAAACAAAAATAGTCTTCAAGCCCCATGGAGATAGATGCCCAGAAATCCAGTAGACAAAGGTAAATGTCAGTGAATGGGTCATGGGAAATACTTCAATAACCCAGTCAGAAACAGAGATAGGGATTATAAAGTTTTGATGTCAAAATAAACTTAGGTTAAAACAAGTCTTAGGTCTGGCTGGTGTTGCTCAGTGGTTGAGCATTGATCTATGAACCAGGAGGTCACAGTTCAATTCCCAGTCAAAGCACATGCCCAGGTTGTGGATTTGATTCCCAATGTGGGCCATGCAGAAGGGAGCCAATCAATGATTCTCTCTCATCATTGATGTTTCAATCTCTCTCTCCTTCTCTGAAATCAATAAAAATATATCTTTTAAAAACCTAGTAAGTCATAGGTGTCATCAACATGTAAAACTAATAGTTTCAAACAAGACAACTTAAAAGACTACATACTTAATTCACACTATATGTATAATTTTTCCCCTGGAGGCTCTATATTCTATGAACTAGTATATTTTTTTTATTACTATGTATGAGTTTAACCTAGGATAGGATAACCATTTGGGGAATGTTATACATTCTAAAATGTATCCCTGAATTTTTTTTTCAAAGACATCACTCTTCATTGTATTTAAGATATCACAAGGCAGCTAAAATACAATATATGATAAACAGATTTTTAAATTCTGAGTATGCTAGTGAATCTTAAAATATAAAAGTATGTAGTGTTCCTGTTTTTCACTTTCACAAAAATAATCATGCTGAAATGTGCATTTGTCTGCAGCAGCCTCCCTGCTAAAATGCAGGAAAACAGGTTGCCTAGTCCATTTGGAGAGAAAAAGGCCAAGCTGCCTTCATGGTTTTGTACAAGTTTTTATTTGGTATGTGTGCTCCGTGCCATTGAGTCAGCTCTGACTCCTGGAGACCCTCTAAATGAGTGAGGTCTATTCCACTGTGTTCTCACAGTCGTGCTCAGCTTCTGTAGACTCATGCCTGTTGCTTTTTTATATATAGAGTAGGTCTACAGGGAAGCATTGGTCAGATTGTCAAACCTCAGAGGGAAGGTAGGTGAGGGTGGAGGTAAGAGGGGGAGATCAACCAAAGGACTTGTATGAATGCATATAAGACTAACCAGTGATCACGGACAACAGGGGTCTGGGGGCATGCGTGGGGAGGGGTTTGGGATGGGAATGGGGGGATGAGGACAAATATGTGATACCTTAATCAATAAGGAAATTAAATGGAGTAGGTCCATCTCATATTTGGTATTTTCCAGCTGCCTTCTATTTTGCCCAGAAGCATTGTCTTTTCCAAAGAACCCTGTCTTCTCATGATGTGACCAAGTAAGACAGCTTCGGTTTTATATTTGCCTCCAGCATTGATGCAGACTTAATTTGCTGTAGGGCCTACCTGTTCATTTTTCCAGTGGTTCAGCATACTTGTAAAGCTCTCTCCTCCAACACCACATTCCCAAAGAATCACATTTCCCTTCAGCCTTCTTCACTGTTCAACTTTCATCTCCATACTTAGCCATGGGAGTGGGAGGGTGTGGATGACCTTAACCTTTGCTCTCTAATGACACAGCTTTGCTCTTGGTGATCTTGCTAAATCTTCCATTGTTGCCTCTCTGAATCTCAGCTTCCCTGGATTTCTTGGCTGAAGGCTCCATCTGAACTGATGACTGAACCAAAGTAACCTTTAACAATTTCAGTGTCTGCACTGTCTATGTTAAGGTTATGTATGTCTTCTGTAGTCATGATATTTAACCTCTCAATGTTCAAATGCAGTCCTGCTTTGGCATTTCTTTTCACTGTCATGGAAGTCATTTCTGTCACGTCAAGTGGTATTGTCTGCATATCTTATGTCATTGATATTTCTTCCACACATATTCACTCCCCTCCAGCTGAATCCGGTATGTTTGTCACATGATATGTTCTGATACAAACTAAACCAATAGGAAGATAAAATGTACTCATGTGTGACACATTTACCAAAAGAAAACCATTCTGTCCCCAGTCACTTCGGTCCCCAATACAGGTTAGACATCAGGACAATCAAGTGCTCAGGCATACTGATTTCTTGCAGAGCGAACCACAGTTTTTCATAATCCATGCATTTGTGTTAGTTGCTCTGTGGCATTCTCTTTTATGAAAATGGCACAATTTATTTGCCCATCCCCAAACTGGCGCACATATAGGTTGTTTCTAAATTTGCATAACTACACATGCAATAATTGTCTTGTAGAATCCCTTTGTGTACGAGGTCAAAGGCCTCTTCACGGTGTAACTAGAGATGAGCATCTTTGAACTTTCCCACATATTGTCAGATGCTCTTCAAAGCATCTCCAAATGAAAAAAATTTAATATCGTTTGTATTTTCTTGTTGTTTTAAATACATTCTTCCCCATCATAATGTAAAGATTTTCTCTTATAATTATTTCTAAAAGTTCTGAAGATTTCTTTCATATTTAGATTTTCAATTCCTACGAAATTGATTTTTGGTACAGTGTAGGACATGGATAAAATGGCATTCTTTTTACTTCCAGGACAGCCAATGGCATCCCTCTTTACTTCTAGGTCCCCCTTTATCAAAGGACAACTGTATTTAATTTTTCATCCAAATCAACAAGCATTTGAAATTGAAAGGGGAATCTATAATAATAAAAGCATAATATGCTAATTAGACCAGAAGTAGGGCTGCTAAGGGAAGTCCGGGTCCCCTGTGCCTGCCGGGTGCCGGAGGGAAGCCAATGCCGGCAGCTGGGGGAAGGAAGGCCTATCTTGCACGAATTTCATGCATTGGGCCTCTAGTTATTAATAATCACACTCAGTCAACAGGCATGAGTAGGAATAGTCCCAGGGAAACAGAAACCTACAGACGTTTTACTCATAACTCAAATTCAAATGTGTGTGTGGGTCTATTATTATATTTGACTACTTACTTTCCTCTGTTAAAACTTTTATCTATTTCTAAAGCCACAACACAGTTTTAATGATGAAATGTTTAGAATGCCAGATACTTTGGGGCAACTTTTAATACGTTTTTCAAAAAGACAAAATCTTACAATGCAGAAACTATCCCATGTAAAGTTCAGATTGGGAAAGGATATTTGCAGCACAGATCACTAAGAAAGATTAATACTCAGAACTCTTGCCAGTCTCTAAGAAAATAAACCAATAAGAGACCATCAAAATAAGAAAAGTCGGAAATCCTGATGGCACTAAGTGTTAGAGAAGATTTGTTAAAATGGAATATATCGTGTACTGCTGTCCCTTGGCAGAGAGAAAAAAAGAGAACAATCTACATAATTCCTTCTTTCACCAAAACATGTTCCAAAATGCTTCCTGGCCCTATTCTAAATTGTATATGAGTCTTCCGATCACTTCGTCTTGTTCCTATAAAAATCATTTTGGTTTATTTTGGTGCTTTTTCTGCTTTCAACTGGCTCCATCAGAGCCTGCTTGTCTAGAATACCAATGAATTAAAAGTATTAATCATGGTGCTTTATTGCACCAGGAATAAATGTGCTTTACTTACACTGAGGAATACAGATGCCATGGAATATTCATTGCCAAGGTTGCCTTAACAGAAAGATTCAAGGGAAGCGCAGTGTGAGTGAGGAAGCTCAGTTGTTTCTCAAGTTGTCCTGTAGTACCACAATGGTTATTCCTCTTTAAACTTGTAAACTAAACTTTTCTTTTGAGATGCTCATGATCCACATGCAGTTGTGAAAATAAATAAACAGTGAGATCTTGTATATCTTTACCTCATTTCCTCCAGTGGTAACATCTTGCAAAACTATAGTACAATATCCTAAACAGGTTGTTGGGATTAATAGAGTCAACATAGGGAACACTGTCCTTGTCACAAGCATCTCTATATTGTCTTTTTATACCCACACCCACTTCCTTCCTGTCCCCACCCCCTTCTTATCACCAGCAGCTATTATAATCTGCAGCAGCTATTATAATCTGTTCTCTATCTCCATATTTTTGCCATTTTACAAAATGTTATGTAATGAAATGATAGCACATGTAACCTTGGAAAGGAAGAGGAGAGGGAAAGGAAGGCAAAAGGACGGGAGCAGTATTGGAAGCATCGCTTTGGGGTTTTGATTGAACTGTTCAATGTGCGTAGCCTCATTAGGGAAAATCATTTTTCCAACTGTCACCTTCTCTTGATTAAACAAGCTCTCTGTCTCTGCTTGTATATTCAGGTTCCCTCTTTTTTAATGAGATCCCTGCCAACTGTCCTGACAAAAGTGGTGAAGGAACTCTGAACTTGAAGAGCAGAGCCTCGTTATACTTCTAAATCATAATATTATAGAACAGCAGCCATTTCAATCAATGTGCTGGTTACTATTTCATCCATATATAAGTGTGCACCCTGGACTTAGGAACTGAATCTCTTCCTTGCTAATACTGTGAGGGCATCTCTTACCATTGTCTTCCATGCTCAGTCTCCTCCAGCTCTTTGTTCTTGCTGCTTATCCAACACACAAGCATGAGGGAACCTCAGCACTTCTGTACTCGCTGGTCCTACTATGTTAGACTCTTCCCCAGGGCGTCACCCACCCATTTCCAGAAGTCCTCTGCTTAAAAGTCACTTTTCAGAAAGGTCTTTCCTTACTATTTTGCTTGACATCATATCTAACATTATATAGTGACTTGTTTCATCACCACTGAAATTTAAGGTCCATAAGAATAGATATTTTTTTCCACACTGTTACATCCCAGAACTTAGACTAGCTCTTGATGTGTAGTTGGTAGCCAATATTTATTGAATGAATAAATACTTGAATGAAAAAAAATAATTTGCAAGCCTTAGAATGCCTGGATAACCCTATTCATTGGGCTTGTGGAGATCTTACTGCTGTGCATTTTTAAACAGGAAAATTCTGAGAAAAAAATTAAAAACAATCACAAAATTAATAGCAAAACAAAGAATACTGGTAGAACCCAAATTTCAGGATCCAAAGCTTAAACTCTCTTCCTCATCCCCATAAAGCTGCTAACAATGCCTTCCTGATTTTATTTTTTATTACCTGCAATCCTTCTATCTGCTCAACCTACTGGAAATTTTACAGACTGCGTCTTTTTAACATAAAATTTATAGCAAGAGTTTGCTTCCTTGGGTCAGGCCTACATTACCTCAAGAATATTCTTTCTCCATAGTATTTTGGCATTTCCCTTCCTGGCTTCAGCCAGACCCCAGAAGCCAAAAGGTGCTCCAAAGTGAAAAGTAATGGGAAGGAAAAATTAACCAAGCTCCTGAAACTTCCACAAAGATTGGTTTCAAGTTGCATCTGCATTTTAGTGTGAATTAGTCATGAGAGAAGAAGGGAAAGGGGAACTATTTAACCAGTCTAAGCATTCAGGTTTAAGCTACTCTCAGAGTGTCTTTGTTTATAGCTCTCCTGTTTCATGCTGACAATTCATTTTTAACCAGGTTTCCCTTCATGTATATTTAGAGAATTTTCTTAGCAGCAGCCAGAACACACTTAACATAATCAGGATGGACCTAATTAAATGGGGGACAGATGCTGATCTTTCCATAATACTTGGAAATCTTGTAAAATTTCTTTTTAATTGAGCATGAAATATACAACAGATTTGTTGCCACCTATGTAGAATCACATATTCTAGAATAAATATATATGTTGGTGTACACACACATATAGAGTAGTTTTTTAAAGATTCGAGAAAATAAAATAAAAAATAATACCTGTAGAAAAGATTTTACATTACTTGTTATGCAGGTGAGCCTAACCCCGAATTTACCAAACAAATTTGAGAAAGAACAATCTTCCATTTCTTCCAATAATATAAAAGCATACTCTACAATGACAAAAAAATCATTATAATTTTTAGCCTCATTTTTGCCCCATTTCCCACCCTGCAAAATCCAAGGTAAAGCAACACAATACACCTTTTCCATCCCCTATTTTACAGGCCTATTAAACAACTAGCCCCACAGTCTCAATATATTGGAGAATATATGGACTTTGGGATCCCAGCATTCAAACCCTGGTTCAGTCATATATTAGCTAAACTTAATGTTAGTTTATTTACGATAACATAGGGACTAAAATTCTTTTCTTTAAAGGTTGTTATAAAGATTTGAACAATACCACTAAAGCTCCCAGCATAGTTCTTGGTTTATGGGGAAAGTTCAATAGATGAAAAATCAACTGAACTCTGAAAAGAAATCCTAGTATTTCTTTCCAGTGAAAAACTGATTTGTTCCCTAAATTTTTCAGACACATACACCTTATACAACGTTCACATTGAGAGGCATCTTAGGTATCAACTAAGTCAACCCACTCTTTTTGGAAATGAGAAGTTAAGCAATAGGGGATGAGAGCCCAAACAACCTCGCTTCAAAGTAGCAATAAAAAGTTCAGAAAAAAAATGAAATTCATAATTCTACAGACTATTGTTTTCATTTTTTTGTTGTTCAACCCTCCAGCTCTTTTCATGTGAATATTTCTTCCCCTGTGTTCAAATTATAGCCTCTATATAATTTTACGGTTTTATTTAAAGTCTATGATGTACGAAATGGGGTAAGGAGAAATGGAGTTGAAGAAAAAGAATATCCTGTTGGGAAATGACTCTTGTTTATAGACTGAAATTCTGGACAATTGTCCTCACATTTATACTCATTCAGTTGGAACCTTTTTTTTCTTTCCATCAAAGTAAAAGACCACTAGGATCCAGTGCTAAGCTCACCCTCCACCAGGGATAGTGGAGAGGAAGGCATATGTTTCTATCAATTGTGAAGAAGTGTTTTTTGTTTTGTTTTTGGTTTTTTTTGTGTGTGTTTTTGTTGTTGTTGTTTTGTTTTGTTTTTTTGTTTTTTTGTGTGTATGTGTTTGTTTGTTTGTTTGTTTGTTTGTTTTTGGTGATTCTCCATCTCCCCCTCCTCGTGGACAATCACTAGATTAATTCATAGAATCAAAAGTGAAGTGGGCAAGCCACAAAATTCTCTGTGTTCTGCATTAGAAATTTAGTTATATATGTGATGCATTCCTAATATCTAAACAAACACAGACACTGCTGACCTCGTATAGTCCTTTTGTCCAAGGCTGATGAGCACTCCTGTAGCTGAGAACCCGAGTGAAGAGTAGGGTCTACAGTGAGACCTCAAGAGCTATTTGCTTTTACCAATTTAGTGGAATTCACATGTGGCCAAGCAAGTGGATTTACAGGTTATAGTACCCAGTTTTAATTAAACTAACCCTAACAAGAGGGACAAGCAGTTTGAAAGTTTCTACAAATATTCAGAATAACGGTAACATTACTAATAGAAACATAAGCAAACAGCTAGGAAATAGTAGAACTGGCACTTGTACTCCTAGAACAAGCTTTTAGCTGCGTTACAAGGTTCAAAATGGTAATTGTACAATACGATCTGACATGATAAGCTACATGTAGTTCTTTTTTTGAAAAATAAACACTATATTTCTTCAAAGTAAAGTTCAATTAATGAGCTTGACAGTAAAGCTTTTTAAAAATATATATATGCATATTGTGGTGAGAGTAATTTGAAAACAGAGGTTTTGAAATGTTTCTATTGTTGCACAATTTTATGTTGGAAATTATATACATTACTTAAAATTAAGACCTTATGATCTCTTAGAGATGATAGTAATATAAAAGGAATCATAGACAAGTAGGTAATCTTGTTCAAAGCATAATGTGATATAAAACATAAATCATATTACAGAAAAGGCTGTATAAATTTTGGAAGATGATCATGGACAAAAGGTACTTTAATCTGGCTATGAAAAACAGGATCAGATTTAAAAGGTAATTATTAGATGAAGAGAAAGAAGGCAAAGAGCAGAACAAATAGTACTATTAAAAAAAGAAGCAGCAGCCCCTAGCTGGGTGACTCAGTGGATAGACCATCAGCCCTCAGACTGAAGGGTCCTGGGTCCGATACAGCATATACCTAGATTGAAGGCTCAATCCCCTGCCCCAGGGCAAATGTGTAAGGCAACCAATCATTGTGTCTCTCTCACATCAATGTTTCTCTCCCTCTGGCTCTCTCTCTTCCTTCCACTTTCTCTAAAAATCAATGGAAAATTTTCCTTTGGTAAGGATTAATAACAACAACAAAAAAGACATTTTTTAAAAAAGGAGGAGGAGTGGGAGTCTTAGGGAAAAGAATGTGGGGATAGGAAGCGCCTCATTTTCCACAGCAGTTATATCATCTAGGAATGTATTTCTAAACAACCTGTTTAATTTAGCTTAATTTTGAATTTTATATAAATGAACTTAAATTCTATGTACTTTCTCTTACTTTCCCCCCCCCCTCCAAGTTTGGATTTGAGACTCATCCATATTGATAAATTGGTTGCAGTTCATTTATATACATTATCATATATATATATATATATATATATATATATATATATATATATATATATATATACACACACACACACACAAAAAGTCAGCGGCCAGAACACTGTAACGACCTGAACAACCAGTCGCTATGATGCCCACTGCACCCAGTGAACCAGCCAGATTAGAGGTGGGAGGCCTGGGGGATCCAGCCAGCCAATCTCCTGCAGCCCCTTCCCACACCTGGGCCTCCCCAGATCAGCCCTCCCACCCTAATCAGGTTCAGAGCCTGAAAATCACTCATGGCACCTCCCCTGGGCTGCTGGTCCCTGATCAACCCCACCACCACTCCATTTGGGGGCAGAGCCAGTCGGCTTACCACCCATAGCCCCTCCCCACAGCCAGCCCCACCCCCAACCACCCACCACCACCCAGATCAGCCCATGGTCCCTCCACCCAGCCAGATCCACCCCAATTAGCCCCTCCATCCCAATTTGGGGCAGGGCCCACCAGCCAATCACCCTTGGCCCCTCCCTCAAACTGGCCCAGCCCTGATTGGGCTCGATCAGGGTGGGCCAGCCAGCCAATCTCCTGCCATTTCCTCCTGCCTACAGGCCTGGCCCCAATCCACCCTTACTGGGGCTAGGACAGCTGGACCCCACCCATGCACAAATTTGTGCACTGGCCCACTAGTAGTTTTATAAAAATATCACTGCTTATTTATTTATTCTAGTGTTAAGGGGTCGAGAGGTCTTGCTTCTCTATTTTTCCTTTCTGGTATCTGCTGCTATAAACACATGTTCCAGTATGCACACACACCTAGGAATAAAATTTCTGCATTTGTGAATGTACTACTTTACAAGGCAGTATAAAATGGTTTCCACAGCGATGGTAATAATTCCCCTCCCATGATGTGCCCATTACAACCCTCACCAATATTTTGTATTTTCAGAACTTAAATTTATTTTTAGTTAACTTGATGATTTAAATGGTGGCTATTTTTAATCTTCATTTTCTTGATAATTAATAAAGATGAGCATTTCATAAGTGTCTAGGTTATTTTTGGCTTAAGGTCTGTTGTCCTCAATACTGCTTGTTAAGTTAATAAATAAATGAATACTCAAACAGCTTTATGTGAATCCTATTAACTTGCAGTGTTACAGCAAAAGCCTACTACCATGTTTCCCCAAAAATAAGACATACTCCGAAAATAAAACCTACTTACAGGTTTCCATCTGAGTGAAATATAAGGCATCCTCCCCGAAAATAAGGCCCCCGTAGGCTAAACATGAGAGATTTGGTCCACTGATTTTAAAAGAAATGCAGTCACAAGAAATTCACCAGGAATTTAGGAATTGGATTGTTAGGATGATGTTCCAGAAGATGATGACATGATTGTCAATGAATAAATGAGTAAATTCTTGATACTGTAGGATTCACAGTTTGTCTGGTTTGTGTTGACAACTACCGTACTAACGTACTGTATACAGGTAATAAATTTCCTTTATTTTCATTTAACAATAAACGTATACTGTATTCTTCTTCATGGAAAAATAAGACATCCCCTGAAAATAAGACCTACCGCATCTTTGGGAGCAAAAATTAATATAAGACACTGTCTTATTTTTGGGGAAACAGGATATTTTTCTTAGGGTACCAAGAACTTTGAAAACTAGCCCTGGCTGGTTTTCTCAGTGATTACACCATTGGTGCATGGACCAGGTTACAAGTTCATGATTTCCTTAGGTTCTAGAAATCAAAACTTATTTTTTCTAATACTGACACTAAACTGTGGTAGGACCTTGCAATTACTTACTCCTTTCTATTTTTACACAATCATATTCTACCTCATCACTTTTCCTCATTACTCTGAACACATTCAAAGCATGTAAAATGCCGTTATTTTGAATTTACATTTTTCAAATAATCTTCATATGTGTAATAATACCCACAGAATCAAAAGAACCCATAGATTTTCTTTTTAATTAAAGACATATTTAAAAATAAACTTAATGGTTCAGTCATTAGAATCTTCTGTTTGTTCTTTACACTTTTAACATTTGGGAACAGTTATGTTCTTTCCACTACAAATTTTATATATCTTTTTTGGAATACTATTTTCATAAATATATGTTTACTATTTGAATTAATCCCATTTGTGTTTTTCTGCCATACTTAATATATGCAATTTAAATAAAGAAGGAAATGTGTTTAATTAACCATTTTAATGAAAGTAGTAAAAAAAAATAGCAATTTCTAGAAAAATAAATATAAGAACCAAGTCAATGGAATCATGCTGACACCAAGTCTAATAATTTTATTTATTCAGGCATGATCATATCACCCTTTTCATGCAAACAAAGCTTCCCCTCTGAGGCCACAGTGCTTTTTCTGGGTTAGCCCTTTCCTCCATAAAACACAGATTGTGAGTGATTCTTAGCCCTTCACATATTGATTTGGTTTTCATTTGTTTCCCCTTGAAATAATCTATCATTTCCACATTTTAGACATTATTAAGCATCTGTATCCATAGAGTTTAATATTAGAAAACATTCCATTCTGAAAGTGTTGTGTATATGTATTTTTTTCAACTTTATTCTCTAAGCATTTTCCTGAGCATAAAAGATCAGTGCTGCACACCAGAGGCAGAAATGTGTTTCATTTCCATCCTCCTATTCCTGACATTCAAATGCTTCCCCTAGGGTATTAGGCTGCAAAACTTCTTGGTACTTCATTGCCGTTCTATTACTTGGAGTAATTATTGGTGTTGCCCTCTCTAAGACACTGGTCGTTCCATGAAATGAATTGTAAGTAGGGTTTTCATTCTGTTCCAAGAATGCCAAGGTTCACTCTTACTGCCAACAGCTTCTTCCAGGGGGAATAATGTACAATAGATATTGTGAAAACACAGTGGATCATCACACGATTAAGGGGCATTAAAAAGAAACAGAGATGAGGGGCAAAGCTCTCCTTTGCCCTGAGTACCTAATGTGAGGTCCTAATGTGGGGCATTGATTACTTCTTGAACTGACCACCTCGTACCCTCTTTTCAAAACACTAGTCTACTTGATATCGTCCTTATGTTTAATCTAGTGAGTAATCTTTTTAGTCTGATTCCAGCATCCTGTGACAGAACTTAGGTTTTTAAAGTATTTCATGTATTGTATTTCATCCCAAATTATTGAATACTACCAATTAAAGCTAGATACAGAATCAGTTTATTTTTTTTTTTTACTACTTGGTAATATGGGTATAGATATTGAAAAAGAAACAATATTCTATGTGCTTTTTTTATTAATTATGGCAATATATCTTTTTAGAGAGAACATTTTGTTACCTCATGGTTGGATCAGGCTTTATATGTATGCCTGTAAATTACAGTAGTTTACACACAACTTATACACACACACTCCCATAACAAATCCTATTGACTGGGCAAAACCTAATTCTCTGCATGTTATATATTATTATAATTTCCATTGGAATAATTTAATTAGTTGGATTTTTTATTATTTTATTATGCTGGTGTTTTTTAGTTCTGTGAAGGAATTTTGTGACTATTGGTGTCAAGTTACCAACTAACTTTGGTGGTTATCAAATAATTTTGTGTTTTTTGTTCTTATGTTTGTAGTGAATAATTCTCTTACCATTGACAAGTAACCTGTAAAATGAATTCTAAAATCTCTCAACTACAAGATATTGCATCAAAACTTTGACCTATAAACTCCAGGAAAAAAAAGAATTTAGCTGCATCTCAATAGCTTGTAGAATAACTAGATGGAAGATTTTGTAATTTCACTGGGTCAATTCTACTCACTAGTGAAAATAGTGATAAAAGGTTAATATAGTACTGCCCACCTATGACCAATAAGAAAGACAATCCACTTTTTAGGGGGAGGTGTCAATTGAATACCTTCAGCAGACTTTACACCAAGTACTTTTATCTGATTATTAAACATGCCTCTCTTACGAGTTTCTCTAGTCATTCCTATTTAGGAATATGCCTACGTAATCCATTTCAATTTCCTGACAATGATCTATCCAAGTGACACAAAAGAGGAGTGACAAGACTGGGAACAGCAAATTGAGAACTGTTTTGTTTTGCTCTTTAGACATTTGTTCCTAGCAAGAGTTAATGCCATGGAAAGAGTATATGACAATTTTCTATTTCCATGGCATTATTGGTCTGGTTGGGAAGAGAAGGAATGGAGATGATACTGATGTAGGTGAAACAAAACTAAATGTGAATAAGGTCTCAGCCTAACGTTAGCAACTCGAATGCCACATGGCCACAGGGACCTTCACTGTCTCAGTGAGCTCAATCCTCAGGTCCTAGGACAGTGCCTGGTGCATAATAGCAATAAACTGAGGTATGGACTGTCCTAACTATGACCTTGCTTGTGAATGTGACAGCATGTGAAAGACAGAAAGTTCCTTTGATCTAGAGTTCAAACAGCCAAACACATTCTAGAATGTTAGAAAGCTGTTGACTGAGAACTCGGGAACATTTTTAGTGATTGATAAACAGCTTTCCTCAGCTGTACTCCTCTGGCTTCCAAATCCTTTATCACATTTGAAAACCATTTTTCATTCTCTTCCTACCAACACTAATACTACTGTGCTAAGCAACCACTGATGCTTAGCTTTTAACTTGCTTATTTTGGAAATATTTTCATTCCTGGTTTTCCTATGCACAATTACTTCTTATTTCTATTTAATACATTTGACTTCCATTATCACTAGGTATGTGATAAGGTGCTGAGAGTATAAATATGCATGAGACATGGTTCATTCCTCAAGGACCTCACAATCCAATATGCTTAAGATATAACTGCCATATTGAAAAATAAGTGCTAGAGCAGGAAGCAGCACAGCATGAACTTGTATTCTGGGGACCACACTTCACTGCGCTGACTACACTATACTACATCTTCTTATCCTCTGGCAAACCCTCTGGCACGAGGTAAAAGAAACCCAAAATTATTTAGAGCTTAGATGCTCTTTTTTTAATATATATTTTTATTGATTTCAGAGAGAAAGAGGGAGGGAGAGAAAGAGAGAGCAATGTCAATGGTAAGAGAGAATCATTGATAGGCTGCCTCCTGCACATCCCCTACTAGGGATCAAGCCCACAACAGAGGCATCTGCCCTGATTTGGAAGCAAACCATGATCTCTTGGTTCATAGGTCAACCCTCAACAACTGAGCCACACTGGCTGGGCTTAGCTACTCTTTAAGAAGATATCTTTTACATTCCAAAGTTTCTTCCCATGATTGATGAAACCTTACAACTTGATATAAGAATTCAGAATTGCCTTTGTATTAAAGAATCTCTAAGGCATAACTCAAGCTGATTCAAATAGGATTTTTACTGAACATGCAATTAACTCAACAGGAATAGCTATTATATTACAAGACTTCTGGGTGTTTAAATGGATCCCTGGTGGCCACACAAGAGCCTTCACCAAAGAAATAATATTAAAGTGATATTTTCACCCTTAAATCTGCTAAATAGTTCAAATACTTAATCTGTAAAACTCTATTAAGATTTACATATCTTTATATTGATTTTTTTCTGAATTCAACTTACCAACTTGTTGGTTTTTAATAATGTGTTCTGCTAACTAGACCCCCAAACTTAAATTGTGAGTTAAAAACAACCTTATAAAAACTAATAGATGCCGTTATGAGCACTACATCTTGTTTCTGATTTCATAAAAATTCTTTTTCCAACATCACCATTCATATAAAGGGAATATATTTGTTTTAAATTTTGTCCTCTCCACATTTGTGGTAACTATTCACTCCTCATTATTAATATTATAGCACATAAAGGACACTCCTCTGAGGAATGGTGTGTTTACTGTGGCTGGAAAAACATGAGATTTTGCTTACAAAGAATTAGCCACCAAAGCAATAAACTGGTTTTGAACTATACAAGCGTCCCACAAAATGTTTCTGGGCTTTTTGACCTTGTTTTTCCTTTGGGTAAACAGAATTCAAGGATGTGAATACTAACCATTACTGACATAATGTTCTTAGACTTCGCTCATTGAATTCGTCCTTGCCCTGTTTCTGAGTTTCTGCTACCTTTCCATAGTGTGAAAATAATCTGACAACAAAGCTTCAAGGTCAATCTCACCTGCTTCCAGCTCCAGTGCATTTTAAAGTTATTTTGACAGAGCAGCAGGAGGTTATATATCATTTAATCTTTCTAGCAGCATTTCATATTTTAAATGTTTTATATATTTAATTTGGTATTCTTCTCTGAAAAGAAAGTAGTAGGAAATAAAATTGGCCATGGAATTCAAAGTCACAGAACAGCTATAGTCTTTGGCAATGTGACAACTGTTTTTTATATAGATTCTCTCCCAGAAGCAGAATAGAAAGGTAATCTTATTTGTAAATATTGGGAACTAATCAGAGTATTCATTACCTCTGAATTTGAAGAGTCCATTTCTTCTGGGTTGACCAATTCTTAGAACTAATTCTATGGAATCTTGTTTCACTTTGCTTCCTGTCAATTACTTATGTATCTTGGTTCAGTATTGATACATACTAAGTTCTCACATATTTGAAGAATGAATGAACAAATTAATAAAATATTATATAGGGACAGATTTGAGGAAATAAAATCATAGCATTATGGAATGTATAAAAGCCCCCTAAAATAACTATTTCACCAGCAAGTGGGTAGCTTTTAGTGTGGCTAACTCTCTACTAGAATAGAGGGTGTAGAAATACCAGATGTTTTTACTTAGGTCACTGTGATGGCCTGAAAATAATTATTTCCTCTTTTGAGGGCCTTGAGGACATGTGGTCAAGAAAAAATTTTGAATGCCTTGTAGCTCTAGTGGAGACACATATAATGGTATATCTATCATCAAGGCACCTTGGGGTAAACACCTCGGCAGTTTATGAACACAGCAATGCCATACTGTACAATGCACCTTGTAAAACATAGGCTGAAAAATCTGTACTGATGAGACAGAAACCCACCACATTTAAAATCAGCGGTTTGAAAAAAAAATAACATTTAAATTAAAAGTAAACAAAAGCTGACCATATCCAGACCACATCCATGCCTTGCTTGCAAGTTATTTTCTAGTAATAGGTTCATCCTGTAAGCAATTCATAAAGACATTTTTAATGAAATGCATAGTGACATGTTGGGTTCCAAGAGATCTGAAGGTCTTCTCAACTGACACCTTTCACAGGAAATCTTTCACTTTCTATCTCTTCTTTATAATTTATTACGCATATTTCTTGGGGTGATGACACACCGTGATGCAGATCTATTGTTGAAAATAACAGTTCTTGTCAGTAAGTGCTGAGTTTTTATTGCATTATCAGAGATGTATAAGATGTTGGGCCATGAGGGAATCTAACCCAATGAAAATGTTATTTCCTTTGAAGGGCTTCAGAAATCCAAGTCAAATCCTGACCAGATGTTTTAATGACATACTGAATGGGGAAAAAATAAATTAAGTTTGATAAATTAATGAGGGGCCAATCATTAAACTTTTTTCTAGATCTTCAGTTCAATATCAAATTGAACATTACATACCAATATAATTGATTTTTGTATGCTGACCTTGTATTCTGTGACCTTGCTAAACTCACTTTTTAGTTGTAATATCTTTTTTTATAAACTCCTTGGAGAGTTTTCATAAATAATCATATCCTCTCTGAATAGAGTTTTCTCCCTTTCCATTCTGTATGGTATTTATAATATTTATTTACTTATTTACTTTTACTTTCTTGCCTTTTTTATACTTCCTTTACACGCATTTAATCACTTTTATTTACTTACTTTTACTTATTTACTTGTGTTATTGAGTCTTTAGGACCATTATGATTTTGTTGAACTACTAGTGATGTTTAGAGTGTGTATACATTTCTATTTACCAACCTTAAGGGGAAGAATTCAGTCTTTTACAATGAAGTATTATTGAGTTGAGAAAAAATAACCATTTTTTCTAGTTTACCAAGAGTTTTATCATGAATTGATGTTGAATTTTGTCAAGTCTTCTTCTGTATAAACATGATCATGTGGATTTTCTTTAGACTGAAATACTGATTGCATTGGTTTTGAATATTAAATCAGCCTTACTTTACCTGGATAAATCTCACTCAATCTTGGTGTCCTACTTTTTTTCCTTGTTGATATTAATTTTTGTTAGGGATTTTTGTAACTATGTTCATGAAAAATATTAGTCTATGATTATGTTTTTTTATAATGTCTTTGTCTGATTTTGTTAAAAAGGTAACTCTGACTTCCTGAAATAAATCAAGAAGTGTCTTCTTTTGTATGAAAGAGTTTGTGTAGAATTGATATGATTTCTTTTTTGAATGTTTGGTATAATTTTTTAAATATCTAAATCAATTCCACTCCACTAAACATAATCTAAAGTCAACAATATTATGTAAACCAGCACAATGGGCACTAGAAATGCTATGTGACAGCCACCTTTTTTAGTAAAAATGCTTAATGTTTCAAAAATTTCACTTCTTCTATTGACTTTTGGTTTTATTTAATTTAAATATAAATTGAAATAGTATTTTACAAAGAAATTGACAAGTTGATTCTAAGTTTAAGTAGAAAAACAAAGGATAGTCAAAAGTTGTTGAAGAAAGATAAAAAGATGGCATGATCTTACCACAAAAATAATAATGTTTACTGTAAAGCTGTAATATTTAAGACAATGTGGTATTGGCATTAGACACACTGACTAATGAGAAAGATCAGAAACAAACTCATACATATGAAAAATGACACTAATGACAGGAATAGATTATAACTCCCTGAGAAAAGATTGAGCCCTTAAAAAAATATAATTCTGGGACCAGTGATGATAGGACCATATAGAAAAACTAAAATTTAACTTCTGCTTTATACTATTTATAAAAATTAATTTCCAATAGATTAAAGACAAATGTGAAAAGAAACTTTAAGAAATCATAAACTATTCACAACGTGATTGCATAAATTAGATACAAGAAAAAATGCTGACAAAGAAGTTTGATTAATAAGGTTACATTAAAATTAAGAATACCTGTTAATCTAAAGACAGTAAGTAAAAATATAGACTAAAATTGAGACAAGTTACTTGCAGTAAAAGACAAAGGAATAGTGTAGTCATAAAATATGAAAATTGATAAGTACAAAATTGGTAAGTATAAAATGATCAATATAATAACTATAAATTGATAATATAAAAGATAGCCAATAGAAAAATCACCAAAATTAAAGATATTCCACACAAGAGGGAATGTAAATGTGAATAAATATAAGAGAAAATGCATAAGCTCAGTTGTAATCACTTAAATTCAAATTAAGATGACAGTGAAATAGCATTTTATTTTTTTATTTGAGAGAGAGAGAGAGAGAGAAACATCAATGTGAGAGAGAAACATTAATTGGTTACCTCCCATATTTGCCCAAATCAGGGATTGAATCTACAACCCAGGTAGGTGCCCTGACCAGAAATCCAACCCACAACCTTTTGGTGTAGAGAACAACACTCTAATAAACTGAGCTGCCCAGCCAGGACAAAATACCCTTTTATACCCAATATACTGGCAAAAAATTAAGTCATGTTTTTTGCTTCAATTATCACTCAAATGAAACCAAAAAACTACTCCTTTACTTCCTCTAAAAAAAAAACATGTTTAAAAGTAGATATTTTTAATATTTTTGTTTATATATATGTAAATATATATGTATCATAATTTTAAGGAACATGGTTTGAGTCTTATTTTTTAATTATATAATAGTAATCCTGTGCATAAATACATGCACCATTAGCTCTCTGCGGGGCCTGGCCTCTTCCCACCCATTGCCCAAAGGCTCTCCTCAGCCCAGAGGCCCTTCTGTGGCCAGGCACAGAACACTTGCCTCATGCTACGGTGATGATACAAGAATCCCCCGCCCCACCCCCTCCCCTGGGTCCACTTCGTGCCCACTGCCCAGAGATCCTCCGTGGCTGGGGTGGAACACTTGCCTCGCAGCCATGAAGTAAGCGTTCTGCCAGGCCACTCATGCTGCCTGCTCTCAGCAGCCACCCCATGGGACTGGGAGATTCCAGTGGGGCTGAGTGGACTAGACATCACCATCTTGTGGCTATGGGTACTGCCATCTTTGTGACAGAATGATGGTTAATTTGCATATTACCCTTGTATTAGATAGGATAATAAATTAAAATATATTCTTTTTTCTTGTATTTTATTGATATTTTACAGAGAGGAAGGGAGAGGGACAGAAAGCCAGAAATATTCTTTTTACTAAAGTTTCAAATATTCATCAATTCAAAAGGGGCTAGCCACCAAGAAAAAATGAAGCATCACTGTTCTTCAGTTAAGAGATATATCATCTCTTATTGAATGAATTTTAATCAGCTACTTATTTCACCAATGCAAAAAATATAAGAAGTATCTGTTATGGTTGGAGAATTATAAATTGTGATCAATTACTTGCTGTTTTTATTTTCTGTGTAAAGGTCTAGTCTCCTAAACTGTATAGCAATCCCCTCCCCCTCTCCAAAACGACTTAGGTATTTCACTTCTTTAGGATAACTCCCCCAGAACAATGAACCTCGAGCTCGGTTAGCAAGATAACTCTGAGCATATGAGTTTACAAACTGCCCAGATGATTCTATTGCAAATCACATTAGATTTTCTAGTAATTATTGACAGGTACTTGTTAAATGATTAAATAATTTCTATTCAACACTGTCAATTTAACTCTATATTTAACACATAGAAAAGAATGCCAGTTTTCTAATAGAAAACAAAAAGAAAAAAAAACCTTCTTATTGTTTTGCTTTTCTTTGCTTCTGCTTTTATTACCTATTAGAGGCCGATGCACGAATTCATGCACCAGTGAGGTCCCACAGCCTGGTTTATAAAGCCAATAAGGGATTGGGCTGAAACCGGCTCTCCAACATCCCCTGAGGAGTCCCAGATTGCAAGAGGGTGCAGGCCAGGCTGAGGGACCCTACCAGTGCATGATCAGGGTACTGGTGAGGGACATGGGAGGTTGGGAAGTTGACCAGACACACAGGGACCACAAGAGGACTCGAGGGCATGTCTGGCCAGTCTCCCTCAGTCCCAACTGAGTGGACCCTAGTAGTAAGTTAACCTGCTGATCAAAGCATCTGCCCCCTGATGGTCAGTGCACGAAATAGTGAGCAGTTGAGCGGCCTTAGCATATCACTAGCAAATTACGCTTTGACTGATTGAATGGATGACCAGATGACTGGACATTTAGCATATAGTATTTAACAATTCGACTTTGGATGTAAATAGGGTAACTTTCTTGCAATAATGGTATCATCATCCCTCATTCTTTCTTGACACATTTATTATAAAAGAGGCTTAGAGTTATTACATGAACAAATACTATATAAACCTTACAAAAATTTTCATTAGTTTGTAGCATAGCCCCCTTTTCATGAAAGAAAAATTATTCATGGTTATTAAGCATAAATCTTAAAATTATCTGTTATTTACTTCCAATAGTTCTTTCCATTTTTTCTAGTAGTCACTCCATCATTAAATATCATTCAAATCATGATTATATATTGAGAAAATAATTTCAAATATGGAAAAACATAAAGTCTAGATTTAGCATCTATCATGAACCAAGTTTATTCAGGGGGCACACATTTTGAGAGGAGAGATGTGACCCAGCTTTAAATGTAGCCCTTGAGCATAGTAAGATGTTTAGTGAGCTGTTATTTTCACAGTTCATCATAATGAGTAGTGTTGCCTTATTGGCTTTATAGGGAACATTTTATCCACCCCATAAAAAATCTTATTTCCCTCCCTTCCTCTTTAAGCAAGGGTTGATGATTAGACATTGCATTTTAACGAGTGTAAGAATATACAAGTTCACGGAGATTAGAGGCTTTCCTTTGCAAGGTCCCATTCTAGCTTTAGGAAAACTTTTCTAACACTTTCCAGCATGATACATTACTAGTGCTTTGACTTTCATTCACCAAATAACTCCATTAATTACCAGCAACCAGACTTCACTTCCTCGCGATGTTTTGTGCACCTGGCTTACAGACGGGCTGTAGTGACAGGAGCAGACAGAGCACCCAGACTACAGCGCAGGCCAGGAGGCTGGCTACTCTCGACTAGTTTTATGTGTCTATGGAAAACAGAGCTTTGGATTTACACCAGCTGTTTCTCTAGTTTCCAGCTGAATAGAGAAGAATGCTGTTTTCTCTGTTCAACACCAATGTTGTAATGCACAAAGACAGAACAAGAAAAGTGCATTTTCAAGATGTTGACCCACTTGCAGTTAGTTACAGTGCTACTCAAATAACTGTGGACTCATCTGTTGAAGTAGAACGACATGGATCAAAGCCGCCTGATGATTTGGAGCTTTGTCCCTGATTTTGCATATTAACAGCATGATATTATTCTAGTAATAATCTTATGATAAAGGCTAAGGGCACCTTTGAAAAAATAAACAAAAAAATGCTTTCATATTCTGCACTTTTATTTATCATTTTGATCTGTATTAGTTCAGGGAGTTGAAATGTCGCCGTATAGTGAGTCTTGAATGACTTCTTGGCACGTGACATGAGCTGCATGTTTGCATATGCCCAATAAATATTGGGTTAAAGAATGATGTTTGTTTTTATTGTGACATCAAACTCTCTTCACCTCTATTACTCTCACACGAACATGTTTTTCCATATTCAGAGGAGGTTTATTGACAAAGAACCAGCCACATCAGCCTGTCTTTGGGTCTTGCTTCCCTGGGATCTCTCTTAAAACCGCCCAGATAAAACTAGCGATGATGTTCTAAAGAACTTGCTAGGACAGGGCTTATTGGGTGTGAGCAGCAAGCTCTATGCAAGAGTGTGAGAAGAATACATCCCCTGTTGTGACTGGGGGTAGGGTGGTAACATGGGGTTAAAGATAGATGGGGCAGAGAGCCTCACATATTTCCTCAAAATTCTCCAGCACAGCTGAGTTACAGTTGATAATTACAGACTCTTCTCAGGTATATTACAAAAATTGTTACTCTAACTTTAGCATTCCAAAACAAAATGCAAAAAGATCTAAGAACTTTTGTAGGAGCTTTACATGCTATCTTTAGACCCTGTGGACCTCAATTTAGGGAGGTCTCGGATTACATAAACCATCCTCAACTGCCTTCAGGGCCATGGTAGGGCATTCCAGGAAACTACCAGAATATCCTCATAATAATACAATATACTTGATTGTCTCATTTATTTTACCTTGCATAATGCCATCAAGAAAACTAGAAGAGGATATTCAGGGTGATGTATTTCATGAGAGAGCCAGGGAGGAAGGGGGGACATGATAGAGATGTTTAAAGCTAAAGAAAACTGAAGGTTTAAAACTTTTCTCTTTTGTAGATGTGACTATTTAATTTTAAAAATAATTAGTTTGGTTAATAAGACTATCACTTCTTTTTCTTTCTTACCTAAAGTAAGAACAACTATAGAGGTAGAAAAGTTGCTTGACTAAACAACAAAATGAACACTATAGCATTTTCTCTAATATCAACTTCATCATTGAATAAATTATTGGAATTTTTCTTCAAGAGAACAGACTTTGATAGAAATGTCAGAAGATTTTTGCTAACTTTATCTTTTAATCTTGGTCTTTGTGGCAATTATTCCCAGACCTTATTGTGGTTTCCTACACAAAATTATACCCGTAAGCATAGCAGCCTTAGATTTACTACAGACCCGAGACAATAAAATTCAACAGCATAAGAAAATATGTTTTATATGTTCAGTTAACTTTACACAGAACTGGAAAATATTGGCAAATGATACTTAATTATGTTACTCTAGTTTCTTTAACAGGCCTCAAAAACTGCCAACCTCAATAGACATTACTAATTTCTAGTTATTTGGAGATAAAATAAGTATTTATGTTATTATTTAAAGACCTCAAATAAATCTCACTATGATTTCAAATGTTTTCTCCATTCAACTTTATGGCATTATCATTTTGTATTTTTAACTTAAATTATCTTCAAATATAAAATGGAAGAAAATTGATTTCCTTAGAGACACATAAAAATATAAATAAAGTGGACATGAATAATCCTAATTTTTCAGCAGTTTGATTTGGGACTTGTGTTTGTTTAACATCATTTGGAGCAGAGATCTCCCCACTAGTGGCACAGTGCCAATGCACTCATTTTGCATTGCTGTATAACGAATTACTCCAAAATGTGGCTGCTTGAACAACATACATTTGGTATCACCCAGCTTCTGTGGGTCAGGCATCCAGGGGTGTCTTCACTGAGGGTTCTGGCTCAGCTCCTGCAGGCAAGATATCAGGTGGCTACAGCCCTCTGAGCATTTGTCTGGGCTGGAGGATATGCTTCCAGGATTGCTCACTCTCATGTCTATTGACAAGAGCAGTCAGTCCTCTCACTGACTGGTTTGGCTCAGTGGATAGAGTGTCAACCTGTGGACTGAAAGGTCTCAGGTTCAATTCCAGTCAAGGGCATGCACCTTGGTTATGCACATATCCTCAATAGGAGGTGTGCAGGAGGCAGCTGATTGATGTTTCTCTCTCATGGATGTTTCTAACTCTCTATCCTTCTCCTTTTCTCTCTGTAAAAAATCAATAAAATATATTAAAAAATAAAAAAGAGTAGTCAGCTCTCACTGGTTCTTAGGCTTTTCCATGGGGCTTCTGGAGTGTCCTACAACAAGGCAGCTGCCTGTCCCAGAAGTAATGTAAGAGAGCAAAAAGAAGCCACACAGCTTTTATCACTTAGCTTCAGAAGTCACATTTCATCCCTTCCACAATATTCTGTGGTTGCACAAGTTATGTCTATTCAGTGTGGGATGTTGTGGATACAGCAAGCAGAGATTATTGAGATGAGCTGCCACAATCCAGTCCAGCTGAGAAGAAAAAATCCAATGGCAGAAAGAATCCCCGTATACACAAAAGATGGACTGCAAGGTCATAGAAAGTAAGGATTCAATGGCAGGACTATCTGGCAGATTTTTAATATTAACACTTTAAAATGAAGCCCAAATGCAAGTGACTAAAACTATTTGGGATTTTAAGACAACCACCTGCCTTTTGTTTAACTTCATTTATCTTCCATCTTTTAATAATTGATACTGATGATCATTGCTTGGAATCCCTCTAGACACCAAGAAGATGCAGAATAACAGGTACAAAAAGGGCCTCATGAAATTTTGCACACAGAAATTAATTCAAATGATATAAAAAGTTGTTACCATTGGAATTATAAACTGATGCCATTCTTTGCTATTAGTCTGTAGCTACATAACTAAAAAGATATGTAAACCATAATCTAAATTTGTATATATAAAAATGAAACCTCTGCTGGAAACACCATACATGTACCTTGCATGTAATAGAGATCACAAGAAGCTATAAACAAAACGCATTTCTGTCCTAGTCAGTTTGTCTCAGTGGACAGAGCATTGGGCCTTGGGTTCAATTTCTGGGTTGCAGGGTGACTTCCTAGTCTGGGCACACACATGCGAAAGGCAACCAATCAATGTGTCTCTGACATAGATGTTTCTCTTTCTTTGTTTCTCCCTTCCCTTCTTCTCCCTCTAAAAACCAATGGAAAAATATCCTCGGGTGGGGATTAACAAAAAGCTTTTTTGCAGTTTCTCAAAGTCCTTCTGGGTGACTGACTCATTGGTTCCACTTCCTTTTTGACAAGAAATGTTCAAAGGGAATATTATGGAGCTGGATTGGTTTTGCTTCTTCTGGACTGACTTTCAGTTGCCTTCTAGTACACTAAACACTTCCAGAATGAAAACGTTCTTGACAGAATTCAATAAGGTCCCACACCATCTCAGAAATGACAGTGAGAAACATGCCAACAGTGAGGTTGAATACTTTACCAGCCTAAAGTCTGCCCTTAGAGACAGATGGCCAGGAAATGCATGGCCTTAAATTAAGGATAGACATTAGGTTGCAGAGAAATATAATAAGCGTAAGTGCAAAAGAGGGAACTGACCTCAGTAGAATGGAAATACACTTCGAAGACGATGAGCAGAAAGCTGGGAGAACAGCAGCAGAGAGAAGCTGCAGTCACATGGAGTAATGAATGTAGGGCAGAGCTCCAGGTGGAGAAAATGCAAAAAAAAAAAAAAAAAAAATGAACATCAAGAGAAGAGGAAAAAGCAAAAAGAGCTATTCAAATTTGCATTCAGCATAGCAAATACCAAAAAATACAATGCAGAACACCAAGTACAGCTCAATAGATCCTCTCATCGTCACAGAAACAGCAGAGAAGAGTCAGGGATGGTCCTGAGGCTGTCGGTGTCTCGGGAGTCAGAAGTGGGGAGTGAAGTTAAAGAGAATCCAGGCTTGGACTGCAGGAGTGTTAAAAGGATATCACACAGGGCATGTGTCTGGGCAGAGGTAGGAGGAGGCTCCAAGGTAGGGGATAGGGTGTGGCTCAAAATGTTAGGAGATTCCAAGGCATCAGGTGTCACAAACTATGATAAGTAAAGGAGTTTGAAGAGCAGGGCCCACGCACATTCTGAAGATTTGCTCTTCTGTTTTATTTCCCTAGACATAAATGACAGAGCTCCAGACAAATCCACCTAATGGCACAGAGGGACTGTGGGACTCAGGATGGCCAGTGGCCTTCCTGAAATTCTGAACTTGCAAAGTTTTGGATTCAGAGTCATGTGTGTGTATATATAACATATTTCCAGGCACTCTATGGAGACTAATTGAGCTATCCATTTATTTGTATTTCCTGTGACTTCAAAATTACGAGCAGGAAAAAAAAAGTAGTGCTACCTTTGGGCATTTTTAGTAGGAGGCTAAACAAATGTCAGTGGGGGTAACTACGCAGAAATAAGGATGTGGCTAAAATATAGAGGTGGAATAAATTGAAGAGCCAAGTAGTTCTACAAACCTGTGGTTCTATTGACCACATTTGAGTATCAGTTTGTATAAACAGTGCAATTTTACTCTTTTGAAGTATTTCCACTTATTTTCCATATTCCCTTTCCTATCCTTACAACAGCCCTGGAGTAAGTTGGGTAGATGCAATTGCATCTGTTCCGTTAGCTGAAGAAACCCTCACAGAGGATAAATGACTTGGCGAGGCCAGTAAGTGACAGAGCCGTGGCATACAAGTACCCTGAATCCAGCCTGGGGGTTGCCTCCCAGGGACCGTGCTTCTGGAAATGAATACGAACATCTGGGACTCCTGTCAAACTAAGGATTCTGAGGTGGCAGGGTGAAGGTAGGGCCTGAGATTCTACAGTTCTAACAAGCTCCCAGATAACACCACTGGCATCAATGGCTCTTTTTTAAACATGGATTCAAGAGTCCTAATCCAAAGGCTTCAATCAGTCTGGAATGGGGCCCTGAGAACTGCATGTTTTAAAGTCCCATGAGTGTTCTGACCAGTTTGGCTTAGTGGATAGAGTGCCGACATGCAGACTGAAGGGACCAGGATTTGGTTCCAGTCAAGGGCATGAACCTTGGTTGTGGGCACATCCTCAGTAGGGAATGTGCAAGAGGTAGCTGATCCATGTTTCTCTCTCATCAATGTTTCTAACTCTCTATCCCTCTCCCTTTCTTTCTGTCAAAAAAAAATCAATAAAATAGATTTTTAAATAAATAAATCCTATCTAGTAAAGAAGTGATATGCAAATTGCTGTCACTCCAACACACAAGATGGCTGCCCTCATGTAAACACATGATAGCCACCACAAGACAGCCAGCAGGGGAGGGCAGTTGTGGGTGACCAGGCCAGCAGAAGAGGGCAGTTAGGGGTGACTGGGCCTTCAAGGGAGGACAATTGGGGGTAACCATGCCTGCAGGGAAAGGCAATTATGAGTGACTGGGCCAGCAGCGGGTGACCAAGCCAGCAGGGGAGGGAAAGTAGGGGTAACTGGTCCAGCAAGGGAGGGCAATTATAATAGATGCCACCAGGTTTGGCAAGGGAAGGAAGTTAGGGGTGACCAGCCAACAGGGGAGGGCAGTTAGGGGCAATTAGGCTGGCAGGGGAGCAGTTAGGGGGTGATCAGGCTGGCAGGCAGAAGTGGTTAGGGGCAATCAGGTAGGCAAGCCCCCGAGTGGTTGGGAGCCAGCAGTCCTGAACTGAAGAGTGTGCAGGCTGGGCTGAGGGACCATCCCCACCTTCTGTGCAGGAATTTCATGCACCGGTCCTTTAGTAAATAAATAAAGTTCCATGAGTGATTTGTATTCATTACCAGGGCTGGAAACTTTTACGCACTAAGAAGTTATACCACCTGTGCCCTGACCAGGTGGCTCAGTTGGTTGGGTATCATCATCTGCACCAAAAGTTTGCTGATTTGATTCCCAGTCAGGGCACATGCCGTGGTTGTGGGCTTGATTCCTGTTAGTTGGCATGCAAGATACAGCTGACAGATGTTCTGCTCTTACATTGATGCTTCTCACTGTCCTTCCTCTCTCTCTAAAAATCAATGAAAATCTTTTTTAAAAAGAAGCACCTATAACGTACATGTTAAAATTTTAAAGTGAGAGTCTTTTCATTGCAATTATATTGACTCTGGTCCCATCCTAACTCACAATGAGAGAATTACTTCATACATTTATGGAATAGTAAACTTTATTTCTCTCAGATTTCTATCCCTCATCTTTTGATCTGAGGATCTTAATATTTCTCTAGTTCCTAAATTACAAGATATCATGGCACTCAATAATGTCACAGGATGTCAGTTTCACTCGTTTTTGTTTAAAATAACATCACTTACAAATTTCAATCCCTATTTTCTTTGATCTTTTAAGATATCTATTCTTGGAGAATTTATTGTCAG
This sequence comes from Pipistrellus kuhlii, assembly GCF_014108245.1. Classification (NCBI taxonomy): domain Eukaryota; kingdom Metazoa; phylum Chordata; class Mammalia; order Chiroptera; family Vespertilionidae; genus Pipistrellus; species Pipistrellus kuhlii. The sequence continues at coordinate 8,779,731 of NW_023425540.1, read as the reverse complement.
GTGTGATCTTCATTATCCGGCAGGTTTTAGAAGTCTGTACAGAGATAAGAAGGAAGTGTTCAAGATATAAAAACTATCTCAAGGACAGCATTTTGAAAAGGGGGGAAATAGACATCAGAATAGCAATTAAAGAGATGGCAACCTCGCTGCCACAGTTAAACTTTCCAAATGAGCATGTGGCAAAAGCAGGTTGAGATCTGCTGATTTAATGTCAGGCTGGCTTTTTTATAGCATCCCAGGACTTTGGGTATTTGGAAGAAGGGTCTACAATAAAAAACAAAGGTGTTGATTTTCTAAGAACCCCAAAATTTACCTCCTTTTTCTCCTATAACCTAGGCCTTGCTTTGAAGATAGGAAACTCTGAGCTGTTCTTTGAGACAGTTAGTAAAATTATATGAGAATTAATGGACTTCTATCAAATGTAGCAGAGTTTTAACAGACCTTGGTTACAACCACTGATTCATGTTTCTGTTCCAATCTCGGTGTTTATGCTCCACAACCCACACTGCTATTGTGCAGTTCCTACTCATGTTGTGGTTTCGGCACTTCCAGAGTGGGGTAGGGCACTCCTAACCCAAATGCTAGGTTCATGCACCCAGAGATAATTACTTTCGGTTGCAAGGAGGATGCATACATATGACAGCAGATGGAATTAGATAATTATGGTTTGAAATTGCTGCTCCAAAGAAAAAAGTTGAAATGTATATGTTTATAAATAATTGTGGCCTCGTCCGTAGTGTAGGGCTTTTTCCCAATAATTTTTTTTTAAGTTTCGCTTTCTGAGTTGCTGTGACATCAACTCTGTCTGGTGGAAAGAAAATATTTGGGGCAGTGTCACTACCACACAGTCTGATCCATGAGTGAGAGTACTGCCTAAATATACTATAGCGATATTTCCCGCATTGTACTGTGATTGCCTCTTCACTTAGCAGCCTGGCCCTGGGGATATTATAAATGTGGAAGGGAACAGTAATGAATCTTTTTTTCCACGATGTACCTCATGTATCAGCATAGTTGCCTCTCACAAAAAAGATTTTCATAACACACAAAATAAACGAATGAATGGGTGTAAGGCTGGGTTAGGACCAAAGGATGCCCTCAGCACAGCCAAAAAATGGTGCCCCCTCAGCCCTTCAGCTGCTCCAATGAGGAGCTTAGGGACATTTACACAAGCCAGCTGGTGAAGTAAATGCTAGTCATACTCACAGTTACATTTTCTTTCTTTTGGAAATATCTACACTAATAAAAGAGAAAGATGTAAATTGACTGTACCTTCACGAAGCCCACCAGCCAATCAAGAGTGAGTATGCAAATTAACCTAACAAAGATGACAGGTTAATTTGCAAATGCAGGTGCTGAGTGGGGAGACAACCCAGGCGTTCCCCACTGCCCCAGCAACTCCAGGCCCCTGGGCAGCATGGGAAAGCAGAAAGGCGGCTCCAGCTGGAGCAAAGGCAGTGCCAGCAGCCAGGGGAAGGAAGGCCCATTCTTGCACAAATCTTCGTGCATTGGGCCTCTAGTATATATATTTAATTTTATTTTATTTTTAAAGTATTACCAATAGTAGTACATATATCTTCTTTTCCCCCCCCATTGACTTCTCCCTAACCTCCTTTACCCCCCACTACATGCCCTAACACCCCCCCCACACACACACACACACACAGTGCCTTGTATCTATTGGTTATGTTTATGTGCGTGTATATAAATCCTTTGGTTGATTTCTTACCTTCTGCCCCAATGCTCCCCTGATTTCACCCTGTGGTTTGACAGTCTGTCCGATGCTTCTTTGCCCTGTATCTATTTTTGTTCATCACTTTATAATGTTCTTTATATTCCACAAATTGAGTGAGATCATGTAGCATTTATCTTTCACTAACTGACTTATTTCAAGGAATTTTTACAATTTTTAAAATATATTTTCATTTATTTCAGAGAAGAGAAAAGGAGAAAGATAGAAACATCAATGATGAGAGAGAATAATTGATCGGCTTCCTCCTGTATGCTTCACACTGAGGATTATGCCCACAACCCAGGCATGTGCCCTTCGCCAGAGTCATACCTAGGAACCTTTGGTCCATAGGCCAATGCTCTACCCACTGAGCCAACCTGGTTAGGGCTTACCAGCTACATTTTCATTGGATATAAGGGAAACTCTCAAACTATGAGATAAAATAAATGAGCTATCTGACAAAAGCTTCAATTAAACCTTGGTTCCCATTACAAAAGAAAAAAATCTTTCATAATGCAGATAAAAGTAAAACATGGCAGATCAGATAGCACAAGGGGAAGAATTAGGGCATGATCACTGGGGCAAGGGGAAAATTTAGTCCTCCCTTCCCTTGGTGCACTTGCTTATGTAAAGGTTAATTCAGAGATGAATGGATGGCAGAAAATGAGGTATTGACTCATACTAGAGAAAGCTGCCCTTATATGTTCCGGTCTGGATTTCTTAAAATGCTTTCGGCCTCAGTCTGCAGTTCCATTCCATGACTCTTCTTTTTTCATTTATCCGTCCCCCTTTCCCAGTCCTATGACATCATGCTTTTCCTATTCTAACTCTCTTTGCACTCCCACTGCCCAAGGCTGTGCCTCAAAAATTGATCCTCCCTAGTTGTCAAGTCAACCATTTCTGTTGCCTAACTGGAGTCTCATCTCCAGTCTGAACTTATCTTTGGCCCACAACCCAACAGTCCATGACAGAAAGATAGGAAGGGACATTTTATGATTGTTTCCAGCATACCACCACCTTCAAGGTTACATGGTCCACCATCAACCCATTGCCACGAAATGCTTCTAATAGACTTAGAAGGTCCCAAATCAACAAGTCCAAATTGATATAGTATTTTCAAATTGATGTAATACAAATGGAAAGTTACAAAAGGATACAAAGTTGAGCAAGAATCATAGTTATGTGGGTTAGAAGGACTTCTGAGAAGAGGATGCATTTGAATGATGTTGGACAACTGAAACTCTCAGGAGTGAGAAGCTCTCAGGATGTCTCACCTCCCACACCTCCATTTGCCAGCTTTATCCAATCTTAAAATTATTCCATACTTTTCACAAATCTTTTATTTTAAGAAATTATGATGAAACAGTTGTGGCTCCTGTGATCTTGATCCTAGTCTCCTTCCCCCTTTCCCACTGAACCTTGGTTCCCATTACAAAAAAAAAAATGTTAATTGACAGAAGAATGGGTAAATTAACTGAGGGATAGTCATACTCTAGACTATTGTACAATAGTTACAAGAAATTAAATAAATATCTATCAGCATGGATAAATTTTAAAAAGATAATAAATGAACAGTTAGGTTGATCTCAGTTGTTCTTCAAAACAGGCATTGCTGCAATAAACATTCATGTAATTATGTCCTTAAAGGCAGGTGTGAGAGTTCTTCAAGAACATATACTCAGAAGTGGAATTTGTGGGTCTTGAAGAATATGCACATTTTCAATAATTAAATATTGTCAAAATCTCTATATTTTTTTCATTTTTTATAGTTGTGGGATAATCTATTTCCTTTCATATATTTATACTCTTATTACTTGTAAAGTAGCATATCAATTCTTTAGTTTATTGGTTGTTCCTCTCCTCTGAATTGCTTGCCATATCTTTTGCATATTTCAGTTCTTTTATTATTTTTATGTTGACTTATGAGGAATAAATATTCTAGGTAATATCTTGCTGGTATATGCATTTTAAAGAATAATGTTGCTTATGAGATCAATGTTGCTTAGAATTTGTTCATTTTGATGTAGTCATATTTGACAATGGTTTATATTCTTGTTTGGGAGTCTTGTGTCTCCTCTAAGAAATCCTCCCATATATTTTCTTCTAACTTTTTTTAATTTGATAAAATTTATATCTTTAATTTATTGATCTCTTCCTTTGTATGGTATGACATAGGAATACAGCTTACTATGTTTTCATATACTACAAACATCCAATTTTCATAATGCTACTTATTGTCACTGCTTTATAATTCTGCCTCTAATTTATTCCTATAGCAATCATTTCAGATAATGACAGAATACTCTCTGGAGGAAATTTAATGCATTACTGTGTGTGTGTGTGTGTGTGTGTGTGTGTGTGTGTGTCCCAGAAGCATTGAACCCCTGGAAATCTTGTTTCTAAAATTTAAAATATTCCTTATGAGATAATCCTGGACTTAAAAGCAAAAGGAGAATCAAAATATTAAAGATGGCGGGATCCCTTCAATTAGGGGTTAATCAGCTATTAAGGTCATCCTAGCCACAACTGAGTTCTAAAACCATTGTGGTTGGGATGTACCAGAGTCTCCAACTCATGCCATGGTGTACCTCAGGCTTCCAGGGGGTCCCATCTCCAGTCGGAACTTACTTTTGGCCCACAACTCAAGAGTCCATGACAGAAAGGTAGGAAGGAACATGTTATGGTTATTTCCAGCACACCACCGCCTTCAAGGTGACACGGTCTACCATCAACCCACTGCCCATGGGATGGCAGCTCACTGTGGTGTTTCACTGAGGGAAGCTGACCATGAAATGCTTTGTGTTGGGAGAAACTCTCCAGGAGATAGAAATGACCCCGTCCACACCACTCCCCAAACCACCTCTAGCAAGTTTCTCTGAAGAAGGACAACGGACCCAGCACAGATGGACATTACTGAGTTATCTCAGGTGGTAAAAGGGAGGCTGTTCATCAGAGGGAACCTGCAAAATCACTGTTTAAAAACAAAACCAGCAAAAACTCTTGAGCCCAAACAGTAAGAGACATATATGAAAGCAGGCTCTTTTTTTTTTTTTTTCATTTTAACACTCCTATAATTTAAAAAGAATTTAATAGATTTTCATTTTCAAACCTGGAAAAACAAAAGTCCTCCTAAGCTGAGAGCAAGTGTTTGCCTGAAGCCATTTTTTTTTTAATTGGGGGAGTTACAGCCCCTTCAGAAGAAGGGGTTTATAATGGAAAAAATAAGACAGCACCAAACATAACGAAGCTCAAAAAGCAAACATAAAGACCATGTTAATATCAGACATTTTATGTCTCTACCCAAAACTCCTGCCTTTTCTCTAGAATAAGACAGTTGTTGGGGACGTGGATAAAGACCAGGCCCACCTGCCTGCAGTGGCTCATTCGCTCTCTAGAATATCCCTCAGACAAAATACCAAGCATTTTATGAGAAGACAAGCATATGTTTAACATGGTTCTTTGACTTTACCTTTATTACCCTTCAGGGGAAACAGTCCCTTGATGTATGTTACATTTCCTTTCATTTCAATCTCCCTTGTACGTGCAGCAGAAATCCTTTCAACAGTCTCCAGAAGGAGACAACCATGCTTTTTCAGCTGAATTCTATAGCATTTTTTTTATTGTTTAAAGTATTACAGATAGTAGTATATATGTCTCCTTTTTCCCCCATTGACCTCCCCCGCCCCACATGCCCTCACCACCACATCAGTGTCTGCGTCCATTAGTTATCCTTATATGCATACATACAAGTTCTTTGATTGATCTCTTAGCCACCCCCCCCAACCCTCCCCTGCCTTCCCACTGTAGTTTGACAGTTTGTTCAATGCTTCTTTGTCTCTGCATCTTAATGTGTAAGAAATAAAGAGCCAAATTCCCAGGATCCAATAGATCTTGTTTCTTCAGTCAATAGATCTTGTGTGAAGAATTCCCCCATGAAAGGGTGTGTGATTTTTGGCATCAACGGTACTTTTTAAAACAGTATATGAGCACTTCCCATAAGCAGCTTGAGGTGACCTCTGAAAGTGGTTCGCTATCCATGTGAACCAGAAAACCCCACAAAATCATGGAAATCGAGAGGCTCAAATCTTGGTGTTCACTTTAAGAACACTCGAGAAACTGCCCGGCCATCAAGGGTATATAAATTCGAAAAGCTGCCAAAGTATCTGAAGGATGTCATATTATAGAAGCAATGGGTGCCATTCTGTCATTACCAGGGTGAGCTGGTAGGCATGCCCAGGCCATAGAGCGGGGGTGGAGAGCAGGTCAGTGGCCCAAAAAGAATGCTGATTATTTGCTACACATGCTTAAAGACCCAGAGAGTGATGCTGACCTTAAGGGTTTAAATGTCTGTGGTCATTGAGCACATTCAGATGAACAAAGCTCTGGGTGCAGAGCTTACAGAGCTCATGGGCAGGTTAGCTCATACATGAGCTCTCCCTCCCATGTGGAGAGGACCCTACTGAAAAACATCAGATGGTTCCTAAACCAGAAGAGTAGGCTGCACAGAAGAAAAAGATGTCCCAAACAAAACTTATATACCATTATGCTGGAAACCAATCACTGTTTCACTAATAGAGAGATGTGGACAGGAAGCCAGGAAGGCTGGTCAACAATCTTAATTGCTCCAAAGACTCACTGTTTAGTTGAGACATAGCTGAAGCAGCCTCCACCTCTGTTTGTCTTATGTAAATTTCTGTTATTTCCTGCCTAAGGGCTATGGGTGTTTCCCCATAGCCTCAATAAAAGGGATAGCAAGGCCAGAGCCCTGTGTAATCCTCCCACTAGAGGTGAGCTGCCGCCTGGCCCCCAATATCACCAAATTAATACTTTTCTAGTCTCTTTTCATTTGTGTGCAGCCTTCTCCATACCCAAACCCTGAAATGGAACCCTGAATCACGTAGGACGTGAAAGGGGTTCCTACACCAGTACATGAAGATAGGACTTATTTCAGATCCTCTTGCAGCTGGGTACCAGCAGTATATGTGACCCTGGCCCCGTCCTCAAGAAACTATTCCAGGAAGGCTCAGGCAGATAGTTAGTAACATGCTTACTGCCAATTACTGAATGTGGCTTGCTTTCCAGTAGGCTTAACTCTTCACACCAATTCTACACTGTCATCCACTCAATTTCATAGGAACTAAAATTATCACCACTTTTTTGACAATATATTTTTTCAATTATAGTTTATATTCAATATTACTTGGTACTGATTTCAGGTGTATAGCATAGCAATTAGATAATTGCATACTTTATAAACTGTCACAGCATCCACACATTACAGACTGCATAAAGTTTTTCACTAGTTCACAAATAAGCATGATGGGTATATTGGTATATTATTTATATGATACTAGTGCTTTTTGAATACAACGCAGAAAAGAATTATTTCTGTCTTAATGACAGAAACTCAATTCAAACTAAATTAAGATAGAGAGAGAGAGAGAGAGAGAGAGAGAGAGAGAGAGAGAGAGAGAGAGATAAATAAATAAATAAATAAATAAAAAGTATTTGTAACTAAACAGCACAGGATAGTTATCTTCAGGCCTAGTTGGATGCCAGTACTCAAGCACTATTATCACCAAGTGTCCTTCTACATATAGCTCTACTTTCCTCTGAATAGTATTACCCTTACTGTCAGGTAGTTTTCTCCTTGCAAGAACACCTTCCTACACCTTAGCAACACCAGTAAAAGAAAGAATCAATGCTTCCAACAGAAGTCCCAGAATTGATTACCATTAACCTGTTTTGGTAATCAATTCTGTGGTCAGAGGACTAGCATGTTTTAATGGGCAAATCTGGATAATATAGCCATCCATGGCTCCAAGTGGAGAAAGTAATTCCACCTACACTCATGGCATGAGGATGAGAGAAAGATGAAAACGAAAATGTAAATCAGAGAGTAGTCGCCAAAAGAAAAGTGGTTAAATGTTGTAAAAGCAAGTACAACTACTGTCCTTCCAAAAGAAAAGAAGGAAGACAAAATCTGGATGTTCTTAGTATTGGTTCAGAGCTACAGGATTATAAAATAATCTAAATCCTCTAGTCCATAATTATTTGAGATTCCTGAAATAAGTTAGGTAGAACAAGGAGAAGGGAAACAGACAGTAACATGAAACTATCCATACTAGCTAAACCTCATGCTCCTAGTTCCCCTCAAAGGAACAGGAAGCACTCTGACCACTGAATGGAAATAAAAGAATCCATCTTGCTCAGCAAGCATGGCTCACTGGTAGAATGATGACCTATGAACTTGAAAGTCATAGTTCGATTCTTAGTCAGGGCACATGCATGGGTTGTGGGCTTAGATCCCTAATGTGGGGCATGCAGGAGGCAGCCAATCAATGATTATCTCTCATTGTTAATGTTTCTATCTCTCCCTCTCCCTTCTTCTCTGAAATCAATAAAAATATATTTTTTAAAAAATTAAAAGCCTTTTTTAAAAAAAGAAACTATCTCAATTTAGTGCACAGATAGACATTATTCAATATTGAAACACTTTTCTACTCTTTCTTAATTCCAAAAAGCATAGAAGTGATCACTATTAATATTGAGGAAGAAGAAAAACAGAGAGTAAGGTGTTGATTTTAAAAGGTTCCATTTTTCTTAAAGGAGAAATCTATTTGCTTATCCACTCATATGTTTTTCTTGAAGTCCCCTGTCTTCTAAATTGATGGATAAATGCTAATCAAAGAGCTTTGAGTTCTTAAAAGTCTCTCTCTATAAGAAAATCAATATTAAAACTTGGAAATGAAAAGCTATTTGGGTACTGTAGACCACAACAAAAAGAAAAAGAATTTTTCAGTCACATTTAACAGATTAAACTCATTGATTTCTTTAAAATCAACAACCCCTTTGTGATTGGCATTTTATCAAATTAAAATGTATTCCAGTTTACACACTCAGTTTTGTATACACTCTGAACATCAGAACATAAATAATATACATACCAAATGTTGACTTCAGAGCCATGTGTAGGCAGAAAATTTTTCTCCAAAAGAGATATATAAATAAGAAGACATGTTTCAAACTCTCATATGAAACCAACTTAGGCTTCTGCTAAGGATTCCAGTAGAAAATTAGACTTTTTTTCTATTTTTGTTGTTGCAGTCTATCTTCAATAAGAAGACAACTGAATAGATGTTTTCTAAAGATTTACTTTCTGTAAAAATTTATGCACAACATTTGTGAATCATAGTATAAAAACCAGTGATCAAGTATAAAAACCAATCCTACTAAAGGTGTCTTCAGAAGCACACTTTTATTCACTGAAGTTGAATAATGAACATTTGATACCATTTATTCACCTCTTATAACCTTTCAGGGCCAAGGTTAGCACTTCAAGTCATTCTTTCTAACTTTTCTTACTGTTGTAACTAACATGCTCACAACACAAAATAATGCTACTATCTGCATTCTATGCCAGATAAAAAGAGAACTAATTATTCCCACATAGCTCCAATTCATAAGAGCTCTGATACATGTGCCCTACCTTATGTTCATCAATATCTCCTCCAGCTCCAGAATGCAAGGAGGTCAGAGTTCCAATTCCTAAAAGAGAAATTAGTTTTTATGAAACAAAAGCTACTTCTCTTTTGTACTTAACAACATAATATTCTTTGGCAAAAGCCTGGAAAAATATTTCACATATGCATTTGAGAATATTATACACACATGTAAATATACAATATATATATATACAATATATATATAATATATTAAGAATGTATATGAATAATTTTATAGATAGAGTTTTTTGTATCTGTATCTCATATTACTTGCATAAAAAATTAGAGTAGAAAATTTTTGTAATTCAAACTTCTCCAAAGAAGACTCGGATAATATTATTCATGATGAGAACTCATTCAAAATAGTTTAAAATAATGTATATTTTACCACTTTTAGTTAGCATGCTTCCCAAGATATTTAATGAATTGAAAATTTCTAGTAGATATTTTCTCTAGACATTAAATTTGAATATTGGTACTCCGCATTTTCCCTCAAAAGTTTGTAGATTTATGCCCACTATTTTCTTGGGCTTCCATGGGTGACCATGCTCTAGCCAACAGTTGTTTTGCATCTCACTCAACTAAGCATAGTCACTACAGAAACTCAGGCCCAAATTCTACCCCAGACACAGGTATGTTCTCACACCAAAGTCAAGAGTTCTATGCAGGCAACAGAGAAAAGCACAGGGACAGAAGTGCCTTTCATCTCTCTTCAGAAGACAACAGCTTCAGGCTTCTTGTTGCTTAGTTCCTCTCCTCTGAAATTCCTGGATTGTGTTCCTCTTAAAGGCCAAACTACTGCTCCCTAAATTAATGTCAAAGGCAAGAACACCATAGCTGCCAAAAACTAAACCAGAGAATCATAAACTAGCTGACACAAAATTCTCAACCAGTGTCCATCGGCTTGCTAATTCATGTGTTACTTATTTTCACTTTAAAATACAAAAATTATGCAATGGGAAACCAGTGCTCGTTTAACCTGAAGCTTTGAAATGTGCACCGATGATAACGACACATGGAGTGAACACAGGAAATATAAGTTTAGAACCATGGCAAGCTGGGAGAGTCTCTGGAACCACAGACCTTACTTTGATGTTCATGGCTATTTCAGTCAGCACAAGTGGCAGTTGTAGAGGAGAGAAAGCAGTCAGACAACTTAGACTAGCATTTCTCAAGAAGGTTTTTCATTCCTTTGAGAAATTATTTTCAGTTTATTAAATTATCTATCTCTTTTTTCCACAAAGTGTTTTATAATGTAAGAATTTACCAAAGTGACAAGTAATCTACTGGGAATTAAACCAAAATGCAAACTTAGCTGTTGTCTTTGAAACCACATGTCTTTAAATCCCTTGATTGTTAACTTTTACCCCAAAAAGAAGAGGTCTTAACTTTCATTGACTTCCACTAGGTAATCACTGGACTATTTTGAGTTGTATTTCCCTCTACCTTGACAACTTAATTGACCTCTTATAAGTATAATTTACTAAATAAAAATGCTTCAGAAGCATTACATAATTTTATATAAAAGTCACACCATATATTTAAGAGTAAAAGGGAATAAAAAATGAGAGAAAAACTATTTTTAAGAAACCAAAAGTAACATTACGATGCTATAATTTCCATTCAGAAACATTTATTCCAAAGCCTTAACTGAACTATCTACTTCAGTTGTATCATGGCCATCCATCCACACAGCGACTTTCTTTGGAATTAAACTTTGGAATTACTTGTTTATACAAGAAAACTCATCTCAGATGTAGCATCTGTTTCTCACTAAGGCTTAGCTTTCACCTAATTCTCCAAATGGGTTGACTGAGGTTCAAGAATGTGAGGTGACTCGCTCAAGATCATACAGTGAATCCAGGGCAAGCAACACTCTCCCTGTTATAGACGATGAGTATCTTGGTACAAAACTCCACGGATGCTGTTTTCAGGGCTGTGACGCATACTTATGTCTACTTGTAAACCTCAGTTCACTGAGTGAATCAATTGATGTCTTTATATTTTTAACTGTATCAGGAGAAAGGGAATTTAAATTGTTCACCAGGTCTTCTTTATTAAATTACATGTCTTGACTCCAGAACCAGCCTACTAACCTAAAATATTTTATTATTAGATCCACAGGTAATATTATATTCCTTGTATAATGTAGCAAGAATGTAGTAAAGAAAAAAAATAAATGTGAAGTATATTAAAGGTTAAAAAAAATCTGAAAAAAACCTGTTTACACAGCCCTATGCATTTCATATGAAACACATTTTACTATCTTTCTATACAATGAAAGACTATAAGTACAAGTTCTTGCTTGCATAATTTATTACTTTTACATTACTCATTGCAAAGAACCTTAAATAGTACTTCAGTTTACAATAAATTTAAACAATTATAGTAAAGGAAATTAGCTGTGCCATAATTCAAGTATAACTCTACATATACTCAGCTGAAATAAAATGAATAATCATAATTCGCCATTAGGTGAACTTAATAGTTCCATACCCATGAGCTTGTATATTTCAACATTTTTCATTTTAATCATGATTTGTCTTGAGTAAATTGTATGAATATAGAATTGGTTCATTGTTTTTCTAGTGTTTAGTGAATAGAATTATTCAGATTCTGTTTTTTGTTAGTCTTTTCCAGAGAATAATACCATTTGTGTCCATTATTATAAGGATAGTTTCCAATCACACAACATATCCACAGAGGTTACTTCCACACTCCCTTTTCTGCAGAGCCCAAGTTTTGAGTTCAGATGTTTCTGCATAATTGTAATTATCTAAGATAGACTCAGTGATGTCTAATGCTGGCACTGCCACTAAAATGTTTTCTTTTATGACCTCCAATGAGTATCACATAATTCTTCAGACACTCCTCCAGTTGTTCACAATTACCATCTTCATTTCAAATAAAAATAAATGAGTTATGTAAGATGCAAACCTTAGTAAAGCAAAATCTAGGTTGAAGGCTGTATGAAAAACCTCTGACTATATTTGTAACTTTTCTGTCAATATAAACATCCCTTGAATAAAAAGCTTATATTTAAAAAAGTATATTCTGGCCCAGCTGGAGTGGTTCATTGGTTGAGCACTGACCTATGAACCAGGAGGTCACAGTTAGATTGCCGGTCAGGGCATATGCGTGGGTTATGAGCTCGATCCCAGTGGGGCATGCAGGAGGTAGCTGATTAAAATTATCCCTCATCATTGATGTTTCTCTCTCTCAAATCAATAAAATATATTTTTTAAAAGAAGAGAAGTATGCTTTGTGTCATTTTTAGGAGGAATGAAGTGCTGGTCAAAGTTAAAATAAATAATCAGGTTCTGAAGGTTTGAGAACCACTGCAGTAGAGCCTAAGACCATCAGAAAACACAGATATTTACATTACAATTCTTAACAGTAGCAAAATCACAGTTATGAAATAGTAACAGAAATAATTTTATGTTGGGGGTCACCACAACATGAGAACTGTATTAAAGGGATCGCAGCATTAGAAAGGCTGAGAACCACCGGCCCTAGACCTTAAGAGAAAACTTACAAAGGGTTCCCAACGTAAAAGCTTGGAGGGGAGCATGTTAGGCTGAGTTAGAAGCAGATGCAAAGCTTTGGAGCTGAGCGTGTGGATGCTCCAGAAAATTGGCAGTCATTTACAAATGCTACACAGGGGAGGCGTGGAAGGACTGGAGAGATGAGCTTACACGAGTGGCTTTGCCTGTCAGACTAAGGATCATGGCCTTTTCTGAAACAAGGTGCCATAGGATTTGAAGCATAAAAGATGTGATCAGAGCTATGGTCTGAAGGACATGAAGATCACGCTAGCTGCCATGCAGAGAATAGACAGAAGAGAAAGAAAAACTGGGATTAGAAGTAAGTGAGGGGAACATGACAATAGCCAGGAACACACTTGTGAAGAGAATGAGCTTGTTCGAGCGGCTGATGACAGCTAGTCTTGAGACAAGCGGAAGGATTCAAGAATCATCAAGGAGGCCACGATGAGTCAGTGGACAATTGGGTGTGAGTGGAGTGAAAATGTGATGGAGGAAGCATGTGGCAGCTTCTGGAACTGAGGGAGGCTGTTTGTTACAAAGAGGAAGAGGGAGACTGCAAAGAGGTCAGGCTGGGTGGGGCTTTGGGAAAGATGGACACACACTGAGTGAGAGGTGCCTGTGCATCTCCTGTTCGTCTACAACTCAGACAAAAAGTCTATGATAATACTATTTGGGAGGGTTTTTAAAAATATATATTTTTATTAATTTGAGATGGGGGGGGTAGAGAAACATCAATGATGAGAGAGAACCATTGATCAACTGCCTCTTGCACTTCCCACATTGGGAATCAAGCCTATAACGCAGCATGCATTCCTACCAGGAGTCCAGCCATGGTCTCCCAGCTCATAGGTCTGTGGTTACTCAACCATTGGTGGGGAGGGAGTTATTTACCATTCAAAGACTTGGGTTTCTACAAACTGCATGTACTGTGAATTTAAGGGCTCAGGTTTTGGGGACAGGCAGACCAAGTTTACATTGTGAATTTACCTCTAACTACCTAACTGTCAAAGCCTCAACCTCCCCATCTGTTACTGTCTATCACACATGACTGTTGCAAGAATAGAAGAGATGTGGAAAGTAATAAGCATGGTGCTAGCACAGAAAAGGAACATAATAATTGTACATCATCATTACTTTCAAAAATGCTGAAAGCAAATTTTCTCTTTAATACATTTTATAAAAGTTTTTTTTTAATAAGAGAAGAGAGTAAAGTACCTCTCCATTCAATTATTTGATAATTTTGTATATTTACACCGTGTATATTTATACACCAAGGTTTTTAAAAAGCAGATGACACTGCTTTCTGTCACTATCTATTAAAATTACTTTTGAGGTTTAATATACAAATGAAAAACAGTTAAATATTGTAAAGCAAATGAAATCCTCTCAAAAGGGTTTTAAAAGATAATATCTTGTGGTGTTATGAATATTATAATTTTCATTACTTGTATTTATTAAAGGTTAAGGAAACTATGGGGGGGGTGTGAAGGTATTCCAGCTTTTAATAGCACATATTAATTTTTGGTTGGAAAGTTCCCTTTTTTAAAAAGACAGCGATTATAGCCCAAGATTTTCAGCTGGATTTCATAAGCTCACACTCTAAAATATAACAAGGTAAAAGAGCCTTCTTTAGTCTTACTTGTGAGCTCATCTCTAAGAATTCCCTTCAGTCATTCTTTCTATTCAAGGTCATTGGAAGAAAACTGGAAAGTCTGATGTTTTATGGATTTTTTTACCCACATTTGTGCTACAATTTAAGGAGTCTGGATGCAGCATAATCAGAACTCCTCAACTGCAGAACATAAATTTTTAGTACAACTTGGTCTGGAATTCAACAGAAGAAATGTTGACTTTTGCTTGGCCCCATCCCATTAGCACTAATAGGTTGTTTTCATTGCAGTTGTCTTTAAAAAAATATGGGTATGAGATGCAATACATTTAAACACTGGTTTTCAAACAAAGGTTGTGAAATAAATGTAGCTTTTAAAAATAAAACAGAATTAAAAGTAATATAGCAGAGTAAGAAAGAAAATATCAGACTATACCTTTAGTAGAAAAGATAAATACTGTTTTGTAAGGCCTTTTATGTTTATATCATAGATATATGTATATACACATCATATAATATATATTGTGATGTACACATATTCATGTGTCTGTGCATGTGTGTTTACTGGGTCATACCACTATATGTTAACTGAAGTTAAATGTCCAAAATCCACAGCATTGAAATTATATACTAAAAAATAAACAACCTGGAAAACTTCCTTGAAAAAATCCTTGCAAAAAGTTATGTCCATCTTGCTTTCAAAATCTGTCTCAGATTTTTAAAACAGAAATTTCCAGTGCTCAAATACAGTGTTATAGGTCTAGTAATAATTAGTGTCGTTTTCTAATACTTTTTTAAATCGAATTTATTTAAACAATACAACAAAATTTAATCAACAATATAGTTGCCATTGTTTTCTACTACTTGTGCCCAACGCTCAGGAAGCATTTTAATCCCTCTGTTATAAAATTCTTGTGATTTTGATGCCAAAACTTCGGTCAATGCATTTTTGAGGCATTCTTCATTATTAAATTTTTTTCCAAGAAGAAAGTTTTGCAAAGAACGAAACAAATAGTAATCCGAAGGCGCAATATCAGGAGAATATGCAGTTTGAGGGAGAACTTCCCATTCCAACTGGCGCAGTTTTTCAGCAGTGATTCTTGCAGTATGCAGTCGTGCGTTATCGTGGTGAAGATTTACGCCCTTCCGATTAATCAGCGCGGGTTTTTTTTCTCTTAAAGCTTGGGCTAACCTTTCCAATTGGGCACTATACACTGCACTTGTAATGGATTGGTTAGATGGTAAAAGTTCATAATGAAGAATTCCTTTAAAATTCCACCAAACACACAACATCACTTTTTTCGCATGCAAGTCAGGTTTTGGCGTGGGCTGCGGAGCCTCATTTTTGTCCAGCCATTGAGGCCGCCTTTTCAAATTAACATACAGCACCCATTTTTTCATCTCCGGTAACAATTTGCTCTAAAAACAGCAAACGGTTTTGACGAGAGAGGAGCGAACTGCAAATTGTGACTCTTTGATTACGGTTGTTGTCGGTCAACTCATGAGGAACCCATTTTCCAAACTTTTGGACTTTGCCAAGTGCACGCAATTGATTGGAAATTGTTTTTTGTGAACAATTTAAAGTTGTCGCGAGCTCTTGTTGAGTAATTTGAGGATTTTGCACCAAAAGAGCTTGAAGAGCTTCTTGATCAAAATTGGACACACGGCCTTGACCACTCTTGTCATCTAACGAAAAATTTCTCTCGCGAAATTTCTCAAACCAACGCTGGCATTTTCTGGCGCTAACTGCATCTTGACCAAGAGCACTACAGATGTTTTTTGCAGCCTCACTTGCTTTTCTTCCTAATTGGAACTCGTAAAGCATGCAGTGCCGAATATGCTCTTCATCCGCCATCTTCTTAGCCCTAGTTTTGCAACAAAAACCAAACCAAACACAAACTTTTTCAAGCAAAACTTGTTAATTGCACTTCACACGTTCTGTAGGTACCACGTGTTTGAAGGTTATGTCAATACAAGTCAACGCCAAGCAAGATTTTAAACGAATGTTTAAAAACGGCATTAATTATTACTAGACCCGGTATACACTACACATTAATGATGAAGGGCATGAAGATGTAATAATCATCTATCATTTATATTATACTCTTCAAGAGGGTATCAAATCAATTATTTCATTTGATTTCATTTACTTCTCAGCAATATTGTAAAACCAACATGCCAAGTAGTAGCTGCTCAGTTCACATGAGAGCACAGAGAGGGCCTGTGATCTGCCTCAGGTAACTCGGTAGCAAAGCCACTTGCATAAACCTGATTATTTCTATTTAAATCTCAACGATGCTTTTCCTCTGGATTGTGCTGCCTACCGCTACACAGCTGTAGTTAGTTTGCCACTGTTTACCTCATGAGTCTTTGTCATTTGTTTTGTGTTTAAAGCTATGTCTACAAAAGAGTGCAAAATATTTTAGGAAAGGCAAGAAGGAGGAACATACAGATGAGTTGGTGATGTAGAGGGGATCTAAATGGCCAACTGTATTTTCACCCAAAACTGAGGCTTCCCTGCAGCCAGCTAGAGGCCAATCTGCTTTGTGGAGGTGACTGTTATTCCAGAAATGCCACAGGGCCTGGGGTGTCGTAAACTACTCAACAAATACTGTTTACTTGAAAGGTAAATTGCCAGGAATATTTAATATCAGAATTTATGGTCATATGAGACGGATTGGAAATTAACACAGAGAGTGGGGGAGGAAAGGAGTAAAGGAAGGGAAGGTGAAGGAGGAGGAGCTAGAGGGAAGGCAGGGGAGGAAAGAGATGCAGGGAGGGGTCTTTTGAACAAGCTCCTAGTACAGCCACCTAAAACTAACTAGGGAGTTTTCCACTGTCTGGAACAGTCTTGGAACTATTTGACCAATATATGTCTAAAACGTCCTGAGTATGATACTTTTTTCCACCCCAGTATATTTTCAGAGAGAAACATCCATATGAGAGAGAAACATCAATGGGCTTCCTACCTTACCTGGGATTGAACCCACAACCTAAGTATGAGCCCTGACTGGAAAACAGAACCTGCAATGTTTTGATGTGTGGGACACCACTCTGACCAACTGAGTCACCCAACCAGGGCCTGAGTATGATTCTTTTTTATGACAATTTTAAAACTACTGACTTGATTAATGGGTTTATAGGAAAATTGCTAACTTATATTTGTCTAGCAAACTGTCCATTTTAGTAAAATTTCCAATAAGGCTTTCCACAAAATTTATCATTTAGTCACCCTGTGTCTGTGGAATTTTCCCTTTTTCATTCCTAACAATGCTTGCTTATTTATTTATTTATTTATTTATTTAGCAAATATAAGTACTTTATCAACATACTTAAAGCATTACCTCTTAATTATCTTTATTATTTTCGTGCTTTTTATATTTTACTAAAATATGTCTATCATTTTCATTATTTTGATATATTTGGGTTTATGGTATTAGATTTTTTCTTATTTCTTAAATTCTAGAACAGTACTTAAATTTTAAAATACTCTAAGGCTATAAATTACTTTGTAAGCACTCTTATTACATTCTATAAGTTTTGATGTTGTTCACTTTTAAATATTCATTGAAAGATAAATTATTTACAACTAGGTTTATTGGAAACATATAGATTATTGGTTTGGTTATTGATCCCATTTTATATAGCACTAATAGGAAGCATGGTTTATTTTATATTTGTTTATTGAGCCCATTTTGTAGTTTACAAAGAGTCAACTTTTGCAAAGTTTCCATAGGTGTTTAAAAACAGGAAGATATTAGCTATGATGGTGTAGACAAATGGAGGTGCTGAAAAAAATAATAAAATAATGTAAATTCTCCAGCTTGCAAATTCAACTTCTATAATTATCCATGATTTAGAATTAGTTAATTGTGTATTTCAGTTATATATATATTTCCTAATTCTTTGTCTTTTTATGTGTCAAACATTGAGAAGTGTTTATTTAAAATTCCACTATAGGTGGAGAACTATAAATTCCTCATTGTATACATTGTATAACTTGTGCTCGATGTTATGTTATTAAGCACATATACCTTTAGAATTACATATATTCCTTATGAATGCTGCCTTTTATCATTACATTATGGTCTGCAATGTTCATAGTAAGGTTTTTCCCCATAAAATCGATTTTATGTAACAGAAATGTTGCTACAGCAGATTTATTTTGGTTATTATTGTCCCAATAAATTTTTTCTATTTTATTATACATGTATTTTTAAAGCATATCTCTTATAAACAGTATATGACTGAGTGTTTTCCCTGTTTTTAAAAAATATTTAAAAATTTTAACAGAAAATTTGAAACTACAATCCAAGATTTTTTTTTTCCTTAATAATTTGATAGGTGGAGACATCAGGCCCTATAGCCCCAGAATACTTCAGTGTACAACTCATACAGAGCATTTGCCTACATGAAGACAATAAAACCATTCAAATAAGGAAGTCAGCATAGATCCAATGCTATGATTTAATCCATAGACCCTATTAAGATTTCAGTGGTTGCTCAATAATGTTCTTTATAACAAAATTATCCAATCCAGCCTGGTCGGGATGGCTCAGTGGTGGAGCATTGTAGGAGGAGGTCACGAATCAATTTCTGGTCAGGACATATGCCTGGACTGCAGGCTCCATCCCCAGTACAGAGAATGCAGGAGGTAGCCAATAAATGATTCTCGTCATTGATATTTCTATCTCTCTCTCCTTCTCTCTTCTTCTCTGAGTTTAATAAAAATATATTTTTAATTATCCAATCCAAGGCTACATATATGATTTAGCAGTGTATTTTTTTCTTGTTTAATTTTAAATAGTTCCTCACACTCTCCTTGATATTCATGATCTTTATGCTTTCAAAACTAAAACCAATTATTTTGTAGAATGTCCCTATATTTAAATTTGTCTGATTTGCCAATTAATTAGATTAAGTTATACATATCGGGAAGAAATATCACAGAAGTGATACTGTATTCTTTTTTTTTTCAATTTACAATTTACATTCAATATGATTTTATATCAGTTTCAAGTGTAAAGCTTAATGATCAGAAAATCAAATGCTCTACAAAGTGCTCTCTTGGCACCATACAAAGTCACCACAATATCACTAACTATATCCTCTGTGCTGTACTGTACATCCTGTGTCTATTTCATAACTACCCACTTGTACTTCTTAATCATTTCATCTTTTTCACCCTATTATATTCTTCCAGGTGGTACACAACTTCCATTTGTCCTGTTACTGGTAGTGTTAACCTTGATAAAGATGGTTTTTTCAAGTTCTCCATTCTAAAATTACATTTTCCTTTGTAATGAACAAATCTTTGTTACTAAGATAATATTGCCTTCCTCATCAACTTTTCACCCACTCATTTGAGCATCCATTGATGTTTTGTGACTGAATTGTGGGTATAATGATTGCCAAATCATGATTCTTAATTCTATCACTCATCTGCATTTCTTTAATTGACATTTTATTGGAACAAAGAGCTTTTTTTTCTCCCCTTTATTTATGAATGTATTTAATTATATCTACATGGACAAATGGCTTCCTATTTTATTCAATGGATTATAGTCCATTAGTCTCATTATTTTGATGTTCAAAGCATGTCAATATTTGCCTAATGGGGGCCTCTTCAAGCTACTTCTGTCTGCATTGTTTTCTGAGCACTTCCTCACTTTCTGTCATAATAAGGTTTTCCATTCTCATCTTGTACTTTGCTTGCCCCCGCCTTGAGGCAGGCATTTTTCCCAAAGGTTCATACTTCCTGTTAGTTGAAAAGTGTGTTTAGAAACTAAAATCTGTGTGTTAAGTATGCACATTCCTACTGAGATTTCATTACTCAGGCCTCTTGATGGACATAACCAATACAGACTTCTACCTGCACAGTTTGCCCCCTGTACGGCCTTGCTTCCCCACTTTCTGAGAAGATATCTACAAGAATGTCTTCAAATCTTTTTCTCTTCACAAACATTTTTTATTATTTTGTCTTCACTTACTGTCTTATCCTCCATCTTTCTGTCAGAGAACAAATGTTTGTCTAGTGGCAACTCTTACACTTGTACCTTTGGTCTCTATTTTCTTCCTGATTCTTTTGGACAATTTTCTCAGGAAAAAAAAACAAAAACCTTCTATTTGCAATGCCTTGTGTTTCTCTCTCTCTCTCTCTCTCTCTCTCTCTCTCTCTCTCTCTCTCTCTCTCTCTCTCTCTCTCTCTCTCTCCCCCTCCCTCCCTCCCTCCCTCTCTCTCCTCTATCCCCAAATACTTTCATGCCTAAAAATTCTAAGCTCACTTCTGCTACTCACTCAAACTATTTGCAGAGATTTCCTTCCTTACTTTTATTTTTCCCATCCAACATTTTCCAAATGAACTAAACTGTGTTTTAGTCTCTATTCCTTAACCAGTCTTAATCCCTTGAAAATCTGACTTCAGCCTTTATCACTCATCTTAAACTGATCTTTCAAAGATTAATAACATAGAGTCAAACTGCTATCTTTTTTTTTATTTTTAATTTCAAGCCTCTCAGCCTCACAGGGGCATCAAAGATGGTTACTTACAATTCCTCTGGACAACAATCATCCTGATTCTTCTACCCAGATGCTCACTCCTTATATCTCTGTTCATCTAGCTCCTTGTGGTACTGTCCTAAGCACTGTGTACTTAATTTCATCTCAAAGACAACTGCAGGACCCAGCTCAAATACTGCCTCCCCTGTGGAATCCACTATATGATGAAATCTCAAATCTCACAGTATTATATTTTCCAGAACTAGGTTCTTTGTCTCTTCTATGATAGTTACATGTATTTATCTTACTTTTGCTTACTCAGCAATAAGGTTTTGAAGGCAAAAGTCCTGCTAACCTCTTGTTGCACGCCTTCTTATCTTTCTTGTCAAAGCTCAGAAATCACCTGTTATAAGAAACCACCTGTTTCAAAACTCTGTTAGACATTCTTCATTTGTGCCCTTTATAGTTCTTTGCATGTCTGACCATCATTTTCAATCTCTACTACAATGGCCTATTTATATGTGTCTTCAGCAGACATTTTCCTACTGAGGCAAGCACAAGATTTTATTCCTTTTCTTATCTACAGCACTGTCATATTTACATAATTAATTTGTCTATTACATTCAATTAATAGCACTAAATGTTATATTTAAAAAAATCCTATGGCTGTCTACTAAGGTATCCAATTACTCATTAGAACAAATGAAAGAAAAATTTTCCAAACTGAACTTAGAATTGCTATTTGGGGAGTGTGGAGAGCAAAACTACAGGAAAAATAGTATTCCCAAGTTCCTAAATTTCTTGGGTTCTTTTACATTTATTATTACTTGAGTTTTCTAAATTTCCACTTAAAACTAGACAACAAATATATCCTTCAAACAAAAAGCCAGTAATTTACTTCTTAGAATTCCCCTCTTTTCCATCTGTCTCCACTCCTACCATTTCCTTGCCCCTTCTCTATATTCTATTCATTTTCATCCAGTTGTCCCTTGTTTTTGAAACATTTTCTTTGTGTGAAAACCAAATCCCCATTTCCTCCTTTTTGATCTCCATTTAGTCTTGATTACAAACCTAACTGAATTATGGTCAGTCTTACTTAGCTCCTTCCTCCACCCACTCACCTTTAGGAGACCAGTCACATCTTCTGCTTTTAAGAACCAGTTTTGATAATGGCCCATTTTACATGATTGCTTTAACATGTTGTTGTTGTTGTTTAAATCATATATATCTATGTTCCCAAAGTAAACAAACATTAAGAGAGGAAACCCAGGGATCTCTGGGTTTCCTCTCTTAATGTTTGTTGAAAATTTTGGTAGTTTGGAATTTAGTTAAATATGTAAAAGTGCTCTAAAGTAATATTCTAAGATAAGTTAAAATTCTTTGTTCTTTTCATTCATAAGGAGATAGACTAATGGTTGGTCAAACAAGACAATGTTAAGTTTTCATTTCTTTTTTATTTGAAAGGGATTCTTTAATTAGAAATAACATTATTTAAAATATTTAAGATTCAGGAAACAGAGCTCAATAAATAGAAAGATATCAACTCTTTCCATCTTTGATCTCCAGAGGCCCATTCCTGAACTCCCTTTGCTACATCTATTTAGAAGTTCTATAAGTAGTAAAGGTGCCTGAACTGAAACAATATGAAATCTTTTCTGACCTTAGCTACTATAGGAAAACATGGAATTATAAGTGTAAAAGCTAAATAGAGTAACCATCCAATCTAGTAGTTTATAAAGAGCTTTATGCGGATCTTTTTTTTCTTAACTTTATTGTTGAAAGTATTACATATGTCCCATTTCCCCCCAGATCTTTTATTCTATAGAATGGTATGTGGTGTGGTTTCTTGACTAGGTAAGGTGGGAGGTGCTAAATTTAATTGAATTCAAGCCTAGAATAAACTATGTAAATTTAGTGATCTTTTTGAAAGAGTAACTCATCTTTTCTTCTGACATTTTATTGACAAAGAAGCAAATGGAATAGCCTATCAGTGTTTCCCAAAGTGTGGTATGCGTACCCCCAGGGGTACGGGAAGAATTTGGTGGGAGTACGCATTGCACCAGAGTTTGGTGGGGATTTGCACTGTACCGCGCTTAGCTGCACCTAATTCTACATTCTCATGAGTACAAGGGGTACTCAGCATTACAAAAATTATAGAAGGGGTACACATATGTCAAAAGTTTGGGAAACACTGGCCTAGATGATGAATATCAAAATTAGGGCCATAAACTATTAATAGGTCTTCTGATTCCAAGACCAAGGCTGTTTACACTAATATCCTAATACATCCCATTAATTTCACAAGTTAGCATGAAATATTATATCCAGAAATGTTTGTGGACTATATCTCGTACTACATCTGACAATCCAACAGTTTATTTTCTAGATTATGCTGGGGCTTATCTACCAAAACATGAACATTGTTGGAGAAAAAGTTAACAGAAAGATCATTAAATTAAATTTTTTTCACTTTCTGTTTTTCTTCCAATTAAACAAAGAAACATAAAAGCTCAAGTAAAGCAGCTCACAAAGTTCCTACAAATCGGAAAGGTCCTTCTTTTATCAAAGATAACAATTTTACTTAGAGTTAAGCCTTCAGGATAAAGAACTGATTCAAAGATAACAGTTGGAACAAATTCTCCTGTTCACATCATCACATCAAATGAAAAGTCATCTGGTTGTTTCTTTTACAAAGAGCCCAGAGAAAGGTCTCCCTTCCACAGTGGCCCCATGCAGATCTGCACAGGGAAATCCACAAAGAATTGTCAGGATCCAGTGGGTAGAGGTTACTCTTAAAAAGTCCAAGGAGATAAAAGCCAAACCAATAAAGGTAGTGGAGGAAGTGGTACACAGGATGGTAATTGCTTTATCAGGTTCTCTATTTCATATTATATTTTCCAATCCTAATACATAAAAAGCCAGGGGCAGTCATGACTGAAACAACAGGATGGATGACAGAACAGTAGACTGAGTGGGGCAACAAGGCCAGCAGGGGGAAGGGGAGCAGTTGGGAGCAACCAGGCCAGCAGGGAAGGCAGTTGGGGGTGACCAGGCTGACAGAGGGGGGCATTTAGAGGCAACCAGGACAGCGGGAGCAGTTGGGGGCAACTAGGCCAGCAAGGGGGGCAGTAAGTGGTGACCAGGCCAGAGGGAGTGAGGCAGTTGGGGGTGACCAGGCCAGTGTGGGGGGGGGGGGCAATTGGAGGCAACCAGGCCAGCAGGGAAGTAGTAAGGGGTGACCAGGCCAGCAGGCAAAGGTGGTTAGGGGTGATCAGGCTGGTGGGGGGAGAGGGGCAGTTAGGGGCAATCAGGCAGGCAGGCAGGTGAGCAGTTAGGAGCCAGTGGTCCTAAATTGGGAGAGGGATATCCAACTGCAGGTTTAGGCCTGATCTTTAAACCAGCAGTTTAACATCCCCCAAGGGGTCCCTGACTGGAAAGAGTACAGGCTGGGTTGAGGGGAACCTCCCCCACCCATATACGAATTTCATGCACCAGGCCTCAAGTTAATAAAAAAATAGAATTTCTCAAATTATTTTATTTCAGTAAGATATTTTCATAATCTAGATTATCATTTTAACTCTGGCAAATAAATGTTAGCAGAAAATATTTCTCTCCCAGATATATCACTAAAATAAACTCTAATTTAGTCCCCTTTTTAACTCCTAAGAGCTGCCTTTCAATGCTAAAGTACTGCCAGTGCCCCCAAACACCAAGGCTGAAAAAGTGCAATCCATTCCCAGAATGAGATCCTTCCAACTAGACATGAATGGAATGTGGCTTGAATGGATTTAGATTCATTTTGACTCTAAAAAATGACTTAGTAGCAGTTTCCAATGTTAGATTAAAAAATGGATGCAGTATCATTACAAAGCTAACTGAAAATATAGGCAAGGAGATGTTGCTATTTTTCCTGAGGTTATTATTCTCTTAAAACAAAAAAAAAATTCTAGGCCGAAACTGGTTTGGCTCAGTGGATAGAGTGTTGGCCTGTGGACTGAAAAGTCCCAGGTTCAATTCCAGTCAAGGGCATATACCTTGGTTGGGGGCACATCCCCAGTAGGGGGTGTGCAAAAGGCAGCTGGTTGATGATTCTCTCTCATCGATGTTTCCAACTCTCTATCACTCTCTCTTCCCCTCTGTAAAAAATCAATAAAATATATTTTTTAAAAATAAATGAATAAATAAATAAAAAGTCCATATTGAATCCTATGATATAGTCTTCCAGGTGAGCGACTAGAACTGGATTTTTGCTTCATCAACCAGCTAATTAAGGCTTCTGTTCTGCTCTCTGGATGACAAGGCAGTATGTGGCTTCAATCAAATTGCTGGTTGACTCTTCTATAGGCCTAAATCATACCCAGTAATGTAATCAAACCAGCTTGGCTAAATTATACACCATCTATCAGTAAATGGCTTTTCTGGGTCAGGAGCCTACACACAATTTCGCATAAAGTATAGCAGATAAAAAGAAATGTTTTAACATTTCCAAGAAATTCACATGTATTACTTAAGGTCTGAACTAATAAGAAACTATTAGAAGAAAAAAAGAGAGACATGAAAGCATAACAAGGTTGTGTCCATCCCCAATGTCATTAGCTATAATCTGTAATCAGGCACTCACTCCAGTTACTGGGCGGGACTGCCACCCTCCCAGAGGGAAGTCAGCCAGCCGCAGACCAAGAAGGAGAAAACCAATTTGGGGGGGGGGGGGGGGGGGGTGGAGAATGAACCTGAATGATAACTGAGCCCAGATGGGGAAAAGAAAAGTTAACTCTGGAGCTGGTCTCATTTAAAGGCCACCAGTAAATTTAACCCGAACAGGGGAAAGATTGCGTTGCCGCCCCTGCCCCTGTAGTAAAAAGGGAAGTGAACTCACTCCGTTGAACCCATCAGCACAATCTTTTCCCAGTGTTAGTGGAACATAAGGTCCATGAGCCAGAGTGAGAGGCTAAATACCACTCTGAGGCAGTGGAGGGAAGAGGCAGCTGTTTCCTATTATTTGCATATATTTTTCTTACGGGTAAAAATGTGGGCGGAGTGCCACGGGTACTGCTGCGCAGACCTCCCAAAATGGCAAGGGCAGAGCGCTGGCTTTCCTCTGCTGCCATCCAGGAAGGGACCACAAAGTCCCCCTCCAGACAAACTCCAGCAGAGCTAGGACCTGTCGCATGGCCATCAGCATGCAGCTCTGTATGAGAAAAAGTAAATGGAGGGGTAGCTTTTTTTTAAACGCATTTAAAATTTGGTTACAAATAATACCAAGAGGATTGGATCTAACTATAATTAAACACCATTCAATCTTTAGAAACCCATTCCAGTTACTGAACACTTCAAGTAACGTAAGCTAAGGCTAAGATAGACACTATCAAAAGCATGGCTTGGGGGGGGGGGGGGGGGGGGAACAGCAGAAGAGGTAAATACCCAAACATCTCTGTCATTCTCTCACACCTCCTTTTCCATACACCCATTTGGAAGTGGAGGCCAAGGCAGCCTTAGGGACCCAGCACAGGGAAAGGCAGATAACAGATCTGGAAGGGCGATGAAAAATGGCCTGCATGCTCCTGTAGATTCCATTCTCAACATGACAGTAAGAGGGAGCCTGTTTAAACCTAGGTCACATGTAAGAACCTCTCTTCTGCTAAAATCCCTTTCATTGAATCAAGGGGAAGAGTAGAATGAATTAAAGAATTAAATTTAAGACCTGAAACTATAAAACTCCTAGAAGAAATCAAGCAGTAAACTTCTTTACTTTTGTTTTAATATTAGGTTTTAGGGTATGTTTCCTTGGGCAAAGGCAACAAAAGCAAAAATAAATGGAAGGGACCACATCAAACTAAGTAACTCTTGCACAGTGAAGAAACCATCAACAAAACCAAAAGGCAGCCTACTAAATTCGAGAAGATATTTGCTAATGAGAAATCCAATAAGAGGTTAATAACCACAATATAAAAAGAACTCATACAATTCAACCTCAAAAAAAAATAGTATAATTTAAAAATGGCAGAGGACCTTAATAGACATTTCTCTAAGACATATAGATGGCCATCTAACACATGAAAAGATGCTCAACATCTCTGGTCATCAGGGAGATGCAAATCAAAACCACAATGAGATGTCACCTCACACCTGTCAGAATGGCTATCATCAAGAAGAAAACAAAGAATAAGTGTCAGCAAGGATGTGGAGACGAGGGAACCCTCTTACTCTGCTGGTGGGAATGTAAGCTCGTATAGCCATTAGAAAACCAGTATGGAGATTCCTCAAAAATTAAAAATAGAACTACTGTATGATTCAACAATTCCACCTCTGGTATGTCTTATCTGAAGAAAATGAAAATAATAATTCAAAATATATATATATGCACCCCTATGTTCACTACAGCATCATACACAATAGCCAAGATATGGAAGCAACCTAGCTGTCCATCGATAGGTGAGTGGAAAAGAAAGTTGTGGTGCACATACACAATGGAATATTATTCAGCCGTAGAAAGTAATGTATTTGCCATTTACAACAACATGGTTGGACCTTGAGGAGGGTATCATGCTAAGTGAAATACATCAGTGAGTTTACTTATATGTGGAACCTAAAAAAAAAAAAAATGAACAAAGTAAAAACAAATTCATAAGTACAAAGAACATACTGATGGTTGTCAGAAGAGAGATGGTTGAGTGGGTTTAAAAAGTGAAGGGAACACAGTCAAAAATCACTATATTGTACTATATTGAAACTAAATTAATTAAATTATATACCAACTATAAATTTTTATAAATAAATAAATAAATAAGTAAATAAGTAAATAAATAAATAAAATGGCCCTGCTGTAAGAATAGACTTGACCTTAGTTTAGAACATTGGGTTAACTGTTTACAGATAATTGCTTACATAACATATTCTCTGTAAAACTTTCAACTAACATAAGCAAATTTTTGTTCTTCTGTGTTCTATTATTGCATATTTGTATGGCTCATACAAAATTATCAAGATTCAATCATTTTGACCACAGAAAGGATAAATGTCTTTATCTATTGCATCCCTTCATGCTTGGCTATTGCAATTATTATTTTGTATATCTTTCTCAAAATGTAATTTTCTTTAAATCTTATTTATCCATGTATCTCTAAGACCTAGGTAGTACTTAACCCATTATAAGAGCATAAAAATGTTTATTTAATAACTTTTTTTAATATATTTTATTGAGTTTTCACAGAGAGGAATGAAGAGGGATAGATAGCTAGAAACATCGATGAGAGAGAATCATCGACCAGCTGCCTCTTGCACACCCCCTACCAGGGATGTGCCCGCAACCAAGGTACATGCCCTTGACCGGAATTGGACCTGGGACCTTTTAATCCGTAGATCGATGCTCTATCCACTGAGCCAAACCAGTTTCAGCTATTTAAAAACTTTTTTAAGTATTAAAACATGTGTGACACTTGCATGTGAGCATACTTCCCTTAATTCATTAAAATATCTTCTGGAAGTCAAGATTGACACTGAACTCAAATCTGTCTTGAACAGGTAGATTAAATATCTGCTAGAAATAAAATGATGGTGAGAAATTAGGAAAACAAAACAATAAAAGATCAAAGATTGAAACTAGGTTTTTCATCTATAATTAGATATGAACATATCTAGAAACCAGAGCTGCTCTTGTATGACAAATATTTTACCTATAAACTTCAGCTTTTCAATTAAAATAGAAGTTTACTGTTATAAATATTAGAAGTTATTAGCAAACTGTATAATTAATTTGGATGCTTTAAATGTGGATCATCACCTCTGCTTTATCTTTTATTTGGAAAAACATAAATCCCATAACCATTCCTACTAAAGAAAGGAATTTAAACCTCAAAAACCTAATTGTACTTAAGCAATATTAAGGGAAGAAATTTTGACTTAACAAACATGAAGATAATAAAACTAATTTTATAGAGGTATGCTTGGCATTGAAACTTACTACGTCAAAGAAAATGAAAAACTTAATAAGATATTGCAATAAAAGCTACAAGATTATAGACAAACATTTTGGCAAGAAATAACTGTGTATGTTTGGTTAGGCAACACCAAAATAATAGCAAAATTGTATCCCTATGGCTATCAACCCCAATTACATATTATTTTAAAGTCTCTCTTTTAAATTAAAAAAAAAATTCTTCTACGCTAATGGAAGTTCTTCAGACCAAATTCTCATTCTCTCACCAAATTCTCATTGGTCTCCTTATAACCAGCCAAAGCTGTTAGCCACAATGTGTTACAAAACCCTGAGTGAAAACAGTAGGGGAATTTATAAAAATGTTGCAAATAAGACTGCCATTGATTGTGGTTACCTTTTCCTTTGATAACAGAAACATAAGAAATAATTTCCTTCAGATATAAAACTGGTAGTGATTTAATAATTATTGTTAGCACAGGAACTTACAAATTATACTAAATGAACTCATTTGTTAAAGATGCATTCAGAAAATTTTAGAGCCCAAACTTGGATCATAGAGTCCTGCAAATATATTTGGATAGTGGAATGATATAACCTATAGATATAGATATAGATATAGATATAGATATAGATATAGATATAGATATAGATATAGATAGAGATATAGATATAGATATAGATAGATAGATAGATAAATAGATGATAGATATAGAGATATAGAGATATATATAAATATATATAGATATATAGATATATATAGATATAGATAGATAGATAGATAGATAGATATATATATATATATATATATATATATATATATATATATATATATATATTAAAGCCTAAGTGACCAAACTATCAGTTGACCAGTTGACCAGTTGACTGGTCTCTATGATGTGCACTGACCACCAGGGGGCAGATGCTCAATGGAGGAGCTGCCCCCTGGTGATCAGTGCAACCCCACAGTAGAAGCTCCTCTCAGCTGACAGAAGGGTGCCAGATGTGGGCTCACAGATGGCAAGTGCAGCTGCAGTGGCATGCGCCTCTCCCGCTTCCATGGCAGTGCTACAGCAGGGTGGGAAGAGCAGGAGCAGTGCAGCACCTGGTTCAGGCTCTGGTCCTCCCCCACCACCTGCCACATATCCCTTGAGGAATGTCTGCAGAAATCAAGCTGAAACCAGTAGTCCAATATCCCCCGAGGGGTCCTGGATTGTGAGAGGCTGCAGTCCAGGCTGAGGGAACATACTGTGCACAAATCCGTGCACCAGGCCTCTAATTATATAATAAAATCTGTGCCTCTTTTTATCCTTAGTCTTGATCTTTTTTCTTTTTTTTTTTCTTTTTCTTTACAAAAGGAGAGGATTTTAGAAGAGCTGTTTATGGATCCCCACCTAAAATAAGTGCTCTCTGGGGAAATACCTAGATGGAATCTGGAAGTAATGTAGGGAAGATTCCACACTGCCTGAAGCACTAGCTTGCTGGCCATTCCCTCTCTTCTGCCAAGTTCTAATGTTAGTTACAGGCTCCAATAAAAAGAGAGAAAAATACTCCGAGACACTGGGTCATAGAACTTCACAAGGCCACCTGCTACAGCCCCACAGTCTTTGGTG
Organism: Pipistrellus kuhlii; assembly: GCF_014108245.1. Taxonomy (NCBI): domain Eukaryota; kingdom Metazoa; phylum Chordata; class Mammalia; order Chiroptera; family Vespertilionidae; genus Pipistrellus; species Pipistrellus kuhlii. The sequence goes on along the minus strand of NW_023425540.1, from coordinate 8,749,296 downwards.
ATAAAGGACTGTGTGGGTTTTTTAACTTTCTTTATGCTGTGCCCAATGCAGTGTAGTAGACATGAGAATGCTTCCTAAGATTTTCAGGACAGCAGTGAGCAAAATTAAGCTATGAAATGTTTTCAGTTTTCTATAGTTTGATTTTTATATATCATTTTTAAAATATATTTTTATTGATTTCATAGGAAAAGGGAGAAGGACAGAGAGATAGAAACATCAATGATGAGAGAATAATTAATTGGCTGCCTCCTGCATGCCCCACACTGAGAACTGAGCCTGCAACCCAGGCATGTGCCCTTGACCTGCAATCAAACACTGAGATTCCTCTGTTTCCACAGGCTGATGCTCTGTCCACTTAGCCAAACTGGCCAGGGCAATTTATATATATATAATTTTTAATGGAATTTGACAATATTAGCCAATACTGTCATAATTTTTACAAATTCACCATTTTTTATAATGCAGCTATGTGATGATTTTTGGTAGCAATGATACTACACAATGACATGTAGTACATGCACCACAGGCCCACATGAAAAGTTTCTTATTCTTTTCCTATGAACTGCTAAAGACCTTGAATGAGGCAGATGCTAAGCTTCAGCCTTATCCTCAAGTTATGTTGCTATTCAATGTTCTTTTCAAAAGTACCCCTTATAACCCCAAACCCTTTGGCTCCCTCCCTGTTTTAACTCTAATAATCTGATGTACACAGTATTCCTGTCTTTGGCAAGGTGGGATGGAGTTGTTGGAAAAGGAAAGTCTTAAAATTAACAACCCCAAACCCTAGACCTTGAGCCCACAAATATAAAAGAACCCTGTTGCCAAATTGACACCAGTCACCAAAGACTTTGAAAATTAATTCAGAAAGAGTTTGCACATGTTGTCAAATCCCTGAATAATACTGCGCTGATCCAAGTGAACCATTATGAAGGAGGCAGAAATCTCCTATAAGCAGCAAATGATTATGGGCGTAATGAACTGGAGTGATTGGAGTGGACATCTGACATCTGGGCATATGTCCCCAGGCCTTGAATAAAGAGACAGTTCGAATTTTCTGTAAATCCAACTGTTATTTCCTACAAGAACTTAGCCTCCAGTAGATTTACTGTGGAGCGTGAGCAGCCGCAGACCATTTCTATCAGGGATGGTGCACATCAATGTCATACCACGAATAACCCACAGACACATGTTAAAGGTGTATGTCGAGCCCTATAGGAAGGTGTATGTAGAGCCCTATATGAAGATGCATGCAGAGCCCTATATGAAGACAACCTGAAGATTGGAGAATGCTCATATTCCTGCCTATTAACTGTCTGGAATATGACAACAGTGGTTTTTACACACTGCATATAAATAAGCAGATCTTTTTTTAAGCATCTGCTGATTGGATCCCGCCTTTTCCTCCCAACCACTCCCACAATATGGGCACAAAAGTGTTTTTTGTCATCAGCCATATACTAAGTTTGTTCCTGCCAACGAGCACACAACTTTTCAGCTACCTCATCCCTCCGCTGGAAAGCGTAACAAAAATAAAGAAATAAGTCCTCACAAAAATATCTGGCAAGCCTGCTGGGCCATCCGTGGCCCTCGCCTGTGATCCTCGTATGATCTGGGGAGAGTAATGCAGGCAAGAAGGCCAAGGAAAGGAAAAACATGCTCCGGCTTTGAAATTCAGATAAGGTGGTTTTATGGTTTTAATTACATTGTAATAACTACATAGAAGTAAATATACTCTTCCTGTTTTAAGTTAGGTGAACATCTGTCATAAATAATTCCAATGCTCTTTCTTTTGTAAACTAATTACACAATAGGCCCTATAAATTTATGGAGTGTTAGGATGCAGAATTTAATTATATAATTCACTTATCCAAAGTTTTGCTCTTACTCAAGTGCTGCTCACCATTCTCCATGTTCACAAGATGTAGCAGGAGCATGTTACATAATGCCCATGTGCATGTCCCGTAGAAAAGAAAGGAAAGAAAAGCTTTGTGGCTGTATTTTTCTACTTCCCGCTTTTTACCTGAACAAAGTGAACTCATGCCATTTGTTCTGAAAAGAAGCTAAAGCAATCCCTCAATTTAAAAGACAGGTACTATTTGTAAGTCATTTAACCTGTAAGTGATGTGCTTTTCTGACTTCTCTGGGAAGGATAAGCAGGAATTCATTTAGTTATTCATTTATTATTAATAAATCAGTACTCATTCATCATCTATTATATACCATAGAATAGATTACATGTTAGAACTATAAAGAAAACCTGCAATTCTCATTATTTTGGGGGAAATGATGTAAATTATTAGAATATATTCAGTAAAGGAAGTATGTACACCATGTTCCGGTATCTCAAAGAAGCTACTCCTTGAGGAGGTTGGGGGTAGAGAAGGTCAGGAAAGCCTTCCGAAAGGTAACAGATGAGGCATGTCTTCAAGTTGATTGGAGGGAGCAGAGGCTCAGCATGTGTTGTCCCTGAGAAATTTATTTCTAGAATTAAAACTAGAAAGTCTCCTGGAACCACAATCCCCAATTTTGACTGAAATTTACCAGTTAGTAAGGATAAATTTTACTCTGTGGACTCAAAATTGGTAAAAAACCATTTCAGCCAAAGGTAATACATTTTTAACACGTGGTTAAAGGTAACCATATTGGCTTGACAAGTTCTTAGTTGTATATGGATACAACACGTTTTAAAATTTTGCATATTTTAGTCCAGCTGGTGTGGCTTAGCAGTTGAACATCAACCCATAAACCTAGAGGTCACTGGTTCGATTCCCAGTCAGGGCACATGCCTGGGTTGCAGACTTGATAACCAATAGGAGATGTACAGGAGGCAGCCCATCCCTTCACTTCTCTCTAAAATTCAATAAATTATACATTTAAAATAAAAATAAACTAAAATTTTGTATATTTTAAAGGCTAATTTTTTTCTGAAACTTTGGGAGAAACTGTGAATTTAGAAAAGTTCATGCTATTGTTAAAGGAAGTTAATATATTTAATCATAAAAAGTAATGAGTAAATGTCCAACACACATTAATTAAATAAAGAGGATAAATGTACATGTTATACAATATTTTAAATATTAAAATATTTATATACATATAAAAACTTCTGCAAAGTTTTGCCTTCAACGATGAGTTTAAAGTTTGTTTTATTATAGTTTATCTATTTTTCTGAACATAAAATTTCCTGTGAAAAAAATCAAATTTCTTTAAAGAGAGAAATAATATAAAAGGGCTTTCAGTATTTTAATAAGAGGAAACTATTCACTCTTTTCAAGTAATTGAATGTGGGATGCAGTGCCAGTACAAGGGAAACAAAATGAAAGACTATGTGAAAAGTTTATAAGCTATTTTGAACTTCTTTCTAGATCAACCACTGAAACTCTAGAGATAAGTGTTTTAGGTTCACTTACAAGATCCCTACACAATCTGTGTCATGTGGTCAGTCAGCCCTGCTAATCCTGTGTCTGAACAGTGAGATTCTTGGTTTGTATTATATGGAATTATCTATGATTACCTTTAATTCCCCATGTGCCATATAAAGGAAATTTGCCACAAGTGGAATTGTTTCCTACATTGAACCTTGAGGTTAGAAAGCCACTGAACTAAAAATAAATCATTTTCACCAGAATTTATGATCCTAATTCTCATTATCTCTCCTCTTTACTAGCCTCTACTCTCCAACTTCTTCATGTATACCTCCAATCGTGACATGACTTCATTTGAAATGGAGCTAAGAGTAAAATCTTTTGTTATGCCAAAGGAATCAATGACTCCTGAGTTTAACAGCAAAAGTCCATTTTTCTACTGCTATGGAACTGTGTGCAATGCCTATTATATAAATTTAATCTACATTTGATTAATATATATTTAACATCTTTATGTTGGAAATGTATGAATATTCTAAAATATCATTAAATATTACATTCAACATATATCAATAACACATATTAATGGTATTAAATAGTCAACATGGAAATGTATATTAAGCATTCAAAGCACCACAACTTTAAAAATTGTACTCCTCACAGATACAATTTTATATTAAACAGTAAAGTTGTCTGGTTAATCTCTCTCTCAATTTTAGAATAAATTCCACTAGAGCAAGACCATATTTGATTCCTTCACCACAGTAGGACTTAGTCCACACTAGGCATTCAGTTAATATTTAATGAAGAAATGAAGAGTGAAGGAAGGCCCCAAAGATTTCACTGAAGCTTCAATTGCTCAAAACACTTTTGAAACTCTTCTATGATTATTTCGAGAATGTATACTTTCATATGATTTTTTTACTTAGTTACCTTCCCTAACCTTCTAGAAGACTATAACACATGGTACTACCATTAAATCAAAACTACACACCCATAATAATTGCAACCATCAAAATTGTTATGTAATTGCTAAAATGTAAAAGTTCTAATCTGAAGAAAAAAAATCAGATTTTAAACAAGTTTTCTTTTGCCAATAGCTTTATTTTGCTTATATGAAAGGAAAGGAAAGATACACTTTATTGAATTCACACGAAGTGCCAGGTTTCACATATTGTCTTTCACTTAATTATGCCAAGTAGGTAGTAGGATTTTCACTATTTTTGGGTGAGGAAACTGAGGATCAGAAAGCTAGGTATCTTGTTCAATGTTGTCCAATAACTAATCAGTTCAATTTACTAATTAAAATTATATAATTCTAAAGTCCTTAATCTGAAACAAATTTTAAGATTTCCCCACATGATATAATGAAAGGAATTCTGAAGCAATGAGGTTTACAAGTCCAACACCATCACTTAGTTCTTAAAATATAATTTAATTTAAGTTTTTTTTAAAAAAGAACTCATTATTCCTTAACATGCTACATTAAAATATATATATACATATATATATGTATATATATATATATATATATATATATATATATATATATATATATGTATATATATATATGTAATTGCCCAGCCAGTGTGGCTCAGTGATCTATGAACTAGGAAGGCATAGTTCCATTCTGGTCATGGGACCTGCCCAGGTTGCCAGTTTGATCCCCAATACGGGGCATGCAGAAGGCAGCTGATCAATGATTCTCTTTCATCACTGATGTTTCTCTACCTCTCCCTTCCTCTTTCTGAAATAAAAAAACACACATATTTTTTAAAAAATTTAAATGTCATACTACAATAGTATATACTTTTTCTCTTGGATCATTTCATCTAACAAAATATACTAAACAATTACAATATATTTGGAGCCATAAGACCTATTTAGAAACAGAGAGGAGTAAGAATGACCATCATCTGGCCCAAAAAACAAGCAAACACATAGACCAATAGAACAGAATAGAGAGTTCAGAAATCACCTCACACTTGTAGGATCATAATATAAGACACAGTAGGGAAGAATATGTAATGACAGAAAAACAGTCTCCTCAATAAATGGTTTTGGGGAAAACTGGACAGCTACATACAAAAAAAAAATGGATCACTCTCTTACATTATACACAAAAGTGAACTGAAAATGTATTAAAGACTTAAAAGCAAAACCATAAAACTCTGAGAAAAAACATAAGCAATAAACTTTTTGACATCTGCCTATTATGTTATATTCAAAAATATTTTTAGGATATACATATCCCCAACCAGAACAACAAAAGTAAAAATAAACAAATGGAATTACATCAAACTACAAAGCTTTTGCACAGGAAAGAAAACCATCAACAAAACAACTTCCAACTTCTTCATGTATACCTTCAATCTTGTATAACCCAACAAACAGAAAACATTCATGAATGATATAACCAACGAGGGGTTAAAATACACAATATATGAAGAACTCATACAACTCAACACCAAAAATTCCAAACAATCCAATTTAAAAACAGGCAAAGGGTATGAATATACATTTTCCCTAAGAGGACATACAGTGACCAACAGACATAAGCAAAGATGCTCAACATCACTAATCACCAAGGAAATGTAAATCAAAACCATGATGAGATATTGCCATAACTGTCAGAATGGCTATTATCAAAAGGACAATGCAGAACAAGTATTGGTGAGGACCTAGAGAAATGGGAATCCTCATACACTACAAGTGAGGTTGCAAACTGGTACAGCCACTGTGGAAACTCCTCTCAAAAGTACAAGAAGAACTATCATATGAACCATCAATTCCACATTTGGGTATCTACCAAAAAAATTAATTAGAAAATATATATGCACCCCTATGTTCATTGTATTATTCACAATAGTCAAGATATGGAAGCAATCTAAGTGTTGTCCACAGATAGACGAATGAAATATATACCAGAAGCTCGTTGCAGGAAGATTCCTGCAAGAATAGGGCTTCCTAGGACCTATTCCTGAAAAAATAGGGCTTCCTGCAGCCGTCTCCATCACCATGCTTGCTTCTCAGCAGCTTCGCTCCCTTCTGCAGTGCTTGGCTTCCTTCTACGCTGTCTTCAGTCTTGTCCTGCATCTGTATATGCAAATTAACCTTCATTTTGGTTTGGTTAATTTGCATACTTGCTCCTGATTGGCTGGTGGGCATGGCTTACGGTGTGGCAGATGTATGGTCAATTTGCATGTTTCCCTTTTATTAGATAGAATGAATATACAATATGAATTATACATATATATGTACAATGGAATATGAAATATTGTCATTTGCACGAACATGGATACACCTACAGAGTCTTATACTAAGTGAAATAAGTCAGAGGACATATACCATATGATTTCACTTACATGAGAAATCTTAAAAAAATAAAACAAACAAATAAAACAAAATACAAATAGATTCATAGACGTAGACAACAAATTGATGTTTGCCAGAAGGGTGTAGGGGATAGGTGAAAAATGAAAGGGAATAAGAGGTACAAATTTCCAGTTATAAAATAAAATAAATAAGTCAGAGCATGTAATATAAGGCAGAGGGAATACAATCAATAGTATAATAATTTTGTATAGTGACAGGTGGTTACTAGATTTATTGTGGTGATCACTTCATACGTTATATAAATGTTGAATAGGTATGGTGTACACCTGAAACTCATAATATTGCATGTCAACTATACTTTAATAAAAAATTGTAATTTTCCTAAAAGAGAAAAAGAATGGCCACCAAATTTTGGTTTATGAGCAATATCCTCCCTGTGGCCTACATTCCTATTCATTAACATATGGTTTAAATTTGGACATTCCAGTGAATTATAGTTGAAGTATATTCAAATATCTTTTCAATGAAAATTAGTATCTCCTACTTTCAAATGCTTCCATGGGGAGACAGTATTTTGATGCGATCCAACAGAAACAAATTGACTGAATTTTCTATTTTCATAAACCATGGTACTTTTATGGATGTACATGTGTAGGGCTAGGGTGGCTTTCAAGAAAACTAAATCCAGGATTGGGGTGTCACAGTGGTCCTTTTTGTGCTGCTGTTTTCCACAACTTTGTATTTCTTGTGAAAACTACAATTGAGTGATGGAAGAAAAATACTAAATAACATTTTCTTGGGCATCTGAAAGCTTTATCATATTTACTTTACTAATAAGTGCAATTAATAATTCATGGATGAATTCTTCAGAAAATAAGGTGGTAACTTGGATTTAATCAAAAGAATAGTTAAATCTTTTTTTTTTTTTTAATATATGGCAAATCTAGTCTTATACAACTTGGAAAATATGTAGAAAAAAAATTCTATTTCTGATGCCTTTAAAGACCAAAAGCATGTTTACTAAGGACAGGAAAAGCTATTGGCTAGGAGATACAAAATTATAACATTTTCACATTTTAAAAATGATAAATTCATTCTACTATAGGGAAAATACTAAGTCATAATATTCAGTCAACAGAGAATATTAACTTTTGAATTAAATGATATTTTTCTTCTTATTTTTTAAACTATAGCCCATAACATGGATTGTGCAAGATGGGAAATAAAAGCTGTACTTACAAAGGGATTACAGTAAAGAAATTAGAGGGGAAACCCACTTCTATTACAGTAGTGTGAGAACCTCTGCAGACCCTCTCCCCAAGAAAAAATATCATTTAAAGTAGCTTTGTAGCCGAAACCGTTTTGGCTCAGTGGTAGAGCGTCGGTCTGCGAACTGAAGGGTCCCGGGTTCGATTCTTGTCAAGGGCATGTACCTTGGTTGCGGGCACATCCCCAGTAGGGGGCGTGCAAGAGGCAGCCGATCGATGATTCTCTCTCATCGATGTTTCTAACTCTCAATCTCTCTCTGTTCCTCTCTGTAATAAATAAATAAATAAATAAATAAATAAATAAATAAATAAAGTAGTTTTATAATGGAAGTTGTCCAAAGTACAACAGCTTTCTTCCATTTCCTTTCACAGGTGTTATACCCCAACAGCATTTTCTTTTTCCATTCCTAGCTCCTTCTCAGAGTCTGGTTCTAGGGAAACCCAAACTGTGATACTTGGCACCAGAGGTCACCCAGATTAACAGGATGTGAGTGAAAGCTGTGGACTGGATTACTCAGTATCTAGTTAATAAAAAGCACCCGTCTCCGTGGCAAGTCACGCTCAGTTGGCTCCTTGTACCGGGCAGCCCTCTGATGGTTAAAATGTTTATCAGTGGTGGCCTGAGCTGGCCTGCCTATGGAGGGGAATTCAGTGGCAATAAGCTTAATGAAGGCATTAGATACATATGAAAGAAATGATAAATCCAAGGACTGGATGATTGTTACTAAATTAAAGGCTTGATATTTAAAAACTAGGAGCAATAAACAGACAATTGAGAATTAACTGTGAAAGCCAGACAAATTTTTGATGGCTTACCAAAAGCTCCACATGTCATGCTGTGGGGAAGCAGGAAAATAAAAAAAAACTTCTGAAAATTGAGTCCAGGAATTGAGAATCACAGTGACCAACCTTTGAATGCTTACTCAAGGCAGATCTAGAAAACCTGGGATGCACACCATGGAATATTATAGAAATATTTGGGTAAGTGCTCCAAAGATTTGATTCCCAAATGTCTCCGCACCTTCAGAACCTGCATAATTAGGTGACTACTCTCCATCAAGAGCTATCTCATGCTCAGTGTGAAAGGTCAATTCAGAATTCTTTCCCTCAAAGGTCAATTCAGAATACTTTCCCTCACAAAGTATTCTCCTGCTACTTCTCTGGGCTGCCAGGCCCATAACAAGAGTTAAGTAAGTGTAAGTAGACACACCACAGAACATCATATTAACCCATTACATCAATGACATCCCACTTATCAACCAATACAAGCAAGAAGTGGAGCACACTGGAGGCCTTGATGAGAAATGTGAGTTCCAGACTGTAGGAATAAACTTGGCGGAGAAATAGGCCTCTGTCATTTTAATAATTTGATTAAGGTTCTACTAGTTAGCAGTGCCATGATGCCCTCCTCCAAAGTAGAAGACAAAATTGCTTCATTTCATTCCCTTTTAGGGTTCTGGAGTCAAGACATTCCAACACTGTGAAATACTCTTCCAGTCCATATATGGGTGTCCTGGAAGGCTACCAGCGTTGGATGGATGGTAGCGAGAAAGAGTTCGGCAGCCCAGCCACTCGGTCCAATATCATTCAGAAGACCCTAGAGTGTTGGAGGCATCAGGGTAGTAAAAAAAATTTTAGCATGGATTTTATGGTAAGCCCCAGTGAGAGAATCACAAAGCTCTGGGGTTTAGAGCAAAGCCATGACATCTGCAGTGGAGAATTACGCACTATTGGGAAAAAAAAAAAAAAAAAAAAACCTCTGGCATGCTACTGGGCTCTGTTGATGATGGTATGCTAGAACATATGGACACCAAGTGACCATGCATCTGCTGTCCTGTTGGACCCACCAAGTCAAAAGGCAGACCTCGCATGATCCATCATAATATGAAAATGGTACCTCCAGGACCAAGCATGAGCAGGCCATGAGGGCACAAGTAAGCTGCAGGAGCACCCATGGCACCCACCGCAGTTACATCAATGCCTTTATCTCAGCTCACAGTGATGGACCAACAGGGACTACTATATCCTCTCCTTAAAGAACACGAAGACTAAGCTTGGACTATGGACAGATATGCCTGGTAAGATTGTTAAAATAAAAAAAAATTCTTAGAAGCTACATCATGGCCCCACTTAGGAGTGGTATTGATTGAAAGACAGGATCAAATAAAAATTCCTCATAATGGGTAGAGCTTAAGGTGGTGAACTTGTTTTATATAAATAGAATAGGGTTGTCCAATGAAAATATATTATGAGCCACAAATGGAAGCCACATAAATACTTTTAAATTGTCTAATACCCACATTTAAAACATATTTCTCTAACCCAATATGTCTAAAAATGTTATCATTTAGCATGTAATCAACATTAAAAATAATGAGATACTTTATTCATATTTTCTATATCTGGTTTGTATTTACAATATATCTCAATTTGAACAGTCACATTTCAAGATCACAACAGTGCTATGTGAATAGTGGTGACATTATCAGACAGTATAGCGTTACAATATACAGAGACATAGGGACAGCAGCTGGTTTAGGGACTGGAAGGAAAAAAGACTGGAAAGTTAGAAGCAGAAAAGTCTGGAGTAGAGGCATGTGAGTAAGCATATGGAAAATGGACACAAAGGGAAAAGATCTTGGTATTAGTGCCAACCAGAAACTACCCACCATTGAAGAGGCACTAAACACGTGTGTAGACAAAGGCCTTGATCATTTGATGTTAGCCAGCCTTTGTCTGCAACCACCCAGTAGTGACACAACAAGCACAGGAACCAGCTGGCCACAATGGTAAAGAGGAAGGCTGTGAATGTGCCCAAAGACTGTAACTCCCATTATCAAGGTTAATCTAGCTCCTGTCACCTCAGAATGATGGTGCTTTTCCTAGAGAAGTCCTACCCTCCACTGGGTGGCAAATTAACTACATTTGGTCTTTTCTTTTCTAAAAGAGCCAGTGGTTCATGCTCATGGGAGTAAACACCTAATACCAATATAGAATTGCCTTTTTGGCCTGATCACTAAACCATGCAATACAGCACTAACCTCTGTCTTCGAAGTCTACTCGCAGCACATAAGACCCAGAGTCTGGGAGAAGCTGCTTTTCAATATGTAAGAAAAGAGGACCAGAGCAGCATAAAGCAGGCACTGTGGAAAGAGATGCACCCCTCAGAACCTTCGTAAAGAAAGGACACTGCACAGCAACAAGGAGTGTGGCCAGCTGGAAGCCGCCAACTTGGCTTCTTCAGCGAGCCCCTCAGTCTAGTATACCCCTGGCTATACAATCTCATAGCAGTTCTCAGTCAATGACTGAAATGTTGTTGTGTCTCCTACAATGATCTTGTTATGCAAAATAATAGCTGGAGCTCTAAAGGGATAGAAAGCTAGAAGTTCATCAGGTTTATTGAACAGGTGGTGTACACTATTTTTTTTGCTTTCTCACTAATAATTGTTGGCTTAATAAATGTCTGTAAATGTTCAAGATTTTTGCCTGTAACTTGTTTGTGTTAAATCTGGAGGTAGTGGTGGGAAAATAGCTAACATTTCCTCACTTTGAATTCTTCAGACTAATATTTTATACCCCCACAAAACTAAGAAGGATTGGAAAGATTAGCAGTTTGGAATATAATTCTGCTGGCATCTACTACTATAAATCCAGGATGACTGGAGAAGGAAGAATCCCTGTAAATAAGAGTTTGACTAAAATCCAATAATTGCATTGAAAAACATCAATGCCCTTGATTGAGTTTTTCTCTCTTTGAGTTTAGAGAATATTAAATGTTTTAAATAAAATCTTATTGAAGCCACCTAGAAATATGAATTATGCAGTGAGATAATTTTAGAGAAATTTGCCAAATGTAAAAACATCATTTTTAACCAAATTTGTCTAAATTGGTTTAGTCTATTGGGCAGAGTTTGCTGACTTTAAATTTTTATATAGTGTACAGATGATACAAGTATGTTCTGAGTATACTTATAGAATAATTTTATTATCTAATTGCTAATCTTAAAGTTGATCTTTAAGAATAACTCAGTAAAATGCCTTTTAATTCAGGAAAGAAATGTTACAGAGCACATCTAATAATAACAATAGTAAGCTGAGAACTTACTCCATGCAGAGCACAACAGAATACATTACATTAGAAGTGGGTTTGGCTGATGTGGTCAAAGTGTTTCAAAAATCAAATCAGCAGGCTCTGGTTCTGGCAGCCCATTTATCACAACAGAACAATACAGAGGAAACTGGGATGGCCTAGCATACACATGTCCCAGAACTTCATGAAACATCTTATATATGTCAGAACCCTCATGGACTCAACTACAAAGATAAAACAGAAACTAGACATTTTATTGTTTGTCTTAAAGGCCAAAATATCAGACACAAGATTGAAAACAGAGGCAATCTGAAATACATATACAACAGTGACTGGACAAGTTCTTCAAAAAATACCCCACAATATTAACTATTCTCTTGAGACTAGAAATCAAATAAAGCACAATTGGCTGGCTCCCCGGGTTTGCTGTAAGTTTGTGAATGTGGATATCATACTGAAAAATACAAATTTTTGGCATCTGATAATACAACAACAACAAAAAAACAACAGTTGACGATGCAGCTTGAAAAAATAAATGTAAATGTAAATATTCCTGATTTTGAAGTTGGTATAATGGTTTTGGCTAAACTTCAGTTTTGTTGCCCCGATGATTATGTGGAAATCCCTAACGCAATTTGCATTTTAGATCAGGAGTGTTTACATCAGAAGCAGTTGTTCGGTTTGGACAAGCCTATTTAGATTTTGACACAGGAGATACGTTTCTTCCATCACTGCATAAAGAACACAGAACACAAACAGAAATTAATGAAGCTGTTATAGCTGTCTAGGCAATTACTGCTGATCCAAAGACAGGCCACAGGCCGGAAGGCGTTGGAAGATGCTCATTGTAGAACTTCAGCTTCTCATTTAGTAAAGTCGGAGTCTATACACAATTCGGGAATGTGTAAGGAAATCCAATGTTAGTTTTTCAGGAAATGAACCCCATAAATTTGACCAGATATTTGCCATTGAGGGTTTTTTCCCTCCAATAACTTTTTTTTTTGGGGGGGGGGGGGTGTGTGAAAGGACCTAAATTAACAGAAGAAAAATGTTATGTATACAGACATGTTCTGTCCCTAATCAAACTGGCACAATGTCATCTACTACTTTCATGTGCACATTCTAATCTTCAAGTAAATTTGAAAAAAGTTCTGCTTTACATACTAAGTTTTTCTTTTTATATGCTTAGCCTATTTTTTCAACCTGGAATTCCTCATTTTACCTAATCCCTAGTCTCAGTTAAATGTAAACCCCCTTAGAATGCAGATTCAAATGAATTGCAGTTAGTCACAATGGGGGTCTTCAGATGAGGGGTGAGATTGTTTTTATTTTTTTTATACTCCAAGTTGCATATAATGAGCATTTATTATTTTCGTCTTTTAAAAATACTCATTTTAAGAAACTCTTATATGCATGAAAAAAATGTATTAGTTGCATACAGAGAGGTCCCAGATGTCTACTCATTCATTGTCATTTGAGCATGTAGTATGTAGAAGCAAGTAATGACTTTCAACACACAGTGAACTGAGTAGAAATTAAAGATAAATTATTACTAAAGTCATCTATGTGTTTTTAAAAGACCTCAGTGAAACCTAAGGCATGCTGACAGGCTATGTCTGCTGAGAGAGATTTGTCCTGGAAACCACAATGACATCATCTTGTTGTGAGAGCAAAGAGTAACTGGCTTGTTTGCTTGTTGTTTGGAAGACCGCAGCATGGAATACCTATGTGGTTAGAGGGCAGGTCTCAGAAAAGAATTTATTCTGGGCATACTGAATTCATACACAGACTTGAGAGAATACCAAATGGGATAGATTTTGATTATTCAATTCCAAGTACAGAGAATAATCCAATTCGGTTTGTACCTTATAAAGTCCATAGAAAGGTGTTAGATGACCCCAGAAAGAAGATGGGGGAGACATTAAAGGAATAGTAGCACAAGGCTCTTCTTACTGTTGTGCCCTCCTGCACAAAAAGCAGGAAAATTTGCCTAATTGACAATAGGTTAAATTCATAGTTGCAAATGCAGAATGGGAAATACCACTGGCTATCAAAACAAATACGAGCAATTAGAAGTCACAAACAAGCTTGTAGAGCATAGTCAAGGGTAAGTGTGAAATGATCAATCAAAGAAGAGGCCACTTGAGCTTCAGTATCAAAGCACACAGCTCTAGGCTGTGGAAAAAAGGACTGCCACTTTCATGCCATGACAGAGGAGAAAAATCTAGTGAGGATCATGGGTTTTTCTCACTGGTACTTATTTGAAAGAAAGATGTGAAAAAGGAAGCCTTTCTGCATAGGCGCATACACAGCATAGCAGAGAAGAATTATATTACAATGTATTATATTTTATGAGATTGTATCTGAAACTTCTCATTTTGTTCTCTCCACTGGCCAAGGGCTCAGTAGAAAGTAGAAATATCTAATTCTATTCAGATAACCAATAATTACATATAAAAGCTAAAATTCTAAAGTTTATAAAATAAAGCATAGGAGAGATATCTTCAGGACCCTGAAGTCCAGGAAAATATATTAGACAGGACACAAATCGTACTAACCATAAGAGAAAACAGAAGGATCCACTGAATTTTACCAAAGTTTAAAACTACTCACCAAAAATTATCATTAACAAAATGGAATGGCAAGCTAGATACTGAGGAAAATGTGAGTAATAGATATATTTGTAAAAGAACTCATAAATTGATAACATAAAGAAAAACCCAATTATTTTAAAATGGCAAAAGCTTAAACAGACAATCACACACAAAAACACACACAAATGAATGAGTGACCAGTAAACATATACAAAGGTGTTCAACATCACTAGTGATGAGGGAAATGCCAACCAACCCACAAAATTAAGAGTGACAATTCCAAGTTTGGACAAAATTGTGGAACAATTAAAATATTTATATATTTTTGGGCTGGTGCTGCTCAGTGGTTGAGCATTGACCCATGAACCAAGAGGTTGCTTATTCAATTCCAGGTCAAGGCACATGCCTGGGTTTCAGTCTCAATCCCCAGTAGGGGGAATGCAGGAGGCAACTGATTGATGTTCTGCTCTCACATCACATTGATGTTTTAACCTCTCTCTTCCATCTCTCTTTAAAAGTCAATAACATCATGTTTTTTAAAAAAATAAAAACTATTTATATATTGTTGGTGGTAGCATAGGGTACTTTGGGAAACGACCTGTCAGTATCTAAGAACAGTAAGCAGCATCTACTTTATGCCTCTAACAATTCCACTGCTAGGTATGTTCCCAAGATCAGTAAATGCACATGTCAACAAAAATCCTGAACCACAATGTTCACAGCAGCTTTATTCATAATAACCCCAAACTGAGAACAACACAGATGTCTATTAGTAGGAGAATGGAGAAACAAAAAAAAAAATGGCATAACTCATTCAAAGAAATATTACACAGAAATACAAAGGAGCAAACTACTAACCCAACTGCAACTTAAAGAATCTCAAAATATTTTGTTTAGCAGAAACCAGCCATGATAGAGAACGTACTGTATGATTTCATTTATATGAACTTGAAACAAGCAAAACTAATCCATGATGACACAGATCAGAACAGTGGTTGCCTCCAATGAAGGTGAGGAGTGTGGACTGACTGCCAAGAGGCACAAGGAAACTTTTTGCGGTCATGGAAATGTCTTATATATTGGTTTGGTTGATGAAATCATGAGTGTATATAAGGTCTCCCCCTAAAAATGTATACACACTTTAATAGCTGATAGCTCAATTTTGAAAATGAAGTGTACTTTAATAAGCACTTCCTTTATAATTATTTAAAGTGTGTATATACATTTATTGGAACACCCTATATTTATAAAAAATTCAAACTATATAAAGTCTGTGCATTTGACTGTATGAAAATTGTCCCTAAGCAAAAAGTTAATTAGTAAAAAAAAAAAAAAAAAGACCTGAACAATGAACATTAAGTAAACTAATGTTCAAAAAATGCTAAAATAACAAAAATCCTTTAAAAGCTATGTTCTGAGTGAGAATGATAAAGAATAGACATGCCTTATTAGTCGGCCTATTTCTACCTGCTCATCATTTCTTGGACTCAGCAAAGTTGAATGACTTTGCACACTGGAACAAACACTAGTGAGATGGAGTTGAAGCTCAAGGGAACTGATTATTAGGCCCTGGCTTTGCCACTGACTAGTTTTGTGATCTTGGGCAAGTCCCTTCCCCAAGAGGGACCTCTGCTTCCTTGTCGGTAATATGAGAGCCAGACTTCATAATTTCTTAGGCCCCTCTCCACTCGAACTTTCTGCATATAACTCCAAATGTGAGCTCTTCAGCTTAATACAAAGAACAGCACCCAGAGTTCTATGGTGACATAATGAAAACATTTGGCACCATCAATAGACCCTGAAATCTGGCAGATATTTTACAATGTTGGGCTGCCAAGAAAAGCTTACCAAGGTCATAAGCCTATCCCACAATGATATATTGGTCATGCTAGTGTTGACAACATCTCATATGATCCCCTCCCAATTGCTGGTGAAGTAAAGCAAAGCTATGAATGGGGTCCAGGGATACCTAATTCTTTGTATGCAGCCCTGCTAAAGAGATTCGAGAAAAGACTTGGAAGCTGATGGTAAGATCTGTTCCCAGTCTTTTGAAAACCTTTTTAACTTATCAGACCAAGCACTTAGGAAGGAACAAACAACCAAAGTTCTAAATGAAAGCATTCCTGTGGGTTTAAAAAGTTATAACACCATTAGACAAACTCCATTTTTTTAGGTTATTCAGGTTTAATTTCCAATAATTCTAATAGATTTAAGTGTAATAAGTGACTATACAAAGATGCTGATTTTTTTTTTCTTCTCATTTACCAGACACATTTTCTACCATTTGAAAAAGAAGTAGCTAGCCCACCCCCAAAGCTATGTGAAATCAAAATAAAGGTTCACTGAATTCTGTAGAAAAGATACTAATTTTTATTCAGAACTCCACGCATCATTTAGTACATTTTAAGAACAACTGAGCATCTTTGGGTAGCTTACATTGCTCCTCATTCAATTCTTATAGCCATTTAGTTCACAGAGTGACAGGATTTTTTTCCTTCCTAAGGCATTCAGAGTTTATGACTAAAGAATAAAGAACATTTTTAAAGCAAATCCAAAAGTGATTTCATAAAGGGCACAGAACTGGATTTCATATCTTGCTGCTAATCACATACATTCATCCTGGAGGCATCCTAAATGTAATAAATAAATACATATATCATTTTCTGCAAGGCTTGTTTGTCTATTCATTTGTTTGTTTTTGTAGTGAGAATAGCTTTAATTTTCTGGACTATACCCTTACTTCCCGCTAATAAAAATGACTCCAAATGTATGAGAAAAAATTAGAGAACGGAAAAACTAAAGACAAACATTTGATCATATTTCAACCTTGTGGTGCAGAAATGATGGACACAAAATTAGATCAAAACATGCCAAGCAAATTGTTGGCCCTTGAAGCAGGGTGTACCTCAAATTAATTTATACATAAGTGTAGTTACTAAACAATGGAATGATTAACGGGGGGGAAAAGATATTTGGGGATCTTTTCATAATTAACCTTAAAGAAGAGTGAATTCACACCAAATACTATTCCAATTCCATATGGCACAGTGTGGAATTAATTAGAGAGGCACCTTAGGAAGATGTTTCTAAGTACACCCAGTTTTGTTGTCTATGTGTTATGTGGAACTCTTTTTGGATCACTAACTTCAGAGACTCTTTTTAAAATATATGTTGCTTTATTCAAAACATGTATAAAACCCTCACTCAAGCAGGAACTTTTCGAAGCAAATTTCCTTAAGGACTATTTTGTTGTTCTTTTCCAAATTCCAAAAGCTGCTGGCAATGGGAAGTCTGTATTTCTTCAGACTTTAAGTGAGATTCAAAAAGCCTTCTCAATACTTGTCTTCCAATACTACACATAAGTAGAAGGAAGACTGAGTGTCATTTCTAGCCTTTAATCAAACTACTTGAATTTTCTTTCCAGAAAGTTGTAAGATTCTTTAGAAAGCCAGGGTTAGGAAGAGGATAGAGACAATGAATTCTGGGAAAGTGACTGGGCATCAGAAAAATGCCACAAACAACACAGCCCATTAGAATCCCCAGGACAAGTACAACTAGGAGACAACTGCCTCCATTACAATGTGTCAGTTGGTGAGGCCTCAGAGGAACCTGAACAACAGGATGTATCCTGGAGAAGACAGAGTATAGTTTATCATCGTGACTTGTGGATTCTGTATTTGCAAATTCTCATGCCTCAAAGGCTTAGTCAACTTCTGATGTCCTGACAGTAACTAAAATTGCTTTTGGATTTTGTTATTTCTTTATTGCAAAAGTATGCCCATAGCAAAAAATATTTACAACAAAATAAAAGGAAAATTCTTCATAATGCTACCATCAAAGAAAACTACTGCTAACATTTTGATGTTGAGCTTTATGGAAGAGTATATAAATACACACTCACACAATCACACACACACATACACACACACACACATACACACACACACAGATAGGTACACATATATACACATAGTGATATAAACTGATACTTTCACTTAATGTGTTGTGTATATCTTTCCATCAATTAGTAGAGAGTTTAATGGTTACCTGGTACATCATTTTACTAGAGGCCCAGTTCATGATATTTGTGCACTGGGTAGGGGGGAGGATGTCCCTCAGCACAGACTGCACCCTCTCTGATCTGGCGTAGCACAATGGTTGAACATTGACCTATGAAATGGAAGGTCACAGATTCCCAGTCAGAGCACATTCCGGGGTTGCAGGCTAAATTCCCAGCTGGGGAGTGGGGGTGCAAGAGACAAATGATCAATGGTTCTCATCATTGGCGCTTTTGTATCTCACTCTCCCTTCCTCTCTGAAATCAATAAAAATAATATTTTTAAAAAGTTTGAGCCAAATAAATTCTACCTAAATGTGTGAAAATAGTTTCCTTACACTTTTACTAATTTGTGTATTGAAATTTTTTAATGTTTTCTGATATGCTCTGATGGATAAAAAAAAGTATTTATCATTATATCTCTAATTTAAAGATTAATTCTAGTCATTGAACAAATTATCTTATAAAAGACAATATGCAACCAATCTCATAAAAGATTCTATGGCATTCATTGTGTTCTATAATATTTTTCATATAATTTACATTAAAATTTTATTCTCATGCATATATAAACAAGGCATAGTATAACAAGGCCAGTGTTCATCTTACAGTCTGTTGAACTGTCCTTTTTTTCTATTCTCTGTTCATTGTCATACAGTTAATTTTTTAAATATAGACCAGGAATTGAATGGTGACCTTCTATTATAGTTCATAGGTTGATGCCCGACCACTGAGCTACACTGGCCAGGCCTAGCAGTTAATTTTTTAGGTATAGTCTCTGGTGCTCAGCTTCCATCCCCTTTCCTGATTTTTATCAGGTTTAAATCAGAAGAATTTTCTGCTATGACGTGGTGGCATTTTTGTATTTCTTTCTGTTCACTGCTCTGGTATCCCCAATGAATGGTAATATATAGCAAAGCTGCAAGTCTAGCTCGTGCTAGAATAGTCTCTTCTTCTTCACACTTTGCTAATGCAGAACTCAATCTCAGGATACATGAAGCACATCAGTTTCCCTTACTTTTGAAGTTATCTGTCTAGTGGTTAAAAGATTGAGGGTAGAAAAAATAACATTGCATTATGGGGGACATAGATTTGTATCAAAAAGAAGAGTGCTCAGGTCCTGTTTTATTAACCACAAGTGGCTAGAGTCCACAGAAGCATCTTGTCTTTTCTCCTGAGAATTCTGTTTTGACAAGCAAACTCTAGGGATAATACGTAGACAGAATTAATTCCCTGAACAGAGAAATGTACTGTAAGCTTGAGGCATCTTGCAGTACCAGAAAGTAAAGTGCTCAAAAAAAGGAGAACATATAGAAAAGGCACAGAAGCCAACATAAAAGGGCCCCCACTAGCCAAGTTGGAACAAGTTGAGTAACAAACTAAAAAACATTAATACCGGATTACAACCCCCTAAAAAATAAGTATACATGAGGTCATAGCGATGTAAATAAAGGAATGAATGTAAAACTAAATGGGGAAGAGGGACTATTCTTTACAGAAGTTCTATTGCTAAGTGTAGGAGGGATAAAGGAAATAGAAGATCACCCAGAGAACGCAGTGATAATCATTGCTGCAGGCAAGGTCCACTGACGGATGCTTTAATCAATGAGCAGAACTTTCAGCAGAAAAGGGGTGGTTGCAAAATCTCAAAGTATCTCCCCCCAAATATTTAATAATGACAAAGAAAAAAATAGCACCACTACAATAGAAAGTCCTGGCACACACCACCTTAGCCAAGTGGTCATGGGTATCACTAGCAATACATCACTGACGTCATGTGTCCCCAGATATGATGCACAGGTGAGAGAGAGCACACTACCTCTGTGATTTCATTCCCAGTAAAGAATAACTTTACTCTAGCTTTGACTCAACATCAAACAAACCCATGTTAAGAGATGTTCTATATACTAGTATTACCAGTATAAGTGACCGGTTTTCTTCAAAAGTGTCAAGTCCATGAAATAGAAAGATTTGAGAAACTGTCATAGATCAGAGAAGACTAAATAACATGGCAACTAAATATCATGAGGGATGAGTGATTGGATCCTGAACCAGAAAAACAGAAATTATGGGGGGGGGGGGGGGAGAAATAAGTAAAATGTGAATACTAAATTCTGTAGTTTAAGTAATAGTATTATAGCAATTTTAATTTCTTATCTTTGATATGAATCTTACAGTACATATATATGGTATATAAGATATATACACATATAATCCTATATAATATAGATGTGATATGCAAATTAACTCTCGTGCCCTCACAAGATGGCTGCCTATGACCAGGCTGGTAGGGGAGTTAATGAGGAATGATCAAATGACTGAACAAGTAGGTGTCCAAGCCAGCGGGGCGGGGTGGGGGGTGTTAGTGAGGGAAACCAAACAGCTGAACAAGCAAGCTGCGTGGGGCAACCAGGCTGGTGGGGGAGCCGTGAGGGTGAGCAGGCCAGCAGGGGCAGGGGCAGTTAGGGGTGACCAAGACAGCAGGGAGGGCAGTTGGGGTGACCTGGTTGGCAGCGGGGGGCAGTTAGGGGCGACCAGGCAGGCAGGTAGGCAGGTGAGTGATTAGGAGCCAGCAGTCTAGGATTGTGAGAGGGATGTCTGACTGCCAGTTGGGGATCAGGCCTAAACCAGCAGTTGAACATCCCCTGAGGGGTCCCGGATTAGAGAGGGTACAGGCTGCTGCCCAAATTTCATTAACTGGGCCTCTGGTATTAACATAAAGGGAAGCTTGGTCAAAGATATTGGCTCAACAAAGTATTTCTATGGATCATTATTGTCATGAATATTGCTATATTGGTCTATATATTTGATGCCAGATAGTTTCTTCTGCTTGTGAACTCCATAAGGCAGTTCACTTATAAAATCATTTCAGCTCACTTTCAAATCTGTAGAATACATAATTGAGTGCCTTCACAATTTGTTCTTTAGACTCACCCAGACTTTGGAAGAGAACATGACAGGAACATACAAGACGATAGAGGAAGCCAGGGAAAATATAATTAAACAATAAAATTCTCAGAATCAGACCTATTTTCTTGCCTCCATGACCTAGATCTATTTTTGCAGAAACAAGGCCTGCCGTTTCAGGGAAAATGAAACACTGTATTTTGTTTATTGGTTATTCAATCAGATATGCACCACTGAGTCCTCAACATTGTATTTTAGCTGCTCTGCATTTGCTGGCTAACGATAAAGAAAAAAGTATATTAAAATAAGATGCTGGTAAGAACATCAAAGATGGAATAAAAATTTGGGCTGCTCCATTTTACAATACAAAAATGCCTAACTCTAGAATTTTTTTATAATTTGGATATCCTATTTTTTACTGAGGCTTTTTAAAGAATGTAGTAATATCCCATGACAAAATGGAAATATTGTATAAGAATTTCATAAAAACTATTCCAGACTCTTGATCCATAGGATTTAAAGGAAGATATGATATCATTCTCAATTACTATTTATTTCATTTCAAAAGCTTTGAATTGAACAGCGATGCTTACAAAGCAATAACAAATATGTGGAAAGACATGGGACATGTAGGATTTTCAATAAATGCTATCTTAGCCAGACAGTTCACATCCTGGAAAACCAAAGGTTTTCGTTTTATGAAGACCCTTGTGATCCGAATTGTTGTGTAGCTGAACGGGCCAGCCAAGTGGGTCTATTTTTTATTGTTCAAGTGTGCTCCCTCCTTCCAACCACAGAGCTGCTGTTATGCTACACCATGAAATGCTCCTCCTACTCCTCCCAACCTGTGCCTTATCTTTCTTCAGTTCTCAGCTCACCAGCCATCGTCACAGGAAAGCCTTCTCTCCTTTCCCTCACCTGCCCCATTCCTTCCACTGTATCATAGCACTCCCTGTCCACTCTGTAGCACTCACCACAGCTGTGGCTATTAAAATGAGGTTTATATCCCCCTTATACTGTAAGGACAGGATCCACTCCTGTCTTTATTTTCCATTGAACTCTCAAATCCGAGTGCAGTGCTCTTTACATATGGTAGGCATTCAACTCAAACTTGGTAAATATTTGAATAAACAGAGTTCAAAATCTAAGCTGCTGATCCTAAGTCTCCCACTATCAACTGACTTCAGGCAAATCACTTAGATTCTTCACCTGAAAAAATAAAGAATAAAAGAACCAGGCCATTTTGATGAACATAAAAATGTTAAAGACTATAGATGATAATTATTATCTTTTTAGCCTCAAACTGATATTTAAGTTTTTATTTTGTTCTGGTTTAATATTTTCAGTATAACCCTAATATATGTAGAGGGATCTCTTGCAACTAGTAAAAAAGCAATCCACCCATTTATATAGTATACAATGCAATGGTTTCTAGTATATTCACAGTTGCACAACAATCACCGCCATTTTAGAACATTTTTATCACAATCCTATTTGGTCAGATGTTAGTATAGCCACTCCAGCTTTCTTTTGGTTGCAGCAAGTAGGGTTAATCTTTTCCATCTTTTTTTTTTCTTTTCCATCTTATACCTTCAATTAATTTGCATCTTTGAATCTAAAGTATGTCTCCAGTAGGTAGCATATAGTTGGATCTCAATGCAATTGATTTTGTATTTATTTACAAGAATAGCTTTTTAAGTGCAGTATTTGAGATTTGTTCTGATATAAAGAAAACTCTTCCTAGCTGCATATTTCTCTGGTTTCCTCTGGTGAACTCGATGGTTCATGGCTTAGCTTATATCTCTAATGAAACTAACACCCTCCTCTACTGTATTTGAGGGTTTGAATTTGCCACACTCTGTTGCGAATAAAATAAATTCCTTTGGGAACAACTTAGGAGCTCTTTGTTTTGTGGCTTACTTTCCCCCTGCACAAAAAATAATATCTGAGCCAAAACTCTGGAGCTGGGGATGGGAGAAAGGGCACACTTGTGAATGCAGCCCTGCATCAAAAACTGGACACTGACTATTGCCCATACCTTAAAACAGAAGCATAGATTTTTGTCTAGTTTTCCAGTAACATAAGACAAGGGCATTGTTGAGTACTAGCTACCCCATGAGGCCTGAAGCAGAAGTCCCTTGAATCATGTTTTAAGAAGAATGTAGGATATAGGCCATGAAGGCCTGGTGAATCAGAGAAGTAGTCTAGATTTCACAGAAGGTTTCAGAGGAAGAGACATAGATTATCTGCATGTTCTAAATATAACTGTTTATAAAAATGGATTGTACACAAAAAATGGAAGCAAATAGATCAGTTAGAAGGTCCTCCCAATGTCCCGGAAAAGATACTGTGGTGGCTCAGACTTCCTAAGAGCAGCGGCCATGAAGATAAGTGATGACATTCGAGAAACATTTGGTGATGATTTGGATATAAGGAGAAAGGGCAAGGGAGGAATCGAGAATGACTCCCAGGTTTTTGTTGGCCAAGTACACAGAAGGTGGTGCCATCGACTGAAATGTTTACATAAAAACATATATATTTATAAAATGAGGACAATGTTAGATGAACATTCATCTAGTAACAAAGTAACATGGACAGGGTGGCGTAAGCACCAGAAATTTATGGTCTCTCGGTCCTGAAGCAAGAAGTGTAAAATAAAGGAGTCAGCAGGGCTGATTCCTCTGAGGCTGTGAAGAAAGGCTGCTCTCCAGGTCTTTCTCTTTGGCTGACAGTGGTCACCTTCTCCCTGTGCCCCTTCACATTGTCTTTCCTTTGCTTCTTTGTGTCCAAATCTCCTCTTTCTCTAAGAACATAGGTCTCATTGGTGAAGGGCCCGCCCTAAAGCCCTCATTTTCATGTGAATATGACTATAAAGACCCCATCTCCAAATAAGGTCACATTCTGAGGTACCGAGGTCAAGTCTTCAGCCTATGAATTTGGGAGGGGACACAATTCAACCCCATACAATAAAAAGGTATGAAAGAAAAGTGAAGACTTTAAGCTAAAATTTTCCTAATTAATGACACTCATTTACAAGGTCTTTAAACATATGCACAGAGTGGGCAATAGAAGTCTTATTCCAAGGTCTGCAGGGGACACAGTGTGATACATGCATTAATATTCACCAAGGTGTTAAACCTTTGTACATGACTTGATATAGGATTATGTGATGTTTCTAAAGTGTAGGGATATGTGTGTTAGTAATTGACTTAAATATTATGTCTTGCTAACACTTGGTGCTTCTTGATAACACTAGTTTTTTTCAAGCACACATTTTAAAAATCATTTTAATAAGTGGTTTGTACTGGGAAGCATAGAGAACTAAGATAGCATAGTTGGGGTAGACAGCAAAAAGAAGGTCCTGAATGAACAAAAATAATCCTTGAAATCATATCATATATATGATAGCAACAAAGGAATTAGTTTAGTTTCATGAGTAGAGTTTTGACATAATGAAAATAGTTGTACAAATTCAAATAGGAAAAACAATCTTTCATGTTTCAAGTATTAATAAAGCACATGGGAATAAAGAACATTAGGAAAAGAGACCACACAAGTAAAAAAATGTCATAAAATAAAAATGTCTTCCAAAATTCAATGAGATGGTAGGTCTTTGAACTAATAAAAAGAGTGATAATTAGCCCTATAAATCTTCCTTATACAATGGGGCTATAACATGAGTATCTTAAAAGCAGAAAAACACTTGACTCTGGTTTACACATGTTCTGATTTGATTTATTATAGATAATGACTTTGTATAATTAAAACTCCTCATAATCATTTAGTTACTATTCATTGGGCCAGAAATCTTGTGAGATTTCCAACTTTAGAGAAGAAAGAAGCAACACAATAAAAAAATAAATTCATCCCTTAATCAAATATAGAATAAAGTCTCTAAAATGCAAAGATAGACACTTATGTTTGCAATTCTCCAACTGGGATTTTAGGCCACTCAGACCTTCTTTCCTGTTATGTTTTCAAGCAATTTATATTAATTAACCATGCTTTTAAAAAACATTTTAAAAACACACTTTTATTTCTTTCAGAGAAAGAAAGGAAGATGGAGAGAGAGATAGAAATATCATTGATGAGAGAGAATCATGGATCGGCTGCCTCCTGCACACACCCTACTGTGGATCGAGCCTGCAACCTGGGCATGTGCCCTGACAGTGAATCTCCTGGTTCTTAGACCAATGCTCAACCACTGAGCCACACTGACTGGGCTTACCCATGTTTTTTAAACATGTTTTACTATGGTGCTATATAGTGAGTTCCATATGCTCCCAAGTCTATTTATTCTGAAAACAATGAAGTATTTGTGCTTTGTTACTCAAAGTTCCAGCTCTTTGGGGATAAGAAAGAGCATCCAGCTTGTGTTATACTTAGTCCATGAGTTTAAATTCTTTCTTCCAAAATTCTTTAACTTCATACTACATGTCATTTCATTTGATGCTCACAACTACTCTTAAAGATAGGTGTTATTATTCTTATTTCATCATTGAGTAAATTCAGAGAGATTAACTTGTCCAAGATAAACCAGATCTAACTGAACTTAAACCAGTGTGTTAGAGTAAAATCAAAGCTGCTAAGTCAGAGACCCACTCCCCTTTTCTCGCTCCCACTCCCACACATATCTAGTGCTTAAAGAAAGTCAACTCTATTTCTCTCACATAATAATATAGAGATATATGAAGCAGAGCTAGCAGGATGGCTTGCAACCTCAAAACCTACCTTCTAACTTTGAGTTCAGAACTCTAGTTGCTCCACTCCAGCCATCAAGAAAGGAAAAGGCAGATGTCAGCAATTGCTTTTTGTTTTCTATAGAAGCTCACTCCTGATCATATTCCAAAAACCAGAACCTGGTCACACAACCATACCTAGTTGTGAGGAAAGAATTAAAAAGAAAATCTAGCTGGGAGGCTTCCCAGAGGTGGATTGTTATAGGAGTTAATTAATAGATGAAAAATAGATTAAGTCATCCAGTTTCAACCTTTTTCATCTCATGGCTCACATAAACTAATTACTAAAATTCTTCAGCACACCAAAAAATATATATATTTTTGACAATCTGACAAAAAAAATAGATATAATTTTGATTTGTTCACCATGGGATGGCTATTGTTGTGTTGGCTGTTACTTTTTTCTTTGTAAAATTTTTTTCATTGGTTTTTAGAGAGAAGGAGAGAGAGAGAAACACTGACATGAGAGCAAAACATTAATGGGCTGCCTCTTGCACAGTACCCCAACCAGGGATCAAACCCGCAACCTAGGGAAATGCCTTGATCAGGAATCAAACCATCGACCTTATGGTGCACTCAATGATTGTCAAACAACTGAGCCACACTTGCCAGAGCAGCTGTTGTATTCTTTTTTTTACAGGTATTGCATGTTTTAAAAATTCTGGTGGCACACTGGTTGAAAATTGCTGTAGTAAGTCAACGCACTAATTGCTTCTCGGCCTTTTGGCTAAGATCAAGTGTAGTAAGTCAACGCACTGAGAGACACATACACACACCCTCCACAGAACTCAGCCATACAATATGGAAAAAGTGATATGGCAAAATGAAGACTGAATAGTGCCTACCCTTTTACAAAATGAGTGATACACCCGAGAACTCAATTGAGAATCTATACAATAAAATTAGGGTAAAGACCCCCCTACAGATGTACCCTTTTCTAGGTAAGATGGCTGTTTCTGGTGCAAATATTATATTCAGAACATTTTTTGCAAATATATTAATGGTAATCAGAAGAGGATTAGCCCAAGGTCTAGTTAACTCATGTTTTGGGGGAGTTCTGGGGATGGTTTTTAAAGTGACTCTAGCATCTGCCAAAGGATATGATAGACAACAAGGGACTTAAATTGTAGAGAAAAGGATTTATGCTAAGCCTGTGACCTGGTAACCTTCTTGAGTCCTGCAGAGCACCTTCTCACTGGGTCAGGGTCAAGGTGGACATAGATTTGCTTTACCTTCAAGAGTGTCCTTGCTATATAGCAGGGAGTTTACAGAGAACACATTCAAGAGTCACATAAGCATTTTTACTCAAAAAAAAAACAATAAAAAATACTCTGCCAGGCCTACCATTTAGAGAGCACTTATGTACTTGGGAATTTCAGAAGCAAAGAACATGTACGCTGGAAGTCACGGATGCTCTGAAACACTATCTTCACTATAACAGGAGTCTATTCTGAAGCAACAGAGGTATAATTGAAAGGCGCTATTTGGTGAAAGAATTTAAACATTAGGTATAGACGAGATTCAATGGGTAATAGAGAAACTTAGATAGTTTTGATGAAAGTACTGCTTGAAGCTGATGGTTTGGGTAACTGCTGTGTGTTACAGATTTAATAAAAATAAATGTATCATCTGTAATTCAAATAACAACAGTCCCTTCTCTCCTCATATCAATAAACGTGTGTGTGTGTGTGTGTGTGTGTGTGTGTGTGTGTTGTAATTTTCATCTTCAAGGTTCTTCAATGGTATTCATCCAAGTGCTTCCTTGCTTTCCCATAGGACCTTATCATCCACTTTGCTGTTCTCCTGCAGAGATGGGGGAGCTTTTTCCTGTCAATGACCATTTTGATATTTATAACATCAGTCACTTAATATAATTCACTTAATATAAATTTATGTTGCTAAAAAAAAAAAAAAAAACTCCCATGATTGCCTTGGAAGGGCAGACCAAATGATTTCATGGTCCATATACAGCCCACAAGCTGAACATTCATCACCCCTGGGAAGATCAACTCATTACTCCTCGTAATTACTCACGTTGTTTTTCTTTCTGATAGACATTTCTCCAGTTAAGTCATATTTTACATTGAAGAGTCTCAAACTCCTTCATTTCTGTACTTCCAAGAGTTTCTGAATAATCTCCCTCCCATGAGAGAAAACAGGCCCTGTCCACCCAGGGGTAGGAATTAGGAAGAGAAAGTTTTGCAGAGGTAAGTGGTAGGAATTAGACAAAGAAGAAAGCATTCAAACTGGTGTTAGCTGGTTCCTTGAAATCTGTCAGGGGAAAAATATAGAGTGTATTTATCATGTGTTTGAACCTAGACATTCTTCTCCAAGAGTTCAGAAAAGATGTATCAGGTAGTAATGGATAATATCCTCTGCAATATTTATTCTTATTTTAATATATATTAATTTCAGAGAGGAAGGGAGGAGAGAGAGATAGAAACATCAATGATGAGAGAAAATCATTGATTGGCTGCCTCTGTCATGCTCCACACTAGGGATCAAGCCCACAACCTGGGCATGTGGCCTGATGTAGAATCAAACAGTGACCTCCTGGCTCACAGGTCGATGCTCAATCACTGAGCCACACTGGCCAGCTGCAATATCTATTCTTTACTTATTTGTGTGGTGTACTGTGAAGGTCACTGGAGCACTAAATTTATCTTCTTAAGTTTCCTTAGAAAGTAATTATCACTTTTCGGAGCATTATTATTATATCTACTTTTCAGCCCCATTACAGAAATAAAAGATAAAAATGGGAAAGAAAAACATTGAAAAAAAATATTTCTGCATTGAAACAAAAAAAAAAAAAACTATTTTATTTTTCTTGTCTTGTTATTGTTGTGGGAGGGGGCTACCTGCTGTTTTGTTTGGGGGATGTTTGAACAACCAACCTCAAAAATAACAAAATTAAAATTTAACGGAATTACTTTATTCAATAAAATATAATGCTGGAGGCACTGGAGCATTTTCCTTATAAGAACATGTCCAGATTGTAGTGATCATGGTTCCAGGCAATATTTTGTGACTGAAGAATCCAATTGGATCCTCATTGTCCAAATATGACATTCATTCCTCAAACATCCGTTGGCCCTCAAAGTGAAAATGGAAATAATGTGACAGTGTGGTATCCAGAAACTGTCAATACTTGTGACACTTATAGGAGAGAAGGGCCCTGTGATCTCCAGTGGCACATGTTTTGAATTGCAGCACACGAATTAAATGTTTGCAAACAATTGTAAGTAAAAGACACCAAGGAATGAGACAATATAACTTACACTGTAAAACCATATGTATCCTAAGGCCGACGTGTGTTTAGTCTTCCTTCTCAGGACCATAGAAATAGCTGATGTAGGAGGTGAGCATTTTGCCATTGTATTTTCTTTTCCTGGCTAAGCTCTCACAAGTGGTTTCTTTTTGAGAGTGTACATCCTCTTTCTCACCACAATCACAATCATGCATTTCAACAGCTTGAAGAAATTACCTTCTCTCCCACATTCAATTCAAAATCTCTCCTCCTCTTTCTTCCTTTTCCTATTTAAAATCGTGTGTTATAAAGCCACTGACTACTAATGGGAAATGAGCATCTTGCCAGCCTTTTTAGGTCTAAAAATTGGTCAAAACTGAGAGATTCAATGGTTCCCCGTGTCATCAGCCCCAACCAGAAGCACATCCAGTTGTGTGTGTCCTGCCTGCTACTGACAGCATGTCCCCTGTGTTTTCCTATGTCACATGTCCTTTTCTAAAAACACTTCCTCAGGCTCTCTTTCAAGAACATTTTGAAAAGCTATTTTATGCAATTTGTTTAAGCCAGAAAGTGCAAAATATAAGGTGTCCACAATCCTCCTGACTCATGCGCATTGCACAGATTGTATAGGTTAAACTTGAATTTCTATCCCCTGGACCATGACTGGAAATATTATGTGAACCAGGGCAGGAAAGTTGCTTTTATGGCATTCTATGGCATCTGATGTTTTTGTTAAAATTTAGTCTTTATATTACTTCAATATTCAAATTAAAAACAAAATTCTAGGATTCTCAGTATTAATTCATCTTACATTTACTTCTTTGCTGACACAAAAACAGTAGCCAAACTTTGTGTGTGTGTGTGTGTGTGTCACTGTGATGTTGTTCCTCAGTATTTGCTTACTTAAAAGTGGGTATTTTGAGTCCCACACCTAAAAGGGCTTTTATCCTCTATCCCATCTCCAAAGCGAATATTTAACAACTCAGATTTTTATGCTTCTAAAGTGTGAGAACTTCTCATTTCAATCTCTGGTTTTTCTCAAATATACATTATTTGACCTGTTAATTAAACATTTCCAAAGTTCTGACAGTTGCACCTACTATTATAGGATGAAAGACTGAAGGCAAAGTAGGTAGTCTTCCCTATTATGTAAATAAACCCATTTTTCTAACTTTTTCATCCCAAATTTATCTTTTATGTATATGTAAATTTATTTTTTCCAATGAAAAAATTTTCCTTAAAAATAACTTATACCTTACACAAGAAAATGTCATCTTTTTTTTAATGTTTGAGAAAATAAAAATCATAAATTTTAAAATATACCTTTTTACCTACAAATTGACAAAGATTGTCAAAATATATACTATGCTGGTCTACAACATGGTTGTAAATTTGATATACTCAAACAGTGCTGTTGAGACTATAATTGCTTCAGGTTTTCATCAGGGGGAGGGGAGGACAGTTGGTCAATTTTTATCATGAGATTCAACACTTATACTAATCAATTGAATACTATGCACCAAAATCATAAAAGTCATATATTGGGGTTTGGGTTTTTTGTGTGTTGTTTTTTTTTAGAATAGACAAATATTAAAAGCTGCCTACTATTTCTTGTAGGGAAATCTGTAAATAAATTCTAGTACAAACACATCTTATATAATAAAAGACTAATATGCAAATTGATCGAACAGCAGAATGACTGGTAGCTATGATGAACACTGACCACCTGAGGTAGTCAGTGCACTCCCACAGGGGGAACACTGCTCAGCTAGAAGCCGAGCTCACAGCTGGCAAGTGCAGCAGCAGTGGCAGGAGCCTCTCCTGCTTCTGTGTCAGTGCTAAGGATGTCCGACTGATGACTTAGGTCCACTACCGAGGGCTCATGGACTGTGAGAGGGAGCAAATTGGACTGAGGGAACCCCCCACCCCGAGTGCTGAATTACATGCACCGGGCCTCTAGTATTTTAAAATTACATAGTCATTAAGAATCATATTTCTAAAGACTGTTTAGTAGGTACGTTCTCATATGGTTATTTTTTTAAGTAAATAATGCAAGATATAAAGCTGAATATAAATTATGGCCCAGATTGCTTTTTATGTTCTTTGCAATAATGGCTATAATCATGTCTGTCCTGTTGACTCCTTGAGTCCTATCCCACCCATCAGACTCAGCTTGGCCAACTGGGCATTAGCTAACCTGAAGCAAGCAAAGGCTTATCAAGTACTCCATGTGGGAGTTTGCCCTCATGCTGCTTTTTGGAGTCCTGAGACCACCATGTAAAGAAGCTTGGAGAAAAGTGGGAGGCATGTAAACAAGAGACAATCCATCCCAGCTGAGGACCCCTAGACCAAAAACCAGCCAACTACCAGCCATATGATTGAATCCATCCACGAGCCAGTCACCATATGAACTTCCAGCTGACCATTTCATCCTGGAACAACCAGCTTTCAGATTACTGACTAACGTAATTGGGGTTTGGGGCCATTATAGATTTGGGATTTTGTATGTTACACAGCAAAAGATGACTATAGACTTTGATTTTTTCCTTTAAAGCCTTCTAAGTTTTCTAAATGCTGTAAAATCAATGTAAGCTTCTTTTTTAATCAGAGGATAATCTAATTTTATAAGGAGAAGAAAAATAGATACAAAAAATCTGAAGAAAAAAATAGGAAAAATGAGTTGTGTTCCTTAAGTTATCAGCTTTCCCTGTAGAAACAGTCAAACAGTATCCTCTGGGAATGCTGTTTATGAAACTGTTCTTCATGTCTTTTCTTCTTGGTTGCATTCCAGTGACTCTGGTTTTTATCATAGCTCATCTCTGTGGTGTTAGTGCCCTTGACCAATGCCTATTGCTTTTCAATTACCAGTTCCAAAACATATAGTCAGTAACACACAAGTTGGAAGTCACCATTTAAAAGTCATTAGAATAAGCATTAGGCAGGAAATGACTATCCTATTATTATCTTCTCCTTTAGCAAACAAACATATTTCTTTCATACTAGCATTTAATTATAGGACATTTTCAAGAAAACACCATTAGGAAATCAACAATCATGTCATTTTTATCATTCAGCATGTGCTTAATGTAGATTTTATTAGAGTTGAATTTAACTTATGATTACAACCAAATATGATCTGTATGTTAAAAAAAAAAAAAAAAAGACTCACTATCCTTTTATAAGGGTAAGTAGAAGAAAAGAAAGTTACTTAAAAAAATCTTTACCTTTGTGAGAGCTAAATGATTATTTTGTAGAAACAATGACTCACCAATAAATTCAATATATATTTGGTAGATGTTATCTAAAAATATCAAAAAAGATAGTTGGTAAGTAACTATACCTAAGCCTAGAAGACAAATGTCCATTCTAGGTGAGAAAGAAGAATGAGGGGGGAATACATGAAATAAAGAACCAAGTAAGATGGTGAGTGTGATGGTTAACCAACTTGAGTGGGCCACAAGTGCCCAGATTAAACATTGTTTCTGGGAGTTTCTGGGAAATTTGCATTTGAATCAATGGACTTGGTAGACTGACCTCCCGAATGTAGTTGGGCCTCATTCAATCACTTGGAAGCCTGAGTAGAAACAAAAGGTGGAGAAAGAAAAAAAAAATTTTTTTTCATCCCTAAATGAGCTGGGACATCTCACTTCCTGCCCTTG
This sequence comes from Pipistrellus kuhlii, assembly GCF_014108245.1. Lineage (NCBI taxonomy): Eukaryota > Metazoa > Chordata > Mammalia > Chiroptera > Vespertilionidae > Pipistrellus > Pipistrellus kuhlii. The sequence continues at coordinate 8,716,034 of NW_023425540.1, read as the reverse complement.
GACTTGGATTTACATCATTGGCTCCCTGGTTCTCAGGCTTTCGGACTCACACTGAAATCTTCCTTCTATTGGTTCCATTCCCGCACATGTGTCAAACACAAGGCCCGCGGGCTAAATCCGTCCCGCCAGGCCTTGCAATGTGGCCCGCACCGCGCTGTCATCACTGCACTCCGCTGTGTTTCCATCACAAAGACAGTTTATGACTGTTCAGTAAACCATTCGGCCCGCGATTTAGGCTGAATTTTAGATTTTGGCCCCTTCTCTGATTGAGTTCGACACCCCTACCTAGAGAAACCTGGCTAATCCATCATGATCCTGTCTATTGCTCTACAATTCCTTTCTGTCAGCAACCCCACAGACACACCCTACTCAGCTCACCACTGATCCCATATTCCCTCCCTCACTAATAAAACTTCATTAAATTCTCCTAACCCAGTGGTCGGCAAACTCATTAGTCAACAGAGCCAAATATCAACAGTACAACGATTGAAATTTCTTTTGAGAGCCAATTTTTTTTAAACTTAAACTTCTTCTGATGCCACTTCTTCAAAATAGACTTGCCCAGGCCGTGGTATTTTGTGGAAGAGCCACACTCAAGGGGCCAAAGAGCCGCATGTGGCTCAAGAGCCACAGTTTGCCAACCACGGTCCTAACCTAATCAGGCGATGGTATGACAGAATCTTTTATTTATTTATTTTTTATTTTTTTAATATATTTTATTGATTTTGTACAGAGAGGAAGGGAGAGAGATAGAGAGTTAGAAACATCGATGAGAGAGAGTCATCGATCAGCTGCCTCCTGCACACCCCCTACTGGGGATATGCCCGCAACCAAGGTACATGCCCTTGACCGGAATCGAACCTGGGACCCTTCAGTCCCCAAGCCGACGCTCTATCCATTGAGCCAAACCGGTCCCGGCGCATGACAGAATCTTTTAAAATAAAACTGGATACACTGGCTACCTTTTGCACCAAGGCGAGGTAGCTGACCCAGGTATAGAAGACAGACACACAGGTGGCATCTGCTTTGTGCTCCACTGCCTGCTGATCCACCTGCAGAGTGCCCACTGAGCTGACCTCAGGTGCTGGCACAGCCGATGTAAAATCCAGCTGAGTCCCCCACCTGGCCCCTTCCTTTTTCAGGGACACAGTGGAATCTGCTAACTTGGGCCATCCCTCCCCTGACTCATATCTCCCCCCACATGGGGAAAAGGGAAAAACAGTAGGGCTGAGAAAAGTCTCTAGGGAGGAAGGCACCAGATGCAAAGCTGGGAAATAAATGAAATTTGCTTCAGGCACTTCCCCTTCCTGTGCCTGACTCACTGGTCCCCACCCCAACTCCCGTGATCTGCACCCCTGTCACCAGGCAGATTGATTGCTTGTTCTCTTCAAGTCTCCCTTCTTCATGCACCACAGTCAGATATCTTGACCTTTTCCTTTAGTGCTCAGTTTTTGGAAAACCATGTGTTCCTGGTATTCTTAGTGTTTGTCTGGAAATTTGTTTTCCCCCGCGGTGTTGCTGCATGTCCTTGCTCCTAGTCCCTTTTCCTCCAGGCCTGCTCCAGCTGCTTCCTGATGACAGAGCATCCAGGGAGGTGTTGGCATGCTGCATGCTGGATGCAAAGGAACCGACAGTAGTAAAGAGCCAAACATGAAGTGCTCTCTTTCCTGACAAATGGCCATGGCCCTTGCACAGTCTGAATATTCCTCCAGCCCACAGACTCAGAGCTTGAATGTAGGGAACCATGACAACCAGGGCCTCGCTACCAGTCTAACTTGGCATTAAGAAGGGGCATTGGAGTAAGGCTCAGCCAAGATGAGCTTAGGACAGTCACTTACTCTAAGCAGTTCACACGCATTAGGCATACAAAAGCCCTATGGAGTAGGTGCTATTTTGAAGATGGACAAACAGAAAATTAGAGAAACTAAATAGTTTTTCAAACCTCCCACAAAAATTAGGTGGCAGGAGTGGGATCTGAAACCCAGCAACTTCCCCAAGAGCCGGTCCTAATCCAATTTCCTCATTCCACAATTTATAAAAATGAATGCGCTAAATATACAACAATGTGTGTCAAGAAACACGGCCATTTGAAATGTGTGTGGAATGTGCTTTTCAAAGACTGGAAGTCGCAATATATCTGCATTATGGAAACAAGGCTTACAAGAGTATAACGAGGCTCAGTTCTTTGGTCCAGGCCCGTGCTGCTTTTCAAATCAAAAGGATGCTAATTATTTTCATTTTTTTTGCCATTTGGATGCGTATTTATTTTGTCTCAGCAAAGTACTCAACACAGATTTGCTGAGTGACCGAATTAATTATGCTTCCATAATTCGAGTTCCCATCAAAAGTATCTGCGGGGACACAGAGCTGGCACATGGATGCCACTGGAATCTGCTCATTAAGGGCGCCCAGCCTGCACACTTCGCTGCTCCTACACCATGGCCACTTGATCAAAAAATCCTCGGCAACATGGCACCCAGAGTGCTAATGGGGATATAGCAACCACGCGGCTGTCTGGAATGGTGGTGATGAACTTCTTAGGGCTGATGGGAAACAATGCTATCCTCTATGCTCTTTCCTCAGCACCACGGGAGCGCTGCTTGACAGCTCCTTCAACGTGTTTGAGAAATGGCCTTAGCTCTGTGCTCCCAGACCACAGGGAGGCGAGCCCTCTTCCTGGTGCAGAGCCAACTTTCCCGTGTTGTTTTCGCCCCAGTCTCACTCGGAGCCACAGGGGATTGTCCCCCCCTGCCCCCCCGCCCAAGGACATGCTGCTCACGTGCAGTCTGCAGGGCCTCGGAAAGCCCAGTCCTTGCTGCCTGCCTCCTGCCGTGCACTGTAAATCACATTTGCATCCCATTTAAGGCATAAACCACAATAGACACTGAAGAACAAAAGGAACCGCACGCCCAGCTTTTTGACAAAACTCCCACACGTTGATAATTGGAAGCACATAAATTTGTGCAGAGAGAGGTCGAGGCCCAAAACGCCTGCTTGGCCTCCTGCGACCGGTCTCACAGCCCCGTCCACTCTTTCAACCCTGCCACCAAATCCCCTGGCAAAGGAGGAAGAAGCAGGGAGGAGAGATGAACAAAAAAAACTTTCCGGGAGCAACAGAACTGAAAACAAATGACAGGACTGCATGACAGATTGTGCTTCTGGAGCCTTCATTTAACCTGTCTGGTTGTTTGATGCCAGAGAAACCCCTCTGTCAGAATTCAACGTTGAAGTGACTCCTAAAACAACAGCTAGTTAGTTACTAACAGGTTATGGTACATCATTGGGTAAAGAAGGCTTATTGAAGAAGTCCAAATTATTTTCAGAACTATGAAAAAAAATGATTTTGCCTCCAGCTTGTATAAACAGCTCCCAGGAACAGTATGGGGTTTTCTGTATGTGTTTAATTATCCATCAAAATTCCATCGTTCTAAACTAGACCGAATTCCTTTACGACATGGTTCCCAAATTTAATTACCATTTTAGGTGCAAACCTAATGGAAAGTGAAAAACCTTTCATTATGATGCGAAGCAGCTGATTCTGATTTGCTGCTGGGAATAGTCATATCTGCTCTACAGAACCAGTGGCTCTGCTTTAGGGTCAGAGCCAGCCCCTCCGTAACTAGAGAAAACTAAAATTCTTTCCTGGTCAAGCTCCACAAGCAGGCCGGCCTGGCATTGCGGATCGCCACCCTCGGGGGACAACGTGAGTGTTAACACAGGCCAACTTCTGGGTCCCAATTGTCAGAAACGGCTTAGGAGGATAATGGTTTGCTACAAGAGGTTGAAATGAGAAATTGGCTTGAAATAGTCTGGCAGCAAAAGTCGGGTTTTAATTAGATTATCAGAGAGCTATTTGTTAAATGTTGGAATGCTGATAAAATTTTAAAAGCCCTTCTAATCTGGAGATAATTACCTTCAATCATTAAACTTGTTCTTGATTAAGAATCTGAAAATGAGCCTGTTAAGCCTTCAGCAAAATAGTAAGCCCAATAAAACACTGGGAATAATGCCGCCAAGCTACCAGCAAACTCAAGCAGCTACTACTCCCCGATCCCCACAACTGGGGGGAATTAAATGAATGCTCCAAAGGAGATGGAGGCATCTTGAATGAATTCTGACCTTGGACAAGGTTTTGAGTCCTGCTGCAGAAAAATCAAAAGATTTGCATTCGGATAAATCTTTGAAAAGTGATTGTAGACAAAACATTTGAATCCTTCAAAGTGACAGAGGTGATGAAGAGAAGGGGTAATATTAATTTAACTCCACAGCATAGATTCTAGATATTTGAGAAGTTGGTTACAAAACAAAAACAAAAAAAAAAACAAAAAAACAATGCCAAATATAAGATATGTGCATGATTGATAACCAAAAGTATTATACCTAGTTAGTGGTTGTAACACATCTGCTTATAACCTGTCCCCTATAAGCCCCGACCTTAACTAGTGGGTGAACCGTGGAACATGATCCGGATACCTCTATTGTTTCAAAAGCAAAAGATAATAATATTAAACATTGCTAAATGGGAACAACCATATAAGTTTTTCTTCATTTATATACACTAGGGGTGTCGAACTCAATCAGAGAAGGGGCCAAAATCTAAAATCCAGCCTAAATCGCGGGCCGAATGGTTTACTGAACAGTCATAAACTGTCATTGTGATGGAAACGCAGCGGAGTGCAGTGATGACAGCGCGGTGCGGGCCACATTGCAAGGCCTGGCGGGACGGATTTGGCCCGCGGGTCTTGTGTTTGATACATGTGATTATACACAATGCTTCTCCTCCTAGTATCTTGATACAATTACTGTTGGCCTAATAGACACTACCACAGGTAAAAGGCAAGTGGAACTAATTATCTTATTACATAGTGAGAGAACCCAAATATAAAAAGAATCCCTAGCTCTTGCAAGGTTTCCTAGTATGTTAAGTGGTAAAATCTAATGAAAGACACATCCTGCCAATATCTGAACTAATCTCTGTTTGGAACCGGTGGATGCTGTTTTAACTCAGATCACCAACAGACCGTTGGATACGTTGTTGCTAAAATTATTTGCTTCTGCCAAAAATAGTATACAAAAACCCATAGACATTGAATGGCCTATGCTCACATTTATCCTATAAATTATAGAGACCTTCCTATGTGCCAGGCATTGTGCTCAGCATCGAGAGTACAAGGAATGACAGAAAAAAGCAGTGCCCACACTCTGGTAGTTTCACTTCAGTGTGGGTGGTGGACAAATAAAACAGCCAATAGATAATTCCTAATTGTCCTGTTATGGAAGAAAAGTGAATCTCAACTGGGTCGGTAAGAACTTCCTAGGAGGCAAATGGGTTGTCAGATGTCTTGAGGTGTTGCAGAAGGCTGAAGAACCAAGCAATGCTTAGAGAAGTGGAGTCACTCTTTATTATTATAATGCACTGGCCCAGAGAAAAAGGCCTTTCAAATTCTGGGCAAAGTCACACAGGAAGTTTCCTGTATTTATACCTTTCGAGCTTCTCAAATAGGGGCTTTTCCAGTCCCCTTTGCAAGTTCTTAAAGAGCCCTATGTGCCTGGCACCAACACTGATAACTTTGACGGGAAAGGTTTATGGCATCTCTGGAATGGGAGTAGTCTTATTTTCTTTATTATTTAAGCAAGCAAGCACTTACAGAAGCCAAAATAGCAGGGTTAAAATTTCAAACAGCAGTTTTTATATAAGATTGGTGCTTCAGAGGGATTACTGGCATGTAGTACTGGGGCCAAGGATGTTACAAATCTTGCAGTTTGGGGGTACAGGGGTAGAAGATATGTCCTATCCAAAGTCCGTAGAGCTCCACTGAGAAAGAATATGCCTGCTTGAATTCTCTAACACCATAGTCAAATATTCCTACTAGGGGGAGAGTATTGTTCCCCATTATATTTTTAAAAATAACAGAAGAAAATCAAGAGATGCCTTCTTCCCCAACAGCATCTATGTGCTACATCATACAAAATGTGCAGTGACTGGAAAAGAGATGAGAGCTGAGCTCCATTAATAAATCATTTACTGGATAGTAGGGAATAGAAAAGAGATGAGAGCTGAGCCCCATTAATAAAGCATTCACTGGATGGGAGGGAATATTTAAGAGGGAAAATTCAGCCAGATTTTAAAATAGGGCAAGGACTGGCTTACATGAGGAGAAAACGCTTTCCTAAGCAAAGAAAGATGTGTGAAAACAAAGAGACATCAGTCCAGCTCCTTGCTCGTTAACCTAACAGGAGTGTGGTAACTAACTGTAAATACAAACTACAATAAATCTAACACAACGCGCAAGCACTGGGTTTTCTTGGGTGTGCGTTCCCCTAATTTTGGACATAAATATTCCCTTATAGTAAAGTGACCTTGATTTCTAAAGCACCTGATATTTTTGTTCTTTTTACTGTTCCATTTTTCCTCATTTTTAAATGTTCCCACTTACCTCTGATTCTGCTTGCTGAAGGCCACGAGGCCAGTAAATACACTTTATTAACTTTTACGTAAATGGTCCCCAGGCAGGCTTATACACATATCCTCTGCGATCGATTTAATTTGCAAAGGACCATGAGAGGCAAGTTCTTTCGCCGTCATAAAAATTCTTAGACAGTCTGAGAAACAACAACCAAGGTGTGTATGTGGGGGGGGGGGGGGGGGGGGGTGGCGTATATATGTGTTTTCTTCTCCAAGAGCTGATGGTAAAGTAAAAAACCATCGATTCCGGAAAGGCTCTACTCAGACACAACAACAAAAAAGCCTTTGGGAGAAGTGTTAACACATATAGCTCCCTTTCCTTCGTGCAAACACGCTCAGGGCTTTTCCACTGCGTCTTTCCTGTGATTCTGCAGCAAAACCCTCCGCAGGAGAGAGCATGCCACATTTCAGTTCACACACTAGATAGGGAGCACTAGCCAAAAGAATGGGGCTTGGAAGTCCCCCATTATGTGGTCAATCAATGGTTTATGGAAGGAGAATTCAAAGGCATTTAAATTACATATAACACAGATGCTTAAACCACTAAGATTGCTTAGCAAGCCACACACACACAAAAGGTATGTTCGTTACAGACCAGTTTAGAAGTTGATCTGAAAATAATGATACAATACTAAAATGCTTACGTAAACATTTATTTAAGTTTTATAAGGAACTAAGACAAAACGTCTGTGCTTATACATTTAAGGATGGTCAGGTTCTCTGGGGTTTTCAGGGATTTGTTATGTCTGTTGCTTACTCTTTGAAGATTTTTTTCTGAGGGGGAGTTTGTATCTAGAGTCAGAGGAAAATAAGTGAACTTTAAAGAATGTATTCGGTATTTTCTGGGAGGAGGCACTGGTTGTGAAAAATTAGAAAGTCGAAAAAAGTGGAAGCAAGATGGGCTTTTAAAACAGCCATTCCGTCACTGGCTGGCTGCCAACTCAAAACCTGGACAGGCATACTGAAACCTTTAAATACCATAATTTTCAGCCGTAAGGAATTCTCTCCGTGTTATCAACATACTAGAGAAAAAAAGTATATATGTTTTTGTAGATTTCCAGATCCAAGGTTAAAATGCATTTTAGGAGATGTTTGTTTGAAGGTATTTTGCTGCTTTCCTATATAGTCCATTTCAAGTAAGAAGAGGTCAAATGGAGTTCAGATGAGATTGTACTAGTAAATTGTGTGAATGGAGCAAGCCTAAAACTCCCCACCCTGTATGTTACAAAACACTGTTACACAATATACTTTTCATCAATAGTTTATTAATATTATTTTACTTGAAACTTTAAATATCTCAATTATCCACTAACCAAACTACAAAACAGCTGAACTTCAAAATGCCTTTTATTTAAGTAATTTTAACTCATCATTATTTCCACAGCCAAGTAGATGTTTTAGTCCCATATACGGGAAAGGATGGCAAAAGTATTGAAAAGCTTCTGGAATAAACTTATTTTCCAGAGATAATTTATTCCACGTTAAGTAGTTCAAAGAAAGAGTCTTGGTTAGCCAGGGATTGATAAAATGACATTCCCTTGCTTTTTAAAAATCCTGAATAACTCTTGGCCCATGCTCTCTGTTGTGGCTTAACTGGTAAATCAGTAATAATTGCAATGATAGCTAGCACTTTATACCACAGGTGGCAGCTAGCAACAAATTCCAGGATCTGGATCTCTGGACAAAAAGGCTGACCATGGGCATGATGGAGGGCTGGATGGAGAGTGGAGCATCTGAACCCAGGTGGGTGGTACCCAGGGAAGGGACATCAGTAGTGGGCACACAAACATGAGTCTTTGGAACCAAGGATGACCACAAAGACCCAAACCCAACAGGATGTCGGGAAGCCTCTGTACCAAGAACAAAGTTCATAGCGAGGAGTCCAGGGAATGGTCTAGCAATCTGAAAACCACTCCTCACATATCTCACCCTACAAACTGTCGGATCCCATTGGCTCGCTCTCCATAATAGACTTGTACTCTGGCCATTACTGACCTCGTTTTCTGCCTTGATTTTTAACCTGATGCCGAAAATAGAAATATCCTTCTAAAATGCAAATCCCATCAACTCACTCCTCTGATTGAATCTGCATTGGCACCTATCTCACTCCGAACAAACCCAAAGTCCTTAGGGCAGCCGGTAAGGCCCTGTGCCATGCCCCTTTCCCATAAGCTCACTGAATGTACCTGCCTCTTCACTGTCCTCTGGCCACTCCCTGCCGACAGGGACTGCCCCGCTGGTTCCAGCATGCTCCCTCCCACATCAGGCTTTTCCCCGCTCTTCTCCTCCTCTCAGGACTTTCCTCACATAACCTCCTGACCAACCCCTTCATCTCTTTGAAGTTTTTAATAATTTTTTTATTGAATTTTATTTAGGGGAAGAAAGAGAGAGAAAAAAACACCAATGTGAGCAGAAAACATCAATTGGCTGCCTCCTGTACATCCCCTACTGGGGGAACATGCACACAACCCAAGCATGTGCCCTGACCAGGAGTCAAACCAGCAACTTTGGGGACTAGCCCAATCCACTTAGCCACTCTGGCCAGGGCTCTTTGAAGTCTTTACTTAAAAGTTCTCCCACCCCTCACCCCAACAAGCCCCTGAATCCCATTTCCCGCTCCAAACTGTCTTCAGTCCATAGCACTTACCTTCCAAAATGCACTACAACTGGCTTATCATGTTTATTGTTCATCTTCTCTCTCTCTCCTCCTCAGAATGCACACACTGACCAAGACAGGGATCTTTCTGATTTTATCCATCAATATGTCCCAAGCACCTACAACACTGTCTAGCACAGCGAGGCTCAATAAGTACTTGTTCAATAAATAAGAGTACCCACAAGCATGAAATTTTTTGCATAGAAATTTTTAAAGTCATTTATTATCTCAACCTTTTAACGAGATGCTGTAAATATTCATCATGAAAACTCCTTTTGTCTCCACTTGAGTATGGTATTCAAGATATAGCCCAGCCAGTGTGGCTCAGTGGTTGAGTGTCAACCTATGAACCAGGAGGTCAGGGTTTGATTCCCAGTATGAACCAGAAGGTCAGGGTTCAATTCCCAGTGAGGGGTGTGCAGAAGGCAGTCAATCAATGATTCTCTCTCATCATTGATGTTTCTATCTCTCTCTTCCCCTCTCCCTTCCTCTCTGAAATCAATAAAAATATCTTTTTTTAAATATTCCAGGTGATAGTGTTCCTTTGCCTCTGAACCCACACCTCCCTGGGTTGTTTTACAGAGCCACCCTCATTCTCTATTTGGGAAGTCCTTATTAAACATTAGTAATGGGGACAACCAGCATTTGTCTAGCAATGTATTGCTTTGTAATAGCCTTTTATGCACATGAACTTGTTTGATTCAATAGAGAGAAATTATTATCGCCAAAAGACTTGTGTTTCCTAGTTTAAACAAAATATATACTATACTTGAATTCCATTTTTAGAGATTATAAAGCATATAAGATTTTTTTTACTCATCAATTCGTTGTTATTTAGAGAATGTGACATGGTTCCAGTTGCCCACACTGGACATATGCTTCTATTTATGTTATTTCATAAAATATTTGTAGGATTAAATCACCAGGGCAAAGAATAGCATGGCCATAAGTAGTTCAATTTTCTTTGCTCAACTGAAAATAAGTAATGTTCAGTCTTAGCCCTAAGACCACTGTTTCTAAATTCGGCTTCATTTGTACTTTAGATTAAATACCATGAGCATGTGTTTGTACATAGTCCTACATCTCGTCGCAAATGCACACCTAGTTAAATTTATATCTTGAAGAGATACCCCAGGTAAGAGCTATAACTGAACCATGTAGACTATAAAGGAAATATGAATTACGAAATGAACCTTTGATGTAAAGTAAATTCCTCCCCTCCAGGGAAATATAAACCCTTGAACAACTTCTAAGAAACTCTGTGGGCAGCAGCCAGAGTTGATGAAGTTACAAATGAAGCTGTCTTGTCTATCTTTGCTTAGAGCTCTCAGGCGGCTGGCTAGCCTCAGCTGTCTACCCTCAATAGAGTTAGTACGCTAGAACTATTGTGGACAAGCATGAAAGACATCCCTATTAAGATACTTTTTTTCTTCCATTTGTGCAACTTAACACAAATAAAAGACTCATGATGGAAATCCCTAACAATTTAATATGTTTTCTAAAATCTATTATACTCTGAAGATTATAAACTCTTTTTTTTTTCATTTCAAATAAAAGCCTGAAAGAAAAAATGCAGAGAGCTAAAAAGCATTTAACCAAGCTTCCTGTCTCAAAACAGGATAAATTAAGTGATAATACACAAGGCGAGCCAGACAAACTTTAGAGTGCCAGTAGAGATAGAAATTGGTATAACCTTTCAAGTAAACTGATTTGCAATATATTCCAAAAGCTTCATAAATATGTGTATATTTACAATTTGGGCAACCAATCCTGAAAAATAATCTTGAATGCTATAAAAAATATAGTCTCAAAGATGTTTAATATAACATGAATGGGAATGGCAAAATTATTAGTAAACTATTGTTTAATAACAGATTTAGTATACCAGTGTATATTCCAATGTTAAACAGCCATTTAAGTTTCATGTTTACATAACTTGAGGAAGATAGGACTTCCAGGAATGACAGCAACAAACCAAGGCTTATAATACCCCCAACAAGGTAGCTGATCATCAAAAACAAGAACATTTTAAGGGAAAGAAGAAAAAAAGAAAAAAAAATCACAAGGAACACTAAAGAATTATGCAACCATATAATTTTAACCTTGGGAGTGATTTTTTCCCCCACATCTAGCACAAGTTTAACCAAAATGACATTCTCCAGAGTATAATGTAGTTTTACAGAAAATATGTAAAGGGAAGTGTGTCAAATCTCATTTACATGCCCCAAATAAGAGAAAAAGAATGAAAAGCTGGATGAATAACACCAGAAAACACAAAGCATATTTGGGAGAGAAAGCAAGGAGTCAAAACACTCTGGACTTCTTTGACCCAACTTCCGAATAGCTGTTGTGACTATTCAAAAAATAACTCAATCCCTAACCTGAACACGAGTTGTCTGGAAGCCTGGGAAAAGGGCGAAGAGGGGGGAAACAATCTACTTAGACCAGTGGTCAGCAAACTCATTAGTCCATAGAGCTAAATATCAACAGTACAACGATTGAAATTGAGAGCCGAAAACCAACTTCTACGCATGGGCCACGAAGTTCAAATCGCACTGTACAGGCGCTACCACAGTTGGTATTTTGTGGAAGAGCCACACTCAAGGGGCCAAACAGCCACATGTGGTTCATGAGCCGTAGTTTGCCGCCCACTGACAGACTCACTGACACATTTGTTATGAACAATATCAAAAGGAGCTTTAAGAGAATTAAAATAAAAGACCACACTGACATTCCATGTGAGTGTTATGTCCTTATCCCATGGAAGAGAATTTTATGCTTCAGATTAAGAGTAGGCTAATCAAGCCTTGGCTAGTCTATGAACTATGGTTTCCAAGAGGGAAACCAGATCTAGCTATATTACAAACAGGAACAACAGCTACAGAAAGGAGAGAAAACAATTCAACCAAGATAGGACTGACAGATTTCTTGGCCTTTTTCATGATCCCCTTCTGTTCTATAGTCCTGGGTAAACTGATAAGCTAAACATAGAAACAAGGATACTCTATGGTTCTCTATGTCTACATGGAAAAGAATATAGTATAGGATCAGTAGTTGCCAGAAGATGAATTGTTTTGGTGTCTTCCCTTATCCAAGAAGTCTCAGTATTTCCGCAATCTCACACTAATGGTTAAATGTATGCATATTATAGCATGTATAATAAATTCCCAGTATATTTGTTATGCCTCAAACTCTGTATTTCAAATATTTCTGTGAATGCCAAGAAACAAAAATATTCAACTGGCAACATTCCATGAATATAAATACACAGAAATATTCATGAAAGCTTGAATGAAGAGAGGTGTATCCAATGTGACAGTAAAAAGATTTGCTCAATTGTCCAATAAAATGTATGGTGTAATATTTTACACCATTCAAAAACAAAAAAACCAAGTACACTGACCTCCGCTAATTCCAAAACTGAAGAGGATAGTTTCCATATGCAAATAGTAGGTAAAGAGCCAAAAATATCTTTGGTGTATTAGCAGAATTTTAGCATATTTCTACTGTCCACTGCTGTGAAAATGAATCCTCAATCATCTCCCCAAACAGGTTGAAGTTAAAACATATTGGAAAATATGTTAGACACTCTGATGAGAGATTCATTCTTCATCCCACCTAAAAAGCTACTCCTTTGCTATCTGAATAGAGTGAAATATCTGATTTAGTTACAAAAGTAAAGTGCATTATCCAGAGAATCCATTAAGGAGATTTTCTTCAATAAATATTTCACAGCAACTACATTTATACTCTGCTCTCCATTGAACATGATTTTTTTTCATTACTATGGGGCCCATCTTCCTAGAATTTATATTTTACAGAGATAGGCTCTAAGAGTGTCCCTACCCTCCAGCCTTCTCTCCTTAGCACATCAACAAAAGAGAAAATGGCATCCTAGCTGCCACATGTCCCAGGAGAAGGGCTGTGCCAGGAGTGGAGCAACGTGGGGAACAGGACAGGGCAAAGCCAACAGAACTGAGCAAATGAAAATACTAAGACCTGGTCCATTAAATGCACTGGTCCAAGGAGATCAAAAGCAGGTAATGAGCCTAAAAGATAAGGAGGGATGGATAGTTAATGATAAAATGGTGTAAATTTATCTGAGGAGAGGAAAGGAAAATTAGCTAGAAGAAATTCCCTCCTTCTTTGGCCTAGAGAGTAAGATCTATCTGAACTAAATGCTCACGGACTTCATTAAGAAGGTCATCTATCAAGACATTGGCCATCTCTGGGGAAGATGTCAATGCTTTCCGTGGCTACTGTGCAGGTAGAGAAAGGTAAAACTCACAGAGCAGGGAATGTGGTTTAACCCAGGCGGTGCTCAAAAAGTTAAATCACACAAAATGTGAATTTCAGCATAAATTGTAGACTTTCTGAAACTCCCAAGGAAACAGGAAAAATATAAAGACAGTTTGGAAATCTTCAAAACACTAACTCTGCAACTAGCTGAAGGAGCAGACAAAGTCTTAAGTAGTTGACACGTGATGACCAATAAAAAGTCCAGTTCACTTTTGACTTCTCCAGCTGTTTACAGCAAAGGAACCTTGAAAGTGAATATTAGAAAACGTTGTTTCCAACAAATGTACAACACATGCCAGTGCATAGATGCATAATAAACTTATAAGGAATCATGTTGACAGTTTCATTGCCTTTGGTAACACCCTGCAAATCCTTGGATATATTATAGTAAACATTCCAGTTTTCTTTTTTTCTATTTTTCAATCCCAAGATTCTTGATTAGGGTGGGGAAGGAGTGGTGACATCAATTAAGAGAAGGCATTTTCTCCTTTTTATAATTAAATGACTCTTTAGGCGAAATAATGCAGACTCAAAATAATAGTTTGTAGATTATAAATAACTTCCACTGAATCCAGAAATTTTGTTCTTTGGGGTTTTTTTATTTAGTGTTGCAGATAATTCTTTTCTCAAAAGTGTTCAAAGTGTTTATCAAATGCATCTGCCTGTCTCGTATTCTATATCAACAGTAACAGACTTTTTTTTTTTTATAAACTATTACACATAACACACAGTGGAAATCTGGGACACATTGGAAAGATCTAATAAGTGTATAATCAAAAATCCAGAAGGGTTTTTATAATTTAGCTTTTTATCAATAATGTTTCATAGCCACCAGAGGAAATATGATTGATAAACCTGAAAGCCGCTTGATAGAATTTGAGGCCTCTTCCACTTCACTGTCTTAACAATCCAATCTCACTTATCACAGGTAATAGTTTTAGAAAAGCTTGCATAAAATTCCTGGTCTTGTGAACTCGCCTCTACCTCCTGAGACTGCCAAGCTTGAGAAGGAAAGTTGCAGAAATCTCTTTTTCAAGTACTGTAAGCACCCTTTGTTTTTAAGATCCGTGACTAATACATCCCAGGTCTGTTTAACCTACACTGATTACACTGACTCTCCTTTCACCTTCCATTACAAGGAATGCTACTTCCAGAAGCTTCGCAGCTATTGGGTTCATGGGCTCTTCCTGCATCCTCCTCTTCTGACCTCCTGGACACTGACCAACCTGCGCAATGCGTGAGCCACTGCTGGCGATCCAGGTGGTCCTGGCTTCCAGCCTTCTCTCCGCTTTGTTGAATTTCTGTGCCCACAACACCCCTGTAGGCCTTCAAAGGTTGACTTTGGCTGTGAGACAGGAAACATTGCATCCATGTGAAATCAAATGAAAAGAGAACCTTCAGCAAAGTACCAAACATAAATCAAGGGGGGAAACAGAATGCTGTAGATTAGGGTCTCGGCTCAGTGCATTTTATATGTTACACCAAACACTCAAGTCTGGGGTTGAAATGTTTAGTTATCACTTCACTCAAGTTAAAGAAACTCATGCCCATTGAGTTTGATGGTTGGGTTAAGTGCCAGGCACAAGAAAACGCAATCTGCTCCTTGGCCACGTGGAAAGGTCTCTCTCTTTCCGGAGCTCACTTCTTCTCTTTGAAGTGAATGAGTGTCCTTCGCACAACAGATGTGCAGTAAATCACCACGAACATATCTGCATGTTTTTATGCAACTGGCCATCACGTGGGAATGACAAGAAAATGGGGATTATTGTGTTACTTAACTCTCGATGTTTTTTCTTTAACATGGGTCTCTAACATTCACTTTGATTTTACTAAACACCTAAACTCTAAGTTATATCAGTAAAAATAAACTTTTAAAAAATTGTATACATGACTTTATAAACAGAGATGTAACTGGTAGTCATCTTGTAGATTCTCTAGCTCCTCCTTCCCACACTGATGGATCCCCAGATCTCATCAATGAGGCCAATGCAGTAATTGGTGGGACTATATCAAATATCCTTTTTTGTCCATTCTGCATAAGGAAAATCAGAAAATGATTTCATGTAGATCAGCAGTTCTCAAAGTGCATGCTCAAGTCAGTGGCATCAGTTTCACCTAAGAACTTCCTAGAAATGTAAATTCTCAAGCCTAATGTCAGGCTGTTGAATCATACATTTCTGGAATGGGACCAGAAATCTGTGTTTAATAATCCCTCTACAAGATTGAGAGGCACAAGCAACTGTGATAAGCACTGGTGTGATGTCACTACCTGGTTTGAGGTGCCACCTCCCACCTTCACATCCATTTCATTTGGGTTTCTCTACCTACCCCAAATCCAAGCCTGTCTGAAGCAGGTTCAGCTCTCCTAACAGTTCTATTTGTAAAATGCCACATATTTTGGAAAATCAATATCTCTAAACATAAACTAGATCCTTGCTCTATAGCAGTTTGTACTAAATTCTCTTGGAGCATACAATAGTGGGACAAGAAGGGCTTGGGATCCATCACAAAGCATTACCATCAACTAAGATTACTGCATAGTAAAATTTTCTTACATTTAAACCGAGTAGTACATATGAGGAAAATATCTTCTTTCCTCAAATGGCCACAATACTTTATATTAATTTTTTATTGTCATCTTTCTATCCTTTAAGAAATATGAACTGATCATTTCTCTAACTTTAGAACTTAGCAGAGTGTCTGAACAAGAATAAGTAGTAAATATGTATTTTTTTAATAAATGAATACATGGCATCGAAGAGAAATATTATGATTTAGTAGGGAAAAAATTATGAATTTTGGTACAAATAGAACTAGGTGCATTTTCTGATGCACCATTCATTCTTAATGTAACTTGGGAATTGAAAAAGAAAATACTTAACCTTTGTAAGTTTCTATAATTACTAGAGGCCCGGTGCATGAATTCGTCCACCAGTAGGGTCCCTTGGCCTGGCCTGCGGGATAGGGCCAAAACTGGCTCCCTGACATCTCCTGAGAGCTCCCAAATTGTGAGAGGGCCGAGGCCAGACCGAGGGACCCCACCAGTGCACAATTGGGGCCAGGGAGGGATATGGGAGGTTGGCCAGCTGGGGAGGGACCATGGGAGGGCCCTTCTGGCATGTCTCACTCAGTCCCGATCAAGCCAGGCCAGACCCCAGCAGCAAGCTAACCTACTGGTCAGAGAGTCTGCCCCCTGGAGGCCAGTGTACATCATAGCAAGCAGTGCAGCCTTAGATTATCATTAGCATATTATGCTTTGATTAGTTAAACGGCCAACCGGTTGACCAGACACTTAGCATATTAGTCTTTTATTATATAGGATTGTTGTGGTTGTTGCTGTTATTAAACGGAGGTACTAAAATGTGTACATAACCTTTTAATGAAGATTAAACAAGAATAATTTGTGTAGCACTTCCCACAGTACTGAGTTCACTAATAAGTATTCAGTGGATCCCTGGTTTTATCCTCCCTTTTCTAGAATAAACAAAATACTCCTTTTTTCACATACAGGCCCTGCCCTCCAAGTTATGCTATAATGCAGATTATACGAAAAAGCCATTTATTATAAACAAAATACATGTGTAATACTGTGAGGAATTCTGGTTGAGTTGTGTGTGGTGATTTCTCACCTCCTCCTTAGAGTAGTGATACTGTAAGCAAAGAGGAACCAATAATAAAGTTAGAATCCTCGCCTTGCGTATAATTCTGTGAGGCTATATACACTGTTGAACCCATATTGGGTCTTCCTCAGTATCAAAATTACCTTCATTTCAAAGGAGGTTTGTCCAATCCACCGAGGCAATTCTTTCCTAAAGAATGGAGGCGCTTCTCTTCGCAGAGTCCTTTCTGCAGACTGTCCCAGAAACAGCCAGTGATGTGAACAACACTATTTACCAGACAACAGCAGCCAGAAATTGTTCTTGGTTTTCCTCAGAATTCTAATAATTTGAACTTCCCAAAGAGAAGCCAACTAAGTTGGAAGGATGGGTCAGGAAGTCAGAGCCAGATACCACACACACGTGCTTGGAGAAAAGCAGCTGTGCCCAAAAAGAAACACATAACATATTTCCAAGCTATTCTGAGCTCACGATTCCCTCTGAGCAGGGCACACAGATCCACACACACTACCTGAAATGTGACTTTGACCTCCCCATTCTGAGACGCAAATCCTTAGCCCAAGATTCTAGGCCAGCCCAAGAACAGGGCTTCAGGGATAACGGCCAGGAACACTGGAAGATAGCACTGCCTCAAGATAAAACACTTTCTAGTTCTTCAAAGAGCCACTGGATCAAACCATCTGACAGTGGGTAGTTCTCACTGTGACTCTAATTTAAATTCTAAGGTAGTGGGTTGGATTTTCTTACCTCCAACCACTCTACTTACTTCCATGGAGAAGTGGAAAACATTATACTGGAGAATTGACCTCACCATTCCTCATCTTCACTGGGTTATTGGGACAATGAGATAAATTATATAAAAAGCAATTTGCCTAGTTCCTAGCACATAGCAGATGCCCAATATGGGGTAGGTGAATCTATAGCATTTCCATGTCTTTCCCTGATTATCTGTTTTCCATTAAACCATAAAAGTTAAATCTAGAAATTTATCAAAAATAGAAAAATTAATATTAAACTAACATCTTATCCTCATACTATGTGTTTGGAAAATCATACCATGATTATGTCTTTATAGCATACATTCTATTTTCAATTTAGACTATAGGTTCCTATACAACTTAATATGAATTCATCTTTATTTTTTAAAACAGCTAAAGCAAGTGATGCATAAAACAATTATTCTGATTCATACCCACCCAATTCTATCCCTACCTGGCCCCTTATATATAAACTTACATTTGTGTAACCCACAAAACGTAGCCCTGCATGAATTTCTATCAAATATTTTCTTATAAAAATGAATGAGACAAAAGTTTAAAAAGCCTGAATTAAGCTAATGACAGTGAGAATAAGGATTTAAAAGAAGTCATGAAGGTAGAATCAACAGAGCCTGGATAAGAGAACTAAGAGAAAAGGAAAAGTCAAAGACCACCGATCACACACAAAAAAAAGAATGAGACTAGGAATCAGAGTAAGAGTAACATAATGTTATTGAATTGTTTCCATTTTAGTCTGTAAATATTACAGGAATTATGAAGAACATTTCCAATTTTCTAAAAACTGGTAAATCACACTATTAAAATGCCTATGCATGTTTATAAAAATTCAGTAGCTGATGATATGAAATACCTGACAGTAGAGGTAAGTTGAATTACTTAAGAAAGGTAAATCTTAATTCTTTATCAGACTATAAATTCAAACAAACACACTAATAACTCTAAATATAACACTTTAGAAGAAATATAAATTAGTTGAGATTAAATGAGATAGATATATTCAAGATTTAAAAATCAAATTTCCCCAGACTTTGTGTATTTGCAAACATTTTTATAAATAAGGCATTCTCAGACTTTTCTTTAAAATTAATATAAAATATATAGCCGAAGTCGGTTTGGCTCAGTGGAAGAGCGTCGGTCTGCGGACTGAAAGGTCCCAGGTTTGATTCCGGTCAAGGGCATGTATCTGGGTTGCGGGCACATCCCCAGTAGGGGGTGTGCAAGAGGCAGCTGGTCGATGTTTCTCTCTCATCGACATTTCTGGCTCTCTATCTCTCTCCCTTCCTCTCTGTAAAAAATCAATAAAAAATATTTTTTTAAAAAATAAATAAAATAAAATAAAACTAATATAAAATATATAGCATCAATATCAATACATTAAGCAATTCAAAGTAACTTGTAGGAAAAGAGTCAAGATTTGTTTTCTGAGAACATTTGAGTTGATATTAATCACATATTCTTCAACCAGAAATTTACTCTTCATTTCTTTTTTCTTTTTTTTCAAAAATAAAAAGGCAACCAAATTTTCAAATGGAAAGGCACAAAATGGTTGCAAAATATAAAATAATGATTATAAAATTATATTTTAGAAAGTCATTTTTTTTTTTTACTTCACCCAAAGAAATCAAATGCTAATGTGGCTCATTGGTTGAGCATTAACCTAAAACCAGGAGGTCACAGTTCCATTCCTGGTTGGGCACAAGCCCAGGTTGCAGTGTGGGGGTGTGTGGGAGGCAGACAATCAATGATTCTCTTTCAACATGAATGCTTCTCTCTCTCTTTCCCTCTCCCTTCCTCTCTAAAATAAGTAAAAATATATATTTTTAAAAAGAAATCAAGGTCTTTCAGATCTTATCAAAATATGCAAATTCTGGAGTAGAAAACAAAAACCTTGAAAAATAATAGCGCTTTAGTTTGTCCAATTTCAAACTCTTTCCCAATACTTTTTCCCATTACTCAATTTTAAAATCTAGAGCAACTTGCTGTTCTCAGTTACATTAGGATGTGCAACACCACTGAATCTGCTCAATCATCTGAGAGGAGGGACTGAGGATGCAGATTGTTCTTATTTATTAAGTGTGATGTAACTAGAGACAGAAGTTATAGTCAGGAATTTACGCTTACCCCTCTCACCACCCAACATATGCAAAGCAGGTGCCTTTCTGTTCATTAAAATCAGATTGGAAGGAGTCATTTTTATCTCATATTTTTTATGTATCTAAAAAACAAGACATAATAAGGGGAAGATATGCCAAACAGGAAAACACACAGCAGGGTACCACAGTTTAAATATGTTGAAACCAGAGAGAACTATGTATCACCAAGTTTCCAAATGGATTTATTTTGGTACATGGATTTCTCTACACAAAGACAAGTTTTCCTTAATTTTTCTACAAATTCCAAGGAGAAATTGAGCTCCATGCAGAAACCAGTTCCATAAAGCCCATGTTTTCTGAGTTTCCCAGAGCCCAAAAGGACATTTCATATGAAAGACAAATGATCCTCAGCCCATGACTTAGCTCTGACAGGCCTCTATACCTTTTCATCAGTTTCACAAGCAACAGCTACTTGCCAAAAATCTCACCAACGTGGAGCCCACAGCACAACAAAAGCGTAAATATTCACACATACTCTGCTATAAGTTCTACAAGACGGACCTGAGGTTCACTAGGTCACAAAATGGGAACTAAAAACACAAAGGTAAAGGTAACTGTCACTACCCAAAGAGTAGCAATATTCAAAACACATAAGTGGAAGCCATCTACTGCTCTCAATGTACTTAGATATGTTCCTTCAGTCTTATATCTAACATCATTCATGTGTTAACTCTGGCATCTGTCATGGGTTTAATATTTAGGAGAGCAATTGGGAAAACAGATCTCTACAAGGACTTGGGCAGCATTCATTAAAGACTGAATCTTATCAAGCTACTGCAAAAGCTTTACCATTGTTTATAGTTAAGTGTGGACTGATGTACACCTTCTTTCATTTGAGGCAGAAGAGAAATGGGGGTGCAATTGGGACACATTCCCTTTCCTTCCATCTTGCCTGCCTCGGCTTTCTTTCTTACTACTGTGAAGCAAAAATATCAAAAGACATCAATCTTGCCTGGCAGGCAGCATGGCCCAGTGGTTGAGCCTAGACCTATGAACCAATAGGTCATGGTTCAATTTCCGGTCAGGACACATGCCTGGGTTATAGGCTCAATGCTCAGTGTGGGGTGTGCAAGAGGCAGCCAATCAGTGATTCTCTCTCATCACTGATGTTTCTATATTTCTCTCTTCCTCTACAAAATCAATAAAAATATATTTTTAAAAGAAAATATTGGTCTTAGGGTTGATGGAATTCTTGGAAGAATGAGAGAAAAGAAATTAATTTCTTTTTACTTACCTCAATTTTTGGTTTATACTACATATATGTACATGTGCTTATATTAATTAAGATGGACAATATTCAAATAGTGTTTGAAAAATATAAAATAAGATCATCCTATTCTATCAAGTAAAAATCTTAAATTACTTTTTAAATCTATTATCTCTACCTTAGCCTGTGTAGCTCAGTTGGTTGGGCATCATCCTGTACCTCTAAAGGTTACTGGTTTGATTCCTGGCAGGAGGCAGCCAATCAATGTTTTGCTCTCACATCAATGGTTTTTTCTCTCTCCCTTTCCTTTCCTCTCTCTCTAAAAGTCAACCCTATATAATAAAAGGCTAATATGCAAATCGACCAAACTGCAAAACAACTTATTGCTATGATGCACACTGACCATCAGGGGGTAGACACTCAACACAGGAGCTGCCCCCTGGTAGTCAGTGCACTCCCACAGGGGGAGCACAGCTCAACCAGAAGCTGGTTTCACAGCTGGCGGCAGTGCTAAGATGTCTGACTGCCTCCAGCATCCCACCTTCCCCCCAGGCTCTCAGACTGCAAGAGGGCACAGGCTGGGAAGAGGGACCCTGGAGTGCACGAATCTTGTTCACCAGCCTCTAGTTAAAAAATAAAACCAATTGCCTTTCCTTTCATTATGGATGTTTCTAATGTGAAAAACACACATCAATTGGATAACCTGATTCTTATTGTTATTTATATCTTTAGTAATTAGCACAATGGATCAGCCATGGCAGGCATTGTTTAATAAATAAAAGAGTGAATGAATAAATAAGTCAAAAAATGTACATCTTAGAAACAGAACTATCAAAGCAAATAAGGCTTGCCGGAGTCCCTGACTCCTCTGGTTCAAAACGAATGCCAAACACATGCATCCCACATATGGTTCTTGTATGCTCTTCCCACTCCCATCCTCTGCTTAATGACTTGCTTTTCCTGAAGGGAACAGTTTTAGATAAATACCAGGTGAAAGATGGTGCCTAAATAAAGTTCTGGAAGTGATTTTTGAGGTGCTAGAAGCTCCCACACATTGAGAGACCTCCCACAAGCAATTTTCTTGGGGCAGATTCCAAATAACTACGATTGGTAAAGCCTGCTTCCTGTAATGACCCCCTAGTCATCCATCTTAATCTAGCGTTAGCTCAAGGAGTTACTAAAGCAGCATTTTTGTTCCATTTTGTGTGTTTTCCCCCAGAGAAAGAGGAAGAGGTGAATTGAGAGCATAACTTTGTGATGACCCTGAGGGGAAATAATGGAGCAGTGAGAAGGTACCACCCTTCCCTGGCAGGAATAGAGTAGGTACACATACTCAGTCTGTGTGGATACTTCTTAAATCAAATAAATTTCAGAGAGCAATATACATGGTGGAAGGTAAAGACAAACAATTAGATGAATGCTGGAGAAGCTTTAGGCTTATTCTGACATATTAAATCAATCTGAGAAAATAAAAGTGTTGTCTTCGGAGCTTTTTAAATTTATTTTTCAATTACAGTTTACATCCAATATGGTCCTGTATTAATTTCAGATGTACAGTAAATTGGTTAGAAAATCAAGTACCTTACAGAGTGATCCCCCTGCTGCTTCAGGTACCCACCTGGCCCCATACCTATTTATCTGGATATTACTGACTATATTCCCCATGTGGTAATCTACATCTCTGTGGCTCTCATGCAGCAGCCAATTTGTACTGCCTACTCATTTCACCTTTCCACCCAGTCCCCCACACCTCCTTCCCAGTCTCCGAGCATTTTTATCTGTCTAAACACTGCATTTCCTCAGGCTTTGTTGCCCCATAAAATTCTAACCAACTTTCTCAAAAACTTGTCATATTTGTCTGAGCTACAAAACATACTGTTTGACAACAGTGGATATGAAAATGTTAGTAGTCCAATACTTAACTTTGGAAACTAACTCAAAGGAATGATTTGCTTCTACTTAGTTAAGGCAAATGAATTAAAATTACAGACTTGTGAAGCACTGTTTGGCCAAGGAGCTAGTACTAGGCGATGTGGTTAATTATCTAATTTGGAAGGGGGCTGGTTTTTCCATACTTCAACCTTCCCTTTCTCTCTTCTACTTTAAGGGAAAAGGTAAACCAGTGAGAAGTATATTTCATCATATTCTAGAAAAATGATATTAATAAGGTTTAAATTAGGTAATGGTTCTGATCCCTTAACATCCATGCTCCTTCCAAATTTTAAAAATTTTCCACGTTGTGAATCATGAAAAGAGTCAAGGACCCACCTTAAGGTATGGAAGCCAAAGGTATCAAATATTCCCACATGCCTTCCCACCTCCCAAATCTGACCTGGTTTCAGCCAGTTAAATCTTTTCACCTGGGATTTGAATTTTGAGTGAGTGGTGCTGTCTTAGGTTGGGATCCCCCTAAAGCAAACTCTGAGATAAGAATTCAAGAGTCAATAGTTTGTTTGGAAAATGCCACAACACCAGTAGGAGAAGGGAGGTGAAGCAGAAGGACAGGCTGTCAATGATGGAGGAGTTATCAAGCCAGCTACCACTGAGAGGTGACCAGAGCTCATTTCCTTGGGCAAATGGCATAAAATAAACACATTAGAGTAATTCCACCTAAGGGGAGAGGAAGCTTGTGTATTTATACACCAGCTCCCATCAATCACTGGTTGAGAGTTAAGAGATATTAATTCACTAGTACTTTCAGCCTGCCTCAGCCAACTTGAGCAGCCTTTGTAGATTCAGAGAAAGCTCTCTCACAAAGAGAGGCAGATAATGGTAGTTAGAGGTCAGCCTGAGCAGACTAAGGCAGGGCATCCAACATGCTGGGAAAGTTTTAAAAATGAGTCGCAGTGGTGCCTTCAGTGCCAATGGCAGTATCACATGTCCAGTAGAGTCCAGCAACAGGACTGAGGACAGTGGCATTGGAATCAGTGTGGTCCCACAACTATGATATAAGTGTTGATATCTGCTACCTCACCTACCCATTTTCCAAGCATGATTCTCCTATCTTCCCCTTGATCCTGTGAGAGTCATCCAATATCTTTCAAACATATTCATTTTCTGCTTACCTTAGCCAGTGATAGATTCTCTGGCTTGCAACAAAGGACACAATTGGGCTCAAAGTGTAGTAAAGGTCAGATGGTGACTGCTGCCTGTGACAAATACCAAGCCAAAGCAAAGCCTATAAATGGAATTTACAGCAAATTCATTCCATCTCTAGGATGTAATTATTTCAGTAACTATGTAATCTCCTTTTGAGAATACTTCTGACTGAAGATTGGGCCCTGATGAATATGAATACCTCACTATGAGACACTAAGTGATCAGGTGATTATAGCTGCCAAGAATAAGGATATTCCAGTCCAGTCCAATACAAGCTGCTATAACAAAGAGACCCATTTATCTCTCATATGTATATAAAGGCAAATCCAAGAGGTAGCTCTGTTGTAGAAGAGTCTTTCTGTGTTGTTGCCCTGTTATCTCCTAAAGTATAATACTCATTTTTGTGGCAAAAATTGGCTCAACAAGATGCCCACAGGCCAGCCTATGGAAAGTAGCAAAGAAAGTCCAGGAAAAAAACAATATCTTTTTAAGCAGATTAAATCAAACATTGCTTCCACTCACATTTCATTAGCAAGAACTTTGACATACAACCATATTAGCTGCAAAGGAGACTGAGAAATATAGTTAAAGCAACCAACTGCCCAGATAAACATTGTTAATATAGGGAAAGAGGGGATTTGGGGAGAAAATTAGCAGCCTTTCCTGAACAACCTAGCCATGAAAGCAGGTATGTGTGACAACATTCTGTACTGTCTGCCAGCGAGATGTAGGTTTTAGGGGCAGCTCATTCATACTTTCCAGGTGCCCACACCTACAACACTACCATCCATTGTTCAACACACACGTAAGGCCTCACGAGGTAATCCTTATTTGCAGTTGACTGAAAAGGACACTCTCAAGTCTACTTTCCAAGCATCTGTGATAACCTGGGAAAGGGGCCTGCTGTGGAGATACAGCATCTCTGGAAACTGATTCTACAGAAGGCAGAACTTAGAGCAACACAACTTAAAGAACAGATGTTCATGGAATTCTGGCTGGTAGCTACAATCTTAATTGAAGAGCCAAATATATGAAAGAAACAATATTGGAAGACCATTGACAGGGTTTGGGGCAAGGTGTTATATGGATAGATTTCTTGGAATAAGCATACAAATGTTGTGTAGCATGAGTTTTCACCACAAACAATCCTTGAAATGCAAGTTCTTAATGATGAGTCAAACAGTCATCTGGTTGTGGTTCTAGCGTGGCAACAAGGTCTTGCAAGGCTGTAGGATGGCCCCAGAGGATGGGATATACGATCTGGACCAAGAGCCAATATTATGCTCTCCATAACAAACATGTTTGAGTCTAGGAACCAAGGGATAGAAGTGAGCAATGTTTCTCAATACCAAGTGACACATTTGCAATTTTTTATGTTTTCCATCTTGAGACTAGAGTATACTAATTTAAATTTTTTAATACTTAAAAGACTACTTCCAACAGAAAACAGGGAGTCTGACAAAAGTTCCAAAGAATTAGAAACTGAGAATAGCCCCTAAACATGTCTGGCCCTTGATAGCACTGGGTGAACTGGTGGAAATGGAGTTAAGACTGTGGTATGAGTAGAGAGCCCCCAACTACCAGAGGGAAATAACAGAGCTGCCTCCCTTCTTTCGGATACCACCTTTGCTGAGATCACACTAAGTGCCCTCCATCGACTCTCAACTTTCAAAATCCAGATCAAAAATTACCCTCTGTGCAGTCTTTCCTGATATGCTTAAACAGAACTATTTACCATATCCTTCATGCATAAGCTTACAGAGCAGCAATAGCTCTTCTCACATGATATTATAACTATTTGTTTATATGTCTATGGCCCTCAGCATACTGCAAACTTCTGACCAAGAACATTAATAATTTCAAGAACTGCAAACTTCAGCAAATTTAAAGAACTGCACATTTCTGACCTAGGAAGTTGATGAATTTTAACAAAATATATTCAATGCATACTTCGGCTAAGATTATTAATACCTACTATGATGCTTGGCATAGAGAAAACTCTGGATATTATCTTGTTTAAATTAATTAATAAGCTTCTGTAACACATATATAGAAATTAAAAGTATGAGGAAGTTTTAGTATGAAAGAAATGCCAAAGTTAAGATATGTATTGGGAATCCAGCATACAGAGGATTGACCAAAGCTTTTGGTTTGTGTACTTTCAATAGGCTCTCTGTGTTATGTACTGGACTACATCTCTCTGATATAGGTATCTGGAATCTTCTGAATCCAGCTCTAGGTTAGAAACCAAGCAGCCACTCATTAAATGTTTATATAATAGATGAATAAATGAATGAGCATATATACTTGAATAGTGTATATGTAAATGTATATTTATATATATACTATATATATATATATATATATACACTAATTTAATGGAATTCTGCTGAAAATAATAGAACATTAAAACTTCTTTATCAGAACACAATTAACATTCATTCTTTTTAACTTTTTATAACAGAGAACAGGCACATAATTTAGAGACCAAAGCAATCACTTACTTCATTTAATTAACATTATATAAAGCACTATACAAAAATTACATTTATATCCTATCCTAACTCCATATACTTTTGGTTTATTATACACAAAGCAAAAATGTGAGCAACCATTTCCCTGGTTGAGATTTCTCAAGGTGTGTCTTTTGTGTTTCCATCTTTATTATCTTGGATTTTTCTATAACGGTTAAAGCTATTTCCTCCCATCCAAGAAATTATTTCCAATATAGAAATCATTAGTGCACTTGAATATGGAATTCAGAAATGGGAAAATGAAGCCATAAAGACATAAATTAAACAAACTATTTGACAATGAGATTAATAACCTGAAGCCCAGAAACAACTTGTGTTGTTCCTTACAGAGTATCCTACACTAATACAAACAGTTTTTACCAGTTCTCATGACTGTGCAATATTTGGGGTCCATATAGCCTGTCACTCTCCAGCTCTTTAGCAAAGGGG
This sequence comes from Pipistrellus kuhlii, assembly GCF_014108245.1. NCBI lineage: Eukaryota > Metazoa > Chordata > Mammalia > Chiroptera > Vespertilionidae > Pipistrellus > Pipistrellus kuhlii. Next base: position 8,688,795 of record NW_023425540.1, on the reverse strand, counting down.
TTTTCAAAAGTTCTGGTAACAAAGGAGTTAATGAAGTGGCGTTGCTATTAAAAGATTTATGCTAACCAGGTGTTTGAGTTGCTTGAAAAGTCAACCATTTAACATACAACCTTTCTGTTGTAAATACTGTACCACCAGGAGACAGATTAAACAGTTTCATATAAAATTATGGGTGTGTTTTGTTTTGGGTTTTGGTTTTTTTTTAAAGGGGGGGGTGAAAAAAATCATCATGTCCAACTTTTCTTAAGTTGCCAAGAAAAGTTGGACATGTGACCCTCAGAATGCCAGTGTCCTTCTACCAGCAACTCGCTTATGGTCTCACGCAGAGACAAAGGTGGACTTGGGGGCTTTAAAAAGAAGTGTAACTATAGCCTGTGCATACAGATTAATGGCTAATCACATATACGATTATATATGTCACATGTGCAAACTCATTCCAAGGACTCCAAGGTTATCGTGGCCTCTGACATCATCCTTAGAGGAGACTTTCGGTTTCTCTGAGTTATGAGGTTAACCTGTTAACCCTGTCGCCTTCACACTATTTCACTGGAAATCCTGCCTGTTGGGAAATTGTGGTTTTTCAGGCTTACAGTCTTGAGCTTTGCCTTATACAAACTAACCACTAAAAATGAGGGGGGAAGAAAGAGGGGAGGCTGCTGGTGAAATGAGCATTTCAGAAAATAACCTCAGGGTTAACTATTCCAATTGCTCACAGGTGGGGTTTGTAACTTTCCGTGAAGGGATTCACATGTGCCCAGAAGAAGCCACTGCTGAGGCGGGTTTTTCCCTCTGGGGGTGGGGGTGCCGGTCATGTCAGCAGTGGAGTAACCATATTTGTTCATAGTTACCAGGCTGTTGTGCTTTTGTTTAGTAGGTCAACATACTGTCGTCGTCTTAATTTGTGTCTGGGCCTATCACGCAAGGGCCATTCCTCACAGAAGGTTTTAATCAAAGCAGCCAAACCAACAAAATAGGACATCCTGGTCAGAATTACGCTCTCAACCTCATTTTGAACTGTTGCATTTTCAGAGGTTTGGCAAATTTCACAACAAGTCACTTACCAAAATGTTCGCATTTAATGAGGGGCAATCTATAATAATAAAAGTGTAATATGCTAATTAGACCAGACGGCCAAACTGAGGAATGACCATCCAGATGACCTTCCGGACGAAGCTGGGGCTGTGAGGGTCAAGCCCCTTGCAGAAACTCCTTGCACAAACTTCCTGCATTGGGCCTCTAGTTTTTATATAAGAAAAGAATAATCTTTGGCCATCCAGTCCTCTGAAGGTCCAACATCCCAGTTCAATGAAGCATGAGCTCTGTTTCCAGCCAGTCTGCCATGAAAGCACAGTGTCTACAGGTTTGAGAAGAATTTTCTACTCGCAGCCCCAGAATCTGCACACCAATCCCACTCTCTCTGAACTCCCCATAAGCATAGGCAGTGCTTACTATTGGGCTTTCTCTATCCATCTTTCTGCTTTCTCCATGCTGCGTGGATCTTGCAGACAAAACAATTTGAAGTTTATGAAGAGTGCCACTATTGTTTAACAAAATAGAGCAGAGAAGAAGACAGGCACCATCCCTGTCCTCAGCTTTTGGACGTAGCAATAGGTTGTTCACGAACAGAGCTGGTGAACAAAAATAGATCCAGAGACATGGAAGCATGAAACAGACTGTTGAAACTCAGAGGAAAGGCAGGGGCCAGTGGGTGTGTGGGGGTGGTTATCAACCAAAGAACTTGTATGCACATATGCATAACTCATGGGCGCAGACAATAGGGTGGTGAAGGCCCGGGGTGGGGGGCAGGAACGGGCTAGAAGAGGTCAATGGGAGGAAAAGGGGAGCATATGTAATACTTTCAACAATAAAGATTAAAAAATAAAACAGAGCATTACAAAGTTATCTCTATTTACAAAATAGTACCCTGATATCTTAAATAAATAAATGAAAATTCAGCAGAAGCCTATATTGTTATTAATAATATTCTAAAATTCCTTCCATTATGGTTACAATGGTGTTCCATCAAAATTCATATGTTGAAGTCCTAACCCTCTGAATGTGACCTTATTTGGAAGTAAGGTAGTTAGAGAGGGGTAACCAAGCAAAAAAGAGAAAATGAGGGCATTAAAGTATCTCTAAAAATGAAGGAAAACCAAAGATTCCCAGAAAGTACAAAAGTAGGAAAGAGCCATGAGCATTCTCTCTGACAGCCCCCAGAAGGAACCAGGCCTGCTGCCACCTTGACCTCTGATTTCCAGCTTCCAAAACAAATATGTTGCTTTTTTAAAATATACATAAATATATATATATTTTTTATTGATTTCAGAGAGGAAGGTAGATGGAGAGAGAGATAGAAACATCAATGATAAGAGAGAATTATTAATTGGCTGCCTCCTGCATACCCCCTACTGGAGATCGAGCCCCAAACCTGGCCATATACCCTGACTGGGAATGGAACCATGACCTCCTGGTTCACAGGTCAATGCTCAAATACCAAACCAAACCAGCAGGGCACTATTCTCTGTTAAGCCACCCAATTTGTGGCACTTTGTTATAGTAAAGTAATGTGCTATCTAAAATGAAATATTTCTATTCCTTTTTTAAAATGTAATAAAGCCGACAAAGAAGAAATGGCTGTGGCAGCATGTAGAATTCTAATTGGGGAATTTTTTTAATTAACAAATCTTAAAAATATTTTTTAACAAAATGAAGACATCTGCTCAGTTGAACCTCCATCCAGTATGCTAAAAAAAAAAAATGTATAGCCCCATATTAAAGGAATTTATTTTTGTTTCCAGTGTAAAATAAACTTCCAAGAACATACTAGTGGGACATTGGAAACTATAGCTCACAGATGTAATTATGGTATTGTAATTCACAAAGAAAATAAATACAACAGAGGAAATAAACTTCAGTTCTGGAGATAACATGATCTATAAACCTACATCTAAATTCTAATAAGTACCTATATGGGTCCAAAATCTAGTAAAGTGAGAAAAGACACTGTTTTTTACTTATTGTGAAAATTTAGAATTATAACTGTATTGCATTACAAAACACATGGGGGGGGGGGTTTGAAAAAAATTAGAATTAATTTATCTTTGCAATTTTATTGAAAGTATCTAACAGAGTGACAGAATTATGTCACTTAACATTTTTTATTGTTTAAGTTGACAGAAATATCACCATCTAAATGCATAGCCAAATTCACCATAAATCCATCATCTCTTACAACGATATAATGGAAGAACACATAAAAATACAGTAAATGTCAAGTGAAATTTGCTTTGAATCAATAAAAGGTTCTAAGTTAATATCCCTAACCCATTATTCTTAAATGGCTTCTCTGTCCCCAAAAGTCTTATCCTTTGTATTTGGGAATTTCCCCCCATTTTCTCCTGTTTTATGAATCATGATTATTTGACAAAATGGGGAAATTGAATAGACATAAGCCTTATGACTATTTAAAGTAATCTGTCTTTTAAGATAGTTATAGTTGAAGCAGCATGTCTCCTGTTGGTTTTATTTCTTCTGTAACATAGCAAATGAACATCATCTTCCTTCATCCATCCACCATTAGACAAAAAATATATATTTTCTCTCTATTCCTCATTAATTTTTTTCATCCTCATAGATTCTACTAAATATTAGCAATTATATAGCAGCAGGTAGTTTAGATGGTTTTTTAAACTTAGCCACATGATCTGCTAATTCAGAGAAAATTCTAAACCCATAATAAAGGCCTCAAAAGTAATAGTTAAATATCACTATGAACTGAAAATTTGTGTTCTCCCAAATTCATATGTTGAAATCTTAATCCCCAATGTTACAGCCTTTGGAGGTGGGACCTTCAGGAAATAATTAAGTCATGAGGGTGGAGCCCTCTTCAATAGAATTAGTGCCCTTATAATTAGAGACACAGATGCTATCTCTCTGTGTGTATCATGTGAGGACACAGCAAGAAGACAACTGTCTGTAAATAGAGAGCTCTTACCACAAACTAAATATGCCAAGATCTTAATCTTAGACTTCCCAGCCTCAAGAACTATGAAACTAAAACTTTGGTGTGTGTGTTTTTTTTTTATATCAGTCTATGATATTTTTGTGGTAGAGCCAAACCAAGACAAATATTGTTTTTTTTTAATTTACCCTAATAGGAGTATAATTTATAATATTAATTTCCTTCCAAATATTTATTTTCATCAGCGTAGGGATGACTATAGGCACAGTGTTTCCCAAACTTTTGACATATGTGTACCCCTTCTATAATTTTCATAACGCTGAGTACCCCTGGTACTCATGAGAATGTAGAATTAGGCGCAGCTAAGCATGGTGCAGTGTATATCCCCACCAAACTCAGGTGCAACGCGTACCCCCACCAAACTTTTCCGTACCCCTGGGGGTACATGTACCACACTTTGGGAAACACTGCATAGGGTATAACAAGTGGCAGGAGCCCAAAATGAGATCATTTCTGCATAATATTTGGTCAGTGCTTCAAACCTAAAGGTTTGGCAGCTAGGAAATCCCAAAAGAAACAGGAAGCCAGTGATTTTATCATAACAAATGGAAGCCAGTAGGTTAGCAAGGAGAAATGGTAAGACATAATGGAGTACTTAATGGGCCAAGTCTTAGAGTTTACATTTGCTCAGTTCTGCTGCCTTTATGCTGTCCTGTTCCCCATGTTGCTCCATTCCTGGCCTAGTCCCTCTCCTGGGATTTGTAGATCACCCAGCCTGGTGACTCAGTTGGTCGGAGCATCATCCCATACACCAAAAGTTTGCAGGTTCAATTCCTAGTCAGGGCACATACCAGTTAGGGTGCCTTTTCTCTCTCTCTCCCCTTCCTTTCTTGCTCTTAAAAAAATCAACAAACATACCCTTCAGTGAGGATTTTTTTTTTAATTGTCTTGTTGGACAGCAGAAACAGATACCAGAGTTCAGAGTAGCCAAGAGAACTGCATTTGGAGAAGCTGGGTCTCAGAGAGGAAAAACTATAGAGAAGGAGCCCTAATAATTTGTATAAAATTCCCTCCTTAGGGCTTTAGTCAACTTCTAAGATGCACATCTGTAGGGCACATTTTCAAAGCCCAGTCAAGAGTACCAATCAGATGGCTGGAGAGCACAACAGAAATGTCTAAGGCCAAGGAGTTCAGGTCCAGGACTTACAGACCTGGAGTATACACATGACATTCCATAAATGCTACCTCCTATGAAATCTCTCCCTAGGTATAAGGGTAATGAGCAAAACTAAAACAGACTTGCACTCTGGATAATTTTCCTCTCTGCCAGAACAAAATTTAGCACTATTTAGAAGATAATATAATTCAGAGCACCTACAACATATAGACAATGTTAGTTATACAATCAAAAATTACAAACATGTTTAAAAAATCAGTAAGAAAAAGTTCAATAATAAAAGCCCAGTGGCCATATGGCAGAACTACCAGAATGACCCATCAATCAGTTGCTATGACACAACTGACCACCAAGGGGCAGATGCTCAACGCACGAACTTCCCCCAGGTGATCAGTGCCTACCACAGTGGGAGTGCCACTCGGCTGCCTGAGATGAGCAGCTACTCCTGCTGCAAACTCTGGGCCAACAGGCAGGAACCCAGGTTGTAATCATCACCTTCTTACCCCAGGCTCCTCCTCCTCACTCCCTGCCACCTCCTACAGACAACCGCAGGCCAGGCAGTGTGATCCCAGGCTTACAGAGCTGATCCCAGAGGTTGGGAGGGGGGGAATGTGGCCACCGTGGGATTGAGGACTACTCTGTCACCTTTCAGTGCTATTGTCCCTGGGCCCAGCCCCAACCGGGTCCCCTAGAGAGGTGAGTGCTCCGGCTCCATGGAAGATGCCAGATCAGGGAGCAGTTGTTCTGAGGGCGGGTCCACATCTGCTCAGCAGACTGGGATGAGTGGTGCTCCCATAGCGGCCCAGCCCCACAATCCCCATCCTCCGCCAGTACACGAATCCCATGCACCAGGCCTCTAGTTGAGAAATAAAATAGAACCAGAAACAAAAATAATTCAAATAATGGAGTGCACAAATGAGGAATTCAAAATAACTGTGATGAATATATTTAAAAGAAAAGAGAAAAGATATGCAAAATGAATAAAGAACACAGAATTTCAGATGTGAGAGTGATCTGGCTATAACATCTGTCATCCCGCTGATCATCAGGGTTGATTCTGCAGAGCTGGCTAGGTAGGCAGGTGCCCTTTCTCCCTCACCATTCCCTGGGTGTCCCTCTCCAGGCTGTGCTCCTGGTGGAAGAGGATGATATTCCCACCAAGGAGAGGACTGGTCTTCAGTCAAGGGTATACCAGTAACTGAGCTATCCTGCTAGAACCTCCAAACAAGCTCTCAAAATTCTAGGTGTTGCAAACCTCCTAAGAAAATTAAATCCTACAAGTTTACAAGGTTGTTGTTGTTTAAAAAAAAAAAAAAAAAAAAAAAAAAAAAAAAAAGTTGAGCAATTCAGCCAAACAATTTTTTCCAAAAAGGCAGAAGTGGTGTTTTGATGGGTGTACATGATACATTTCTTTAAGAGAAAAAAAATGAACACAACATGCTTATTAGTAAAAACAATGTTTTACTTCTAAATCCAAAAGTCTTATTTCTTCAGTCAGGATACACTAAAAATCGTCTTATTCCCAAACTCACAGGTGATATTTTTTGGTTAAAGATTGTTCATATTGAAGCAGCTTTAGTTTCCTCATCATTTTCTTTGGATAGATAAAACTAAACTGGATAACACTCTAATTGAATGTTCTAATGTTTATTCAACAAAACAGACATGGAGACAGTGAGTTTCAATATGCCTATGAGTCTGAAAGCATAGACGAACACTAACACTACTGAGAAGTTTTTATAACACACAAATGTAAAGTCAAGAATTCACCAACTAAAGACAAAAAAAGGAAAGTAAGCTAACATGGTCACTGGGGAAATTGCACTTTATAGTATGCACATTCCAGGCCTTGCCTGATAATCCTATATAATAAAAGCCTAATATGCTAAGTGTCCAACCGTTTGACCATTCGACTAGTCACTATGATGCACACTGACCACCAGGGGGCACACATTCCAACCGGTAGGTTAGCTTGCTGCTGGGGTCTGGCCGATTGGGACTGGGTGAGATGGGCCAAACACAACCTGAAACCATCCTGTGTTCCCTCCCCAGCCCTAATCATGCACCAGTGGGGTCTCTAGGCCTGGCCTATGCCCTCTCACAATTCAGGACCCCACAGGGATATCAGAGAGCCAGTTTCAGCCTAATCCCCTCAGGCCAGGCCGAGGGATCCCACTAGTGCACAAATCCATGTACCAGGCCTCTAGTAACTAGATAATAAAGTATTGTCACTTTTAATTAAATTTATTGGGGTGACATTGGTCAACATGAACATATAGATTTCAGTTGTGGATTTCTATGTTACAAGATCTGTATATTTCACTATGTGTTCATTACCCAAAGTCATATCTTCTCCTGTCACCATATATCATGACCCTCTTCTGCCCCCAACCCCTAGCACTGTCATTTTTTTAAAACGTATTGTATAGTAGGACCTCCTGCCAGATTAATTGCTTTAAATTATGATCTTCCCTTGTCCTTTAGCACCTTTCAGAAAGTGATCCAAGAATGTTTGTCTAACTTATTTTCCACTGAGGAAATAATAGTCAAGCTTATAAGCAAATAAAGTCTCATCTCCTTGGTCAATTTCAGTCACGTGGAAACCCTTTTATCCTGAAATTACATTCCCTGGAACCAAAACCTAAGGAGAGTATTTCATCATTTTAGCACAAGCACTGTTTTCCTACTTTTGCGTTCCTTGGTACTCATTCAGATTTCCCCATCTGCGAGCTTGTTTCAGGGCCATTCTGAAAAGGACAATAGAATAACATTGCCATCCAGACTCTGTGATACCAGTTAGGCTGGTTGTTCACCTTCAAAGACTTGAACTGTCAGGCCATTCTGAGCCCTCTTTATACCTCTCCATCAGTGGAGACAGCATCATGAGCCCAGGCTCACCTTGGCATATATATAGGATCAGAACCAGTACTCTTCACTCACTCGGCACATTGGTCTCTGGCTTTGATTTTCCTTTCATGGTGACCTTAGCTAACATGCCTTTTACCCCAGGTTCACCTATGAAACTGGACCGTTTGTAGCCTTTAAATGTCCTTCTGTAGGGCTAGACCACCCTGATAGAAGGTGACACCCTTCCTACCATATAATGACATCTCAAATTGTCCATATCCCATTTTTCTTTTGGATGAATACCCATCTTTAATTCTTTCTGCTCAAGCTCCTAGTCCTGGACTTCGAAGGACTTGCACAGTAAGCCCCATGGATGTGACTTGGGCTCATCCTGACACCTCTAGATAGAATCTTCCTCTACAGTTATTTGTGAATTCTAGCCTTAAGTCATCTAGTTTTTGTTTTCTTGCCTCCAGCAACAGGAAACTTAATAAAGAATGGAAGAAATGCACCCTCCATGCAAAAAGCCTCTCGTATTTTGAGTAGTTAATACAACTTGTCTCTGATAGGATAAGATTCATATAGACTTGAACATTCAGCACTCAGTCAACTCTGAAGCTTTTAGTTAGGGGTAGAAAAGGCTATTAAAATGAATAGACACCTGCATCCTTCATGCCCTACCTTATCTGCAACACCTACTGACACACAATTTAGTAATATTTCCCAAATCTTAAGTCTTTGCAAACCTACATTCCAGTGTGCAGACTAATTTGGCTTAGAAGAACTAATAAAGAATCTATGGCCATTTTTAGATTTTACTTACTTAGAACTGATCTTGTCTACCTTGTAGAGAACTGGGGGGAAAAAGAATTCAACAAGGCAGAGCGCAGGGAAGGGGCCAAAACATGGAATTCTCTGGGCAGCAGTGCTCAACCAGAAATAAAAACAATCACTTTAGAGGAAAAAAAAAAAAAACTGAGAGAAAAAAGGGTGTAAGGGAGTATATTGGAATGAATACTTAACTGCCTTCCCTGGACTTTCCTACGGTGATTAATTTCTCATATGAAGCCATTCTCTCTTCTCTAGGGCCTACCTTATCTAGAGTACGCAAAGGGCGAGGTGGTGATTGATATCTATTCCAAGTCGTCACAGCAGATACAGCACACTTGCTGAACAAAAAGAAACTTCTTCCCCCAACACTGATAGTGGACAGATGGCTGGCCTGTGTCCATATTCCAGCCTTGGGGCCCCAGAGGGTAAATCAGTAAAGTCTTGAAGCTCAACAGGCCACTTAGAAGGTGGGGAAAGAAGTGCCTGAATTGGAAGCGTTTGCTGGGGCTTGTGGGGAAGACACTACTGGGGATCACTGATCTATAAAGCCCCTGGAGATCGAGCCCCTTGTTTGTGGAGCTGGAGGTACCACCAGCCATTCACATCTAGTCACAGACAGCCTGACAGAAAGGCAAAAAGCAATCACTATCCAACAAAACAGGGAAGATTTTACCACTAATCTCCTATAAGGAGAACACTGTGCCTTTCTTTCTCACAGGCAACAGAGAGATAAGCCAGGAGAGAGGTGGGCAGGCAGGAGGAATACTGTGGCCATCAGTGCCTGCCCTAAGGCCATAATCCAGCCTGTGCTGGTGACTGCAGTCTTTATGTTTCAGATCCTCAAAGTAAGTGAAACTGAATGGACTCTATGGGAGCTAAAAATGATTGACTTTTTCTCCCACCTTCTAAGTTCTCCTTGTTGGGCAAAAAACAGGTGAACAGGGAAAAACTGAAGTTTAATATGTGTATTGGGGAATTCACATGGACATGACAATTCCCCATGGACAGGGAAAGAACATTGAGTGTGTAAGTCATTTTGGACAAAGGAGAAAAGCAGTGTGGATAAGGAATTAGATTTCAGAAGTGAGAGTGGACAGTTTACAGGTAGTTGAGGAAGAGGATACATACAAGGCAGGAAAATTGCCCTAACGTGACTCAGAAACTCTGGGACACGGGCGCCTACGTGAAGCCCTCCTGGACTACCATACTTAATTTAATTGGCTAAGGCAGCATCTGAAGGTCTCTTTTCTGTCATGTGTTTCTCCGTCTGAATCTCTTGGGCAGGAAAGATGAGAGGGTCAATGGTTCCTTCTGAGTCTAAATAGCTGAAAAATCAATATCTCAAGAAGCAGCTGCAGGGTGGCAGAATTTTGGTCTCTTCAACTCAAACCGAGATGTCCTTAAAGGAGCCCACCACATAGGAAATGTAAGGAGAGCTGAGGGATCACAGAGATAGGAAAAAACAAAAATCCCACTTTTATATCCCAGTGAGTTGAGACTACTCATAATAGTTACAGTAACATTCATTTTATGTACATTATCAATAGGCAAAAATATGGCAAACCTCTGAAGGAACTTTTCTAGCCTCTACTTTGTGCACTCTCTAAGAGTTTCAGAAGGGTGAAAACCCCATCTCTTCTAAAATACCACTTACGGGAGAGTGTCCTTCCTCAAGTTGTTCTAATGCTGAACAACGCTCTTGGCAGGGCACTTTCTTCATGAAGTTGGAAGTCCTTTATAAATGGGAAATGCCCACATCCTCCTCCTAAGACATCGTAACGACTCGAGGTTCCCCATTCCAAAGGAGTAGTGGGCCTCAGTCCACAATGTGACTATGGTTTTTGATCATCCATGCTCATCTACACAGAGACAATGTGAAAACCAAAAGTGTTTCCTGTGGTCTTTCCTCTTTAGTAAATCTCTGTACCCCAGAGCCGTGGTCGGCAAACTGCGGCTAGCGAGCCACATGCAGCTCTTTGGCCTCTTGAGTGTGGCTCTTCCAAAACATACCATAGCCTGTGCGAGCCTATTTTGAAGGAGTGGTGTTAGAAGAAGTTTAAGTTTAAAAAAAATTTTGGCTCTCAAAAAAAATTTCAATCATTGTAATGTTGATATTTGGCTCTGTTGACTAATGAGTTTGCCGACCACTGCCCCAGAGCATGCATTTTGTGCACCTTCAAAAAGCCAACAACTAGCCGAAACCGGTTTGGCTCAGTGGTAGAGCGTCGGTCTGCGGACTGGAAGGTCTCAATTCCGGTCAAGGGCATGTACATTGGTTGCAAGCACATCCCCAGTAGGGGGTGTGCAAGAGGCAGCTGGTCGATGTCTCTCTCTCATCGACGTTTCTAGCTCTCTATCTCCCTTCCTCTCTGTAGAAAATCAATGAAATATATTATTTTTTTTAAAGCCAACAACTAAACAGGCAAATAAAATCCAAATAATTTTTTTAATATATTTTTATGGATTTCAGAAAGGAAGGGAGAGGAAGAGAGAGATAGAAACATCAATGATGATGCCGAAACCCGTTCGGCTCAGTGGATAGAGCATCAGCTTGCGGACTGGAAGGTCCCAGGTTCGATTCCGGTCAAGGGCACGTACCTTGGTTGCGGGCACATCCCCAGTAGGGGGTGTGCAAGAAGCAGCTGATCGATGATTCTCTCTCATCGATGTTTCTAGCTCTCTACCCCTCTCTCTTTCTCTCTGTGAAAAATCAATAAAATATTTTTTTTTTTTTAAAAGAAAGAAAAAAGAGACATCAATGATAAGAGAGAATCATTGGTTGGCTGCCTCTTGTACACCTCACATTGGGGATCAAGCCCACAACCTGGGCATGTGTCCTGATTGGGGATTAAACCATGACCTCCTGGTTCATAGGTCATTGCTCAATCACTGAGCCAGGCTCCAAATAATTTCTAAACTTGATATGATACAAAGCTAACAGATGGTAATTAAGTAGATTTTTCCAAAAGGGGATAGTATGTTGCAGTGCCATATACAAAAAGTCATTGGGAATGACTATCCATGAGAATTAGGAGCTTGAAGAGTTGACAGGGTAAGTAGGTAAGAGCTGAGTCCTCCTCTGTCTTCTAGTATTTGATGGAATAAACATGTCTCACAAGAGGGGAACTGTCAAAATTCCCAAGAACTACAGTAATTTACACTCTGGGAGGGGAACAGAGTACAGGGCATGTGGAAAATTTGGAAGCCAGTACCCAAGAAAGACTGCTGTAGTAGATTAAATTTACAGAATGGAAACGAATTTGTTAGCACAACTGTCACTGTTTACCTAAAAATGTTCTCTGTCAATAATTGGTCAACATAAGGATGTGCTGTCATCATTGCATAATAAACAGAGAGACAAGGAGCACCCAGAATTACTTAGAAGGAAGGAAGAGGGAAGCCCTGGCCCCAGAAGAATACAGTGTCGCAACTTTCAATGGTGGCCAAAGCCAAGTATTCACAAAAAGGTCTCTTGCCAAGAAAAAAATACTTTCCTAATTTGTTTCTTTTGTTGTGTTTTGCTTTGAATTTTAAAAGTTCTTTTTTGTTTTGTTTTAAAGGGCAAACTCATAAATATTTACAGAGAGGACTTACTAAGCAGAAAAAGAGATTAGAAAATGTTTTTGAATACATACAACATGTTTCATGTAAACTAGATTATACAATCAATTTTACATTGAGAAGAAATTATAAATCACAAAAATATAATCTACTTTATGAGACATTTTACATATGAGAAGTTCAGATAAATCCAAATTGTTCTGTATTTGTCACAGTTCAAGTTAAATTTAATAAACATATTGGCACCTACGACATAAGCAATATTGTGTAGCAGTATTAAATGTCACCAAGCAAAAATATTAATAGTTAATAAGTATTCCAAAATTTTAAGTTAAACATATATCACATATACTGCTAACCATATAAAATTCTGTTTATTACAGGATCTTCTAAAACCTTTGATTGTCTATTTTCTTGTATGTCTGAGATTATAGTAAAATTTTATCAATTGCCACTTCACACATGCATAAAGTTGAATCATATTTGTGTTTCATTAGATAGTGATAAGTGTACAAAAACACATTTGTATTTTATTGAAAAACAAAACAGTCTCTGAAAACACACTTTCACTGTACCTATTGAAAAATCTCCTCACAGCCACACCCTCCCAAATTTGGAATTTGTTTTTCTGATAGTGTCTGATATTTATTAAGTAATAAATAAGCAAAACAGATTTTTTAGAAAATTATTATTTAAAGATGGTTTATACTTAAATTGGCTTTATCCCCAAATTATAGAACTTCTTAAATAGATACAGATTAAACTCTCTATGTCCATTCTCTTACATGTAGTATTTGTTTCTCCTAGAAACTCAATAGCCCCAGATAGAACAATTATACATAAGCTTCACAAGGCCCTTAGCCACTAAGGGTGAAAAGCTATGTATTGTGTGACTCATCAAAGTTCAGCTACAAATCAGGCATCAGAAATCCTCTTACCACCCACATAAAATTTTAGGCATAACATTTTCAAAGAAGATATGCATCTAGCTGACCTTTGGTTTAATGATAAAATAACTCATGAAGTACCTCATAGATCCTGGCAAGAAAAACAAAATAGAAAAAGTACTAAAGGAAAGAAGCCTCCACAACCTTGCCCCAAATACTACATTTTCTTTTTTTCTTTTTTTTATCCTCACCCAAGGATATGTTTCCATTGATTTTTAGAGAGAGTGCAAGAGAGGAAGACAGAGAGAAATATCAATGTCAGAGAAACATAGATTGGTTGCCTCCTACATGTGTAGTGACCAGGGCCCAGGCCAGGGAGGAATCTGCAATCAAGGTATGTGCCCTTGACCAGAATCAAACCTAGGACCCTTTGGTTCATAGGCTGACGCTCTATTCACTGAGCCAAATTGGATGTGGCTTACTACATTTCCTTTTAATAAAAAGATAAGGAAATTAACACTCAGCTTATGCTCATAGGCCAGAGATATTTGGGGAAAAGTTATCTATCTTTTATCCTTAAATTCTAGAAAAATGTGGAGATAGAAATTGATCACAAATAATCCATTCATTCATCAAGGTCTTTCTAGGACATAAAAGTTAGCATGATGTCATTATCTCTGTTGAAAAGGGAATGTTACTATTTTAATGAAATGCTTACGTAATTTCTTTATATCATAGGGGGAAAAACTTCAGGGGAAAAAAGTCTCCATAGTGGCTTTGAAAAATCTAGCATTAAGGTAATTTTTAGGATACTAAGACCATAATAGTTGTGTGTTTTTTTTTACTTTATCTTCATTGTTAAAAGTATTACAGATGTCCATGTTTTTCCCCATTGATTTCCCCATCCCCATCCTTACCCTTTTTCACAGCTTCCTACCTACCCCCAACCCACTCACCTCTCCATCCCAGGCCTTCACCACCTTATTAACTATGTCCACAGGTTATGCATATATGCTTACAAGTTCTTTGTTTGATCTCTTCCTACCCAACCACACCCCCCACCACTACCATGTTCCTTCTGAGAGCCCACTGTCTGTTCCATGCTTCTATGTCTCCAGATCTATTTTGTTTCATTAGTTTATTGTTGTTCATTACATTCCACATAAGAGTGAGATCATGTGATACTTCTCTTTCTCTGACAGGCTTATTACACTTAACATACACCAAGGAAAGATATGAATCCTCTCAATAGTTTTTCCTCTTTCTCTAAGATCTAATAAAGAGCATGATCTAAATTACAGAATTCTCTGTAAATGTGGAAAAGTAAACCATGCTTTATGCATTTAAAGATCAATACTAATGGAATAGAATAGGAGATTAAGGTACATTTTCAATAACATTACATTAAAATTATGTCAATACCATAATCAATAAAAAAAAAAGAATTATGTGAAAGTAAGAGTTAGACTTTACATTAACTTTTTTTTACATTGTGATTTTTACACAAACGTTGGGTTAAAGTCTTTTTAAAAACAGAAGTTAAATATGTTTTTCTACCAGGCTATCACCAATTAGATAACTTCCATCATATACTTAAAATTATATTGAATAAGTAAAAAACATATCTGCAATAGAAATTGTTGAACAATAATTAGAAAAAATGTATTGAATATATCAAGACAGTATGATTATTTGAAAAAATAGAAACTTGAGAATTATGATTATTAACTCTACTTCTCCTATAAATTCTTCAGTACAGTACCTTAACCTATTTTTTATTTTCCTTAGCTGTGAAACAAAGATATACATATCAACTTTTGTAGTAGGGTTGCATGAAAAATAATGAAGTTTGCTCCCAATCATTTCAAAAGCAATTTAAAGGTGAGACAATAATTGCTTTGACATGAAATTGATTGGAAACAAAAGGATATACTAGTAGTTGCAATGACCTAATCCACACATGTCAAACACAAGGCCCTCGGGCCAAATCCGGCCTGCCAGGCCTTGCAATGTGGCCCGCACCGCGCTGTCATCACTGCACTCCACTGTGTTCCATCACAATGACGCACGGTGACATAGGAGGCTTGTGATCTCGCCGGCCGCCTCGCAGGCTGCCGTACTTGCTATCTATTACGCATGCGCATAGATAACAAGTCACGTGAGATTCAGGAGGTGTGACCTATAGTCCGGCATCCGATGTGGTTGTGCGGGTGGCAGAGCAGAGGAGAGAGTGAGTGTGCGGGCATAAAAAATACACAGCAGAAGCTGCCAGTTCCTGGCATAAAGTGCAGGCATAAAAATCACAACAGAATCTGCTATCTGTACCCAGCCAGGCATTTATTGACTGACTTTTTTTTTCTTCACTCCATCTGCCAAATCAAGCTATCCCTGTGCAGTTTTCAACTTTTTCCTTCTAACGCAGATTTCCAATAAACTACATCTTTTACTGCCAATATTGATCCCAAAATGTCCAGGAAAAGAAAAGTTGATGGTGAAGGCAGACAATTTAATGACAAATGGGAAAATGAATACATGTTTGTGCTTAGAGAGGGCAAACCAGTGTGTATATTGTGTTATGAGACAGTGTCGGTGATGAAAGAGTACAATATACGTCGTCATTTTGACACCAAACATAATGTTAAGTATGGCAAATATACTTTGGAAGAAAAGCATAAAATTGTTAAAGAACTAAAAGGCAAACTACAATCACAGCAGCAAATGTTTACAAAGGCTACAGCGAAAAATGATGCTGCAGTGAAAGCAAGCTTTATAGTGGCTGAAGAAATTGCCCGTACTTCAAGGTGTTTTTCAGAGGGTGCCTTTTTGAAGCAATGCATGCTAAAAGTGTGTGAGCAAGTATGCCCAGACCAGATACAGAGTTTTCAAAATGTCAGTTTGTCAAGAAACACCATTGCAGATAGAGTTCAAGAACTCTCAGGAAATCTATCATCACAGCTGGCCAAACAGGCATGCAGTTATCTCACTTTTTCACTTGCTATTGATGAAAGCACAGACAACACTGATACAGCGCAGCTGTCCATCTTTATACGTGCTACGAAGACCGACCTCTCTGTCACTGAGGAACTTTTGGATGTAGCTGCCATGCATGGGATGACGACTGGTAGAGATATATTTGAGGCTGTGGAGAAATCTATAAATAATTTTAAATTACCCTGGGAAAATTTGGTGGGGCTAACTACCTATGGCGCACCTTCAATGTGCGGAGAAAAGAAAGGCTTGGTTGGACTAATGAAGGAAAGAATGCAAAAAAGTCACTGCCACACACCCTTGATTACTTATCATTGCATTATCCACCAAGAGGCTATGTGTGGAAAAGTTCTGGACATGAATGACATAATGACCACAGTCATTAAAACTATTAACTTTATACGGGCACGTGGCCTGAATCATCGCCAGTTCCAGCAGTTTTTACAGGAGGTGGGTGCAGAGCATGGAGACGTGCCATACCACACAGAAGTAAGATGGCTGAGCAAGAGCGCAGTCCTCAAAAGATTTTTTGAGCTCAGAGAACAAATTGCTCTTTTCATGGAAAGTAAAGGAAAGCCCTTGCCTGAACTGTCAGATCCCGCCTGGCTACGTGATTTTGCTATGATGTGTGACATATGCGAGCATCTCGCCCAACTGAATCTGAAGCTGCAGGGACGCAAACAAGTCATCACGAAGATGTCTGACATGATCACAGCATTCCAGCGTAAACTTCAACTATGGAAGTCCCAACTGGAACAGGACAATCTTGCCCACTTTCCCGTTTGTTTGAGTATCTCAACCACTATTTCTGGTACTTTTCCTTGCAGTCGGCTGGCTACCAAAGTTAGCCGTTTACTAAGTGAATTTGAGCGGCGCTTCTCTGACTTTAGAACACAGCACTCAGGCTTTGACATCTTTGCCAATCCTTTTACAGTTGATGTCAACAATGTGCCCCATCACCTTCAGATGGAGATAATCGAGCTTCAGTCTGACAGTGGCCTGAAATCAAGGTTTCAGGATGCTGAAATTGAGGACTTCTACCCTCTACTGCCCCCTGACTCAATGCCAGAGCTCCGACTTCATGCTGCCCGTATTCTATCCATGTTCGGGAGCACCTATCTTTGTGAACAGATGTTTTCAATAATGAATCTGAACAAAAACAAGCACAGATCACGCATTACCGATGACAACCTCCATGCTGTTTTGCGGGTTGCTACAGCCCAAGAAATAAAACCGAACATTGACTCATTGATCCGGGGAAAACGGTGTCAGACATCTAGCCAGAAAACAAAACAATGAGCATTTTAGGTACATTCCAATATTACTGTTTTGCTTGATACCAATATTACTGTTTTGCTTGATAGCATGTGAGTTGGTTAACAGCACTGTTAAGGAAAAGATTGTTCCACTCATTTTAAATTCACATTTCTGGTTAACATTGTCAGTTTATGACTGTTCAGTAAACCATTCGGCCCGCTATTTAGGCTGGATTTTAGATTTTGGGCCCTTCTCTGATTGAGTTCGACACCCCTGACCTAATCCTATGCTGTAATAAATACCCCCTGATAGGAAGTTCTAAAATGCAAGTTTAAAGGTGGAATTTTTCATCACGCACATGCGCGCCCGCGCGCACACACACACACAGAGAGCATTTATCTATCCAGTTGGTTTACTATTCTCAATTCCCATTTCAAAATTCCTGTTCCCTATTTATGATTCTCAACTTGGTATCAAACTCTGCCCTTGGCTATAAAGTCATTTTTATTGTCTTGGAAAACATCCATGTGCAAGAAGAAAAACAAAATGTTATAATTTGCAATTATTTCCATTCTTCTTTCTAATTCAGAATTGTCCCCTATTTCCTTGTGGAGCCCTTTTCTGGTCACAAGGATGTCATTAATTCAAAAGTTCAGAAATCGTAATTTTTAATAAAAGAAATCTAAAATCCTAATGCTAATTAAATTTCTTTTAAATGCCTTTTATTCTAGAAAGAAGTCATAACTGCTTTAAAAGTAATTCTCTACGTAAAAAAAGAATGGAAGTTATTAAACTTAACATTCTATTAAAGAAATTGTATGTTAAATATAAATTTGCATTAAATAAGTTCTTCATTAAGAGACAGGGGAGCTAGGGAGGCAAATGGTCAGGAATGTCTACTGAAAGACTGAATAGTCAGGAGGAAGTCCCCCTGCAGGCTCTGAGCTGGATGGAAAGGGAATTCCCATATTCCTACACTCTCCTCCAGAGGGTCCCTGGTGAGATACCATGGAATGTAAACAAAACCCACAGTCATTAGTGAGCAATTGTAATTTCTCTCTGCAAAGCCAGAGATAAGAGGGGGGGGGGGGGGGGTTAAGAAAGTGCTGGATAAAATATAGAGAATTACCCCAGTATTAAAAGAGAAAAAGACAAAGCTGAATAAAAAACACTCTTGTTTTAAAAATTCACTTGGGGGATCTTCAAAAGTCATGAATAAACCTAGGGTTCTTGGCTCATTAAATTCAAAGTTGGGAGAGAAAGTCAGACAATTTTATTCCAGATATAATATTTAAATAGCAAATAGATGTTTGGGGAAGGTATAAAAAATCAAGTTGTACCTAAATGTGTACAATTATTTAAGAACTAGAGGCCCAGTGCACAAAAATTATAACTTGTAGTTATTTCCATTCTTCTTTCTAATTCAGAACTGTCCCCTATTTCCTTGTGGAGCCCTTTTCTGGTTACAAGGATGTCATTAATTCAAAAATTCAGAAATCATAATTTTTAATAAAAAATTTAAAATCCTAATGCTAATTAAATTTCTTATAAGTGCTTTTTATTCTAGAAAGAAGTTATAACTGCTTTAAAAGTAATTCTCTATGTAAAAAAAGAGGCTTGTACCCTCTCACAGTTGGGGACTCCTCAGGGGATGTCCACCTGCCAGCTTAGGCCTGTTCCCTGGGGGACTGGGCCTAAACTGGAAGTCAGACATTCCTCTGGCAGCCTAATAGTCCTTGGGGGATGTCCAACTGTGGCTTAGGAATTGAACCTAAGCCACAGTCAGACATCTTTAGTGGTGCCAAGGAAGCAAGAAAGGCTCCTGCCACCGCCACTGCACTCACAGCCATCAGCCTGGCTTATGGCTGAGTAGTGCTCCTTATTCTTTTAGTACTGTAGAGATTATTAGGGTATACTAATATTCATTAATAATTATGCTTTTTCATAACCATCATTATCGTTAACAGAATTAATGGAATTAGTATCTCTTGAATCCAGGATGAATGTGTGTCTTACAGAACATCAGACCATCAAGACAGCCTACTGGAGATATGAAGGTGTGCTATTCAGACTCCTTTCCAAGAAGAAAGTCTACCCGGTGCCAAAGTACAGTTATCTGACAGCCTAGGAGTGTCCATTCCTTCTTATCTGCCTCAGCTTTGGCACATAGATCATCATCTTCTCAAGATGTCATCAGCCAATGCCTAAGCAAGACCCCAGTAAAGGTCCAACCACTCAGTCCATAAGAGACTCCGCTAACACCAGCACTTTTTGCTTCAGGTTTCCCAGTAGGTCTCAGAGACGTGTCAGATCTGCATGGCAATCCTATTTCCCTCTGCCAATCCTATTTCTTTTGTATTTTTAATAACAAGTTCCTATTGTTTAAAAAGTGCTACAAATGTTCAAGTAAATGTTTGTATGTAAATAGGTTGGAAGTTACCACTCCATCTTACCAAGAAGCAAAAAGATGAACAGGATGAATAAAAACAATTCTTCTTGAATCTATAAGAAAAGAGAAGACACAGCAAACCAGGAATATCTATTGAAAGAATGAATTGTCAGGAGGAAGTCCTACTCTCCTCCAAATGGTCCCAGGTGAGATACCATGAACAATAACCAAAACCTTCTCTGAAAAGCCAGAGATAAGAGAGAAAAAGAAAGAAAAAGACAGGAAATCACCACCTACCAGAGCAGAGATTCACAAGCAGAAACCTCCATGGGAACCTGTGCCTAGAAAGAAAAATCTGAATTGAAATTGATAGGTTCCTGGAGTCTCAGTGTGGACAACACTGATATTTTTTCTCCATGAAGGCCCAGTCATAGAAATCTCCCAAGATATTGTGAGATTTACCTCCAGGAGCTTGACCAGGTCCCTTAAGAAAATCTCAGAGAAAAATGCCCTGTGCTTCCGGCAGGAGAAGGAGAAGGAACCTTTCTGAAATACATCGGAGTATCTTCTCTCCTTAATAAGGCATGCTCATAGCAGAAGCCACATAACCAGTAGTATCACAGCCTACCTGACCTAGAAAAGAGAAATACACTCACCCAACTTCTGTTTCCTCAAGCCTTCCACATGCAAGAAGGAAAATGCCCAAGTCCAGCTCACTCTGCCATTTTGTCTCACCTAAGGGAAGAGGGAAAAGAAAACCACTTATGAAGTTCACAGTCCAGAAGCTCAGGAACACTACAAGACTGAGACCTAATCAGAGAACTAGAGAGCACTTGCCCTGCACCACACTTCACCAGCACGTTACTAAAGCCAGTTTACAGCAGTTCCTTTCACCTGATACATCAGGTCTGGCTATCAGTGAAAAAACACAATTTGAAGAGAAAAAGAGCAAGAATCAGAACCAGGCATGGCAGGGATGTTAGAAGACTGGGAATTTAAAACAACTATGATTAATATGCTAAGGGCTCTAGTGGATAAAGTAGGTAGCAATAAAGAACAAATCGGCAATGTTTTCTCTACACATGGTACATGCAGTCTATTTAGCCTTCTTAAATTGAACCTCTTTTCCTGAAGCAGATTATCAGCCCTTCAAAAATTAGGAAACAGTCCTATCCATGTTTGTAACCTCAGCAATTCAGATGGTGGATGGCATGCTAGCTTTCCTTGCCCTGCCTGAGTCTTCAATCTCAATGCATTTTTGTTTTGTTGCTAAGTATTACCTGCAGCTATATCCTGCACAGACCACTATCCTGAGCTAGATTCCACTGCTTTTCCCATAAACTATGTAGACATCATCTATAATCTTCTTCCATCTTCCTTATTCTTTGTTTTTAGTTTCCTTCTTCTCTTTCCACAACACCAATATTCACAATTCAAATGCCAGCTTGTAGCACCTATGACATGAACTATGTGTTAGGACATCTCTGACCTTATCTAAGCAAGACCAGTTCTTCCTCTTCCTGCTCATGTAAAAGTCACAGAGTTGAAAACACAAGCATGGAATGCTTGCCTGAGTCATTTGTTTTCAAAATCACTGATATTCCTATCACTTTTTTTTAAAACAAAGAGCTTAGTTAACTTTGGACCCACACAAATCTAGTGAACAGAACACTAGATGAGCTAGATGAACAGATAAGCTCATTGTAGTTTATTCTACTTTCCCAAATAGATTTCCCTCTCTAGTAGTCTCACTCACAGTCATAGCAGCTAATCTGTTGCCATGGCTAATTTTAGATAGATGATAGGTGATAGATACATAGACAGATACATAGATAGATATAAAGCATAATATGCTAATTAGACTGGACAACTGAATGACCTTTCAGACATCATTCTGGAAGTCTTTCTGAATGAAGCTGCAGCAGCGGGGGCTGAGCAGAGGCAGTTAGGGCGATCAGGCAGGCAGGTGAGCAGTTAGAGGTGATCAGGCAGGCAGGCCAGCGATTAGGAGCCAGCGGTCCCAAATTGCAAGAGGGTGCAGGCTGGGCTGAGGGAGACCCCTCACCCCTCATGCATGAATTTCATGCACCAGGCCATATATATTACTAAACTGCCTATAGCAGAAGCTCTGTTTAGAGAAGTCACCTGGTTTCAATGCTCTATTTCTAGCCAAACTCCCCTTCTCCCAGGAGTCCCCTTTGGGCAGCACTAGGACACTAAGTTCCTTGACACTCTCTACTGAGTGAGAAAGGTTATATTTTCCACCTGGGAGAAATCAAATCACAACTGCTAGATATGAATCTGAACACAGTTTTCCTACAAATTTCCAGAGACCACATATATAAGAAGAGTTTGGCTGTAGGTACATTTCTACTTTTTTTTTTCTAATCTCAGTTTGCCTATTTTTGTAATCACAACAAAAGTTAGTTTGAGATCACTGTTACATATCTGCTCAGCAGCTACATAATACACAACCTCGTTGAACTTTTTTGAGTCTATCTTTCATCATAGCTACATATGATGAACCAAGATTCATTTTCTTCTCTGCACAGTATAGTGCCTTCCAGATGACAGATGGTCCCAGGTGTATCTCCCCAGGCACATCCAACTAAAGCACCAGACCCATATGCAATTGCAGGGAACACTATTTTTACTTAAAAGAAGTAAAAGCCAACATACTAGGTGACTGGAGTGACCACATAATTAATAAGCCAAACCAGAACACTGCAGAAAATAAAGGAGACCATTATTGATAATTAAACTAAAACAGCAAACATGAACAAGCAATGTCCAAAGAAAACCACTCCACCCTTCTATCTCCTACTGATCCTATTTCCACAGTAAGTTGGCTCTTAAGATAACATGACACAACCCTAAAGGAGCAGGAGCAGGCCATCTAGTGCTTCATCCTTTTCTTCACTCATTCAACAAAGATTTGTTCAAGACCTTCAGTGTGCCAGGCACTTTACTAGGTACTGATGAAAAATTACCAATAAAGCAAGTTCAGTCCTTGCCTCTAAGAAATAGAAAACATGGGAACAAACACATTAACTCAAATAATTACAAGATGTGATTTTTACTGCTTTAAAGGAAACAAAAAGCTTTGGAAAAAAGAGGAACCTATTTAAGATAGACTGTTCAAGAAAGACATCTCTGGAGCAGTGACATTTGAACTGTGACGTAAAGCTGAGTAGGATTAGCTATGAGAGTGGCTGGGAGACGGAAAGTAGAGGAGCATTCCATGCTCAGAGAAGCAACATGTGCAAAGGCCCTGCAGGAGAAAGTTTTGTCTAAGTGAGAAAATGAAGATGTGTTTACTTACAATTTAATGAAGAAAAGAATGAGTGTCCAGAGCATATAGGAGAGGTCAAAAGTTTCACTTCCCTTATCTAGAATTCTGAGGGGCAAGAACAAGAGACTCTTAACTGCCAATACACAGAGCAGAGCTAATTCTGTAAGGATTTATTCTCCTTCCCCTCTTAGCATAGCCCACCCAACGAGGTAAACTAAGTCAAAGATGGAAAAGGATCCTGAAACTTGGAAAAAGCCAACTGTGCTAATTTCCTCCTCTATCATGTCGAGGAATGTGGAAAAGGAGTGGCGAATGGGTGTGGAACTACCCTCCCCACATGACACACTCCTCACTGGGTGTCACTATGTGTACCTCTGCAAAATTTAGACTTGCTGTCTCTTTCTTCTGCATTATCAAAAGTCCTTGTCATTCATGCTTTGTCCAAGTGGCCACAGGATGGGGAAAATTCTAGGCAACTTATATAGTACTTTTAAGTTTGGATAAAATGTAAAATTAAGGTTGCACGATTATTGACAGAGTAGCAGGGTGCACTTCTGTCATGACAAATAAAGTTGGATGCATACTGCTAGGTGTCAGAGGTTTTTTATCAAGAACAAAAAAAAAAAGCCGAAGCTGGTTTGGCTCAGTGGTAGAGCATCGGTCTGTGGACTGAAAGGTCCCAGGTTCGATTCCGGTCAAGGGCATGTACCTTGGTTGCGGACACATCCCCGGTAGGGGGGGTGGGGGGCTGCAGGAGGCAGCTGGTTGATGTTTCTCTCTCATCAACGTTTCTAGCTCTCTATCTCTCTCCCTTTCTCTCTGTTAAAAATCAATAAAATATATTTTTTTAAAAAAAAAAAAAGAACCAAAAAAAAAAAAAAAGCACAAATCCAGGGAAGTAATTAGAGGTCAGAGTAAAGCCATTTTCAAATTTAAAACAACAACAACAACAACACAGTATTAAGCCTACACATGAATTAGTCTTCAAAGAAGCAAGACTCCAGCATAATTTGGGGGGTCCAGCAAAACTTTGAGGTTTATTCTTGTGTTTTGGGTTCAGCAGAATACATTGTGCCAAACGTTTCCCCCCTTAATTCGGAAAAGGCATGCATATTTCAAAGGAAATTTAATCCATATGTTTCTGATTCATTTACACTTAATTCATCAAAATGTTGTTTTGTAAGAGTTATTTGGTGTCCAAGAAGCCTTATAAGACTCTTCTCTTTGAACCAGAAAGCCCTGTGCTGCCAGGACTAAATGGAACTTTATATGCAAAAGGAGTAGGACCTGGTGTTCCTCTAGGAAGTTTGGCCCGCTAAGGAGACTGCACTCCTGGAGTGATGAGGTCAAGAGTAACCAGCAATGCTCGAAATTAGCAGGGAGCCTTCGCAGAGATAAAGAGAAAACTGCCAAACAACACTCCACAGTGAAACAAACTCATCATGCTGTTATTGAGAAGCGGCTCTCGTTTTCGTTTTTTTATTATGAAAAACCATTCCAACGTTTCAACACAAAAATGAAGGACTTTGGTCCTGCGCGTGGAATGTTATACTTAGTGATTAACCATGAATAAATATGTTATTTTATTAAACAATAGCAAAAACTGTATTTCCTCTGGTATGTCAAGTATTTTGTTATACAAATCGTTAGCTTCCTCTAGTTCTTCACGTCCTGCACTACTTGTTTTGAACCTTGAGAATGCTTTTTTTTTTTTTTTTTTTTTTTATCTAACTGATGTTCACATTTTTCCACTAACCAGTAGGCTTTTCTCTTTGGGATTGTACTCTCGCTTCACTTCCAGCGCTCCAGATAGTGGTCCTCTGTCTTCTTTAAGAAGAAATAAATAAGCGTGCAAACTCTACATTTAAAGCCATATTATCCTGTGATGCATTTACTGTGCTTATTAGCTTGATTGTGCATATATTATGGAAATAGTTCAAAACATCTTTTCCAACGATCCAAACATCATGATACAGTTACAATTCTATCCCCTGATAGATGTGGGCAAGCCCCACAGTCCTTGAATGACAATGAGACACAGGGATCTAAAAATACAGACCTCATCAGATTGAAAATTACTATAAAGATTTCCTATGATTGAAACCATGAAACAGCTCAGTGAAAATAGCTTGAGTAAAATATTATGTAGTAAACAAAAGTGGTTGCTGTTAATATGTTTTAAATAATCAATTTAAACTAGAATAAAATGTGATTTGTAAAAAGTACATTCTACAGTCTTGTATTATTTGTAATATTATGAATCTTCATAAAATGACAACCTAGTGATACAATTTCTGTTGTCTTTTTTAATCTAAATGTAACTTAAATGAATCTCAATTTTCTTTGAAAAAATTTTCTCACCTATCCGCATAAAAGTTTTGCTAAGTGCAGTCTATAAACTAAAGACAAATTTTTGGTGAAAATAGGCACTTATTGAGAGCCTAGTATACAAAGAACTTTTTTTTTAATCCTAAAAGATTTAAGTGTGTAGTGCAAATCATAAGATTTGGAGCTAACACAATTGTATTTCTCTTACTAAAACTGACAAGAGAAAGAGACATCTATAAGCAGAACTTGAATCAAGTCCCAGCCCCACCATATAGAAACTAGGTTTTCCTATATTTTTTTAAATTTCTATGAGCCAGTTTTCTCATCCATAAATGTTGTTATCTCAAAGAGCAAGGATTAAATAACATGTGTATTAAAGTACTACTAGATGTTAAAAACAAATAAGTGCCCAAGTATATGACTCCCCCATGACAAAAATGTATTTCCCCCACATGTACAAGGTATTCCTGATTGTCAGGAGGCTCTACTCCAAGAAGGGATATTGGAACCAAGGATCTTTGCATCATGTAACCCCACCCTTTTCAACACCTCACTTCTAAGATTGCCGTGTTGTCTGCATCGAGCCAGCAGAAGAGGCAAGAGCGCAGGCATCACACGGGGGAGGATTTATGGACCAGGCCTCGAAGTGGTGCACATCACTGTTGTTCACATTCCATTGGCAAGAGCTAACGCACATGTCCACGCCTAATTACAAATGAAAATGGAAATGTACTGGCTGGGTTGCCAAGAAGAGGAAACAGGATGGGAGGAAATGAGCCAGTCTTTGCCGCATGTGAAGTACCTAGCAGTCTTCCTGTCATGTAGTATGGACTTAACAAATGTTAGCTATCACCATTGCTCAAAAAGTTCTCTCAAGTGAAGACAGTTAGCCTGGGAAACAGACACACACAAAAGCTCACTACATTTAATAGCTAGATATATCAAATAGGGTTCTAAACAAAAAACCATCTGTCTGTGGATATTCTTTAATAACACTATGGGAAAAACAACCAAAAAGACTTTTCTCAGAACTCAAATGCTCAAAGATCCAAGCTTAGTAGATTAGAACAAAATCCTTAACTAGTTGCCTTTCAAATACTATTGCAACAAACCTCAAGCTGCTGTCCAAATTCCTTTGTTAGATTATCCTCCTGCTGCAAAGCATACAGCTTCCATGGTGCACACGTTAAACATGGTTTCTGTTGTATACACTGAGTTCCCATTGTGTTACTGTGTTGTTGCTTTCTAGCATGGAATAGGGTGCAGGTAACCCACCAAGAGCTTTCAATATTTCTCAAGTAAAGAGCTAAGGCTATACTTATCTCTCAAGGGCAATATGGAAAACCTTGTCAAAAGATCACTCCTTCCTTGCCAAAGAAGTTGCTTTAAAAAAAAAATCTAAATTCAAAGGAAAGTTCAAGATTTTTCAGGGTCTGTCTGGTTCTAATGGGAAAGCACTGCCAAAGCAAAGGGCCGATTTCAGCAGCTTTAAAAAGAGTTAATTAAAATCACCCTTCTCTTAACTTGCCTCTTTTTCTGTCTCTTTTGTTGGCCCAACTTGTCCATTAGTATAATATTAAACAAATGAAAACAAAAGAAAAAAATGGAACAAGGTCCCTTCTATGCATATTTCTAAGACCAAGTAGGGCCTGCTCCAAAACCACGTCTACGAAGCCAAAATTGTCGTAAAAATAAGGCAGCTTTTGTAGCTGACTGAAAACCATTTGATTCTGATGCTTGTTTTAGCAATTCTTATCCTTGCAATTGAAAAGGTAATAGCAAAGGCCCTCTTGGGTAGCTCGTTTGGTGAGAGCATAGTCCCAATATGCCAAGGTGGACAGTTTGATCAGGGCACATACAAGAAGCAACCAATGAATACATAAATAAGTGGAACAGCCGAAACCGGTTTGGTTCAGTGGTAGAGCATCGGTCTGCGGACTGAAAGGTCCCAGGTTCGATTCCGGTGAAGGGCATGTACGTTGGGTGTGGGCACATCCCCGGTAGGGGGTGTGCAAGAGGCAGCTGGTTGATGTTTCTCTCTCATCTATGTTTCTAGCTCTCTATCTCTCTCCTTTCCTCTCTGTGAAAAATCAATAAAATATATTAAAAAATAAAATAAAATAAAAAAATAAATAAGTGGAACAACACATTGATGTTTCTCTCTCCCTCTTTCTCTTTCTCCCTTCCTCTCTTTCTCTAAAATCAATCAATAAAATTTTTTTGAAAAGACAGCACTCTTTCACACCCACAAGTCTTTAAGTAGCTGGAGATTGCCCACAAAAAGCAAGATGCCTCTGACTGCTCACAGACAGTGTCTAGGAAGGCCTTGCATTCTTTCCCCCCATAACTTGTTAACCTTGAAAAAGAAAGCTTTCCTGCCTGTCCCCAACAACCTTGGCTTTCTGATCACGTGATCAGGGAAAGAAACATACTCTGGCTTTCATTAGTTTGAGGACATCTGCAAGCTTACACCAGAAAACAATCTCCATTGCAGATCTTGTTCTCTCGTCTGGACGGAACAGTGTTAGTGTCAACAATCGAGGTAAACAGCGTGGCTGGGGCTAACGTAAACATTTCACAAATCATAAGCTTAATATCGTTGTTCAGAAGTTGGACCAAGCTATGACTAAACTCTTCTGCACTCTGGACCGCAGGCTAGAGACTGACTTTGATATATTTCCAGAAAGAAAGTGTATCCAAACCTGCACACTGGGAGGAAAGCAAACTTTTCTGGCGTTGGAGGGAGATGTGGCAATAGGTACCTTCGGCGGGTGGGTAAATGTGGAAAAGGGAACAAAGGGCGGGTACTGCCCCAGCCTGTAGCAGTGGGAGGTATTCTGTGGGTCTCATTGTTATTAAAGTCGAGTCATAAAAGTAGATGCTGTTTATTTCTGCGGTGGCAGTTCCTGGGCTCTAGCTCCTCCTCTGGCCATTTTTTTTTTTTTTAATAGCTCCATGCCATTCCGATTATGTGCAGCTTTCTTTAGACCCAGGGCAAGACAACGGAAAAACAAACCTAAACAAAAACAAACGGCAACTAAACGCTGGGTTTACTTTATAAACATGTCAGCCACGAGTTAGGTAATTACCTTCAAATGAAGGAATAATTTGCTGGGTCACTGTGCGAAGTGAGAATTTTGATGTCATTTATAAGATTATTCCTTTTAGGCTTTTTTGTTATCTCTAGTCCTATGCATCCAGAGCCACTGTTGAACTTTTATGTTTATTTCCAGGGCTAACCCCATGATAAGGACGAGTAAGTTGAATGGCACCTACTCCATCTCATCTCCAATGGTGTGCTTACCATCCCTGGACTAAATCTAAATAACTTGGCCCTAACCCCTTCTATTTACAGAGTTTCTAAGTAAGAAGACTAGGAATTTTTTATAATTACATTTGGGCAGCACTTTATAATTGCAGAATTGCTTTCTCTGTCATTTTTGTCTATAGCAATCTTGAGAGGTGGATCTACAGATAATTATGACCCATATTTTGCTGATAAGGAAATGGGACAGTAATGCTCAGAGCTGGGATTTGAAACTAAGGCATCAGATATTAATAGCCACACTCTTTCCACTCCACCATGCTATCTGCACACAAGTGGGAAGCGCTGAATTATAATCCCTGCTTTGCATCTGATCCAAGTAGCTTTTTCCTGACTTAGTGTGGCTCAGGGGGGACAGTGGCCAGAGCAAGCCAAAAACAGGCATAAAAAGGCTGCTCGTTAGGTCCTTCACAGAATTGCCTTTTCCAAAAGTCAAGAACAGTGACCAGTTAACAATACTAGGCACCTGTTATGTGTCCTGCAGATTACTCCTTAAAACCCCTTGAGAGTCCTAAACATCAGTGTGATCGTGTTCTTCATTCATAGATAAAATAGAATCTGAAAAACACAAAGTAATTTGGTCAAGACCTTCCTGGGAGTAAATGGCAGAGATAGATTTTAACCTGAGTGTGTCTGAGTCCAGAGCCCACACTCTTGATACCAGACCACACTGCCGCAGCTGAGTCAGCCAGAGACTGCAAGTCTGCATTCAGCACTAAGTAAATGAGAACTGTCAGAACTTCTTACGCTCCTTCGGCATCTTGTTCAGCTCATTGCCTCACTCTAGATCTTTCCACTTCTCAGCAATTAGACCTTCAATAAGGTTTCAAGGCAGCTCTTTTTCTAATTGTTTTCGGTCTTATAAAGGCTACATTTAACATAATATATGTATGCTGAGCTCATTCTCCATCTTGTATCAAGTAGCAATTTCATTCTCCTCTTCCTCTGAGAAGTTCACTGAGAACTTAAGTGCTTACCACGGGCCAAGCATTTTTTAAAACTAAAAAGCTATTAAATCACCTTCAAGGAGCTGAGAGTCCAGCTAGAACTACACCATTCCAAATGCAAGCGGTAAAACATTTGTGCACTCAACCTAAAAACACATGAAAAGTACAAAATGCTCAAACAAAGGAGAAGATGTAGTGTCAGGGACCTCTCAAGTCGTGGCGAAGTAATAATAACGCAGTAACAGTTTCCATAACTTTAGTACCTACCACAGTGCTAAGGTAAAGCAACTTTGGTTTTTACTAATTCAAAATGTTTTCCCATCATCCATATAATCCAGATAAATTGGTAATTTTCACTCAGAATTATCTCCCATCTCTTCAGTCAATTCAAATTCTCAAGGCACAGGTTCTACTTTAATTAAAAAGCCTTCATTTGCCTCCCATCACCAATCTCATTTCCTCCATATTTAAAAAATACATTTTGACTAATTCATATTTGAACATAGACATTTTTATTGCAAATGACAGAAGCAACTCAAACTAGCATAGGCCAAAATAAGGGCATTTATTGGTTCACAATTATAAAACTTTTCTGTGCTGCACGATGACTTGCAATTCTGGTCCAAGAAGCAACGCCTCTTTCAATGGAAACATTTATGGGATACTATACAGTTTTTATCATGAAGGATAAAACAAAGCTAAAATTTAGTCTCATCAAACATTTTTCAACCTATAAGCAGTGCAGTTGAATACATTGAGAAAAAATAAATGATTCTTTCCCGATTACTTGAAAGGAGAATATACCTTTGCCAATTGAAATGACCTAACATAAATGGGAGCCTCTACCTCCTCGGGCTTCCGTGGTTCTTTGCCTTGGTCTTTTAGGATAATCTGGAAATAGTTCAAGAGCAAATCAGTGTTACAACACCAGACCAATGCAATCAGAAGCTCAAGAATTGGGGGCCTAGACTATAGTACTTCTCGAATGCTGTTCACCCCATGATTCTGATGAGCAGTGGGAACTGAAAACGCATCTTCTACCTAGATGACCTTAACTACAGTATCCCATCTGTTTAATCAAGGAGTCTGGAGTTCTCTCCAGTTAATGGCAAAGGGATTAGAGGTTCATTTGGGCTGCTAGAAGAGGGAAAAACAAGAAGAAATGATTAAAAGAATTCAGACATACCATTTTATCCCACATGTGGCAGTGACTGTGGCCATGCTACCCAACAAGAACTTGCAATTTCCTTGCAAGACTCTTCCCAACCATAAAACTCTAGACTCTTTATCTGTGTTCTTCCCTCTATTTTTTCTCCCTCTTTTTATTTTTTGCCCATAAAATTAGCCATAGGCTTTAAAGAATATAGGAGTCAGAGGTTTTAGACTACTACCTCCAGGTAGAAAAAGGTAGAATTGAATGTATGATGTTCTGCCTTCAAATGTTACAGCCAGTAGCTGGGTTGTTCCATGTTCTGTTCAAAAGCAGAAGGCCAACCCCGTGATATTGGTATTGGGCAGTTGTTTTAAAAGGCTTGTTAGAGAGCCATGTGAAATAACAGGAGCTATAAAGTTGACCATAAATGTTACTTATAATTAAAAATAATGTGAGCATAGTGGTTCATTTAAGAAAACATAGGACTGTGTTGAAGGAGACCAGCAGTTTAGCTACTGTTTTATTCATAGCTTACTGGTCACACACACAAAATCAGAGCATTTTGTGGAAGAAGGAAGCCATTTCCATTTACTGCATTGGAGGCAAAAATCCTTAAAAGTTGGAAGCTGATTGCTCAAGGGTTTTATTTTCTGCCAGCCAAAAAGGATCAGCTGCCTCACCCTGTCCTTCCCTCACTTACCTTGACACCACAGACATTGCTGACACATGAAGGAAAGCTATGTTTTCAGAATCAACAACTTACTCTCAGTGGCCCAATTGGCAGAAAATAAAAATAAACAAACTCAAAAACCCCTCATTTTGCAATATTAGCAAAGAAAACACTGACCTTCCACCCCCTACCTAATCAACCCCCAATTGCTCCTCTGACACCATGCCTAGTAAAATGAAAAGGGGTTTTCAAAAGAGGGAAAGAAACATCTGCTTGGACTTTAGAATCTCCTCCAAAGCAAAAACCAAGCTATAAAGGTTACGTGTTCCAACGAGCCACGCAAGATGAAGGAGAAAGTTCAAGTGCTTATCCCACTTGACCTTGGCTTTAACACAGGATCACGTTGATCCTGATGGAGAGATTAAAACGCCAAGTCCAGAACTGCTCACCAAGCAAATTCACAAGGGGAGTTCTAAGAGTTCTTTGGCACTCTTGCTTCATATGGAATTAGCAGGGACGATCCCAGCCACAAATGTAGCAATATTTTAACTCAGTGTGCAAAATTTCAAAGATAAAGCCTGAGATTGGAAGCAGTGCTGAACTTTTCAAACAGCACTTTCCTGGTAGGCTTTGTCAAGAAAATACGAGGCATGTAAGAGAGCTGTTGAAAGATTTCTTGCTCTTTTTCACCCAGCGCTTGTTGAGCACCCACCTGCTCCTGGGAGAGGCTGCAGGTGCTGGTGTTGCAGTGATGGAGGAAGAGAGGGATGGATATCCCTCTCTGTCTCCATGAAGCACAACAACCTAGATCCTGAGACAGCAGCCTCTGGGAGCAATCTCACCGACACACACCTGGGCACAACCTCACCGACACACACAGCTGGGTATTTTTGTGCATGCAAGACCTGCCTTCACAATGATATTGAGATGTCACTGCAGCATTTACATTTTTTTTAATTGATTTTTCACAGAGAGGAAGAGAGTGGGATAGAGAGTTAGAAACATCAACGAGAGATAATCATCGATCAGCTGCCTCTTGCACACCCCCTACTGGGGATGTGCCCACAACCAAGGTACATGTCCTTGACCGGAATCGAACCTGGGACCTTTCAATCCACAGGCCAATGCTCTATCCGCTGAGCCAAACCGGTCCCAGCCAGCATTTACATTTTTTAATTTTAAGATTTAAATAAGTAGGAAGTAGCTAATGCAATTTGCTGCTGAGAAGGATGGTGAGCACCTTGATTCCTTTCAAAGCCATCTCCTCTAAATGAGCTTTTTTGTACTCTGAGTAATGAGGCTTTATTCAAATAACTAGAGGCCTGGTACACGAAATTCATGCATGGGGGGTATATCCCTCAGCCCAGCCTGCACCCTCTTCAATCTGGAACCCCTCTCACAATCCAGGACAGCTGGCTCCCAACTGCTCACCTGCCTGCCTTCCTGATTGCCCCTAACCACTCTGCCTGCCAGCCTGATCACCCCTAACCACTCCTCAGCCTGATTGCCCCTAACTGCCTTCTCCTGCAGTCTTGGACACCCCTAACTTCCCACCCCTAACTCATAATTGGGAGGGACCAGGCCTGCAAGGGAGGGCAGTTGGAGGCGATCAGGCCTGCAGGGGAGGACAGTTAGGGATGACCAGGCTGGCAGGGGAGGGCAGTTGGGGGCAACAAGGCTGGCAAAAGGAGGACAGTTAGGGGTGACCAGGCCAGCAGGGGAGGGCAGTTAGGGGCAATTGGGCTGGCAGGAGATCAGTTAGGCAATGATCAGGCTGGCAGGGGAGTGTTTAGGGTTTAATCAGGCTGCCAGGCAAAAATGGTTAGGGGCAACCAAGCAGGCAGGCAAGTAGCTGGGAGCCAGCAGTCCTGGATTGTGAGTGGGATGTTCCAGACTGGAGATGGTTGCAGGCTAGGCTGAGGGAGACCCCCGCCCCTGCCCCATTCACGAATTTCGTGCACCTGGCCTCTAGTCAATAATATTGTGATAAATATGCATGGTGTCAGATGATTACTAGAACTAGTGCAGTGATCACATTTTAGGGTTTAAGAATATCAAATCACTATATTATACATCTAACCTAATATAACATTGTATACTAACAATACTTAAATTTTTGGAAAAGGAAAGCTTAACTCTGTTAATTGTACCACTCTTTGAAATGCTTTTAAACTATTGCACTCTTCCTGTTTCTGCTGAAACTTAATTCATCACAGCTAGCATAAATTTACTGGCCTTCTATATTAAGAATGCTACTATTTTCACTCACTCCTTACCACATACATAATACAGAAAAACTCTTTTGGGCATAGGATACAAGAATAATGCATTTATGGATTTTACTGGCTCCTGAATCATCATACCAGAAAAAAATTTATGTAAAAGATTAGAACAGAGAAATTGTTAATAGCTACAGGCAAAGGATTAGAACAGAGAAATAGTTAATAACTATAGGCCAAAGGAGGAAATAAAAGGCTCTGAGTCTTGCAACATCCCTAACAGAGCTCTGTCCTGTAGCATATGGAAAGTTTTCTTTACTTGCTAATTAGACTCAACCACTCCTCTGCTCTTTACTACATCAGCACCAATTTTATCCTACACATTACCTCAATTAGTTTTTCCTATGCTAACAGCTAAGGAGACATGGCACACATTTTCCTTGCCTGGAATTTGGTTATCAGCTTATATTTGGAAAGGAAACACATAGAGGAAAATCAGAGCCAGATAGATAGAATTAATTCCTAAGAGAAAGTCACAGGACAATGAAGGGCCACCAGTTAGGTAATCCACAGATATGACATCCTTGCTGTATGCACTAGATATTCAGCCAGTGGCTGGAATTTAAAGAAATAAACGTTTTCTTCACATGTGGTTTTTGGACCCCTGTTAAACTTCACTATTGCAAACTTTTATTTTGTCAAAAAATGTATTTTTAAATATTTGTACATCTCATCTAATCTAATCACAACAAAATCATTAGGGAAATCCAACTTATAAATAAGTTGGAATCACACACACACACACACACACACACACACACACACACACCAGTGACAATGCTATTTTTAAAAATCCCTTCTATCATTAAGGCTTTGTTTTAGAAAGATTGTCCCTTTTGTCATATCCCTGCCTTAAAGGGACAGTTTTAATTCCACGTGTCCCTGATAAATAGGGACACTGGAAAAGGCCGTCACGCAGAAATCAAAGCTAATTAGAATGTGCTCTTCACATCCTGTAATGGTTGTGTTCAGCCTGAGCCACCACTAGCACATGGTATCTGCCAGCTGAGGCTCACAGCACTGAAGTCGTAAGTCTGAGCCAAAGGCAACCACAGGGAGAAGTGGTCAGGAGAGCCAAGTCGTACCTCTGACAGATCTTCTGGTCTTGACTATGAGAAATGTCCACGAGAGTAACTCAAAGTCACTGAAACCACAGAGCTGTTAGGCACATTTATCAGATTGGCCCAAGGTTGATATGACAGAAACAGCATGTTCTGCTATTCAGTAAACCCACTGGTGTAAATACCACTCAAGCAGCCCATGAACTCCAGTGGAGATCTGTTTATTTTGCACGTAACAAAGAAGGAGATTTTTCTGACATTTTTGCTCTGAAGTACAGAGAAAAAAACTTAACCACTGAGATAACCTGACACAGAAAGAAAAGAAAACAGTTGCTTGAAACCAAAAATACACCTCTGAAAAAAAATCAGTTATTTTAACTATTTTTAGTAACCATCAACTAGAACCCTTTGTATGGGATTATATTTGGTTACTTTCCTGAAAAGTGTATAGTTCACTCATTTTTCACTTAAAAGATGAAGCTCAAGAACAATTTTAAGCAACAACTAGATGATTCAGGGATAATTAAGCCTCATTCAGGCTAAAAGTTTTTCAGAAAATAAAAATTTACTTCCAAAGAATAGCCCTTTGTTTTTCAAATAGAATTCTGTTTCTCTGAAACTAAGTGAGATTTCTTAGCAAAAATGAAGTAGACAGCTGAAAGAAATGAGCACTCTTAGACATTGGAATTGGTATTATAGAACATAGCTTTCTGTAGGGCAATTTGGCAGTAATTATCAAAAGCCTTAAACATTTTTAAAACTTTCACAGTAATTCTACTTCTAGAAATTTTTCCTAATCAATAAACTGAGATGCAGGTAGAATTATATACCATCGTATTCATTGTGGAGTTAATACTGGAAATAACATAGATGCCCAAAGATAAGAAATTTGTTTAGCTGAAACCGGTTTGGCTCAGTGGATAGAGCATCGGCCTGCAGACTGAAGGGTCCCGGGTTCAATTCCGGTCAAGGGCATATACCTTGGTTGCGGGCACATCCCCAGTAGGGGTCGTGCAAGAGGCAGCTGATCGATGACTCTCTCATCGATGTTTCTATCTCTCTCCTTTCCTCTCTGTGAAAAATCAATAAAATATATTCAAAAAATTGTGTTTAATAAATATGCTATATCCAATGGTAGAACACTATTTTATAGTTTAAATTATGCCATAGGAAAACATTTAATAAATTTTAAAATGTTCTTGATGCTCCATTAAGTAAAAGATAAAAATGAAACAGTATGATACAGTCATAATTTTTAATTTATGTAAATGTATAGGAAAATGATTAAGCATTCATTCAACAGATTCATGCTGTCCAGGAGGAATGTGATGCAAGCCACCTATGTGAGTTTTAATTTTCTAATATGCCAAAATCCTCACCAAAATATTGGCAAATCAGATACAGCAAAATAGTAAAAATATTATTTATCATGACAAAATGGGATTTAGCCCTGGGATGCAAGACTGAGACAATATTTTCAAATCAATAAATGTGGTACACCACATAAACAAAATGAAAGATAAAAAAAAACCATATGATCCTGAACAACCAGTGTGGCTCAGTGGTTGAACATCAACCTATGAACCAGGAGATCAAGGTTCAATTCCAAGTCAAAGCAAAAATCCCAGCACCCATTTTGATAAAAACTCTCAGCAAAGTGGGACTAGAGGGATTATACTTTAACATAATAAAAGCCACATATAACAAACCTACAGCCAACCTTATACTCAATGGGAAAAAACTAATAAAACTATTTCATCTAAGAACAGGAACAAAACATGGATGTCCACTTTTACCACTCTTATGCAAATGGAAATCTTAGCCACAATGATCAGACAAGAAGAAAAATAAATTAAAAGACTTCCAAATTGGAAAGGATGGAGTAAAACTGTCATTTTTCACAGATGACATGATATTTTACCTAGAAAACCCTAAATACTCCACACACAAAAAAAAACTACTAGATTTAATAAATAAATTCAGCAAAGTAGCAAGATACAAAATTAACATCCAGAAATTGATGACATTTTTATACAACAATAATGAACTATCAGAAAGAAAAACTAAAAAAAATTTTTTTTAAATGCAATCACATTTACTATTACAACAACAACAAATAAGACACCTTGGAGTAAACTTAACCAAGGAGGTAAAAGACCTATACATGGGAAGCCACAGGACATTGAAAAAATAAGTAGAGGAAGATACAAACAAATGGAAGAATATAATATGTTCATGGATTAGAAGAATTAACATCATTAAAATGTCCATCCTACTAAAAGCAATCTATAGAGTCAATGCAATCCCTTTTAAAATACCAATGGCATACTTCACAGAGCTAGGACAAATACTCCAAAAATTTATAATGAACCAAAACTATGGTTATATTATGATCTCTTATTGATATAAAAATTGCATTTAAACTAACAAAGACAGACTGAAACAACTGAAGTAAATGAAAATTGTCAAGGAAGAAGTAAATGACACACATACTAGGCACAACCAGTCCAATTGTCAAAGGCCCTCAAGGAATACTGAAACTATCCAGGAAGTGCTTAGAAAAAGAGAAGACTTATATTAGAGTAAATATCTTCATACAGCAAACAGAAAACTCAGGCGAGGCTTTCAAAATAAATATGTGGAGCTTCCTGAGAGAAATGTAAGAAGCTTCATAGTGGTCACAGCTATCACATCAAAGTCAGGAAGTAGGGTGAGAGAGAGAATGGTGGAAACAATAATACTGTTCTATCAGTTGGATCTTAAAGGGGTTATGGTAAAGTTGCTGGAATCACATAAAATTAGTTGAGACCTAGCTTTGCCATTAGTAAACGATGAAAAATTATTTAACTTCTATACTTCCTATTTCTTCATCCATAAATTAGGATTAATAATACAATAGTAACTGGCTGTTAGGATTAAATTATTTAAAATAATAGGTTAAATATTTGAAACATAATAGGAACTTCATCTATGGGGTTGGATGATGCTGATGATTAATTATCATCACTGTTATTA
The DNA here is from genome assembly GCF_014108245.1 of Pipistrellus kuhlii. Classification (NCBI taxonomy): domain Eukaryota; kingdom Metazoa; phylum Chordata; class Mammalia; order Chiroptera; family Vespertilionidae; genus Pipistrellus; species Pipistrellus kuhlii. Next base: position 8,650,827 of record NW_023425540.1, on the reverse strand, counting down.
TAACTACTAGAGGCCTGGTGCATGAAATTCATGACTGGTAATGTACCTAGGCCTGACCTGTGATCAAGGCCATCTTCTCTGGCTGCCTACAGCCAGCCCCACTTCCCACTGCCACTCACGCCCAATTTCCAGTTCACTGTCAGGTGATTTGTGCCTGCCGACAGGGGGGAGGGGAGTGTAGCGGGGGAGAACCGAGAGGTCAGTCATTCTGCCCACTTGTTTGCCCTGCCCCCACTGCAGGTTGCCCTCTGTGTGTGTGGCGACTGGCGGGACAGGGGCCTTGGCTTGGCACCAGTCCCATCCCCTGCCACCCACCCTCGGTTCACCATTCTCCATTGGGCAATCAGAGCCTGTCGGCTAGGGGAAAAAAACCAAGAGGTGTTCGTGTGCCTCATAGTGACTGGTCAAGTGGTCGATCTGGTTGCCATGCCGCTAGAGTCAATTTGCATATTATCCTTTTATTATATAGGATTCTTCCATTTTCTAGCAATTCTAGAAATTCAAACATCTTCTTGGGTAATCTTCATTTTGGTAGGTCCCAGTGTTTCCAGGAATAAAATGTCTTTTAGCTTTAACTTCTTTTTTTTTTTTTAATATGTATTTCATTGATTTTTTACAGAGAGGAAGGGAGAGGGACAGAGAGCTAGAAATATTGATGAGAGAGAGTCATCGATCAGCTGCCTCCTGCTGGGGATGTGCTTGCAACCAAGGTACATGCCCTTGACCAGAATCGAACCTGGGCCCCTTCAGTCCGCAGGCCGACAGGCTCTGATTGCTCTATCCACTGAGCAAACAGGTTTCGGCTAGCTTTAACTTCTTATCTTTCTACGTGAAATAATTCAATCAAGCTGTTGACACTATAGGGCTGTCAATAGAAAGAGAATTATCCAGAAGAAGATTTCACAATATAATAAGTTTTAGGACTAAACAGTAATATTTCATGTTTTTCCAACAAACCTAAGAGATCCTCTTATAGGTATTTTTTCAGACTCCTCATGCAGACAAAGATTGGCTGTACCTAGATAGAATAGGCTCCAATGTCAAGGAACAAGAGAAATGTCTACCATAAAGAGAACACCTAAGAGCTAGGCAGATGTGATTTTGAAATACTGGTTCAGCTAAATGACTCGAGGTTTTGGTACTCAGTTTCTAAGAGTAACATGGAGACAGCATGTTACTAATTGACACACATGTTCTTTGTTGGTGAGAAGCAGGCAACTTATGTAATAAGTGGCACTTTTTCGCTCCTGCTTCATACTATGTAAAAATCTTGAACTAATATATTCAAAAATACTTATTGATGACCTATTATGTGCATATATACTTCCAGATGCTATTGACACACAGGTAACCAAAACAGAGTTCTTGCCCTCGGAGAATTTATACTCATATACAGAGATAGACAACAGACAAATAAGCCATTAAATAGTGTGTCAGATAATGAGGTCACGATCATTGTTCTGAAGAAAGAGAATACAGAGTGAGGGAGACAGTGAGTGGGGTGTGTACAAGACTTTTCTGTAAGAGGGTAAAGCAAGGTGACATTTGAACAGACTCTTAAAGAAACAAAGCAAGGAAGCCACCTGCACATATCCAGGAAAGAGCTTTCTAAAACGTGATATGTAGAAAAGCACTGACTAAGAGCTAGGCAGATGTGATTTTGAGATACTGGTTCAGCTAAATGACTCGAGGTTTTGGTACTCAGTTTCTAAGAGTAACATGGAGGCAGCATGTTACTAATTGACACACATGTTCTTTGTTGGTGAGAAGCAGGCAACTTATATTAGAGTATATTAGAGCACCATGTAAGAAACTGTAAATACTTAGGCACATGATGGCATGTTTGAGGAACAGCAGGTGCCTGAATGGGGCCTGAACGGACTGTGCTGTCATCCGCCAGGAGGGATACTGGGTTCACTCCCCACTTGGAGTGGGAAGCCATAAGGACGTGGATGGGATGGGGTGGGATGGGATGGGATGGGGTGGGATGGATGGGATGGGATGGGATGGGATGGGATGGGGTGGGATGGGATGGGGTGGGATGAGATGGGATAGATGGGATGGGATGGGATGGGATGGGATGGGATGGGATGGATGGGATGGGATGGGATGGGATGGATGGGATGGGATGGGTGGGATGGGTGGGATGGGATGGGATGGGATGGGGTGGGATGGGGTGGGATGGATGGATGATGGTGGGATGGATGGGATACGGATGGATGATGGTGGGATGGGTGGGATGGATGGGATGGATGGGATGGATGGGATGGATGGGTGGGATGGATGGGATGGATGGGATGGGATGGATGGGATGGGATGGGATGGGATGGGATGGATGGGATGGATGGGGTGGATGGGATGGGATGGATGGGATGGGCTGGGATGGGATGGGATGGCGGGGATGGGATGGATGGGTGGGCTGGAATGGATGGGATGGGGTTGGTGGATGGGATGGATGGGATGGATGGGGAGGGGATGGGAGGGGATGGTGGGTGGATGAGATGGGGTGGGGGATGGGATGGGGTGGGGTGGGATGGGATGGGATAGGATGGGGTGGGGTGGGATGGGATGGGATGGGTGGGGTGGGTGGGGTGGGATGGGATGGGATGGGATGGGATGGGATGGATGGGGTGGGGTGGGGTGGGGTGGGTGGGATGGGATGGGGTGGGATGGGTGGGATGGGATGGGGTGGGGGTGGGTGGGGTGGGATGGGTGGGGTGGGATGGGATGGGATGGGATGGGGTGGGGTGGGGTGGGGTGGATGGGATGGGGTGGGATGGGATGGGGTGGGATGGGTGGGATGGGATGGGATGGATGGGGTGGGGTGGGTGGGGGGTGGGATGGGATGGGATGGGATGGGATGGGATGGATGGGATGGGATGGGATGGGGTGGGATGGGATGGGATAGGATGGGGTGGGATGGGATGGGGTGGGATGGGGTGGGATGGGTGGGATGGGATGGGATGCGATGGGATGGGATGGGATGGGATGGGATGGGTTGGGATGCAAGCTCCGTGTTGGTAAGGCCTGGCAAAGCATTTCAATTCCAATTCAGCCATCATTTCCTGAAGATATGAAGACTCTAATCTAGCCTCTATAAGACGGTCAAGCCAGAGAAGGTCACCGGTAACAAAGAGCTCATTTTGTCAGAAAAGTTGTGTATATTCAGAGCTCCCTGGGCACCACTTTACATGTAACTACAAAACCCCTTCAAAGGAAAATAAAATTCTTTTTGGCTGTTCCATCCTGTTGGTTGATCTGTCCCATGCCACTTCTCCCTAATTAGCGCAGATAATTGGAAGTTAACTTTGTTTTCAAAGCAGAGAAGAGCTAATTGGCCCACCAACTTGGGAGTGCTGTTTACAGATTGTAATCTTAAAGGTCATATTAAGATCAGAAGGGACTCAAAAATGTCATCTAATCCTTCTCAGTCCCTGCAAGCAGGACACATCTCCAGCAGACAGGGCTCATTGCTTCTCAATCAACGTGCTTGGGCAAGGTTTATACCAAAATTTCAAATTTTTCATCTCTACTCACCTAAAAAAAAAACATAATAATATACTCAAATTAAAATAATAATAGAAAACTATAAGAAGGCAATAAGTCCCTTTTCTGTTATTAAGACTCTGCAAAGCAAACATTGTTTTAACCTTTGCAGTCTTTGTGGCTCACATTTTCTCCACCATGTTACTGCACTTTCTCTCACATGGCCAATGTTGGATAATCATATTTTTTCCCTCCCAAGTATGTTTTTCCTCAAATTCTCTCTTAAGTTTCTGTATAACTTTTATTTTTCTTTTGTGACTTTCCTGTGCTCCGCTGTTTTTGTTTATAAATATTATTATACTGCATATTTACATTTTTATTAAACTCATGTTTAAAAATATTCTATCCTTTTTTCCCCTTTCAATTTTGTTTCCCTCAGTTTTTTAGATTTCCACATTCTCCTCATGCCATTTTGAACTATAATCACAGTTCTAGTACTCTTCCATTCTGTCACCAAGCCCTGGGCTGTTGGTTTGTTGAGTGATTAAGTAAGTTGGCCAGAAGTACAAAAGACACAACATTCAAGTCTTGGGTTTCAAGTCACACACGCAATTACCAAGCTGAGAGGCACTGAAGTTACACTAGTGCAGCCCATCATTCTGCAATCTCACCACAGCTTCCAAGGAGTCAATAGGGTTAGTGACAATATCAATAAGGGACTTATCCAGATAAAGGAAAGTATTACTTCTATTTAAATAGCTAGTATATGATTTTTGGTAGCATTTTTATAAATATTGGTTTAGAAAAAAAAAAAGAATATGAAATTTGACTGGGATGGTATTCAGGTCAGCAATACAGACCTGGCCAGAACTAGCAGTGGGCCAGTGGATCAGATAGATCAGATAGCCTGTTGGAGTATAGACAGACCCAGCCCAATTCATCTCTTTTCCTGCCTTATTGATGTTTCTTCTTACACATGCCTCTCATCTCATAACTGACCCAATTAGGCACAGAATCTCATCATATAGTCCATCTCTGCTCCCTAAGTCAAATTCACAGATTCTTGTCTCATCATTCATCTCCTCTCCCTAAGTAAAATTTATAGCATCTCATGAACCAGAAAAATTGGTAATAATTCCTGGTAGCCAGCACAATGACCTCACACACACAAAGATGTCTACATTCTAGTCCCTAGAACCTATAGGCATGTTACTTTACATAGCAAAGGGGACCTAAGGCTGCAGGTGGATTTAAGGGTGCTAATTAGCTGGCTCTAAAGCAGGGAGATGATCCTGGATGACAGGTGGGCTCAAGAGTCCTGGACGGAGGCAGGAAGAGGAAGGAAGAGTCAGAGTGATTCAGTGTGAGAAGGGCTCAAACTGCCATTGCTGGCATGGAAGAGGGTGGTAGGGACCACAAGTCACAAAATGTGGGCAGCCTCAAGAATCTGGAAGAGGCAAGGAACAGATTCTGCCCTAGAGCTTCCAGAAGGAGCACAGCCCTGCAATTACCTTCACTGGAAACCAGTAAACCGATTTCAGACCTCTGTATTTTGATGTGATTATTTCCTTAGAGCAAAAATCATATTTTGAAATCTAACATTTAAAAATATTTTAATACTATATAGACATGACACTGTCTAAATAATTTCATCATATATTTTTCTGAAATGTTTTTCTGAAATGTTTTTCAGAAGAGCTAAGCTTTCTAAGTAACCACTATAAAATTTATGTTTTATTCTAAAATAGCTCTGTTTATTCTAAAACATCTCATGAACCAAAAAAATTAAATTGGTAATAATTCCTGGTAGCCAGCACAATGACCTCACACACAAAAATATTATTCTAAAATATTCTCCTCTCTAATTTGGTCTCGTATTGTTTTTCATGGGGCTTTTTTAACCCTAAACAATATATTTGAGTTTCAGAAATCAGGCTGACTTCCCATACAACAAATAAATTTAAATCAGTAATATTTGATTATGTGAATCAAGTTCTTAAAACTTGTTAGGCAAAGTCTCTGACAAAACTATTTGAATGTTGAACTTTTGGGGGACTTTATAGCTATTTTTCTATTTTTCTCCTCTAGTCAGAAACATCTATATTTTCTATGTGTCTGATTTTAGACAAGGTGCTTAAGGCCTCAGTATATCAGAAAAGATTATATTATGATTCTATGATACTATGACTTTAAAATGTGCATAGAAGTTTGATAATAATGGTGAGGAAAACATTATAAACATTTCCTATTCAATGAACAAGCATAAAATGTTAAGCTTAAAATCAAGCTTACCCTTACAACTATCAAAAATCTATTACCAGTATCTAATCAGACAGCCATTGGGAAATGCTCAGCTTCACTCACACATACCCCATAGAGATGAGTGATTCCCTTCACATACCACCCTCCAACTTCCTGCTCTTCTCTGAGCAGCCACCGCAGGTCTTTCAGGTGGTTAATGCTACTGATAAAAAGTGAGAAGCCTGGTTGGTGTGACTCAGTGGTTGAGCACCAACCTATGAACCAATAGACACAGTTCACTTCCGGTCAGGGCATATGCCTGGGTTGCAGGCATCATCCCTGTGTGGGGGCTCCCATCATTCTCTCTCATCATTGATGTTTCTAGCTCTCCTTCCCTTTCCCTTCCTCTCTGAAATCAATTTTTTTAATTAAATTTAAAATAAAAAAAGGAAGTGAAAAATCTTAGACATATTTAAAAGACTGAGGGTCCTAGGGGGAGATGAATGAAATCTCTAGAGATTTCCAGCTGCACAAACTTCAACAATTCACCCACAAAACTTCACATACCCATACAACCCTTCATTTTCTTTGAGTCTCCAGCCCTATCAGACTTCAGTTATAAGCCATGAGGAGAGGCACTTTCTGTGAGTTCAGCTAAAAAGTCCACACTCTCAATGACCAGAGGCCAAATTTTCATCTTACCAGTTTTCATACCCCTATGCCAGCTTTCTGATTTATCTTACAACGCATTGACTTTAGCTGAAGGCATACCAGCATCGACCATCATTGACTAACTTCTTAAATTGCTTCTTTAGAAAGAAAGAAAGAAAGAAAGAAAGAAAGAAAGAAAGAAAGAAAGAAAGAAAGAAAGAAAGAAAGAAAGAAAGAAAGAAAGAAAGAAAGAAAGAAGAGGGAGGGAGGGAGGGAGGGAGGGAGGGAGGGAGGGAGGGAGGGAGGGAGGGAGGGAGGGAGGGAGGAAAGTAGATTGGAGTATCCTTTAAAAAATACCAGAGTTAGCCAAAACCGGTTTGGCTCAGTGGATAGAGCATCTGCCTGTGGACTGAAAAGTTCCAGATTGGATTCTGGTCAAGGGCATGTACCTTGGTTGTGGGCACATCCCCAGTAGAGGTGTGCAAGAGGCAGCTGATGGATGATTCTCTCTCATCAGTATTTCTAACTATCCCTCTGTCTTCCTCTCTGTAAAAAAATCAATAAAAAAAATATTTTTTTTAAAAAATACCAGAGTTACTTCTGAACTTTTGGTTCTCTTTTTAAATTTGTCCCATGTATTATAGACACGTGCTGTCTTAGAGTAGTACATGATTTCCTTTCCCTGAAAAGAACAAAATATTGTCCCTTGGCAAACTGCTTTATTGTGTAAACTTGCCAATGAGCTATTTTGCATCTCCTTATGCGGTCTGCTTTGCCAATAGCTAATTACAGCCATCACCGAATCCACTCCATTCTAGTGGCACTGTAATAAAATGAAGAGTCGGATGGCCTCACTTATGTGGAATTCATTCTGATAGAAGTAGATATCACATTGTTACATCCTCTAGTCACATATATGCATTTATTCCACTAGGCTTTCACGCCTGAAATAAATTTACTGGAATCTCAGCCTCTACTATATGTTAAGTGTACAATTCAAGAACAGCCAGGCCAAGGACATAGTGTTCCATCTTTACAATCAAATACAGATTTCCTATTAAGATGAAAATTCTCTATTTCAAAAGATTTAATAGTAGAGGCCTTTGAAAATAATTCCAGATGGCTAAATTTTAGGACTGAATATATCCTACTACAAGAAAATTTTTTGCTTTATTGTAATTTGTACAAATTTTCAGACACTACAGGTCCTACCCCTTAATGTTTTCTTTTAAGAGATAGGTTGTGTTTAGGAGTTCAACTACATTTTCTGATATTATTTATTTCAGTGTATTTGTAACCTATTCAAAATGACCTCACTCTTAGTGACACATTCTCAGTGATTGATTATGCAAAACACGTTGATATTTTCCTACAGTGTCTTGGTACTTTTGTATCAACTTGGCCATCTTTTTCCACTCACTTGCAACCTCACTCTCTTTTCTTTGAAGTCTCTATCTACTTAAATTAAAATTAAAATTCATTGCGCCTAATGGCTTATTACATTAAGAGGGAAAAAATTCGAACATAATAGTAATTAAGTACATAACCTTTAAGTGAAATGAATATTTCCAAAATAAACAAATGAGCCAAAATATCCCAATAGCCTATAGCAAACTCATGTATAACACAAAGCAATGCTTTTATTGCCTCCGTATCATATGTCCCAGTGTTTCCAAAAAGTGTTTGAATGCCATATTAATGTTCAGTTTTCTATAATAGTGAAGTAAATAATGAATTTAAATTTAAATCCTTAGCACCAACTTCCAAGGGTTGAAGTCACATGACAGTGTGTCACTTAGTTGCCAATAGATTGCACTACTTTGGGTCACTTTCTGAGACCTTATTTGTCCTGTAAGTAAAGATCTACAGTATAAGCATAGGCATTGATGGCTAAAATTCTGGAAGGGTGGGGGGGGTGGGTGTTGACAAACTATGTAATTCAATAAATATTTATATTTCATTCAAGATATTATTTTGGAATTATCATTCCAAAGTAGACAAATGTCTGTTACATATATGTAGAAATGATGCAAAAATATATAGGAAAAAATTCTATGTACATCTTAATGTGCTTAAACGTATAAATTGTTTATTTCGTCTAAATTAAGCATCCTAGTATCTACCTCATTTTAACTTAATTTTAAGGTGTGACAAGCCTTCCCATTTCTCATCACTAAATGCCCCAATTCTGCATTAAAAGATCCAAGGACCTGACTAGCCACAACTAAATTGTCTTAAGTGGACATGGAGTGGGCTGTGGGGTAGGACTTAAGAACTATGTTAATAAATATTGTCCCACTTCCCGGTGCAGATTTGTCTACGAAAGACAACCAAAGTAATATCAGTGTCATATAATATACTGTGGACATTTGAGCAGGAAAAATATATATACTTAAGGATGTGGAGCAGAAAGAAAACTGGGAAGATCAAAACACAGGTTAGGGTGAGTAATTTTTTTTTAAATGGCAGTTATCGGATAGTAATAAATACCATTTGTTGAGAATTATGCACTTACCAGTCCTATATGCCTAATTATTGCAGTAAGTTTTAGAGTTTGGAATTCTTTACTTAAATTTAATTTAAATTTACTGAAATTTAAATTATATGAGGAAATCAAAACTCTTAAGATTGAAGTGACTTATCCAAGGTTTCTCAGGGAGGGAAAGTGGATAAACTGGGATCAGGTTAGACCCACATGAATCTTAAGGTTTTTCCACTCTGTCAACAGTTTTTCCTGACTCACTCATGTGGGCCTTGAACCCATGAAATGCACACACATCCCAAGAGTGGCAGATGGCACAGTAGGAGATGCAGAGGAGCAAGCCTCCAGCAAACATTTCCTGAGGTTTCTGTCAAGGCCAGGCACTGTGCTAGATGCTAGTGAAGAGGCAGGTGTCAGCCCTGCCTGTCTCAACCGAGAGTCCTGAATCTGGTCAGCAGAGGATGGCAGATAAAAAGAGGGACTCCGAATTCCACATCATCTCACACATCAGAGACCTGTTTTCCTACAGATGTCAGAAGCAGCCACTAGAAAGTTAAGTTACACAAGACATACTCACAAACAACACTCAATTTCAGGCAGCTGAAGCAAAAGGTAAAATAGATAAATAGCAGAATGTAATAATAATAATAATAATAATAATAATAATAATAATAACAACAACCAAAATTTACTGAGTGCTCACTAGGTACCAAGCACTCTTTTAAACACAACATATGTTAATTCATTTAATACAAAAAAGGATCAGAGCTACTTGTAAGCTAAGAGCAGAAAGCCCAATTCCATCAAACTCGTTACCCTCTCAAATCTCCATCCAATTTCTTTTATCAAATTTATTGGAGTGACATTGGTTAATACGATTATCTAAGGTTCAAGTGTCTAGTTCTATGATACATCATCTACAGTTTTTTGTTTGTTTTTTTTTAACGTATCTTATTGATTTTTTACAGAGAGGAAATTAGAGGGATAGAGAGCTAGAAACATCGATGAGAAAGAAATATCGACCAGCTGCCTCCTGCACACCCCCCACCAGGGATGTGCCCGCAACCAATGTACATGCCCTCAACCGGAATCGAACCTGGGACCCTTTAGTCCACAGACCGACACTCTATCCACTGAGCCAAACCGGTTTTGGCTCATCTACAGTTTTTTAACTGCAAGCTTTGCTCTTCATCATCTTCAGTATCTGCATATCATCATGCCAAAATCATCATTTTGGAAGACAACTTTCAGTATTGAGATGAATAATAATTTTTTAAAAGATTAGAAAGCTTCATTCAACAGCCAATTCAATCAGGAGTACATTTTGCAGCTAATTGATGCCATTAAGTCCTTTGACAAGTTACCTTTGCAAACCTTAAGCTATTCTTCTTAGAATGGAGTTGTCCTTATGAATTATTTCTCCAGCCCAAGCCTGTGCTAGGTAGTGATTTATATCAATCCTTTTAAATATTCAAAATAAAACATTAACTTTTTGCATCTATGCCTGATCTCTAAACTGTCTTGCTTCGCAGTCAAGAGCATAGAACGTGCCCTAACCAGTGTGACTCAGTAAACAGAGCATGGGCCTGTGGACTGAAGCATCATGGGTCTGATTCCAGTCAAGGGCACATATCTCAGTTGCAGGCTTGACCCCAGGTCTGGTCAGGACGCATGTGGGAGGCAACCAATAAATGTGTTCCCCTTACATCAATATTTTTCTCTCTATGTATCTCTCCTCCTCCCTTCCACTCTCTCTAAAAATCAATAGGAACATGTTCACAGGAGAGGATTAACAACAACAACAAAAAAAAAGAATATAGAACTCCAGTACTTCAGGGTCCTGCGGTGGCCCTAGATGGAAATGGACTGCCAATCAAGGAACTTCACAGACAACTCAATCTGAAAAATGGCACAAGATATAAGCAGACTCTTAACAAAGCATCCCAGTAGCTTATAAATATATGAAAAACATTCAACATCATCAGTCACAAGGGAAATATTGATAGAAACTAAAACCACCAGAAGATACTACCTCAGATCTACCAACATAGCTAAAATGAAAAACTCTCAATAGCAAGTGTTGGCAAAGATGAGAAGCAAAGGGAACTCTCGTGCACTGTTGGAAACAGTGAAAACTGAAAAACTTCTTGGTGGTTTCGATTAAAAGAATGCATATATATATGCTATAATGGAACAATTCTAGTCTTAGATATATATCCAACAGAAGTATATCCCACAAAAGGACATCTACATAAATGCCCATAGCAGCACTGTTCATAATTGCCAATAGCTGGAAACTACCCATAAGTCCAGCAACAGCAAACATTAAAGTAAGTAAATTGCATTATATTCACATAGTGGAAAACAACACAACAATGAAAATTAATTATCTAAAACTATACTCAAAAACTTGGGTGAATCTCACAAACATAACACTGAGAGAAAGAAGTCACACACAGAAGGTTATGTAACACCTGACTCCTTTTATGTCAAGTTCACATAAGCAAAACTAACATACGGTATTAGAAATCAGACTAGAAGTTTCTTTGGGAAGGAAGACCATGACTGTTAGGAGTACAATTGGAGCTTTTCAGGGCTACAGTTTTGAATGATCTGGGGGCTTGCTACATGGCTGTGTCTACTTTGTAAATATTCATTGAGATTGATATTTATGATTTGTGCATGAAGGTCATTTTTTGCATATGGGTTACATTTTATTAATACTTTATCCAATAAGCAGGAGGTGAGGAGAGATGTGTGAATATGATAGATGAACAGATGAATATTCTTCTGTCTCAGCAAATTTGCTGCCAAATCAATGCCTCCAAATAAGTTCTATGAAGTAAATTCCTCTCAGAATATGTCATAAGAAAAATATTTGTCTCTCCTAAATACCTTTATGCTTCATTTATTAGGAAGCTCAGAGCTGGCCTCAACACCTCAATGTAGTCATAGTTTTTAACCTTTGTAAGTTTTCCAGCCTTTATAACTTTCAAAATTAATATTTATTTTATTGTACTTTAATCCATTTTTAGAATGATTCCATCATTTTCATGTCTACTCAAGCAGTGAACATCCTCAAAACCTTCCTAGAATTTATAGAGGTATAAATATTCATGCTTGGGAATAGTTGAGTATAGATTAGTGATCAAATATAGCCTCCAAAATTATATGATAACGTTATAGGTAGATATTTTATTTAACTTTTAGTACAATCTTAATAAATTTTCCTATAATAACTTTAAGTAAAAATCTATTAATAATATATTCAAGTAAACATTTTTAATGTATTCAAAAAAAGGGGGGGGAAACATTTTTAATGTATTCAGAGCAAATATAACATCTAAATAGAGTATTCGAACCAGAGCCATTACCTGGGCTGTCTCAGATTGAGCCTGGTACTTTTTTTTTCTTTTTCTTTTTTAATGTTTATTGATTTCAGAGAGGAAAGGAGAGGGGGAAAGATATAGAAACATCAATGAAGAGAGAGAATCATTGGTCGGCTGCCTCCTGGATGCCCCACACTGGGGATTGAGCCCACAGCCAAGGTATGTGCCCTTGACCGTAATCAAACCTGGGACCCTTCAGTCCACATGCTAATGCTCTCCGCACTGTGCCAAACCAGCGAGGGCTGGCCTGGTTCTTATTTGGTAGAGAAGAGTGGAAAGTTAATATTTAAAACCCACAAAGGCATCCTTCACACCAAAGGAAATTTATTATAACAAAAGAACCTGAATGTGCAGCCCAATATTCTTATTATATGAAAAATACAAACAACAATACAAGTGGTGGCGACCCAATAAAGATGTCATTTAATGAGTTTCCTATAAACTACAACTGAAGGAAAATAGGAGAGAACTGATGTGGAACAGAGATATGTATAAAATGAATAGACCTTGTTTTTCTATTGTTTGTAAAAAACAAATAAATGTCAAATTGTGTAACTAATAACAATAAGTGAACATCAAATATTAGGAAAAAGGTTGTTTCACAAATAAAATCTAAATTAACTTTCAACTATTAATAACCTGATCTTCCCCAAAGGGTTGTTTGGTTTGTTATGTTGCTGTTGTTATTGTTATTTAAAAGGTAGTATGACAGACTTTCTCCATTAAGCAAAACAAACATGTTTTCATATCCTGTCCTTTCTGGTAAATACCCCACCAAACTCCCTTATTGATTCTTTTCATTCCCTTAACTAGGTAGATTGTTCTATTTTTTCTTCTTTTGCTCACTAAATAATATTTCTAAAATTTCAGTGGGTACATAATAACAGTTAACATATATTGAGTGGCAACTGTAGGCCAGGCATGCTTCCAAACACATTACATATAATAATTCATTCAGTCCTCAATACAATCTCATGGGGTGGAAGCTGCCATTGCCCCCATTGTAGAGATGAAAGAAACAAAGGCACAGATAATTTAACTAATATCCCAAGGTCACCTGGCTGATGTGTTAAATATCTAACCCAGTCATACAAGAATACCACGTAGGTTAGTCATTCTCTATGTGATTAAATGAATATTTAAAATACAAAAATTCAAAGGTTATGTCTATAGGAAAAAAAACTTTCCAGCAATTACTTAACTTAGGATTTTCTTCTTACAAATTATCACTATTTACCTAATAATAATTTACACTAAAGTTAAGATAGAAAAAGTCCCTAACAATGTTGACCCCCTGGAAGAGAATGTGGGCATTTTATTTTAAAGGCTACATCAGCTGAAGGTTTTGGCTTAAGTAGAGATGAATATGGTCACACTAATATTGTAGAGTGTCATGTCCAACATCAGAAGAGTTTGAGAAACATCCTTGAGTTTCCTCAAAAACCAACTTCAAAAATACAGCTTACTCTGCAAGAGTCTCCCAATCAATGAAATCAATAGCAACTTTGTTGGGAATCAAATGAGTAGACAAATAATCTATATTTATAAAAGTCTAAGCAACCTTTACAACAGAACAACTGGAACAACAGGAATGACTGAAATGTCTGGTCACTATGATGTACACTGACTACCAGCGAGCATATGCTCAATGCAGGAGCTGCCCCCAGCCTGCAGGCCCCAATCACCAATGGGGCCTGCCAGCCAACCTCCCAGTCCCTCCCTCAGCCAGCAGGCCCCAATGGCCAGATCAGGGCCATCAGGCTGGGATGTCTGCAGGGTTGACTGCAGACACAGGCAGTGAGGGAAGGAGGAGGCAAAGAGGTGGGGGAGGGACCGGGGAACCTGCTGGTTCCTGATCGCTGGCCAGGCCTAGGGACACTACCCATGCATGAATTTCACGCACCAAGCCTCTAGTATAATATAAAATTGAGTAGGTGCCCTCGGTCTAAACAAGAGGAAGCGCAAGCTCTCTGATCATTATCCTTAGCATGCAACTTCTTTTTTTTTTTTCTATTGCACATGGTCCTTTTTGAAATAAACTTATTAAAGAATATTGTCAACTTAACATTAGCATCAACTCAGGAATAGAATAGATGAAGCCTGGTAAAAATGATAGGAACTCATCCTGGGAAACAGAGACCCACATCAAGTGTACACAAGATATACACACAGAGACAGACTGTGAAGGAAAGCAACACGTTGCAAGACTGAGCATTTCATTTTTTTTAATATATTTTATTGATTTTATACAGAGAGAAAGGGAGAGAGATAGAGAGTTAGAAACATCGATGAGAGAGTCATCAATCAGCTGCCTCTTACACACCCCCTACTGGGGATATGTCCCCAAGCCAACGCTCTATCCATTGAGCCAAATCGGTTTCAGCCTGAGCATTTCATTTTAAGATAAGAATGAACAGTTTAAATATACGGTCTGAATATTTGCATTTAATTTAAAAAAATAACTGTCTATTCAGAGACAACACGATCATGTACATCAATAATTATAAGTAACTCACAATGAACTGTTTGTACGAATAAGTGAAATTACCAAGGTGGCAGGATACATGGTCAATCTAGAAAGATCTATTGTACTAACTGAAATAGCCCAAATAATCTAATTTTAAACTGAGATCATTCACCTGCCACTTACTCAACATCACTAACCATTAGGGACATTTAAATCAAAGCAACAATAAGATACCACTTCATACTAATTAGGATATGAAGTTAATTGGGAAGCTCATTTTCCAAGCCATGCAGTGTTCAAAAAATACTGAATGAGGTCCTTCCGAACAAATTCTTCTATGATGAGTATCAAATTTTTATTTTTACTTTCCAATGTGTTGGAATATTTGATAACTATTCAGTCTAGAAATGCTGATGTATATCGTGTTCTTTTACCACAGATATATTGTTCTTGCACAAAAACACTTTGCCATCTACTTGAATAAGAAAATAATCCACAGTCCACTGTGTATTGAAAGAGCAACATTCAAAGTCTACTTTTCTTGGTTTGTCATAAGACGTATGCACTGGTATAATACATATGTATTAAAATTTTTCAACATTATTATCAGGTATTATACATGGCACTTGAAACATAGTTGAGCTGTAGCTACATTGCTAGCAATTGTAGAGTGTCGAGCAGTGGACAAAGTGATGAGAATACCACGTACAGACTCTCTTACAACTACAACTCTGCTTTTTAGCATGAACTCACTCATTGAAAGCATAAACATGAAGAATGTGACTGTGTTCTAATAAGCCTTTATTTATGGACCCTAAAATTTGAATTTAACATAATTTCTATATCATAAAATATTATTCTTTTGATTTTTCTACCATTTAAAAATGTAAAAAGCACTCTTAACTCAAAATTTATACAAATGGTGATTACCAGGGGGAAATAGGGTTGGGATGAGGAAGAAGAGGGTACAGATGGGACAAATGGTGATAAGACTTGACATGGAGTGGTGAACACACAATAAAATACACAGATGATTTATTGTTTATTATATGCCAGAAACCTATATAATTTTATTAACCAGTATCACCCCAATAAATTCAACAAAAAAGAAAAAAATTACCAAAAATATTTTTTAAATGTACAAAAAATAGGCAGTCTGTCAGATATGACTGGTGATCATTTACCGACTTGTTCCATAACTCATAGTGGTTAAATCTCACTGACTATAAACTTTGATTGATACAATATGTATTCTATGCCAAGTATGTGTCAGAGTTCTGCCAGACAAAGAAGATGCAGAGATGAATATGACAAAATCTCTGTCCTCAAACAGTTCATATACATTTAATATTGCTTCAACTATAGCAATTTGATTGAAGCAATTCAATTCATTGCTTTAGATTTCTGAAGTTTCTGTGATAAAAATTTAATAGGTATTTACCTGTCATCTATTGTACTATGGGAAATGACACCATTCCTGATAAAGCTGTAAAAGAAAAATAATGAGAAATTTGTGGTAAAATGCTGAGACTCACCAGAATTTTTAAATTCTGTTCAAGACAATTTTATGTCATTAACAGTTTTTTTCTAATGTTGAAAATGTGACATGCAGTATAGAATTTAAATCCAGTATAGACCCAGCTGCCCCAAATAAAACTCAATACCAACTATCAATAGAAAAGAAAAATAATAATTTTATCAATTCCAGTCCTACCTTACTTCATTTACATAATTTGATAAATTGTGTTAAAAGTATTCACCATTCCATTTATAAATACAAGAGGAGAGAGGGAAAAGAACAGGACGATAAAGGGAGATGAGTTCTTTTTCTCCGACATTCTGACACTGCTGCAGAAAATGGGTCCCAATATGGAGATCGATCAACCATTAGCGCAGACTACTCGATGCAACTGATGATGACAATGCATGTTTACAAATCTTTGTAGTCAACAGAAGAAGTTTCATAACCAAAGGAAGTGGGCATTTCTGGCCTCTCATATTCAGATGTTATTTTTCATTCACTCTAACTTTCTTATTTAAACATTTTTTTCTCCCAAATTAGCCAAGAGATTCCTTTTTAGTGAGCACAAACCACATGGAAAGTTACATTTTTAAGTTGCTCCCATTTCCTAATTCTCAGTGAGTCAACCAGATTACATTGCTTCAGATCCAGAAATCTAACTTTAAAAAATTCATATTTGGGTTTAGAAAAAGCATGAAAATTTTCTTCCCCAAAGGTAATTTCAGGAGATCCATGTGAATTCATAAATGCCAATTTGTGTTCACAAACGCCAATCACATGATCCAAAATGCTAACTGTGTTTATGTATATATTTTATTTCACCCGTAATTATGTTAAGTGAAAGATAATCATTTGAATGAAATAGATATATGACATTTAGACAGAGTTAGAGATAAAATGTAGTCTATAAAAACTGGAATTATCTGTAATAATGGCTAAAAGAATACCATTAACCTCTCAGATGTGGCTTTTTTGGAAGAGATATGTTAATGAGTCTGCTAAGAAAAAGGCTAAGTTCCAAATAATAGACACATTGAACACTTCATGCATCACTCAAAAAAAATATTTAGTCATTGCTTACACTAAAGATAATTTGTCTAACACTTGGATTCATTTTGTAATATATGCTCTCGACATAAACTCATATTTTTGTTTCCTTATTACTAGTAATTGTAGATCAATTTTCCTTATGTAGAAATTTTATTCTGCAGCTCTTCTTTGTCCTTCTATTTCTTCAGACATTTATTCAATCAGTACCTACTCCCTGATTATTTCCCTTCTTTTCCAGGTTCACTGCCCCACATTTAATTTAGGGCCTTCCTGCATCATGCATGGTCTGTTACAATTGTCTCTCAATGGTTTGTTCTGCCTGAATTTTCTCAATCATGTCCTATCCTCCACATTGCTACTAGGATCGATCACATCCTGTTTTAGAAGAGAATGAACACACACTATTACAAAGTACAGGTTGTATGTCTTTACTTTCGGGACCTCTGAGTTATCCCTCAGGATTCCCCTAAGTCTATTGAGACCATGTTTCACCAAGCTAATCTCTACTCTATTTTTATTTTTGTTACTCTTTTCTCCTGGGCACCCTACTCCACATCTCTCCGCTCAATAGCATATCTTATATTAAAATTTCCACAGACAGTGAGCAGGTATGTCTCAGAGGGTGAGTGCCAACCTAATGAACCAGGAAGTCAAGTTCAATTACCAGTCTCGGCACATGCCCAGGTTGTGGACTTGATCCCCCGTAGGAGCCATACAGGAGGCAGCCGATCAATGATTCTCTCTCTCTCATCAATGATTTTTCTATCCCTCTCTCCTTCTCCATTCCTCTCTAAAATCAATAAAAATATTTTTTTTAATTTCCATAGATATGTCATCTTTCTTTTTCCGAATGCAAATAGCATTCTGAACAATCACATTTTTTTCCAGTGGTTGTATCTTATTTTTTAACATATATATTTACTCTTGAATAAGTGTTATCTCTCTTACCATATATAAACAGGCATGGCTTATTTATGTTGCACTCACAAATGCATTTTGAACAAGAAAACATCCTTAAGATTGCTTGTTGAATGAATGCAATAGAGTAAACTTCAAAAACCAAATAACATATATTATTATAGTGACCACCCTATAAAAATAAATTGTTTAACCAGTAAGTGTAACTAACAGACTCCCAGACTCTAGAGAGAAAAGTGTTTCTTACTTCCATTCTGAAAATTTGTACAGAACTAACATAAATGACTATGAATTAATGAACTTGGAACTACATTAACAACAATGACAAAAAATGGCTGCATTAACAAACAACCTGAAACAGATAAGGGCAATTCAAGAGGGGCTCCATTTGAGCTTTCCTATAAACACATTCAGACTGCAAACTGCACTCAATCTAAGTTTCACATTTCATAAGAGTGGCTATTTAAAACATGACTTCAGAATTTTTTAGTCTAAAGCTGCACCCCTGAAACTAATACCAAAAAATATATTGAATGTAAACTGTAATTGAAAATTAAAAATAAATGAATTAATAAAAGGTATAAAATCACCATTGGGGAAAAACATGGGGGTTTCAACCTAATAATCATAGCCTCCGATTATTTTGTACCTATTATCTGTTGGACTCTGTGCTAAGAGCTTTACATATATTATTAATTACATCTCATGACTACATTGTGAAATGAATATTATTGTCCTCCTTTGGTAGATGAAAAAAAAACTGAGATTCAATGAGGCAAAATCAATTTCCGACAGCTTTGTAGCCAGAAAATGGCAAAGCCAGAACTCAAATCTATATTGGTCTGACATAAAGTCCATGCTTCTATCCACCTCCCTTCATTGTAGATTGCTCCTAAAATAAACCACAACAATTATATTCTTTTAAACCTGACCTTTATCTATATGGAATGCTCAGAATATTGACATGCCAAAAATGAATCATTTTTTCACTCTTTTCAAGCAATGACAATATTTGTAGAGCTAGCATTATTGAGAGAATTTAGCCCAACTTTTCTTCTTTTGTTTAGAATTCAATTAACTCTTCAGAACAGCTTTAACATAGGTCTTGAGGATGCATTATGCATCATCAGCCTCCTGTAAAAAACTACTATAATCACCCAAAACTTAATTGGCATGCAAATATAATGCAAATTTAGAATCATTTAATATACATTGATACAAATGCTAAAAGTACAGTTATATTATGCTAGTCAGATTCACTGAAAATATAAATAAAATGACTGTGTAAAGAATGTTTCAAAAGTAGTGGCACTTAATGTGAATTTAGAAGGATAATATATATTGGAAAAACACTAATTTCATAAAATCAACTAATTTCAGAGATACTAGGACATATTTAGAAATATGTTTTCTATTTTAATTAAATGAACTTTGTTGATATATCTAAGCATTTAGTAGAACCATGGCTAAAATAAAGTTACCCTATAAAAAATGGGGTTTTTTTTAAAATTAACTCTAAGTAAACTACAAATTTAAAATAAAACCCAACCTGCTGAGTATTCTATTTCTTTGTATGCATTGGTTAGGGAATATTGTGGTTTTTATTTTTTCACTGTCAGCAAATAGTATTTTTTGCATGCTTGCTAAATCCCTAGAAGATATCTATTCTTTCAAACATTCAATCAATAACTAAACTATTTATTAAACATGACTTCAGGCCGAAACCGGTTTGGCTCAGTGGATAGAGTGTTGGCCTGCAGATTGAAGGGTCCCAGGTTTGATTCCAGTCAAGGGCATGTACCTTGGTTGCGGGCACATCCCCAGTAGGGGGCGTGCAAGAGGCAGCTGATCGATGACTCTCTCTCATTGATGTTTCTATCTCTCCCCCTCCTCTCTGTAAAAAATCAATAAAATATATTTTTAAAAAACAACAAAACATGACTTCTACAAGCCATTCTTCTAGATACCAGGAATATAGCAGTGAGCAAGTTTAATAAGCTTCCTGCTCTCGATAGCTGACCCTCCAGTGAAAAGAGGTCAATAAACAAGTACACAAATCAGTAAGAGAATTTTAGTTACCGTCAAATGAGATGGTTAGGAAGTTACTTTGAGATGATGGCCTTTGACCTAAGAATTAAATGGAAAAAAAAGAGTCAGGTCCATGAAGACCTGAGGATTCCAGGTATAGAGAGTGATGCACACTTGCAAAGGAGAACGTGTTAAAATGAGAGGAATCTGCCCCACCAACGTGGCTCAGTGACTGAGTGTCAATGTATGAACCAGGAGGGTACGGTCTGATTCCTGGCCAGGGCACATGCCCCAGTTGCAGGCTTTATCCCCAGTGTTTGGCATGCAGGAGGCAGCCAATCAAGGATTCTCTTTCATCACTAATGCTTTTATCTCTCTCTTTCTCTCCCTTCCTCTCTGAAATCAATAAAACAAAATAAAATAAAGCAAAATAAAATTAAAAATGAGAGGGACCTTAGCAAGCTCAAGAAGGAAGGGACCCAGTGTGACCAGTGTCATGAGCACAGGGAGGAGGGCAGAGACAGCACTGAAGAAATAGAAAAGCCAACTCAAACAGTGCTTCGTTGACCACGAGAAGAACCTTAGATTTTATGTGAACTGCAATAGGAAGTGAGGGTATAAGTCAGCAGGTGAATGATGTGACCTGATTTACACTACAAAAGAAATTATGACCTATCATATTGTTTAAGAAAGTTTATTCTTGGGTACAAAAACAGAATTACAATTCATTTCATCCCTGGCTTGGATTTGTTTTCTCCTACAGAAACTTAATATTATTTGGAAATCACCAACTATGTATTCTCCCAGCATAGGTGCCGTTATTCATTGAACAGCTAGCGATTGAGACATGGTAATTCTTCATCTATTCTCTACATGTAATAATGACCATCACCATAGAAAATGCACCCAGGGCAAGTATCTTGTCTTGCTGATTTCATTGAACACTTTTCTTCATCCTTCACTCCTGACGAAAGAATTCTTCTGAGTGCTTCTGCAAGACAAAAATGCTGCTTGCCAAATTACAAGCAGACAGTCCTGCTTCAATTGATGAATGGTATGAGTGTTATGAGTCACTAAGCTCCAAACCAACTCAAATTAGCCACTTGAACTGTTCAGTCATATCCTAACAACGAATGGTAGGGAATGAGCGTCTTGTTGCTTTTAGGAAATGGAATTCATAAATAAAAACAAGATGGTATTTGGGGTGCTTTACTGACCTCACAGCACAGACAAGTCAAATAAACACCATCGTCCAGTTTTTCAGCCCAGAGATCAGAAGCTTAAAAGAAGTCAATCTTGAAAGCCAACCCATTAACCTCTGCCTCTCCATTATCTTGTGTTAGCCTTTTAGAGAAACTTCTGTATGGCTGCAGTTCCTTAAACTGGTAATCTCCAGAAGAACTCAGAGAACTTGGCATGTCTTAGGAGCTATTCAAGTGGAGTTAGGAGATTTAATGAGAATTTAAAAGATCATAGAAACTTTTTTGAAGGCCAATGGATGTTTTTCCTTAATATTTTTGCAGGCCTTTTGTTGTATAATGACATTTCTGAAAGGGGGAGACAAAAGCTGCCACTATCATCACTCAAAAGTATGACTTTTTAAATGTTTTCTTTGAAATGATTAAGGGCAACAAAGTGTTGGTGGAAGAGTTCCTAGTGGTCAGTGACAAAAGGTTATGCTGGCAAGTTCCTTTGTGGAATATCCTTTCTTCTACTGCATTCAAAGGGGAACAACAGCTTCCTGCTATAACTGGTTTTGGGAATGTCACCATCCCTTGTTGGTTTCCTTAACCTTGTCTACCCCTCTGTTCATAGTCCCTTATTAAATTCTTCCTATTAAACCATTTTGACTGTGACATCTGTTTTCTGCTGGGATCCTAACTGATTCTGTATGTGGCCTTAAATCAAAGACGGAATTGAATCCTGTTAAAAAGAGTAGCCTCTTAAGACCTTTCTGAACCACCAAGACAATCTTATCCTTTGTCCTTCGCTGTCCTTGTTCTTTTGTTATGCTGCCACACTGCTCCTGGGAACTTAGGACAAGTTTTTAAAAAATATCAGGCCAACCATTACTTCATAAGCATCTACTATGTGCCCAAAACTGTGCTAGAAACTGGAAATATTGAATATCTTCTATTACCCGGTTTCAACTCAATGAAAGGACACTGAATAAAAAGAGAAGAAAACCAGAAGAAGATATTACTCCTGCTCTCAGGGATCTCATATTCTACTGAGTAAATATACTTTCTCTAAGCTAAAACTCTCCAACAAGTCCTCTCATACATGTTTCTCCCACATAGAACCAACTCTGTGTGAAGAAGTACAGAAGGCTGCCTCTGTAATAATCAATAATCCAGAGGCTGAAATCACTCATTTTGGGAGAGCTGGGTAAGAATAAGGAAGAGTAGTAGAAAGATGAGACTGGAGATTGAGTTGAAACTGGGTAATAGAGGGTATTGCCTGCCATACTGATTAATTTGTGTATAATTTTATAAGAAATAATAGATCTTTAAACAAGAGAGCAAAATGATCAGCTCTCAATTTTAAAAGTATTGCTGGAGCAATAAATCAGTGAATTAAAAGACACTGAATGAAAAGGGAAGAAAACCAGGTATAAAATTATAATAGCCCCAGCAAAAGGCTAAAAGAGTGGGCACAAAAAGAAAGAAACAAACACAGAAGACTACAGAAACTGAAAAGCAAATGGAGACAGCGCATTCATTGTAGCAGTAATATTGAGGGACAAATAATATTTGGTAAATATTTGTGGGTTTCATAATTGTAAACCCAGATATCTTTGGTCTCAGCTCAAATTTACTGATTTTCCTCCTAACCCATACTACTGCTCCGTGTAAATTACTGACATATTTTCTACTTAGAAATAATTAACCGAAATCTTCATTTGGCCCACTATTGCTCCATCTTAGAAAAGTTTCTGAAATGCATCATTCTGTTAGAGAAAATGTAGTGTGGTTTTTCTGTTTTACATCACACAATAAGGAAAACATTGAAGGGTTAGTAATGAAAAACTGAAGCTATAATCATGGTTCAAACATGATCCCGTCGCATTTCACTTTCTCCATAAACTCTAAAGATGGATGACAACGAGTAGGAAATGTTCCTTCAGCTCTTAAAACAAAGGAACAGAGAGTAACATAGCCATACCAACAAATATAAAACAATATCGTATGGGAGAGGCTGTTATAATAGCATCAATAATTGTTAAAAGCCAAAGTATTAAAAAAAATTTCAAGAGCAAACATGTCTCTATTCAAACAGAAGATCACCTGCAAACAATGAAGCAACTCTTAAAATCCCTCCTCTTACCATGTATTTCTCCATATTGAATCATCAGAGAAATATTCTAGGACAAAATAGAAGATATTGAGAAGGTTAAAAGGCTAATTCCAATGTAACCCTGATGTTGTGGGGGGAGAGGGGAAGGCCTAGCAATCTGAATCTGTGCAATAACCTAATGCACATTCTTGATAACCTATAATTAAGTCACTGCCCCTTTCCTCCTCAATAGATCTTTAAACAAGAGAGCAAAATGATCAGCTCTCAATTTTAAAAGTATTGCTGGAGCAATAAATCAGTGAATTAAAAGACACTGAATGAAAAAGGAAGAATACCTGTTATCTAAATGTAACACCTGTTATCTAAATGCTCACATTTTATAGAGGCCACAAACCATGAACTCCTGGAGGGGGTTATCAGCACTGGCACCAGACCAGGCCCTTAGATATGACCTTAAGACTCCCAACCCAACCCACGGGGCTTTTTGCAAAGCCCACAAAAGGTCCAGAAGTCCCCATCCATATCTGGGGGACAAAGAAACCAAAAGGGGATAAAGAAGGGCTTCCACCATATTGGTTTGCTCAGACTCTGGAGGCTACTCCTCTGAGACCACCAGCGTAATAAAGCTGTGAAATTCTATTTCTCTAAACACTGCTTGGGTTTCTTCAGTCTTCTACAACCACATTACACTTTCAGCATTCCTAAAGGTTCAAGTTTTTAGTCACTGACTTTTCCCTCTTCATGGTCCCTCTCTTTCTGAGATCTCATCTATTCCGCATTTTCCATTTCCTTCTGAAGCCCTGGGCCCTCCATTTCTCTAAGCACTGCTTGGGTTTCTTCAGTCTTCTACAACCACATTACACTTTCAGCATTCCTGAAGGTTCAAGTTTTTAGTCACTGACTCTTCCCTCTTCATGGTCCCTCTCTTTCTGAGATCTCATCTACTCCGCATTTTCCATTTCCTTCTGAAGCCCTGGGCCCTCCATCTCTCCAAAACTGGAACCACTCTTTCTCTTTCTATCTTGCAAATGCCTCAAAGTCTAATTTTAAAATCTTAAATAAAAAAAATAAAACAGCAAAAGCAGACTGCATCATCAGCATCATCTCTCTTACACCTTTAAATCAATTCACCCTATCATCATCACTGCGGTCAAAGCACCACATTCCCCACAATCATTGACCTTGAAATCTTGACTCCATCTTTCACTCCTTTATTTTATTCATTACTGTAAATGTTTCCTTCCATATGCACATTATTCTTCATTTATACTGCTTTCACCTTTGAATTAATAACTATAATATTTTTCTTGTAAGTATTGCACTCAACTCTTCTCTGCAGCAAAATGTTGAAAACCATTGCCTTGAGTTCCAGGACTGGCTGAGCAAAATGTGTAGCCTTAAGCACATTTAACTTTTTTTTAATTATCTTTATTGGTGAAAGTATCATAGATGTTCCCTCTTTTCTCCCCATTGGCCTCCCTCCATCTTTCTCCTGTCTTCTCCTCAGGCCTTCCCCACTCTATTGTCTGTGTTCATGGGTTATGCATATATGCATATAAATTCCTTGGTTAATCTCTTCCTATCCACTCTTCCCTCTGAGATTTATCAGCCTGTAATATTTTCATTTGTTAAATGGTGATAACAATAGTAATGGCTTCACAAGGTTATCAAGAGGACAAGTTGGCATAATGCATATAAAAAGATATAGCAACTAATCAGAACTCAGTGAATTTTAGCTGCTAGTAGCACTGCCTCACCTAGATACAAGGCATCATATATTATAGCCCAGCTCATCTTAATTAAACTTATATCATGACACTGCCATTTATAAAACACCTAAATCAGAATTCACTTATTAAACTTTTCTCTCCCAGAACTTGTTTTACTTGCATTTAAAGTATTTCTTATTTATGATGGTGTTGAAAACACCATATGAGATGCCTCCCTGCTTTGTCATTAATATTCCAATTACTCAGGGCATTGAAAGTTATTTGGGTCCTTTCTAATTCAAACCAAAAAAGGAAATGCCAGCCATTAACACATTTTGTTCTTACACTAAAGCCCTAAAAACTCCACTAAATCCATTCATGGTTTACTTTTTGAAAAACTGGAGCATCATGTCAATGGTCTGGTAAGCCCGAGGATGGGACCTGAATCACTGATTCAAGGATGCACATTCTCTAACAGTTTGGGTTCTGCAGGACCCCCTGTCAATGTGCGCTGATAAGTGAACAAGATCAACTCTGAGGCTGGAAATGTTTCAAACCCTTTCATAAACGTTGAGGATTTGCCATTCTGTTTCTTCTCCATCATTTTTAAACCCTATTGTGTTTCAAAGGAAATTCAATCCATCTGTTTCTGCTTCTTCAAAACGCTGTTGTTTTGTAAGAGCTATTTGATGTCCCAAAGCCTGATGAGTCTCAACAAAGCCATTTGCTCCCCAACAGAAGGCTATAGATTTCCTTCCCCAAGGACCTAATGAAACTAGGACCTCAGGCATCTTAGACCTCACACACCTCTATCACGTTTCTGGAGTTTCTCCCAAGTTAAGTTTCTGTTTTTGAAGAGCATCTCCATAGAAATTTGCTCCCCCAATGGCTTCATTAGGCAGATGCTTCAAAATGTGGGCTCTTGCTCATATTCATCTTTTCATTTGATTCTGACCACTTTGTCACAAATAGAGGACATTCTATCTGAGAAAAAAAAAAAACCCTTGGACCAAGAGCTTAAAATTTTTATTCTGTAATAATGACACTTTTCTAAGAAAAAAAAATAGTTGCAACATGTGGCAGGTCTGAAGATATGCTTTTGAGAAAAACATCTTATAATATCCTATATAATAAAGAGGTAATATGCAAATTGACCATCACAGCCTCACAGGTGACTATCTACAACCAGGCCAACAAGGGGGTTAGTGAGGGATGGCCAAATGACTGAACAGCAGGCTATGTGGGGTAACCAGGCCAGTGGGGGAGTGCAGTTGGGGGTGACCAGGCTGGCAGGGGGGCCGTTGGGAGTGATTAGGCTAGTGGGGGGGAAGTGAGAGATGACTAGGCTGGCAGGGGTGGGCCAGGCCAGCAGGCAAGTGAGTGATTAGGAGCCAGTGGTCGAGGATTATGAGACGGATGTCCAACTGCTGGTTTAAACCCAATCCCCAGGAAGAAAATATTACAGATGAAAATATTACAGATTGATAAATCTCAGAGGGAAGGGGGATGGGAAGATCAGGCCTAAACCAGTGGTCAGATTCCCCCAAGGGGTCCCAGATTGGAGAGGGTACAGGCTGGGCTGAGGGGACACAAATTTTGTGCACTGGGCCTCTAGTATAGAAATAAAAAGAGAACACCACAAAAAGTTAAATAGCTATTTGGAAAATTTCATAAAATAAATATAAAATAGTTTATATAGAAATTATTTTATAAGAATAAACTGGAGAATGTAGCTTTTCTTCTTCTTAGAGTAACTCATAATTGTAAACAGAGTCCCAGGGCTCTGGACTAAAGAAATGATGGAAATTAAATTGCAAAGTAATTAAGAAAGATGCAATTTAAATGAATTATAACTTTGCTTTCCTGATGTCACCAGCTTTTGTTACCGTTTTCTCAAATGAGACAGTGAATTAAGAAAAAGGAAATCACTCAAATTAAAGTGTTTTGAACTCCATCAATCTGGTAGTAGTAAGTTTTTCTATGGGAGCTGAATTTAATCAAAACAGGAATGAATACTGTCCGTGCTAATTCATTAACCTTGTAGTCTGAAAAGACCAAGATTCCAAAATACATCCACAATTCAGCAACTGTAAGAGTGCTATTGCACTCCTCTTTATAAAACTTTCCTTCTCAATGAGTTTAGAGTGATAGCTGTCTTATAAATATGGCGCTAAGATTGATATGCTATCACCAAAACCTCGAAATGGCCCTTTTCTGGTTAACTGTGCAATAGGAGAAATAAATTTTCCAATAGGTTATCAGAAATATATCATTCTATATGAGTGGGATTTCACCTTTTGCTAGTCTTTCTCACTTCACATGGCAATATTTGGTTGATAGATCTGGCACTCTTCCACAAGATAAAATTTCCCAAATTATTTCTTTTTGCCTAAGATACCGTCGCCAGTTGAATCATATTAAAGCTGGCCACCCTGTGAAGCATGGACTTAACTGGAGGTACATCCAGGGAGAGCAGTCAGGTGAGTCTGCAAAGAAACAGAACAGATTCCCTCGTATTCCGATCACACAAAGTTACGATACACCAGGATGGGTGGGTCTGTGCGCCCAAGACACTGACATCTTGCACACGTCCCTTCTCCTTTGATATAGACATAATCTAGTTAAAATGGAAATGTATTAGGAAAGTCAAACAATTAATTGATGCAAGAAAGGTTGTTTCATGTTTTGTGTAAATCAAAGCTAAAAATTCATTTGAGGAGCAGCGCTGTATTGTAGACTAAACACAATTTGGCTTGAGTATAGGGTTTGGTGCGGGTGTTAAAAGTTGTTCTGGGCTACACATGGTCGGTAATCCTCAACAGAAATGTTAACTCAATTTGTCAGTATTATCTTTATGTCAACAGTAATGCTTAAATATTTACAATAGACATAGTACGCTGAGAGTTAGTAACGCAAGATAAATTGGGAAAATGCTAACAAAATGGATGGTACTATTAGAAAGCTCTGGCACTACAGTCTCTGGTTTTATACACAAGGGGTTTGCCTGAAGGTAAGATTTTATTAGGTTCTATCACTGACATACTGCTCCAAAGTTTCCTTAAAAGTAAAAATATGTATATTAAAAGTTTTTCAAAGGAAGCAAAGCTATGAGTCTACTAAATTGATTCTATGTAAGTCAACATCTCCAGCTAAAGTACCTGCTACCTACTATTCTTTCTAAAAAGAAAAAATATTACAAAACTTTTTCTATCGTTCTCCAGATATGTCTTGTTTTTAAACTTTCCACAAAATAAAATAATCACATTAAAATAATGGACAGTGAACTATGATGACAGAGAAAAGGTCCTCTCTTTTCTTTCCCTTTCCAGTCCTGCTTCTGTTGCTACTGTGTGTTGCGTTGAAGGGGTGGTGTGTTTAGATTCGTTGTATCCTGAGTTCTTTGAAAAACCAGAGCTAGATAAAACTAATAAATACATCTGGACTAAAACATTGCCACTGCCCAAGCCTCCTAACAAAGAGCCAATCAATCATTAACAATGCAAGTCCCAAAATACTAACGGCAAATGACAAAAATTCTTATAGCAAAACTTGCACATCTTAAGAAGAAAAGGAGGGAGGAGGGATGAAAGTGCACAGAAGTGGAAGAAGTAAGATTATGAATTTGTGGAATTCTTAGTGTTAAGTAAGGAACAAAAGTTCAGTAAAATTCCAAAATTAACTACTGCCTATGGGGGGGGAGGGGGGAAATTAGCATTTGTTATCCACAAGGTAGAGAAAATGAACGGAGTCCACCAAACGCTATTTCCACTTTAAAGCCACTTTTTGTTTTTAACCCTCCTTTTGCATTAACTGCTTGACTGGGTCTGTGTTTAAAGAGGGAAAGGGCCAGTTTCTGTGACATGAGCAGCCTGCATCTTTATGCCTTGTTCTTTCCACCACTCAAGCTGCCCTGTAATAGTTTTGTTGTTACTTTTTAAGAAAACTTAATAGAAGATGCTCTACTGAGGGAACATGTGCAAGAAATAGTTCCTGTGGCCCAATATTTCCAGAAGGACTTTGCATATCATTGCAAAAAAAAAAAAAAGCAGACTAGCGCTCCACCCAAAAGATCTTTACTTTTCCTTCCTCTGAGGGGCTTTTCAACCCCAACTGATGGAGAACTCCAGCAAGGATGGTCCTCAACTATGACCATGTGAGCCCCTGCTGTGTAACTTCTGCTGTTCATTCATTTCTTCTCCCATGTCACATATGCTTGGGTACAAGTACAAAGCCTCTAGGAACTTTTCAAGAAGAAAAGCACTGAATAACCTTTAGGATCACTTGAAGAACAGACGTCAACAAAACAGTGACTTTTTAAAAATCTACAATCTCACTAGGCCTGGAACTATCCACTTCCACTTTAATACAACACATTTTAATTCCTTTATAAGAAACTAGGGGCCCGGTGCGTGAAATTCGTGCATGGGGGGGAGGAGTGTCCCTCAGCCTGGACTGCACCCTCTCCAATTTGAGACCCCTTGGGGGATGTCTGACTGCCGGTTTAGGCCCGATCCCTACAGGCAGTCAGACATCCCTCTCCCAATCTGCGACTGCTGACTGCCTGCCTGCCTGATTGCCCCTAACCACCCTGCCTGACAGCCTGCTCACCCCCAACTGCCGCCCCTGCCGACACTGACGTGTAAATAATAACAGTAATAGAGTTAACACTGAAATCTTCGGGGAAGATCATGAAAAATCCTAAACACCCTACCCAGTGATTAATGGGATGTTTAGGAATTATTACTAAGGAATTGTTTCTGTAAATTCAGAGAGTAAACTCACATTCTTAATGGTAAGGATGACACTGGAGAAATCTGTGGTTTAAGGTAATTAACCTGACAGTTGTGTGGGGGACACTTTGGGATAGGTTGTCAGCAAGTAAGAATATCTGGGGCACAGTTGGAAGATATGAGTCCTAGGACATATTTCAACTATGTTCACCCTATCATCTCCACTCCAAAATGTATCTGGAACATTTTGCCAGAGGAAATCAAGTTAACATGCATACTGGAGACAGCCTTGCATGAAAAAAAACAGAAAGTTTGCCACACAGGCCCTGGAGAGATGAGTCTCAGAGCAAAAAGGAAGACTTCTGTGTCACCGTGAACAAATGGGTGAATGGAGGGTGGCTGCCAGGCGGACCATCATCCTCATCCTCCTGCCTCAGTGCCAGCTCAAGGAGTGACCCTCAGGGACAGCAGGGCAGGCCGCTGACGTCTGGAACACACATCCTAGAAATGGCACGGTGGCCACAGATCACATGGGAGACGGTGCAGCCACAAGCAGGCTGGGGGCTCACGAATGCAAGGCCATAGGCAGAGGCAAGTGATGCCCTGCAGAAACCCTGATTTCAGAGGCAGTTAGAGCCCCAAATTACAATCGAGCTCTGCCATGAACTAGCTACACGACTGCAAGAAAATTATTTAATCCCTTGGACTTCACTTACTTTTCATATCAAAATGAGGTGTAGTAATGTTTACCAAGGCTACGTCTCACAGCTGCTGACTCTAAGATTTCAAAGGTTCCTCCTTTCTGGTCTAAAGTTCACAAACATGTAGTATCAAAAGTCATGTCTTCCAAAAAAGCAGTAGTAGCCTTTTGTTTTGTTTTATTTGTAATCCTGTGTGCTGAAAGTGGGTTTCTCTTTCCAGTCATTGCTACACAGTATGTACCTTCCACTCCAAGGAAAATATTAAGAAGCTAAAATAGGAATTTACTTAGATAAAGTAATGGCTGGGATTTTTTGAGCTTATCAGAGAGTTATTTTGTTGTATTTACTCTCATTTTAATCTTCCTTAAAGAAAACCCAAAAATGCGCTTTGCATAAATATTTTGAGGATGACACCTCTGATTATATTAACTTCCTTTTTCATTTTCTCTAGTAAAATTTTATAGTCAACTAGGTTTAAGCCAACAAAAGATTTAACCCCTACAAAAGAAAGAATTCAAAAGGAATAATTCCCCCAGATTGTGTCTTTCAGATATCATTTAAAGTTAATAGTATTCTGCCTTATTTCACATTCTTTTATCTTATTAGTCCCCTGGGTATCTGTTTCCTTATGATGTGGCATTTATCTTTCATTCACAGAAACACCAATCATAATACTACATTTCTTTGAAATGTCTAATAATTTTTTTCTGCTAGTAATATTGCAAGGGCATTTCTGGTCTCTAGGTTGGATTGCCCTTATTAACATCAGTTAAATGATTCCAGATGAGTTTGCTGGCAGGGGCACTATTATAAAGGAGGAGCATAATATATTCCAATGAGTACTTTCAAAGTTACAAGCTAGAATTATCTACATGCTTTACCATATTAACAGGTATTTGTATTTCTTCACTTGATCTTAGCCAAAAGGCCAAGGAGTTGGGGAGTATTTTTATTTCTTGGCCTTAGCTTTTTAGAGGTACATTCATTATTTTTTAAATTATATGTAACTATACTATTTATTTCATGATCCTGGTATTTTCAATAAGGAAGAATAAAATTTTATTTGTAGATATACTTGTAAAGAACTAATTTATAAAATACATTTGTGAATGTGAATCTTTGAGAGGGATCCAGTTGCTTAATGAAGTCCAGTGAAATCTGGATACTTCTGCCACCCTTGAGTCAGGGGAAGCTCATATATGTACTTCAGCACCGAATATTTACAATCATCCGAACTAAAGAAAAGCAGCCGGCGCTTTAAAAGAGAGCACAAAAGTCATGTTTTGAAAGTGGGTGAAATCCCATCTTGCCTTTGAGCTGTCATTCAAGCCCTGAGACTTGGCCCATAGAGTCTACTCCCTATTCTTGTTCTCAGCCTGTGATACCTGATTCCCAGTTCAGTTATTTCCACCTTTTGTTCACAAGTATTTCCTCTTAACAATACACCATTCAGAAAAAGGTATGTCTTTGAATTGTCAACTAGTACTTTGTTCTGACAAAAGATACCACTCTAGTGTTTCAAAAATATATGTTAGAAATCTTGAAATTAACACCATTTGTTGAGTATTAGAAATGAGTTCATTTGACATGTGGCACTTGTCGCTAACATTGAAAGTACAGTCACTAAACACTGAAAAACAGAATCCCACATTCTAAAATGTGTAAATATTTAGCACAGGTTAATTTGATATCACTTTAAGGAATCTAAAAGGATTATTCTCAGGTTTGATTTCAATATTTATTTGTTATGACATATTCATTCTATATTAGGTCTCTCTTCCCGAGGCAAAGGAGACAAATAAAGGGGAGGGGGCAAATTTAAGTAATCAAATGAAAAATTAAATAGCCATAACTTCTTATATTGATCTAAGTTAAATATGCAAAACAAAGCAAGGTCTCTATTGCCTGAAATCTGAACCAAATATAACTGAACCAAAAAAAAAAAATTGGATGAATTGCACTACTCTTTTTTTCAAACAAATATATAGCCTGTTTTTTAAGCAATAATAATAAAATATATATCTGTAAAAATTTAAAATCTATAAGAAATTTATAAACATTACCATTGTTTAACTATGTTAAATCCATCAATGTATTTAATATTTTTTAATCTTTATTGTTTAAGTATTACATAGCTTCTCCTTTTTCCCCATTAACCATTTCCATCCTACTCCCATCCTCCCCTATCCTCTGTTCCTCACCATTAACACTATATTCAGAATAATATATTTTAATATAATGTTGAATATAATTTTAGCTGTAATGAATTATATATAATTTGTTAAAATATTTAAAGCACATACTACTTATTTTAAAA
The DNA here is from genome assembly GCF_014108245.1 of Pipistrellus kuhlii. NCBI lineage: Eukaryota > Metazoa > Chordata > Mammalia > Chiroptera > Vespertilionidae > Pipistrellus > Pipistrellus kuhlii. The sequence continues at coordinate 8,617,839 of NW_023425540.1, read as the reverse complement.
ATATTATAATTTATTACATTTAGTCCGAAGTTAAAAATGACAATATTCTTAGTATCATTTAAAATAACTGTGAAATAGGTTGTTTCAATTTATTAATTAAAATACATATTTTCATTTCTTGATATTTTTAGATTTAAATTGGTAACTTTCTTTTTCATTTGTTTGTTTGTTTGTTTGTTTGTTTGAAGGATAACAAATAGTAGTACATATATCTCCTTTTTTTTCCTCCTTGACCTCCCCCTAACCTCCCTATCCCCCTCCCTCTGCATATACCTTTACCTATCTCCCCATGTCTTGTATCTATTGGTTATGTTTATATGCATGCATGCAAGTCCTTCAGTTGATCTCTTACAAAATTGGTAACGTTCTACAATTAAAATGTTTAGCCACTGGTTCATTAAAAATGCTAAAGTCATAAACATATTTACTTTTTAAATTTTTCATACTTCGTTTTGTGTTGTGTGTTTTTTTTTGCAAAAATAAACATCATTAAAATTGAATTATCATATAAACGGTAAAATACCACAGTAACTTTCATGTAATATGGTTTAAAATATTTTTTAGATATTTCCAGAGATATTTAGACGTATGCAAATTTACATGAATCATATGCACATTTTTCACAAATGGTAGCAAACTGTATCATAATTCATATTGTTATTTAACAGTACTTCTGAGAGATCTTTTTGTAATAATGAAGAGCTTCCATCTATGTTGCCATTATAGCATTTGTAGAGAATTTCTAACTATAAATCCCTAACATTATCTTCTTCATTCAACATTTCTTTCTAAAAAGACACATATGTGTGAACATGTAAACACACACACATATATATATATCAGTTACCTACAAATAAGTGGAAATTCACTCTATATTAGGGAAAGGCCTTTCAAAAATATTGTGGTTGCCCTAGCTGATTTGGCTCAGTGAATAGAGTGTTGACCTGAGGACTGAAGGGTCCCAGGTTCGATTCTGGACACATGTCCAGGTTGTGGGCTCGATTCTACTTCCCGTTCTGTCAGAACATTATGTGACTATAGACAAGATCATTTACGTTTTTAAGGTCCTTTTTCTGACTCTGGATTATCGCTTGTTGTCTTCCTTTCAATAATATTTCTTAATATCCAGTGAATGATCTCTTGTATTGTAAAATTTTGTATACTTTATAATACCACCAATTTATATTTATATTTCATATGTCATTTTTCAAACCTCAATCACATAATCAAGTATGATAATTTATCTGATTCTTGAAACAATTTAATGGTAGAAAAAGAATATATATTTTTAATTACCATATTAGAGAACAAAATTTAGAGAATCTGAAACTTGGCCCATGGTAAATCTAGAAACAAACCTTTGTTCTTTCCACCACAATTACCTCTGTCTTCAGTACATAATACACAAAAAGAAAAAATTTCTGACCCTAAACCTTTACAGATCATGTTAGTAGTATCATCATATATACTATGTACTCCTGCGAGTCACGGATTATCATAAGCGCTATTTTATAGAAGAGGAAATTGAAGCTCACACTTTCAATTACCCAAAGTAATAGAGCTGTAATCAGTCAAAGTAAGGGATTAAACTCAGATCTTTTGGCTTCAAGTTTCATGCTCTTTGGTTACAATTCATGGGACTGATGAGTCTGATTCCAAGATTCTGAAAAAATAGAGGAAGAAACCAAGTCCCAAAACACAAGTGGTAATTTTGTTACCATCACAACTAGCTAGCTAATATTAGTAATGGGAAAGGAGCAAAGGGGAGGCCAGACCTTATAAACATGGTCATCTGGGCAGCCTCACCAGGAAGCTGCAACTTCACACTTCAATTACTTCCAGATCTTCCCGAAACTTTTATTCCATTTTTTTTTTTTTGTCTTACAATACTGTACCATGTACTGCCTACTCTAATAGAAATACAATATGAGTCACATATTTAATTTTAAGTTTACCAGCAGCCACATTATAAAACTTTAAAAGAAACAGGTAAAATTAAATTAAAATAATGTTTAATTTAACTCACCATATCTAAATATAGCATTTCAATATGTTATTGATGTAAAAGAATTATTAATCATATATTTTACATTCTCTCTTTTTTGTATTGTTTCCAAAATCCAGTGTGTATTTTATAAATGCAGGGTAGAGCAAAAGTAGATTTATAGTTTTTGTTTGGAAAATAATACAACAATTAATATATAACAATACAAGAATAAATTGTGTTTCACATACATCTGTAAACCTATTTTTGCCACACTCTGTAAAACAATCTTGATTCAGACACTAAATTTTCATAGTAAACACTTGCTCTGTATTCAGACTCCATAGAATTTACTGACAAAGAAAATTGGCATATCCCAGTTGTTTCAAACATTCATAAAAGTAATTCAATAACTGAACCATGTATCAGTTTTTAATTTTAAATTTAAAGTAATTAAAATCAAACAAAATTTAAAAATTTGGTTCCTCAGTGGGACTTGTCACATTTCAAGCACTCAGTAACCTCATGTGGCTAGTGATTGCTATATTGGGCATTAAAGACATACTTTTTGTTAGGCCATTAATTGAGTACAGTATCTTGTATCACTATCTTGTATTTGGTTCACTATGATGATGAAAATCATCTCACTGGTCACCAAATAATTTTCTGATCCCTATAAAATATTGTTGCCTTTAGTGGTAGCTAATTGGGAGAGAGAGATTGCCCCACCCCATAATATTTACTGACCTTTGGAATATCTTCATTGGATAATCAAAAACTGTATTAGAAGTAACCTGGTATTCCATTTTATTTTGACATAGACATCAGTCAGGCAAAACTTGACTTGAGCAGAAGGGTTTTCTATTAATGCTTTCTGACCACCAACAGGTCTTGCCTCATTTTCAGAAGACACAAACTCTAGACTCTAGACCACATGTGTCAAACACAAGGCCCGCGGGCCAAATCCGTCCCGCCAGGCCTTGCAATGTGGCCCGCACCACGCTGTCATCACTGCACTCCGCTGCGTTTCCATCACAATGACAGTTTATGACTGTTCAGTAAACCATTCAGCCCGCGATTTAGGCTGGATTTTAGATTTTGGCCCCTTCTCTGATTGAGTTCGACACCCCTACTCTAGATCAACAAAGATGTGAGTTCCAGAGACAAAACTGCATAGAAACTAACTCTATTCCTAAAGTCCCACAAAATTGAGTTTAGGAATACCTGACTTTAGATATAACGTTATAAAGCATAAGAAACTCTGGTTTTGAAAATTAGGGAAGACCAATACTCATAGGTATAATACCTGAATGGATAGTGAAGCCCCCCAAAATCCTGTGGCAGACTTTATTACCCTAGGTGGCTGAAGGAAACAGACATGTCTCTGGAGGTTTTCAAGCATGCACGCGCAGCCAAGGAACATCCAGGCTGAATGTCAGAGCACGCTATCAGCAAAGGACAAAGGCATTCCAGGAATTTAGAATTCATGAACCCTCACAAAGTCATATGTGAGCTGCATTAGGAATCACAGCACTTACAGAACACCTGCTGTGTGCAAAACGCTCTGCTTGTCCCGGTGATTAACGTAAATCCCTCTGCTCAAGCATCAGAGACCACCCTACTCGTGTTCCCTAGAAGCACAAGTTCATATATCTGTTCGGCCTCAGCATCCCTTCTGGCCAGAGCACCGGGCCCTCGTCAGCTGAATCCTCGACAGAAAGTGCTGGAAAAGCCCAGTTATGGCATTCATGGGCTGACTACTCATACCTAGACTCCTTGTTCATTTGCCTACAATTACTTGTGTCTAAAACACTTGGAGAGTTTATTTCTATCTCGTGGAATAATTTTTTAAGTCTTTATCTCTAATTTATCACATCTACTCCACCTCAGTCTAGTCCATCCTTCCAAAGCCTACATAATTCTCCCACCAATTTTCTAATCAGAAAACTTATATTTCAAAATAAACACGCCACATGTCTAAGTGGACATATGCAGTAGACAGATATCTAAAATACATTGTGAACTTCTTGAAGTCCGAAATCACGTCTACTTTTCTCTACTATCTAATCCACAGCTTGATGTGGATTTATCCCAGAATTCTGCAGACCCAGAATCCAAATGGAATCCTGCTTTCAGAAGTGCAAGCATGAGATGATTTGGATAAGTGAGATTGTATCTTCAGCATAGGAGTAAAGGATTAAATTAATCCCCGTAGACCCCGCTCTATATCTCCCCAGCTGGCTGCCATGGCTTCTCATTCTGGCCCTTCTTGGGAAACATAGGGAAGAGAAAAATGAGAGATCAAGGCAGAGCCTGGACACAGCCCTAGGCTAGGATTTGCCAAAAGTAAGCCAGAAGCTACTGACCTGAACTTGCTAGCATTCTCTCTCTGAGAGAGCAAAACAGGCGGGAGGTGAACAATGGGACCCCTAACTTCAGGAGGCCTTCAAGTCGGATCGCTTTACACCTGTGCGTTTTAGCACTTGAGCTCCTGCTTTTCCCAAAAGGACGTGCTCTCCAACCGGATAATCAGTCCCAAGCAAGTCGCTGGCATCAAAGCCCACCGGCCACAAAGGGCATCCACGCAGGTTAAATATAGCCACTCAGTTGTCAAATTTGTTTCTATTTGAGTACACAGGAAAGTGGTCGCTTTGTCTTCTGGTCATAGTGCTATTCCGAAGGGCTAAAGAAATTTCACCCCCATCTTTATAATGTTTCTTAGAGAGGTCCAAAATATGAAGTTTTGGTTTATTTAATATATTTTATTGATTTTTTTACAGAGAGGAGGGGAAAGGGATAGAAAGTTAGAAACATCAATCAGCTGCCTCCTGCACACCCTCTACTGGGGATGTGCCCCCAACCAAGTTACATGCCCTTGACTGGAATTGAACCTGGCACCCTTCAGTCCACAGGCCGGTGCTCTATCCACTGAGCCAAAGCAGTCAGGGCCAAAATATGAAGTTTTATCTTATCTATGAAACATAAGATAAAGGAGAAAAAGAATTTCCTTCAAAGCAAACTATATTCCTGCATTTAAAGCTGTAGCATGCCAAAACCGGTTTGGCTCAGTGGATAGAGCATTGGCCTGTGGACTGAAAGGTCCCAGATTCAATTCTAGTCAAGGGCATGTACCTTGGTTGCAGGCACATCCCCAGTAGGGGGTGTGCAAGAGGCAGCTGATCGATGTTTCTCTCTCATCGATGTTTCTAACTTTCTATCCCTCTCTCTTCCTCTCTGTAAAAAATCAATAAAATGTATTTAAAAATAAAATAAAATAAAATAAAGCTATAGCATAATAAAATATTAATAAGTCATACTTTACACTTATATGGTGTTTGTTAGAATAGGCATTGTACTAGTTGCTTTGGGTATATTAGTTCATTTAATCACAATTTATTAACTGCAACTAAATTTTTCCAACAGCCACATTCGAAACCCAAAGAGCTGAAAAAAGTGAACCTTAAATCATCTCTCTTGCAGGCTTGCACTGGCCTCTTCCCGAAAGGGAGACACGGGAGGACGGTAGAATGTGTAAGATGACACAACACTTCCCTGAGCAGACAGTCCCTATTCACTCCCCATGTGGAGACAGAACTGTATAATCGCGGAGCCGTAAGACTGAACTGCTCTGGAAAGTGGGCTTGGCAAGCTGCCCTCCTCAGCAGCCCGCGGATGCCAAACAGAGGAAGTGTGTTCACTCCCCGCATCAGCTACTCCCTGCAGATTCCAGAGCTGCTCCCTGCTGGGGCTTCAGGCTTATCTGGGGACGTGTCACTGTGGGGGCTGTTATGTGATCCACCCTGGCTGCCTTGCGCTCCTAAAAAGCTTTTTCTATTCAACGACTTTTACACATTTCTTACCATTGTGAATGAGGTGCCATGGGACTTCCTGGTGCAATCACAGGGAGGGGCTTTTGTGGGTAGAGAAAGGGGCTCCTTCTCCACCTAAATGCTCTTTAACTGAGAAAGCAGAGCTTCCTTCCTCGGCAGCCCACCTGCAGCAAATCGCCACCAACCCTCATCACTCCACACCCCCTCAACAATTGTTCCCCACCACCAACCCTGGCCCCCATCTCTCTTCACTGAAACTTCACTTATTAATGGATTCTGCAATTGCCAAACCCAGTGACACTTTTCGGGCCTCCATACACAACTTCTCTGGGGCACATGATGCTGTGGACCATCCTGCCCTTGGAGCTCGGTCCTCTCAGGGCCAGCAGGACTATGTCCCCTCCTTCTCCCACCTCTGTGCCTGCAGCTTCTCAGCTCCTTCCCTGCTTCTCCTCCTCGTTTCCCTGTAAGCATTGGCATTTACCAGGTGTCTTAGTGAGTTCAAGCTGCTAAAACAAAGTACCACAGAGTGTGTGTCCTGTGACAATAGAAATCTATTTCTCATGGTTCTGGAGGCTAGAAGTCCAAAATGACCAGGGTGCAGCACAGTTGGGTTCTGGTGAGGAACTTCTACTTTATCACTGGCTTTTGTCTTTGCAGTGTGTACTCACATGGCAGAAAGAGAACAAGGGAGCTCAGGGTCCCTTTCCTAAGGGCACTAATCCCACTCATAAAGCTCCACCCTTCTGACTTAATCACCCCTCCAAAAGCCTCACCTCCTAATACCATCACTTTGGGGATCAGGGTTTCAACATAGGAATCTGAGGAGTGGGGAAGACACGTTCAGTCCAAAACACCAGGTCTGTGTCTGAACCTTTCTTCTGACTCTGCAGATATTCCCTAGAGAATCTTCTCTGTGGTTGCAGCATCACCTATATGGGATTACCCTTAATCCTCATTTTCAACGCCCAACTGTCGTTTGAGCTCCAGGTATATCCTACCTGGGCATCCCACCTGGATGTGCACATGAGTCTCACACTGAAACTCCTTCTTTTGCCACCTCTCCCACCCAGCAAACTCTCTTCTCCTGAATCCCTTATATTGATTAGTGGCATCACAATGCTCACACCTGCCATGCCAGTTTGAAGCATGACTACATTCTTTGATACACCTGAGATTTCTGAGGGTGAATCATTTAAAAAATTGGCAGCTTTTGCCCCGTTTCTGGGGACACTTGTTCTTGGAGCCCTATGCCATGATCAAAAAGTTCAACGATGCTAAGACCATCATGCCTAAGAGGTCAAATGTAGGTGCTCAGGCCACTCACGTGAGTGAAGAGACAATCTTGGAAGTGGGTCCTCCAGCTCAGCCCTTCCAGCCCCCTCCCATAGTTCGTGTCATCAAAGGTCTCGCATGATGTAAAGCAGGGGTAGTAGGCGTGGTCCCTATTATGTTCTTTTTGAATCCCAAACCCACAAAAACCGTGAATACTAACAAGATGAATAATTGTTTTATGTCATTAAATGTTGGAGGGAATTGTTATGCAACAATAAATAATTGTATTCTCCCAAGCTTCAAACATAGAAGTCATTCCCTTTCTCTCTACTGTATTTTATTAACAAACTAGAGGCCCAGTGCACAGAATCATGCACTAGTGGGGGACATGGCCTGCGGGGATCAGCCCACTGTGGGAGCACTGCTCATCCTGGCCAGTCAAGCAGTGCTCCCACTGTGGGAACACACTGACCACAAGGGGGCAGCTCCTGAATTCAGCATCTACCCCCGGTGGTCAGTGTGTGTCATAGTGACTGGTCAACCGGTTGTTCTGGTTATTCCACCATTCGGTTGCTGAACTTTTGTATATAGAAGATAATTTCATTATGGATTAAATGTGTGCCAGGCACATACCGAGTACTGGTGATACCAATAATGATGGCCAAGTGGAGAGGCCGTGCAGGAAAACAAATCACAATACAGTGAGACAGCATTTCCCATCCTCGTTCCAGAGAAATCTGCAGACAGACAGTTCTCAGAAGAGATATTTCCTGCTCAATTAATTATGGGGAAAATGAGTATAAACAAGTTTCTTTCTTGAATTACTTCTCAGGAATATTAATGCTCAAATGTATAAAATAAATACAGGAGTCTAGAATAGAGGTTTTTTTTAAATCACTTGTCCACAAAACAGATTTGAGGCTTTTTGTTTGTTTGCTTGCTTTCTTCTTTACGGCAAATTCAAGGAAAAACACTATGTAAACAAGGCATTCAATTATTAGATGTAAATAGAACATCAACTGGGAACCTCTAAGGGACGCCAGAGCCTTTCTTCATTAATCAGGGGAGGCCTCTGCAAGGAGGTGGTACCTGTAGAGCAACATTAAGAGGAAGGTGCCTGGTGGACTAGCTGCTGGAAGGCAGAGAACTGGCTTGTGTAGAGGGACTTCAATGGCGGCCTATTGAGGAAAACTCGAAGGAAATGTTACAGAACACTGATACTTTTGTCCCTCTCTGAAGACAGATGCTAGAATTTCAAGTTCAGGTCAGAAGCTGTTTACCTACTAGCAAATCCTAGCCTAGGGCTGTGTCCAGGCTTGGCCTTAATCTCTCATTTTTCTTTTTCCTGTTTTTCCCAAGAGGGGCCAGGTGAGGAGCCACAGCAGCCACCCGGGTTTTTATTATTCCTTCATTTCTGTATCTACAATAAGTGTTTTCTTGCTTTTAAAAGCTACTTCTCATGTCTGTAGTTTGAAAGCAAGATATCGATTGGGTCCAATGTACCCACAACTTTTTAAAAACTGTGTATGAGATGCCATGGTTTAGACTTCTTAGGGTCATCACTTCGCAAGATATTTAAATGACAAATCACTATGTTGTACACCTGAAATGAATACAATATTGCATGTCAATTGTAATTTTAAAGATTTAGAAAAGAAAATTAAAGGAAATACTTCCTGAGAGCAATGACTGTGTCTTACTCATTGGCTATTTATCCCCAGTGCTTCACACAGTACCTGGCATATAGTAAGTGTTCAATAAATAACTCTTAACTAAAAGAGTATAGGAATAAGTCACTAACAAAATAAATATTTGACTAATCAAATTATTTTACAAATACACAGAAACATAAGTAAGGGATAGGATCTGATATATTAGTACTTATTCGACAACATCCTTGGACATATGAAACATTTTATCGATGATGTATGCTTCATGACTAAATAGTTATTTAACCAACACTTTTTGCGAGGGGGGAAATTCCATGCAGTTGCCAGGTTATTTAACTTGCAGGCATCCTATCTCAGAGTTTTAATAAGCTTTCTATCCCGACTAAGTGGTATGACTGCAAAAGATAAAATCCTGCCCATACCTTCATATTTCAGAAATCTTCAATGGTGTGTCACCGTTAAAACTCCTCTCCTCCTACTCCCCAGGAGAATCAAAATTCTACCGTCTCCCAGGCTTAACATAATTGTAATGTTATGTGGGCTTTAAATTTATGAATGTTTACACTGAGAAAAGTGTGGGAGAACTATAGTTGTGATTTAAAGTAGGGAGTGTACTGGTAAAATAAAATGTAGGCTTTTAAAGAGAATTAGAGTTCACAAACATGAAGCACTTGAAAAATAAGAAACTGAAATTCACCCTAGCTGGCTGGCTTACTGAATATAGCCTCTGTCTGTGAATTGAAGGGTCCAGGGTTTGATTCTGGTCAAGAGCACAAGCCTGGGTTGAGGGCTCCATCTCCAGTAGAGAGAGTGCAGGAGACAGCTGATTGATTATTCTCTCTTATCATTGATGTTTCTATCTCTCTCTCCCTTCCTATCCAATAAGAAATATTTTTTAAAAGAAACTGAAATTCTACATGGTGCATAGAGATATCCAGAAGTGTCATAATAGGTTGAAGAGTGGAGAATAGAGATTGTAGGGAAGCAAAGAAACAAAACAATTCAGAATGAGTTCTGTAAGACGGGCGGAAATGAACTGTTAATCAAACTATCAGAGGAGAGCTTAGACAAAGAACTTTGCTCCTTTAGAATGAATGCAGGACTTGTAGGAGGTTGAAATGCCTACAGAGAAAGTATTTCAACATGGCAAGAAAATCTGACCAGAGAATTAAGTCTACCATACTTGGCTAGCCAGTCACAGAAACGGAGAGCCACAGACTTCCACCGAAGAGCAGGTGTAAAGGAAGCAGTACAGCAGAATGAGGCTGTGCATTTGAAATATATTTGGGTTATAGATTGCTTACTAGTGGATCCTAAGAACCCCACAAACAGCAGCTAAGTCTCATTATACATAGGGGACCACAAAATTTATCCCCCAGACTGGGACACTTCTAAGGGAATGAGGAGGTCTTACTAATAATTAAACTGGTACTTAATTAAGTTTGAAACTGTCTCAAACTGAGATGTAGGGTCAACCTAATTATATATTAAACCCCTATATTATGCCAGAGGAACATTTTCAAGAAAGGCCACCAGAGATGAACTCTTCAGAGGAAAACACTTCTTTGAGCAGGTGGCCAAACCTCACCCATGCAGGAGCTGACCTGGATGAGTGGGGTTGTGTGTGTAACATCCTATATTGTTGGCCAGGCACAATATTTGCACAACTTTTAAATAATTCGCATCTGAAATTTTTCAATGTTTATATGGCCTTTTGTTGTTTTTTTCTAAGTTGATGACGTCTGGGAAATTTGCGGGCCTTACCTGTCAGGAACTTTGTTCAGCTTCCTGTATTCTGGCTTAGCCCGTGTTGCTACTACATGATGCCTGTGGTGGACTATGAAGATTACTTCCATCTCTGAAGAAATCTCATGTTTCTTGTGGATTAGCACCATCATTTCCTTAAGTGTGGCACATTATGTGTGGTGGTGCAGCACAGATGTGTTTGGAGTATGCATAGATCAGAGACCCAACAGGATACAGATGACACACTCAACAGGGGTAGAGGAGCTGAATGTAATGAAGGGCCAGTAAGAAAAGTGTGAGCAGAGATGAAAATAACCAAAGGGCCAATTAAAACACCCAAAGGTGAGAAACTGTGAGACCACTACCATCACTAGGCTTGAAAGGCTAGGAGAGAGAGACATGGTGGGAACCTGGAAAAGGCTATCATGGTAGGAGAGACCTACCTGTAAACCTAGAAATCTTTCCATTTGTTTTCAATGATATAAGCTTATATAGTCCTCACTGAAGACTAAACACCAGACGGGATCTGTGGTCCGTGGTAGAGGAACACAGCCACTGTCATCCCACAGCCCCGAGGAGAAGAAGCTGTAGAGCAAATACCCCAAATTCTCTTTCCTGAAACCTTTCAACCTCTGGTTGGTACTACTCTTTGGCCTAACCCATAGTTCAAGAGTGCCTACTTGATACCAATCCATAGATATAAGCCTCCTGGGCAACATAAAAGAATGAAGAAGACTAACAGATCTAGAAAAACAAATGGAGAACATACAGCAGAATTTAATTGAACACTATAAATGCCCATATTTCTAAAGTTTAGGTAGGTCACATACACCCTTTAAGTTCATAAGTGAAAACTGAATATTACTTGATCTTCATAGGAATACTGGAGATAGAGCAGTTGTTATTAGCATTATCTACATTTTACAAATGAAGAAATAATAAACAGAGAGGAGAAATTACTTGCTTAAGTCATAAAAAAAAAAAAAAAAAAATACTTAGTGCATGATACTGTGTCTATGGACCTACCAATTATTTCCCAAGCTAAGCATCTACCTGTAAACCTGGAGGTCTTTCCATTTGTTTTAAATAATATAAGCTTATATAGTCCTCACTGAAGACTAAAAACCAACTACGCCAGCATGTACCAACAGAGATCTACGCAATGAAGGTGCTGTCTCTGCCTTCCAAAGGCTCCCAGCTTATGGACAGAAAAGAACACCACTCATTAAAAATTTAGAAAGACTATCAATCAGCAATGAGCATGCCCCTGGCATCTACTATGTATTAAATGCTAAATACGTTAAACTTTTGTGGCTGCAATTAACCATTTTATTTTTGCAGTCATTTGTTATTACGGTTTGTGTTTTATATGCTCAAAGGATTGATGATAAATTGTCAAGACTGACTCACAATAAAATAATGGTTGACATAACACAGTGTGCATGGCCAATGTAATATTAAAAAGTCAATCCTAGGTAGTGTCTACCTTCAGTCCCTTTATAAAGAATCCTATGGCCAGCCTCAAGTTTTTGGTAGTGGCAATTAGTAAGAATTAGTACTTACTACCAATTCTGGAAGTGAGAGACAATGTCTTCATTCTATAGATCCCTACACACACAGATCCAATGACCCCTTAGAAACAAAGTGTGAGAATGGCTACACATCCTACCCGGGATCTTACCTGAGACAGAGACCACTCTGTGTTTACCAAAACCCATTTTTTTATGCCTGGATCTATAGATAAACCAACTTCCAACCCTCTTACACTTAGATGTGTTCTGGCCAAAGTTGCAAAAGCGATTTGCTCCACTTTTATTAGGCTGGCCCATGAAACCCCTGGGAGATGATCTACTCCCCTTCTTTTTCCATCTACCAGTTAATTATCAATGTCCAGCAAATGCTAAGTTGAAGATGCTGGGACCTATGTCAGCCTGAATCCTTGAAGGAGTATGTTGAATGCCTATGTGGAACAGCTTCAATCCACATTGTCTATCCCCACCCAGCTATTGATTCACTAAAATTAATGAGGTTACTAGACTGACCTTAAGCAATATGCCATTTCTCAAGTATACGCACTCAACATTTTATGTGCCAATATGGATATACATTTCCAAAACATACCCTATTATTCACATTGTCTTAAGGTCTTTTCATTTGGCACTACATTGTAAACAATTTCCCTTGTTCATGGAATCCTTCAATTTTAAATGTTCCAAGTTTAGGTTCTACTACTCAGTTTTTCACTTTTTAATATAACTTCCACTTTTCAATATTAGATAGTACATGATCCAAAGACCTTTGTGATCTTCTTATTGAAAAAAAAAAAGATTATTTCTCCATTGTAGTTATTTGCCAACCTTTGACAGTCATTTAGAGTAATGGACCACTGATTTTGTGCTGTTCAACCTTATTCAAGTTAATATCTTTCTTTGAGTTTGTTCCATATGATAAACCTTTCTCACATCCCATAGGAAGATACCTAACAAAAGTTAATAAATGTCCTTTAAAAAGTTACAAAATACAAGAACTGGTGTGAATCATCAGAAAATGGTATTAAGTCACTGACTTCTCTGTGACCTCTATTTACATATGAAATGATTAATTTCTTTGCCCTAGCGTAAAAGTGGTAAAGTCAAAAATAAAATATAAGTCTATTCCTTTCCAAAAGGAACATATCCATATAATCGCTTGAGTTCCTAGATTTTCTTTTTATTAATTATGGCTATTTTTACTAAATATGCATAATTATTATCACTGTTTTAAGATCTGGAAATACAACATATAACTTTTAATTGGAAAATTTTTTCACCTCTCTATTACGTGGGTAAAAGCTTTTCCTTTTGGAAGCTTATAAAGGTAGGAGTTGAAAAATACAAATTCAGCAACAATTTCAAAAAAAGTGAATAATGTTGCACTATATGAAATACAGTAACATACAGTAGAACAAAACAGGTTATCTCAAAATAGGTGATGCAATCTTTTAAAATTACTCAAGTTAGGAAGATGGAAGTTTTCTATAGCTTAAAAAAATGCTGCCAGGTTGTGGTTAATATTTCCATGTAATTTCACCCTATATAATAATATATTCTTGACATGGTTTTCCCAGCAAGACGGGAGGCGGGGTAAGAGATCCATTGGTTATGCATGCATATAAGCATAACCAATGGACCCAAGACACTGGGGTGAGGGTGGTGGTGAGGGCATGTGCTGGAGGGGAGGGGAGGCTGGGGGAGGTCAATGGGAGGGGAAAAGGAGACATATGTACTACTATTTGTAATACTTTAAACAATAAAATAAAAAATAAAAAATACATATATGGCTAATATGCAAAGTGGTTCAACTGGGAGACCAGGAGTTTGATCGCTTGCTATGATGTGCGCTGACCATCAGGGGGCAATGCAGAATAAAAGAAGGCCCAGCAGTTCCAAATCGCAGGTCAGGCCTAGGGTCCCTGTCTGTGCACTAATTTCATGCACCAGGCTTCTAGTGTACTATTAATTATGATACCGTATTTTCCAGCGTATAAGACAACTTTTGAAACAAAAAAAAGTCAACCAAAAATCGGGGGCAAAAGACCAAAATTGCACAAAAATTACCTGCAGATCTTGACGACAAACTAAGTCTTTTCTTTGAAGTGGGGGGTAGTCTTATACAGCGAATATAGGCCTAAACCTATGTTTTAACTGTAAAATTAGGGGGTCGTCTTATACGCCAGAAAATGCGGTAGTTAACTTTGATTAAATACTTGAGTATTATTTTTCTTTCAATGTTATCCAAATTCTGTAGTATGTGATTATTTTTAGATATGACTTTTTTTAAGAAATCTGGGGAAAAGATACAATAACTCAGTGATGTCCATCAGAAGAAGCTATGGCACTCATAAGCCATATCAATGCCCTCTGGTGTTCCCCACATTTTTATAAAAGTAATGATTAACATGGAAAGCTTAAAATATTTAGAATCAGTATTAGCTTTGAAATATGTCTCTAACACTCACTAACCATGTGACTGTCAGTCATCCATTTTACTCTTCTTAGTTACTATAAGTTTTACTCCTCTTAGTTACTTAGTTTCTATAAAATTACTTAATACCTATATCACAGGAATTATTGTAAACTAGAGGCCCATCGCACGAAGATTCATGCAATGGGCCTTCCTTCCCCTGGCTGCCAGCACTGGTTTTTCCCTGGCACCCAGGACCCAGGCCTTTGCTCCGGCTGGAGTGGAGCAGCCTAGCCTCTTCAGTCTTCAGTCTTCAGTCTTCAGTCTTCAGTCTTCAGTCTTCAGTCTTTGCTCAGGCTGGAACCTTCAGTCTTTGCTCCATGCCTGTGTATGCAAATTAACCTGTCATCTTTGTTGGGTTAATTTGCAAACTCATTCATGATTGGCTGATAGGCATCACTGTGGTATGGTTAATTTGCATATTTCTCTTTTATTAGTGTAGCTGTTTAGTTTGATACCTACCATACTATGAAGAAACTAGCATAGTATATCTAGAACAGAGTAAACTGGCAATAGTCGATTCCTTTTTCTCCACTATTTTTAATGAAACATGTATATCCTTGTCACTTAAGGCTTTTTCTTAAACCAGCCAGACTTCATATCACTTAATAGTTTGTATACTATCCAATTACAATTATCTTATTCATGTATCCTTCTAGTGTGGTATGCTTGTTTTATGCTAACTACATTCCTGGAACTGTTCAGGGTATGAAGGATAAAGCAGGCCAAATAAATGCTGATATATACAAACCTTATTTGGTCATTGAGGAGTATTATTGTTGTTGTTTTTTAAGTTAAACAAGCCCTAGCTACTAAGGCTCAATGGTTAGAGTGTTGGCCTGTGCAGCAAAGGGTCGCAAGTTTGATTCCTAGTCAAGGGCCTGTACCAGTGTTGCAGGAATTGCAGGCTTGATCCCCAGTCCCCCGTAGGGCTCATGCAGGGGGATGACCAATCACTGTGTCTCTCTCTTTATCTCCCCCTCCTTCCTTCCCTTCCACTATATCAAAATTTAAACAACAGAAAAAAAAAAAAAAAAAAAAAAAAAAAAAGTAAAACAAATGGCATAACCTCTGGGTATTCCTGCCATGAAGAAAAGCATAACAAATAAGAGTAACAAAGATGCCGGGACCGGTTGCAGTACGGTTTTATTTTTGGTTCTTTTCTTTTCTTTTCTTTTCTTTTCTTTTCTTTTTTCTTTTTAGTGCCCTGACCAAGAATCAGTTGACTTTTCAGTGCATGGGATAACGTTCAACCAAATGAGCCACACCAGCCAGGTCTGCTACAATTTTAAATAGGATGACCAGAGTAGGCTTCACTGGGAAAGAAACATTTCTCCAAATATTTGAATAAAATGAGAGTGCCACTGGAGTATCTGCGGAATGACATTAACATGTAGGGAGAAAAGCCCATGCAAAGGTCCCAGACAGCAGCAAGTCAGGCAGATGAGAAAATCAGCAAGGCCAGGGAGGTACTGCACGAATGGGTGGGAGATGGTAGGTCAGAAGGGGGTCCACATCATCACCTACAGCCTGGTAGGCCATTGGAAGGCTTCGGGTTTTGAGTGGAATGGGAAGCATCCGAAAAGCGAGTAGAACGCACCAGGAGAGACAGAAAGGTGAGCAACTGGTACACTGTGCAAGTTCCCAGGGGAGAGGCAACAGTGGCTGCATCAGGATGGAAATGGTAGGGAGGATGAGGACATGGTCAAATATCAATATTTAAAGGCAGAGCTGATTGGATTCGCTGATAGACTGGATGCAGAATGTGAGACCATAAAGTAAGAGACAAGAATAGCACCTAGGTTTTTGGCTGTTGCAGCTGGAAGGATTGACACACACACTGAGTGGCCAGATTATTATGTGTTCAAAGATCATAATAATCTGGCCACTCAGTATAAGCTGGATAAAGAGGAAAGGACACCGAAACTGGTTTGGCTCAGTGGTAGAGCGTCGGTCCACAGACTGAAAGGTCCCAGGCATGTACATCAGTTGCAGGCACATCCCCAGTAGGAGGTGTGCAAGAGGCAGCTGGTCGATGTTTCTCTCTCATCGACGTTTCTAGCTCTCTATCCCACTCTCCTCCTCTCTGTAAAAAATCAATAAAATATATTTTTTTAAAAATAGGGGAAAGGAGGGATGTGAAAGTAGGGAGGGACAGTGAAACACGATGGAACAACAGATATAGATCACAGATAGGTTTAGGGGTCTCGGTCCAAGAGGGTGAGCTAATGGTCAGAGAGAGAGATGCGTGAAAGTCATTGGTAGCCATAACTGCTTAAGGTTATTACTAATCATATGCATATATTACTACAAGATTTATAAATGTGGAAACATTATGGTCTCTCTGTAATTCTGAGAAACCCTGAGTGATGAGTCAGGAATCGTGTTGCGCCCATCCTATTACTGTGCCAAGCAAAGCGTAAGAGTCAAATCTCCTGCAGAGCTTATGGACAGCACACACAGCCTGCTGTGCCTCCTCAGCCCAGTTTTGCACTTGGTTTGCTAATAGTGCCCTCCACCTCAATAAACCAGTGAGGGCAGCAGGGTCCCAACGCAATGCAAGTTCCAAGATTGGCACGATCCTCTGCTGCTTACTTGTAAGAAAACGTTAGGCAAGAGGCACTTTTTTCTCAGAAAAGGGGCTATCAAGCTTGTGGAAATCAAAGCAGCTAAACAAACCTCTCATTATTAGAATAATGACCATGACATTCAATATCCTTCGGGGAAATTTTAACCTGGTCTTTGATTTTGCACTTTTAGCTACTTTGAAATTACATCAAACAGTAAAGGAGGGGTGGGAAACAGAGAGAGAACAAAAGACAAAATAAGGTCATATACCAATTTTACTTTCAAGCATGGCTGAAAGAAAAACAAAGTCTTCCTTACGCTCTGACGAATGTTCCACCCTCTGCTTCTGAAGAAAAATGTGTTTTTCTGCTGTTTTGTAATAAATCTAAAACACTATCATTTTTAGCATGAAATGTGAAGTAATTGCTTTGCCAAAAATAGTCACCTACACTACGACCGTCTAAGTTTGTTTTAATAATCCTCAGATACCAACTACCACTATGTCAGCCCTCTCAGTCCAACACTACGATTATCTGTTGTTTAAAATAGATGTCCCAAGTACGTTATCTAAGTGAACAAAAGCATAAACATTTCACTATCAAATCATCAGAACTGCTTAGGCAAGCATATATATCTCCTGGCTCCAACGTGTCCCTCCCGGGATTTGTTTTTCTGTTACTTTCTCTGCTTTTGCAATGATAGCAGGCGCATGCTGAGATAATAAAATTATGGATCTTCTTTTTATAGTCTAAGTGCTTTTTATTTCTTAGGAAGTAGAGATTTATTTCCAGGTAGTGATATATTTTAATAGAGTTCAAGCACAGGCAGGGGGAAACACAAATGTTTAGTAAGTCAGGTGTACAATCAATAGATGATTCCATAGGAAGCATAAGTTGTACGTAGGAAAAGATTCGGGTATCACTTAGATTGCATTACACAAGGCAAAATGTTAATATTCATTTTACATGCTTCATTATTTTATTGGGTTTTGTCTCACTTTGGGCAGAAAACTGAGTTCTCCAAGCCCTGTGCTCATTTTCCAAACATCCTTTCAGTTTTCCAGAGGGAGGAACCACTCGGTGACTAACTGGTTTAGAATTGTTCCTTTTGAGGTCCCATCTTCCCATGACACAAGACCGCTAACTCTGTGCTGCCCAACAAAGGTGACCTACCATGGAGGATTACAGAGAAATACGGGAGAAACTGAGTCTGGTGCAGGCTTCCCCGGCGTGATCTCCCTTTGGATCCGTATCGCATTCCATTCAATACTGTCCGTTCCTGAGATCTTTCTTCTTCCTCCACAGAAGTCCTCTCGGCTGTCACGCTGACAAGTCGGCCTTTTTCTGATGTCCCTAAGTGCCTGCACTACCACAGACGCAGATAGGAGCGGGGGATGAGTGACTGGGTTAACTGATAAAACTACTAATTAAAGCCCTGTTTTCAACACTCCTGGAAGATTAACCAACCGGGGCCAACATGTGCAGCCCAGAGGAAGTTTAACTTTTAACAGTGGACAGTGTTTGGCAAACAAAAAGGCTTTAACAATTCCAAAGAGAGTAATGTCAAGAAGTTTCCAAAGGCAGTTCCCCCCCCCCCCCCCCCCCCCGGAGAAATGGGACAGCTGAGTCTACGCTCAAGCTTTCTCCTTGCAAAGGCCAAAGCAACGCAAATGCAGTGGAATATTTTTCTTTAAATAAATAAATCTGATCTAATAATGACTTTATTAGAAAAAAATCATATTACTGGTTTTCTCTGTCAAACACTGAGAAATACAGAGAAATACAAGGGGGACCGAGTCTGGTGATGTAATATAATGCAGCAGATTTGGGCAGGGACCCAGCAACCAAAAGCCCACCTTAGGCCTCTAGCTCTACCACTTCCTGGCTGGGTGACCTTGAGGTCGTTGCTAGGCTTCCCTGTGCCTCAGTTGTCCCATCTGGGAAATTGGAATGCTGGTAATAGTACCCAGTGTTGTAGTGAGGGTTAAATAAATTAAATCTAGCATGGGCTTAGAAGAGGATGAGCCACAGCATCACATGGTAAGTGTGTGATGTTGTTATTATTCTGAGTCTATAAACAAAAATGACCATTAAGTGAAGCAAAGACTTAACTGTGTGTGTGTGTGTGTGTGTGTGTGTGTGTGTGTGTGGGTGGGTGTGTGTGTGTTATAAGAGTCCTCGGAGTCTTTCAGCAGCATCCCACACCATCATTTGACGACTGAATCTTTTTCCATAAAGCGCCCCACTGCAGTTCATACCAAGAAAACCGTTGTCTGTAAAAAAATATCTTGGACATCAGGTTGTTAACTTCCTGCCTCTTTAGTGGCCATCATTCTAAAGTCTGCCACTCCTCCCTTCCTGGGCCCACCAGCTGCTTGTCATCCTCCTATGACTGCTTCCCAAGGTGCCACCAATCCACTCAGTGCCTCACTCCAAATACGAAGGTCACTCACTCCACTGGGGAAAGGCCATGGAGAGGGATTTCTTTTTCTTTTTTTTTTAAAATTGATTATAGTATCACATAATTGTCCTCATCCCCCCATTCCCATTCCAAACCCCTCCCTACATATGTCCCCACCCCCTGTTGTCCATGGCCACTGGCTAAGCCCATTTGCCTGCATCCAAATCTTTTGGTTGATCTCTCCCCCTTACCCCCACCCTCTCATACTTGAGAGGGATCTCTTGTGACCTTTTTTGTTTTTGTTTTTGTGTTTTAACTTGTCAAGAGATGTGGGTTTGTTTGCTTGGAAGGATCTCTCTTCCCAGAGCCAACCAACGACTCCGGCGACAGGCATGTGGCATCTGGACAGTGTGAGGAAGGAAGGGCGGAATGCGGATGGCAGGAGAGTTGCACGCGGGAGGAGGTGGCCTGGCCCAGCCTGCCCTTGCCCGCTGCCCCGTCTGGGAGGGGAAGACCATTAAAACGTGACTGTCTTTGATATCGCGTCTCACGTGGCTGGAAACAGGACTCTTGCAGTTCAAACGTGGGCTATTTAGACTGCGCTAACCCAGGAGGCTCCGGGAACATCAAAGGTGACTCGTGGGTGGTGTGGGCCTGGAAGGTCACCCCGGCCCGGGCCCTAATAGGTGTGGAGACACTGCGTACCTGCAGAGCGGCCGTGTTTGCTTTCTTTCTGCTGATAAATGTGGAGCGGGGGCAGGCCCTGCCTCTGTGCTGAGGGATGATCTACTGTGGAAAGTCTCCAGGCAAACGGGTATCAGGTTGGGGTTACAGGGGCCAGCGCTGCGAGCGGGGCGTCCTTTGTTCCGGAGAAGAGCTTCTCCCGCCGGTGGGGCAGTGACAGGCGCTGATAAGCAGGCTGCCTGCTGGCCCCCCAGACTTAAAGCACAGGCAGGAGCATCCCGGCAGCAGGGAATTTGGATGACATCGAGGAAGGACATGGAACAAGAGAGTAGGTTCACCTCACTTTGCTTTTTTTATGCTAAATATCTTTATCTAATGTATTAGTTCCACCACACACGCCCGATGTGTGTGTGTGTGTGTGTGTGTGTGTGTGTGTGTGTTTAACTGCCATAGCATAACATTGAGATGAAGCACACTTTGCATAGTGTCTACGATCTTATAGGGCAGTCTCTAAGAAATTATTTCTTTCTTTCTATTTATTTCTATCTTATTTATTTATTTATTATAAATTAAGTCTCTTTATCCAGAATGGCTCTTAAAAGTCTTTTTGCATAATTTATTCCAAACGCCCTTAAGGTTAGGAATTTATTCCATGAAAGAGGCCGTGGTGAGACCGTCCTAACCACTTTTCAGAGCAAAAAGCAATATTGCATCCACGGAACGTGGGCCATCGGTGACTCTTTGGCCTCCAGTGCACAGGGCACTGCAATCACAGCAAGAAGCAGAAGCCACGCTGAGGCCGAGCAAACAGCGCTGGACCAGGCTGATCCCAGGGAGCAGCTGGGGTGCTGCCTCCTCGCCCGCAGCGGGGCTCCGTGGCATTGCCATCCCTCCTAGACCTTGTTTATTAGGAACATCACTTGAGGGAGCTCATTTTCTAATTCGCAGGCTCTCCTGAACCCAGCAGTCTCACTGGGGCTTTGTTTGGATCGCCTTAAAATTGTTGCTTATCCCTTGTAACCACCCTGGTATTTTGCAAGTTGCAGGAAGTGCTTTGCTCTCTACTTCCTTATCTCATCCCCCATGTACCTAGCGCAACTCCCTGTATGCAAGGGAAACCGCACGTCATCATTTGAAGTAGGAATGAATGAGGTCTCCACCTGGTGGGAAGGCACCAAGAGTCTAAGGTGAACCTCCATCTCCTTGAGGACTAACCCTCCTGCATCTTCTCAATGGACTACACACATAGCCTGACATTGCCCTTCTAACTGTCGAGTTATATATTGGGGGAGAGGAGGTTGATCATTTTCTGCTAGACTCAGGTCCAATTGCCACATTAATTCGCCCTCCAGAAGTAAACACTGTGGTCAGGATGTCTGCCCGGCATCCTTCTGCCCCAGCAAAGCAGCAGTTTCCGATGAAACGCGAGTGCTCTGGTGAGCCGGTGCGGGCCCCAGTGGCTGCAAACTCACCCACCACACGTCTTCAACCACAGGCAGGCTTTCAGACCGCTTAACTGAATGACAAGTTCCTCAAACAGCTGTCACTTAAGATTCCTGGGTTTGGATGAAAGGCCAGACGTCCTTGTAATTGCTCCCCTCTAGCACCCTCCTCCTAAACATAGCGCACAGCACTGGCAGCAATTTTCAACAGAATGACCAGCCTGAACCCAGGAGGATGGAGCAGACATCTAATATTCGACAAAAAAACAAACAGGGGTTTTGATTTATTTTTCTTTATAGTTACAAGAAAACCCCAAGATTTATAAACAATTACAGTTCTTAAGACCCCACTAATTTTCATCTCCTTCCATCTTTCATTGGATTCCAAGATCCGATTCCCTGTGGCAACTTGGCTGAACCCCATTTCACTGGTGAAATTCACCTGAAAAGGAAATGCCGATTTCATGGGTAGAGGGAGACATTCCTTCAGACACATATCATCCTTCCACTTAGAATTCTGGCTGATAACTTCTAACTCCTCTAATTTAAAAAAAAAAAAAAAATGAATCTAATTGTCAACAATTTTGTTTACCAAGTAATTTAACTTAAACAAGATTCCTTTCCCTGAAGAAATAGATATATATCCTATATAATAAAGAGCTAATATGCTAATTAGACTGAACAACAGACTGGACAACCTTCCAGGCAAAGCTGGGGCTGTGAGGGCTGAGCCCCTTGCACAAATTTCGTGCATTGGGCCTCTAGTTTAATATACTAGTAACTCTCAAGAAAACTTGTGAGACATGCCTGGCAAGTATCATGATCCCTATTTTACATATTAAGAAATAGACTTAAACATGTTCATTCACTAGTCCAGAAGCTCTCTTAGCTACAGAGTTGGTATTGAAATCCACCGCCCATTGTTTTCAAATCTAGAACATAATTGTATTTTAAAAAAAAGAACCTCAACTTCTTTTGCATTCACTCCCTTTTCTTACGATTTCCTGTCAGTCATCTCCTAAGAAGCTGCATTTCCTGGTCCACTTATTCATTCTCATCGCCCTCAGTGCATGCTTCCACGCTTTCCAGCTTCCTCTGTGCGTTTTCCTACTCCTCTTGGTTTCTCCAATCCAACGCCTAATCTGCCCAATCTGTCCCTCTCACTCTGTGCTGCCAAAAATCTTGTCCAACCTGGAGCAAAGTCCTAGCATTCTGTAGCCTCAGACTTTCATTTTATCAGTCTTTCCACCTCTGCTCTTAAATGTAACCAGGCCACACCTGGGGTTACCAGAAGGCCAATGGCTACATACCTAGTATTAAATTCCGTTCTTCTGGGTTGATGGTAAAAGTTCCCCTTTCCTCCCAAACACTGTTCCCAACCCACTTTTATACTCTGTTTCCTCTTCTACAGGGAAATCCCCCACTTATGCCACCTTTTCCCCACCTCGTGTTCCATCAAATACAGTCTCTAGAACACTCTCCTCTCTTTTCATTATATCTGCCACTTTCTCATAGTCCTTCTCTCTACCTGCCATCAGTCATCATTTCCCAGTGACTTCACCTCCAGCCTAATGATGGTTTCAACGCCCCAACATCTAATGTCTCAACTCTCACAATTCTAAAGTTCTTTCCTCCAACTTAGCTGAACACAACCACATACTGGCCAGGTGGAATGTTGCTGTGCAGAGAATAGGAAAGAGCTGTTATCTAAGCAGTGAGAACTGTGCACATATAAAGTCAAGAAGGTTTAACTGAGTTTAGTATTTTGTGGAAGTGGGAACAATATAGTTTGCCTAAATTACACAGAAGACAGGAAGTTAAGGGAGATAAGAGAGACTAATCAGCTGTTTATATTTATGCCTTATCTTTCTAACTTGACTTTAAGCTTCTTGAGAGCAAAAGCTCTCAAAAAAAATCTCTGAGATTATTTTTATTCCTCTACATTATCCAGTAAAATAATCAATAAGTGTTTTCTAAAAATTCAATCATCTGTTGTCCAGCAAAATATACTACAAGAGAACATACAGATGCCCAACACACATATGAAAAGATGCTCAACTTTTCATGTGATAAATGCTAATTAAAACCACAATAAGATATCACTTCACACTTTTCAGAATGGCTACCATCTATAAATTTAAAAACAAGTGTTGGTTGGGGCAGTGGGGGCTTGCCTTCAGGGGTGGGAGTGGCTGAGGGGGTCAATCGAGAAAAAAAGAGACATAAGTAAAACTTTAAACAATTATATATATATAATTTTATATATATATATATATATATATATATATATATATATATATAATGCATTTAAGGCTAAAAATAATAAGTGTTGGTGAAGATGTAGAGAAAAGGGAATCCTCTTGCTCTATTGGTGGGAATGCAAATTGGTGGACAACTATGGACAACAAAATGGAGGTTCCTCAAAAAATTAAAAATTAAATTCCTTATAACCCAGTGACTACACTTCTGGGTGGTATGTATAATATCTGACAAAACCCAAACCACTAATTTAAAAAGGTATGTGCACTTCTATGTTCATTGCAGCCTTTTTACAGTAGCCAAGATATAGAAGTGACCCAAGAGTTTATCAGTAGACAACTAGATAAAAAAGTGATGATACAGCTGAAACTGGTTTGGCTCAGTGGATAGAGTGTCAGCCTGCAGACTGAAAGGTCCCAGGTTCAATTCCGGTCAAGGGCATGTACCTTGGTTCCCGGCACATCACCAGTAAAGGATGTGCAAGATGTAGCTGATCGATGATTCTTTCTCATTGATGTTTCTAACTCTCTATCCCTCTCTCTTCCTCTCTGTAAAAAATCAATAAAATGTTTTTATTAAGTTATGGTACAAAGGAATATTACTCAGGCATAAAAAGAAATAAAATCTTACCATTTGTGAAAGTATGGATGGACCTGCAGGGTATTATGCTCAGTGAAATAAATCAGACAGAGGAAGACAAATACCATATGATTTCACTTATATGTGTAATTCAAAGAACAAAATAAATGAACAAACAAAACAGAAACAGACTCATAAATGCAGAAAACAAACTGATTGTTGCCAGATGGGAAGAGAGTTGGAGGACTGGGTAAAAAAGGTGAAGGAATTGAGAAGTACAAATTGGTAATTACAAAATAGTCATGGGAATGTAAAGTACAGCATAGAGAATATGGTCAATAATATTGCAATAACTTTGTATGGGGCCAGGTGGATACTTGATTGTAAATTTAGAATTGTCTAACCACTATGTTGTATACCTGAAACTAATATAAAATAATATTCAATGTCAACTGTAATTAAAAATAAAATTTTAAAAAATATGAATATAATATAGCCTAATTCTGGCACATACATACAGATTTAAATCATCCTTATAAATAGCTGTGTATTACTTTATATAAAGATGTATCATAATTTTTTACAGCTGTGTTGTAGCCCTAACTGGTTTGGCCTGCGAACTGAAGGGTCCCAGGTTCAATTCCGGTCAAGGGTAAATCATCCCAACTGTGAGAAAAATTTCACTTCCGTGTTAAATATCTGTTGGGTAAGCCTCAATGGAATAATATGCATCAAAGTAACAGAGTTTGACAGACTTCCTCTGGAAGATAATGTGGTAAGTGCAGTGGAAAGAGTACAGGACCCAAAATACATGACTTCTAGTAAGTTGAGACACATGGTTTCATAAACAAAAATGTTCTGTGGGTATCACTGAGCCTAAATCTGAAATAATGAATCTGCTGGGAAATTAGAAACACATGATTGCCATAGCTCTAGCTCTCGAATCTCTGAGATTTTGTAAAGTGATGTGACCATGCATCTATGGCATCTGCACATAGAATTCATATCTGCCTTAATGAACTCAGAGCCCTTGTCATCATATCATGGGAAATGGGGAGCTTCCTCTGTGTGTGACTACCCTAGCTTATACTGGCAAAGAAGACTGGGCCGTTACTCCACTCCTTGCCTCTCAAAGTAACTTATAAAGATCATCTTAGACTAGTTAGTGCTCAGCTCTTCACTGGTCCTTCCTCTCTTCCCTTCCCACCTCTTCATTTGCTTCCTTATCAATCTTCTCTGGAGGATGAGCTGACCGTCAGCTGGGTCTTTCTGATTCATGGACACAACATGGAAGATATTGTCAATTGTTGTGATTCTTTTCATGATAAAGCACTTAACTTTTCACCAAAAATAGACTAATTAAAGAAAAGCAACAAATTGACCCAGACTAGACTTATGTTTTTTGTCTGTTTCCATAAAATTCATAGTCTTCACATTTTCTTTAAAATCTCATTCAAAAATTTCCCATTCTGAGAAAGAATAACATCTTGTCATCTACTTTGTGGAAGTGCCCAAGTTAAATTTGGAGTGTGAATTTCCATGGACAATTAACATCACTTTAAAAATTTGAGAACTGAGGCAAGGGTTGTTCATGGTCAGTCAAATATAAGTCTATTGTTATTTATCATTTATTTGCTGAACTCAAGATATTTTGCCATTATATTCTATAAATGCTTCAAAACCAAGTTTCAAACATTTGATACAGTAAAATTGTATTTGTTCTCACATAATCCTTTGTTTTCACATGTTCTCTTTCTGTACTCATGGCTTTGGGACATTAATATCATCCCATCTCTTCAACCACTGGTACAAGTGAAGAGTGACTTCCAAATATTAGTTTAAAGATTAGCCCTAAAATTATTAGCCAGAAATTTTTATGCTCCATTGCCCCTCTTTAACTTAATATCAAGAATGTGAAGCAATTTCTTTCTCCATAAACTATCATTTTTTAAATTCTCTATGACCTTGAATGGCACTAACAACCTCCTCACCCCTCTCAAATACTATAGTTGATATTACTCCAATCTTTAATCAACTTACTCAAAAAGAGAGCTCTGCCTTGAATTAAGATCAGAACTTTCTCTCTCTCCCTCCTCCCTATGTGACACAGGAGAAGGTGGTCAGGTGCAAACCAGGAAGAAAGCTCTCACTAAAAACTGAATCTGTAGTACCTTGACCCAGAACTTCCCAGCATCTAGAACCCTAATAAATAAACATTTGTTGTTTCAGCCCCAGACGGTGGTATTTGATTACAGTAGCCCAAGCTGACTTAAATAGGTACTCGGAGAGAAGAAGAGAAAAAGAAAGGGAAGGGAAGGGAAGGGAAGGGAAGGGAAGGGAAGGGAAGGGAAGGGAAGGGAAGGGAAGGGAAGGGAAGGGAAGGGAAGGGAAGGGAAGGGAAGGGAAGGGAAGGGAAGGGAAGGGAAGGGAAAAGGAAAGGGAAAAGGAAAGGGAAAAGGAAAGGGAAAAGGAAAGGGAAAAGGAAAGGGAAAAGGAAAGGGAAAAGGAAAGGGAAAAGAAAGGGAAAAGGAAAGGAAAAGGAAAAGGAAAGAGCCAGTCCTCTTACATCTCAGTGGAACCATATGAATGAGTCTGGACCAAACGTATATAAATGAAACTTCCTGGTCATGCCCTCAGAAGGAAAGGATATACCCTCATCTTCCTCTTTTCTCCTTCCTCCTTCATATGCAGGAACGTGGACACATTGGTGAGCAGACGAGAGCTGCACTGCGAATGGAATAACAACATAGAAAAAGCCCGACCTCTGATGACTCTGTATGTAGTCACCATCCCTCCCCTGACTTTTAGGGGAAAGAGAAGGACAATTTTATCTTGTTTAAAGCCTTGTTGTCTTCAACTTCCTTTAGAAGTAATCAAACCAATATCTAATCAATACATTCTACTAGTTAATACATTCAACATGTGAGTATTCCTTGGAAGAGTGACCCAAAAAAGAAAATGTCAAAGATTTCTCCTAACCAATAGAGTTGCATCCGGAAGAGAGTTATAAAAGGAGAAAATATAAATGTAGATTCAGGAAAAAAGAAATACAGAGCATCAAGAAACACTGCATCTACTGCCACTATCTTTTTCAGGGAGGGCCTGCTCCAGTCAACCAGACACTCCTCAGGTTATTGCTGAGCTTTGTCATCAAAATACTTTGTCAGACACACCACCATTCCAATCTGCCCTCCCAGCTCACATTCTAATCCTCGCTAACTTTTTACTCTTGTAAAGGCCTCTAGTACCGTAAGGAACCATGTGCCTCCAGATATGGTCCATTCACTTTGCATCCATCCTTTTATCACCCTTCCTCTTCACCTGGATTCCAGCTACACACTCATTTCCAACATGACGTATTGGTGGTAGAAAAATAAAATTAGTCATTCTGATTTAACCCAAATACCAAAGCCCCACAAACCCACCCCACCCCATGCCACCACCCACCCTCCGGAGATTGATCACATATGCATTGTGGTAACTGCTGTCGGGACACAGGTGGTGATTCCCCCATCCCAGACTCACTAACAGATGTCTGGAAGGATTCCCCTGCACCTGCTCCAGTCAAGTGAGATGTATCCTTGGCTGTCTGACTTTTCACCTGCTTGCCTTGTTTGTTTATCTCTCTCTCAATACTTTTATTACCTCAAGTCCAAATCACTTGCTGAGACATTAAGCAGAAGACACAATAAGATTCATTAGGAAACCAGTTCATGCCATTGACATATCTAGATATTGCCAGCCCTTAAAAAAATCAATTAGTCTTTTTTAAATTGATTAATCATTTTTACAAAGGGAAAAGATTAGAATCCGTGGGAGAAGCTATAAAGTAATAAGTCAAATACATTTGTGTACTTTTTTCTTATTGGTTAATTTTTATATGTAAATGTCAAAAGTTTGGGAAGTAAAATAATCATAGAATGAAGAGCGGTAAAATTAGCATATACATGATTGAATAACTGGATTCATGATCTACACAAGAAAAAACCTACAGAATGGCATAATTCTAGCCCACAGACATTTAATTAAGTTAAAATATGTTAAGTGGGTGCATATTGTAAAACAAATAGTTTATTGGCTTGTTTCAAGATGATTTTAGTCATATGACACACCATATACCTTATACAGGAAATTTTTCCCCAAGTTCATACAGAGGAAATTCTGACCTACTGCTAATATTTTTGGCAGTAATCTCTGTGGACAGTTTGCTGTCCAAATCAGATTTGGCACTCAAGATCCATTTCTACATCTACTTGGCCCAAAGCATACTGTACATATCACTTGAAACCTAGTTTTTCAAGAAATTATGATGTTGTAAAATTGTCTGAGCATGCATTTTAGCCCCATGAGAGGTAAATATGTGTAATTTTGTGTGTGCTATAATCCTGGAAAAGCAAGAAATGTGATTTGTGTAAAACACACACACATACACACTCACACACACAACCAACCAAACAAACAAACAAACAAAAAAACAAATATATGCAACCACCCTGTGCATTGGGTTATGTGGATATTTTCAGAACAGCAGCTGGGGACGGGCTGGCTGCCTGTTTACAGCTGCAGCTGCTGGTGCAGTTTGCCACTCTCCTTGGTGCAGTTATTTGCTGATACACCTAGGCCTACAATTACCCCTGATTGTACATAAAAAGAAACAAAGTCTGTTCTATCCTCTCCCTTTGCCTCCCATACTTCCACTTCCTGTTGTAAATGAGAACTTCCCCATTTCGGCCTGTCCAGCGGGGACTGTGTTTCTGGGAGCAATGACGCAGGTGGGCATGAGGAAGCTCTGATGCTTTGTGATTTGAGATCTTTGCAAATTGATCTTGTGATTTGTTTGAACGGTTGCGGGTGTCCTCATTGCCAAGTGCCTCCTTACACTACTCTACGTGGAGAAATGCATTATTTAATATTTCTGGTTATGGACAATTTAGTGTGTGTTTTTTTCACTCTCTGTGCCCCTACTTATCTCCAGGACCAAGTAAATGAGAATTAATTATTTTATTACTTATTGATCCACTGTATATCTTGAATTCTAAATCATATCTTTTATATTTTGAGATTTCAGAAACTACAGTGTGCCTGAAAATCAATGTGTATATAAATATGGCAGTTTTTAGTTTCCTAAAGAGTAGTTGTGATACCAGTGATGTGTCTAATCCAGTATAATAAAAGGCTAATATGCAAATCAGCCACATGGTCACTATGACACACACTGACCACCAAGGGGCAGACACTCAATGCAGAAGCTGCCCCCTGGTGGTCAGTGCACTCCCACAGGGGGAGCACTGCTCAGCCAGAAAGAAGCCAGGCTCATGGCTGGTGAGTTCAGCAGCGGTGCTGGGAGCCTCTCCAGCCTCTGCAGCAATGCTAAGGCTGTCCTACTCCCGGTGTAGGCCCACTCCCCATGGAACGGGCCTAAGCCAGCAATCAGACATCCCCAAGTGATCCTGGACTGTGAAAGGGCACAGGCCAGGCTGAGGGATACCCTCCGCCCCATGCATGAGTTTCATACACTGGGCCTCTAGAAACTAATATCTTGAACTTGATACAAAGCCAGGTTCAATTCATCAAGATGCAGCAAATAGCAGTTATTAAAAAACAGGTGCACTCTGACCACCAGGTGGCAGTTCCTGCAGTGAGCATCTGGCCCCTGGTGATCAATGTGCGTCATAGTGACAGGTGGTTCTGCCTTTTGATTGATTTGCATATTAGCCTTTTTTTATATAGGATGGGATTATAGTGTATCTTTGGCACCTGAAATCTAACTCCTTCCATTAAAATATTCTTTCCAAGGGTAAAAAAAAAAAAAAAAAAAAAAAAAAAAACCAGGTGCACTGATATCAAGTAACTAATTTTTTAATATCTTTCAGAAAAGCATCCAAGTTTCTAATCAACAAGACCGTATTCATTTCCACTAAAGTAATACATGGCATTCAATTCATGATAGGCCAGGGGTTGCAAAGCCCTCCAGCTCAGTAGCAGGGCAACGTTTATGTGATGCTCTGCACAGACTCTCCCTAAAATTCAAATAAATTATGGTTTTTATCCTAGCCCTAGGGGGAATAATTACTCATGTCATCAAAGCTAAGAGGCCAGGTTAATCTATATTTGCTGTCAACTCAACTTAAACTTTCTTTTCCTATTTTAACAATGTGCCCACTTTTACCCATGGGTTTTATTTACCATTTTTCTAGGGCCAGATAAATCCGTCTCTGAGATGTTATGTGCTAGAATATTAAAAAGAGGGTTACGTCATTTATGCTAGCATCTTGTGCAATGACATTCATTTTTGCCAATATAGCTTTTACAATCATTTTGTACTGTTTTAGCTTCCCTTTGTAATCTTTCCTTGCCCCCATCTGCATTTTATATTTTATTATTCACACCTTCTATTCTTAATTTCTCTGGATTATGTGATTTAGTTGCTCTAAATTTTTAAAAACAGAACTAATGGATATATTTTGGCAGCCATTTCTTTTCATACTCACAATTGCTTCTCCTGAGCCTTCTCCCTTGGATTTATACTTAAGGATCACCTTTCTTTTTAGCATTTTCTCTCCTTTAATTTGGTAATCACCGTCGTACGTTTTACTTTTCTGGGTCTCACTTGATTCCCAATTACAATCTAACTGAATTATGATGCCTATCACTCCGTTAAGCAGTCCCTTATGTCTGCATCACCAATCATTTCCTCTGTGTCACTCAAAAGACAGACATAAACTGGTTCCTTTCTTGTTTGTTCCTTTAAAGTCCATATTGGGTAACCAACCAGCCCCTACCACGTACACAAACGCGGAGTTAAATTGATTTCTTTTAACATCCTGTGGGCCAGCTTATGTTCAAATGGGTGAACACTTTCCTAACTCCTTATTTATCCTTTTCATAAACCCTTTCCTTGTTTTTCCGTTTTCTCTGACAGCATTAGCCACACTCCTCATATCAGTTTACCCTGCGACTAAATTTAATTTGGAGTTGCTTAACAATGATACTACAGTTCTGTAAAGGTCTTCTCACTCTCTCAATTACTCCCAAACCTCATTTAGTCCAAAATTTGTACCTCCAAATTGGGTGAAATAGTCACATCTTGTTACATAGGCACGGGGGAGCATCCACACATAGTCAAGTATAGGTGAATCTGAAAAATTATAAGCGTTCATCAAGTTCTATATACAAATGGAATTTCTAAGTTGTCTAAAAACAGTTACTTCTGATAAGTTGTCTCTGGATGAGATTTAAAAGATCTGGGCTATGATCCTCTATCTCCACCATTAATTACTGCATGACTTCGAGACTGTTTCTTAACATCAATGTCTTATTCTGGAACTATGACTTTCCTTGTAATGAGATAAGGCTAATAATTTACTCAGCAACCATTCTTTCAGGGACTACAAAGTAAACTTGGGCCAGTCTTACACTGCCTCATCACAAATGCTGAATAAATTAGTTCTAATTAGTTAGTTTGAACTACTTCTCTTTTTTTTTTTTTTTTTTTTTTTGGAACCTAGCAGTGCAGCACTCATTTAATTAAACAAAGTAAGAAGAATTTAAATAAAACAGAAAAAGAGAGCGTGCACTGTCCAACAGCCAAATGAATAGAAGGGAGCAGGTACTGTTCAAATTGACATAAAAAAATTTAGCAGTATTCATCGCAGTCTGAAAATTTGCTAATGCACATCTTTCCTAGGGTAGGGAAATAATTATTGGGTCGGCAGCTAAGTAATTGCGGGTTTCACACATATATGGCTTCAGTTGAATTTTTAGGTTTGCAGACGTAGTACAAATGTAAAACACATTTTGTTATTTGATAGTTGGCTATTCAGCTGTTAATCAGTAAAAAAAGTTTTCTGATCTGTTTTGTAGTTTTCGTTTGGCGTTCGTTGAAAAATGGAAAATCAAAAGGAACATTTTCGTCATATTTTGCTTTTTTATTTCCGCAAAGGGAAAAACGCATCGCAAGTTCATAAAAAGTTATGTGCTGTTTATGGTGATGAAGCCTTAAAAGAACGGCAGTGTCAAAATTGGTTTGCCAAATTTCGTTCTGGTGATTTTTCACTCAAAGATGAAAAACGCTATGGTCGTCCAGTTGAAGTTGATGACGCCCTAATCAAAGCAATAATCAATTCAGACTGTCACAGTACAACACGTGAGATTGCAGAGAAGCTTCATGTATCACATACATGCATTGAAAATCACTTAAAACAACTTGGCTATGTTCAAAAACTCGATACATGGGTTCCTCACGAACTGAAAGAATCACAGTTAACGCAACGCATTAGCAGCTGCGATTTGCTAAAGAAACATAATGAAAATGATCCATTTTTAAAACGACTGATAACTGGCGATGAAAAATGGGTTGTTTACAACAATATCAAGCAGAAAAGATCGTGGAGCAGGCCAGGTGAACCAACTCAAACAACATCAAAAGCTGATATTCATCAAAAGAAGGTTTTGTTATCAGTTTGGTGGGATTACAAAGGAATTGTCTACTTTGAACTCTTACCACCCAACCGAACGATCAATTCTGATGTCTACATTGAACAACTAACGAAATTAAACAATGCAGTTGAAGAAAAGCGGCCCGAATTGACAAATCGAAAAGGTGTTGTATTCCATCATGACAATGCAAGGCCACACACATCTTTGGTCACTCGGCAAAAATTAATGGAGCTTGGTTGGGATGTTTTGCCACATCCACCATATAGTCCTGACCTTGCACCATCTGATCACTTTTTGTTTCGATCTTTACAAAACTCCTTGAATGGTAAAAATTTCAATAATGATGATGATGTCAAATCGTACCTGATTCAGTTTTTTGCTAATAAAAACCAGAAGTTTTTTGAACGTGGGATTATGATGCTGCCTGAAAGATGGCAAAAGGTCATTGATCAAAATGGGCAATACATTACAGAATAAAGTTATTTAGTTCCATGAAAAAATTGTCTTTGATTTTCTTTAAAAAATCCGCAATTACTTAGCTGCTGACCCAATATATTTGCTTTAATGCTATTATTAAGATTTGATGAACATTCTATATCAACTCAAAACTTAAATATAGGAGGTGGTAGTACTTGAAAAGTTAAAAGCAGTATTTGTATGTTATATACACTCATAGATAAGTAAGTATTGAGTATGATTGATTTTCCTATAGATTGATGTACATGATCCAAAAATAGAACATGAAGTTGGTCCAAAGGTTGTGGGTTATTGTTAAGCTGATTAAAATAGAACATGAGTAGGGAAATAGAAATCGAGAAAATATCCTTTTTCTATCTTTATTAAGGCATAATTGAAAATTTATATATACTTGATGTTTACAATGGTGCTGATATGATATATGTATACATTTTTAAATGATTCCCACAATTAAGTTTATTAATTAATATATCCATCACTTCACAAAATTACTTTTTAAGGGCAAGGTGAGATCCATTCTGAGCAAGTCTCAGGTACACAAAGTAGTTTTATTAACTAAAGTTGCCATACTGTACATTAGCTCTTCAGAACTTACTTATTTTATAAGCTGAGAGTTTGTACCCTTAGAGCAACATTTCCATATTTCCCTATTCCAAAACCTCTGGCAACCAGCATTCTACTCTGTTTTTATGAGTTTAATTCTTTAAGGTCTATTTATAGGTAAGATCATACAATATTGACCATTCTGTCCTCATCACATCCCTACACATAAGCATATCACAAAAAAATCACCAGGAGATTGAAGTGGTACGAATGGAGACTAATTTTACAGTTGACATTGCTTTTATACCTCCAAGGTACCTAAACATTCTCAGGATACACAGGACAGAATCTCACCAAAACTGAAATGATTTTGTTCTCTCCATTATTAGAATCTCACCAATACCAGACCCTGGAATTAGCACATCACTATAAATAGGAAGTGAAATCACAAGAAAACCTTGGAACTATTTTTATATCTTGGCCACAGAGTACAAGATAACAAGCCGGTTATTCTTATGTGATAGTACCTTTGGGGGAGCTGACATTTGTTACTTTGAGAATTAAGTTATGGAACGGATTAGGGTCTGTTCCAATATTAATTTTAATACAAAAGGCCCGATGCCCGAAATCCATGCAAAGGTAGGCCTCCACAGCCCTGGCTTTGTCCAAAAGATCATCCAGACGGTCATTCCACTGTTCAGCTATTCAGTCAATTTGCATATTATGCTTTTATTATTATAGAATTATTATAGATTAATTCCATACTGTACATTAGCTCTCCAGAACTTACTTATTTTATAAGCTGAGAGTTTGTACCCTTAGACCAACATTTCCATATTTCTTGGTAAATACCAAGAGTCTTAGGAGTTAAGTATGATCAACTCAGAAATCTGAGTTATATAAGTTTGACTATTTTAAGTTTTCTCTATTCTTTTCTTTTTCTTTTTTTCTTCTAAATTTTTAAAAAATTCTAGTCTGCCTAATGTGGGCCACAGGAAAATCCAGTAGTAGGATTTTAGTTTAGACTTGAGTCAGAGATTTAAGGGAGGAGCAGCAAATAAAGGGGCCAACAGAGAATTGACAGCAGGGCTAGGAGAACCTCGAGGAGATGGTAGGCTTGGCTGAAAGAAAGGGAAAGAGGACACCTGCTTTCATAAAGTGTTGATAAGACAATAATCATCTAGTTTTTTGTTTGTTTGTTTTTTTAATAAATCTTTATTGTTCATATTGTTACAAAGGTTCCTCATTTCTTCCCCCCTCCACCAGGTTCCCACCCCACCCTCTGCCCCCTCCCCATCCCCCATTGTCCTCATTCATAGGTGCAGTTTATGTTCAGTCTCTTCCTCCCTCCCTTTCCCCGATAGTAAATCCCTTTTCAGATAGTAAATCAATTACTTAGCATTTTCTCATATCAATAATACCACCACATGCCCAATGATACATTTCACACAAAAGACATTTCCAAATAGGTCAACCAGCCTCATCCAGGCCCCACCCAAGGCACTCACAGATCAACACCCCAGCCCTATACTAACTCAACACATCCAGATCTAAGCCTTCATCACTTGATTCAGCAGACCCTCAAGTTCCCACAAAAGTTTCCAGCCATGTCTGAGAGGCAGCCATGGGGGAGGGGCAGGCGAGGAGCGAGCTGTTCCGGGCCTGGATGCTCCGGGCCTGGCCTCTGTTGCTCTGGTTCGTTCCACAACCAGCTGCTCCAGGTCTGGTCACCACCGCTCCCGACCTAGTTGCTCTGGATCTGGCTGCTGCTGCTCCGGGCCTGGCCGCACCCGACCCGGCTGCTCTGGGCCCAGCTGTTCCAGGCTCGGCCGCTCCGGGCCTGGCCGCTCCCAGCCTGGCAGCTGCTGCTCCAGGCCTGGCCACACCAGACCCGACTGCTCCGGGCCTGGCTGCTCCCAGCCTGGCAGCCGCTGCTCCAAGCCTGGCCGCTCCCAGCCTGGCAGCCGCTGCTCCGGGCCTGGCCGCACAAGACCCGGCTGCTCCAGGCCTGGCCACCCCTAGCCTGGCAGCCGCTGCTCCAAGCCTGGCCGCTCCCAGCCTGGCAGCTGCTGCTCCGGGCCTGGCCGCACCCGACCTGGCTGCTCCAGGCCTGGCCGCTCCTAGCCTGGCAACCGCTGCTCCGGGCCTGGCCACACAAGACCCGGCTGCTCCGGGCCTGGCCGCTCCCAGCCTGGCAGCCGCTGCTCTGAGCCTGGCCGCTCCCAGCATGGCAGCCGCTGCTCCGGGCCTGGCCGCACCAGACCCGGCTGCTCCGGGCCTGGCCAGTCCCAGCCTGGCAGCTGCTGCTCCGGGCCTGGCCGCACCAGACCCGGCTGCTCCGGGCCTGGCCGCTCCCAGCCTGGCAGCTGCTGCTTCGGGCCTGGCCACACCAGACCTGGCTATTCCGGGCCTGGCTGCTCCCAGCCTGGCAGCTGCTGCTCCGGGCCTGGCCGCACCAGACCTGGCTGCTCTGGGCCTAGCTGCCCCGGGCCCGGCCACTCCGAGTCTGGCCGCTCCCAGCCTGGATGCTCTGGGCTTGGCCACTGCTGTTCTGGACCTGGCTGCTCCCAACCCGGCTACTCTGGGCCCGGCTTCTCCAGGCCCGGCCACTCTAGGTATGAGTGTTCCTGGACTGGCCACCCTGGGCTTGGCTGCCTCCGCCTCAGGCCTGGCTGCCACTGCCCCAGGTCTGGCTGCTCCAGTGCTGGCTGTTGTTGCTCTGGTTCTGGCTGCTGCTGCTCTGGGGCCTGGCCGTTGCTGCTCCGGGCCCGGGTGCCATTGCTTTGTGCCTGGGCACTCTAGGCCTGGCCGCCGCTGTTCCAACATTCTGTCCTTTTTTTTTTAAACGCATTTATGTTGCAATGTTGGCTGGTGAGTTGAGTTCTGACTTAGTCATTGATTTTTCAAGATCTTCTTTGTATTCTTTCTTAAGTAATTTTACTATCTTTTGCTCTCACTTGATTTCTTCACATTGAGAACTTTGGTTTCTTCCTCCTTGTCCTGGGAGCTCAGCAGGTTGGCCTGTGGCACCCCTTTGTTCTCCGTGGGCTCCCGTGCTGCTCCAGCCTGTTGCCAGGGTCGGCGCCGCCCAGGAAGCAGCCCCCGGCCTTGGCTCCGTTGCCCGCGCTCAGAGGTCGATGGCTCAGGGGCACCCCCCCCCACAGGGGCCCCGTCGCCCGGCTCCCTGCCGGCACCCGGCTGGCTGGTGTCTGGCAGCGGCTCCTGCTCCCTGTCGCATTCCTCCAGTCTGGAGCTTTTTTTTTTTTCTCCTTCCCGCTAGGGGAGTCTAGGATCAGAATCAACAGACTGTCCTCTGCGCGCAGTGCGCACGACTCTGGGGGCTCTGCTTTTCGCCACTCCCCTGCCCGAGCCTGGGTCCCCAGGGTCTGGTCCAGGACTGGGGTTCAGAGCAGTCCGGACTGAGGCTCAGCGCTGCCGGAGGTTTTGTTTCTTCACGCTAGGGTAATCCAGCATCAAAGTCAACATTCAGTCCTCTGCGCACAATGTGAGCGCGACTCCGGGGGCCCTGCTTTTCGCTGCTCGCTTGGAATTCCGCCTCACAGCCCCGTCTCCCCTGCCGGAGCCTGGGTCCCCAGGGTCTGGCTCATAACTGGGGGTCAGCGCTGCCAGTTCGGGGGTTTAGCCCAGGCTGGGGGCTTTATTTCCTTCCTGCTAGGGAACGCCAGGCAGCACCCAGCCCTCTCCTCCTCTCTGGCTGCGACCTCTCCGCACGCGTGCGTGCGAGTGCACAGCATGTCTCCGTACCTTAGGCTTTTTTTCAGCTCCTCTGATTTTCCTTCTGGTTTTCTCTTTCCTTCTTGTTGTAGAATTTTCAGTCAGTCGACTACCTGTAGCTCTGGGCGATGTCCACTCTACATTTTAGTTGTAATCCATTGAAATTGTTGTGTGCTGCTGCGGTTAGGTGTTTACCCAAGCAGCCATCTTGGATCCTCTCCCCAATCATCTAGTTTTTTATGCAACTTATTTACCATGATAAAATCACCATTCGAAAAATAATTTTAATTAAAAATCATGGGCTTTTAAATAATTTAAGCAAATATTATAAATATCTATCCTATATAATAAAAGAGTAATATGCAAATCGACCAAATGACCAGTCACTATGACACACACTGGTCAGTGCACTCCCATAGCGGGAGCACTGCTCAGCCAGAAGCCCAGAAGTTTGGCTCATGACTGGTGAGCATAACAGTGGTGACAGGAGCCTCTCCCATCTCCACAGCAGTACTAAGAATGTCCGACTGCCTACTTAGGCCCATTCCCTGCCTAAGCTGTCAGTTGGACTCCCAGACTCTGAGAGAGCACAGGCTGGACTCAGGGACCCCTCCCCCAAAGTGCATGACTCTTGTGCAGCTTTGCAGAGTGCCCTCTTGCACTCTGGGACTCCTTGGGGGATGTCAGAAAGCCTGTTTTGGCCTGATCCCTGCAGGCCAGGGCATGTCCATCCCCATCTTACCCAGTCCTGCCCCATCAGCCACCTTCTAATTAATTTCCTTTCAATGTGCATGAATTCGTGCACCAGGCCACTAGTCTGATTTGAAAGAAGGATATGAAGCTCAAGATTTAAATTTAGCACCAACTTTTTAAATTATATACATCAAAGGTCATACCTACTCAATGTGATTATGCAGAAAGCTCACTTTATGTTATATTGCAATAGTTATCAAAACCACCTATAGAACAGACTGGGTGTCTCAAAAAAATATTTGGACATAGTCATAAAAATAATATCACAGATTTTTTTCTATCAATAAATTGCTAGTTTATAATCTCCTGAATATCAATAAACTGCCAGTTTAATATTTATAACTAAGTGGTAGATGGAGAGGGGATGTATGGATGAATAAATAGATAGACTGACAGATGGATAGATAGGTGGATAATCTCTCAAATAAATATTTTTTACTGTCATAGAAATACATGAGGTAGACCTTCTTACCAAAATTTTAAGTGTACTTTACATTATTATTATTATTATTATTATTATTATTATTATTTTGTAAATCCTCACCCAAGGATATTTTTTCCTATTGGTTTAGGTTGGTTGTTTGTTTGTTTTTTTGTTTTTTGTGTGTTGTTGTTTTTTTTAGAGACAAAAAGGAAGGGAGGGAAGAGACAGAAAGAGAAAAACATTGATGTGAGACCCATGGATTGGTTGCTATAGCCTGCAACCTGAGGTATGTGCCCTTGGCTAGAATCAAACCCACCATCCTTCAGTCATCAGGCTGATGTTCTAACTACTGAGCAACCAGTTAGGGCTACTTTACAGTATTTATTTACAATCAATACAAACTTGAATAACAGATCTTCAAAGAGAATATCTTTAACATATATTGAACTCATGTAGGACCAAGTGTGTATATTTAATAATGCAATCTCTGAAAGTCAAGAAATTTTGTTCTATGCAGAATAGCTTTTTTTCTTTACTGTCATACATCATTATTGAAATTTAAAAAAAAAAAAAAACACCTCTCTAAAGTACTGGAGATCTTATACATGTGTACCATATTTTTCGGACCATAAGACGCACTTTTTTTCCCCCAGAAGTGGGGGGAAAAAGTCCCTGCGTCTTATGGTCCAAATATAGCCTACACATATACTTTAAAAAAAAAGTTTTTTTACTTGCCCGGCTCTGTGTGGTCTCTGTGTGCTTGCCCGGCTCTAAAATGGTTCTAAATGCTGCTGTTTACTTTACAGGGTTGATTACATGTGTTTATGACTGTGATGTTGGGTTTTAATGCACATAAAATATTTTAGGACACTATTTGTTTCAGAATCTTTTTTTCTTCATTTCCCTTCTCTAAAAACTGGTGCGTCTTATGGTCCGGTGCGTCTTATGGTCCGAAAAATACGGCATTTGTTTATTCATATGTTCCTATACTATAATATATATGTATATTTCCCTTCCTTATAGAAAAAATATATATTATTAAAGACTTTTCTGATATAAAGGTTGAATTATCATTTAATAAAACTCATTAGAATTCCAAACCAATACATGTGAGCTGAGAACATTTTGAAGAATTTTTCTTTACAATGGAATCATTGATTCCAAAAATGGTTCATCTCTTAATATATCTGTTACAGTTTCTTTAATCTCTGAAAATTAAGCTTTAGCTCTAAGAATAAATACAGAAACAAATGGTAAATGATATTGTATTTTAATATTGGTATCTTTTGCTATTCTCTCAGATTTTTTTCACTTTCAAAATGTGTGCTATTTTGAAACATATGTTTTCACTGATCTAAATTTACTTTTTAGCTACATTTAGCTGGCATTGTTAGCGTAAAAATTGGTTTTAATTCTCATTAGCCTCTAAGACATCAAGGTAACTTTCATTTTCTATGTCCTCTCTTAAGACATCTTAAGATTAAAAGATTCAAAGCTACGTTTACCATCACCGTGACTCCAAATGTTATGGATTTGTGTTTTCAGTTAGCTTCGCATTAGAACGTACAGTCTTCTGGGAGCAAGTTTCAATCTGAGAGAGAACCTACAATATCGATAAGCTGCTCTAGCCACTCAGCCCCTCATGACCATTTAATGCACTCAAGAGTCACATATTAAGAGATTCTCTGTCAAATAAAACTGTCCCAAAGTCCCTAAATGAATTTAGACCTTGATCACTTCAGACTAATTAAATGGAAAGAAGGGAGCTAGCAATCTGGGAAATGAAGCTTGCTAGACAGACTTAAATATATATATAAAATAATGTAATTATAAAATTCCTTCCACCAGTCTATAGGCTCTAAAGATTTCAAAAACAATTTGAAGCATTCTATCCTGAATCTGCTTTTGTAGTAAGAAAATTGCATTTTTGGCTCACTGGTCACCTTACCCTATAAACCATGCAGATTTTGTTTTTCAGGAAATGCTACCCATCTAGCTGAATATCAATAGAACATTCCTTTTTCAGTAGAACTTTGATTTCCTGCATACAATCTTTTTGAAGAAACAATTACACATTTGATAATAAGAAATTAGTCCTTTATACTCATTTGACCTTCTCTAAGTTTCTAGCAGATAGCCAGTAATTAAATGGCTAACCCATAAATTCTGTCTGCAAACTTCTGAGTTCATTTTGTTTATTATTACCTTCTGTCATAAATAAAATTGTTAAAAGGTATAAAGTGCAAAAGGAAAGAAAAAAAAAGCCAAATCCCTTATGGCCAAATAAAGTAGAAGAATGATTTTTTCAGTATATTTAGATATATCACTTATTTACTCATTCATTCACTCATCAAATGTTTAATGAACAACTATCATTTCCAAGGTACTATTGTAGGCACTGACAATAAAAAGCAATGAAGGCAAAATGTAATTCCTACTGTTATGGGGCTTATATTCTGGAAGAGGAGATAGACAATGAAAGAGGAAATAAATAAATAAACACTATAACACCAGGGGGAAAAATAGCTTTAATATGTTTAAAATATCAATGCAAATAAACCTATAAGCATAAACATATAAACAGATATAATCATATATAAAAATAAGCATGTATAAGAGATGGACATCTGCTGCTCTAAATGACTAGGATATCATTATCATCAAACATTTATAACCAAAGAAATGGTCTGGTTCTCAGGAAAGAAAAAAAATGTTCAAGGAAAATGTCTCAGCAAATTTCTCAACTTTTTTTAAAAATGGAAAAATTAAAAATGAGAATATTTCTTCAGATTCTTTCAGTTCTTTGGATGATACATATATACATACACCTGCTTGAAATCCAACTAAATGTATTCATTATTAAGCTTCTCCTCAGTTGCTACCACTTAGACAGAACAACTTTAATGCACCTTAAGCTCATAAGTGTAAAACTTTTTTGTAAATATTGAGGAGTAAATAAGTGGCCAGATGCCACTTTTAGTGACAGTCTTCCATTCAGTGATATGCCTCCGCTGGCTAATATCAGCCCACAAAAGCCAATAGTTAAATTTTCAGGAACGTGGTCATCTGGCTGACTGCATGTTGATGGTAGCTTGAATCAGCCACAGTGGTAGTTTGCAACACAGAAAACACTAAAAATCAGGACCTTTTTTTTTTTTTTAAGATCCACTTGTGAAGCAATTACCACTTCTTCCAGTTAACAACAAAAATAAAAAAATCCTATATTAAAAACTGCCATTTCTTAAGCCTAACTTAAACAGTCAGCATGCTAGGCCATGTCAAGTGATATGATAAGCACACATCCTAATTTAATATTCACAATTCCCATGTGAGCTGAGACTGTAATTTACTCCATTTCACAAATGAGAAACTGAAACATAGGAAGATAAGTAATGTGCCCAGTGTCACATAACTAGGTAATAATGGTGGCGAAAGGACTCAAACCTTCAGGTTCTATAGCCCTTACTCGTATTTAGCCCAATCAAATAAACTAAAGGAGTGACCTGAGTCAGGCTCTAAAGAGAAATAGCCTCTCAGTTCCCTTTCTTGACTTTTCTCCAGGGCTTGATACTAGAGCTCCAAAGATGTCACAGATATTGTTGATTGTTTATCCAAAAGTCACCCACCACCACCACCACACATACGTCAATGTTAGTGCATAATGTGGCAGCATATGACATTGGCTGAACAGCTGTTGTAAGGAAAGATCAGAGAATGCTGAAAAGATCTGTAATGTACAAAATTTGCATTAGTCAAAAGTAATAACCCTGATATTTAAGAGTCCAATGTTGGGAGTTTTTAATTTTGCTTTCAGCAAACCTTTAAAAAGAAAAATAAACTCACAGGACTGGAGGGAGAGAATAGGTCAAGAAATAGAAACAGACCACTAAGATCCAATCCCAATGCCTCAGTACCCAAACAATAGGTCTCCTACCTAGAAAGTCTTTTATTTAAGACATTGATCATTGGTATCACAGTAGAGGCCCAGTGCCCGAAATTCGTACAATGGAGGTGGGGATCCCTCAGCTGGGCCTGCGCCCTCTGGCAGTCCAGAACCCATTGAAGGATGATCGGGACACCTCGCCCCTTACCACCCGCCTGCTTGCTGCTCCTTACTGCTCGGCTCACTGCTCCTTAGTGCTGTCACAAAGGCCACAGAGGCTCCCGCCACTGCCACTGTGCTCACCATCCGTGAGCCTGGTTTCTGGCTGAGCAGCGCGCCCCCTATGGGAGTGCACTGACCACCAGGCGGCAGCTCCTACATTAAGCATCTGACACACACACCCCCCAGATGGTCAGTGTCTGGTCATTCCACTGTTTAGTCAATTTGCATATTAGCCTTTTATTATATAAGATTCCTCTGAGCAATTTCTACCTTAGCCTGTCTCTCATCCTGTCCTGTCTGTGATGCTTGTTTTCCTCAGATACTGTTATTATTAACCATCTATATAGCATTATATCACCATTTAACCATGATCTGAGGTATATAGTTTAACTTTATTATTCTTGAACATATTGAAAATAACATTACCAATGATCTTATCTTGATACTTCTATTTTAAAATATTAAAAACTGCCTGGTTGGTGTGGCTCAGTGGTTGAGCACTGATCTATGAACCTGGAGGTCACAGTTCAATTTCATGGTCATTTTCCTCAAAAAATTAAAAATAGAACTACCATGTGATCTAGCAATTCCACTTCTGGGAATATATCCAAAGGAAATGAAAACACTAACTAAATAGATATCTGCACCAAGACATGGAAATAACCAAAGAGCCTATCAGCAGATAAAAGAATAAAGAATGTGGTACATATATACAATGGAGTAATATTTGCCCATAAAAATGAGGAAATCCTACCATTTAGATGTAACTTGAAGGCATTGTGCTACATGAAATAAGTCAGAAAGAGAAAGATAAATATGATATGATTTCACTTAAATGTGAAATCTAAAAAGAATATAAAAACTAAACTCACAGAAAAAGAGATCAGACTGTGGTTGCCAAAGGCAGAGCATGAGAGAAGAGGGAAATGGGAAAAGGTTGTCAAAAGATCCAAACTAGTGATTATAAGATAAGTAAGTGCCAGGGATATAATGTACAGCATGATGATATAGTCAGCACTGCTGTATGGTATCTGGGAAAGTTTTCAAGATATTAAATCCTAAAACTTATAACAAAGAAAAAATATTCTTTTCTATTTTCTCTTCTTTCTTTTCTTTTTCTTGTATCTATATGAGATCATGGGTGTTAGCTGAACCTATTATAATCATTTCACAATATGTATAAATCAAGACATTATTCTGTATGCCTTAAACCTATACAGTGATGGCCCAGCTGGTGTAGCTCAGTGGTTGAGTGTTGACCTATGAACCAGGAGGCCCTGGTTCAATTCCCAGTTAGGGCACATGCCCGGGTTGCAGGCTTGGTTCCCGGTGGGGGCCATGCAGGAGGCAGCCAATCAATGATTCTCTCTCATTGATGTTTCTAGTCCTCTCGCTGTCACCCTTCCTCTCTGAAATCAATAAATACTTTAAAAAAAGGAAAGAAAAAGAAAAAGAAAACTTATACAGTGATGTAAGTCATTTCTTTTTTTTTTTTTTTTTTCAATAAA
Organism: Pipistrellus kuhlii; assembly: GCF_014108245.1. Lineage (NCBI taxonomy): Eukaryota > Metazoa > Chordata > Mammalia > Chiroptera > Vespertilionidae > Pipistrellus > Pipistrellus kuhlii. Next base: position 8,573,416 of record NW_023425540.1, on the reverse strand, counting down.
GCTGGGGGGAAATTATTACCTCTTACAGTTTCTTGGGGAGAGAATTTGGGAAGGGAGTGGCTGGGAAGTCCTGGTCCAGGGTCTCTTAGGTGGTTCCAGTGAGATAGTGGCCAAAGCCCAAACATCGCGGGGGCTGGCCAAGCACCTCTGTCTCTTCATGGAGCCTCGGGGTCTCTCCCTGTGGTTTTCCCCTGGGTTAGTTTGAGCTTCTGCACAGCAAGGTGGCCTTAAGGCAATCAGATCCCCTTCCTGACTGCCGAAGGCCGTGAGAATGAGCACACAGGCTTTTGGTTGAAGCAACGAAAGCCCACCTCCCTCCAAGGAGAGGGGCCATAGATTCTACCTCTCAATGGGAAGCATGACTAAGAATTTGTGGGCATATTTTAAAACTACCACATCTTGAAAATCTTTGCATTATAAATGATTAATAAGTAAAGTGATGGCAGTGTGCTATACAATTCAAGATCAAATAAAAATTCTTTGGGGGGAAAAAGCTCTTTGGATTCCACATTATGCAAACAATAATATTATGCCTCACTGCTTTTACTAAATATAGTCTGCAATAGCTGTGACTGATTTTGATTTTTGGTTTGGAAATATTTGTATATAACATATTACATATAAAAATAATTCTGTAGTTATTTTCATAAAAATGAAAGCTCCTATTCTAATCAAGAATAATCGCACCCTGATTTATCTCATGTGTCCAAATTTTAACTATGGAGTTTGATCCTTTGTCATGACCTAGAGGGTAGCACACTTTTGGCAAATTATCTGAGTGAATATATACTGTTGTAAATTAAAACTTTTTGGTCATGAGTTATTAATTTGTTTATCAATGAAATGTAAAGTTTAGCTGATAATCAACAATTCTGAGCTACACTTCAAACCATGAAAAAATTGGGCAACCAAGTATTTGGAAAGTTCATTTATTTATTCCTCAGCTACTTAACCCCAGCTCACTCTGCCCAGCATTTAAACACTTATTAAGTGAAATCCATAGACAAGGAGCATATTATCACATAATATATACTATCTATTAAGATATCAAATATTGTAAACCTGACAATGAAAGCCAGTTCAAGAGAATACGAGAATTTTAATCAGGCCTATGACTCATACAGCTTAGCTGTGGACAAAAACCTCAGTCCTAAAAGAGTCATCTTCTCTGAAACACATTTCAAACATTTAAACATTCCTAAATAACCCACTTATTACTTATTATACATTAAGTTATTTAAAGCTGTTGTTAGTATATTTTCCTTATGTAACTTATTCCCTAAATCCTTACTACTCTATTCCTCTTTTTCCTCAAGTTTATTGGTTTCACTCTTCAAGGAGCTTCCCCACTTTTAATATGCTGAAATATTAAGCCTGCAGGCAGTGAATCTGTCATTGCCGAGAAACCCACACCCACCTCAGCTTCACCCACTTCAAGATGTGTCTGAATCTTCCTAGCCCATCTTCCTAAATTTGTTTCCTCCCCATGTTCATTCCTCCTAGCTGTTGTAATTGCTTCCTCCCTTTCCCATCATCATCTCCAACAATCCTGCAGACCTTCTAAGGCTCAGAATTGAACATGGAACCATTTGGGACAGTGAGATAACTTTTTCTGTCTCTTTCCAAAACACTTTCAACAGGTTATAAACTAAATTTTCAGGGGCTCTTAAATTTCGGTGGAATGATAAGGCATCGATGGCTGGGAAAGGGCAGAAACAATAGAGTCATCAAGATACAGGCAATGTCCCAGTGCCTATTTTAGGCCAAGGAAGCAGATGTCCCATAGTTTGCATTCCATCAGAGCTTCCCATCACTAATTGATATCCTACTAATGCTCCCATTTTATGTTGCAGTAACTCATGACCAATTGCATGAATTCAGAGACACCTCCAGTAATATATTCCAGATGGATCTTGTAGTATAAATTTCAAAAACATGATAATTCTAACCAAACTCCTTAGAACATGTGCAGATACAGATGAGACAGGTCTGTAGACCTTGTGGCATGACGACTGCCTTATTCATCTGTGTCTATAGCACCCAAGGCTCTCCAAGATTGAATAGCCCTCATGTTGAATTAGTTAATTATTAGACAATGAATGTAATAACAAAAATAGACCTCAGAAATCATCTAATCTAGCCTCTTTTTTTTTCAATGAAGAAGCTAAAATCTAGAGATTTTATCTTGGCAGAGCCTTGGGAACTTGCCCAAAATTAATAGCGAGGTAGCTGACACAACAATTCATCATTTTTCCATAACAGTATGCTTTATCTTAAAAGTTTTATAAAAACTTTTGTTTATATAACACTTTAAGGAGATAACTTTCCAAGCAATAAATATCCACACTGCATAATCTAAAAAATAAGCTCCCTTGAAACAACATATTAATTTAGTTGACTATGTCCTCAGTCTCACACATATTATAATTGCTGGTATTAAATTGGCTGGTGTTCTCCTCAACACACCCCCAACTCCTGCCCCACACAGAGTCCTGGACCAATTGCTCTGTATAATCTGGCTTTGTTTATTGAGCCTAATGATGCTGTGCCCAGATATTTTATGCATTACTAATCGTGTAATATGTTAACATTGACAAGGCCACTAAAATTTCAATAGAAATTCATAAACCCACTGAGCAAACACCATGTTATCACTGTCATGTGCAGACCCACATTCACAGCTGTTGTGTCGGGTTCCTGTGCAGATAATTCTCTGCCTTAAAAGACAGTAATTTTGAGAGCAATTAACTCAAACCACTTGAAAAAGTGAGATTCCATGAAGACTCATTTGAGTGCCTCCCTTGATCCTGTGTGTGTCTCTTTCCTATTCCCACTTTCCTCACTGCCTTGTGCACCCCACCCAACCCATCTCTTTTGTATGTGCTTCAGCAAGAAGTAGATGAGAGTGAAGGAGAGATGGAAATACAAGGCCACTGAGGCGATTTGAATCCTTGTCCTTTGCACACAGTTCTGAAGTATAATATGTGCAAACCACTAACATCTGCCTAGTAACATCTGGGAAACAGAATTAACAGCATTGAAAAAGCCTCCAGATGTCACATAGCCCCTTCTTTTGTACTAAGTCAGACGGTCCCTGATGATAACAAACAGTTAAGTATCTCCAAGGAAAGAGCTGCTTTAACCTCCTTTGATATCTATCATACTAACTATGATAAACCGATGGAGTGAGTGTGGTATAAGCCATGTTCTCATGATCCAGATGGTTCTCTCTCAACAAAACAAGAGTGTGGATGTGTTTTCAGAGGCATGTGCAAGAAAATACACATTCTGGCTTGTGCAAGAGTTATTAAGGGAGAAGAAGAGAAGAAAGAATGGAGATGTGGGGAGGGGGCTTTATTTGGTTAAACATTGATTCTCCTGTGACATCAATGTTTAAAGATAATGTGTCCTTACCTGGCTGAGCAAATTCTATTGGGAGGTATCTATTGTATGTAAAACAAAGGCAACCAAATCCCAAACATTCTGGCCATTTACTGGTAACGCACCAGAAGTAAAACAAATCAGAAGTCTCACTCCTCATAACAATAGATTCTATCAACTTAAAGTTTTGAGGGTATGGCCAACAGATTTTATTTAAGGTAAAGAATAACTGTCCCCCAAAAAATAATAACTATCTAAGCTTTTAATGATATGGTAATGAGAGTAGCTTCCTCAACAGAAAATAGGTAACTATATGCATAAATCAGGTAAACAAATAAATAAAAATATGTATTTTGTTGACTATGAAAGGAAAGAAACAAACATTTATTGAGTGTCACTTATTTTTAAACTGTGCCATTATATGGGGCAAGTACTATTACCTCTATTTTTACATAAGAAATAATTACACAATTGGTGATAAGAAACAGTGTTCAGATGAAAAATCTGGAGTTTCTGGTCTTTCCATGGCACCACACAGAAAAAATATATATATATTATCTTCTGATTTCTTCTTCAAACAAGAAGAGGGTTGTTTTTTAGTGAGGTAATTCTTAAACTTTGTGGTTACTGGAAACTTACTTTTTAAAGTAGATTTATTAAATAAAAGAGACCAAAGTTTAGATTTACCTTTTGTGATACTGAAATGTGTTATCCCCTTGATTTACTACTTGATGTTTGACCAGGGACTTATTCTTTTTCTTTTTAATATATTTTTATTTATTTCAAAGAGGGAGATGGAAAGAGAGATAGAAGCACCAATGATGAGAGAGAATCATTGATCAGCTTCCTCCTGCACACCCCACACAGATGATCAAGCTCACAATCCTGGCATGTGACCTAACTGGGAATCCAACCATGACCTCCTGGTTCATAGGTCAATGCTCAACCACTAAGCCACCGCAGCTGGTCCAAGGGCTTATTATCAAAAGGATCTCCTTATTCTCTCATCTTCCTACATCTCACATGGAATTGTAGAAAGATAACCTGGCCAAGAAGAAAAGGAAATGGAGGCAGAAATTTTCCTATGTGAATTCCTATCGTATGGGTAACTGGGGAGTTAGTAGCACTTAACATTCTAGCACATAGTCATTCAATGTCTTAGATCTCCTACTGTTCTATACTCCTTTTATAAGCAGGAATCAGACCTTAATCATTTATAGATTCCCATAGTAGACATAAATAATCTTTTGAATGTATTCATTTTAGCCAAATAATTCTACAAAGATTGTTTGAATATTGAAGCAAGACTTTTACACCAAATATATATTTGTTAAATCTAACCAAGTATCTTTTAAAGAGCTGCTGGTGCCCTAGCACCCAGAACTAAGAGTGTTTATTTCTAGAGTCAGCTACCTGAAAGCCTTTCTGGAGAAAGGAAGGCAGTAACAGTTGCAGATCAGTATTGAATGAATGTGTCAACCACAACATTTTTTTTTTTACTAATGAGGACACCTTGGTCTCAAGAGGCTAAATAATTTGTTTAATGTCATGTAAGCTCATGGCGGGCCAATACTAAACCCAGGCCTCCCATTTAGGAATGAAGTGCCCTTTCTCTCCTGGGACTTGGATCATCCTTCTTCTCGTATTTCTGAATGAGTAAATATACTGACAAGTCTTACCAAATATGGAAGGAACTGGACGAATACCATGCTATGGACTAACAATATCAGAGCCAGCCTTTACGGGAATATGATTCTTGTTTCCCCAAAAGACATAATTAGATAAGTGCTACATAAGTGGATATTCATAATAAGCTACAACAAAATTATACTGCATTCCCCCGTTACCTTCATCTGTTTCGGTTACCTCGGAGTTGTGTTCTTGCTTGTGTTTTTCAAAGATGCCATGATGACAAGTCAAGCTTCATCCAAGTTCCTGAGATGCCTCGGTACCCATGTCTGAAAATTACAAACCCCAAAATATGTTTTTCCTTCCTGCTGCTGCTTTCCTTCTATTCTGCAGGTTAGTTTACAACAGAAGGGATTCGTGAATCATGATTTGGGATGGAAAGTATGCTATTTCAAGACATTCTCAGTGCTTTGTGGCTGCTGGGATGAGCATGCAACAGCCCTGGGAGAGGGGAAGACTGAGGAAAGAGAGGCTCCACTGATATGCTTGTGACTCCATTTGTTTGTTAACAAGAAACAAGAAGAAAACCACAAAAGCCATAATTTGCAGGTCTCCTTTGCCAGGGACACTCTCAAAGACAGCACATCCCACTGCCTTCATAATCTTGTGACTAGACTGAATTCCCTTGGGAGGATGGAACGTCAGGGCACCATGACGGGTGCCCCTGCTCTACCTGGGTCTTCCTTTCTCATCCCCTTTTTTCCAACATTTACTAGCTGCTTCTTCATTCAATGTTGTTTTTCCTTTTGTCCTTCTTCCTCTACTGGTTCACCCTGGATCAAGTTCGGGGGGGGGGGGGGGGGGGGGGGGGGAATACTTCCTCTAATCCCTGCTTCAGGTCATAGTCTCTTTATTTCAGTTGAAGTAACTGATATAAAAAGCTCGCTCTCTCTCGCTCTCTCTCTCTCTCTCTCTCTCTCTCTCTCTCTCTCTCTCTCTCCCTTCCTCTCTGAAATCAGTAAAAATATTTTTTTTAAAAGCAATTGCTATAAACAGAAATCACAGCGTTGAACAAAGCATTTTCTGAAGAGAAAGAAAATTGTTCTTGCATAGGTCACATTAATTCTAAGGCAAAGATCTAATAGGCCTCTATAAGTTATGTGGTTCTCTTTCCCTGGCTCATACTATATTATATTTCATAGCTTTCCTTGCATTTAGATGGGAAAATGTATTCAGTTCCAGCAAAACAGAAAACGAATGGAAATTATATGTGCCACCTTTAGACATAACCTATGTACTAGTAAACATTAAATATGTCCCTCCATGGTTTTTTGCCTCTGTCTGTCAGAGAAGGAAGAAACCACAATGATCTCAAGAAACGTGGTTGAAAATGCCAGCTCCTCAGTCAATTTAAGTCCCTGAGGAAAAGAGAGGCACCCTAAAAAAATCTACTTCTAGTATTTGTCAGTGACTGTACATTTTGTCTCTTTAACTAGTACACGTTTCTTTGTAGGGCCTATAATCAGAAAACAGATATCAAGATACCGATATATCACTCCAACTCCAAACTAAATACAAGTTTTTATACATTTTTATTGATTTCAGAGAGGAAGGGAGAGGGAAAGAAAGATAAAAACATCAATGCTGAGAGAGAATCATTATCGGCTACCTCCTGCACACCCCACACTGGGGATTAAGCCCCCAACCTGGACATGTGCCTTGGCCAGGAATCGAACCATGACCTCCTGATTCATAAATTGATGCTCAACCACTGAGCCATGCCTCATGCTGCATTAAATACAATTTTTACCTTAGGTTTATTCCTTCATTTCTTTGTATCTCCTAATATTTACTAGGGGTAAAAACAATAAAGGTAAATCAAAGAGTCACAGAATTTTAGTCTTAAAAGATCCCCTGGTCCAGTTTCATTATCATACAGATGAGAAAAGTGCAGTCCAGACCAACTCACCAATATGACAGATCTCACTGCCAGTGAGAGGCAATGTTGGCATCAGAATCCAGGACCATTCTTCCAGTCCAGGGTTCTTTTCTCTAAAAGCTTATAGTGAAATGACCTCCAAAAAGGAATATTTCCATGAGCAGGAGGGAAGAATTCACATATATGTTCATTGGGATTCTATTTGTAGTGCTAACATTTAAATAAGTGTCATTTGATTTTGTAAGACTCTGTGCATTGATTATATTGTGCCTAACAGGACCCCCTACTGCATAGTAAAGGAAATGTTATGAATCACTGATTAACATTACTGACTCAAAAGAGAGTTTTTTAAAGTTATGCATCTTGGACAATACTAGCACAGACGATTTTTTGCTATTTCTCTCCATACTAATCAAATCCAAAATACTGGAAAACAAATACTTGAGTCTTTGGACTATCTATAATTTTTTTAAACCAATAATCTTATTTTGTTGATGATTTATTCCCAAAATCTAGCAAAGCACTTGACACAAAGAATATCTTTGATAAATGTGTGAATGAACTCATTACATTTATCCCATAGAACTTGTATGCTATAAATATTTACATCACTATCATTAGCTACAGTAAACTATCCATTAATTATCCTGTGAAATGTAATAACCTGCGTTGCAAGCTTTTTTGCAGAAAGCCCAACACATGCTTAAACCAAGAGGCAAAAAAACATTGTCATGGCTTAAAACACAAACTAGTCAGACAGCCTAGATTTTCATCCCAATTCTAAGGATGATCTTGGACCCTTTATTTAACTTCCCTGTTCCTTAGAAGTCAAGTATGGGTGCTGATAATGACAGAACATACCTTGTTCAGTATGAGTATTAGCAGGAAAACAATGGCTCTCTCAGTATTTCAGGAGAGTTTAATGAAGAACTATTTATATATTTGTGAGCAAGGAATCAGAGCACCCTGAGCTAGCAATGGCATAGAGGCTTTGCCACCCCTAAGTTTAAGTCTTTGCTATCCTGTTGCTCTACTCAAAAAAGAATAATGTAAGCACTTTCATAGTGGTAGACACTACTGTCAGAACTTTATGTACAATAGCACTTTTAGTCTTCACAAAAAAACTATGCTCATTTTCTATATATCCCTCAGGATATTCTCTGTTCTTCCAGACTCCGCTCTGTTCCTTGAGAGGCTGACCTTTGAGATCAATATTTTGTCTTGTGATTTCTGGTTGTGTTTGGCCAATAAGGGTTTCTAGCATGAGATCAGGAGGTGGAAGCAAAGTGAGGTCATGATACTACGTTAGTTCCATCTTGTTCAAAGTCATGGTCCTAGTAAGAGGCAGAACTAGGACCATGACTTTGAACAAGTTTCTCTAACGTGGGGATAAAAACAAACACCTTGTGGAGTTATGTGATAATTAAATGAATAATACATGTGAATAATTAAGTGAATAATACATGTGAATAATACATGTGATAATTAAGTGAATAATACTTAGAACAGTGCCCAGTACATAGAAGCATGCAAACATTTTTATTATTCTGTTTACTCAAAAACTGTTGACCTAAATGAAATTTTGATTAATTCTGGTACAACAAAACCTGAAAAACAATCTCTTTTCAACTGAAGTATTTCCCTATGTATTCCAAAGAATTGTGGAGAAGGCCTGTCAATATACCCAGTGCTAAATTATCCAAGAAGTCAATGAAACACATGTTTAGGGCAGGCTCTAGGTAGGGCTAGAGAAAATAATGAGAGAAATAAGGTTAAAAGAGAGAGAAAAGTTGAGTTTTGATGGATTTATCAGAAAATCTAGAGAGAAGCCATACCTCTAAATTTCAGGTGACTTAGCACTAGTTTGTTTTGAATAATATACAAAGGGTGGGAAAGGTGAAGGGCATAACATATTCTTTCCAGCACTTGAGGCATCTTCAGGTCTTCATCTAGTGCTAGGACACCATCATTTGCCTAACCTGGTGTGTGTGTGTGTGTGTGTGTGTGTGTGTGTGTGTGTTTGTGATTCAATTTAGAGATAATGCAATCTCTTTTCAAGATGCAATGAAGAACAAGGAAGCCTAGATGAAAAGGGGATATAATAATTGGACACTATATAAAAGCCATTGTGTTGGGCTCTGTCCAACATGTAGACCTTTATCAGAATTGCTTTTATTTTTTATTTGGCAAAGTTTCTAAACAAATCAGCCCCTCACACTCAACTTTAAACACAGCTTCCCAAGAAAAATATCTCACTATTTCATCTTTCAGGAAAACATGCTACGCACAAGAATTTTTAAATACTTTGTATTTCAACAAACTAAACATTTCAAAAGCAAACATTCCATGGATTTCTCCATTGAAAGGGGAAGTGTACATTTTTTATAACTGGATGCTGGCATTCCCAGATCTCTATGAACTTTATGGTTACAAGAGAGCACACCTTTTAAGTGTGTGGGTATGCTTCTGCTGACCCTCTGATTAGTTATGTCCTTGTTGGCCAAGATTAAGAAAGGGCAATTAGATTGGGTGGGTATTCAGAGACAAAGTAACTGAAGAGTGGACTGGCCAAGCCTACACTGCAAGGTACCTACCCAGTTTGCCTGGAGCCCTGTCTTCAGCCTGGTCAAATATAGAACCTAAAATATTCCTATTCCTCTTTCTAATTCTTGGATACCATCAAGGAAGAAGCTCTGACCATTTAAAACCCAACAGCCACATACCATCTCCAAGGGAGGACTCGGGTCCCCTCATCTCCCAGAGTTAAAATTTTCTGAAATACATATTTTGAGTTCTTAAAAAAAAAAAAAGTTTAGTTCTGAAAAACACTGTTTATAATAAATCATATGCCTCTGTTTTTAAATTGTAATCAACTATATGGTGAGAGCAGCTCTTTTATAAAAACTCTAAAATTAAAACAACCACTTAACACTCCAACCTAATGCCTGCAGTAAATCAAATGTCTTTGTTGTTTAGATTATAGCTGCACAGGTCCATATAAAAAGGAGTTTTAGCACTATTTATAAGAAGAATTGTCTCTCCAAACCCATCCAACGATTTTTTTTTTCATTCTTTAGGTAAAAACTTCAGCAGGAGCTTAAGTGGGGTATAGGCAGGCTACCAATAACTTTTTGTGCCAGAAGTTATATAACAAGGTCAAATTTTAATGTACACACAAATGTACAGCAGCTTAAAAGAAGCAGTTGTTCAAAAAGGTATCTGATAAATCATTGCCAAAGGGCTGGGAGGGGTGGCAGGGTAGTTGTGTTAAACCACAGCTTTGTCACTAGTATGCTGTGTGACCTTGGACATGTTACTTAACCCCTCTGCCTCTCAGCTTCCTCCTATAGGATTGCTCTACTACTCACCCTATAGATCCGACTCTTTATAAAACAGAACTTTGTCTCATGACTCTACAAATCTGTTCTAAGAAAAGCAGTATTCCATGACTGTTCTATAGACAATGCAGTTCAAGTTCACTATAATATGAGAAATACAAACTAAAACTACACTGATATCCTATTTTTCTCTCATCAGACTGATAAATATTTGAAATCTTGATAATATATTTTGTTGGCCAGGCTACAAATGAAAAAAGCTTGGAAACGATAGGCCCTAGTCAGTAGCAATGAGTAGCACAGCCAGTGCTCCATCTTGTTTGCTAAATACTATTTCTTACTTGATGAAAATAGAGCTGCTAAAGAAATTGCTGGCTTCAAGGTTGTCCAGGAAAGTATAATATGAGCCCGAAATGTCTTATTAGGTGATTCTCTATTGAAATGGGGAAAATAGTTTTAAAGGGCATGATTGTGCAGTAGAAAAAGTTGAAGAATAAACTGTAGATTAAAGTATCATCTCAAAGTTTGACATCTGTACTACCTATAATAATAAAAGTATAATATGCTAATTAGACTGGATAGCTGAATGACCTTCTGGACATCATTCCAGACATCCTTTTGGACAAAACCATGGTGGTGGGGCCTGAGGCAGAGGTGATTTGGGGCAATCAGGCAGGCACACAGGCAAGCGGTTAGGAGCCAATGGTCCTGGATTGCTAGAGGGATGTCCGACTGACAGTTTAGGCCTGATCCTGTCCCTGTGGAATCGGACCTAAAGCCAGCAATCAGACATGCCTTGAGGGATCCAGGATTGCAAGAGGGCACAGGAAGAGCTGAGGGAACCCCCCATCTCCCCATTCGAGTGCACAAAATCTGTGCACCGGGCCTTTAGTGCTTATATAAGAGAATAGCCTTTTCCTTAGGATATACACAAGGAGATTATGGGAAAGAAAGGGACATGATGCATGTTACCTATTCTCAAATCATTTATGATAAAAAATAAATTATAATATTTTTAAATATACAATTTATCACATACTAGAAAGGATAGAGCATGAGGTTTAGACACAGCCTTTGGTTCAAATCCTTTCCTCTCCACTAACAATAACTGTGCCTAAATTATAAATTTCACTTTATCATAGGTAGGTATGTATAGGGGTGGAAAACCTAGTATATATGGGTTTGGTTCCATCACAGATTCAGGTATCCACTGGGGGTCTTCAAAAAAAACCCTCATGGATAAGGAAGACTACTGTGATTGCTATTCAAGGAAATAGCAACCAAGTGGAACCTGGATTCTGATTTATTAATTTATGGGAGAGAATCTAATAATCTATGATTCCAGAAACTGTGCTGATATTAAGGATGAAAAGGTAGCTAGTGAGATAACTAAGAACTAAAGAGAGAGGAAAGATTAGGAACAAAAGACTTTTAATTTCCTGACTTAAGAGAAAGTGGATAGTAATAGACTAAAAATGGGAAAATGGCCACTCAGATAAAAGTTATGAAAAATTACCAAATGACTTGGAAGAGCATTCTCATGGCGGGGGGTGGGGAATGAGGAGGGATCTCGGGAGAAGAGTCAGACATCACTAAAGGCTTCCGGGTTTTTAAGACTGGAAAGTTTCTTGGCTTCCTTTAGTGGCCTGACGACCACAGATGCCATTCTAAGATGGACTCTCAGTTTCCATGTGTACTTCAGGGGTTCACTTTTAGGAATGGTAACCAGGAGGCAAGGGCTTTCTGCTAGCTTCTAAAGCACTATTTATAAGCTATAGTTCTAAAGCTACCTCTCGGGTGGACTTTTCCCAGATGGGCTGTATGGGGACTGAGCCAATAATGTGTGATTTTTCCCATCCACTAATTTATTACCACCCCTTGGTCTAAGGATAAAAGTGATTAAGAAAGTTTGCAAAGTAGAAGACCAAATTTCATGGAACATTGAAATTCCTTGAACCAACCATGTAATTATAGGTTCAGAACAACTAAAGAAATTAAATGATTAAAACTGAACCCCAGAATCTTTGAAATATCATGTCCAGAGATATCACTCCTATTGATGCAGACAGTAGCACCATAATAAAGCAAGTCAAGTGTGATACGGAACCCAACGTTGAAATTTTGAAAGTACATTCACTTTCCAAATGTCAGTATAACAATATTGCTGAGTCCCTCTTCCAATCCAATTAGGAGAGGCCCAAACCCACTAGATTTCTTGGACTGCCCCAATCTCAGCCAGTCTAGAGGAGACTTTAGGAGAACAGACTTTTGCCTTTTCCTACACTATAAAGCTGTTTCTTTTAAGCAGTGATACCAATTAGAAGAATAACTGAAGCAATATTATGACATTATCTACTAATATTGAATCAGTCAACAGGAGAAGCAAGAATTCCCCAAGAATTTCCTGATCAAGTAGGCATGGTTGCATATACTTCTATATAACTGCCTCACCTCTTTCTCCTGCACTTTTTTTTTTTTACTTGATCTACATTTCTTCCTTGTACTTCCTTTGAGGAGGTTATACAGTCACTCAACTTCATCATAACTAGCCCCGTTCTTTCAATTACTTATTTATATTATCATTTTAATAGAGAGAGAGGTTTGGAGTCCCATTTAGTTAGGCACATATGTAGGCCTTCCTTGGTAGCAATGCAACACTTAACAAATAACCTTTTTTAAAAAATTTTTATTGTTGAAAGTATTACATATATCCCCCTTTATCCCCATTGACCTCGTCTAGCCCGCCCCACCCCACACCCCAGGCCTTCACCACTCTATTGTCTGTGTCTATGGGTTAAGCATATATGCATACAAGGTCTTTGATTGATCTCTTCCCACACAGCCACCCCCCACCTTCCCTCTGATATTTAAGCATGACAGTCTGTTCCAAGCTTCTATGTCTCTGGATCTATTTTGTTCATCAGTTTATTCTGTCCATTACATTCCATGTATGAGTGTGATCATGTGGTACTTGCTTTTCCCTGACTGGCTTATTTCCTTTAGCATAAAAAGAATGTTTATGGACACAGAAAGTAGATTAGTGGTTCTTGGACAGGAGGGATCTTACTGGATGAAAATATTGTTAAACTGATTTATGGTTATGTTTAATGTTACTAAAAATCATTGAATTGTATATTTGAAATGGGTGAATCACGTATATATAAAATATACCTCAGTATATGTAAAGCAAAAATAAATAAATAAATCACCTTAAAGCCTTTTTGCTTTTGTTCATGGGGTTTGTTTTTTGTTCTATTTTGTTTTGTTTGTGTTTGTGTTTTTTTTGGTCCACATATTACACTCCTATAATCCTTTGGTCAAAACTTTATAAGAGCTAAGTAGTTCTTGCATTATATCTTGAGATGCCAATTGGTATTAAGCTATTTCTCACTGCCCTGTACTTTTGTTTTGGTTTCTTGGCAAAGGTCTCTTTTCTTAACTTATCCTTCTACCTTATGCGCTGATTTCTAACATACTATGAGACCTGCTTTTACATTTGATCTTACTCCCTGTCACATGGGACTCTCCCAATACCTTTGATCTGTTAACACTGGACTCTGGGTACACCAGACATTCTGTCCACCTTGGGCCAGTTAGAGAAACTAAAGAAGTTTGAAATCAGAGACAAGCTTCCAGGAGAGACTGGAAAAGGTAGAAAATAGGTCATACTGACAAAGTATTGCTAAGCAGGACCCTGATCTGGGTGCCCACTGCTTCACATACTTGAATCAGACCTCGAGCAAACCATGGTCATCTTTGTTTCCAACCAAGACAGCTGTATTATCAGCGATCCTAAAGATAAGAAGTCCTTCTTGACTTTCTGGACCAAGAGATCATCATTCAAATAATGTGATACAGACCAAAGAAATGTTAATAGTCATAAAGTTCAGAGCCAAGAGAAGAGAAATCCATGTTAATAAGAAAAAATTGAACCATCTGAAAAGGAAAGATACAAATAAGTTACCTTATATGTAATACTTTCAACAAGAAAGATTTTTTAATAAGAAAGTACCTTTTAAGATGTTTAATTTAGCTGCTAAGCCATGAAAAATACCACATTCAGAGGAAACACATACAAGAAAATAAAAAGAGCTTCTACGGTTCCAAGTTTCCAGCCAAGATCAGTAAGATAAGTACATGAAATATTATGGCTGTGAAATTTTAACCTTTTAACAGTTCAGCTGAAATATCTTGTGCTAGAAAGTGAATGATTCTGGAGCAGAAAACCTCAGGCCTGCAGCTCATGTATTTGTTCCCACTCATGTACAAGGTATTGTCAGTTCCCTGGAAAACCATTTACTTTAATTGTCAAATGTTTTCCTGTAGTTCTTTAAGAATATCATCACTACCCATGATTTTGAAGCAGATTTTTTCAAAAAATAAAACTGTTCAAAATTCAGTTTGGGTAAAACATACTGCTTTCTAACAGAGATTCTTTCAAGACCTCCATCTAACCCTCGTAATTCACAGGTTCTCCTTATTCTTTCAGAACTATTTATCAATCTAAAGTCAACAGTAAACAAAATGAATGAAATAAAAGTGAAAGCATGGGCTACATTAGTACCTAAGATACTTCCTAGTATGCTAACCATCAAAACCATAACCCCTAGCCTTCTTCCCACAACTTCATTCCTCACAAATTTATCCTCAATGCGCTCGCTCGCTCTCTCTCTCGCTCGCTCTCTCTCTCTCTCTCTCTCTCTCTCTCTCTCTCTCTCTCTCTCTCTCTTTTAAAAGTTAAACAACTTTATTAAGACCAGAAGAGTTGGGAGAAAAAAGAAGTAAAGCATGGAGTTTCTCAATATTTACTTAAATGTTGGTATTCCTTCCATTTTACCACGGTACACTTGAACTTCTTGCTTGGGTTTAAGACTCTGAGATGGAAGAATATCGCCATATGTAGGACATGTTTCCAAATATTTGGTTGTTGGGCAAAACACGCCAGAATTTTCGTAAATCCTTATGGTTTCAAGTGGACAATGATGTCACCCCCATGTGCAGATCTAACACAGCCACCAGCTCCGCATGTTCACTGCCAGCGGGGTCCACTGCTCAGCACCTCAGAGCAGCAGCTGTCCTGGTTCCAACATGCCTGCCATTGTCCAGGCAATGTGAGCTCCCAGGAGACCTCCTCCATGATCTCTTATTCTTGAACCAGCTTTCTCCACAAAACCTATGCTATCAGACCCCAACCCTTATTGGATTCCTTCATCACTCACTATATAGCAAACAGTGTAAAGATCCACTTTATGTTGGTCTTTAAGTTGAAGAAAATAAAACAAGTTTCTGTTGTCCATGCCAAGCATTATTGTTGAGTATAACAGGGTTTCCTATTGGGTGAAAGGTAAAGCTGTATTCAGAAAATTGTTTCATATCTATTAAATTCTATTCCTATATCACAGATATTTTGTTATTATTCAAAAACACACATGGTAGCAAAGCTTACCCTCTTATTCAACCCATCTTCCATGCCTCGTCTTTGAGCAGGGTCATATCACAGTAACAGAGAATCAGACAAGAGAAAGAAGGACTTCAGCTCCGGAAGATTCAGGAATATTGCTTCTCCCAGGCAAAAGTAGGGGTGAATCCCAAAAGAGAAAGCGTGAGTCCTGTGAAACAAACCCATTCTTCTCCCAGTACCCTCAAACCTTGATCTGGCTGTCAGTTTTTCATGGGAAAATGGGAGCAACCTGTGATATTGTGATTTATAATAAGAAAAATATATTTGGTCTTCATCCTTTTTATTTTTTTCTGGCAAAGAGCTCCTAAAAGTCTGGAATTTTCTAAGTTATGAAAGTCATAAAGGTGTCTTTTGTTATTATTAATGAGGTGGCTTTTGAATCTCCCTTAAGGATGGGAGCTGGTTGCCAAGAGACCCAACCATGTGATTACAGAGTTTGAATTTGCAGTTCCACCTCCATACCACCACCTCCTGAGATTGAATCAATTATCAATGGTCTATCATTATTATGTAAGGAAGCCTCCACAAAAAAAAAAAAAAAAAAAAAAAAAAAGGAGGGGTTCAGAGAGCTTCAGGATGGTAAGAATTGAATCAGATGTGCATGAGATTGCTTGGTGTTGAGCTGGAAGCCCCCATCCACCCTCACCCTACCAAAACCCTGCTGGTTGGAAATTACATCTCAGAGCACTGAAAGGAATCTGTACCCTTTATTTTTCTTTTCTCTCTTATAGAAAAAAAAAGAGAGAAATTTATAAAACTTAAAGATCCAAAATAATTTATTAAGTTAAGCTCACTCCAAGAAAAAAAACTTTTTTAAGTACAAAAGAGAGATTAACCCTGTCTTGAGATTAATATAATATTGCATGAACTCACCCAATGGCTTAAGGTTGGAGAAAATTTTCCTTATCTCCTGGACCTGTCTTTTTTTCTTATCCCTGGATAATGCCCTAAGTTGTTGTTGTCATAATTAGCTAGCTAATATTAACAACTAGAGGCCCAGAGCATAAATTCATGCACAGGTAAGGTCTCTTGGCCTAGCCAGTGATTGAGGCCTATCAGGGGGCCAGCTGGCCAGGGGCAGAGACCCAGGAGGTTGGCTGTGGGAGTGCACTGACCACCAGGGGGGGCAGCTCCTGCATTGAGCATCTGCCCCCTGGTGGTCAGTGCACATCATAGCAACTGGTCCAATAGTCGTTCTGGTCATTCGGTCATAACAGTCACTGAGATTATATATATATATATATATATATATATAATTTTATTGTTTATGTCTGGCCTCTCCATTGATTATATATATATATATATATGCAATGGAGAGGCCAGACATAAACATGGTCATCTGGGCAGCTTCATAAGGAAGCTGCAACTTCATACTCCCCAGGGAACCACAAGTCCATTCCCTATAGATCACTGGGGGAAGGAATTGAATAAAGAAGGAGATGGGCACATGTGCAGTGAAGTTGGGGTGACATAGAGAAAGTACTTGCCTGTCAGTCTAAGCTGGGAAAAGGATCATTGGCTAGAGGGAGGGTGCTACTGCAAGTGCACAAAATCCTAAAGGGCCAATTAGCTAAGCTCCTAGGTACAATCCCCAAAGAGGGCTCTCTGGCACACCTGTTTCTCATTTTCTCCATGGCCTGCACTCCTCCCTGTGCTAGCCTACCATGTGGCCTTAACCAGCAGCATGGCTCATGGGCATGTGGACCCCACACACAACAGACTGCAACCGGGAACACAAGCCAAGCAAGCCAGATGCTAGACTGGACTGTGCTTTAATATGGAGTGGAGACTCTGGGCAGTGGCCTTAATTCTAGCCCAATTGAAGACAAGGCTAGACTTTCTGCATGGTCAGACAGAGGGAGATGGGGCCTTGGAAGAGAATCCCCTTAATGTTATATCATCAGTAAAGTGTTCCATGATACCTCATCCTTCCCTGGGGGCCTCAGGAAATTCTTTTCCCAGCGGAACCCTAATAATTCCATTTCCACCAGTAACAAGTGGGGACCCAGAGGGCTCTCCACTGATAACAAAGTTAAAATTATATGTTTGCCTATGTCCGGCTGCTTCAGCTAAACCCCTGTACTAATCCCTATGTGGGACTTCTGAATGCCAACCCGTTTTCTCCACCCCACAAGGCTGCAGCAGACACTGAGTTCTGACACCTCAGTCATGGATTTGCCTATAATCTCTGCTCCTTTTGAACCTCTGAATATCCACCCCAAACTGTCTGCTCAAAATCCAAAAAAGCCCAGCTTGCCCAACCTCTGAGGCTCCAACCTCCAATGTATCCCTAAGACTCTCTTTAGTCCCTCCACACTCAGCCTTGCCTTCTTCTGGCCCTCCTCCCTCCTCACCTGACAATGTTAACAGCTTACCACCAACTCCAGATGCTAACTTAGAACATTCAATGGGACTCTTCAGCCAATTCTCCAACTTAATGAAGAAATGATGAGAGGGCGAGGGATAGTTTCCATCGATTCCCACATCAAGCTGATGGGTGAGAAGAGTTAGAGTCGATGTGATTTGAGGACACAATTGACAGAACCATATTTTTTGCCAACAAATTTACTAGTTTGTAAAGTTGGGTTGTTTTCTTAATAATTCAAGGAGGGTAACCTAGCCACATGTGTCTATACTTGCAAGAATCAGGTTTTAATTATTGTTGCATTTTAAAGTGTCATTTTCACACACACACAAAAAAAAAAAAGTTAATCCTGTTTAGGGAATTGGCATTACATAATCAGCAAATGTTTCACCCTCGTAGATCATTTAAGACAGTTTTTAAATCTTGCTGCATTCTTCCACAGTTTTCTCCATGCTGATCTTAACATCAAAGGTGAAATTCCTGAATGTGTAAGACTTAGGTCTTTACATTAAGTTTTAGTAAGACCTCTACACAACATCACTAAATCATTTCTTCCTCAGAGTTCACCCCTGGTCATTGGCTGTGTGAATAGTGAAATATGCGGTGTTTTTGCAAATGGCACAATACTCCAGTGGAAGACATAGTGCCTGGGCCCCTCATTCCATCTGCCTCTGGTTTGTGTCAAGCTGACACGCTGTAGGTCAGTTCACTCATCCTTAATACATTGTTTAAATATACAGTAAGAGCAATATTCATAGAGTGGTATAAATATCATACCCCCAAATTACAACAGTTTTATTTAAATACTTCCATCTTCTACAGAACTCCTGGAGACTTCAATGTTTCCATAGCTTGAGATTAAAACAGACCAAAAGAAATGCTCTGATGATACAAAAGCCAAATATGACAAGAAACGTTAAGTGCTTTTCCTTTAAGTCTCCTTTTCAGGCATCATTGCTTTGCAACATTTGGAGGCATTCCTTGGGAATATATGGATCATTATAGGGGTAAAGATGTGGTTCTAGAAGCTACTTCTACTTATAAAATCCTTCTCCATCCCCACTGAGGAAGTCGGGGGGATGAGAACAATAGATGTTGTCAGCAATACCAGACTGCATTCATCATTGAGGCAACAAAACTAAGAATTAAACCTCTCCATGTAGAATGAAACTACAAAGGCTATTAATTTTCTGTGCTAACTTCATACAAGGTGAATTATTATAAACAACCAGAAAGTAATATATATTATTAATTACTAGTCTCACTAGTGCAAAGGACTCCCAATTTCTATATCCCTGCTGTCTGTATTTAAATAAAAGGAAGTTGATTCTGGATCTAGGGCGTGCTCTGAAAGGGGAAAAAGAATCTTAATTTTTATCACAAATAATTGCTAAGTAAATGAGTAACTTAGCTCAGAAATTAGAGAATGATTTTTAAGACTTTTCTTTTAAATGTTTATCGAAAATAACCCCCAAATCCAGAAAGGATAAGGTGTTTTCTACAATATGAGAATTTCTAAAGCCAATACCTATACTTCTGTTTCAAAAAATTGCTATAATATTTATCATTATGCATAAAGAAAGAGATATCTCAGTTGGAGAAAAATGTAACCAAAATCAAAATAAATGTGAATCTCAATATTTCATTTAATTATTAGTACTACATACATTACCCCTTGCTTATGATCATTTAAACAAAGATGCTAAAATAAATAGCTTGACTGAAACAAGGCGTATTAAATGCTGTTTTATTTTGACGGGAATGCATGGCATAGCTTCACAAATGGTTTCAGTAGATGAAGTTTCCTGACATGAGAAATGGCAACAAAGCCAATAACACCAGGTAATACCGAGTCATAAACCAAAACTTTAGCTGAAAGCTTCAAAGCCCCAAAGAATTACTGGTGAATAACATTTAAATCCACTGATATGAGAAGAATTTCAAGTATTTTTCCAATGCAGATGTCTGTAGAATAACGAATTCAGTAAATACTTGACTTTTATTGAGAATTTTTTTTTTTTTTAAAGAAAACCCATCTCCTGATAGCTCAACAGCAAAATCAACTGAAATTCAATTGTTGTTCCTCTGCTTTTTGTAACTGTGGGCAATCTAGACACAACATTTTCCTCAAGTGTAAGCCAAAGCCCCAGATGCCTGCCAGGATTCTATCTTTTCCAATTTACTTTGACATCCTTGGTTCCTTTCAGAGGAAATGAACATTAGCCTCTTGTGCCTCTCAATTCTTTGGTGACGTCCTATCTGAAAGACCATCGTCAGAACCCAGCCAGTTCTTACCTGACCCAAGACACATCATGGAAATACGGTGCTACAGGTGTTTGGCAGATGAGCTGAGAGAGAAGCCTCTGCAATTTCCATCGTCATTCTGTAATCCTACTGTTTGGTTCTTCAATCATTTTTCCCTTCCTCTACTTGAATGTAAGTGAATGTTAAAATAGTTAATAAAATGAGACCACATTGTAATTTTTGCTATTTCTTGAAATCTGCCAAGTTGATGTGTTGTTTTCATCATTTTGCGACCTATTCCACACTCTGGCAAGGGCTTACTCCCAGTCTGACATGATGAGCTGGGCCATCATTCACGGAAGGATGAAGAGTTTGTCTAACAATCAGTTTCCTTATAAGATGTAACGCCTGGTAGGATTTGGCCTGTCAGCTTCCGGAAAGCCAGTGAAAGAAAAAAGCTATATATTGGCTCCCTATGTACAAGTCACCTCTGAGACAATTTCCTTAGGAGCTTGCTGGCAATTCTCGAGGCAATGTGACTATTTGTTCTTCTGTGGAAATTTTCATAGCTACAGGATAATGGTTTCAAAGAAAGGAATGGAAAATGATGAAATAGCAACAATGCTATTACCCTTTCAAGGAGAAAACTACCAGTATACTACAACTGGGTGGTCTAATTGTTATAAATGAATATTTATTTTTTTATTTGTTTGTTGGTAGTGTGACTTATTCCAGAAAGAATTTAAAACAGCTTCCAAATAGACTTATGATACAGCAAGATAAAATAACTTTAAAATACATATGGAAATAAATAATTAAAGGCTCAGATGATAGAAAATGAGTGGGAGAAAAAAATTCAGTAAATAAAATTCATGTATATATTTGTCTTGCTAAAGTATGCCACATATTATTACTATTATTCATTGTTGACTAACTATAAATTACTAAATCCACAAGTAATAGAAGCACTGCTTTTAGAATGAGGATACTGAAAACCTCTAAAATTTGTTCTTGAAATGAAGATTGTGGAATTCTTTGTAGGAGAGGCATCGTTGTCACTAATAGGTGGATTCATGTTACATTGGGAGCAAAGATGCATATGTTATGACTGATATTCACTCTTAGTCCCTAAATTCCTAAAAACTAAAGCTAATCAGAAAGAGTAGCTTTGTTGAAAGTTTATATTTATCTGTAAAGGACCATGGCTTGAAAATTCCCTACACATGGAAAACATATGCACCCTATGTTCATTGCAGCATTATTCTTGGTAGCCAAGGTGTGGAAATAACCAAAGTGTCCTTTTATAGATGATTTGATAAATACATGGTACATATATCCAATGGAATACTACTAAGCCATAAGATGAAATACTGACATTTGCAACAATATGGATAGACCTGAAGGATATCATGCTAAGTGAAAAGGTTAGACAAAAAAAGTTAAGAACCATATGATTTCACTCATACATGGAATATAAAACTAAAAGTAATAAATGAACAAACAAGAAAAACAATCAAACAAAAACTCACAGACACAGACAACAATATGGTGGTTACCAGAGAGATGGGGGTAGTAAAAGGTAAAGGGGAAACAAATACATGGTGATGGAAGATTTGACTTTGGATGGTGGGCACACAATGCAATCTACAGATGATGTGTCATGGAATTGTACACTTGAAACCTATATAATCATGTTAACCAATGTCACCCTGATAAATTTATTTTTTTAAAGTATTCACAATTTGCATCCTAGTACTTCATGACAATCACAGAGGAGCAGTGGCACCATCAAACACTTGTAATGTGGACCCAGCTCTCTTTGTCTCCAGAACAGTTTCTTGCACACCTGTGGACGAAAATTCATGACTGAATGAAGCAGTGGGGGTGGAATTACTTCTTTTCCAAAATGAGCCGTCAACACTCCACGGAGTTGGATGATTTATTACTCTGCACCGTGAAGTTGGCATTAAGGAAACTGACTCACTATTCACGGAAGTCTTCTCGTCGAGAATCCTGTGCATGATGTGTTCTGACAAGGCAAGGTGATTTTTCAGAGTCGCTGGTGGCTGTCTTTCCCTTTCCCCCAAGTGGCAAAGAGTTGAGAATTGTATTGGCTTCATCCTCATGGCTGCTTTCTTTAGGGCCAAACTGGACATGTACAAAATTGGACAGAGAGAGAAGTTTAACTGATTTTTAAATGCCTGTTGAGGTCTTCTATGCTACTCTATCCTTCCCTGACACGAGGGACCTTTCTAGACCCGCCAAAACACTGGCAACACTTTAGGCTAATGTTACCATTTTCATCTGAAGGCACTGGTGGGTTGCACTGGCCTTTTCCTTGGCCCCAGAGGGGCGGGGTGTCACATGCTCCAGTGAACATCAACATGCTGAGCAGTGTTCTTGGAAACAATGCTTCATTTCACGGGGTGGAATTGAGAGTTCCAAAACTGCTTCAAGATTGGTTCCGGCCCAGAGTTAGGATATGTCACAGAAGATGGCCAAGTTCTCTTCGCTATGAATGAAACACTCTGGTTATTGGAAGTGAAGTAAGTATGTCTCCAGAATCTCTCACTTTCACTTCCTGAGGCCTCTTTGGTATATCAATGACCAGAATAACAATATACATACAAGCTCTTTCACCCTTATCCAAATTCCCTCATCTATCCCTTATATCTATGGAAGTAGAAACAACCTAGCCAAAGCTAATCAAAACACCAATAACAACAGCAGCAGGTCCTATTTACAGAAGACCTCTTGTATGACAGGCACTGAACTGGATGTGTGACTGTGTTATTCCATTTGATTTTATTATCCTCATTTTACAAAGGAGGAAATCAAAAGTTAGAGAAGTGGGGTAATTTGTTCAAGATCACCCAACTAGGAAGTGCTTAGGTTTAACAAGTGTGAGGCTGGTTGAAAATTCCTTTCAACTCCTTGGAGAAATGCACCATTTAAATTATAAATTTTTTGAACCTTCTGAAAATTTTTTCCCACACCAACCATGAAATTACGAGGCAATAAGACTAATAAAACACAGAAAGCCACATGGACAGCACAAGCATGGTCTCCAGTCCTCCAGATGAGCTGCCAGCCTGGAACTACATGTGAGTATCTGTTGTAGCTCGCTATTTGTTAGTCTACACCAGTGATTTGCAACCTTTTTCATCTCATGGTACACATAAAACTACAGAAATTCTGCAGCATCCCAAGAACTACATGTTTTGCCTATCTGACAAAAAAAAATAGGTATAATTTTGATTCTTTCACACCAGATGGCTGTTGATATGTTGGCTGTTGTTATTGTTTTAAATATATTTGTATTGATTTCAGAGAGGAAGGGAGATGGAGAAAGAGAAAAAGAGATAGAAACATCAATGATGAGGGAGAATCATTGACTGGCTGCCTCCTGCACACTCCACATTGGGCATCCAGCCTACAGTCTGGGCATGTGTCCTAAATGAGAATCAGACTATGACTTCCTAATTCATAGGTTGATGCTCAACCACTGAGCCCTGCTGGCCAGGTGGTTCTCTTTTCTTTTTTTTTTCTTTTTTTTTACAATCTAAGGGGAAAGAAGTCAGTGCCCCTGACTAAACAGGCAGAGATTACATGTTTAAAAATTATTGCAGCTCACCAGTTGAAAATCTCTGTTCTACACAGATTAGATAATGACCAACTAAGTTTCAGTGAGCTCCAGGTCTTCCCAGGAAGGTGGGGCCCACGGGGCGTAAGCCACAGTCATTTGTTCACTCACAACCCACCCAGATATCCAAACCAGCTCAAGCTGCCTGAAAACACCTTGTTTGTTTCAAGGAACCCAGCAAAACTCTATCCAACTGAAGGCTTAGCAAAATGCCTACAAGTAATCCAAGGCCTGCGGGTTCATTGGGAGCTAGTTTGAGAGGTCAAAGCTTACACACAAGGGAAAACAAAACATGTGCGAACGTGGCTGAATCTTTCCTTCCAAAGCAGTGCTGGACAACTCATGTAAATATACAAATACGCTGAGCTGTGTTGTGAAAGGAGCCATTTGTTTTACTAACACAAGTTGGTATGGTGCAAGATTTTTCTTGGCAAATAAACAGAACACAATGAAAAAATTTGTAAACAATGGAGTTTTCTGGCAATTTTTCGAAAACTGAATGGGCAGCCTTTCCAGAAAGTATAAACCTTTTCCTTTTCCTCAATCCCCCATGAGTTACTACTCACATATAATCACTTTAAAAGTCAAAGCAAATAAAGAAATACAGCTCAGTGATCCGCGGAGCTCCTTAAAAGGACCATTTGGTCCCTAATGAGCTAACCTGCCAAATGGTCAATGTGGGGACTATCTAGGCCAAGGCAGCCTGGCCAGAACGAGAAGGTTTTCAATGACGGTCGCAGGCTACAGTTCAGGAGGTAAAGAAACCACTCCTCTTCCCAGAATTCCTCTGAAGTGTAGTCATCATCACAGTGACGGAGGTTCGAATACAGAGACTACTTTAGTTACCGAATGTTACTACAGAGACCAAATGTTCTTGCATAAACATGGGTTTCATTGGGGAATATCGGCTGACGGTCAGAAACATAGAAAACTTCCCCACAGAGAAGATATGTGACATTTGCTTAAGAAATTTCAGCCTACATATCACGAGCAGATTCCAGACCAAATGGGTGATGTCTGTCTTTAGCATGCTGTGCATCTTTCTTTCTATGTGGTCATTCAAATGGTTAAACACACTATTTTGGAGTTACTGTCTGATTCATAACATCATTTAACATGATCAGAAAGTACATTTACAGCCGAAACCGGTTTGGCTCAGTGGATGGAGCGTCAGTCTGCGGGCTGAAAGGTCCCAGGTTCGATTCCGGTCAAGGGCATGTACATTGGATGCGGGCACATCCCTAGTAGGGGGTGTGCAGAAGGCAGCTGATCAATGTTTCTCTCTCATCGATGTTTCTAGCTCTCTATCCCTCTCCCTTTCTCTCTATAAGAAAAGTCAATAAAATATATTAAAAAAAAAAAAAAAAGAAAGTACATTTACATCATCCATGTGTTGAAGATACAAAGGACTATGAATTAAATCTTTTTTTAGGTCGATTTATATCCAAGCATTTTTCATTGAGAACTTTCTATATTTCCCCATACATAGTTGTACAAAGCTACACAAAAAGATAAACATTAGGTTTTGCTATCCAACTCCAAAGCCCCCTCCCTAAAGCACTGGTCAGTAATAGCCCTTAGTTATTATGATAAGGAACTAATTCTGCATCCTCTTCTCTGTATTCCACACTAGGCTTATTCCACATTCTTTGTTGTAAGACATATCCTTACTTTAGGGTTTCTGCCATCAAAGTTATAGATGCTATTTAATTCTTATCTGCTTTCAACCAACTAACCAATATTGACAGTCTGTTAGCCTGTCTATATATTTTATACTTTTGTGCATTCACATATAAGCACATATGCTTTGATTTTTAAGAATGAGGCTACATGAAAACATACAGACATACTTTTTTCTCACATAAAGGTATATCATGGAAATCCTGCCAAGTATTAACTTAGTTCATTCCTGTAATGGTTGTTTCTAAGTTCATAGTACTAGTATTTGCCACAATTTAATTAATCATTTCTCTGTTGACAGTGCTGCACTTTGTTTATAAAGCAGTTCTATCCCATCAGAAGCACAGCATAATGGGACATACATAAAAGATTAACCTGCATAGCTGGGATATGTGAGGCCAACTACAAATGAAACACAAAAGAGGGATTATTCATACACACTTTCTATTCTTCTGCCCTCCTCATTGCAATAGTCCCCACCTGATCTCTCTGTTTCCACTCCTGCCCCTCTACATTCCATTCTTCACACAGCAGCCAATGAATTGTGAAGACAATAAATCATCTTATTTCATTCCCTTGTTGAGAACTTTCCAACAGTTTCCATTCACACAAAGAATTAAGTCCATAGCCAACCAAGTCCAACGTGATCAGGTCCTTGGCCACCTCTCCCACCTCATCATCAGACACTCTCCCCACACTCACCCCACTTGTTCCTTAACTGCACCAGGAACCCTCCAAATACTGACATTTGTCCTGGTGTTCTTTGTGCCTGAACACTCTTCCCCGGGAGTCCTGAGCTCCCTTCTCCAGTTTACCCAAGCCTCTGCTTCAATGTCCTCTCCTCAGGGAAGCCTTCTCCAATTATCCTATCTAATAAAATGGTAATATGCAAATTAACCATCACTCCATCACAAAAATGGAAGCACAAGATCCTCTCAGCCCAATCCTTTCAGCCCCGCTGGAGTCCCCCAGTCCCAGGGTGGAGGAGGGGCGAGGGGAGGCGGCCGCTGAAAGGAGGCAGTGTGAGTGGCCTGATGGAATGCTTGTTTCGTCGCCATGCCTGGCTCAGGCCACTTCCCAGAGCCAGAGTGGACGTGGACAGGGACAGGGGGGCTGTCCCACAGGCGGCCTACTGAACATGGTATTGCACAATGGGCTACTAGTCATATATAAAATAGCCATTTGCCTTACTTTGATATCACAGATCACTAGCTGACATTACATGATATAATTATATAATTACTAGTACATCTTGTCCTCCTTTGAAATGCAAGCTCCATGCCCTGTCCTCCACAGTATACTCAGGCCTTAGAATAGGGCATAGCATGTAGTAGGTGCTAAATAAAGACTTGTCAAAAACAATTAATGAATCAGCAAATGAATGAACATAAAGGATTAAAGGTAAAACACTATGATATAGATATAATACCCATAGACTGAGTGAGTCTTTTAAGAAGGCAATAGTTGAAGGCATTTTGGTTGGATTGGTTCTGGCATGCATCATACATTAGTAACTTTTTGTTACTAAATCTTCTCCACAAGCATCAACAGTTAAAATTTCCCCTGAAAGCCGACAATTGGGTAATGGCCCTGAAGATTCATTATGCCACTTGAACTATTGCACACAGTTGCCTGAGCTGCCATTTAATTTCACCCTTTATGATCTCCCCAAGCATGAGCTGTAGTTATTAGTGGAAACCAATGACAACACTGGAGAGAAAACTATCTGAAGGGCCTTCTGCTTCCCTTTTGGAAGTAATGTGAAAAGGAATGATGGAAAATGGGTGCTGACTTGTACTGTTTCTCATTTCCTTTGAATCAATATAATTCAATAAATAGATACTCCAGTTATCTCCTATTTACACATATGCATATGCATTTGAGCTTCAGTCAAAAGAGCTACTTAACTAGTAAGGTACAAACATTCTGTGAAATGGAAAGCAGCCAGGGATTCCATTAAGCAAAATAAGGGTAGAGAGGGCTAGCTCTGACAATCTTCCATGGACCAGCCCTATGGTCAGCAAACTGTGGCTCTTTGGCCCCTTAAGTGTGGCTCTTCCACAAAATACCACGGCTGGGCTAGTCTATTTTGAAGAAGTGGCATTAGAATAAGTTTAAGTTTAAAAAAATTTTTGGCTCTCAAAAGAAATTTCAATCACTGTACTGTTGATATTTAGCCCTGTTGACAAGAGTTTGCTGACCACTGGACCAGCCTATCTGCTGACTTGCCATGATTTTACTGCTGTCTCTGCTCCAGGGCCTCCCTTCAGAGGCAGCACACTGAGCTGACTGCCTCCACCACAGACGCTGCGGCGTCCCACCTCTTCTGCTGGAATGACTCAGAGAACTTTTCCAGCCGATGGAAAGAAGTAGGTTCTCCAGAGTTGGGAGAAACGTGGGGCTCACATGAGAACAACCGCCTGTGAATCTTCCACCGTCTACAACAAGGGCAGAGGGACTAGGAGCTGTGCCTTTCCTGGCGGGGATTGCCTCCACCCCTACCCCTACCTGAGGCATCTTTGGTGATGATATTGACTTAACTTCATCTGAATTAAGATACTGACAGAGAGTACATTGAAACACATACATTTCCTTTTTAACTTATCAGAGTTAGATATCTTACCATTTGCCAGACATTGCTCTAACAATTTAAAATGATATCTCATTTCATCTTCATGTCAACTCTGTTAGGTCAAAGGCATGATTAATTGGTCAACTGATGTGTCCAAGTCACACAGCCAGAGACTGGCAGACCCAGGAGTGGACCTAGCAGAGTGACTCCAGGGTCCACGCTTACCCCCAAGACTGCACTGCCTTGCACACCACCTGCCTCTGAGCAAAATCCCATCCACAACTTTTTTTTCAATCAAAAAAGCTATGCCTGATAATTGTTCATTTAAAAACGGAACAGCAACTTTCTGTTTTAAAGCATACCTACTACTTTAGCAAAACCCAGCTTGAGGAGGAAACTGGAAAAAGAGGGTAAAGTATCCATACTTAATGTCCTGGCTGGAGGACATTACTTGCCGATGGTAATTTCACTTCCACTGAGCCTTTAAGAGCCTGTTCCAGAAAGAAGTTCGATTTCACAGGAATGCCCATTGTTAAGCCTTGTAATCTGTGGCTAATTCCTCCAGGTTGCATTTACCCCCAATTTGTACAAACAAAATTAGGCTGGGTTTGTGATATATATGCATTTGAATTGTATGTATTGTAATTAACAAAACGCATAGAAGCTCAGTTTTACTATTATAGCTAATATTATTTTGTAGCAATTTTTCAAAATGTTCTGTGCTGTGGGGCATTTGTCTCATGGCATGTGATAGGAGGCAGGAATTGAAACAAATTATATGATTTGAGAGAGGAAAATGTTAAGAAGAAACTGTTTAGAAAAATGTAAACTGAAAATGATGAGTTCAAGAATATCATCCCACTAACTTACATTTTATAGTTCCTCTCATCTCAAAGTCTGCGATTTCAAACAAAACCTGCTCTCTTTATTCCAACCAGGAAAATTTGGCCACAGATTAATCGGTGGAGAGTCTAGGGTGTTCTAACCAGTGTGTGATAGAGGAAGGACTCAGAATTTCCACTAATTAAAAAAAAATCCGTAAGAAATGTTTTCTGCCTTATCAAAACAGCAATAGACCAAAGCATCTTTTAAAGAAGGTTAGAAGAAATGTTCAAAAACTACTTGAGAAAAATTATAAAATTCTCTGAAACTCACAAAAGCAGAACAAATGGAAGACATACCATGTTCTTGAAGGGAACATCACATCGTATACATGTCATGTCTCCCTATTTATTTGTAAATTATGGAATTCAAATAAACAGAGCTCTCAGAAATTGTTTTTAAAAAACCTAGACAAGTATGTTATAAACTTCGGAAGAAGAGCAACAACAGTAAACATTAATCTTAAAACAAGGGCAATGAGAACAAGTGTCTTACATAAATTAAATATATTTTAAACCCCTATAATTAAAACTATATGATATTGGTTCATGAATAAACAGACCAGAGAAATAGAAAATCCAGAAATAGATCGACATACATATAGAAATTTAATATATCACAAATAGTCTGGGGAAATGAGTTCTTAATAAGTATTGTTTGGGGGAAAAACATACCCAGCTCTCACACCAAGTGAGTTAGGAATATAAACATAAAACAAAACATAAAAGTACTACATGAAAGCATAGCTGAATTTCTGAATAAACTGGGAGTCAGGAAAACTTTCCTAACCATGACTGAAACTCCAGAAGCAGTCAGGGAAAAGACGGAGAGATTTAAAGTATATGTTTTACAAATTTAAAAATAATAATAATAATAAAAATAAAAATAATACAATTGTCTCCCTTACCCATGGGGGGGCCATTCTAATACCCCCAGTGGTTGCCTGAAACCTCAGATCTATGTTGTTTCCTATCCATACGCACCTGTGATAAAGCTTAACTTATAAATTAGGCCCAGTAAGAGAGTAACAGTATCTAATCAACGTGAATGACCTGTCTCGGCAAACCAGGGCGGTTTGCTTTTTCCTTCTTCACAATTTCAAAGATCGAAGCTTGTTTCTTACCGGTTTTTAGTAGCTGCAGCCTGCAGTTGTTTCTCTTCCTTAGCAAGTCCAGAACATTCACCTTTCCACCTGAAGGAAGCATCGCAGCTTGTCTTTGGCATACGCGAACTGCCAGCATCCCTACTCTTGTGCTCTGGGGCGACTATCAAGTAAAATGAGGGGGACTGGACCGCCAGCACCCACTGGGTGCAGCCTGAGCACGCGCAGTGGCCACGCAGAGGAAGGGGTGTCTCGTGTACCAGGACTCGCGAGATTTCATCACACGACTCAGAACAGCCTGCATTTAAAATAGGGGTGTCGAACTCAATCAGAGAAGGGGCCAAAATCTAAAATCCAGCCTAAATCGAGGGCCGAATGGTTTACTGAACAGTCATAAACTGTCATTGTGATGGAAACGCAGCGGAGTGCAGTGATGACAGCGCGGTGCGGGCCACATTGCAAGGCCTGGCGAGTTGGATTTGGCCCGCGGGCATTGTGTTTAACACATGTGATTTAAAACGAAGAGTTGTGTTTGTTTGTTTGTTTGTTTGTTGTTTGGTTTTTTCTTTGTTTTAATCTTCACTTGAGGATATTTTTCCATTGAATTTTAGAGAGAGAGAGAGAGAGAGAGGGCGAGAGAGGGAAAGACAGAGAGATACATCCATGTGAGAGAAACGCATCAATTGGTTGTCTTCTGCATGAGCCCCGACCAGGGCGGGGGCCAGGGAGGAGCCTGACACCGAGGTGCATGCCCTTGACCGGAATCAAACCCAGGACCCTTTGGTCCTCAGGCCGATGCTCCATGGAGCCAAACGGATAGGGTTGTATGAGTTGTTTATCTCTGGAATTTTCCAGCTAATATTTTTGGGCCACAGTGGATGGCAAATGGCTGAGACCTCGGAAAGTGAAACCATTGGACAAGGAGGATCTACTGTAATTTTTGCATGGCAACACACTCCATAGGCAAACCAATAAGCTGGGGAGATTATTTGAAATTTCTGTCACAAAGGGTTAGCTAACATCTTTAATATAAAAGGATTACAGCCCTGGCTAGTGTGGCTCAGATGGTTGAGCATCGTCCCATGCACCAAAAGGTGACCTGCCAGACTCCCAGTTGAGCTCGATCCCAGGAAAGGGTGCAGAAGGCAGCATCTCAAATCTATCCTGAGTTCTGAGCAATTCTATCCTCCAGTGGTGACAATCAAAATGTGTCCAGATGCTGCCAAATGTCGCTTGGGAGTGAAATCACCTACAACTGAGGACCAACGGTTTCAGAAAATGAAATGCAATTGACCCTTGAATATAAGGTTATCTGCTCAATCCACCCACAGTAAGAGGAAATGTAAACCAAAACTACAACATATCGCTCTAGCCGATTTGGTCCAGTGGATAGAGCATTGGCCCTCAGACTGAAGAGTCCTGGGTTTGATTCCCATCAAGGGCACATACCTTGATTGTAGGTTCTATCCCTGGCTCCATGTGTCTCTTTCACATCAATGTTTCTCTCTGTGTGTCTCTCTCCCTCCCTCCCACTCTCTCTAAAAATCAATGGAAAAATATCCTCGGGTAAGGATAAATAAATAAATAAATAAATAAATAAAAAACTACAGCATACCATTTACTATGTCTAATATTGAATACAATCTAAAACCTGACTAAAAAAAAAAAAATCTTTTCACAAGGCTATGGGGAAACTCCAACATGTATTACATGGAAAAAGCAAGGTACAGAAAAATATTTAAAGTATGCTACTTTTTATTAAAAAAAAAAAAGGAGGAAATACAAATATGTGTTTACACTTTTTAAATATATTTTATTGAATTTTTTTTTTTTTTTACAAAGAGGAAGGGAGAGGGATAATTAGAAACATTAATGAGAGAGAAATATCAATCAGCTGCCTCCTGCACACATCCCACTGGGGATGTGCCCGCAACCAAGGTACATGCCCTTGACCGGAATCAAACCTGGGGACCTTGTCGTGCATTCTTTCCAAAAAATCAGGACTTTTTTAAAACTCCATGGGACATGGGACAAATTGATAAAAATCGGGATTGTCCCGCCAAAAGCGGGATATCTGGTCACCTTACTTTTATTATATAGGATAATATATAGTCTGGGGTTTTCTCCCAGTGGGAAAGGGAAGCAAGCTGAGGCATGAGGCAGATATAAAATAAAATTGCTGACGATCTAAAGCACATGTGTCAAACACAAGGCCCGCGGGCCAAATCCGTCCCGCCAGGCCTTGCAATGTGGCCCGCACCGCGCTGTCATCACTGCACTCCGCTGCGTTTCCATCACAATGACAGTTTATGACTGTTCAGTAAACCATTCGGCCCGCGATTTAGGCTGGATTTTAGATTTTGGCCCCTTCTCTGATTGAGTTCGACACCCCTAATCTAAAGGATGGATATGCTGGGGTTCAGTATACTAATTACCTTTGCTTTTATGAGTGTTTGAAAAGTACCTTAATAAAAAGATTTTTAAAACATTTGATCAAGTTCAGATATGACACTTTCAATTATCAGCAGCTCCCCCCAGAACCTAACTGGCCTTCCCTGGTATGTCTAAGAAACATATGCCTCATGTACTGACACACTCACGTGATGCTCTGCCCTTACTCACTGAATGTCCCCAATCTACATCACCTGCAGTCCAAGATATAAGGGATTTAATGCATTCCTAAAAAACGGCAGGCAATGTGCATCAGCCGACTCCACAAGCTAGTGAGATCGCAAAAGCATCTGGTGAAGGCCAGCCTGGTTTAGGTAATATTGAGCTTTACTTTGTCGTATGAGGGAGGTGTATTTGTCAGGGCCCTTAATGCAGATGTTCCAGAACAACAATATTCAGATCTCAAAGCGAAGTGAAAAATGAAGCATTCCCAAGATTCATAAACTGGATTTACAGCCCCCTTCTGACACCACTGCTTTCCCTAAGGACCACATCACAGGAGGATGTTATTAGAAATACAGCACACAGACTGGGTCATGTGATGGCTTTGCTGTCCTTTGATGCTTCAGGGCTAGTGGGCTAGTTGTGCAAACAGCACCACCAAATAACCCCCAAACGACATCTTAAACCCTTTGTGAAATACTTGGTGCTCTTGGAAAAATAAAATTGTGACACTAAGATTATTTGTAAGAACACTGTTTTACCATTTTAAAGGATAAAAATTAAACATCTAAAAATACACTGTCATAGAAAACACACAGATTTTTGGACTCAGGCTAGCTGCATTCGAATCCTAGTTCCATCACTCGCCCAAGTGTGTATTCCATGGGCAGGCTGCTTAAGTTCTCTGAGCTTCACCTACTTCGTTTATCAAGTGGGTATGAAAATGACTATTTAACAAGGCTGTTGTAAGGATTAAACAAAGTTTACACACACACACACACACAAATGTTTAGTAAAACACATAATGAAGACTAAATAATAAGTATTACAGTTAAACTAGAGGCCTGGTGCATGAAATTAGTGCAGGGGGGAGAGGTCCCTCAGCCTGGCCTGCACCCTCTCCAATCCAGGACCCCTCAGGGGATGTCCAATTGCCTCTCACAATCTGGGACCACTGGCTCCTAACTGTTCACCTGCCTGCCTGCCTGATCGCCCCTAAACCCTCTGCCTGCCTGCCTGATCACCCCTAACTGCTTCCCTAACCGCCTCTGCCTCACCCCGTACCCAGGACCCAAAATTCCCTCCTCCAGCCAGTAACAGGCACCTGAGACTCGAACTTCCCTCTCTTTGGCCGGCTACAGGCACTAAGGACCCGGACCAGCTTTACCCAGGCCGCAGCCCCTGGTGCCCTGGACCTCAGGGCAGGCAGCTAGTCCCTTTCCCAGGCCGCAGATGCAGCCACTGGTGCCCTGGACTATGGGGCATGCAGCTTGTCCTTCTCCCAGGCTGCAGCCTGGCTGGTCCCATTTCTCTGTCCCCAGTGTTGAGTGTCTTAGCTGTAACAGTAGGATGACATGATGACCATTTGCATATTATCTCTTTAATATAGAGAATTATTATATAGGATGAGTTGGAATGACAAAATGTTGTAGCCATTTGAGATGAGAGGCTCTAAGGCGTCTTCAAACTATGGCCCGCGGGCCACATGCGGCCCGCAGAGGAGTCTGATCCGGCCCGCCAGGTTTTTTGGGCAGTGAGCGCAGCCGAGGTGTTACAGTAGGAATTAGTAGTTCATATAGTCCGGCCCTCCAGCTCTCTGAGGGACCGTGATCTGGCCCCCACTATAAAAGTTTGAGGACGCCTGAGTCCTATCTGGCTACAAAATTAGGGGGGGAAAATGAACAAAGCATTTTAAAGACTACTTCAGATGCACAGTAAAACGTATGTATGTAACCTTATGTATCATCTATCAATACTGCATACACATCTCCCTTCCTCCACCTCACCCCCCAAGGTGATAGGAACAGATCTCCTACTCTACATTCAGAGGCCAAGATTGCGTGACTGAAATTCCTTAGGTAAGAAGGACAGTTGGTCAGTGGAAATGTCAGTCCTATTTCCTGCTGCCTCCCATGAAATGTCCTTTGGTCCATTTGCCACATCACTTTGATTGCATCTCATTAATTCCAGCTCAGCCTGGTGTACAGTTCCTGTGGCTATGCCCACTTTGAGTGATCACCCACTATCTCATCTCTGAAAGGCATTTACCATTTTCTTTGCAAATGCTTGCTCGTCCATTTTTTATAGCATAACTTTTCCTTTTCTTGAAACATTTCCTTCTCTTGCTTATGAGACATCACTCCATCTTAGTTCTTTTCCTACTTTAGGGACTGCTCTTACTCAGTCTCCTTTCCTGATTTTTCCATATCTTCCAAAACTGTAAATGTTGGAGTACTAAGATCTCTTCTGTTCTCTATCTCTGATTCTGCCAGGTGCTCTCAAGTATATGATTAACAGGGAGCTAATGAGTGTTAGCTTGGGCAGTGTGATTTAGTGGTTGAACACCCACCTATGAGCCAGGAGGTCATGGTTCGATTCCAGGTCAGAGAACATTCCCAGTTGCGGGCTGGATCCCCAGTGCGGGGTGTGCAGGAGGCAGCCAGTCAATGATTCTCTTTCATCGTTGTTGTTTTTATCTCTCTCTCTCCCTCTCCCTTCCTCACTGAAATGAATAAAAAATGTTTTTAAATATTAAATAAATAAAGACATATTAGCCCAAAATGGAATTTTCTGCTTGATGTATTAGAACGTCTTCTAGAAGGCAGTTAAGTACATCAGATCCTCACCATGAGTCGACACTACTTAATGATGTGTATGTATCACCTGTATCATCTTGTTTATGCTCCATTCTTTACGGCTGGGATGATCAACACCTAACCAAAATCAGCCCTACTACCCTGGAGATAGAAGCATCAATGAGAGAGAATCATTGATTGGCTGCCTCCTGCACGCCCCCTACTGGGGGGAACAAGCATTCAACCAAGGCATATGCCGTTGGCCAGAATTGAACCTGGGACCCTTCAGTCCTCAGGCCAACGCTCTATCCACTGAGCCAAATCAACTAGGGCTGCCCTGGTGTCTTGATCTCCTCAGTAGATGTAACTAGCAGACAAACTGGACGCTTCCAGGGACCAGATGGGATCCACTTTAGGCCTGGACAGAGCCAGGATGGATATTGTCAATGGTTGTTTCTAAGTTTATTTCTGTGCTTCCAAGCCCTTTTCTAGCGGTCAAATCTTTTTTCTTTCACTGTGGAAATCCTTTCATGAAGAAATAGTCAAATCTTTTCAACCAGGAAATAATTAGGTACCTTCAAAGTAACTTTGTAAATCTCTAATCTGACACAGTATGTATTTATTACACATTTTACCTCTCAGAAGACAATGTTATTTCTTTCTCATATTTTTAGAAGGTCATTCACTGTTACATGTGTTCTGGCTATAAATTCATAATACTATGGAAATTGTTGGAGCAGGAGTGGGTAGGTGTATGAGCAGTGGCCGGGTCTAGAGACGTAGGAGAGGCAGTGTTAGAATTCACATGCATTGGCTTTCTCCATATGGACCGATAAGCAAAGCTCATCTAGGCAGAAGGAACAGCGTGTGCAATGGTGTAGAATCATGAAAAAAAATACAATATATTCAGGGATGGAAACTACTTAAATACAGTCCGGGAAGTGATGATTTCAATTCGAACGGTAAGTTGTCAAAGGACACAGCTTCTGCATAAATAACAGAACCCAAAACTCACACAGTAATAAATAGTATGGCGTAGAGGTCAAAGACATCAGAATTTGGGGTCCGATTTGGGCTATTACCTCGGCTTCAAAAATTATTCTTTGTATGACCCAGGACAAATGACTTAGCATCATGCGCCTTCACTTCCCAACTTGTCAAATGGGAAACAGTAGATAATTCTACCTATTTCATAGAGTCATTACAAGGGTTAAATTAGACAGTATCCTTGACCAGTGGTTCTTGACTGTGGGTCATTTGGCCCCCTGGGGACATTTAGTAATGTCTGGAGATATTGTTGATTGTCATGATTCAAGAGGTTGCTAGTGGCATGTAGCAGATAAAGGTCAGGGGTACTGCCTAATACCCTACAATGCACAGCACAACCCCCACAACAAGGTTATTTATCAAAGGTGCTGAGCTTGGGAAACTAACTTAACCTAATGCTTAGCTTCTAATGTTCAGTCAAAAAATGCTATCCAGAAAGAGGAGGAGGAAAAGGCAGAGGATGGAGGATGGATGCTGCCGTACAAAGGAGCTGAGTTCACTGCAGCTGCTTCATGTTATGGGGAATGTCAAGCCATCCAGACCTGCTGTCATCAGTGCACCCTCTAATCCCAGAGCCAGCTATCTTTCTACGTGGACAATTCGTCCTAGGGTGCCGAAATGAGAATTACAGACTAATGGGCCTAGAAGAGCAGTCAAGCATCTACCCACAATGAAGTTCTTTAATGCAAGGAGTCACCAAACTTCCTGGCCCCTCTAACACACAGCCACCACCTCCTGTCCCATGGACAAGTCTCTCAGGCCTAAGAACAACCAAATGACAAGATCTGGTAACTATGGTTGGCAGTTCACTCGATTCACTAGCCTTGATATAGTGCATCATCACAGCTTAGGTCCCATGGACCAGATCTGTATTTTAAAAAGAACCACAGCACACTGTCCAAACAGGTCTTACGTATAAAACCTGAGAGGCTCAAATACTTCAGATGATTCCCCCAATCCAAGGGCTAGGAATGGCTGTGATGAGAACGGAGGGTGGCTGATGAGTGCAGGGTTAGCTCCAGCTAACCACACTTTGGCAGAACAAAATACAGAAGCGAGCCTGTGCCCACAGAGGCTGGAGCCACAAACCCAGAAGCAATCTGCATGTATACACGATGTGGAAAGAACTGCTTGTCAGAGGTTGGTTTTTCTCAGCCACAGCCTCGCAGGCAGTGGTATCATCTTCAAATTATGAAGGACAGTTTGAGTCTTTAACTACCCAGGCATGAGAGAAACTAATGAAGGAGA
This sequence comes from Pipistrellus kuhlii, assembly GCF_014108245.1. NCBI lineage: Eukaryota > Metazoa > Chordata > Mammalia > Chiroptera > Vespertilionidae > Pipistrellus > Pipistrellus kuhlii. The sequence goes on along the minus strand of NW_023425540.1, from coordinate 8,535,696 downwards.
ATGCCCAATGTTGACAAGTTAATGTCTTAGCAGAGAGGGCCAATTAGGAAATGTGTCATTTAGGGTGCTGCCTATACTACCGGAATCCACTCCAACAGCTTCTCTGTGTGAACTGGCATCTTGGGGTAATAGATAAACGCCGAGGCTCTGGAGCCAGACAGAGCAGGGGTTGAAGACCAGCTCCGCGGCTCACAGGCAGTGTAATATTTTCTGGATGCTAGAAACAGGAGGAGAGCAATGGCTATTTCACTGTGAAGATTAAATGTGATAGTTCGGGTGGAATTCCAACCACCACACCCAGCACAGAGGTACTCTTGGTTAAATTGTGCTATAAGCGTCCATCAAAAAAAAATCACTTACCTTATTTTCACATATCATCTTCTACATTTGAGAGCATAGGACAGAAGTCCGGTCAATCATATCCCATGTAGATAACTGTGAATTGGGGCGCAGGGGCACATGTAGAGAGAGCTGTAAACTAGAACTGTGACTCGTGAATTTATGATTCTTCCTAGTGGGGACATAGCCCTTTTTATGTTTTGATATATCTACTCGAACATTTGTCCTCCTATGTTCTTTTTCACATCCATATGGCCACCATTTTGAGAAGAAAAAAAAGTTTATTTTGAATCATTTCTTCCTCATACACTTTTCTTTCTTTGCCATGATATTGGGCAACCATTGTGGTACTGCAGATATGTGTTAGCAACTGAAGTTCCACTTGGAGAAGTTGGTATCCATCAGTGCAATGATTTAATCTCAGGGACTATCATGAGAAAACAAAACCATCTTTTCCTAAAATTCAGAAGAAGCTAAGCTACAGTCCCAAATACCACATCTCAGAACATTAATGTTTCAACTTGAACTTTAAGGGACAGTTTGCTCCATAAAGAAATGCTTTTGCCCTAGCTGGTTTGGCTCAGTGGCTACAGAGTCAACCTACAGACTGAAGGGTCCCAGGTTCAATTCCAGTCAAGGACACGTGTGGGGATTGTGGCTCAATCTCCAGAAGGGGGAGTGCAGGAGGGAACCAATCAATGATTCTCTCTCATCATTGATGTTTCTCTTTCCCTTCTCCCACCCCCCCTCCACTTCCGCTCTGAAATCAATAAATAGATTTTTTTAAAGAAATCATTGGGAAAATATTAGTCAATTTTGTAGTTGAAGCACAGGAGGAATAGATTAGACTATTGCAGTGAGAGATAGGCAAGAAACATGAATTTAATGAACTAGGCATTTCTTGAGACAGATCTGTGACTACGAATGTATCAGAGTTCATTAGTAAGTGAAACCTAACGAGAAGTGACATGAAAGTTAACATGTTTTGGAGGGCTCACTCTGTGCCCGGCACCGTTTTAATCTTTATGTGTATTGTCACAACAATCTTATGAGATGGAAACTGTGGCGCCCACATTTGGCAAGTAAGAGAGATGGTTAGAGAGATGTATCAAAATAACACGGCCAGTAAGTGGCAGACCCGGGGTTTCAACTCAAACGGTGTGAGTCCGAAGCATTCCCTTTGAATTTCCACACTTTAATGCCTCTGAATCAAAGAAAGAAAACATTGCCTATCTGACACCATTCAAAATCTATACAGCAAAATCCATTTCAGCCAATCACATGATGAAATAAAACGATGCTACCCTCATAAAACAACTCAAATGGCTTTGCTTCCTGCCAAAGACTAATGCTGTATTTTAAGGAGAAGAAAGAGAAAATTTTAATTCACTGAGTTTAAACAGTGACTCTACAAAACATTCAGGATTTGGTAACTGTAATGATCTTAAAGAGGTGTTTTTTTATTCCAAGTGTTTAACATTTTTACTAGAAAGAAAGATGACATTTTCTCCAAGTAGTTTAACAACTATGATATAAAGGGCTGTTTTAAAGTTTTCTGATTTTTTTCATTGCTTTATTCTATTTAATTCACAAATTTCCCTTGAATCCCCTGAAGTGAATAAAGCATAAATTCAATCTTTTTCTTCTAATTGGTTCACAAGCACCATCTAGTGAAGAAACAGAATAATTACAGAACAATTCCTACTGGTGATCACAATTTAATCTGTACCAAATACAAGCCTCGACATGCCCCAGTTTACCATTGTTCTAAGACAAAATGAGATTTGTTGAATGCAAGCAATGTGGATGAGGTTAAAAACAATATGTACTTGAAGTTCTGTTATTGTTTTGAAGTTTTAGAAATTGAGAATTAGCTTGCTTACTTTATCCCACCCCCATTGGCCTTTCCACTACCAGTGATGTGGGTGCACAGGAAGCATTGCATTCATTTTTTTAAAATATGTTTTTATTGATTTTTAGAGTGGAAAGGAGGAGAAAATCATCAATCAGCTGCCTCTTGCGTGTTCCCTACTGGGGAACAAGCCCACAACCTAAGCATGTGCTCTGACCAGAATTCGAATTGGTGACCATTTGGTGCACTGCACAAGGCCACAGAGAGCATTTTAAATGGCACATTTCACTGTATCAATATTTAGAGTGTGTTTTTTACTTTGCTTTTCTGTATCTGTCCAAACTCTGCTTTCTCTCTCCTCCTTTTCATTTATCACACTAAATTTTTTAAATATATTCGCCTAATCATTGATCAAAGGCAACCTCTTCCCTCAGGAAGCGCACAATCCAGTAGACAGAGACTTTAGGGAAATAAAGTATCACAGGTGTTACAACAGAGCACAGTACAGAGTAGAGTTAGTCCACTCTAAGGGTCAGGAAGAATGGCTACCACTTTGTAATTTCTTTGGAGGGCAAGGGGCACATCTTTTTCTACAGCAGGAGCTCTCCTAGTCAACCTCCATTTAACTAACCCGCCAGGCTAACCAGAGCTGTCCATCCCATCCCATGCCCATGGCACGCTGACCACAGAGGCCTAGCAGGCTACTCTAAAACATTGGTGAACTTCTGTCCCCACCAGCTGAGTAGAATGCTTAATGAGAGGCAACTGAATTTTGTTCCCAAATACATACATACATGCCAGTTTAAGTTGCAGTTACACAATATTAATTACATCATTTAAGTAAATACTCTGTCAGTTGATCAAATATAAGTTCAAAAATCGGTCTCAAATTAAATGCAGAAGATTGGAGAGGAATCATAAAAATCTGGAAGGAGTCTGCATCCAGTTTGATTTGAAGATGTTTTTAGATTGATTCTTGCTCTAATTTTTTATTTTTTTAAACTAGAAATCTTAGCTGATACTTATATGCATGTTTTATGCAAGCAAGACAATCCACAGCATCGCCCGAATCTCAAACTTTAAAAGGAAGTGGGGGGAAAAAGATGACAAAAGGATTCATTACCAAGAATAATCTTAAAAAGGCATAGAGGTAGAAGAAGTGTGCCAAAGAAAGCAACAGTACAAAATGAGCTCAAGATTGTGGAAAAATAGAACAATAAACTGGGCTCTTTAAATTGTATTTAGGAAAAATGAGCTCATGAGAGGCCTCTGGAAAGGATTGCCATAATAACAAGAAGCAGAGAGAAGGCTGATTTCCTCAAATCCTATTTTCTTTTCTTCTTCACAGAGTGAACTTGATCTGAAAAAGATAGAAGAGAAGACTTTATAAAGAACCTCTTAACTCCTCCAAATGTGATTTGTACATACAGTTTCCGAGTACAACTCCAAGATGTGCCTTGAGGTGACCAAAGCTGTCAGGCCTTTTTGAGGAAATCTAGACAAGCAGGAGAAATGCTAAAAGAATGATAGTAACCTTCCAAAAAGGGTAAGAAGTATACACTGAGTGGCTAGATTATTATGATCTCTGAATGCATAATAATCTGGCCACTCAATGTATATCCTATATAATAAAAGGCTAATATGCAAATTGTCCCCTCAACCAGGAATTCGACCAGCAGGCAGGCCAGCCAACCACCCATGCCAGGCTGGCTGGGCCCCACCCATGCACGAATTCATGCACCGGTTGATATATATATATATATTCTAATACATATATATATATATATATATATATATATATATATATATATATATATATTGAGTGGCCAGATTATTATGCTTTCAGAGATCATAAATAATCTGGCCACTCAGGGTATTTTGCACACGATGGACTAGAAAATACGCTTACCATCCTCAACCTCATTCTGAACAAACTATTAAAATCACAGGCTACAAACATTTAAAAAGGGAACAGTGTTGGGTGTGAATCATGATTAGTTCATAGGAAACAACTCCTACCAAAACGAACTCATTTGTTTTTGTATGTTTATTAAGTTAGTCAGTTTCCTATTTCTGTGTATGTTTAGAAGACATTTGACAAAGCTTTTAAAGTTACCCTTCTGGACAAAAAGTGAAGAAATTGCAGTTTGTATCTAAATTGGCCTGAATAACAACAGATCAGAGTCAGCCTTGGAAAACAGTGTGTAGTGTGGGCTGTCCAGTTTTGTCCTGAGCCCGAAATAATAAGAACATTTTTTTCCTAGATGAATTTAATAAGGAAATTGATGCCATACTTGCAGGTGACACAAAGTTAGGGCTAGTCAACCCATTTAGATGGCAAACTCAGGATCTGATCTCAAAGGATAGACCATGGGCCCAAATGAGTCAAGATTTAAAAAATAAAGTAAGAAACTCTAGCGTATAAATGGTACAGACATTATCAGCAGTATGTGTGGTGAAAGAGTTGAGGATCTTAAGTCTTTTTTTAATTTTAGGAACAGCGTCAAAGAGGTAATATGCTCGTAGACTGTATTAATTATAGTAGCAGTACCCTAGAGCTGACACATTTTCCATAGTGGCTGGTCAGTGGTATCCAATGTTACGGAGATGCCCAAGAAAGTGAGTTCTGAGATTTACATCTGGAGACACACAGGTCATTGTTGACTTCCAAGAGAGTGATTTCAGCTAAGTAAGTAGGTCAGCATTCAACAACAAAGGCTTTTGAGGAATGTAGAGAGTGTGAGCAAAAATAAACTACCCATTTGAGGCTTTTGATTGGTAAAGGAAAAAAATAGCTTTTAAGTAGAGAAGATAAAGTAATATTGAATGAATGTCAAGTTCTCCTGTTTTAGAAAACTTGGATAATTTCATGTAATTAAGAGCAAAAATTATAATTAAAACTCAAGAGCTGTCTGTGTAGTGTCCTTAGACTATTGTCCAGCTTCAGCTATGCTCGGCCTCTAAAAACAATTTTTATATTATTTCTACATTTATTATAAAAATAAGCATACCAGAAAGACTAGCTCTGGAATGATATAGAAGACCTAGACTATAGAGCAAAATTATTGGGCTAGTAAAAAGACTTTGAGAGGGGTTTAAATTATGAGCGATTATAGACAGAAATGACAATTTTCTGCAAAAACTCAATCAACTCTAGAGTAGAGAAGTAACCTCTCCAGGGAACATGGACCAATATTAAACAAAGGAGAAGATCAGACAATGATGAAGAACCCAGATAATAACAAAGAGCAAGATCATACAAATAGAGGCAGGATGGAGATGCTGTCCTCACCAGACTGGACTACTGACTCTGAAACTGGCTAGTAGAAAGGAGTGGCAATTGATACCACAAACATGATGTTTACTGGTGCTGGATTCAGAAACACAAGATTTAGTATTAAAATTAGACTAATTTTTTTAAAATATTTTTTATATATTTTTATTGATTTTAGAGAAGAAGGAAGAGGGGAAAAGATAGAAACATCAATGATGAGACAGAATCATTGATCGGCTGCCTACTGCACACCCTCTATTGGGGATAGAGCTAGCAACCTGGGCACGTGCCCTTGACTGGGAATGGAACCAGTGACCTCTGGTTCGTAGGTTGACACTCAACCACTGAGCCACACTGGCTGGGCCATGATGTGATTTTGTAGTGGAATTATTTGTAGTTTGTTACATGGATATGTATGCTAAGTACAATAAGGTCTACAGCTACGCCATTAAAAAAGAAAGAAAGAAAGAAAAAAGAGAAGAAAAGGAAAACTCCAGAGCAGCCCGCACTGGAAAATGAGTAGCTCATCCTAGAGTGAAGCACATGAGTCTTCTCATGGCACCTCCCCAATATGACAAATTCTGTATTTCTAAAAGGTGAAGAAATCTCTTGGAAAAACTGACTCTGCCAAACACATGCATGAAGTTAAGCAAATGTCAAATTGGTACATTAAGCTGTGCTTCTTTGCTTCTTTGTTTAGCAACCAAAGCGTTCACAAATTACAAGTAGTTCCCAGCTTACCAAGCAGTTGTTTTCTAAAAGTTCGTTGGCAAATCAACCCGGTGACAGCATCGTGTTGTGGTTCAGAGTGGAGCCAGGCCGCCCAGGTTCAAATCCGGACCCCACCACCTACTTAATTTACTGGACTCCAGCTTCCACCGCTACAGAATGGGACACCTACCCAAAGCATTGTTTTGTTGGGATTAATGACATTGAAAGTTCTTAGACTCTGGCCTGGTGTCTAGTGAGTACTCTAGCTTGTTGGCTGTTGTTATCATTAGCACATGTACAGGCACTCAGGAACTAGTTCCTACAGCGGGGGGGTCAAAGGGACCACAGTTAAGGAGAAGGTTGGAAGAGAAATGTGTCCCCAGGGGGTTGGTAAAATGTCTGTACCTCTCCACATGCATAAGAGGAGACTCCTCTCTAGGTTACTTTTCCCAGCGTGTTTAGCAAAACACATTTACATTCCAAAGAGCATGTTAATCAAAAATAAATAAACAAATGTAAATGCTTAATTAAATTTAGAAGTTCAGTAATCAGATGGCAATGAGGTATGTTGTCTGTTATATCCTTTCCTCTTGGAGAAACCGGTTTGGCTCAGTGGATAGAGCGTCGGCCTGCAGACTGAAAGGTCCCGGGTTCGATTCTAGTCAAGGGCATGTACCTGGGTTGCAGGCGCGTCACCAGTAGGGGGTGTGCAAAAGGCAGCTGATCTATGGTTCTCTCTCATCGATGTTTCTAACTCTCTGTCCCTCTCCTTTCCTCTCTGTAAAAAATCAACAAAATATATAATAAATAAATAAAATACTGCCCTAGCCAGTTGTGTTCAGTGGGTAGAGCATCGGCCTGCAGACCTAAAGGTTCCGAGTTCGATTCCAGTCAAGGGCATATACCTTGATTGCAGACTCCTCCTTGACCAGGGCTGGGGTTAGGGTGTGTGCAGGAGGCAACGAATTGATGTGTTTTCTCACACTGATATTTCTCTCTGTCTTTCCCTCTCTCTTCCCCTCTCCCTAAACATCAATGGAAAAAATATACTCGGGTGAAGATTACAAAAAAAAAAGAGAGAAATACTGTTGAATATTAACTCAGTGTTTTCTAAACTTTTGTGATCATCATATCCAACTTCCTCTTACCTGCGATTAGCGCCACACTGTGGGAGGCGCGCCTGTGGGTCAGTTGCTTCCCAGATATTCTCAATTAAAGAATGAGCGGCAGTTATGCCTAAGGAAATAAACGTGGAGGCTTTAACTCAAAAGCCTCAGAGAATTGTGAAAATGCGACCCATAATTTGAATATTGCTTAAATCATGATTGCTATTCTTGCTCAACCCATCCAAAGTCAGAACAGCAGTGTTAAAACAAAACATGAAACTCCAACATTTCCTTCTCTCTGCTCATTGTAGTGAGTCCACTCTATATAATTTTTCTGTTTCATTTTATGGACTTTAATGAAGATAAATCTGAGAACTCTAAAGTGCATTGACGCATTATAATTCTTCCTTAATAAATTCAGAATTGTTTCATTTTAAAAGAAAGGGAAGCTTTTAACTATAATTGCATGGAAAAACAGGTAATATTAATGACAGCTCAGTGAAGTTTTTACAATGCATTCTAGTACTTACGCTAGCTAGCTCTTACTAGATTTCTTGCTTCTGGTAATTTTTTTTTTTTTTATCTATGGGTGAGAATTAAAACGAATCAGATGTAGCAAGGGGGCACACATTGCTCCAATAAGTCTTAGTTTCAACACAACTCTCTTAGCTTTAATTTCCCCTTTTGAAACATCTCATAGATGTTTTAGAATACCATGTGCCTGTTTTCCTGCCCATGATGGTAATAAAACAATAAGCCTAGGCACAACAATTTCTAACATAAGAAGAGAGAATTTAATTGCTCAGAATCTCAATTCATTCATTTAACAAATACCTGTTGCATGCATTCCATGTGCTAGAATATATACTATTTGAAATACTACGGCAAACAAAAATAGATAAGATCTCTAGCCCCTTGAAGCATCTAATCCCAGAGGGTGTATATATCTGTATGTGTGTATATATATATATAATATAATTACATATAAAAATATTTAAGTGAAATTGCTCTGAAGAAGAGATATTTGGTTCTATGAACACCTATAATAGAAAAAAATTGACTTCAAGAGGGGGACCCAGGACACCTCCCTAAGAACATTAATGGAATCAGGGACTGAAAGAAGAACAGTCGTTAAATGGGTGACAAAAGAGGGGGAAAGCCTAGCAGGCAGAAGCCCACAAGTGGGCAAGACCCTGGCAAGCAAGGGCCTGGTGCCCATCCCTCTCAGTTAGCCATTTCCTGGGAAAGGAAACTGACAAGCTGACCCTGACTCAGTGGGGAGTGACAAAAAATAATGCCATGTGTCCAGAGGTAGTTGCACTTTCATTCTTGAAGGCGGAGAATCTTAGCTTGATAGTGGGAGGGGGTGGGTGTATTATAATTTAAATAATGTTGAGGCTTTAAGGTACTAGCACATGCTGATAAGGAAACTATTCTTGAGTAAGCAGGGCTCAAAACTAACACTGCCTGGAAGAATGACCTTCTTGGCTCCAATGGGTAAAGAGGAAGTGGAGACAATGGAAAGAAGGAAGAAGGAGTCTAAGAGGTGGAAGTAAATTAATGCATAGATTAAAAAAAAAAAAGATAAAACCAAGTTTGTGATTAATGCTCTGTCATAGCTAGTTTCAGACTTCCTCTACTGTGTAACAAACGGCCCCTGAACAACAATTTACTTCTCAGATCTGGTAGTCAGGATTCCAGCAAAGCTCAGCAGAGTCCTCCTGCCCATGGAGGCAGCTGCCTTTAGCTGGGAAGTCCAAGACAGACTGGAATCCTACCAGACTCTCCAGGTTGCCTCTTGCAGTTGGGTCCAAGCTGTGTTATACAATGGTAACAGGCTCCCAAGAGGAAATTTTCCAAAAGACCCTGCCCCAATGCTCAGCACTAATCAAGCCTCAGGCTGCATGTCACTTGCTAATGCCCCACTGGCCAGCACAAGTCACAAGCCCAGGGTTAAAGAAGGGCTGATTCACAGATGCAAGAAAAAGAATTCCAAAATGGTGCCTTTTTCCGCATGTGTACAACTATTATTGCCAAAGCATCATTAAAAAGCTTTCACCTTGCTGAAACTGGTTTGGCTCAGTGGATAGAACCCCGGCCTGTGGACTGAAAAGCCCCAGGTTCGATTCCGGTCAAGGGCATGTACCTTGGTTGCGGGCACATCCCCAGCTGATCAATGATTCTCTCTCATCAATGTTTCTAACTCTCTATCCCTCTCTCTTCCTCTCTGTAGAAAATCAATAAAATATATTAAAAAAAAAAAAAAAAACCTTTAGCATTCTCCTTCTATCATATCTGCAAACATTTTCCACCCACACACCCTCCCTGCTACAAAGAAGACAAATCTTACAGGATATTTAAGTCCTTTGTGGCATTAAACTCTGCTCTTTAGAAAAAAGAAAAAAAAAACAATCATTTATATGGGAGAATCACCAGATCAATTTATCACTGGATTCATTTGTAAAAGGGGGTGAAATGGGAGTCACCCAATCTGGCCATCTGGGAGGAGAAATGGTTGAAGTTATTGAATACGATGTTTAATCGCCTGTGATTTCAATGATTCATGCCATCCCAGTTCCTTATCACAAATGGGCTGTGCTGGAATTCATGACGTGTCATCGGGGAACTGGGCCAGCTAAGGTTCCATCCAGGAGGCGGAACTGCTGTGAGTGAAAGGGGAAAAGCGATTGGCTAGGGATCGGCTTCACGGGAGTGCTAGTGCCGGGGAAGAAGGCTCCGGGCTCCACCGTGTGCAGGGACTAGGCCAGCAGGACTGACCCCTCAACAAGCACCTATTATGCTAAACTCTACCTTATTGCCCACGTCCTCCCTTGCAATCAATTCAATTTCATGCTCAGGTAATGGCATGGAAATAGAAAAATCATGGCAGTTAGAAACATATTTATCTTCTTTGTTCTATTTTAGCTCGCCTTCCTTGATTTCTGTGGAGGGAGAAAAAAAAATATTACTCCAGAGGAGCAAAAAGCTTACGCATAAAATAGGAACCATGACATTTTTTTAAATGACCAAGCACTTGTAATTTAGAAAGAAATATAATTAATTGGCAGAAAATATGGTTCTTGTTGTTCCATCTGCCACAGGGTAATTAGGGGAAGATTGTAATATTTGTTTGTGCTTCAAATTCTCCAGTGAAAAGTACAATTAATAACATATACAGAAATTAGTATTTTTTAATGTATATTGCATTAGTACAAAAAAAATTAGATGGGCTAGGAACACTAACTTGTGAGCTTAAAAAGACAATAATTATCAAAAGAGCTGAGCTTAGACTTTTTTTTGTCTTTGTTTCAGATGTGCTCCAACTATGAATGAATGGTTCTTTTCAACTTCAGGCTATAGATTTAATAACAAAGCACTGCTGATAAACTAGTAGAAATTGGACATTAGAGCATTTTATTATTCCTCACAGAGCAAGGGGCAAGGATGGGGGGAATCCCTTCCCAAAACAACTCAATGACTCGCTAAATTTTTAAAAATACAGATATCTGAAGCAATTCATTTAGTCTCAGGAGAATAAATGGCTCTTTCAAATGCTTTGACTGAAAGCATTTGGCTCAATTCCCTTTAAAGTTATTTAAATGATAGGGTACCTACTACTTTCTTTGTGGAAATAACATTAATATTCTATTCTCACATAAAAATCTTTAAAAAGTTTCATCCTAGAACAAAAAGATAGATACAGAGGCAGTAAAGCATCGAACAGACTGTCAAATTACAGCGGGAAGGCTGGGGAGTGCTGGGAAGAGGGGGAAAGAGATCAACCGAAGGACTTGTATACATGCATATAAGCACAACCAATGGACACAAGACACTGGGGGGATGGGATGAGGGCATGTGACAGGGGACAGGGGAGGCTGGGGGAAGGTCAACGAGGAAAAAAAGGAGATGTATGTACTATTATATGTAATACTTTAAACAATAAAATAAAAATTTTAAAATAATAATAAAAACAAAAAAATAAAAAGTTTCATCCTAAGTATAGATAGTGGTAATGGGATGTTTTATATAGTGAGACTGCCATATCCTCTACTTTATTGCTCTAAACATCCTGTAACATCTTTCTTCCATTAAGGCCAAAGAAGAATATGAGATAGTAACCAAGACTAGATAAGGCAACATACATCTCAGAGGATGCCAGCCTGGACAGGTGAAGACCAAGCACAAGCATCAATCACTCCACTCACCCTTTGATGTTGTATAATCCACTTTGCCTCTGAATAAAGATGTGTCCCCAGGAGCAGGATGAGGAGAATAAAACACCCTGAATGAAGGTCAAATTTCCATCACCCAATAAATGGGCAGAAGACCTAAACAGACTCTTCTCCAAAGTAGACATTCTAGTACAAATGGCCAAGAGACATATGAAAAAATGCTCAATGTCACTAATCATCAGAGAGATGCAAATTAAAGTGACAATGAGGTATCACCTCACACCTGTCAGAATTAATACCATTAACAAATCAACAAACAAGTGCTGGGGAAGATGTGGAGATAAGGGAACCCTAGTACACTGCTGGTGGGAATGCAGACTGGTATAGCCACTGTATAAAACAGTATGGAGTCTTCTCAAAAAATAAAAAATGGGCCAGGACTGGTTTGGCTCAATGGATAGAGCGTCGGCTTGGGGACTGAAGAGTCCCGGGTTCGATTCCGGTCAAGGGCATGTGCCTTGGTTGCGGGCATATCCCCAGTAGGGGGTGTGCAGGAGGCAGCTGATCAATGACTCTCTCTCATTGATGTTTCTAACTCTATCTCTCTTCCTTCTTCTCTGTACAAAATCAATAAAATATATTTAAAAAATAAAAATAAAAATAAAAAATGGAACTGCCATTTGACCCAGTGATCCCACTTCTGGAATATATCTCAAGAAACTGGAAACAACAATCAGAAAGGACATATGCACCCCTATGTTCATAGCACTGTAATTTTATACCTTACATTTGGAAATAGTCCAAGTGCCCATCAATAGATGAGTGGATAAAATAAGTTGTGGGACATTTACACAATGGGGCACTATGCAGCAGTAAAAAGAAGGATCCCTTACCCTTTGAGACAGCACAGAGGGACCTGAAGAGTATCTATCACGTTAAATGAAATAAGTCAGTTAGAGAAAGACAAGCATCACATGATCTCACTTATATTTGGAACCTAATGAATAAAACAAACTGATTAATAAATAGATCCAAAGACATAGAAGCATAGAACAGACTGCAGAAACTCAGAGGGAGGGAGTTGGGGGTTGGGGAGAGATTAACCAAAAAGCTTATATGCATATAGACATAACCCATGGGCACAGACAATAGTGGAATGAAGGCCTTGGTGGGGATGAGATTGGGAAGGAGGGTCAATAGGAAAAAAGGGGAACGTCTATAATATTTTAAACAATAGAGATAAATTTTTAAAAGGAGAAATATATATATGTGAAAAGTGTATATATGTGTGTGTGTGTATATATATATATATATATATATATACACACACACACATATATATAAATATACACACACACGTATTTGTGTGTGTGTGTGTGTGTATTTTTTTTTTTTTCAAATAGTTTGGTATAATATGGCTCTTCCCTTCCATGAGTGGCATCCTTTCCTTCCCTATTTTTAACAGACGTCAACAAAGTGGAAAGTGGACCTTGCTAGCAGCCAGATCGAAGTTTGTCACACTCTGCTGTTTTTCATTGATGTGTGGACAGGAATTTGTTTAGCACAAGATTCGTACTCATTAACTAGTAGCTACTGTTACTATTCCCCACCCATTGAGCTACTAACATGAACAGGGGCAGTCTATCTTTAATTTTTTGAAAGCTAAGGTAAACTTTCAGTTAATGGTGAGAACTGCCTACACGAGGTCAATGTGGAACACACATAATAATGCACTCCCCTTTCCCCACCTTGTATGTTATCAGAAGGGAGATATACACTGTAGAAATTTGTAACCAACAGTGATTCATGATGTGGAAGCCAGCAGCACCTTCAGGATGATGCCATCATCCAACTACTCATCGTGGGCTCATCTCTAGAATCCATGCTTTGGGGCTGCCTATAGAGTGTTCTGGTAAGATGCATTACAGCAAAGACCAAAACCCGTGCAGGCACTCTGAACTTCTTACACGTACAGCATCCTCATAGGGTATTCTGTTACAGCCTCTTAGCGTTCTATTGGTCTCATTTACAATGATGACTCTAATCGCTATAAGACCATGCTTCCAAGTTACTGCATTTATACCCAACACCAATGAAGCAGTTCTCCCCAATCACGGTGGACCTGAAGGGTGTCTAGATGTGTGACATGCCCATTTATATTTCAATGGGACAAAACCACAGAGCTAGCTAGCTAGCTACCTACCGTTTGCAAGAACAAAATGTTCCATGAAACGAAAGCTTTCAAAAGCCTTTTCCAGGAGTAATTTCTGACACATAGTATTCCAGTAAACTCGAAGAGTGTGGTAGTCCCCACTAATCCAAGAGAAATATGTCCCAAGACCCTCAGTAGATGCCTAAAACCATGTATGTTATCAAACCTTATGTAGATTGTTTTGTCCTATACGTGCATACCTTTTCACTCAAAAGGACTTTTCACCTTCTCTTTGAAATATCTGAATTGCCAGCATCACCACTCTTGGGCTCTGGGGCCATTCTTAAGTAAAATAAGAGTTCCTTGAACACAATGTCAATCTGATAACCACAAGTCACAATGTGTACAGAGTGGACATGCTAAGACAAAGGGATGATTTGCATGGGGGGGGGGGGGGCAGAGTGGGACCCTTGAGAATTCATCCTGCTACTCAGAACAGCACACAATTTAAAATTGATCAACTGTTTATTTCTGGAATTTTCCATTCAATATTTTCAGACCACAATTGGTTGCAAATAACTAACTCCATGGAAAACAAAACTGCAGATAAGGGGGGATGACTGTAATGATAAAAGGTTCTAAAGATAAAACCGTGACATGGTTCCATGCCGTGGGGAGAAAATCAGCTCCCTCCTGACAAAATAAAAGGGGGTGATTTAGTCACGCTTTCTCCCAGGTCTCTGGAGTTTTAGGTGTGGCTGCTCACACTCCTTGGTGAGGCTGCTACCTGTGTGTGTGGCCAGGGACCAGAATCACAGGGTCTGAAGGGAATTCACGGGGCACAAGACCTGCTGTGCTGGTGTGAGTGCCTGCTCTTGTGGGAGGTGCACTCCCTCCCTGGGACAAAGAAGGGGAAACAAGGCTGGCTGAGAGCCACTCATTGGCTTCGGGAAAGCAGTTCCTGAAAAGGGCTGGTTTATAAAGAAGTTCCCTGGCGCCAGGACCGGTTTGGCTCAGTGGATAGAGCGTCGGTCTGCGGACTGAAAGGTCCCGGGTTCGATTCCAGGCAAGGGCATGGGGGTGTGCAAGAGGCAGCTGGTCGATGATTCTCTCTCATCGATGTTTCTAACTCTCTATCCCTTTCTCTTCCTCTCTGTAAATAAATCAATAAAATATGTTATATAAAAAAAAAAAAAAAAAAGTTCCCTGGCTAACTCTAGTTGTCCCCTTCTGGGAGAAGCTTCCCAGTTCTGCTTTTCCAACAGTAAACCAAGAAAAAGGAAGACGAGAACAATGGCCTATTTCATGGCTACATGGTCCCTTCCCATGGATCATTGCAATTGCCTACACCACATCCCAGTGCTGCAGTGTGGTCTTCGTCTCCCCGAACCCAACAGGAAAGGGGAAGAAAAGGGTGGGTCTTCATGTGCCACCTTTACAACAGGAGGGCTAGGAGCACCTCGGACCCCTTTCTCTGATCTCTCATTTCCCTTTCACTTACCTCCACGGTGGGGGTCAGGAACTAGTCACCATCATCCCATGTCACCCACGTACGCCAAATCCACAGCCCTCCTCAGTTCTCAAAGCCCAAGGCAACCACTTCTGCTCTACACCAGCCTATTGCCACATGCACACTTGCCCCTGAACTCGGGCGCCTTGGGTGGCTGCATCCCTTTGCCCTTTCCATGCCTGTCCCTCCGTGTCTTCGCTATTCACGATGACCCGAGCAATGCCGCCCACGGACCTGACTCCCTGAAGGTCTGGCTTGTGTCTGTGGGTGAATGTGAACTGTCCAGCAACAAGCCAGACTCCGCATTCTCCCGGCAACCTTTCCATTGGTTTTATTCTTCACAAGTAGGCTTCGGAAAGAACTGGAAAGCAAAGTTCAAGATTGCGATCTTTGGCAAGAATATGAAGTGCAAGTATTTTATACAGAACAAGGCTTTGACATCAACATGACAGAGATGTAGTATCTCCCCATTAGTTAGGGCCCAAGCTTTTCAAGTTCTCCATAATCACAAACTGGTCTTTCTCTACCTATCCAATATGATTTTCTACTCTGACCTAACTTTTTTCCTCCCACTATCTTAGTCATTATATGTAAGGGTTTCGCATATCTAATCATTGTCTCATCACCTACATCATTCTTTTACCAGCATCCAAAAGATTTCCATCCAGAATTACAGTATACACCATGTTAAATATCCATAACCATTTAAGTACAGGAAAAAAAAACAGTTCAATTCCTTAGCCCAATATGTAACTTCTAAGAAATAAGAGTTTAAGAACAGCTATCTTGAGTGCTTTGAAATTCAAACGTTACCATTTCTGCTGCTTTACTAAACAAACACTTTAAAAGTTTCACTTACAAAAGTATTCTTTTCTCTTTGTTAATTAACTTAATTCTTCTTTCTTTTGAGAATCTAAAGAGCAGCTGGATTATGCAAGTTGCTGCCACTGGAGTGAAGAGTTTGGGGTTGTTGTTTTTACCATTCTGACCCAATAGCATTTGTTGGCAAAGACTCTCCAAAACTGGCAAGAGCTATAAATTAGATATTTGAACTATTCTCCCTAGTTGCACGACAGAGCTCTCCAACTTTCCAGTCCTAAAACGCTTTCATTCGCAAGACTCATGTCTTCAGGGACTAGAAAATGTGCCTCTAAGTCAGATGAACACATGGGTTATGAGTTATTAATTATACAGAAAAGTCTATGGGATCACATAAATTGAACTAAACCCTAAAACTGACTGGTGCATAATACTTCCCATATTTGCTTTGGATGAGACCACAGCAAAATCTAAAAGTCAGGGTGGTCATGACTCAGATAGAATCCACAAGGCCAAGGCCCACTTTCCACATCCATTACCACAAATTTAACTCTATCCCCTGACTCGGTGAAGGCCTGAGCACCCCCTGCAAGAAGAGATTATTCCTCTTTCTTAGTCCTTTCTATTCTAATCCCGAGAGAAAGAAAAAAAAGAGTTACAGCATAAGATTTATATACCGGAAAATGTCCAAAGTGACATAAATAGGTAAATAGATAGAAACATGTATAATGCATAAATACTTATACTTTACTTACATATGCTCTTTCCTTAAATAAGTAACTCAAACACAAATTCTCAATTTAAGACAAACAAGAAAAAATAAAGGACAAGTCAGCAATAGCACTTCACTGCCTAAGTGAAATTCCTATTTTTTGATACCAGACTACAGGGTACAATGGAATAAAAAAAAATGTATTTATATCTAAAAGATATAGCGAACAATACAAGAATAAAATTAAGTCATTTATTCTCAGTTGTATGACTAATCAGAAAAGGAAGGATGATAAATTGGATGGGTAAAAATTATCTTTGTTGATTTAAGACTTCACTGTAATTAATAATCTAAGACCACCAACCTTTGGTTTTAAGAAATTATGTTTCAAAAAAACTTCAATATCCTATCCAAAAAGTAAAATAAAACCAACTACATCATAAATTTTCAATTCAATTAACACAAATGAATGAAAAGGATTACTATCAAAGATTGAGATCACCCTAAATTTTAAAAGTATTTACTATAAATGATGAAAATAAATTTAAAAATCTAAGCATAATTATTTTTTATTTAAACTGAATGCAGGAATTTCTCCAAGAAAAAATTTCAAGTCACTGCTTTCCAGGTCTATCTACAACTAGAAAAGGAAAAGGTCATACAGATACCATCTATTTGCTTCTAATAGGACTTTAATTATATAATTCATTCTTGGGGTTCTTTATAACCTGAGTCGCATTAACAAATTGCATTTATCCCTCAAAAATTAAAAGGGATCTTTTAATCTTTTCTGCTTTAAAGCACACATACACACACACACACACACACACACACACACACACACACGATCTTAATTGCAAGCACAGCAAAACAGAAATTGATTACCAAACTAACAAATATTGTGAGTTGTAAACTCAGTAAACATGAGCATCACAGTAAAAAAATTTCACATCAGTTACTTATTTTTCTGGTTTAGAAATCGTTTTTAGGTGTTAATAATTATTTCAAGGAACTCATCACACATTCGTCCTCTATAGAGCTCTTGGCAGTGTAGCAACATCACAAAAGAAATATACACTTTTACTGCAAAAAGACATGGTCTTGACTAGTGCTTAAACAAAGCACTAGTAACTAAAGGGGGAAAAAGTGTGCTGCCATTTCTCCCAAATGTGATCAGTTACATAAGACCTCAAAACACACTCTGATTTGTGAGTGGGGGGGGGGGGGGGAAGTATTTCTTTCGGACCTTAAGACAGATTAATTTCATCTACTTTATAGTAGCAAGTCTTCCCGGATATTACTAACAAGCAAAGCTATTCAATGTTAGCATTTTGTCGCCAGAGACAATTGCTACATCAATGTGCAAACATAATGAACTCATTTTATTAGGCAAATAGTTGAATTCCATTCAAGTGCACTTAGTACAGTACTACACATTATAAATTGATTGAAATTAAAGAGATCTCCGATTAGAAATGGGGTTTTAAAAAATACAACTAATACTGATTTCACATTATGTTTCATTGGTGTCCTAATGAAACAGACAAAGCAAATGGCTTAACTGTTTCCAGCATCTCTGGAAGGTTACCTAGTCCTTGAACGTATTAAAGTAGAAGTGAGAAAATACACCCCTGAAATCGACAATTGAAAGTACAGTTTGAAAAACCAAACCCAATTTGATACGGTTGGTTCAGGTGATAGTTAAAGGTCAGAGGTCAGCTCCGGAGTTGATGCAAGTTTCAAATTAGTCACATTTGTTGGAAAAACCATCGACCCAGGTGCCTGTAATGTTTATACTGCATCAGATTTTTCAGATCTGTGTTTGGTTAAGTCCCAAATCCTAGACTTAATGTCTTAAAACATTACTGGCTACCGAGCAGGAATTTTAAAAAATCTAAACAGATTACATTGAAAATGAGGCTGTTCTTTCTCCTTTTATAAAATGCTTTTGATTTAGAACACCAAAAAAATATGCACAGAAGGACATGTCGAATTTTTTTCAATCCTTTTTTGAAAATGCTCTTGAAAAATCTCCCTGTGTTTGCTTTGCTTTCTTCTGGGTCTTCCTTTCCGTGCAAGAGCTTTGCTACAGATGTGCACCAGCGGTCTAGAGCGACACTTCCGTTGCCTGTTCCCACACGTTCCCCCGCTGCTAGACAACCGCTTGACCTTTGAGGTTTACTTCTGGTAGGATTCTCGAACTTTCGCCTGCAGTGCATCACAGGTCTTCTTGGCATCGCCTAGCAGCATGGCCGTGTTGGGCTTGTAGAAGATTGGATTGTCCACCGCAGCATAGCCAACGCCCAAGGACCGCTTCATAACAATGACCTGGGGACCGAAGATGAAGGGAGAAAGTGCATGTAACATGTGAGCTGGGTACTAGGCACACAAACATTGCCCTGCCCGCACTCTGAACAGGCATCTGCCTCTCTATCAGTTCTCTAGTTCACAGACTCTTAAAATACACAAGGAGTACTTTTTAAGTATTTTTTTTTCTTCAGAGAGGAAGAGAGAAGGAGAGAGAGATGGAAACATCAATGATGAGAGAATCATTGATCGGCTGCCTCTTGCATGCCCCTATTGGGGATCGAGCCCACAATCTGGGCATATGCCCTGAGCAGGAAACAAACTGGTGACCTCCTGGTTCATAGGTCAACGCTCAACCACTGAGTCACACCAGCCAGGCACAAGGAACATTTTAATGCACATTTACATTGCATTAACTTTAATTTTTTAAATGTGCCATACTTTTATAGCAATGAAAGAAAAGGTCATGTGAACAATCATTTATCTCTGAGTGAGCAGACTGCTACTTTCTTCTTAGTGCTTTTGCCCACAAAGACTATGTGCATCTTTCTATGAGTGGGCTAAAGCGAACAAACACGGTGATTAAGCTTCTATTACAAACTTTAAAATAAAGGTAGCTGAGTGGGAAAATGGTATCAGTCCTGCTCCCTCACTTTAAGGAAAAAATACATCGGAAAGTTCTAACACAGAAGCCCAAAGAGCACCCTAGCTGTCACAAGGAGAGGCTAAGAGCTAATGCTGCGGTGTCTCTGACGCTGATGTGCTACAGACATTTACAATTACGCAGATCACAGCTGGTGCTGTCCTGCTGAGTATCAAGTCAGTTCTCAATGAAAATAAAGCCTTCCCATGGTCTAGGTCCTGCCATCTCTCCAAGAAGGAAAGTAGTACAAATGTGTTCACGCTTCAAGTAGCATTCATACGACAGTGTACTCTGCAAACTCTTTGTTTTGTTTTGTTTTGTTTTGTTTTGTTTTGTTAATCCTCACCCAAGGATATTTTTTCCATTGATTTTTAGGGAGAGTGGAAGGGAAGGGAGTGAAGGAGAAGACAGAGAGAGAGAGAGAGAGAGAGAGAGAGAAACATCAATGTGAGAGAGACACATCAATTGGTTGACTCCCACATGTGCCTGGACTGGGGCAGGGGCCAAAGATTGAACCTGCAACCCAGGTATGTGCCCTTGACCGTGAATTGAACCTATGACCCTTTAGGGCTCAGACCAACGCTCTAACTGCTGAGCCACACTGACAAGGGCTCTGCAAACTCTCCAACATTAATGACCAATGCAATCATTTTTCATACCCCATGACCCAGTGCATGGCTTATCTGCTCACGTACCACAAACACTAAGTTTTGTACTCATGTGTACAGTAAAGAGAAACAAAACGAAAGGGGAAATGTTCGCTCTGTAGCCATGGTTCTAAAAATGCAGATCTGACCTAGGGGTGGTAAAGAACGTGCCCACGGCTGGGCAGAGGACAACGGGCCAGCCCCGAGCTCCCCACGACCTAGCAGCCCGCCCTTCGGGAGCGTGTGCACGTGCAGAGCCTGCTTCCTCATGCCACGCTGCTGTCCGATTTCCAAATCACCTCCCTTCCAGACACCCCATAACGACATGCAAACTCCCTTTCGATAACATTGCATGAAAAAAATGTGCTCATCTTCATATGTGGAGGCGAGGAACTGACTCACTGTCCCGGAGGGAAGCCATCTGCTCCACGGGACTCGACCTGGAACTCGGCCAGACTCATTCCAAAAGCCCTTGTTCAGCTGCGGTTACAGATCCCATTAACGCAGCTGCACAGTCCCCTCTGGTTCTGCCGTGACCGAGGCATCCATCAGATTCCCCGGGGGCCACAGAGCACAGAAGCTGCCTCGGGAGAACCGGGCCTAATCCTCCTCCAACTCCTGGGCCTCCTCAAGCCTTCGTCACTGCTCATCCAGGGACCAAGGAAAGCTCCGTGTGTGCATTCTAAGAGTTTTGATAGCGAGGAGGAAGCACGAGCATGCAACGTACCTGCTTTGACTTCCAGACCTCGAGAACTGGCATGCCTGCAATAATAGAGTTGGGGTCTTCTTGAGCCGCTGAATTGACAGTGTCATTAGCTCCAATTACAAGGACCAAATCGGTGTCTGCATCGTGAAAGAAAAAAAAAAAGAGGAAATATAAAACTCAGGGGAGTCACATGCACTTCTTTCCAGGAAAATGAGACTGATCTGGCTTTATAACAACGAATAATAACAAAAGCTAATATTTGTAAGACCCACACTTGTGCCAGACACCGTACCGAGGACTTTATCAGAGAGGTTCGGTAACTTAGCCAATGTCACACAGCTGAAACGCAACAGGCCTGCATCTAACCTGAGCATCCTGGCTGGAGCTTGCGTTTTATGCTTTCCTTTCCCCTAATGTAACTTTATATAGTTCTTTCATTATCCCGAAGTGACCTTGCCAATTACAATATTTTATAATATCTGTGTTCCATTTTCAATGTCTAAGATGACCACATAAATGCAACTTGATGTCTAAAAGAAAATGGTCTGTGAATCTGTACTATATTAAAGCTGTGTCCATAGTTCCTGGAACTGGCAGGTTTCACACATAATTTAGCAACAGTGAAATCTGAAAAGGAGGCATAAAATTAAAAATGGCCTAAATTCCCTCTTTAAGCATTATAATGTGAACTACCTTAGAACGTTGCCAAAATGCCATGTGAATCTGGACATACACACGGTTTCATTATTTTTCTCTAACAAACAGTTTGTTTGTTTTTTATGTGAACCGTGGACACTTGCCAGAGGGAACTGGTTTAATTTTAACAAGCATGATCTTGGGCCAAATGTCATTAGCATGCAACCCATACCCATGACAGCCACACAGGACAGCATCTTGTCCAGTGAAGTCTAGCACTTGAAAGGCGACAGAAAACTGCCATTCTGATCCTGAGTTGGTACAACTAGAAACCAGTAAACACGCCAGAAATCACACTGAATGTTCAACAGCAATTTGATAAATGAGGAACCTGAGCCTGAGTAACTAGTTCAAGGTCATGAGAAAGAGAGTCAGGGCCTGGATTCCAAAGTGTTCCGAGTCCCCAGGCAATCCACCTCCCTACATCGCCTCCCAGGGCCTGCTCCCTCCCTCAGCTCTCCTCACGGGAGCAGTTACCTGTGCTGCTTACAACCCGGTGAACCAGTCAGCACTGTTTCGTTTATGTCATTGCGACTGCACCCCCACCGGGGGCAGGTTGCCCCCCATTTAACGAGCAGGTCTTCCGTGATCCCCCAGTTTCTGCCCTGGACTGGCATTGCTTTATTCCCTCTCAGACCGAGTGTCATCATCTGCCCCATCACTTACCTGGGAAGTCCTGGTTGATCTCGTCCATTTCCAGCACAATATCATATGGCACCCCGGCCTCAGCCAGCAGCACATTAAGCTGGCCAGGCATCCGGCCTGCGACTGGGTGGATTCCAAACCTAGATGGGAAACGAATGAACAGCTGGCCTTACTGGATGGGCCAAAACGTACAGAGACCCCGAGATCACCTCCTGATCGGCACAGTCTGTTCTTGGCCCCTCTGCTCCTCCTGGTACTGCCTCGTCTCTGCAGGCAGAAGTAGAATCAGCACGGATATGAGGTCGATTTACAAATATTGACGTTGGAGATTCGGAATCTCAGTATCACACACACTAGGACTCCCCTCGGAAAAGTAAGCATAACTTTGGAGCCTGAGTCCTCCATATCCGTTTGAACTACAATTAACTTCCAACAACATTCCTATCTAGTATCACCTTACTTTCCATAAGCATTCTGCTTTCATTATACTTTTTGACATACCTTGAGTCTTTAAAAAAAAAAAAAAAAAAAAAACATACATAAGTCAGCATGGAATGAAACATTCGCCATGAAAAATCAACCCTACAGTCAGCTTTCACTTCTATGTTCAAAAGTGGGGAAATAAAATATTGTCCTGTGCATGAGTGAATGGCCCACAGTCTTTCAGAAAGTGATGAAGCATTACTCCATGTCACAGAAGAAATATGACAGAAACACGCTGCAGTGTCCACAAGGCGGAGGTGTATAGAGAGCAGAGCTCCACACTTTATCAAGAAAAAGGAAAACGAAGCAACAAGCAATTTCTTCCAGCCCCAGCCATAGAGGATCTTAAAGTCATGTAATCCTACCTCTTGCCTGTCATACTTACCTGTGTCTCCTCAGCATTGGGCACAGTCCTCGTCATATAAGAAGAGCTCAATAAAAAGCAAACGCAGGGAGCCGAAACCGGTTTGGCTCAATGGATAGAGTGTCGGCCTGCGGACCGAAAGGTCACAGGTTCGATTCTGATCAAGGGCATGTGGTTACAGGCACATCCCCAGTAGGGGGTGTGCAAGAGGCAGCTGATCGATGATTCTCTCTCATCGATGTTTCTCTCCATCCCTCTCTCTTCCTCTCTGTAAAAAATCAATAAAATATATTTTTTTAAAAAGCATATGCAGGGAAAAAATGAATTTTATAGAATCTTCTGACAGGGATCCATCCAGTCTCAGCTTAAATACCATCAGTGACCAGAAACAGATTCCTTCCTAAGTTAAGGTGACCAGATGTCCCGCTTTTGGTGGGACAGTCTGATTTTTAACAATTTGTCCCGTGTCCTATGGTGTTTTAAAAAAGTCCAGATTTTTTTTTTTTTAATATCGGGACTTTTTTAAAACACCGCGGAACAAATTGTTAAAAATCGGGACTGTCCTGCCAAACGCGGGACACTGGTCACCTTATCCTAAGGTCTGCTGCATTACTAGACAATCCTGATATTTACACAGAACACATGCACCCGTGCACAAGCACACACTCGTTACAGTAAGCCGGGGAGAAGCCCCATCTCGTTGCTCTCCAAGGTCTGTGGTTTTGCCATCTGCAGCCACGAGTCTACTCCCTCTTCCCTAGGCAGGCCCCTGTCAGCCATCCTAGGATACCTACTAAGCAAAACATCCTTGAGTCTTCTAACTATTCAATGACTCTCAGGATGTCCTAGCTGCCTGTTCCTACCTCCACTGTCAGTGCCCAGCTCAAGCCCCAGCCCTCACAGAGAACACAGTATTGCTGGGTGTGATCTAGATGACAAGGCCCAGCAAGCAACTCACATCCTCAGATCCCCCACTGGTGCAGCCTGAGCCGCATGAGCACTGACAGCCGGCACACCCCATTGCTGTCTCTGACAAATCGCGTGGTCATTGGAGATGCTGTTACTTTCACAGGAGCTGTTGCCAAGCCAGGCCTCCCTCCCCACTCCCAACACGGTCCTATAAGGAACAGACTCAGGCACAGGAACTGACCCCTCCCCAAGCAGACCTGCAAAGAGCTATAACATGGCCATTTCTATCACCCAGATAACTGAAAAACGCTTTTCTACACCTTTAAAACTGATCATGACAAGTCTGGATTATTGGAAGGCATATCATTGGGGAAAAAGAAAGACATTTAGTGACAGATATTCTCTTTACCAGATTCCCCTTTGCATAATCTTCCTTCAGGGACCACGGAATGTTCCTCAATGACCAACTTATGTTTAAAGAAAACAGAAACTCAGACCAAAAAGGGGGGGGGGGGGGGAGGAGAGGGAAACAGTTATCTCTAGGTGGTTGTACAACGAATCATGGCTTTTTTCTCATGTTTTTAATATTTTTCTAGGAGAATGTACAGTTTAAATTAACTCCATATAAAATAAATTAACACTCCATGCTTTTATGTTGTGATATAACTTAGAAGTGATTTCTCACGTATTATCTTTTTCTGGCCCAAACAGTCCCCATCAAGATTTAGAATTTAGGGCAGCTGATTCAAATCCAGTACTTAGTTAAATAGATTGGGTTTTAGAACTGCATTCTGTTATCTATTATCTAAAAAGAGTGAGCAAGAACGTATACAAGAGGGGCTGTCATGTACTCTAACATAATGGCTAATATTCACCCTTCAGGATGTACTATGCGGTATATACAACTGTCTTAGTAAATGGTCACCCCGGGATTCAAGAGTCTGAACTTATAGCTACCATACGATATAGTCAATCGAGTCAAGCAATTTAAGAGATGATTTTGTTTGGTTAACAGTTCAGGTTAACCAGCTGTGTGATGTGGGGCACGTCACTTCATAACTCTCCCTCCGTCTCAGTTTCCCCATTGGTTGAAACCAGCTGTTACGATGAGGCAACAGGCCGAAGGCTATAAAACTCTCAGTAGAAGACGTCTAAGAAATACCTATTTACCTCTGCTTGAACGGGTGCAATAAGGAGTTCCAAGAATCCAATTTCCAGTGTGCTTGGAGAAAAGCTGAGAGCCAAGAATTGTTCAACAATGCTACAAGCTATAAACAGTAATTAAGTATTTGCATGGACAAACAGACACAGGAGGAAACAATGCCTCTTAGTATGCAAAGTGCTACAACAATGCAAAGCATTGACCAGCGTCCCCTAAGTGCTGGGGAAGTAGATTTTGAAAAAATGACAAGTGGGAGGTAGAAATGAACTGGATAAAATAAAACTATTAATAATTTATGATTCATTTAAAAGGAATTCCTTCCCTCTTCCCTCAGTGGGCTGTCTGCAGTCCGATTTTAATGAGAATAAAATTAAAGACAGTCAACAGTTTACTTCAAAAAGTGCTCCCCAACCTCACTGCCTCATCAGCTTTCAAGTTCTCTTTATTATTATTATTATTATTATTCGTTTTTAGAGAGAGGGGGAAGGAGAGGGATGGAGAGATAGAAACATCTAGGAGAGAGAAACATCATCTATCAGCTGCCTCCTGTACACCCCCTTGTAGGGACCAAGCCCACAATCCAGGCATGTGCTTTGACCGGCAATCAATCCTTTGACCTTTTGATTTCTGGGTCAATGTTCAACCACCGAGCTACACCAACTGGGCAGCTTTTAAGTTATTCACCCATAGTTTCTCTCCTGTCATTTTGGGGAATGTAACAGTTCAACACTCGAGTAAAAAATTTACAATGATGCACCGCTATGTTCATAGCAGCACAATTTACAATAGCTAAGATTTGGAAACAGCCTAGGTGCCCGTCAGCAGATGACTGAATCAGAAAACTATGGTACACCTGCACAATGGAATAGTATGCTGCCATAAAAAAAAGAAGGAATTCGCCGAAACCAGTTTGGCTCAATGGATAGAGCGTCGGCTTGGGGATTAAAAAATCCCGGGTTTACCCATCAGACTAGCAACTGATTTCTCAACAGAAACTTACCAGGCCAGAAGGGAATGGGATGAAATATACAAAGTCATGCAAAGGAAGGGTCTGAATCCAAGAATACTGTACCCAGCAAGGCTATCAATCAAAATTGAAGGGGAAATCAGGAGCTTCACAGACAAAAAAAGACTGAAGGAATTTATCTCCACCAAACCAGTAATGCAAGAAATGCTAAAGGGTCTACTGTAAAAATAAAGAAATAGGAAGTGAAGAAGGAACACGGGTATAGAATAAAAATGGCGTCAAATGTGTACCTATCAATAATAACCTTAAATGTAAATGGATTAAATGCTCCAATCAAAAGACATAGGGTAACAGATTGGATAAGAAAACAAGACCCATACATCTGTTGTCTACAAGAAACCCACCTCAGAAAAAAAGATGCACACAGACTGAGGGTGAAGGGATGGAAAAAAGTTTTCCAGGCAAATGGAAATGAAAAAAAAGCTGGGGTAGCAATACTTATATCTGACAAATTAGATCTCAGAGTGAAGGACATAATAAGAGATAATGAAGGCCATTTCATAATACTAAAGGGAACAATCCAACAAGAAGAAATAACCCTGGTAAATATATATGCACCCAATACAGGAGCAACCAAATACATAAAAAAACTGCTGGAGGACATTAAGAGAGAGATTAATAGCAATACAATCATAGTAGGAGATTTTAATACCCCACTGTCACCCTTTGACAAATCATCTAAACAAAATAACAGCAAAGAAATATCGATCCTAAGTGACTCACTAGACCAGATGGAATTAATTGACATCTTCAGAACACTCCACCCCAAAGCCACAGAATATACATTCTTCTCAAGTGCACATGGGACATTCTCAAAGATAGACCACATTTTGGGTCATAGGCAAAGTCTCTTCAAATTCAAGAAGATAGAAATCATATCAAGTATCTTCTCAGACCATAATGGCATAAAACTGGAAATTAACTACAATAAAAATAATCCAAAGAAATCAAACACATGGAGACTAAACAGCACGCTATTAAACAAGGACTGGGTTACCAGAGAAATCAAGGAAGAAATTAAAAACATCCTGGAAACAAATGACAATGAAAACACAACAATCCAAAATCTATGGGACACAGCAAAAGCAGTCTTGAGAGGGAAGTTCATATCCTTACAAGCCTATTGCAAAAAACTAGAAAAAGGGGTAACAGATGATCTAACTCTACAACTCAAAGAGTTAGAAAAGGAGCAACAAGAAAAGCCCAGTGTAAGCAGAAGGAAGGAAATAACAAAAATCAGAGCACAGATAAACGACATAGAGACCAAAAAAACAATACATAAGATCAACAAAACCAAGAGCTGGTTCTTTGAAAGAATAAACAAGATAGATGAACCTCTAGCCAGGCTAACTAAGAAACAAAGAGAGAGGACCCAAATAAACAAAATCAGAAATGAAAGAGGTAAAATAACAACAGACCCCAACGAAATACAACGGATTGTTACAAAATACTACGAACAACTCTATTCCAACAAACTGAACAACCTGGAGGAAATGGACATATTCCTAGAAAAATACAAACTTCCAAAACTCGATCAGGAAGAATCTAAAAATCTCAATAGACCAGTGACTTGGGAAGAAATTGAAACAGTCATCAGAAAGCTTCCAGCAAACAAAAGCCCAGGGCCAGATGGCTTCACAGGAGAGTTTTACCAAACATTCAAGGAAGAACTAAAACCTATCCTCCTCAGACTTTTCCAAAAAATTCAAGAGGAAGGAACACTTCCAAACTCCTTCTATGAAGCCAGCATCACCCTAATACCAAAACCAGATAAAGACAACTCAATGAAAGAGAATTACAGGCCAATATCCCTCATGAACATAGATGCCAAAATCCTCAACAAAATCCTAGCAAATCGGCTCCAGCAGAGCATCACAAAGATCATACACCATGACCAAGTAGGATTTATTCCAGGAATGCAAGGATGGTACAATATCCGCAAATCAATAAACGTGATACATCACATAAACAAATTGAAAGATAAAAATCATATAGTCATATCAATTGATGCAGAAAAAGCATTCGATAAAATCCAACACCCTTTCCTGATAAAAACTCTTAACAAAGTGGGAGTACAAGGATCATACCTCAACATAATAAAAGCTATATATGATAAACCCACAGCCAACATTATACTCAATGGGCAAAAACTAAAACCATTCCCTCTAAGAACAGGAACAAGACAGGGATGCCCACTTTCGCCACTCCTGTTTGACATAGTACTGGAAGTACTAGCCATTGCAATTAGACAAGAGGATGAAATAAAAGGCATCCAAATTGGAAAAGAAGAAGTAAAGTTATCCTTATTTGCAGATGACATGATATTGTACATAAAGAACCCAAAAGACTCCATTAAGAAACTAATTGACTTAATAAATGAATTTGGCAATGTAGCAGGATACAAAATTAACGCCAAGAAATCCATGGCATTTCTATACACCAACAGTGAAACTACAGAAACAGAGACTAAAAAAGCAATTCCATTTACCATCGCACCAAAAAAATTAAGATACCTAGGAATAAATTTAACTAAGGAAGTAAAGGATCTATATGCAGAAAATTACACGACATTGAAAAAAGAGATAGAGGATGATGTAAGGAGATGGAAGAACATACCATGTTCATGGATTGGTAGAATCAACATCATCAAAATGTCCATACTTCCTAAAGCAATCTATAGGTTCAATGCACTCCCCATTAAAATACCAAGGGCATATTTCACTGACCTAGAAAGAACTCTCCAACAGTTCATTTGGAACAATAAAAGACCCCGAATAGCCACAGCAATCCTGAGAAAGAAGGGTAAAGTAGGAGGGATCTCAATACCGGACTTCAAACTGTATTACAAAGCCACTGTTCTCAAAACAGCCTGGTACTGGCACAAGAACAGACATATAGATCAATGGAATAGAATCGAGAACCCAGATATCAACCCAAATCAATATGCTCAATTAATATTTGACAAAGGAGGAAAGAATATACAATGGAGTCAAGACAGTTTCTTCAATAAATGGTGTTGGGAAAATTGGGTAGACACATGCAAAAGAATGAAACTAGATCACCAACTTACACCATACACAAAAATAAACTCAAAATGGATACAGGACTTAAACATCAGACGGGAAACCATAAAAATACTAGAAGCATCCTCAGGCAGCAAAATCTCAGACGTATGCCAAAAGAACTTCTTCACTGATACTGCCCCTAGGGCAATGGAAGCTAAAGAGAAAATAAACAAATGGGACTACATCAAAATAAAAAGCTTTTTTACAGCAAAAGAAACCATCAACAAAACAACAAGAAAGCCCACAGTGTGGGAGAACATATTTGCAAATAACACCACTGATAAAGGTTTAATCTCTAACATCTACAGACAGCTGATACAACTAAATAAAAGGAAGATGAATGATCCAATTAAGAAATGGGCAAGGGACCTAAATAGAATATTTTCAAAAGAAGACAGAAGGAAGGCCAAAAGGCACATGAAAACATGCTCAAAGTCACTAATTATACGAGAGATGCAAATCAAAACAACAATGCGGTACCATCTCACACCTGTCAGAATGGCCAACATCAACAAATCGACAAACGACAAGTGTTGGCGAGGTTGCGGAGAAAAAGGAACCCTCGTGCACTGCTGGTGGGAATGCAGACTGGTGCAACCACTGTGGAGAACAGTGTGGAGTTTCCTCAAAAAACTGAAAATGGAACTCCCATTTGACCCAGTAATCCCACTCCTAGGAATATATCCCAAGAAACTAGAAACACCAATCAGAAAGGATATATGCACCCCTATGTTCATAGCAGCACAATCTACAATAGCCAGAATTTGGAAACAGCCTAGGTGCCCGTCAGCAGATGATTGGATCCAAAAACTATGGTACATCTACACAATGGAATACTATGCTGCCATAAAGAAGAAGGAATTCTCATCATTTGCAGCAACCTGGATGGAATTGGAGAACATCATGCTGAGTGAAATAAGCCAATCAATGAAAGAGAAACACCACATGACCTCACTCATTTGTGGATAATAAAGAGCATTATAAACTGATGAACCAAAAGATAGATATAGAGACAGTAAAGCAACAAGCAGATTGTCAAATTACAGCGGGGAGGGGAGGAGGATCTGGG
Source organism: Pipistrellus kuhlii (assembly GCF_014108245.1). NCBI lineage: Eukaryota > Metazoa > Chordata > Mammalia > Chiroptera > Vespertilionidae > Pipistrellus > Pipistrellus kuhlii. The sequence goes on along the minus strand of NW_023425540.1, from coordinate 8,505,326 downwards.
GGAGATAATAGATCAACCGAAGGACTTGTATACATGCATATAAGTACAACCAATGGACATAAAACTATGGGGAGGGAGGGGATATGGGGGAGGGAGGGAGGGGGGCAAAAAAAAATCATTAAAATATGTAAAATAAATAAATAAATAAATTTAAAATAAAATAAAATAAAAAATAAAAAAATAAATAAAAAAAAATTAAAAAAAAAAATCCCGGGTTTAATTCCGGCCAAGGGCATGTACCTGGGTTGCGCAGGCATATCCACAGTAGGGGGTGTGCAAGAGGCAGCTGATCGATGACTCTCTCTCATTAATGTTTATAACTCTCTATCTCTCTCCCTTCCTCTCTGTACAAAAATCAATAAAATATATTAAAAAAAAAAAAAAGAAGGAATTCTTACCATTTGCAGCAATCTGGATGGAATTGGAGAACATTATGCTCAGTGAAATAAGCCAGTCAATGAAAGAAAAATACCACATGATCTCACTCATTTATGGATAATAAAGAACATTATAAACTGTTGAACAAAAAGATAGATAGAGACAGTAAAGCATCAGACTGTCAAATTACAGCGGGAAGGTTAGGGAGAGGTGGGGGAGGTAAGAGATCAACCAAAGGACTAATATGCATGCATATAAACATAAATAATGGTCGCAAAACTCTGGGGGGTGAGGGCATGTATGGGAGTGGGGTGAGGTGGGGCCAATGGTAAGATATGTACACATAAAATACCTTAATTAAAAAAATGATTAAAAAAATTTTTACAATGTTCTCTAAAAAGAAATATTGCTTTTTTTTTTTTTTTTTTTTTTTTTTTACTAAACATTTAAATGCTAATGTCATTCTCTTTTCCATATCAGAGCTTTCAATCACTCTTGGAAATGAAGGAAATTAGACAAAATACTGACAACTGATGTTCACACTCTCCCTGTAGAAGTACAAGCTACAGTCAGCACGACTGCAGCCATTTTCAAACTTTCCCAGAGAACACATTTTCAAAGTGTTATGCAGACTCTTTGATTGAGATATCTCTTTAAAACTGTGATATTTTTACAATAGCAATAAAACATTTTTTAAAAATTTCTCCAGGTACAAAGCTCATTAAATGATTTATTATTACTAAACTCCAAATCTGAAAATAAATATTATTTTAATACTTTAATAACAGTATTTTAAGCATTAATATAAAAATAGACTGGGAAAGAAAATGTACATGTTAAAATCACCAAAATGGCCCTCACTGGTTTGGCTCAGTGGATAGGATGGAAGTGTCTCAGGTTTGATGCTGGTCAAAAGCACATGCCCAGGTTGTGGGCTCAATCCCTAGTGGGGGAGGAGGGGAGGGGGGGCGGCGGTGGATGACAGAGGCAGCTGATCAATGATTCTCTCTCATCATTGATGTCTCTCTCTCTCCTCCTCTCTCTCTCTCTTTCTCCTCTCTCTCTCTAAAATCTATAAAAAATATATTTAAAAAGAAATGGTGACCATGTCCACTCACCTATTAGAAATGAAAAATAAATTTTAGTTTGAAAAGCTCGTTTCACATTACAGAGGTTTAAACATATTATTAATCAGCTGATTTCCATTCAAGGTTAATGCCCATTTGCATTTCAACTTTGTCCATTTCAGGTCAACACTCCAAATTAGCACAGGGTTGCTTTCCCAGATTCACGCACAGGTGTTTTTACCTCCGTCACCGACTAGACCTAAAGACACAACTAAATAACCAGATTGAGTTCAGGGAGCTGCTGCTCAAAAGCATCAGAGGTTCAGAAGAAACACAGAACATCCAACGACTTAGAAAATAACATGCTCTAAGTGAAAAAAGATCAGCTGGCTAGAAAAACGGCAAAACTATTTTCAAGCAGACCAAACAAAACAGAAGTTGACCAAAGAGTCCTCATTTTCTTTACACATAATAAAATAAAATGATCTTCAAATGCAAAAGGAAGAATTGGACTTAAAAATTTAGAAGGAAAAAAAAACTACTTTCTGTTAATTTAAAACAAATGCCCCCGTTGGGGCATGTTTCAGGCTTTTCTCTGTGAATCAGGGAAAGAGAAGCTCATGAATCTGAGCTGATGCACTCGGAGTTAAGAGTTCACATACAAATGCGAAGGATAGCTGGTTGGCATTGGACATGATCGAGACAGCTGCAGCAGCTGGGATAGCCTGCCAGGTATGGGAGGAGGCAGGGGATCATCAAAGGTCTGAACTACCCGCAAGAGAGGACCAGCTTAGGTGGACTCAGGACTTCCAGAATAATGTAAGATATGCTCTGTCTCACTCCTATAGTACTAACTGCCACCAAGGACTCTTCTGAGCTCCTGTGAGATGGTAACAGTAGTCTTGAACATCAAAAACTTTCTCTTGCCAAAACCGGTTTGGCTCAACGGATAGAGCGTCGGCTTGGGGACTGAAAGGTCCCGGGTTCGATTCCGGTCAAAGGCATGTATGTTGGTTTCGGGCATATCCCCAGTAGGGGGTGTGCAAGAGGCAGCTGATCGATGACTCTCTCTCATCGATGTTTATAACTCTCTATCTCTCTCCCTTCCTCTCTGTAAAAAAATCAATAAAATATATTTTATTTAAAAAAAAACAAAAAAAACCTTTCTCTTAATCCCCCAGCTCTCTGATCACCAGAAAGTATTTCTTGCTTCCCCCAGGTCCTTTCCTCTTCCCAAACATGGCTGGTGAGACTTGGAGAAAGACTGAGCGTCATACTACATGACACTCGAAGTCTGAATCAGTTTCCCATTGCTGCTGTAACAGATTACCTCAAATGTAGTAGCTCACAGCAACACAAATTGATAAGTTCCGGAAGTCAGAGTCCAAAGCCCATCTCTCTGCACTGGAATCGTGGTGCTGGTAGGACTTAGGAATCCATTGCTTGCCTTTCCCAGCCTCAGGAAGCTGCCCCTATTCCTTGGCTTGTGGCTGCATCACTGTGACCTCTCTTTCCATTGTCACTTCTCTGAGTTGGACCCCCGTGACTACATGGGCCCACCTGAATAATCCAGGATATCTCCTTATCTCAAAATCCTCACCTCAAATCTACAAAAGTTTCTTTTGCCGTCTGCCATGTAAGGCAACACAGAGTTTAAGGATTAAGAGGTGAACATACTTTGGGTCATTATTCAGTCTGCCACAAACTCCCTTTCCAGCCCTAAAGTTCCATGAACTAGAGTTGCTATTTTAGCTGAGTAAACCAACATACACCTTGTGATTTACTTTTGGATTTCGATTTTGTAATCCTCTTTGACTCCAGTATTTTTGTTTAATTTTAATTTATTTACTTGTTTTTAATTCTACCTTTGCTTATCTTCAAATAATCCACTGGCTATCACCTTTATGCTTTCACTGAGGTGTCATGGACCAAGTTACAAATCAAAAACCTCTAAATGTATGAGTTACTATTGTAATATGTGATTAGCTGCAGACTTCATAAAGATGATTTTTTTTTTTTTTTTTAGCTAGTTGCAAAGGGTAAATAATCACAAAGCAAACCAACATGTTATGCTGAACATCCCAAAGGGGAGATCACTTTATATCTGTTTGTATAGTAATTTATTATACTAAACTTTTAAGACGCTAAGATTGGAGACAAACACACGCAAGACTATTATGAGAGAATGCCAATGTTTTGAGAGAAACAACAGAACACGCTACATTTGTAGAAATATGTATGTGCATGTTTGATGAGGCAATGGGAGTTTATAACAATCCTGGCCCGTGGAACTGGCTGATCTCCAAAGTATGTATTAAAGTTAATTGTATCAGACATCGGTTGGCCAAGACCGGCAATTTCCAGGAACCTACGGCCAAAGCTCATCAATGACCCATCATCACATGAAGAATATCCAGAATTCTGAACTGCAAAGCCTACTAGCCTTTTGGTTCTTCCCTTTGAACTAGAAAAAAAATTATTTTTATTGCGTACATGCTTAACAAAACAGAGCCGGCTGTCCCTGACCACAACAAGATTCTACAGAAGGGAAAGAACTACTAAATGAGATCACAGGAAGATCTTGCAGCCGCCACACTCTTTCCTTATGCAGTTCCTCCTTTTGATGGCTGTACCCTCAGGCCAAGAGCTCCTTAGTATAGGAACTATGTTAATGTATCAGAACCTGGCACTCGATTCTCGGTGGTCAGTGAAAGGTGTGCCTAGCATGGCAGGCTTACTCATAAACTTCCCACATCTCCTTTTAGAGAAAGAATTTGAGGAAGCAGCATAGACAAGCAGTGACACGCTCCAGAGACCCACTGCCTGGGTTCAAGACATTTGGACAATTAACTTCCATGTGCCGCTCTTTCCCCACGTGAATAATGGGAGTGAGGATAAAACCCCTTCAGAGAAGTACTGTGAGATTTAAATGAGACCATCAGACCCACCGCCTGGCACACAGACGGTAAGCCTTCAATAAATGTAACCTGGAAATTATATTCAAATACTTATTGGTAATTTAAATGTTCATCTGTATCTTTCTAATACATCCACATTTTAATGATCACTTTTATAAAAAAAAAAAAAAGAAAAAGAAAGAAAAACGAAAGAAAGAAACACATATTTTTACATGAAGACAACAATGTTGGTCTGAAGCCAACATTTTCTAAGTTGGTTTTCTAATTTTTAACTTGAAATCCTAGTAAATACCAATGTAATCCAACAAAAGCCAGAAATTGTTTATACTCACAACTACATCAAAAGACTAGAGAAATCGCCCTAACCGGTTTGGCTCAGTGGATAGAGCATCAGCCTGCGGGCTCAAGGGTCTCAGGTTCGATTTCGGTCAAGGACACGTACCTTGGATGCGGGCACATCCCCAGTAGGGGGTGTGCAGGAGGCAGCTGAATGATATTTCTCTCTCATCAATGTTCCTAACTTTCCCTCTCCCTTCCTTTCTGTAAAAAAATATATATATATATATATATTAAAAAAAAAAAAAAGACTAGAGAAATGATACTCAACAGAGACTGAGGCTAACAATTGTGAAGACTAAACTCATTGGGAATTTGGTCATAACTAATATTAGAATACAGATTTACTTTAATAGAGTCAAATTTCAAAAGGCCATCTTCCACCCTTCCACAGATACCATTAGGCAAAGTATTGTTTCCTGCCCAGCCGGTGTGATCCAAGAGGTCATGGGTTCAATTCCCAGTCAGGGCACATGCCCGAGTTTTGGGCTCGACACCCAGTGTGGGATGTGTAGAAGGCAGAGGATCAATGATTCTCTCTCATCGGTGATGTTTCTCTCTCTCTCTCACTCCCTTCCTCTCTGAAATCAATAAAAATATATTAAAAGAAAAGATTCTCTAACCCAACTACTTCCTAAGGCATGACTCCTTTATTCAGAATTACAGCATGTAAACATGTACAAACTGCTGAGTCACAAAACAGGCTGTAGTTCCCCTCTGAGGCCAGAATGAGTTCCCGTATGTGCTACGCACGAAGGACCTTTGATTGTATGTTTGCATGTGCAATGCACCGTCCCGGGAAGGGTCCATTGAAGTAATAAAAAGATTTGTTACTACTTTCAATATTTTTTACTAATTGTGCATTTTACCTGTGAAAAATAAGATAGGATCTGAAAAAGGCAGGTTTCTTTGGTGTATTACATCCTGATCAGAATTTCTAATTGACAGTTACCGGTCACTTACACAAAGCGCAAGAAAAAGCTATTTTGTAGTAAATGTCGTTTAAAGAAAAGTTTATAAAATGTGAAGCAGGGGGAATGGGACATAAATTAATCCTTCCTGATGAAAAGGCGGGGACCAGCTGGGTGGGGTCAGCCCATCCATTAGAGGAGGAACCTGGTAAGGAGTGGGGAAACTTCCTGACAAGGCAGACCGTGTCCACACAAACTGATTAATGAGGGAAGCTACAGAATCAACTTTCTGGCTAAGCTTCTCAGGCAAAGGATAGACACCCAGCTTTCTAAAATTATGAAAGTCCTTCCGACCAGCAGTGGTCCAGACGAACTCACTCACACGATTCCAAGTGAAAAGAAAATGTTCGTCTCATGTCCTAGCGCTTTCCAACAGCTAGAACGAGAGAACATTATGTGCCTTTCTCTTCTTCTCTTTTCTTTTCTTTTCCTTTTTTGAAGGCAAATAAAGGCCGAGCTGCTACTCTGATCTGAAATCTGGTGTGCATCCACGGCCTGCCTTTCTTCGGGAAGAAAATGACAAATTTGGTAAAGAGCTCACAATGAGGTCCCAGGGGCCCCATTTTTTTCCCTAGGACAGAATTAATACGACCTGTTCTATGACGGATGAAGCTATGTTTGACAAAGGGCGGCGGTCACATCTCCCATGGGCACACGTGGCCTGTGCCACAGAGGCCACCCAAAGAACGAGAAGTCTTCCAAACAGGGTGCAATCGGGCGATATCGTGCCAACACTGACCATGTCACAGCACGACCTTGACCACAGGGAGGAGATTACCACAGATTGGGCCCACATAGGGCTCTCCCACCCCTGAACCAAATCCAGCTACCAGACCCAGGAGAGAAACAAAAGGACTATGAAGCAACTGCATTTCAAAACAGCCCATTAGGCCATGGAGAATGACATCAGAGACAATACTGAACATCTACGTTGCCACTAATGTTCTGGAGTACTACATCCTGACAGAGTGCAGCGATGTGGTAGGAGCTGTACCTAATTCCATCTTTCTGTCAGAAGCACTGACGCTGCTGCTGAGTGGCTCCTGACGTGCAATGGCTAGTGAGCAGCCCGAGACACACACTGTACGGAAGCTACGGAAGACTTTGGACCAGAAGTGAGAAGAGGACCGTTGTTTATTTATGTTTTCTTGAACCCCATTGAAGAGAAACAGCTCAGAGAGTTCCTTCTCACTAATACTAGGACTCAGAACCCAACGTCACCCCGGTGGTCAGAGGCCCCGGCTTCGTCGGCTGTGAGTTTTTCCCTCGGACCACAAGGGCTTCCAAGGGAGGGGTCCAGAATGCACAGCTTTGCAAAGCACCGAGTCACATGCTTTTAACACAGCCATCCATGCTCTCCTCACACCAACAGGCAGGGGACAGTCTGCAGCCCAAGGGAGTCTGGCCAACAGTCAGAACCCGAGAGAAGAGGCCACGTCCTAGGAGCACAGCAGATCCCTTCCATCTGAGAGGTTCCTGGCGACTCTGCACATAGGTTGAACTCAGACGTGAATGAAGACACAGACTTTGCTTTGGTTTGATTCCCAGTCAGGGCACGTGCCCAGGTTTCGGGCTTGATCCCCAGTAGGGAGCATGCAGAAGGCAGCCGATCCACGATTTTCTCTCATCAATAATGTTTCTATCTCTCTCTCTCTCTCTCTCTCCCTTCCTCTCTGAAATCAATAAAAACATATTTTTTTTTTAAATTAAGCAGTGGTTAATTATTTTTTTAAAAGCACAACTCTTCCTAAGAATTAATTATTCATTGGCGACACTCTCTCTGCTTTATAATGAAAAGCCTCTCATAGCAATGCAAAGGCGGGGAAGTATCAAGAAGACATGTCTTGCCTGACCGGCATGGCTCAGTGGTTGAGTGTCGACCTAGGATCCAGGAAATCACGGTTCGATTCCCAGTCAAGGCACATGCCCTGGTTGTGAGCTCAGTCCCTAGTGTGGGGTGTACAGGGGGCAACCAAATCAATGATTCCCCTCATAGATGTTTCTCTTTCTCTCTCTCCCTATCCCTTCCTCCCTCTCTGAAATCAATAAAAATATATATTTTTTAAAGAAAGAAAAAAAGAAGAGATGTATGTGCTCTTGTAAGACTTTTGGTAAAAGGCTTGTAGAAATCAAGCGTGAGTTAGGCGAGCCCAAAGGTGTTCCTGACAACTGGGAAGTGACAACCCTGTGGCCAGTAAAGAAAGTCTAAGTCTAATGCTTTCCCGATGATCCGCACGAGCCCAGTCCAGAGAGGCCTCGGACCTCAGCTCCCGGGGAGCGTGCTCTGACTTCGGCCCAGGAGGGAGACGGCAGCGTCTCTGCATCCATCACGGGCCATGAAGTCACTCAGACGGGCTGGGTGACAGATGCGATTTTTCTTGGCACCACTCAGGCATCACTCATGGATGACAGTCACATGTGCACACTGGCCCGTGTCCATGAGGGCTGTGTGCAGGTATGTCACCACATCTGGATGCTGGGCGGGAGGGGCCTGCGGCTCAGAGCTCCTGAGCCAGCGGCCCGCAGCTGTGCTCCAGGAGCCCGTGGGGGCGCCCGGAGAGGAAAGGACCGAGGTACCGCGACTGCAAACACAGTTTCTCCCTTTAAAGAACAGGGTAGCCACAGCGGCAGCCTCCTGGTCAGACGGAGGCCGCCTCTGTGAAAGGCAGCCAGCATCTAGGATCAGCACAGTCCCAACCTCGTAAAGAAAGCCTGCCTCCTGTGGAAAGATGGTGGCACCTGAGGCAGAGTCAACCAAGTCCCTATGATTCCCTTCAAATAAGTAAGAGATCTTCACCCAGGAGAAAGGAAAATGATGGTAATCCACTGTCATCCTGTTAGCAAGAATCCTTCTCTTCCATTTAAAGCAAACGCAAGATTTGCATAATTTGTTACAAAGCCAGTATTGAAATTTCAATCTATTAGAGCAGAGGTCGGCAAACTGAGGCTCGCAAGCCACGGTTTGCCATTCTGTTGACTAATGAGTTTGCCGACCACTGACCTAGACTCTCGGTTCCAATATTTACAGGCTGTTGTTGTTCCTTGTGATTATGCCCCTATCCCAGTGGTCGGCAAACTCATTAGTCAACAGAGCCCCAGTTTGCCGACCACTGGGCTAGGCAAGCAACAACAGGTCTACTGCACAGTGCTGGCCTAGACTAGGGAGGAGAGGATCTTTTTCTGCCAGGGGCTATCTGGACATTTATAGCATCATCCAAAGGTCATACGGAATTATCAACTTAAAAATTAGCCTGCTGCCCTAGCCGGTTTGCTTCAACAGATGGAGCGTCGGCCTGCGGACCAAAAGGCCCCAGTTCGATTCCGGTCAAGGGCATGTGCCCGGGTTGCAGGCTCTTTCTGGTCCTGGGTCCTGGTCTGGGGGAATGTGGGAGGCAACCAAGCAATGTTTCCCTCGCATCGATATTTCTCTGTCTCTCCTCTCTTCCACTCTATGAAAATCAATGGGAAAATATCCTTGGGTAAGAATTACAAATAATAATAATTTTTTTTTCTTAATTTGGCCTACTATGTGTGGTCAAATATTTAATGAACTCACCCCTAATGCCTTCGCAAAGCCAGGCCAAATGATTTCACGGGCCTTAGATACCCGCAGGCCGGCCGTTCCCCACCCCTGGTGTGCACTTTGACCTGCTCACCTCGGGCCTCGGGAATGGTGTCTGAGCCCAACGCCCGACCAATGCTCCTGCTCCTACCGTTCAAACCCATGGGTAGGGAGCCTGGGACCTCTGGGGGCCGCCCCTGTAGTTCATTATGAAGGAGTTTCTCTGAGCATATGGAGCAGCAGAAACGGAGGTGGCTGTTCAAGCGTCAACTTACAGCTCAGGCCAGTGTCCCCGCCACATAAAGAGAACGGTGAACTCGGCCAAAGAGGGGCCGTCTCCAGGTAGAGGGACCGTGATCACTTTTTGCTTCTTCCTCCTCACTAGCACTACATATGTGTTTTTCTGGTTGTATTCAATAAGCACGCATTCCTTTCTTATTGACTAGAAACTGCAGCCGGATTACACCAGAAAGGAAACGGGCATCTACAGAGCAGCCGTCGGCGTTGCTTGCACACAGGACGCACCTGACTTTCTTGCCCTGCTCCGTGAGCATCTTCACCAGGTCGGCGATGGGGTACTGCGCTTTGGCCGCACACAGTCCGTAGCCTGCAGGGAACGCCAAGCACACGGGAGAATGTGGTTTTATTTTGAAATTCCTCTTGGATGGAAACATTGTTATGCAAAAAAAAAAAAAGCAAACCCTAAACAGGACTAAAAAATGAAAGCCAACTTATCACATGGAATTTTTTAAATACCGGCCTAAATTTCAACTTCAAACTCTAACGGTCCCTCCGCAGCCCTGTGCAGGTCTGACACCGCTGGGCACACCCGCCCCAGCACACCACCCATACGGCGTGTTCCCTTTGGCTCTCTCTCTGTCTCTGTCTCTGTCTGTCAGTCCCTCACATCTTCCCACCTTCCCACTCCAGCACCGCTTCTCAGCAGGTGACACCAAGCCCGCTGTGGGGAAATGATTCTTTCTGCGGGAATGTCCCAGGCATTCTAGCAAATGCAATGCACCTGCTCCCACACAGAGCAGGCAGCAACAGCCCGGTCGCTGAGACAGCCAAACCCCAGCCGCTGTCTCCAATGTCTGCAGAAGGGGATATGGCCCAGGTGAGAAGGCTTGTACCTGAACATCCAGTTATGCTAAAGCTTACTTATATCTTAGTATAGAACCAACCAACAACTAACTATCCACATGTCAAATCAACAGATTTTCTTTACAGAAAATGCCTATGATGTAACGCGACAGCGTTAAAATCTTAATCTGCTGCCTGTAATACCACAGCATTACCTTCACAGTGAAGAAGAACTAAACGCAACTTCAGAAAAGAAGGAAACTGCCCAGCTAGTGTGGCTCAATACTTGAGCATCATGAACCAGGAGGTCACAGTTCAATTCCTGGTCAGGGCACATGCCCGGGTTGCAGACTCGATCCCCAGTAAGGGCATGCAGGAGGCAGCTGATCAATGATTCTCTCTCATCACTGATGTTTCTCTCTCTCTCCCTCTCTCTCTCTTTTTCTCTAAAACCAATAAAAACGTATTTTTTTAAAAAAAGAAACTGAGGCCTGAAGAGAACAAAAGACTTGGTCAATGTCATGTCGATTGTCAGAAGCAAGAGTAAGCCAAAATGAGAAGCAATGACTCCCAGACCAAGCTCCTCACTAGGCGACATAACCTCACCTTGGTGGAAACCACAGGAATCGCAGTGATTTTTTAAATATTTGTTTTTAAAAAGAAAGACATTAACATTTACTGAGCAAATTTAAGAGTGAGCTACTTTCATATATTATATCTAACTGTATCCTGACAACAGGCCCAAAAATTATCAATAAGGAATAAACAACTAAGACTTGAAAATAATTCAACATTTGTACAGAATCACTGGAAGGCATGGCTAGCACCACGTCCATCAATTTATAGAATCTCTTATGTGTTCTCCAAAATATTAACACAAGCTGGAAATTCTCAATATCTTTCACTATCCAACAACAGAGTTGCTTCTAAGTTCCCATTATGTTTTCAAAAACAAACAAGTGCCGATTAGATGTTTTCCTATTATAAGAAATTGTTAATGTAATCAATGACAATGCCTTTTCTTTTCTTTTTTTGTACCTGGAGTAATAATAATGCTACCAGCTTCTCGAATCATGTCGATGGCATTCTCCAGGTTGATTTCCGTATGTGTGCCAGAAATTTCCATGGGTTTTCCGCCAGCTGTTGAAGTAGTACCATAACCTCCAAGAATCACATTCGCCAGGGAGCGATTCATTGCCTGGAAAGCAAAATTATCCGCTGTGAGAGTTTAATCCACATGACTTTTGGAAAATGACCTGAATATATGATATTCAGAAATATTCCATAAAGAGGTATAGCTGACCATCTAAAACATTTTAACCACATAATTTAATCTAGCTTCTGGAAATTATTTCAAAAGTGTAAATGAAGATATCTGGGGAACCACATTCTTTTTCCTATAGAATCAAGGACACATGAATATATTTTCAGCAAGAGAGTCAAATTTGTTAAGGCATTTCAAGGAAAGTTACCAGTAACATTAAGAAATTAATGAAAAACTCAGACCTGGTTACTATCACTTGTACATGGATCAAGCAAATTGTACCTCCACATTCACCTGTATTTCAGGAAAACAAGGAAGGCACAGGAATAGGAAGTTTTACAAGGTGACCCGAGAGCTCAGGTGAGTTCCACTGCCAGCAGGAGGGGAGGGGCAGGGATGCTTCTCATTTAGAACTCTGCTGCCCTCTGCCGTCCAGAAAGATAAATGTAGACGTTGATAGGGTCTGACTTTCTAAATCAGCTCTGTGAAGCTATAGAAGTGACTGGACTCATCCCTAGACTCCTAAAATATTTCATTTCCAAAAAGCTAGATGAGTGAGCTTATACACTTTTTTAGTAAAATAGACACCCACCCGTTTAACCAGAAAAAAATTATATTGGGGGGGGGAAAGAAACAGTAGGAAGGCACTTCTAGTTACTCCTTTAAAAATCACCCAACAATTCAAACACCACCACAGAAACATGCTGATAACTGATTGGGTTCTGAAAACAGTTCAGGTATGGCCTTTTCAAGGCAGGTGGTGGAAGAAGCCAACAGGCCTGTTTTGAGGGATCCACTACATCTTAAGACTTCAAAGACTTTGTACATGATCAAAGCAGTCATTCCACATAATCACAACAGAATTTCTCACTTCAAAAAAAAAACAAAACCCAAAATTATTAAACCCTGTTTTAAGAGTTGTAATAAACATGGCCAAAACCGGTTTGGCTCAATGGATAGAGCATTGGTCTGCAGACCAAAAGATCCCGGGTTCAATTCCGGTCAAGGGCATGTACCTTGGTTGCGGGCACATCCCCAGTAGGGGGTGTGCAAAAAGCAGCTGGTTGATGATTCTCTTTCATCGATGTTTCTAACTCTCTATCCCTCTCTCTTCCTCTCTGTAAAAAATCAATAAAATATATTATAAAAAAAAGAGTTGTAATAAACATATCATTGAGCCACTTATAAGCTATATGAGTATCAATCTATTACTTTTTTTTTTTTTTTCAAAAAGACACATGATTATTTAAAAGCAAAAAGCACCAGGAGATTTGCAATGACAAATAACACATCAGAGAGAAGCACATGACCGCCCATCCAAGGACAGCCCACCGGTTCCCACATTCAGGGGACAGGCCGGTGAGCTGCTGAGGGGACAGAGAAGAAGGGGCAGAGAGCCACACTTGACCAAGGGCAGCATGCCAACAACCTGACTTGCAAAGATGATAGATCAAAATGTCATAATTTTTCAAACTGTTCTTTTGACCTAAGTTCACTGATGAGTACAACATTCACATTTTACAGAGCCCAAAGTCTAGTAAACTTGTCTAAGATCATCCTATATAATAAAAGCCTAATATGCTATGTGTCCCATCATCCACTCAACCAATCAAAGCATAGTATGCTAATGATATGCTAAGGCTGCTCAACCAAATCACTATAACGTGCACTGACCACCAGGGGCAGACACTCCGACCAGTAGGTTAGCTTGCTGTTGGGGTCCAGCCAATCGGGACTGAGTGACATGAGCCTGACATGACCTGGAGCCCTCCCGTGGACCCTCCCCAGCTGGCCAACCTCCTGCATCCCTCCCTGGCCCCATCATGCACCAGTGGGGTCCCTCAGCCTGGACTGCGCCCTCTTGAAATCCAGGACCTCTTGGGGGATGTCAGAGAGCTGATTTCAGCCCGATCCTACAGGCCAAGCCAAGGGGCCCCACTGGTGCATGAATTGACACATTGGGCCTCTAGTAATGTATAAAATAAAACTCAGGATGTTTTTATGTATATTATTAATGGATAAGAAGGGCAGAGATATATTAAAGTAATGCTTTTACATTCATAGTCCCCACCTGACATGAAGTTTAAATGCTGAACACCACCTCCTCTACTTAAATCCAAGATTTAATGAAAATCTACATAGCCATAGCCGAGACTTCCCAAACATTCAATATTTATTGATTTTGATCAATTCTATCTAGTTTTAAATTACAGGATCCTGAAAATAAATAACCAAAAATAGTTTCCACCATTTTTTTTTCCCCTTAAAAACTGATTCAAAGACCTATTTCAAACATTGAGATATTTCTGTCATAGATAACTATCTTAATCCTCACCCAAGGAAGATTTTCCATTGATTTTTAGAGAGAGTGGAAGGGAGAGAGAGAGACAAAAGCATCGATGTGAGAGAGACACATTGATTGGTTGCCTCCTGCACACACCCTGACCAGGGCCAGGGACCCTGCAGTCTAAGGGCTGACACTCTATCCACTGAGTCAAACCAGCTAGGGCCATAGATAACTTTAAAAAACATCAACAACAAGTCAAACATACAAAAAGACTCCATCCCCCACATCACACAGTCCTGTGCAGGGACAGAGGACAGAGGGACATGACGCGGAGAAAGATGTAGGTGATAGAACCCTTTCATCAAGCCCAACGTCGCCTTTGGACTTAGGAGGAACCATTTTTCATTTCCTATAAAACTGAGTGGAGGAGAAGAAAAGAATATCTGAGGACGTTTCATTAATGTGGACCCATTCCGGATGGCAACTTGGAGAGGAAAACAGGGAACCACACAGTAGTGTAACAATCAAAGTCTACTTGTTAAACACGTATCCACAATTATATCACCATTAAGCTAATTCCATGTGGTCTCTTAAAAACAAAATTATTTTTCATCTCTGAACGTACCATTGCAACATCCTATTTTCAACAAATGTTTAGGGTTTAGGGCTTTGTTTTGTTTTGTTTTCTCTCTTTTTGGCTTGCCTGAGTGATTAATGAGACTATCCTGTGACCACTGACCCCAGATTGAAGAGCTCCCAGCTCCAAGACAAAGCATCTGCAGCCCAGGCCAAGACTGTGCCTTTTAAGTGATTAAGCCCCATAATGAAAATTATATGCTGCTTTAAAGAGGTCCTCTAATTCACGTAATTCTAAGCAAAATGTAAGAAGAAAACTCTGAAAACAAAGGTCACGACATGGAGCAAACCAAAGCAATAACAACACTATACCGTTGACTAGCATCTCTCATTTCGATGCTTTGTAGGTGCTGACTAATTGGTTGCAAAGCAAAAGAGAAAAGTTTTTTTAGTTTGGCTTTGATCCACTTAATTCTGTTCTATTTTCATTTTGGGGGGGGGGGGGAAGCAGCAGAATGCAAAAATCAAAAAAAAATTTGGTCTGAAAATGCCGTTCCATTTTCCAAGTAAACAGACCATAAAATCATAAAGAGGTTAATGTCTAGCGGCATCTGCATATAAAGCACAGCGTCCATTTGCGCTGGTGGTTGGGACGCTGTGGACATTTGTCCGTTTTTATAATACTGGGTGTTGTGTAACCAGGACATTAGGCTCCGAAGACACCCACAGGGATTCTCTGTCAGAAGGAAATCCAATTCCAGGGGCTGTTCCTTAGGGCCCCGGGTGCATTCCACCCCCTCTGGCTTAACAAAAGCGTGCTGGTCAGGGTTGGCCTCGCCCACCTCCTTCAATAAGTAATAAAGCAGCGAAGGTAAACATGCCGCTAATAATACTAGATATTGATATTTGATAGTATATCTGGTACCACAGCCTATCCGGAGAGGATTCCAAAATATGAAAAGAGCTAACAAATAAAACATTCACCTAATCGTTAATTTAACAACTGTTGTATTTATTTGAATGTGCCCGGTGCGTGTGAAAAGGCTACAAACACAAAAGCGAATAATGCATGATCTCTTAAAAGACCTTCCTTGCAAAAAGAGAACAGAATTTCCTACCTCCAGAGTTTGCGTGGGGAGTAAGTGAGCTAATATTTGTACAGCACCCGGCGCCGCAGATAAGTCCTTTTTCTTAGTATTATGAACAACCAGCAGATATGTCATTTTTATTAGTATTAGGAACCGCTCTGAGCTACCAGTAAGCACCAACGACGAAGAAACAACTGCGTATGACGAACAAGCACAGAATCCTAGGAATTCTTGAAGATGAAGGTGAAAAGTCAGAAAGCCAGGAAACTGTAGACCATTTCTGTCTTCAAAACTGAAAACCACAGCAGCCCTGCTTTTGTCGTCTGTTCTGTAATAAGACCGAGGAGCAGAGGGTTCAGTAAAACGCCAGCTCCACACGTCACCCACCAGGAGAACTAGCAACGAGGCCTCCGTGGAGACCCCTTTATCAATATCAACAGCCACTTTGACCAAGCGACTGAACGTAAAGACAACAATGATGCCCGAGGAGAATGCACTGCAGGGAAAAAAAGTAAGAGCAACTAATAATATGGACTTGGGTATGATATAATACCATCTTAGCAGACACCAAAAATTGTTAGAAAACCATGTCATTTAATGCATTTAAACATATGCGTGTGAAAAGACTATCATTAGAATATTAAATGTGGACAGTTACTTGGTAATGGGATTATAGATTATTTTCTTTTCTCATTCATCCTTACCTATTTTCTGCCAAATTTCCCACAATAAATGCCTTTTATTTTTATATTTGCATAATTTTTAAGGTTAAAACTTCAGCCATCCCTGAGCCCAAAGGACTACAGTTTGCTATTACAGAGCATCAATCTGACCCCATGTGATACTTGTGGTCACAGACAGCTATAAGAATAGCTTGTTAACCTTATACACAGCACAGGAGTAACAAATAACTGAAGCCCGCTGGCAGCGGACAGCATGCCTGAGGCAGAGGAGATAGAAAGAACATTAAAAAGAAAACAGAATGAGTAGAGAAAACAGATTAAGAAAAAGGAAATAGAAAAAATTTAATAAAAAAGATGATACAATACATAAGTGGACATAGAAAAGAGGATGTACAACTCCTGCCTCTTCTTACCTTATCTAGTTGTCGAACTGCTACTATCAAAGCTACGGCAGTTACTCTAACCAAAAAGAATGAGAAACTAAATGAAGAAGGAAAGGAAATGGAGATGGAATAAAGGAGGCACAGACAGACGCGACTGGGCAAATAGTGCTGATACATTTAAGAACCTGAAGAAAACCCTGAAAGAAGAAAAGGAGAAAGGCAAGAAGGTACCCATGAAGGTGCCCAAGACCTAGGTACCAGTCCGCGGCCCTCGGCCCCTACCAGAATGCCAGGAGCGGAGTTAAACCTCAAGCTTCTCATTCAATTTTAAAACCAGGGCTTTTAAAGGTATTAGTGGAAATCTGCTGCCCCCTGCTGGTCATTTACATTCACTAAGTGAAGCAAAGCCAAACTAAGGGTTAAAGGTTCATTTTTAGACAAAAATATTTCTACTATAACTGAATAAATGTTTTCTTCTTCATAAACATTTGGGTTAAAAAAAATAAAAAAACTCCAAAGCCTAACATTTTTCAAATAGGAGACACAGAACCTCCCAATTTCCTCAACAGCTAGACTCTAGTTATTAGAGGGATTTAATTTTATTTTTTTTTAATATATTTTATTGGTTTTTTTACAGAGAGGAAGGGAGAGGTATAGAAACATCGATCAGCTGCCTCCTGCACACTCCCTACTGGGGATGTGCCTGCAACCAAGATACATGCCCTTGACAGGAATCAAACCTGGGACAGTTCAGTCCGCAGGCCAATGCTCTATCCACTGAGCCAAACCAGTTAGGGCTACAGGGATTTAATTTTAAAAGCTCTTAACTTGGTTTTAAACTTGGGCTACCAAATCTTTTGTTTTACAATATGACCGAAGAAAACTAATTTTTTATTATAAAAAGCATTCAATTAACAATGAGTTTTTTCAATTAAAATATAAGAAAAAGTCTCAGTTGTCAAGTAAGGGTTTTTAAGTAATGTAATAAAAGAATGAAGGTGGGTTAAGTATTCTTTCTGAATTATTAATCGGTGTGAAGTTCACATGCTGATTTCATTCAGCCTCATGCTTGTCCTTTCACAGTCATTCAAAACGATTAGAATAGCATCTATAATTAGAAAAAGGTTTCTAGTCAAGCCTTTAATTATTTGCAGGATATCTTTTTGCCATCAAGAAGAGAATTACAAACAAAAAGGAAGCTAGGAAGTATTTTTCTTGTTAACTTTTTTTTTTTCTTTTCTTCTAAAACAAATAAACCACGCTGACCACAAAACTTGAGGAGGGCGCTCTCACAGATGACCAGTGGGAGTGTCAATTGCAGCAAGCTTTCCCGAAACAGCATGGGGCTGAGCAGAAGGAGCCCCTAAAAATGAGCACACCCTTGCCCTTCTAAGAATCATTCCTAAGACAACAAATCAGAAGTGCCAACGACGTATGTATGTACAAAGAGAAATAAAAATCACACAACCTAACAGGTACAGCATTAGGAAAAAATTAAATATATTTTTATATATCCATGTAAAATAATACCAAGAAAGCATTTTTAATAAGAAAATGGCAAGAACATGGTTTGTAAGATTTAAAAAATTAAATGTGAAAGTGTAACTGGTGATCAGATAAGGGAATACATTGATATGTAATTCACAAAGAAAGAACCTGAAGTAGTTATTTCCGGGGGAGTCAGAAGATTTTAGTTTTTCTAATTATCTACACTGAGTACTTTAAAAACAGCCTTGCAAATATCACATGATCTCACTCATTTATGGAATATAATGAACAACATAAACTGATGGGGGGGAAAATAGATCCAGAGACAGAGAAAGATCAATCAAAACGTCAAACCTCAGGGAAGGTAGGGGACAGTAGGGATAAGAGGGAGAGATCAACCAAAGGTCTTATATGCACACATATGAGCCTAACCAACGGACACAGACAACAGGGGAGTGGGGTATGGGGGGGGGATAAGAACACATATGTAAATAATAATAATAATAATAATTTTAAAATAAATAAAAAATTAAAATAAAAGTAGCCTTGCAAATTTATTCAAAGGTTACACACTGGTATGTCTGCGGAAGAGAATGAAAGCTGAGGTGATCCTTTTTTTACCGCCAGTAACAGAAATGACAGGCGCACCCTCACGTGCAGAACCCCATTCCTGGTCTGCCAAGCGCGTGTCTCTTACCACACACATGATGTAGGACTTACCACACATGTGATGTAGGACTTATCGCACACATGATGTAGGACTTACCACACACATGATGTAGGACTTACCACACACTGTAGGACTTATCACACACATGATGTAGGACTTACCACACACATGATGTAGGACTTACCACACACTGTAGGACTTATCACACACATGATGTAGGACTTACCACACACATGATGTAGGACTTACCACACACTGTAGGACTTATCACACACATGATGTAGGACTTACCACACACATGATGTAGGACTTACCACACACATGACGTAGGACTTACCACACACATGATGTAGGACTTACCACACACATGATGTAGGACTTACCACACACGTGACGTAGGACTTACCACACACATGACGTATGACTTACCACACACGTGACATAGGACTTACCACACACATGATGTAGGACAGGATGGCGCCGGAGGAGCCGATGAGCGCGCCCACGATGGTCAGCAAGTTGTTGTTGAGCAGGAAGCCCTCAGCGCACAGGGCCCAGCCCGAGTAGCTGTTGAGCACGGTGATGACCACGGGCATGTCTGCGCCCCCGATGGCCGCCGTCAAGGTCACACCCTGGGGGGCGATAAGCAAAGCACAACTCAAAAACAAGTGCAATATACACACACAGCCTCGGCCCTCAGACGCCCCTGTTCTTCACCATCCCGTTTTCCAAAGGCGATCACTACATGCACGTGTCCGCCTGCCCATGACCAGGCACCTCCTGTCTGGCCACGTCTCCCGCCGATACAGCGCGCGTCAACCCTGACCCGCCTGCCCCACCAGGGTCCCCCCCGCCCCTAAAAGGCAGGGATGAAAAGCAGGCAGGAACAGGGGAGGGATCCACACTTGGAAACCAGGGGCAGTGCTGAGTGCGTTTCCCAGTTTTGTTTTGTTTTTCTGTTTTTATTATATTTTATTGATTTTTTACTGAGAGGGATAGAGAGTTAGAAACATCGATGAGAGAATCATCGGTCAGCTGCCTCCTGCATGCCCACCACTGGGGATGTGCCCGCAACCAAGGTACATACCCTTGACCAGAATCGAACCTGGGACCTTTCAGTCCACAGGCCAACGCTCTATCCACTGAGCAAAACCGGTTTCGGCACGTTTCCCAGTTTTTATGGTTTAGCCTAAGGGCAGGCCCTGCTGTGCCAAGTGAAACAGCTCAAACAAAATACAGCCCCACAGCCTCACTCGTCTGAAGATCAGAGGGTAGGGTTTAGGGAGACTGAGGCAGTTCGGGAAGTGAGAGAGTAAGTTCAGCGCAGAAGTAGGCTAGAGAAAGCGAGCCCCACATTCTGGGCATGAACTCTGCCCATGTCTCCGGCTGACTCCTGAGCAAGGGGCACATGCGGGCAGACTCCAAACAATCTTCCTGAAGATGAAAGGACAGTAGATTGCGGAGATGGAAACGATGCATAGGAAAGACAGTCCATGATGTTGGAGTACCTGTGAATGGTGCCAGGTGGGTACTTGAAAAATCAGGGGGAGCACTAGGAAAATTGTCTAACCGCTATGCTGTGCACCAGAAACTAAGACAGAGTAATACTGAATGTAAAGGCTGGTTGGATTTTTTTTTTTTTTTTTAAGATGGCAGCTGCCCTCTGCCACCGGGGAGCCAGAATTTAAAATCTGGATCCAGCCTGGTGAACTGCCTAAAATCCTTATAACTAGTACTCTTTGGAGGAACACAACAGACTCCAAAGTTTCTGTCATTCATGATATCCATGATGCAACCTCAAATCACTAAACTAAAGAGGAAAAGGGCTTGTGGAAAGAAAGATTTTTGCTTTTTATTCCACATTTTCCTATATACCCTGAGTTTGTTACAATGTGAATGTATTCATGGATTGCTAAATTAAGTGAAAACCAAATATATTAGGCCATGAAACATTTTACTCATTCTCATAGAGTCATTAAATATTTTTAATCTAATTCACCTCTCCTCAAAAGTAACAATTTTTGGAGTTTTACATTTCGACGCACAGGTTTGATTTTGGCACTTTTTTTTTTTTTTTTTTTTTTTTTTTACTTCTTCTGCCCTGTTAGATTAAAAAATAAATATATCAAAACTATTTTTCTTTTGTTCAAAATAAAACAAAAAATCCATGCTATATAAGTCAAAGTAAAAATAGATCACCAGTGGTTGTAAATACATAGAATTTTAAGTTACTGCGTGTTCTAAAGGTTTTGTGTTGAAATCACAGCCAAACTCTTAGGATTACGTAAAAATCGGTCTCATTTTGCCCAGCTGGTGTGGCTCAGTGGTTGAACGTCCACCCATGAAATAGGAGGTCATGGTTCAATTCCCGGTCAGAGTACATGCGAGGGCTGCAGGTTCGGTCCCAGGGAGGAGGCAGCCCATTGAAGATTCTCTCTCATCCTTGGTGTTTCTATCCCTCTCTCCCTCTCCATCCCTCTCTCTGAAATCAATAAAAATACTTTTTAAAGAAAATAAAACATATCTCTCCCATTGGGGGGGGGGGGATCTTAAAGAAATAGAACTCTAACTAGACTGTACTCTGATAAAACACGAGTTCCTCTCCATCTCTTACCATGATGGCAGAGAGCGCCGACACCGAGCCCAGGCAGAGGATGCCCGTGCCGAAGCTGGGGTCCAGCATGTAGGGGATGATCCCGCCCAAGCTGGCCGCCAGCAGGCCCGCGTTGAGCATGTGCCTCCCGGGCAGCAGGAGGGGCGCCGAGTTCAGGATGCCTGGAATCAAGCACATATAATAATAATAATAATAATAATAATAATTTTTAAAATGTTTTAGATTTAAAAAATTGTTCAAAATAAAACAAAAACCCATGCTATATAAATCAAAGTAAAAACAGATCATCAGTGGTTTTCTATAGATAGAACTTTAAGTTAGAGGATCTGTGTTGAATCCACAGCCAAACTCTTAGGATTACGTAAAGAATCCCCTGCTCACAGTGTATGTCCTCTAACCCTAAGCTGCCAGCATGCAACATTAGAATTAAAACATGGCATTCGAAACATCACTTCCTCTCCCTTGAGCCATCAAAGCCAGTTCGAGTTCCTCCTCATAGCAGAAAACTAGCGGACACAGGACACACGTGCCTCCACGGAACTGTGCTCCCCCACACACACACACACACACCCCCTCCCCGCCTCCAGGGTCCCACTGCACCCCTTCAGTCTGGCCACGGAACCCCGGAAAGTCACTCCCCGTGGGACCAACCCAGAGGATAAACGTTGTTTTCTCCACTGAAAACTTCAGAAGAAGGTCCCAGCACACAGCACTCCTGTTCCATCCCCTGAGTCCGGGGAGGAGGGGCCGGTGTGCTGGCTGTTTCTGAGGACAAAGGTCAGGCAGAATGTCTCAGGCCAGTGGTCGGCAAACTCATTAGTCAACAGAGCCCAATGTCAACAGCCCAACGATTGAAATTTCTTTTGAGAGCCAAGTTTTTTTAATTTCTTCTAACCCCACTTCTTCAAAATAGACTTGCCCAGGCCGTGGTATTTTGTGGAAGAGCCACACTCAAGGGGCCAAAGAGCCACATGTGGCTCGCGGGCCGCAGTTTGCCAACCACAGTCTTAGGCGGGCAGTTCTTCCTGTGATGTTTAAGTTCCGTGGAAGTTCCCACTGAATTTTAATGAGTTGGTTACTGAGATTTTTGAATCACAAGCTAGTGCCTCTCAAGACTCCTGCTTTCATGAAAACGCCGGAAGCAGCCTCGGTGGGGGGTTTTCTTTAGTTCTGTTTTCTTGTGTGGTGTGAGCAGTAGCAAACGTTGCCAAACGAGAGCCCAGAAACGTGTATTTGTTTCCAAGTGCTGTATACGAATCACACAAATGCACTCAATGAGCTTCCCTCTGTTCTGGAAGCCAGGGGTTCTGACGATGTCACTCTGTCCACACGTATCAGTCAATGTCAGTCATGTTCCTGCGTCCGGGGTCCCTGCGCTCACTGCACGCAGAGGCAGCAGCTCCCGAGCCTGTGAGGATCCCTGGAGGGAAGCACCTCCGTGGAGAGAAAAAGGGTTTGTGTATCCTGAGGGCTACACAAACTCTGCACCAAAAAGGTTCCCCTAACAGGGTCTCCTGTTCGGCTGCTTTCTGAAATGGTCCCAGGCCCTCCTGGCCCCGCTGAACAGTAGACACTCACCTCCCTGTGCTGCCCGCTCACTTACCCTGCAGTTTCCCGTAGGCGATGAGGGAGCCGCTGAAGGTGACGCCGCCGATGTAAGTCCCCAGGTAGGCCACGATCTTGGTGAGGTTGGCCGCCACGTCCGTGGCGAAGTGCGGGTACTCCACAATGTACTCGGCCACGCAGGTCAGCACGGCCGCCAAGCCCACCAGACTGTGGAAAGCGGCCACGAGCTGAGGTAGGTCCGAAATCTGGATGCGTTGGGCAATGGTCAGTCCTGTCGGGAAAGGCAGGTCGACGAGAAATGACAACGGGACAGACCCTGGAGGAGGAACCGCTACAAAGACGGCCCGTGGGGGGCTCCTTCCGTGTCCCCAGCTGAGAAGCGTCTGCTTCCTCGCATGGGCTAACGGTAAGGACGCTGGCTGCATACCCGTATTTTCTGGTGTATAAGACGACCCCCTAATTTTTTTTTTTTTTTACAGTTAAAACATAGGTTTAGGCCTATATTCGCTGTATAAGACTACCCCCCACTTCAAAGAAAAGACATACTTTGCCGTCAAGATCTGCAGGTAATTTTTTTGTGCAATTTTGGTCTTTTGCCCCCGATTTTAGGTTGACTTTTTTTCGTTTCAAAAGTCGTCTTACACGCCGGAAAATACGGTACCCTCCTTCAAAGCAGCAGGTTTTCTCACCACACCTAGCCAAGGCCCAGCTCCAGAGGGCCTCCTCCCTACACAGCCTTCGAAGGTGGCCTTAGCCTAGTCCCTAGTGCATCCTCAGATCCCCTGAAACTCTCCCCAGGGCATGGGCACCCCAGGCCCGGCACACGAGAACCAGCTGGACATGAAGAAGGCCTAGGTTTTCAGGTGGATGGACAGGGGCTAAGTCCAAAAGTAAAGAAATGCAAATATCTGGGTAATAAATGTCCAAGTCAGGCAATTCTGAAGGAGTTGCACAGTTCTGGCCCGGTGATGCAAACATGCTGAGCTCAACCTATCCTATATAATAAAAGGCTAATATGCAAATCGACCAAATGCAGAACGACCAGTTGCTATGATGCACACTGACCACCAGGGGGCAGACACTCAATGCAGAAGCTGGGCTCACAGCCGGTGAGCACAGCAGCAGTGGTGGGAGCCTCTCCGGCCTCTGAGGCAGCACTAAGGACCCGAAGGGGCTGTCCAACTGCCGGCTTAGGCCTGCTCCCCACACCAGCAGTCATTCCCCAAGGGGTGTCAGACTGCAAGATGGTGTAGGCTGGGCTGAGGGATACCCCCCCATCCTCAGTGCATGAATATTGTGCATTGGGCCTCTAGTGTCTAAAGGTTTTCCTGCCTGAACCCCCAGCACAGACACCTTCCTTCAGGGTCTTTCTGGGGACATTCAGGACAAATTGGGCCCAGAGCTAATGTACTGAAAACTATTAGCTACCAGCTCCTCGGGATAAAAATATTCGTGTGTATAAATACACACACGACTGTTCACTCATATCAATGGAATGGAGCACACAGTTTTCGAATAATGATGCAGTAAGCATACAATACTCTTGACTGTAAATTCCATACGGCCGATTGATTTTCACAGAATGCTTTTGTTGATTTTTGCCAAACTGGTGCTGCAGCCAACCTGGTGTTTGACGATGAAGCAGTGTGGTTCCCACATGAATGCTGGTTGGTAATTTTGTTAACAGTAACAAACAAGATGAAGGTGAAGCGAGAGGCATGTGAGAACTTGGCTCACTGTCAACCGTGTGAGTGAGGACTTCGCTGGGCCTGGTAAAGGCTTGCACACACTGGAAGGGTACTGGTCCCGTTTTTGTGCTATTCACAACATAATGGCTAAGGACACAGCACACTCTTTAGTTGAAGCTGCATTATCAGCACTTTCTCCAGCACTTTCCCAGGTCTAGACAGTCAACACAACAGTTAAGTGAAACTACGGCCAACGTCAAGCCACCAGTCTGGTCATTACACATGGAGTTGAAAAGAAATGAACATTAGCCCATCATTAGACCGTATTTCTACCAGGGACAATAAACACGGACGACCTCAAGAGCCTCGATAACAAAATCTGATAAATTAATTAAAAAGTATAGATAGCATTATTACCTTGGTTTTTACTATAATTTATTTTTTTAATATATTTTATTGATTTTTTTACAGGGAGGGAAAGAGAGGGACAGAGAGCCAGAAACAACGATGAGAAAGAAACATCGATCAGCTGCCTCCTGCACATCCCCCACCAAGGTATATGCCCTCAACCGGAATCAAACCTGGAAACCCTTCAGTCCGAAGGCCAATGCTCTAGCCACTAAGCCAAACAGGTTTTGGCAACTATAATTTATCGATTTGGTTTTGGTTGACTAGTCATCACAGTCGGTATAATTCTCACTCAAACCCAAACCCTAAAACATTTACAGAGTTTTAGTACATCAAACTGAGTCAAAAGCGGGCTGAGAAGTGAGCGTGGGTTCGCATGAAGGCAGAAACCCACACGTGCTTACCAATGGTGCCGCCCAGAGCCATGGCTCCCGACATCTGAGCCAACAGTTCCGGGTTCGGGTTCAGGCCTCCAAGGGTGGCTGCCAGGCCCCCAGCCACGCCGATCATGCCCAGTGCATTGCCAAGACGAGCAGTTCCCTGGGTGGAAAGGCCGGCCAGGGCACCAACACAGCACAGACCTGAGCCCAGGTACATGATCTTCCCAAAGGAAGGGGGAGGAGAGAGAGAAGAAGATGGAGAGGGAGAGGGAGAGAAGAGGGAGAGGAGAGGTAGAAGGAAGTGGAGAGGGAGAGGGAGAGGGAGAAGGAGAGAGAATATCAAAACTTTTGTTCTATTAACATAGGAAAGGCCTCTCTTAAGGAAACGTGATTCTCTAAAGACAACTTTAAATGCAGACAATAGAAAGACCACTATGAGCTCTTGTTTTAATAGTTCAATATATTTTCCTACCCATTAGGGATACTAAATACCCTCCATTGTACTTGCAATTATACCATTTGTGTAAATTAGTTTCTTCGTGACTTGATGCATGCACAAATATGTATGAGAGTAACTAAATCTAAATTATGTCATGATGGGATCTAACCAAATGCTCGAAAAGCAGCGACTGCTGACGCTGCATGTGCCAGGGGACCTGGCCACACACTGCACAAATGTTGTAACTCAGTCCCATGAGATCCACGGGAGGAAAGAATCTTAAGCCTCATTCACAGAAGAGAAAACCAAAGCTTAAAGAGGTTCCATAATTTTTCCAAGGTCAGCTGACCAGCAGGCAGCAAATCTGGGTCAGACATGGGTCTCTCTGACTCACCGCTCCAACTCTTCTCAAAAAAGATGGCGCTCATTCAACAAATGCTACATGTTGGAAGCAGGAGAAACCAAGGAAACATGATTTGCCTGCTATCTGGGAGGTTTCAATCCCAGTCATTGCGAAGAAACAGAAAACACCAAGCCCAAAGTTGAGTATTATAATTATACTAGAGGCCTGACGCACAAAATTCGTGCAGCCAAGGTGGCTTGCCTCGGCCCTCACAGCCCCGGCTTTGTCCGAAGGCCGTCTGGAAGGACATTGGGAAGGATGTCGGGAAGGTCTTTCAGCTGGCTGGTCCAATTAGCATATTACATTTTTATTATTATAGATATAGACATTTCGAAGTTCAACTAGATTATTTGCTTTGTTATAGAGTATTCATTTTTAAACTATCTTTTTAAAATTAATGGGCATAACACCTCCTGATAACAAAAGATGATGTACTGGATTTTGGGAAGGGGGGGGGTAAGAAAAGGACTAATAGCACTTAATTACCATATTTTTCGGACCATAAGACGCACTTTTTTCCCCCAGAAGTTGGGGGGAAAAGTCCCTGAGTCTTATGGTCCAAATATAGCCTACACATATACTTTAAAAAAAAAGTTTTTTTACTTGCCCGGCTCTGTATGGTCTCTGTGTGCTTGCCCAGCTCTAAAATGGTTCTAAATGCTGCTGTTTACTTTACAGGGTTGATTACATGTGTTTATGACTGTGATGTTGGGTTTTAATGCACATAAAATATTTTAGGACACTATTTGTTTCAGAATCTTTTTTTCTTCATTTCCCTTCTCTAAAAACTGGTGCGTCTTATGGTCCGGTGCGTCTTATGGTCCGAAAAATACGGTAATATACTTTTTCAAATTTATTACTGATTATTTCATTGCATCCCTACACCAACCCATCCAGGTGCGGAAAGAAGGTGCTAATAACCTTCTCGGCTGTTTGTCCATGTGGAAAAACTTGGGGACACACAGGGAAACCCACATTTGCACATTCAGGGGGTGGGTCCACCTGGCTCTAGAATCCAGAGTCCCGATGCTTTATTTGACCAAGATGTTTCTAGAGTCATTGTTGCATCTGCATGATAGAGTGTGGATACTGTAATGAGAACATCACTCCAATTGAGAGAAAAACAGTGGCAAAAGCATAAACTCCCCAAAGAGTCTCTTACTTGTTCAATGTTATACCCGCTGGAGAGAGCAGCTAAGTATCCGCCCACGAAGGTACCAGCAGGGAGCAGATACAGGTAGTTGTACTCTGGGGGGTCCGTGGGACGCTTAAACATGTCCAGCATCCTCTGAGTCACCAGAAAGCCACCTTATCAAATAAATATAAAACAGAGGTTATGTCATTGAGCAACACAATTGTTTTAAAGTGCTACGATTTTTCTATTTTAAGCACCTTTATCATCTATGGATAAATATCATGTTAAGTAACAGGCGGTCAAAATTAGAAGCTATTTTATTATTTAAGCCAGTTCCATTGAAGGAGGATGGGGGGGGGGGGGGGGGGGAACTTAAATTTGCTATCAGAACAGAACCAATTATTGCCACATGACTACAAGGAACCAGCCATTCAGACGGTGTGGGAATGCAACCCATCAAAGGCAGGGTTTATTTTCTGATAGGTTATTCTGTTTGTTAAAGCCTATAAAATACTACATCAACAGGCACCGGATTTCTTGGACCCTTAAAGCATTTTTAGCTACAAAATAGCATCAAATGAGGTTCACGCACAAATTATGTGCTAAGCTTTCAGTTTTTAGAAATAAGCACAAGCAAAGCTAAGGCAAGAGACTAAAATTTTTTATCTCAAATTAGACTCTAATCTAGAGATATTATGGTGATAATAATTCATCAACTTAATGCCCAGCTATGCATTTAATAGCTTTCCAGCTAACTTGTATTTGTTTTCTTTGTGTTGGGACCTTGACAGTTTTATCAAAGGAGTTTCTAAAACATACAGACAGGCAAAGTAACTAATTCCCCTTCATAGAGGAATGAGTGAAATAAGTGAAACATTTTTAATGGAATGTCTATTTTCTACTCATTTATATTGGCTTCTCATGCCCCCATTCCAAATAGCACTGTGGCTCTGTCTCCGCCATCGTACCTGCGATGTTGACTGAGGATATGAAGGTAGCAAGAGCAGCAAGGCTCTGAGCCGTGGAGGTGGGGTACAAATGCCCGCCCATCAGCGCCAGCCCACCAACTGCAGTCAGCCCTGCGGAGAAAGCATCAAGATGGTAAATAGCGCCCTAGCCGGCTTGGCCCAGTGGATAGAGCTTCAACCTGTGGACTAAAGATCCCGGGTTCGATTCCGGCCAAGGGTACATACCTGGGTTGCAGGCTCTATTCCCTCCCAGTAGGAGATGTGCAGGAGGCAGCCAATCAGTGATTCACTCTCATCATTGATGTTTCTATCTCTCTATCTCTCTCCCTTCCTCTCTGAGATCAATAAATATATATATATTTTATTTTTTTTTTAAAAAGAAGATGGTAAACAGCCACAGTGGCACCGCCAATCAATGTCACAGCAGAAGGACGCCGCAAGCACAGGTTCATAAAGGAGAAAGTCCTCACACAGCCTTCCCACCGAAGTACCATTTGGGCAAAGAGTTAACAGCACCCCTCCCCTTTTGCATAGGATCCCTGCCCTTCCTCTGTCTTTCTATCTCCGTTCCCCTGCCAACGACATAAGCCAAAAAGGCCCTTAGCTAACGTTGTGATGGTGAAAAGGGACCCCTGGGGGATAGGCTGCAACTGAAATGGAAGGAACGGTCCTGGACTAGAACACGTGATGGTGAGGTCATCGTTCGGGGCTCTCTCCTGAGATGGTGCTTCTGGGAACTGGACATCCTCCCTGCGGAGGTCCCGAGAGCTGTGCCTATGGCCGCGTTATAGGAGAGGCCCACAGCGGTCAGCACGCATCCAGCAGGGCGGCTCCCCGTGTGTCCCAGGTGGGCCTCATTCGTCGGATCCAAGCTCTCCCTGGGGCCACAGGGAGCAGCCCCGGGCAGGGTGTGGACTGCGGCAGGGCCCTCTGTGAAGACCCAGGGGGCCGCCCATGCCGCCCTACTGGCCGCTGGGTCCTGCCCCATAGCTGCAGGTGACCTCACACCAGGGGCAGTGGCTGCGGGCTTGCTGGGCTGCACGCTCAGCCAGATCTAAGAGCCCCAAGAGGAGGCTGCCCATGAGTCTATGGACCTCTGCTTCCCAAATATTATGGGGGAGGGGGGGGCGGGGGGAGAGGGATGTCCCCTTAGTCCAAGGCGCTCACAGCGAAGGGAATGACAGTGGCTGCGCCGCTGGAGGTGGAAACAGCTCAGCCCAACCCCGTGCCTGTGGGAGCCCCAGCCACCACAACCACAGCCCCTGACGCCATGCCAGACCATCTGCACACACAGACTTCATAAACCTCCTGGAAAGCACTCCATAAACCCATGCAAACCCGAGACGGGGGTGAGGGGGGAGAAAGGGAGGGACAAACCTGAGATCGCATTAGTCACGGACATCAGCGGCGAGTGGAGGGCGGGGGTCACTCCCCACACGGTGTGGTAGCCCACGATGCCGGCCAAGCCGAACGTGGTCACCATCTGGGAAAAGGCTAAGTTGGGAGCTGAGAGGCCCAGGCCCAGAATCCCGGTGAGACCTGCAGGAGGAGAGGAAGGAGGATGAGCTGACAGCCAGGCATCGTGGCGAGATGGAAAGCACATGTACACCCACGTACAAGCAAACACGTGGAATAGCCAGCGCTTTTAAAGTCCACACCCTTGCCCGTCATGAGCAGATTTTTTTTTGAGACATTTCATGGTTGGGAAGGGAGAGAGAGGAGGAAGAGAGGTATTGTGAACAGCGCATCCTGGCCATCTGCCCCCAAAATAAAATAAACTGTAAAATCTATTCAAAGTGATGAGTCACCTGAACAGCAACGTGCACATTCTCTTTCGTAGGGCCTGTTCCCTGCCCTGTTTTAAGTGTCCCCGACAATGTCACGTGTGTTTAGACAAGCGTTTTTCTTCCCCAGTGACAGGCCTATGGATCTCCCCAAGCATTTCCCACTCGGGCAAGACGCCACCTTTGTGTGACAGGGCCCCTGCGAGGCCAGTCCGGTGTCAGCTCGGATGTGGCTGAGGGAGGGGGTTTGAAACGAGTGGGAAGGGTTTCAGTGCCTGCGGCACCTCACAGGCATGTGGCTTCCACCCACCCGGGCCCCAGTTTTGCAATTGCTCCCGAATCTGCGCCTGGACCGCGGGCCGGGCCGGCAGCGCCAGCCTCAGCACCAAGTCAGCAAACAGGATCGTACAAAGGCAAGGGAACGTGGCCAATTAAATTAAGAATGTCACAATACACACAGCCGGCTCTGGACATACATCTTCAATTATCACCTCTCCTAACAGCAAACATGTGGACGGCTGCTGGGAACAGAAGGAAGGGTGACCCAGTGGTCAGGAAACACGGGATGAGAGCAGGCAGCCGGGGAGCTGAAGAGGGTCCTGGATGCAAGCTATTTCTTTATAAGTGAGTGGTACAGGCAGAACATGTAGGAACTGACATTAATTTTACCTTAGCTCATTCAGTAAGACTGTAGTTTTCATTTTTATGTTCACACACACACACAGAAGAGTTCCAGTGCAGAGTTAGACAGGATATTGTCTACTGCTCCAGCTAATCTGTAGAGAAGCTGCATGGGACTGTGGTGAAGAATACCTTTCCTCCAGCCAGAGTGCCTGCATCAAATCCCGACTCGGCTGCTTGCTAGCTGTGTGATCTCAGACAAGTTACTTAACATCTCTGTGCTACAGTATCCTCATCTGTAAAATTATTAGACCTTGCTCTAACCGGTTTGGCTCAGTGGGCAGAGCGTCGGCCTGCGGACTTAAGGATCCCAGGTTTGATTCTGGTCAAGGGCATGTACCTTGGTTGCAGGCACATACCCAGTAGGGAGTGTGCAGGAGGCAGCTGACTGATGTTTCTCTCTCACGGATGTTTCTAACTCTCTATCCCTCTCCCTTCCTCTCTGTAAAAAATCAACAAAATATATATATTTTTTAAAATTTATTAGACCTTTGTCCTCATGTGGGAAGATACAGAAATTACATCTGCAGGTTTTCTTATCAACTATTTAATAAACTAATGTGTTTTCTACAATATACATAATAATGTCAAATGTCCAATTTCTATAGTCTGTGTAACAGAGGAAAAAGAAGAGAAAGACAGAAGGCAAAGAAAAGGGGAGGGAGATAAAACCAAATTCCTTGAAGTATGCTATTCAAATAGATTCCTAACACGTACACAATAAAAATTACTTGTTTTCATTACAAAGAAGGAAGTTCAAGGTAGAGAAAAACACATACGGGGCTATCCTTTTGTTCACTGGAATATGTCCTTGTCATACCTATTAAAATGCAATAAACTTTAACTTAACATACATAAGAAAAACCTAGAAAACTGAATCGTTAAACGTCCTCATGAATCTCAAACAGAAATGGCAACTAGCAATCCTACTGATACACGTACTCTCCGTGTACATGACAATAATTCGGCTTCATTTTTTTTTTTAACAAACAAGTGAAATAGGGACACTGCCCATTTACTCACAACGTTCACAACTAGAGGTTCTTTCAGTCATTTCGCTGAGATTTGCTCTTTTATTCAAGGAGAGTTACATACTGGGCTTTCAAACATCTGGACTCACATGGGAATCGGGGGAATGCTGAGGCTACAAGAATTCTTTGCCTGGTGCTGGTCTTTAATTCTTCAGAGTTTGCTTTTGTTTTGGGTTTGTTTTGGCTCTAAGCAGATCTAAACATTTTTTAATTTATTCTATGAGAGAGAAAAACCAATAAAATATCAAATATCCATATGTCAGATTCAACAAGTCATAGCCAGAATGAATATTTATCCTTATGTTATAACTCTTTAGTGCTGTCCCAAAAAAAAAAAAAAAAAAAATGAATTTAAGCCAAAACCGGTTTGTCTCAGTGGATAGAGCATCAGCCTGCGGACTGAAGGTCCCAGGTTCAATTCCAGTCAGGGGCATGTACTTTGGTTGTACACACATCCCCAGTGGGGGGTGTGCAGGAGGCAGCTTTCTCTCTCATCGATGTTTCTAGCTCTCTGTCCCTCTCCCTTCCTCTCTGTAAAAAATCAATAAAATATATATATTTTTTTAATGAATTTAAAAGCAAAGGCTGGATATTAAATTGTAAAGAAAAGAGACAAGCATTTAAACATTGAATTTTTTCGTAGGAGGTGGATAATTTAGCATGTTGGCCAGATGTTCTAAGGCTATGCCTGTAGTGCCCACTCTTCCGCAGAAACATCTTGTTCCCCAGTGTTCCCCGGTCTGACCCAGCTGTGCAGACCATCAGAACTGATGTTTTATAAACCTTAAATAAACAACCATGAATACACACTTACGTCAACACCATCTGACATACATCGCTCCTCAATATAGTTGACGTAGATAAAAGTATGAACAATCATACTGGTATTTAAAAATATTCATGCCAGCCGAAACCGGTTTGGCTCAGTGGTAGAGCGTCGGTCTGTGGACTGAAAGGTCCCAGGTTCGATTCCGGTCAAGGGCATGTACATTGGTTGCGGGCACATCCCCGCTAGTGGGTGTGCAAGAGGCAGCTGGTCGATGTTTCTCTCTCATCGACGTTTCTAGCTCTCTATCTCTCTCCCTTCCTCTCTGTAAAAAATCAATAAAATATATTTTTTTAAAAATAAAAATAAAAATATTCATGCCAGCATTTAGCATGGTGCCTGTCAGCTCCTGAGGTAGCAAACCTACACCATCTCCAGCTCCTCCGGATGGGACAGATCGCATGTTCATGGAAACCTGCTTCTACGGGCCCCATGCCTAACGGAATCCAGAGGTGGGCAGAAGCATTTCACTCACTACTCCTGACAGGACTATCCAAATCCAGATCCTCCAGACCCCCTCCTGGCAAGCGGGCCTCACCTGCGGTGTACGCCGAAGCCGTGGTCAAGGTTTTCTTGAAGGGCGTGACGGTGGCTGCCTTCTCAGCCTCCAGCTCAGCCACTGTCTTCGGCTTCTCAGGGGCGCCCTGAGGAATGTTCTTCGGAGTGGGAGCAGGGAAAATCACCTCGCCATCCTAACAGAAATGAGCAAAAACACATTTCTTAAGTCAATCCAGTGTTTTAAAAATCTGTTGGAGGGAGAAAAACTGTTCTTTAAAAGTGATTTTAAATAAATGTGTATAGCTCTGGCTGGTGTGCTCAATGCTCCGAGTGTCAGCCTGCACACCGAGTGGTTGCGGGTTTGATTTCCGGTCAAGGGCACATATCTGGGTTGCAGGTTCAATCAGGCCCTGACTGGGTGTATGTAGGAGGCAACCAATTGACGTCTGTCTCTCTCTCACACACCTCACCCCCTTCTACTTTCTCTATAAAAATCAATTTAAAAATTTCCTTGGGTGAGGATTAACAAAAAATAAATAAGTAAAAATAAGTAAATTCATATAATTTATAGATTGACATCTATAAAACCCTAAGCAACCGTTATGACCAGTCGACCTCAACCAGTTGCTATGACATTCACTGACCACCAGGGGGCAGCTGCTCAATGCAGGAGCTGCCCCCTGGTGGTTAGTGCACTCCCACAGCCAACCTCCCGTGGCCCAGGCAGACCAACCCCCCACTGCCCCAGGTTGAACAGCCCGATCAGAACTGGAAAAGATGGCCCCACTGGCCCCAATGGCCAGCCAGGCCGAGGGACTCTGCCTGTGTACGAATTTGTGCAATGGGCCTCTAGTTTTATATAAATATAGAATGCATATTTATGTAAATATATGTTTGTGTTACACATACATGCATAGATATATACCTTGTATGTGCATAGAAAACATATAAAGAATACAGATCAAATCCTTAAAAGCAGCTAGGTTTGAGAAACATTTCATTTTCACTTTATTCAATTCTGATTTTTTTGTTTTGCTTGTTTCTGTTTTTAAAAAACTGCATATTTTCGGTGTGTCATGTGTGTACAGGCAGTCCTCGAGTTACATCGGACTGACATATGTAATTTCATGGTTACGTCACATCTCCCATTTATTTATTAAAAAAAAAAAAAAAAAAGTTCTGTCATTTCGACGTATGTACATATGTGCTTTATGGTTTTTGTTATTTATCACAAGAAAAGATCAGGAATTGTTCTCTTTCTTTTAAATTATTTTTACTGTTTCACGTCATTACTGCTGTATGTGCTCCATGTGAGTGACATAGGTGCTTATGTAGGTGGGGTCTGACTTACAGCAAAAATCACTTTATGTTGCACCGTAGGAATGGATCTCCGACATAACCCGAGGACCGACTGTATATAAATAAGTCTTTGCAACATTTAAGTCATTCTGCATTTTTAAACTTTATTGGCAAAAAAAAAAAGGAACACATCACTACTTTATTAGAACAGACCTCAATTCTTCCATGAACAGACACCCTACACCAAGTTTGCAATGGAAACTCAGGGAAGCACAGGTCTCTGTACCCACCTTCATCACGACGGTTCCTCTGATGACGTGGCCCATGGTGCCAAAGTCAAAGTCATCCTTCACTTCGAAGTGGAAGTTGTCCTTGTCCGGGCTGATGGCCTTCAGGAGCTTGGTGATGTTGTTGGAGTACAGGGTGCTGGCCTGCGTGGCCATGCGGCTGGGCAGGTCTGTGTAACCTATGTGCGTCACCCCCTGAGGGAACCAAAACGCGGTCAGAGAGGCCTGTGCGTGTGCTCCCCCTCTCTCCCGGACAAGCCACAGTCACAGGCAAGGCCACGTTTCACAATCTGCGTCTTTATAAATGCATACACAGACTCACGAACAAATACACACTCCAAAAGCAGCTCTTAGCGTGCCTATTTTTTATTTTTAAAAATGTTCAGGCTTCAGTGTTTCTAAATAGACAACAAAAATATACGCTCACGCCCATCGGCGGAGATGTGGGAACTGATTCGTAGGAGAGGGAGCTGTGAGCGATACCTTATGGACATACAGTTCTCCCGGCTTCGTGGTCTCAAAGTTTCCACCAGCCTCTGCAGCCAAATCCACAACCACTGAACCTTCCTTCATGGACTCGATCATTTCTCTGCTAAACAGAACCGGCGCTTTTTTACCTAGTAAAACCAAGGGAAACAGTACAAATTACTTCATAATCTTTTAAAAACTATATCCTGAGTATTACAGTCATCTCTGGGCGCTCGGGAACTCAGCAACTGAAATTTAAACTCTTTCAAGAGACCCCTTCCCGAAACCGGTTTGGCTCAGTGGATAGAGCGTCAGTCCGCAGATTGAAAGGTCCCAGGTTCAATTCCGGTCAAGGGCATGTACCTTAGTTGCGAGCACATCCCCAGTGGGGGGCGGTGCAGGAGGCAGTGGATCGATGTTTCTTTCTCATCGATGTTTCTAACTTTCTATCCCTCTCCCTTCCTCTCAGTGAAAAATCAATAAAAAAAAATTTTTTTTAGAGGAGACCCCTGAAGTCCATACCACAGGCAAGAGCGGTCATTCTCTAAGGAAGCATAGGACGGGAGATGGAGCTAACGGCTCAGCACGGAAATCCCAGCACTGCTCTTCCCAAAGCGTTACCTCCAGCACTACTCATGAGGGAGAAACATGTTGCTTGGTTTGGTTTAAAAAAATAGAAATAAAATTTTTAAAAAGCATAATAATAAGCTATTAAGGAAACAATGTGCACCCACACTGGACCATTCATGAAAATCACAAATGTCAGGGGAATATTCAATAGTAATGTATGAATTACAAAACAGAAGCTTCCTAATCATGTTAACAGACATCGCCAGGTATTCCTGCATGATATATTCATCTATCCTGATTTAGCACGAGAGAACTCTGAGGAGAGTCAAGAGAGTGGCATGGCCCTTTGCGGTTTGGCTCAGTGGATAGAGCATCAGCCTGCGGACTGAAGGGTCCCAGGTTCGATTCCGGTCAAGGGCATGTACTTTGCTTGGTTGCGAGCACATCCCCAGTAGGTGTGCAGGAGGCAGTTGATCGATGTTTCTCTCCCATCAATGTTTCTAACTCTCTATTCTTCTCCCTTACTCTCTATAAAAAAAAATCAATAAAATATATATTTTTAAAACAAAGTGCCATGGATGCATGGTCTGATGAGGCAGCCCCTCCAGTTCAGTGGAAAATGACTATGGAGGCTAAGAGGACTGTGTCCGAAAACACAGAGATCCTGACCCCAGCTAACGTCAAGAAGAATGCTTTTTTTTTTTTTAATGGGAAACAAACAAACAAAAGAAATCAAATGACCTTTATTATACAAATACATTTATACTGAAATGTTGCCTAAGAACAGGTGGTTAAACCCCAAAAGACTCATAAATTTATCTGGTGGGCAAATGGTAACTCAAGCAAAGTCCTTTCTCTGTGAGCTCCACCCCAGAACCACAGGAAAATGTTCTCTGCGTAATTAATTACTTGTCAAGGAACCACAGGAAAAGCCAGGCCAGCAAAAACTTGGGTTTCACAAATCAAAGGCCTGGAGATATTCCTCAATGTACTGATGCCAACGAAACATATTGGTCAGCAGCGTATTTTAGCAGATTGGAGAAGTTCCTAAAGAGCTGTTTAAAGAAGAAACCTAAACACAAGCTTTTACCTAATAATTAAAAAACATACTTATTTTTTTTAAATGTTAAGGATTATGTTAATAATTTACCTCTCCTAGCTGCAAATTTCCATGTAGCTAAAACTCTATAAGCTATGGAAATTCTCACAAAACAATCTATTGCACTTAAATGGTAACATAAGAAAATGTATAATATCCTTACATAAATTATAGCATTGTGTGCCTTCCACTAAATGTTAGATGTACATTAGCTACCAAAATCCCTAAAAAATTAATCAATGAGTATTTATCACATATTCTGATTTTACCAGTTAATACAAAATGATTTAAAGGTTATCTTTAAAAACAGAAATAATACTGTTTATTTCTTAGCCATTCAACTTAGCTCAGAACAAGATTCATTCATAAAAGAGCCTCATTGGTCCAGCCGGCGTGGCTCAGTGGTTGAGTGTCAACCTATGAACCAGGAGATCATGGTTTAATTCTCAGTCAGGGCAATCGAACCCATGCCTGGGTTGTGGGCAGGATCCCCAGTAGGGGGCGTGCAGGAGGCAGCCAACCGATGATTCTCTCTCATCATTGATGTTTCTGTCTCTCTCTCCCATCCCTTCCTCTCTGAAATCAATAAAAGTATTTCTTTTTTAGAAAGAGCCCCAATGAAAGGGTTATCTTCGCCGAAACCGGTTTGGCTCAATGGATAGAGCGTCGATTTGTGGACTGAAAGGTCCCGGGTTCGATTCCGGTCAAGGGCATGTACCTGGGTTGCGGGCACATCCCCAGTAGGGGGCGTGCAAGAGGCAGCTGATCGATGGTTCTCTCTCATCGATGTTTCTAACTCTCTATCCCTCTCTCTTCCTCTCTGTAAAAAAATCAATAAAGTATGTTTAAATATATCTAGATAGATAGATAGATAGATAGATAGATAGATAGATTAAAAAAAAGAAAGGGTTATCTTCATAAAATTCAGGTAAAACACAGATCAGCCGTGTTTCTCCCCAGGGAAACCCATGGCAGATTGCCTCCAATGGGCGCTGGTTCTGTACCCTCACGAGTTTGTACAGAGCCTGACAACCTCAGAGACCACCTTCGACATTCCACATAGTCCTTGAGAACACGTGACTTCCTATTGCAAAGGTCACTGAGCATTTCAGTCCCGAGTAATGTTTGCAAGACCAGGTGTCACCAAAGGAAGGGAAGGGAATTACACTAATATTCTTCAGGCCAGACCCTACAGTGGGTGTTTCCTACATCTACTCCTCAAATAACTCTGCCAGGTAGAAATGTTCACGCACTTTCAGAGATGAGGAATCTGAGAGACACATCTGCCATTAAGCAGTGGTACCGGGAATCTCAATCTACTCATCTGCCTCTGGGCCAGGATCTGACCCCCAACGAACACATGAAATGCAACCAGACAAAATGGCAAAGTGGGGAGGAGGAAAGAGGCTGTTAGCTGCTCAACAAGTTCACATTTGTGGCCCCAGAAAATTCATGGTTTTGTTTTTAACTATTTTTTTTAATTTAAGCAGAGTTGGGTTTTGTTATAGTAACCCTGGAAGGCTAATAAAGAGTTCTCGTCTTCCCGAGCACACAGCGAGATGCGGCCCCAAGGCTGACTCTTAGCAAAAGAAATGTGAGCTGTAGAGCGTCAGCCTGTGGACTGAAGGGTCCCAGGTTCGATTCTGGCCAAGGGCACATGACTGGGTTGCAGGCTTGATCCCCAGTGTGGGGCATGCAGGAGGCAGCCAATCAATGATTCTCTCTCTCATCATTGATGTTTCTATCTCTCCCTTCCTCTCTAAAATCAATAAAATACGTTAAAAAAAAGAAAGAAAGAAAGAAAGAGAGAGAGAGAGAGAGAGAGAGAGAGAGAGAGAGAGAGAGAGAGAGAGAGAAATGTGAGCAGGACTGGTATGTGCCACAGCTAGGCATCCCACACACTGTCCTCCTCGTCCCTTTCCTTGGCTGGCTGGAACAGAGGCAGCTCTCAGAGTGACCTCCACAGCTTCCTGATGGGGATGGCCACATTGTCACGCCTGACTTCCCCAGAGCTGCCCACCAATGTGTCCACCATCCATCGCCGTTAACTCAGCAAGAAGTGCATTTGTAGGATGTCTGAGCCATTACACACGATGGGGCGAAGTTGGGATGCAGCTAGAGCCCGCTAATAGTAGGCACAAGAGAGGATGGGGAACGTGGGATGCAGGAGACACGGAAATGCACAGGGTGGGGAGTCCTCGTTGTTAGCCCTAGCCGGTGCTGCTTCACCTAAGGCAGCCTCCGCCTCCCCATCCTTCCCACCCTTTTCCACTCGGCGAATCCCAGCAGGGAGCACAGTGCTTCCCGATGTTGCAACATACTTTTGGACAAAGAACAGGCCAAACCAGAATTCCGTAGCCCACATTTTCCTAACAGAACATTTGTTAAATTTAGCCCAGTCGCTCACTAAATGTGCTCAGACAACACTCTAAGAAGACAAGACTGATAAATGGAAACAGAAAACTCCCCATTTTGGCACCCTCCTCTCGATGACAAGTCGCCCTGTGGGTGTTGAAATCTACCCAGAGGTGCGGAGACAGCCGATTACCAGCCCCTGGTAAGGATGTTGCAACATTTAAGTATTTCTCTCTGCCTTCAAAACCAATGAAACTTTGTAAAAGTAATGTTATAAAATTCTATACAACCATTCTACACAATTATATTTAAGGAAGAGGAAGATGGTAACTGAATCTGATTACTCAGTGAAAAAAAAAAAAAATAGGCCCAGTGGTGTAGCTCAGTTGGTTAAAGTATCATCGGGATACACCAAGGTTGCATGTTCAATTCCCAGTCAGGGCACATTAAATACGTGGAACAACAAATCGATGTCTCTCTCTCTCTCTCTCTCTCTCTCTCTCTCTCTCTCTCTCTCTCTCTCTCTCTCTCTCTTTCTCCCTCTCTCCCTCCCTTCCTCTCTCTCTAAAATCATTTTTTAAGTTAAATAATTCAACTAAGTTGGAAATCACCACCCTATGTAGTTTTGTTCTGGAAGAGCATAATGCTTACAGAAGAAAGAACAGCCATCTGAAAATAAACCTTTACTTTAGAGCAGGGTTGGGGAACATCCGGCCCAAGGGCCATATACGGCCCTGGAAAGCATTTGGTCTGGCCCTGCCAAAGCATTAAGGGTGAATTAATTAGTTTGACCAAGTGGAGCAAGCTGTCAAGTTGATATGGTGGTATGGCCGTAGATTCAAGTTGATAATTCTGTATGGCCCACAAATGTTGCTATAAATCTCCAAATGGCTGTAGGCAGAAAGAAGGGTTTCCCCTGCTTTAGGGGGAAACTTTGCTCAGTCATCAAAACAAAATTATCTCCGTGGAATTTCAAAAGTGGAGAGTGCATCACTGTATTCATTCTCTTGTCTGAAAGAACACGTGTGAAAATCAGTGTGGAAAGTTATGCTTTTGTGCTATATTTCTAGTCCATGTAAAAGACACGGCCGCGTCACTAGAGAGCATGTGCTGGTTGTCAGGAGAGCGCTCTCAGGCTGGTCACATGTGGAAAGCCCTGGCATATCAGAGGAAACCACCCCTTCCCACCTTTCAGCCATGTGAAATCACCACAGGGTCCTTTAAGGGGTCTATTCACTGACCCCAACTGGTATAGAGAGAAAAAACAAAAGCACTATTACCCCTGTGGGTGATATAGATTGTGGCTAAAAAGAGGTCCAAGTATAGATGCTCTAAAGCCGTGGTCGGCAAACTGCAGCTCGTGAGCCACATGCAGCTCTTTGGCCCCTTGAGTGTGGCTCTTCCACAAAAATACCACGGCCTGGGCGAGTCTATTTTGAAGAAGTGGCATTAGAAGTTTAAGTTT
Source organism: Pipistrellus kuhlii (assembly GCF_014108245.1). NCBI lineage: Eukaryota > Metazoa > Chordata > Mammalia > Chiroptera > Vespertilionidae > Pipistrellus > Pipistrellus kuhlii. The sequence continues at coordinate 8,464,608 of NW_023425540.1, read as the reverse complement.
AAAAAATCTGGCTCTCAAAAGAAATTTTAATTGTTGTACTGTTGATATTTGGCTCTGTTGACTAATGAGTTTGCCAACCACTGATCTAAAGTATTACAACTTAAAATCAAGCAGTGAATATCTTCCTTCTTAGCTGATCAGACACTTTGCACTTTCTAAACAAACCTGCTACTATTTCCTAATCTTACCTCCTGACAGGTCTAACTAGCCACCTCGTACTAAAAACTCATACTAAGTTTTGATACTTAGGAAAGTTAGATTTGCAGTCCTTTTGTACTAAAGCATAATTGGCACACAACATTATATTAGTTTCAGGTGTGCAATACAGTGATTCAACATTTATATATCTTATGATGCGATCACCACACTAAGTCTAGTAACCATCTGTCATCATGCAAAGCTATCACACTGTTACAGACTATATTCCCCTTCACCTTTCTCATCCATCCCCATCCCCACCTCATGGTTTGTTCTTTGTTTCTATGAGCCTGTTTTTGTTTTGTTTTGTTTTGTTTTGTTTGCTCAGATTTTTTTTAATTCCACGTCTATGTGAAATCATGTGGTATTTGTCTCTCTGACTTATTTCACTTAGCATCATACCCTCTGGACCCACCCAGATTGTTGCAAACTTCTTTCATTTTCATCGCTGAGTAATATTCCTGAGTGTGTATGTGTGTCTTCTTGATCCATTCATCTATCTACGAACACCTAGATTGCTTCCCTATCTTGGCTATGATAAATAATGCTGCAATGAACATAGAGGTGAAGGTAACTTTTTTGTATTAGTGTTTTCATTTTCTTTAATAAATGTTTATGAAAATGATCAATCAGAAAGAGAAATTAAAAAAATAATCCCATTTATAACTGCATCAAAAAAGAATAAAATACCTAGGTGTGAATTTAACCAACTAGGTGAAATACCTATACTCTGAAAACCATAGACATTACAGAAAGAAATTGAAAAGGACATAAATGAAGGTAAAAAAATATATATACCATGCCAAAACCAGTTTGGCTCAATGGATAGAGCGTCGGCTTGGGGACTGAAGGGTCCTGGGTTCGATTCTGGTCAAGGGCATGTACCTTGCTTGCGGGCATATCCCCAGTAGGGGGTGTGCAAGAGGCAGCTGATCGATGACTCTCATCGATGTTTCTAACTCTCTATCTCTCTCCCTTCCTCTCTGTACAAAATCAATAAAATATATTTAAATATATATATATATATATACCATGCTCATGGGTTGGAAGAATCAAAATCATCAAAATGTTCATACTACACAAAGCAATCTACAAATTCGATTCAGTCCCTATCAAATATCAATGGCATTCTTCTCAGAACTAGAACAAATAATCCTAAAATTTATATGGAAGTACAAAAGATCCCAAATAGTCCAAAAAATCTTGGGAGTGGGGGGACTTAGAGATATCACACTCCCTGATTTCCAGCTATTGTATAATACAAAGCTATAGTAATCAAAACATGAGGAATTAGCACAAAAACAGATGCACAGATCAATGGAACAGAATAGAGATCCCAACTAATCTATAACAAAGGAGGTAAAAATATACAATGGAGAAATAACAATTTCTTCAACAAGTGGTGCTGGGAAAAGTGGGTACATGAAAAACCATGAAACTAACCACTACCCCACATCATACACAAAAATAAACTCACAACAGGCAAAAGACTTGAGTGTAAAACCTGCAAATATAAAACTCCTAGAAGAAAACACAGGCAGTAAACTATTTGTCAGCCGTCTTAGTAATATCTTTCGGGTGTGCCCCTCAGGCAGGGGAAACAAAAGCCAAATAAACAAACGGGACTTCTTCAAATCAAAAAGCTGTGCTCAGTAAAGGAAACCATCAACAAAATCAAAACACGACCTACTGATGGGAGAAGATATTTGCAAATGACACAGCCAACAAGGGATTAACACCCAAATTACATCCGGAATGCGTACAATTCAGTGACAAAAAAATAAACAATCCTATCAAAAATGGGCCAAGGAGCCCTGGCCAGGTTTCTCTGTTGGTTGGAGTGTCCTTCCATACTCCGAAAGGTTGCGGGTTTGATTCCCAGTCAGATGAGTATAGGAGGCAACTGATCTCCCTCTCTCTCTCTCTCACTCTCTCTCTCTCTGTCTGTCTCAAATTTAAAAAAAAAAAAAATGGGTGAGGATTTCAAAAAATGGGCGAAGAACACAAAGACAGTTCTCAAAAGAAGACACACAGCCGAAACCGGATTGGCTCAGTGGTAGAGCGTTGGTCTGCGGACTGAAAGGTCCCAGGTTCGATTCCGGTCAAGGGCATGTACATTAGTTGCGGGCACATGCCCGGTAGGGGGTGTGCAGGAGGCAGCTGGTCGATGTTTCTCTCTCATCCACATTTCTAGCCCTCTATCTCTCTCCTTCTCTCTGTAAAAAATCAATAAAATATATTTAAAAAAAAAAAAAAAAAGAAGAAGACACACAGACAGCCAGCAGACATGAGAAAATGCTCAACATCACGGGAAATTCAAATCAAAACCACAATGGGATTTCACTTCACCTGCAGAACGGCTGTCAACAATAAATCAACAAACCAGTGTTGGCAAGGATGTGGAGAAACGGGAACCTTGGTGCACCGTTGGTGGGCCTACAAATTGGTACAGGCACTGTGGAAAGCATTATGCAGATTCCTAAAAAAGACTAAACACAGAACTACCCTACAGCCCAGCAAATCCATGTCTGGGCATGTGTGGGAGGAAAATGAAAATGCTAGCTGCCCAGTCTTACGTTACCCCCTGCAGTGTTCCTACCCAAAACGGAGCCAACAGAGCATTCTCCCTCTTTCCTTGGATAGCCCTGGAAAAATAAAGGATTGTACCAACCGAGACCTACGGAAGGCACTGGGACCACTAGGGGGGCAACACCTGCTGAGCCACTATTGTGTGCCAGGCTCTGTGCTTAGCACTCACCACCACACCACATGGGATAAAGCCAACACTCTCGCTGAGAGCACACGACGCAGCGCAACTGAGAGCCATGGGAGCTGAGGCTGTGAATGAAGGCGAAGGAGGGCTTACCACCCCGGGGAGGCGGCAGAAACCAAATCTCAGAGGAAGTGTTAACTAATGAGCAGGCTTTCGAGGGGCAGGACAGAGCCCGGATGCATTGCAAAGAGAGGGAACAGTGTGCCAAGGCCTGAGAGTCCTTGGTCTATTTGAGGAGATCACCGCGGCCAGCGTGACTGAAATCCGACCCGCAGAGCACTGCATTGCTTCAACATGAGCCCCAAAGCCAAATCAGGCCCCAAAGCTAAATCAGGCCCGAGCGTTACAGAAACACCCTGCCCAGCAGTACAGGCACGGCAGCAAAGGCTGGGGGCGTGGGGGTGACGTGACCCAATCCTGATCGTTTCAGATGCCTTTACCGAGTGATGCTGGGAACCCGGTGCGTTAAGACACAGCCATCATTATTAAACAAAGCCCAGGCGTTTCAGTGGTTCCGGTTCCATCACACAGCGAGGGTCAGACCTGATGTGGGGCGGGGACCGGGAGAAAGCTCCTGGTTTTCCATGAGGCGGCCATCAGAAAAGCCTTTGCCTGGAGAAGACTGTTCCTGGCAGGGAGACTTGGCATGTGCTCCACAGTGCTCCCTTCTCACTGGCATTTAGGTGGCACCTGCCTGCACACGGTCAGTGCGAAAGCACCACACGTGCTTCTCCCCCCTCCCCTCTCCCCCTCCTTAACTCACTGATCAGACCTTCAGCCTGATTCAGCCTCTTCCTGGTCAAATGTTCCAAGTCTATTTAAGTCTCGCTAACCGGTTTCTAGGGGCAGGGCAGAGCCTGGATACATTTGGCCCTAGCCAGTTTGGCTCCCAGTGGATAGAGTATCAGCCTGCAGACTGAAGGGTCCAAGGTTCAATTCCGGTCAAGGGTACATGCCTGGGTTGCGGGCTCGATCCTGGGGGGGGGCCAGATGTGGCGGGGGGGGGGGGGGGAGTTAGGTATGCAGGAGGCAGCTGATCCATGATTCTCTCTCACTGGTGTTTCTATCTCTCTCTCCCTCTCCCTTCCTCTCTGAAATCAATAAAAATATTTTTTTTAAAGAAGTCTTGAGCTCTATCACTCACTTCAAGCTTTATGATCAATAATAATCCTATACACTGTGTCCTTTCTGAGGCAGGAAGATTATGAGTGCAGCTGAGCATGCCGAGAGCGGGGCTGCCTTCCTTTCTAAGTAGTTTCGAAGGTCCAAGAGCTGGACAGGAAGGCTGGGAGCTGTCCTGTGTGCACAGCACCACAACATGGGACAGCCCGCGAGGCCCTACCCTGAGGTTACCTACATCAAGTGAAACTCCAGCCTTCACCCGATCGCCCATCCCGCTCCTGGAGTCCAGGTGACGGAACTTGTATGTGGCACAGAATCCCAGGCCGCACAGTCATTGGCTGGCTCCAGAAACATTTCATCCCACATACATCCCACACGCGTGCAAGGTCACTGCCTTCCCCGGCCCCCTGACCGATGTGCCCCTGGGAGAGGTTCCCGAGTCCGTTAGGTGGTAACCCGAAACAAGCTGGCCGGCCGCGTCCCTCTCAGCACGCTCATCCACTCGGGCCTCCGGCACGGCCACGGAGACTCGGTCTAAGGAATCTCAACTCGGAGAACTTCTGACATTTAACTTAATCTCCTCTGGACCCAACTCAAGAAAAGCCTTAGAATAACTCTGCCCTAAGATCTTTCAGGAGCTGGACATGCCCCCAGGTGACCCGTGCAAAGGCTTAGGACATAAACCTGCAGAGGTCCAGGCGAGGACACTGCTGTCCTAAGGGCATTTGGGCCTTCACATGATCTTTTCCTTCTTTTTTCTGAGTGCTCACGCTTCCCGGTCTCAGTCCCCGAGGGAGATAAAAGATGGTCAGAAAGATCACCTTCCTCCTTATAACGTTCTAATTAACTTTTCTTTTTTGGTTCTCAAAAGAAGAGAAGTAACAGAAAGGTCCTTTTCAGGCCAGCTTTCCGAGTGTGAGCTCTGGACCAATGCACGGGTCTCTCTGTCCATCTAAGGTGCTGAGGCGATCATAGCTTCAGAAGAGGAACAGAATAATAAAACTTCTTCAACTGTCTGCTTTCAGACTGTCATTCTGGGGTGGCTCCATTGGTGAGAGTGTAGCCCTGATAATGCGGGTTCACTCCTCGGTCAGAGCACATACAAGCAGCAATGAATGAACACATAAATAAATGGCACAATAAATCAATGTCTCTCTTTCTCTCTCTTTCTCCTTCCCCCTGCTCCCTCTCTCTAAAAATCAATAAAAACATGTCCTCAGGTAAGGACTTAAAAAAAAAAAAAAAAACTTGTTATATAATTTGACTTTCTAATAAAGTACACTTACTATAAACTACTTATTAAAAAAATAAGAAATTGTAGGGGGTAGGCCCTAAAAGTCAGTATGTGTTTTATATGAGACGTCTTCTCAGTGGATAGAGTTTAAGCCTGCAGACTGAAGGGTCCCAGGTTCAATTCCGATCAAGGACACATGCCTGAGTTGCGGGCTCAATCCTCAGTGGGGGGGCAAGGCAGTGGAGGGAGTGGGGCGGGGGAAGGGGGAGGAGGAAAGGAGTATGCAGGAGGCAGCTGATTAATGATTCTCATTGATATTTTTATCTCTCTGGAGTATGCAGGAGGCAGCTGATTAATGATTCTCATTGATATTTTTATCTCTCTCTCTTTCCCTCTCTGAAATCAATAAAAATATATTTTTTTAAAAGAAGTCTTGAGCTCTATCACTCACTTCAAGCTTTATGGTCAATAATAATTCAGTACACTGTGTCCAAACTATCCTGTTCTTTAGGAAGGTCTGGCTTGACTAGATCTATCTTCAGGGCCTCAGTTACTCCCTGAACCAATGTTCTAGCACCCTCTACTGGCCACTTGTCGCATCTAGTCAGCAGCTGCCTTTCAAAGGTCAGATGGCACAGCAAGGCCATCCACTCCTCCCCCAAGCCACCTGTGCAACAGCCGAGCCAGGCCAGGCGCCACTGCCACAGAAGGACAAATCCTGGGCCTCTCCCACACTGCTTGTTCACAAGTCCTGTCCCACTGGCCTGGGCCCTGGGCTGGCCTGCTCTGCACCCACCTCCAGGCCTCATTTCAACACACACAGGCTCTTCAGGTGCTGAGCCCACAGGGGCCTCCTGCCGGCTGCTTATCCTGCCATCCCAGGTGGGATGGGGGTGTCTGGAGAGACCACCCCACCTGTCAGGTCTCAGCTGGACACACAGGACAGAAAGAAGAGCTGGGAAGCACATATTGCCTTACAAGTTCATGGCTTTGATCAAAGTCTTGCCCTTGGATTATCACAGCCAGATTGAGGTGGGGGGAGGGGGCGAGAAAGGGAAGGGGGTTAGGAGAGAACTTCTCCTTTCCCAGGACTTAGGACAAAGCAACTTGTAATTTCCCAGTCCCCTACAGAAATCGAGGTTCCATTAATAGGACCTAACACAAGGAGCCATAAGCCCTAAGAGATTTCAGAAAAGAAAAAAATTAGAGTCATCACGGTATTCTTAGTCGATAACACATGGAAAGAGCATAAGAAGAGAAGAGCTGCCCTGCTGGTGTGGCTCAGTGGCTAAGCATCAACCTATGAACCAGGAGGTCACAGTTCGATTCCCAGTCAAGGACACAGGCCCAGGTTGTGGGTTCGATCCCCAGTGAGGTCCTGCAGGAGGCAGCCAATGAATTATTCTCTCATCATTGATGTTTCTATGTATATAAAAGAAGACAAGAGCTAAGAATATAAAAGGTGGAGAGTTTCTTCACTCCCTTATCTTGCTAGATCAAGTGAGTGTTTATTGAGTAATAAGTGCTTATTAGTTTGACACCATCATCTGTTGAGTGAAAAATATTCTTTAGAAGAGGATGTAATTACTAGAAAGTAATTCCTGATATCCAAAGGGCACACAATTTGGTTACAAAGACCAAACATGTCAAAGGACGTAATTAAACGTGACAAAGTGCCATATCCTTTAGTAAAAATGTATGTACTGGAAGTTACATAAATATACACACAGCCAAAGCTCCTCTGTCTTTCTCACATATGAAAAAATGATCATCAAAATACTAGAAATGGGCTCATCTCCAGTGGAACTTCCGATCTGTACTTCTTTCCCTCCCTATTTTTCAGTTCCGTTTGAATTTCCTATAATAAAAAGGTAGCATCTTAACAAAAAGGACAGAAATAAATTAAAAACCAATTTACCATGGGTATAAACAGAGGAAATTATGTACAAATACAACCTTGTAATAGACTGTGATCTATGAACACAGATAAAAATACACAGGGGGGAAAAAAGACTGGAAGCAAATAAACCAAATTACTAATGACTGCTGCTCTCTAGGACTATGGCGGTTTTGTCTTTCCTGCCTCTCCTGTGCTTTCTTACTTTCTACAAAGCCAGTCGACCTTCCCTTGAAGAAAGGCACTCGTGCAGCAATGGCTGACCCTGGTCCGAAGATGTCCTAGCACAGTGCTGCGGGGCCGGGGCTGCGCACACCTGGAATGAGGGCGGTGCTGATGAGGATGTCCACCTCCTTGCACTGCTGAGCGAACAGCTTCATCTCGGCCTCGATGAACTCCTTGGACATCTCCTTCGCGTACCCGCCTTGGCCCTCGCCAGACTCCTTCAAGTCCACCTCCAAGGGCTCGGCACCGAGAGACTTGAACTGCTCCAAGGCCGCGGCCCTGGCGACCGTGGAGGGAAAGCAGCGGTTATTTTCGGCCCTTAATGCGGAACCAAGGTCATCATTCACGCAGGCATTTGTTAAAAGAAAAACTGTATATTCAAAAGTGGAGACTTCCTTTTGATGTCTCTGATTGGACTGTTTCAATGTTTTTCTAAAGGGAGTTAATGCTTTCATGATAAGAATTTTTTTGAGAGAGGAAAAAAAAACTACAGAGAATCCCAAGTTCTTAGTCAACTTACAAAAGGAATGTCACTATTGCCATCTCTAGGAATCGATTGTCTCAGGGGCTCCATTATCAATGATGATGGGAGTTCTGACCTACATTAAGATTTGTCTTCATTCAAATCAGTCAAGTGGAGGTTTTCATCTGTAAATGTTCTGACTGAGAGGGACTTTTCCCATATAAATGACTTTTACTTAGGCATGTTTTACTGGAGTGATCTTTGCCCATAGTCCTCATTAAATTGTGTTTGAAAAAAGCAACCTGTGAATGGTATAAATGGCAAATATAAAAAGCCAACACATTCGAATTATGTAAAAATATATTCTGTTATTAAAAAAAACAAATGCTGGCCAAGCATTGCACTGGTTGGAAACCCAGAGCCAACAGAGGTCTGAGCTCTGTGATAAACAGTGTTTAACATAATGACACCTATCCCTGGTGAGTCCCAAACTTCCCTGGTGACAACAATCACCACAGCTGCCTGCTAACAGTTCACATTCCCATTAAATGACAATCTCAGCCCAGGCAGGGCAGCTCAGCTGGTTAGAGCCTCATCTCAATACACCAAGATTGCAAGTTCAATCCTTGGTCAGGGCACATACAAGAATCAACCAATGGATGCATAAATAAGTGGAAGAATACATCAATGATTTCCTCTCTCTCAGATCAATAAGTTAAAAAAAAAAAAAAATTTTACAGCCAAAGCCGGTTTGGCTCAGTGGTAGAGCGTCAGTCTGCGGACTGAAAGGCGCCAGGTTCGATCCCGGTCAAGGGCAGGTACATTGGTTGCGGGCACACCCCCAGTGGGGGGTGTGCAAGAGGCAGCTGGTCGATGTTTCTCTCTCATCGACGTTTCTAGCTCTCTATCTCTCTCCCTTCCTCTCTGTAAAAAAATCAATAAAATATTTTTTTTTAATTTACAAACCTGAGTATGGTGTTAGTTTTCATAAAATAAAGTATTTTGTTTTATTTTGTTTTTTTAAGTTATTTCTGCTACACCAAGTCTCAGTCCTTACATTTTTTTCCACTAAGTAATACTTTTCCACTTTGAGCTCACTTTGAAAAAACTAGAACTATTTAAAGAGCTTATAGAACAGCTTTCAACATGCTACTTAAATTCACAAACTCTACGGACAGCACAACATCCACCTGAAACAAGGGCTGTGACCTGGACAGCTCTCACCAGGGGGGCACTCACCTCGTGTCGAACCCTCGAACAATGGCCCCCATGGACTTGGCTGCGCCTGCAGAGGCAAGCCCAGCAACGCCACCACCAACTATCAGAATCTAGGAAAGAGGACAGAACCGGTGTGTTTTCAGTGAAGTTCATTGTCAACGGATTCTGAAAAAAAATCACCTGCTGGTAACTTCAGTGTCTGGTACACAGTTAGCGCTCAATCATAAGCCAGGCAGTGCTGGTGGCGACCATTAGCCCTCACTCAACTTCCCTTCCTCCCTCCTTCCTTCCCTCCCTCCCTTCCTTCCTTCTTTTCTTCCTTCCGTCTTTCTTTCCTTCCTTCTTTCCATAGCAACAAGGAGTTACGTTCCATTGACTGATGATAGACATTCCATTCTAATGACAGACAACTCTTTAACTGAAGGCCACCGCTTTTTACTTATTTTTTCCTTTTGACTGAATTTATTGGGGTGACGTAGATTAACATTATACAGGTCTCAGGTGCACAATTAATTCTATAAGACATCATCTGTACACCGTATTCTATAAGACATCATCTATAAGACATCGTCTGTACACAGTGCGTTCACTGCCCCAAGTCAAGTCTCCTCCCATCACCATCAATGCCCCTTCTATCCTCTTCCTCCTTCCCCCAAAGCCACTGCCGTAAAATTTATCAAAGGAACAGTGCTGGCACAGGCCAACGACCTTCACTGAAAATAGCCTGACAATCAGCAGCTCAGTGTCAAAGCTCAGCCAGCAGACCCACAGTATGTGTGCAAAAGGTTAACGGTTCTTCACACTGTGCCCGCGCTTCCACCCACAGTCCCAGTGTAGCAGCATTCTAGCTACCCCACCCTTCTCCAATGCTCAGGTCTGACTCTGCTCATCAAGTATCACAATAAGTTGCAAAGATGGGTACAACTTCTGTGAGCCAGCTCACTCCAACCCCGATTTGAGCTCAGCTGCTTCTGAAAGGAAGAGCAGGTGATCAAGCACCTAATTTTGAACCAATTTGAATGGATTGTAGCTGAAACATAAAGCAATGTAATTTACCTCCCTAACCCTGGGAGGACCCGAGCCAAGGAAACCAAAGAATTCCTCAGAAACAAGAGTCTCCCCTGCTTCCTAAGAAACAAAATAAGGAAAATGTCTGTGGTGTGAAAAGTCCTATTATGCTTCCCAGTCAATGGAATGTAACTCCTTGTTGCTAGGAAAGGAAAGAAGAAGGGAGGGAGGAAAGAAGGAAGGGAAAGAGGGAGGGAAGGAGGGAGGGAGGGAGAAGCCACACACAGAAACAGAAACTAAAGTTTATAAGTTCCTACCCACCCATCATGCCCACTCTTCCTTCTCCCTCTTTAAGACTATACTAGTCAACTGTGCTCCAGTTGGGGGGGGGGGGGGGGCGCGAGAGGGGGACTCTACAGAAAAGGTGACAGAGGGGGACGGGAGGGAACAAACAGGCTCTGGGCTCCAAGGACACACCACACACACACACACACACACACACACACACACACACACTGCTACTACAATGACATGAAATAAAATCAGTGAAAATCACAGGAGGAGGCCAAGTCAGCTCAATCGGAAATAACAAAAGACTCGAATTTAAAAGAGGAATGGCACTAGAATAAAGCGATGCAATCTTAAGAGAAGGAATGCATTCTTTCTCTCCGCCTGAACACTTGTCATTCTCTCCTCCCGCCTGTTTAAAGCGATTAACTAGATTTCTCAAAGCTGATATTGGGGGGTTTGTTGTGTTTTTTTGTTTTGTTTTGTGGTGTGGTTTTGTGTGTCTGTCTGTGTGTGTGTGTGTGTGTGTGTTCATTTTTCTAGGTGTTTTACTTTGTGTGAGAACTTTGGGTTTATAATGACAAAGTACTTTAAAAGCAGGAAGCACCTTACAGACAGGTACACTACAGGTGGCTGACAACAGGTCAAGTCCTGTTTCCTGTACCTTGCTGACCCGCTTATACTGTCAGGTAGCGTATGCAGTGTTCAGGGGTCACACGGAACCCACTCTTTCACCTAGCCATGCCCACCTCTCACCCCTCTCCTCTGCTCTCGATGAAAGAAATTGTACCCGTGCCCTGCCAAATATCCCGGCTATACCTCCTCCCATTTCCAGTCCTCAGGACCCAACATTCAACAAAAAGTGAGGAAACCAAGGCAATGTCTTCAATGAACCAAATCTCGCGATCATTGGGAAATTGAGAATTTTCGGGAGAGGGGGGGAAAAAGAATTGGCTGAATGGTATCCTGAAACTGTTTTTGAAAGTAGTAATAAATAGACTCCACAAAATCCCTTTTAGAATGCAAGTTAGTGCACCAAAAGCAGAGAGAAGACTCACGAGAATATCTGGAAACATCAACATGCTTTTTCTCCAGCAATCTTAAGCACTTGGCAGCTTCGCCATCCATCTGCACATGCCACAAGTCAGCCGTGAGAAGTTAACACGCAACAAACATGGGGAAATGGCTGTCTGTCTAATACACATACCCCCACCTTTAACTAACTCATATGATGAAGAAACAGCAAACGTTTTCTCTACCTTAGCTGGAGGGACCTTCCCGGCAGCCGTGATCTGACCAGTAAAAAACCGTCCAAAGTGATTTGCTGCTAGGACCACGGCCTTGTAACTTAAAAAGAGAAACAAATGCATGAGTAAGTCCATAAGATGAGCAATTCCATCCAATGAAAGGCGTGAGGCTCATATAGCTTCGTCAGTCACCAATTCCATGCTAATCATCAGAGGATAGAGAACATTTTATATGGCACCTGCTATGTGTCAAAAACAGTTCCAAGTATATACACATATATACGTACACCTTTGACATTCATGACGTCGTATGGATAGGTACGATTATTCTCTTCACTGCACAGGTGAATAGACTGACACTCAGAGATGAAGAGACTGGCCCAAGCCCCCAGCCAGTTTGACTCAGTAGATAGAGCATTGGCCTGCGGACTGAAGGGTCCCAGGTTTAATTTGGTCAAGGGCACATACATGCCTGGGTTTCAGGCACAGTCCCCAGTGGGGGCATGCAGGAGGCAGCTGATTAATGATTCTCTCATCATGGACATCTGTATCTCTCTCCCTCTCCCTTCCTCTCTGAAATAAATCAAAATACTTTTTAAAAAGAGAGAGAGACTTGCCCAAGGTCCCTCAGCTAGTAACCGGCAGGGCCAGAAGTATGACCCAGCGACCTGCCCAGGAGGCATATGCGAATCCAGTTTGCTCCCAGGCCTCTCTCACAGACACTGCAGAAAGCCTGTTGTGATAAATGAGACATGAAAGAAAGACAAGAAGCCGCTCCCAATGGTTTTCTTTGTGTGCTGAGATGACAGGTATTTCAAACTTTTTGTTTTACTTTATTAGATTGTCCACAGTTTCTTTGGTGGACTACATAGCAGGTATAAGAACAGAGGGAAAACTTTAAAATTAAAACATTAGATTAGCAATGTGCTTGTACATAATAAAATTCCAATTCCAGCCTCAGGACAACAACAACAACAAAAACACACTTCCGCCGATCTCCCGGGTTGAAAGCGTGGGATTTTGCGACAGTGACCTCAGCTCAAGTCCGGTTCTACCGCCGACGTGCTCTGTGACCTTGGGCAACCTTCTTGAATTCACTAATCCTTGGTTTCCCCATGTATAAAGTGGGGACAAAAATAAAACAAAATAAAAAACAGCATCTCTTAGTGTTATCATGAAGACTAAATGAGATAATGCAGGCCAAGCACTTACCTGCAGCCTATCACAGTAAATGCTTGCTAACTACAAGTGTTTTTAGCTAAAGAAATACTCTGTGCAACAAGAACTAGTATATTATACCATCTTTTATTTAATAGGATATTTTTATCACATAACATTAATTTAATTTTCATACCATTTTACAGTTTTGCACATTCTCACTCGGTAATAAAACACTCTATCTTACTCCTGTACAACTATGTAATGATAAACTCCACCCCCTAGCTGACAACAAAAGCTTTCCTTAATAATATCTTTATAAAATACTTGACATAATAATTGGTACAAAAGCATGCACTATTTTAAGTTAAATTACATTAAAAGAGGGAAATAATATTTTAGAGATTACAGGATGTCTTCATCTATTTCTGGGTCCAATGATAGAAATTTCCAAAGAGCAAACGTGATAGCGATTCAAAGGCCACTGCAAGAATTTGATTTTGGAATTAATATTTTAAAAGATTCAGTTGCTATACTGGAAAAAATAACAAAAATAAAGCTGATTACACAGGAAATGTACAAGAAAGTGTTAATGGTAGAAAAAAATGTTAAAAGTGGGTGAGCCTGTTTTTGATGAGAATAATAAAACTCAGAATGAACATCAGTGAACTGAAAGAAACGTGTCTTCAATGTAAAGTAGCCATGTGGGGTGTGTGTGTGTGTGTGTGTGTGTGTGTGTGTACTATATGTGATTTAGACAGAAAATGACTTATCACATGTTGTATAAGTATACTAGATGATTCATCTCAAACTATACCCTTCGCATATATCAACTCAGGACATAAGTAGTTTTTCTTTAAATCCTGTTCCAGGGGTCCCCATAGGTTTACATTGCAGCCAGCTCTGGGCCACAGTGAGTGGGATGGAGAACAGACGTGTTCTGGACCCCCATCATCCCTCAGTTCATCTCAGGCCACTCTGCTCTTAGTGGAATTGCTTCTGTTGACTCATAATATTTCATTTGCTCAAAAGATTCTGCAGCTAAAGTCCACTGATCTAAAGCTACCGGTTTTGATAAAGACCTTTCTCAAATGTACATTTCACATGACAAAGTCAACTGCACCCTTAAAAGTTTACATTGTAGCCTGGTTAGTGTGGCTCAGTGGTTGAGGTCAATCCAGAAACCAAGAGGTCATCAGTTCGATTCCCAGTCAGGGTACATGCCGAGGTTATGGGCTTGATCCCCAGTAGGGGGCGTGCAGGAGGCAGCCGATTGATGACGTCCCTCTCTCATTGATGTTTCTATCTCACTATGCCTCTCCCTTCCTCTCTCTTTTTTCCCTTCCTCTCTCTCTCTCTAAAAAAAAAGCCAATAAAAACATATTTTTAAAAAGTTTACATTGCACATTTTCTAAAAAAGTTTAAGTCCCTCATTGCATAACATAATTCTTCGACAAACTAAATAAATATAACAAAAATGTATTGTGCTCCTTGGTATATCATTTATATCACACACAAAAATGTCTTTAAACCAACCACTTGTCATATTACACGAAGGACAACAAAACGTGTTTTCACCTTGTCATTTTTGTTTATTGTGTCTTATTTACATCCACAGTGCATGGCTGGCACTCAAAGCAGAATCTGTGGCATATCTGCTACGCTACACCTAAGATGTAAAACCTAAGAAGGCTTTCAGCTCATCGGTCAGAATTTATTCAGGTTATTCTTTATTTTATTTTTTTAAGCACTGTTTGTTTGTTTTTTAAACATTTTCACTTGTGGGTGCCTCATTCATACTAGCAAATTGTCACTACTAATAGTTTTCATGCTTAAAATCTATCTAATTGAGCTCGTTTCTTAGCTGAGCTGATTTCATAAGCAGCATCTGATTTCCAGACTTTTCACCCTCTCCAGCCAAGTGAGCAACACAACGCCCTCGGGGAGCTATTCCTGTCCCTCCCCGGGGGCAGGCGGACTGCACAGCCAGCCAGTCCTCTGGGCAGAGAGGCCCTGCGATCCTCGCACAGCACTGCGGGCAGCAGGCACGCGCACCGGCGCTCCGGCAGGCAAGTTCACTGCCCTCTTGGCCTCAGAGGTTAGAGGACACAGCTAGCCTTCAGTTAGCAACACAGGTTTTGACACCAGATGTCTGCAAGTGCAGACATTTTTCCTATTCATTAAATATTTCATGAATTTATGGAAGTAAAAGCTAATTAAAATGGTGAATCTGCTCATGTGATTCTGCTATACTAGATTGAAGCATGAAAACTGTCACTATCCAACCATTTTTTACTATAAAACAGCAATTGATGTTAACTAAGCTGATTGTGGTAATCATTTCACAGTATATATATATATATATATATATGTATCAAGTCATTATGTTTATACCTTAAACTTACGCAATGTTATGTGACAATTACAGCTCAGTAAAGCTGGGGGGGAAAAACAGTAATTTCAACCTAACATATGCATGTATACACACATATATGAAATACAGTAAATTCTTCATACAAATAATCTGACAGTCATTTCCTTTGCTGCAAGAAAATACTACTTGGCCCTAGCCGGTTTGGCTCAGGATAGAGTGTCAGCCTGCGGACTCAAGGGTCCCAGGTTCGATTCTGGTCAGGGGCATGTCCCTTGGCTGTGGGCACATCCCCAACAGGGGATGTGCAGAAGGCAGCTGATTGATGTTTCTCTCTCATCGATGTTTCTAACTATCTCTCCCTCTCCTTTCCTCTCTGTAACAAAATCAATAAAACATATTTTTTTAAAGAAGAAAATACTACTTGCCTCCTACCCAGGAAGATGACAAAGGAGAGTACAACAGAGTACAGTGTGAAGAACCATTTCCTACCTGATGACAGGGAAACAATAAAAAGAGTCCTGCCCAGCCAGCATGGCTCAGCAGTTGAACATCAATTTATGAACCAGGAGGTCCCGGTTTGACTCCCAGTCAGGGCACGTGCCCAGATTACGGGCTCCATCCCCAGTGTGGGGCGTGCAGGAGGCAGCCCATCGATAATCTTCTCTCATCCTTGACGTTTCTCTTTCTCTCCCCCTCTCCCTCCCTCTCTGAAATCAATTAAAGATATATACTGATTTCAAAAGTCTTAAAAAGAACTGCAGTACACTCTCAAAGGCTGCACTCTCCACCAATCCCGAGTACAATCCCCCCCGGAGAGAAGAGCTACAGTGAGCACCTTCTGTAACATCCACCATTCTGCTGTCCAAACGAAACAGGAGGGAACCTACCCAGCAATGTTGGCCATGGAGCTCAGCGCGTCATACCCCTGAGCAATCGTGACTCGTGGAACCTGGTCCATCGCCAGAACGGTCGTTTTCCTTTTGGAAAGTTTATCTAGCAAGTCTGGGTTCTGGGCTGGATAAATGAAGCTAATCAGTGTTCCCGAAGACTTTAAAAGGTCGGCTTCGTGGATATCTAACGTTGGATTAAGCATGGGGGCCCGCACCTGAGAAAAGAGCCAAATCACCGATTACAAAGGCAAATACCTTTATCAGACTTTGAAGTAAAGAAGACGATTTAAATAGCGTGCCAGGAATACTCCAGGAGTGATCTTTCAGCAATAAATGTCTGGCTGCATTCCTGTGCTAGGTAAGGCACACGGGGACCTGTGACATCTACCCTGGACTGAGGAAAGAGCACATGCAACTAAAAATAGTGCCTCGGCAGGTTTGACAATGAGCTATGGAGCAGTGGCAAACTATGCAGGTCACTCTGACACAATTAAGACACATTGGCCGACACCGGTTTGGCTCAGTGGGTAGAGCGTCAGTCTGCGGACTGAAGGGTCCCAGGTTCGATTCCGGTCAAGGGCATGTACCTTGGCTGCAGGCACATCCCCGGTAGGTAGTATGCATGAGGGAGCTGATCAATGTTTCTCCCTCATTGATGTTTCTAGCTCTCTATCCCTCTCACTTCCTCTCTGTAAAAACATATATATATATGTGTGTGTGTGTGTGTGTGTGTGTGTATATATATATATATATTTTTTTTTTTTTAAGAGACATTGGAATAAACAGGAAGTTTTGGCTGTGTATTCAAAGATACAATTCTTGCAGATTTTGACAAACACAAACTTGTGGGATGTTGAGAAGTTAAGAACATTATAAACTAAAATCTCCTGGCTGTATGGATAAATTTATGTTGCCTTAAAATTGCAGGTGAAGCCAAAGCCGGTTTGGCTCAGTGGATAGAGCATCAGTCTGCAGACTGAAAGGTCCCAGGTTCGATTCCGGTCAAGGGCATGTATATTAGCTGTGGGCACATCCCCGGTGGGGGGTGTGCAGGAGGCAGCTGGTCGATGTTTCTCTCTCATCGATGTTTCTAGCTCTCTATCCCTCTCCCTTCCTCTCTGTAAAAAAAATCAATAAAATATATATATTAAAAAAATTTGCAGATGAATATTTATAGGTGAAAGCAAAGCGGTAGCCTTGCTGAACTGGGTTGAAGCAAAAAGCTACAGTAAAGTCTCTTCTGTTAAGAAGTACCAAATCCATCAATGAATGCACACACTCCACATGCCTGAAGGTTCCAAATGTCCACATTTTAAATTCCATTTTACAAGTGTTTTGAAATGTGTTTTATATCCAAGTTCAAAATCAATCTTCAATGAATGTTTAGCTCCCAGTCCACAGTAATGCTTTCAGGCAAGTAAGCATAGAGAAAACAGCGCTGGGAGTAAGTGTTAAAGGAAATACACCCACCAATACTGGGTCAATATTTTCATTTCACAGCATTTTGTCTCAGTTGACCTATGAGACCCCTTTGTCTGTTATTCCCATTTCGGTTGTTGATCTTGGATGCATATGATTTCAGGTTCTGGTCTTTAATTAAGACAATCTGACAAGGTCTCTCTCTCCTCAATGAGAATCTGTACTAATAAAAGGGTAACATGCTAATTAGACCAGATTGACCAGACATCTTCTGATGTCCGACTTCCTTCCAGACAAAGCCATGGGGGCCAAGGCAGAGGCAGTTAGGGGTGATCAGGCTGGCAAGGGAGCAAGCAGTTAGGGATGTGATCAGGCCAGAGAGGAAGAACAAGCAGTTAGGGGTGTGTTAAGGCTGGCAAGGAGGAACAAGCAGTTAGGGGCGAAATCAGGCTGGAAGGGGAGGGCAGTTGGGGTCAATCAGGTCGGTGGGGGAGGGCAGTTGGGGGCAATCAGGCCAGCAGGGGAGCAGTTAAGTGGTAATCAGGCCAGTTGGCAGAGACGGTTAGGGGCAATCAGTCAGGCAGGCAGGCAGATGAGTGGTTAGGAGCCAGTGGTCCCAGATTGTGAGAGGGATGTCCGACTTCCGGTTTAGGCCTGATCCCACAGAGATTCCAGATTGGAAAGGGTGTAGGTTGGGCTGAGGGACACCCCAACCCTACCCCCACCCCCAGTGCATGAATTATGTGCACCAGGCCTCTTGTCTATAATACAGATTTAATAAAAATTAGGGGACAATTTTACATTGATTCTACCGGCCCCTATCAAATGCTGGGCTGAGACTGTCGGCATTGGAGTGAAGCCAATGGAATGTTCCCTTGAATGTGCTTTCAGACCACTGGTTTCTCGGGACATTAGCAAGCTTGATGGAAAGAGAAGCCCTCGGATCAAGCCGTTTATTAGTGCAAGGATAGTGTTTCCATATCACAGAATCCCCAGTGCCTTCAGCATGCTCACACATTGCAAATCCCTACAAGGAAAACAGAGCATTACCACAACGCATGTGCGTCACACAGAGGCTTTTGTGTGAGACATCGCAAAACGTTACCATCCCCAACATCCACATCAGAATGGGTTACCGTGAGTTTTCTATCTTTCCTAAGCTTCTTTACTCTACCAAGTTATATCACCAAGTATCTGCACACCTACAGAAGCTTTAGCTAAATTACAGTTTATCTCCATGTCATGCATTTTACTTCTCATTTTCTATAGAAAACAAAAGTTTTTGTGTCTTCTGCAAGAACCACTACTTAAGACCCTATCAAGAGAGTGAAGTTTTTGTTAAAAAAAAAAAAAAAAAAAAGTGTGTGTGTGTGTATTCCTGAGAAATTAACAACAACAACAAAACAAAAAAAATCTGGCCAAGACCTGTTTGGCTCAATGGACAGAGCATCGGCTTGGGGACTGAAAGGTCCCGGGTTCGATTCTGGTCAAGGGCATGTACCTTGGTTACGGGCATATCCCCAGTAGGGGGTGTGCAAGAGGCAGCTGATTGATGACTCTCTCTCATCGATGTTTCTAACTCTCTCTCCCTTCCTCTCTGTACAAAATCAATAAAATATTTAAAAAAAAAAAAAAAATCTGATCTTGAAAGTGAGGAGCTTATTTAACCTGATAATCATGCTCATAGAATCCATACTTCCCTGCCTGCCTTGGTTGCAGGCTTAGGAATTTAAATTAATGTTCAACTCTAATAATTATCCCTGCTACACTCATAACACAGCCTCTCTGCCTTTCCGTATATGAGATTTACTGCTCAAGTTCAATCAATTTCTACTACATCTGAGAGCTTTTTTAATAAAGTAGACGGGCTCCTCGTCACTCGGCCCGCTGCTGCTTTCTCCAGGACAATCCTGCCCTTCCTAAAAATAGCACTGACGTCAGCTAAAACCTGGCTCCTTCCCAAGATCGCTGCACAGTCAGTCCCAGGAGGAGCTCCACGACTTCCTTCTCCTTCAGCAGCTGTGGGGTGCTCACCTGTGCACATTTGGGACACGTATGACCCCTGGGGTGCAAACGTCCCTCACCAGTTAAAAGGGGACTTCCACACAGCCAGTGTACAACGGAGGATCGTTTTTTTCTCTTTTCATGGTTAAATACAGAGCACAGGCCTAAACATGAATATTCACAACATGCAATCATTTCTTGAGAAAAAGGCATCGTTTGAAATGTGAAAAGCTCTAACCATGGACAGAGACGGTTAATATTTCCATGCAAAGAGTCTGGAAAGTCCCCATGCCATAACAGGGGGGTGGGGGAGATAATTACTTTGACCACCAAATCCGAGGCCAGCACTTCCTTTGTCCCCTGGATCTGGGCACCTGCTGCTCGGTAGTGATCGTCTGAGAATTTGGACGCTTCGCCAGCACCCGATTCCACCACAACATTGAAGCCCTGCTTGACCAAGGCCTGGACGCCTGCAGGAGACAGTGCCACTCGCTTCTCATTTTGGAAAATTTCCTTGGGGATTCCAACAGTCAGCTGCTTATATGGAATTCCTAGACAAAGATAAAATAAATAAAAAATTAAAAAAGGAACATCTGGTAAGCAATGTTTCAATAACAGACTTCAGAAAATGGATATGGGCAAGGTGTTCAAAGTAGACTGTACCTACAAGTCACTGTTCAAAATGATGTTCCTGATTCAGAATCTTGACTCTTTGACCTTTTTGTTTGTTTGTTTGTTTTTTGATAGGTGAATTTTTATGCTCACTCTCCTGAAAACTCTATATATCTTATTTAACAAATGGCTCTCTTCAAGACACATGACTAGTTTAGACCACTCAACATGCTAACTCCACTCTTCAAATTAATTCTAATAAACAAAAATAAAATGATAGGCCCTAGCCAGATAGTGCAGTTGGTTAGAGCATCATCTCCATGTGCCAAGATTGTGGGTTTGATCCCTCCCTGACACATACAATCAATCAATCAAAGAAAGCATGAATGGGTGGAACAACAAATCAATGTTTCTCTCTCTGTCTCCTTTCCTCTCTCTATATATATATATATATGTCAATAAATAAGGTTTTCCAAAAAAAGAGAAATAGCCTGATTGGCATGGGTCACTGATTGAGCGTTGACACATATGCAATACTTTAATCAATAAAGGAAAAAAAATCCAAAAAAGAAAGAGAGGAAGGGAACTATAGATTAAAAGAGACCTAACAACAAGGAAGTGAAATACAACATATGGACCTTGTCTGGCTCATTATTTGAACAAAGCATCTGTAAAAAAAGAAAAAAAATTTTTAAAGTGAAAATTTTGAGAAAATATGGTGACTGGAATGACTTTTCATGCTTTTCAATGTGATAATAAAATTGTGCCCTTATTAAGGAAAAATAAAATCCTTGTATTTTATTTATATTTTTAATATATTTTATTGACTTTTTACAGAAAGGAAGGGAGAGGGATAGAGAGTTAGAAACATCAATGAGAGAGAAATATATCAATTAGCTGCCTCTTGCACACCCCCTACTGGAGATGTGCCCGCAACCAATGTACATGCCCTTGACAGGAATTGAACTGGGGACCTTTCAGTCGGCAGGCTGACATTCCATCCACTGAGCCAAACCGGTCAGGGCTGTATGTATGTATGTATGTATATATATATATATATATATATATATATATATATATATACACATACACACACACATATATACATACATATATAATAAAAGACACATATATATAATTTTTTAATTGATTTCAAAGAAGAAGGGAGAGGGAGAGAGATTGAAACATCAATGATGAGAGAATCACTGATCGGCTGCCTCCTGCATGCCCCTCACTGGGGATCAAGTCCGCAACCCGGGCATGTGCCTTTGACTAGAATTGAAACCGGGACCCTTCAGTCCACAGGCTGATGCTCTATCCACTGAGTCACACCGGCTAGGCCAAAATCCTTATCTTTTAAGATAAAAAGGAACTGCCCTAGGAAATAGTCCAGAGTCAGAAATAAAAAATAAACAAAGTCTTACATATCATGAATACAGAGCTGTGGGTGCCTGTGCGTTTACTCACAAGGACCACTGTCAGGCCCACAGGGCAGTTATTTCCTTTTACTTTACCCATGACTGTGTCACACCGAGTAACCTGGCTTTTAGGAGGTTATTTCCTTTACTTTACCCATGACTGTGTCACATCAGATAACCTGGCTTTTAGGAGGTTATTTTCTTTACTTTAGCCATGACTGTGTCACACCAGATAACCTGGCTTTCTAGGAAACAGCTTTAATATCTGAAGCCAAAGTGGAGGACTCCCAGGGGCGGGTACCCTGCCAACAGGAGTCGCCGTGGGAGAACACGGGAAGGCTGTGAAATCCACTCCAGCAGACGTGAGAATCCCCAAAGCCCCGGAGGTTAGGGGTCAACACGCCGCGTCAGTCCTACAGACTTAGCCTGAAGAGGGTGTCCTTCCACCTGGCAGAGACCTCTGGGTGCCCCCCGGATGCCCATCCTGGCCCTCCAGCTTAGAGACAGATGCCAGTTTTGGTTGAGAACGCTGCCATCTGGGATGCAAGACGAAGTGCCCACGTCTCCCTGGCAGTGCCTATGGCCACTGGTCTGTGATCTTGCCGGTGAGGAGCAGCCAGAGCTGGGAAGGCCTTTGGGGACGGTGCTTACAGGGACCTATCTGACTCCGTGAGGAAGGGCCCCCCCTTTTGACCTGTCATCCCCCTGGCCTGCCCCCCTGAACAGAAGGGGAGCTGTGGAGAGCACAAAAAGGCTTCCGCTCTTATCATGAATGAGCTAGAAAGCTAGAGGCAAATTTTGAGTAGAAGAGGGATGTGTTTTCATTTTTAAAAAAGAGTACGGCCGCTGTCAGATACGGGACAGACTGCAGGGGGACAGAGGCAGAAAGCACAGAGGTCATCTAGAAGACCGGTGACAGCTGATGGTGGCTTGGACCGGAATGGCAGCAGCGGTGGCGGGGAGGAGAGGACAGATTCTCCATACAAGGCAGGGCTGACCTGCACCTCGGCAGACTCCAACGTTTCTAACCGAGCAACTGAGCCAACGCTGCCGCTTGCTCAGCGGAGAAGCGCTGCTACAGATGAAGCAATGCGCTTAGTTCCTAAACAAGGCAGACAGATGTGCCTCATATGGCACAATTCTCCAATACTGACCAGGAGCCGAAATCAGTTTGGCTCAGTGGATAGAGCGTCGGTCTGAGGACTGAAAGGTCCCAGGTTCGATTCCGGTCAAGGGCATGTACCTTGGTTGTGGCCACATCCCCAGTGGGGGGGTGTACAGGAGGCAGCTGATCGATGATTCTCTCTCATCAATGTTTCCATCCCTCTCCCTTCCTCTCTGTGAAAAATCAATAAAATATATTAAAAAAAAAAAAAAAATACTGACCAGGACAGGGAAAGAGCTGTTAGGACAAGTGGTTACTGTGAACATTACCTCCCAGGGCTCAATTCCGCTGGTTTGCCCTTTTTCTTTCTCTATTTATTACCTTTTCTCCTCCGTTAGTACTGACAATCTGGAACTTCTCCTAAGAAAAAGGCTCATTAGCTCCCTTTATGCACATTGACGGTCCATAGCTGCAGGCTGGAAGCAGCATGCTCTGCCTTTCTCCACCCTCGGAGAGCTACCTGCTCCGGGAACCGGGAGGCTTGCTGCACACACGCCGAAGTGAGACTGTACCTGGTTTGGCAGGGGATTTACACCACAGCGCCTGATGCGTGTGGAAGGTTCGTAAAAACTCCTTCTTCCCGGGCACAGCCTTACAGGAGCCCAGACTGCTGAGGAGAGGGCACGAGCAGCCGGTCACCACTGTTCTCAGGAGGTTGGCCATGTTCTCAGCGGTCCCCAACTTGCCGAGTCCCCCAGCTTTCTTGAAGGTAAATCACTAAAAGAAAAGAGAATAAAATATTTATGTGCTGAGAAAAACATACTTTGTTTTTAGAACATCAAAAAAAAAAAAAAAAAACACATTAAAAACAGACTAATCCAAAGCGCTTGGAATAATACAGTTCTATGTGGGCACCTACAATGAATTTCTTCGCCAAGTCTTTTACTGACTTCAAAGGTTTGTTCCCAATCCAGGTATTGAAGGGTTGAAATCCATGTTCCCACTTAAATTGTTATAAACTCACTCCTCGATGCAGAGCTTAGATCACATCCGTGTAATTGATCCTTAATGTAGCTGGAAAGTTTTTTTTAAAAATTGCCATAGAGTCCAGTCCCCTCTTACCTGAAAATTATTTCTAAGTCTGCATGTCCTGCAAAATAATGTGTATATTCAAAGTTACCCTTGACTTTTCCTTCTAATATCTAAAATACTGTGCGGTGCAATAGTAACTTGTTTATTTTATTTTTTAATATATTTTTATTTATTTCAGAGAGGAAGGGAGAGGAAGAGAGATTAAAAACATCAATGATGAGCCCTAACTTTCCTCTCTGTAAAAAAAAAAAAAAAAAAAAAAAAAAAAAAATCATCATAAAAATATATTTAAATTTTTCAAAAAAAATAAATCAATGATGAGAGAAAATCATTGATCAGCTGCCTCCTGCGTGCCCCACATTCAGGATCAAGCCCACAACCCCAGCATGTGCCTTGACCCCCTGGTCCAAAGATCAATGCTCAACCGCTGAGACACGTTGGCTGGGCAGTAGTCACTGGTTTAGATGCACATTGCACAGCAAACACGCCATCCCACTCAGTGAGGCAGGATGCTCATCCTGTGCGAGCCCTCGAACTGAGACTAGATGGTTGCAAGACACATAGCTGCCAGGTGCACGTCTCAAGAAAATTAAACGTGTGTGGGATAACACTCCAATAAAAAAAGAGAGAAATTCCAGTGTGTGCTTGGAGATTAGGGTGTAATCGGAGCTCTTCTGACAGTGATCCTCACAAGTGGTCACTTTTTGCCAGCTCTAACCAGGCTGAGGGACGTGCCATTGACCTTGGCTGTTATTGAACTAGGCTTCGGGGACAGATCCCCAGGAGTTCATGGAAAGTCCCCTTCATCCCCAGGATTTCCAATGCCCTCCCCATCCTTCTTCTCTTTTCCTTTAAAATTGGCAAGAAGCAGAGGACCTGGAACTCGATCAGTCAAGCTCAGCTGATTCCACTGTCTGTGGACTCTCTGAGCCATCACATGGGCCCCCAGTGCCCAGCACCCAGTCCCAGCAAATCCCATAACATTCCTCCCACCTCCAGAGGAAGAGGGGGGGGTGGGGGGGAGGATCTTAGAACTCTGCCACAACTCCCAGAAGCATCTTCTTGCAACACTGAGAATGGAACTCCTCAATCCAAGTGGTGCTGATTCTTAAAATGAACTTTCAGTCAACAACCATGTACTGAAGGCTGAGCCTCAGAGGCACAGCCATTAGGAGCATCTGAAGAATCAACTGGAATAGGTCATATATGCTCAGAGATAAGAAAAATCAACAAGTAATAACACTCCCAAGCTGAGTAACACAAGTCCAAAGTTCTCGGAGGGATCAAAGGAAATCATGTCTTCCAACAGGGTGCAAAAAGGAGAAGGGAAAAGCCCCAGCCAGGTCGGTCAGTTGGTTAGGGTGTCATCCCGAAACACCAAGGCTGCAGGTTCGATTCCCAGTTGGGACATAGTCAAGAGTCAACCAGTGAATGCATTAATGAGTAGAACAATAAAATCAATAAATGAAACCAATAAATAAAATCTCTCTCTCTAGTGGGAAGAGATCAAAGAACTTGTATGCATATATGCATAACCCATGGACACAAACAATAGGGTGGTGAAGGCCTGGGCTGGGCGGGCAGGTGGTGGGAGTGGGCTAGAAAGGGCCAGTGGGGGGAAGGGGGACATATGTAATACTTTCAACAATAAAGATTTAATTTAAAAAGAAAATATCTTTCTCTAAAAATCAATAATTTAGTTTAAAGGAAGGGAAAGGCGATCGAGATGGGAGAGAGTAATGTGAGCAAAAAGTTAAAGCAGAGGGAGCATGCAAGATGTGTTCAGACATGCAGTCAAAAATGCACAAGAAAAAGCCTTCGCATTTTAATAGGTTTTATATTTTCAAAGTGTTTCCACATTATGTCATTTCATTCTAGTCCTAAAGCATTCCTGAGTCCCATAAATACTCTCCTCACTCACTCATAGGTCACTGCTGGTGTCATTCACAGCTGAGAACGCAGAGCAAATGATTCAAAACATTCATTGGAAACATTCTCTGAATCCATGCCAAGAACCAAGGGAGAAACAAGGTATATAAAAGATACTTCTTGTCTAAAGGGAGATTTTCTAGTCCTCTCCTAACCTTCCCTTATTGCAGCAGTTCTCAACCTGTGGGTCAAGACCCCTTTGGGGGTTGAACGACCCTTTCACAGGGGTCGCCTAAGACCATCGGAAAACACAGATATTTACATTACGATTCATAACAGTAGCAAAATTACAGTTATGAGGTAGCAATGAAAATAATTTTATGGTTGGGGGTCACCACAGCATGAGGAGCTGTATTAAAGGGTCACAGCGTTAGGAAGGTTGAGAATCACTGCCTTTTTGGTCACCCTAATCCCCAACAAACTCTGTCCTTCGGGGGCTGACAAAGCTTGCCCAGACCTCATCTGCGAAAACACAAAGCTAGCAATCATAGAGCCTACATCTGCCACTCACTCACTGTTTGTCCTGATTCTGTGCCTCAGTCTGCTCCTCTATGAAAGGAGCACAGCCCTAGCCTGTTTGGCTCAATGGATAGAGCAGCGGCCTGCGGACTGAAGGATCCTCAGTTCGATTCCGGTCAAGGGCACATGCGGGGGTTCTGGCTCAATCCCCAGTAGGGGGCGTGCAGGAGGCAGCTGAGCAATAATTCTCATCACTGACATTTCTACCTCTCTCGCCCTCACCTTTCCTCTCTGAAATCAATAAAAATATATTTTAACAAATAAATGAATAACTAAAGCATAGGAAAGCTTTTTTGTTAGGCTCTAGACATTTTATTTATGATGGGATGAAATTTTGCAATATGTTAAAGCTGAAGACCTACTTCGTGGCCTGGAGTCTAGATTTGCCCTGCCTACGTGGAAAACGGAAGTTTAATGTTAAGCAGATCCCTGATCAGATGTCAATGGGGCCAAAGCCTGCAGAAGTCAATTTCTCCCAAAACCCCACTTGATTCGAGTTGTGAACACACAGCACAGTGCACAGAACAGTCCCTCTCACTAAGCCTAACTCCAATACAAAGGACCCTGGAAGATACTCAGAGATTAAATATCTGAACCACGTTAGCGCAAGCTGTCACTTGTTACCAAAGATAGTATTCCCCTGTAATTACCACACTGTCTCCGCTTTAGAGCTCTCTGCTGGTTTATTATCCGTGTGCTTCTATGGCTTTCAAGCAACGGGGGAAACTTCCAACTCAACACTGGAAAAAAAGGGGGGTTAGTGTGGCAGCCAAGGGTCCCCTTTAATGGAAGCTGTTTGGGTAACTATCTCCCCTAAAACCTTTGAGGTTAAGCACCCGAGAGAGGGGACGACAGAGGTGCTAAGAGGGTGAACTGGGGATCAGAAGCCCCCCAGTCCGCAATATACTGGCTGTGTGGCCTCAGCAAACCAGTCACTTCACTTCTCTCTACTCGGTGGTCAGCAAACTCATTAGTTCACAGAACCAAATATCAACAGGACAACGGTTGAAATTTCTTTGGAGAGCCACATTTTTTAAACGTAAACTTCTTCTAACGCCACTTCTTCAAAATAGGCTCGCCCAGGCCGTGGTATGTTGTGGAAGAGCCACACTCAAGGGGCCAAAGAGCCGCAGGTGGCTTGCGAGCAGCAGTTTGCCGACCACGGCTCTACCTCATCTTTAAAATGGAAATAATAACAATAGCACCTACCTGATAGGGCTTTGTGAGAAATAAAAGGGGTACAATATTTCTGTTGCTCGTTTTATTCCTTTTGGTATTACCTCTGGCGCAGTGACCTGCACCATATAGAGGCAGACAACAAGCAGTTTTTGGTTGAATGAGTGACTAGTCAGGGATAGGCGCCTTGAACCCAGGGTATCTATGGGACATGGTCTCCAAGGAGTTTCAGGAAGTTTCCTTTGAAAATGACATGCTGTGTAGCCTTGCAGGAAACTAATTCTATCAGCAAAGGTATGCAGCCTAGGTACTCTTGCTGATCAGTAATCCTAAACTGCCCATGCAATAAAAGATTTCTAAAAAACACCCGAAAAGATTTGCAAGTGACAGGGGCGCGATGGAGAAAAGGGTTGCATTTTTTCCCATTTTTTAATTTTTTAATGTATATTTTTGTTGTTGATAGTATTATAGATGTCTCCCATTTCCCCCTTGACCCTCCTTGGGACTTATTTAAATAACAGTAGCCACGCAGGCCCCACGTGTCCGGACGGAGCCTGTCCTTACGGGACTCCCTAAAACAGACCCGGGAGGGCTGCCCAGCACCATGGGGCGAACAGAGGACGCCTGCGCCGTAAACAAGTGGAGCCTCTGAAGCGAGGCATACCAACCAAGGACGCAGCACCCTGCGGAGCTCAGGGTGGCAGCTTGCCTGCCCTCGCCAAACCCACCGCTACCGCCCCTGATGGCACCCAAACTGCCCGGGGCTGGCCGGCGTGTGCCCGGACCGCTATTTATAGCCTCCGCCGGAGCCCATGGGCGCGGGCTGCACAATGTCATCCCGCCCCGAGTTCAAATCCCCCGCCCGCCGCCCGCGCCTCTCCCGGCTCCCCGGCCCGCAGGCCAGAGGCTTGGCCCCCAGGTGCCCAGCACCCAGCAGCCGTCCGATACACCTATGTCCCCAGCTGGCCACCCCGCATGCCACCCAGGGCCAAGCACCACTTGGGGCGGCCAGCTGCCTCCTCTCTCTCGGTGCACCCCTATGGGGAGTCCTCTGTGACCTCCCGCCTTCCTCCCAGCTGGCGGGCCGAAATGACCCCTACCACCTCCGCCGCCCCCTCCCTCCTCCCCGCCCCCCAAAGCCCCAAGTCCTGTGATCCGCACAGCTGCCGCCTGGCCCCTGCTCCCTGCGGGGCCCCATTCCCGCCCGGTCCTCCGACCCCGGGGAGAGAGAGGAGAAAGCAGGCCCTGCGGGCTCTGTGCCTCCCCTCCCGGCCGCAGCCCCCGGCCAGCGGGCTGGTCCCGGGTCCCAGCCCACCCCGCCCCCTTCCCCTTGACATGTCTCCGTCCCGGGGGGACCCCCCGATCGCCGCCGCAGCTCCGCGCCCCCTCCCCGCTGCGCCCTGGGCGCGCCCGCTGCGCCCGCGCCGCGCTCACCTCCCGGGAGGCCGGGCCGCGGCGGGCGGCGCTCGGGGGCCGCGAGGGGACGGACGCCGCGCTGGCCGAGCCGGGCTGGGGCCCCGCGCTGCTGAGCTCCAACCCGGAAGCACAGCCCCAACCCTGCGGAGGCGGCCACGTGACGGCGACACGGCCGCCCCCGCCACCCGGCCCCCGCGCCCCCTCCCCGCCCGCCCGCCCCTCCGATGGCCCGCCCGCGCGCCCGCCCTCCGATCGGTGGGTCCCGGCTGCAAAGCGACCTCACCAAATGCCCTGCAGGAGCTCCACGGCCAGGTACCCCCGGGGCCCCGCACCCACCCCGGTGGCACCGTCCCCGAAACCTCTTTGTCTGGGCGCCCGCCCCGCGCTCCCCGGGGCCCCCGCCTGCCAATCAGACCTGCAGCCGGACCCGGCGCCGGCGCTCGCTGGGCTGCACTTGATCTCCCTCCCCGGGGAGCCGCTTACAACGTGTGATTTCCTCCCCAGCGTCCCACCTGGAACTGGAGAGGGTACTGTAACCCCAGCCCGGCGCCTGCGATCCGCCACCTCTCTAGGAAAAAAATCAGGATTTCTGCAACCAGAGAGGACGAAAAGGAAGTGGGAGGGAAGCCAGGGGGTGGGGAAGGGCGGGATGGGGGCGTTTGGTGTTTCCTTTCTGGCCGGAGAAGGAGAGCTAAGCTCCCGAGGAGACATGTGAGGGCCTGAGAGGGAACGCACATCTGTGCCCTCCAGAGGCTGGGCCAGAGAGAGCCGCGTGCTAACGTCAGTGCCCGGTGCCCTTGGGGGCTGGGTGTCCCCGCCAGGCCTCGGCTGGGCTGGACGAACGCACTCAAGGACTCCGAAGCGTAAGGACTTAGTTGCTCTATGCACAGAGTTCTGTTACTTGGTCTGCAGGTGTGTTCTGGTTAGAAGTAGGAGGAGTGAAATAGAGAGCATAAAATGGCTCGTTGCCCCTAAAGCTGAACCATCCCGAGGCGTCAGTGAGAGAGGTCACTGCTTTTCACTTTAATTGGCATATCTAAGAGGAGGGGAAAAAATTATGAATCTTGCCCAGCCTATAGGCATCGACCTATGAACCAGGAGGTCGCCAGTTTGATTCCAGGTCAGGGCACAGGCCTAGGTTGCAGGCTTGATCCTGTGTAGGGGGCCTGCAGGAAGCAGCCTGTCAATGATTCTCTCTCATCATTGATGTTTCTATCTCTCTCTCCCTTCTTCTCTGAAATCAATAAAAATGCATTTTTAAAAAGTATGAATCTAAAACATATATTCCATATTCTTAAAGAGAAAAAAAAATCACAGAGAGACCCTTATTTTGAGAACATCTCTTGTGTTTAACTAGCCCAGAGGTCATTCAACCAATGGACTCTCACTGTCATGTCCCTGTAAAACATGGCCCTGTCCCAGGAGAGGTCACACACAGGAGAAGACACAGCCAGGTCTTCTAAAATCTAATGAACCATGATTAGTGCAACCAGAGGGACAGATTCCAGATAGTCACGAATAATTGATAAGGATTAAAACTAAGATCCTTTCACATGTAAGACAAATCATTATGCTACATAATTTAAATATGTACAGTGCTGCATGTTAATTATCTATATATATCTATATAGATATATAGATATATAGATATATAGATATATATGGCTAAATTGACTCATGCATGTGGGATACATGAAAAGCTCTTGCTGGTGCCAATCACACAATAAAATTGGGGGGGAAACTAAACTCTTGTTTTAAAATACATGCGTGCATGTGTGTGTGTGTGTGTGTGTGTCTTAGGGGTTTGCTTTTTTCTCTTCAAAGCTTAAAAGTCAGTGGTTTGACGAAACTAGTTTGGCTCAGTGAATAGAGCGTTGGCCTGTGGACTGAAAGGTCCCAGGTTCGATTCCAGTCAAGGGTATGTATCTTGGTTGCAGGCAGTAGGGGATGTACAGGAGGCAGCTGGTTAATGATTCTCTCTCATTGATGTTTCTAGCTCTCTATCCCTCTCCCTTCCTCTCTGTAAAAATGTCAATAAAATATATTTAAAAAAAAAAAAAGTCAGTGGTTCTCAACAGGACAGTGTTGTCCCTGTTGGGTGTCTGGAGACATTTTGGTGGTTACAACGGTAAAGGGGAGTAATCTAGTGGGTAGAGGCCAAGGATGCTGCCAAAACGGTACATTACACAGGATGACTCTTTACAACATAGAAGTATGGCCCCAAACATCAATAGTTCCAAGATATGAGAAACACTGGCTTAAAGAAGTGTCCAATGGGTTATTTACCTCACTTGTTATACCATATGAGAATAAATCCAGAGGACGTACAACTTTTCACTTATTCTGTTACATAGTAAGCATATGGTAATTTTTTTCATCCATTCGGCTCATTTGCCCAACATAATGTGGATGCCATTGCTCCAGATGAAAACATTTGCCATTTGGAAATGTCTGTTTTAGACCTTAAATGCCTACATAGTTTGTAAAGTAGTTGCTTCTGACTCTTAGCCACTGTCTTGTATAAAATTTTTGCAGAGACTTCCTATCCCCACTAGGTGGTGAGGGCTTTGTCCATCTTGATATCTACTCCTGCCTCTGGCTTTCCCAGCCACCAAACTAATGCTCACCTAAATGCAGGTTCTCATTACACATTGTTCTAAGATTGGATACTTACATTTTAAATATACTTCAAAATTAGGGTATACATTTGGAGTTTCCTCAAAAAACTAAAAATGGAACTTCTATTTGACCCAGTGATTCCCACTTCTAGGAATATATCCAAAGAAACTAAAAACACCAATTAGAAAGGACATATGCAGTCAAAACCAGTTTGGCTCAGTGGATAGAGCATTGGCCTGCGGACTGAAGAGTCCCAGGTTCGATTCTGGTCAAGAGCATGTACATTGGTTGCGGGCACATCCCAGGTAAGGGATGTGCAGGAAGCAGATGGTCGATGTTTCTCATCGATGTTTCTAGCTCTCTATGCCTCTCCCTTCCTCTCTGTAAAAAAATCAATAAAATATATTTTTTTAAAAAGAAAGGACATATGCACCCATATGTTCATAGCAGCACAATTCACCATAGCTAAGACTTGGAAACAGCCTAAGTGCCCATCAGCAGAGGAGTGGACTAGAAAACTGTGGTACAGCTACACAAAGGAATACTACGCTGCGGTAAAAAAGTTCTTACCATTAGCAGCAGCATGGTTGGGACTGGAGAGCATTATGCTAATGAAATAAGCCAGTCAGAGAAAGATAACTATCACATGATCTCACTCATTTATGGAATATAATGAACAATATAAACTGATGGACAAAACTAGATCCAGAGATAAAGAAGCATTGATCAGACCATCAAACCTCAGAGGGAAGGTAGGGGAGGATGGGGGTAAGGGTGAGAGATCAACCAAAGGACTTGTATGCATGCGCATAAGCCTAACCAATGGATACAGACAACAGGGGGGTGAGGGCATGAGTGTGGGGGTGGGGGAGAATAGGAGAGGGGGATTATGGGGGAATAAGGACACATATATAACACCTTAATCAATTAGAGTGCCCTTTAAAACTTAAACCCTCTGAAATTTAGGAGACTCTGTACCCACAAATGCTTAAGAGAGTATAACCCATATTTAATATTCAGAGTCCTAATCTATCAAAAGCAACAAAGATGAGGTCTTTAGAAGACTGTAGCACACCATTAGGGTCTGTGGAGATGAAGGTACCAAGGGAAGCAAGGAAAACAGAGCTCCTTCAGAGAGAAAGATGCCTCCGTGAGCAGCGAGTCCCCCTATGTACACCTCCCATCCATTTGCCTGGATTAACCGATCACTCCTGTTTTTCACTGGAAATGGGACCTTTTCCTGATGACCCAACATTGAGTGAGGGGCCCTCCCATTAAGGTCCAACTGTAGCATAATTATAACATTTAAAGTTCTGTATTACTATCACTTGTCTGTCTGCTTGCCATGCACAAGCTTCTTGAGGACAGACAGTGCATTTATTTACTGATACGCCATCAGCACCTACAAGACTGGCTTTGTCAGGTCGTCAACAAACATGTGCTAGAAGGAAGAAAAACATTGTGAGTGTCCTAGAGGTGCTGCGACAAAAAGAAGCTGCTGGTTTTGACCTCACGCTAGCACACGGCATGAATGTACTGTGCCAGGGGGGTAGGGAGACAGAACATGCCGATAGCAAAAGACCATTACTTGACATTCATCCATTAAACATCGAGGTTCCTGATTTTCTTTCAAATGCCTGGTTTGGACTCTGGAAATAGCATTCCCAGCTATTCCATTGCCTTGCTTGCTGGCCAGTGAGCACTTCAGTTCAGTCGGTTGAATTGGGCAATTAACTAGGATAGTGCCTGTTGTAATTATCCACCCGGAACTTCCTCTCAAATATTCAACTCTCATATCTCATATTCCACGCATCACTTTCTTATTTCTAATTCTCTCTCTCTCTGAACGATGCTCCCACGAATCTATATTAATATGCAAGCTGCTGTGATGATTTGGGCAGAGATGAGTGAGCAGAGGACCTGGGGAAAAAGTCAGGGGTGATGGAAGAAGGTGTATTTATATGTGTTTGGTTTTTAAAACTGTTCATTTTGCTGGAGGCTAATCCCAGCAGGTCATAATTACGCAAAACATTCATCAGAAGGCTGATGGATGCTGGGGCTTCAGCCAGGCTGAAAATCTGCATATATTACCTGCTGCTGGAACAGCTGACGGCATTTCCCCTAACCTGATCATCTTTTCCTGTTTATACCTGTTTGCATTCCTAAAGGGCCAGTGTGTTGCCCAGCCAATAAAAAGCCATGGGCCTGGACATCCCGGGCCCCCACTTCACTAGACAGTGGAGCCTCCCCTGAATCCCCCAAAATGCCTTCCAATTTTATGTTTCATGTCCAGTTTAGTTAATTTACGTTGCAGCCCCTTCTCCAGATTCCTGAACCCTTGCAGCTGCGGAAATACCCCCACATTATTTAGACAGAGATTATTGTAGGTACACAGGCAGCTGTAAGAAATAATATGGAGGGACCTCCTTTACCCTTCACCCAGTTCTCCCAGCATCTTGCATAACTCTCACACGCATCCAGAAATGTGATCATATACAACGCAGGGGGGTTGTGTGGGGGTTTGTGCAGGAAGGATTTCACAGTAGGAATCTGGGTGATTCTTAGAGAACCTGTATTAAAGCTGGGGACAATGAAACAAGAAGGGGCCTGGAATAGAAGAAACAACAGGAGGAGAAATAAGCCTAGGCTGGGCTGCTTTGGCTCACTAAGAAGTCAGCGTTCAGGGGCTTAGCTCGGGATGAGCTGGTGCAAGTCTCTGGGATCCCTTAGAGTTTAGCAGATATGTGCCGGAGGGGGGGGGGGGGGGGGGCGTGGACCCAGCATGCTTCTGGGAGAGCATTTGCTGAGACCTTCGTTTTGAGGTCCAACCCGAGGATATTTTTCCATTGATTTTTAGAGAGAGAAGGGAGGAGAGACAGAGAGAAGTGTCGATGTGAGAGAAACATTTCCATTGGTTTCCTTCTGCACACACCCTGTCCTGGGCCAGCGAACCTGCAATATCCACTGAGCCAAACCAGCAAAGGCTGTTCTTAGGGTTTTTAAAGGCTGGGAGTTTAGGAGTCATCTTATTGGAGAACCAATAGACTACTCATCAGCTTTATGCAGATGTGCCTAAATGCGTTTTATTCTCTTAACTTCATCTGTCCTTGGGTCTGGCTGACACAAATGGCACTAGTTGGGTTGCTATCGTCTCCCCGATTGGTGATTTAAGCTTCTAGTTAGAGAGAGATATAAACCATTTACTCTCAAGTGTCCTTGGTTTACTAGCATTGTTTCCCAAACTTTTGACATACCTGTACACCTTCTATAATTTTCATAATGCCGAGTACCCCTCGTACTCATGAGAACGTAGGATTAGGCACAGCTAAGCATGGTGCAGTGCATATCCCCACCAAACTCCGGTGCAATGCGTACCCCCACCAAACTCTTCCCATACCCATGGGGGTTCGCGTACCACACTTTGGGAAACAGTGGAGGAAGATAGAATTTACTAGGTGGCTACAAACTGCATGGCCATCTAACTATCTGTCTCAGGTTTCTTTTCCCATTTGTTCTGGCTTACTAACGAGTCTCAGCTATACCAGGGATCCAAAGAAAAGCAGGACGATTGTATGTGAGTCCTATTACTCTTTTTAAATATGTTTTTATTGACTTCAGAGAGGGAGAGAGAGAAACATCAGTGATGAGAGAGAATCATTGATGGGCTGCCTCCTGCATGCCCCACACTGGGGACTGAGCCCCAAACCCAGGCATGTGCCCTGACTGGGAATCAAACTGCAACCTCCTGGTTCATAGGTCAGTGAGTACTCAAACACTGAGCCACGCTGACTGGGCTTAAAAGCCTATTAAGTGCCAAGTAGTACTGGGTTAGAATCTCGACGTGTAGAGATTAAAAGGTGTCCTCTGCCGCCCTGGCTGGGTAGCTCAGTTGGTTAGAGTGTCATCCCAGTATGCCAGGGCACATACAAGAACAGACCAATGAATGTATAAAAAAGTGGAACAGCAAATCAATGTGTGTGTAGTGTCTCTCTCATCAATAAATAAAATAAAATAAAATAAAAATAAAAGGTGTCCTCTATCTTCAGGCTATTTTAGTGGAGGAGACAGTTAAATAAACCAAATATTAACAATCCAGCATACAAGTGCCAAGATAGAGTTTTCCCAGAGCGCCACTGTTAGAAGGGAGAATCTGAGCTTAGCCGGCTGGGGGAGGTCTCCCTAGAATCAGATCTTCCCCATAGTTCACAGCAGGCCTCTCCCCAGATTACAACATATTTTGCAACCTCCCAGAATTGAGTTCTCCTGCTCTCCTGTCATCATAAATCCATGAGAAAGGCTTAACTGTGGAGGAGGAGCATTTTTAAAAATATTTTTTATTGATTTTTTTTTACAGAGAGAAAGGGAGAGAGAGAGTTAGAAACATCGATGAGAAACATCGATCAGCTGCCTCCTGCACACCTCCTACTGGGGATGTGCCCACAACCAAGGTACATGTCCTTGACCGGAATCAAATCCAGGACCCCTCAGTCCACAGTCCTATGCTCCATTCACTTAGCCATACTGGGTAGGGTGGAGGAGCATTTTTAATTATTCTTTTCAGAGTCCTAAATGGTGTGTGTGTGTGTGTGTGTGTGTGTGTGTGTGTGTGTGTATGTGTGGGTCTCTTGGCATTTTGCAACATCTAGCACCTGGCAGTTTGCCCTAAAACTGTCCCCAGATGAATTTGAATTTTCATAATATCTTGGCGCCTTTTTGTTGTAAAATGAGGATGATTGGAATGTCTACTTCAGAGGATATGGGGATTAAATAAAAGGATAAAAGTAAAGCTCTTAGAACTGTAGCTGGAGCATAATAAACACTCAATAAATATTAGCTATTTTTTTTATTAATTTCTTTATTGGTTAAGGTATCACATATTTGTCCTCAACCTCCCATTCCAATCCCCCACCTCACCCCCTCATGCCCCTACCCCTCTTTTGTCCTTGATCACCGGTTAGGCTCATATATGTGCACATAAGTCCTTTGGTTGATCTCTCCCTTTTATCCCCACCCACCCTTTGAGGTCCAACAGCCTGACTGTTATTATTGTGAAGCCAACCTCATTCATGTAATTCCCAAGTTGACCTTTAGTACATTATAAGGTTGGACCTCCAATTACATCAGAATAAACTGCAAAGCAGTTACATCAGAATAAAAAGGATAACATCTTAACCACCTAACTTATCAAACAAAATGAGCCTATAAAGATGCAGATAAAAATCGCAGGTGGACAAAAGGTGCTATCACAGAAGTTCTAAGGGAACAAAGGGGTGAGGAGTGCAAACAAAAGCCTGGACAGGACCGGGGCATTACTTCATTGGAGCATGCAGCATAACTCTCTCTCACTGTGTTCAAGTGAAGAGCAGAAGATGCCACTGGCAGATGAATTGTTTGGAGTTAAAGTTACTTAAGAAACAGCCAGGACAAGGGCATTCTAACCTCTTTTGCCCCCTGAAAGTAGGAAATAAATCTCCACCTGAAGGTCCCTTCCCTGGACCAAGAGGTTTGAAGCATCCTTATTACCAGAGAAGGGAGTTAAGGTTGAGAAGGCTTTGTAAACAAAAATTATTACTTCCTCATTAATCTGCTACCGCAAGCCCAAATCTCTTTATAGTTTGCCAATTCTTCACAAACTTATTGTCTCCTGGTCTAAAAGGTATAAAAGCTGCCTGCTTTGGTCACTTTGGGAGTTTCCTATTTTTATAGGCTCCTGTCCATACAAAATTAAATTTGTTTTTCTCTTGATGATCTGTATTAGTCAACTTAGTTAGCAGGCTAGCCAAACAACCTAGAAGGGGAGAAGGGACAAGTTTTCTGTCCTTAGATGAGCATACAGTTTGTGGGTCTTTCCTATATAATAAAAAAGTCCAGCCCAGCAGGGGTGGCTCAGTGGTCGAGCCACCCCTGCTGGGCTGGAGGTCATAGTTCAATGGATTACCCCTCTGGCCACATGTCCGGGTTTGGGGCACAATCCCCAGTAGGGGGCACATAGGAGTGGGTTGATCAATGATTCTCATCACTGATTTTTTTCTTTCTCCCTCTGAAATCAATAATATATATATATATTAAAGTCCAGCAAGAAGTGACTGACAGAGGAAACCACTGGAAGGTGGCAGCATCAGCATCGGTAAATGCCTGTACTTGCCACCTCCCACAACTACATCAAAACTACAACTAAAAAATAGAACAACCATCATCCACAATCTCTGGAAAGCCGGCTGAATGAAAGTCCTACGACTAGAGAAGTAAAGAAGAAAGCACAATGAGACTGGTAGAAGGTGCAGAGGCGTGGAACGGGCTAGGCCGGCACCCATATGGGCTACTTTTTTAATCAGGAGGGAGATCGTCTCTGTGGTCCCAGCACCACATTGGACCCCAGCCCAGGTTCTCAGAGCTGGGAAAAGAAGTCCCTACGGATAGTAAGAACTACAGGCTGTGAAAACCAGTTCAGATTGGGGCTCAGTGATACAGAGGTTGCTGGTGAGCCAGCTGTTCCTCTTAAAAGGCCAGCACCATGAACTGAACTTACAAGGTCCTGCTTTCTCTGAGCTCCAGCACCAGGGCAAGGCTTTGGGGGACACAGACACATAAGAGGAGGAACTGAATTGTCTGGTGTCAAGGCAGGAACATGGGGACATCTTTCTCCTAGACAGAGGCGTTACAGAGATCATTGTTTTTATGCTGGGACCACCCAGCCCCAGAGCTGACGGATAGCCATTTGTTTGCTCCGCCCTAGTGGTTCCCAAAGACCCCGCCTCATCCAATTTACAATCCCACACAAGCTGTGTGCAGTGGCTTTTGCATATGAATGGCCTTTCCTTGCTCAGGCTAAAATCTCTCAAACAAGCTGCAGCTGGGTCAGGGAGTCCCAAACCTATCAATAAAAGGCCTAAGACCCAGCACCAGCACCAGCCTGCCTTGCTTCACAGCTGGGCCTCATCTGGGCACTTCCAAACCCAATATAAAGAGGAGGGATCTTCAAATCTCTCTGTAGCTTCTGCTGGGTGGCCCCAGGCAGTAGCTGACTTTGCAGCTCCCTGGAAACACAAGAGCCAGTATATATCCAGTGGTCAGTGTCAGACTATACCAGATTACACCTCTACACATAAGTGACACATTCAAGGGACAGACCCAGTGAGCACCAAAGCCCCACTAAAGCAAGTCCTGCTCCATAGGGTGTCTCCTGCATAGCAGCTCTCCCACTGTAGTCACAGCTGGTCCTCACAGCCAAATGGTCTGGAGGTCAATTCCTCCCAGTGACACAAACAGCAATAAAGTCTCAACTACAACATAATTGTGCTCATAAAGGGATGCACCTAGAGCTCCCAGCTCAGGTGACTGGGGAAGCTGAGCCACTGCACCCTATAGAACACCTATTACACAAGGCCACTCTACCAACTCAAGGAGACATAGCAGCTCTACCCAATACATAGAAACAGACACAGGGAAGCAGCCAAAATGTGGAGACAAAGAAATATGTCACAAATGAAAGAAATGGAGGAAAGTAAACTACTGGATATAGAGTTCAAAACCATAGTTATTTGGTTACTCAAAAATCTTCTAAAAACCTCCAAAAAATGGAAAAGGACCAGTCAGAAAGTAAGCATACATTGACTAAGATAAAGAATAATATACAGGGATTCAACAGTAGAGGATTCTGAGAATCAAATAAATGATTTGAAATATGAGGAAGCATAAAACACCTAACCAGGAGAGCAAAAGTAAATAAGAATCCAAAAAAAATGAAGGCAGTGTAGGGAGCCTCTGGGACAACTGCAAGTGTACCAATATTCGCATGATGGGGGAAGAAGAAGAGAGAGAGCAAGATATTGAAAACCTATTTGAAGAAATAATGACATAAAATTTCCCCCACCTGCTGAAAGAAATAGACTTACAAGTCCAGAAAGCACAGAGAGTCCCAAACAAGAGAAAACCAAAGAGGACCACACCAAGACACATCATAATTAAAATGCCAAGGGCTAAAGACAAAAAAAGAATATTAAAAGCAGCAGGAGAAAAGCAGTTAGGTACCTATAAGGGTATGCCCATACAACTGATTTCTCAACAGAAACTATGCAGACCAGAAGGGAGTGGCAAGAAATATTCAAAGTGATGAATAGTAAGAACCTACAATCAAGATTACTTTACCCAGCAAAGCTATTGTTTAGAACTGAAGATCAAATAAAGAGCTTCACAGATAAGAAAAAGCTAAAGGAGTTCATCACCACCAAACCAGTATTATATGAAATGTTGAAGGGTATTGCTTAAGAAGAGGAAGAAGAAAAAGATTTAAAAAAAATATATGAACAACAAAATGGCAATGAACACATACCTATCAAAGTAAACAAATGAGAAACCTAATAAACAGAATAAACTAGTGAATAAAATATAATCAGAGGCATAGAAATGGAACAGACTGAGCATTCTTAGAGGGAAATGGGGAGAGATTAAACAAAGACCTTATATACCTATATGCATTACCTATGGACATAGACAATTGGATGGTAACGGCCTGGTGCAGGGCAGGAACCGGGTAAGGGGGGGCAATGAGGGGAAAAAGAGGGACATCTGTAATAATTTCAACAATAAAGATTTTTTAAAAAGAAGTGATTAACAGCTATGTTAAAGGATGGCTTTTAATGTTATGAGCATTAATTCATCTAATTTTTATACTGTAATCTTGTCTTGCCTTTAAGATATGCTTGATGTTACAGCATACTTATTTTATAGCTGAGGAAAATAAGGCTCCGAGACGTTAAATCTGTAACTTACTCAAGATCACACAAGCATTAATACCTTGAATCCTACATTCTTTATCACACCAAGTGTCTTCCCTGACTTCATTCATTTTGCTAACCATCAACAGCCTGAATTATTTACTCACGATTGCCCTCTTTAGAGCCATTTTTTTCTCATTCATTTGGGTGAGGATGTGAATGTTTTCTGGGTTTAGCAAGAAGAGAAAAAGGTTAATAGCAGTTTTTGTTCCTAATTAAAATGATTCTCAAGAAGACACGATTGAGAAACATGAAGCCCTGCTTAGAATACAGGGCTACACTCAATTTGGTGAGATGTTTCTATCTAACAGTAGAGAAATAGATTTTTTTCTTCTCCTTTTCATGACAAATATTCATCTTTATTTGATTTTAGCCCTGTCGGGCCTGACAAAAACAGCAATTTGCACACGAGGTCTACAGAAATTTTCTGTGCAAGCCGGTAGCCACTAGCCACGTGCAGCTATCCGCCCCTTAGCATGGCTGATCACAACGCAGACCTGCAGAAAGTGTGAAATGCACATTGGATGTTGTTAGCATGAAAAAAAAAAACACAACCCATATCATTCATATTTCATATTGGTTTCATGTTGAGGTGATACCGTTTTGGGTATGGTGGGTTAAATACAGTAAAACCCATTCCACCTGTTTCTTCTTGCTTCTTTCATGTGGCTTCTAGAAAACGTGTAATGACTCGCACTGGATATTTATTGCAGGGCCCTGGGACACGGAACAGAGGGGAGTTTCATTGAAAAGTAGTGTATTTCCTTAAAATTACTAATTACGGAAACTGGTAAAGGGGGAAGGGAAGGGAAGGGGCTGAGCGCGGTCCCGGGGCCGCAGTGAGCGGCGGGCGGGGCGGGCAGCCCCCCACCCCCCGCGCTCCCCGGGCGGCGGCGGCGGCGCCTCCCCCAGGGGGTCCCCCGGGAGCCGGGCCCGGAGCCGCCGGCCTGCGCGCCCCCGGAGCCGCGCGCCCGCGAGCGCCGGTGCGGCCCACGCCCCCTCCCCCCGCGTTTTTATTCCCGCGGCTTCAACCGTCGGCCTCCCGCTCCCCTCCTCCGAGCTGCACGGCGGCGAGCCGGGCGGGTGAGGCAGCCCCGCGGCGGCGGCGGCGGCGGCGCGGGCCGGGCGGGCGGAGCGCGGGCGCCGGGCCTCCGGGCCGCGGGGGGCCGCTGTGACGGCGGGCGCCGCGCGGGGGCGGCGGGAGCGGCGCGGGCGGGCGGCGCGGAGGGAGGGCGTGAGGCGGGCTCGGCGGCGGCGCTGCAGCAGCTGCCGTCGCTCCGAGGCCCGGGCCCGGCCGCGCCTGCCGTTCCATGAGCCCCGCCTGAGGCCGCGCCTGCCCGCGTCCCCAGCGCAGCGCCGCGGCGGCCGAGCGGAGCGGGAGGGAGATGTCGGACGGTTTCGATCGGGCCCCGGGTGCAGGTCGGGGCCGCGGCCGGGGCCTGGGCCGCGGAGGGGGCGGGCCCGAGGGCGGCGGCTCCGCGAACGGAGCGGGGCCGGACGAGCGGCCGCAGCCCCCGGCGCCGGGCCTCCCGCAGCCGCCGCCGCCGCCGCTGCGCCAGCCGCGGACCGCGCCGCCGCCGGGGCCCCGGGGCGAGCCCCCCGCCGGGCCCGCGCGGCCGCCCGCAGGTACGGAGCCCGCCCGGCCCGCGCCCTCCCCGCCGCCCCGTCCCCCCCCCCCCCCCCCCCGCCGCCCGGGCCCGCGGGGCCGGTGGGCACGGCCCGCGGCGGGTCCCGAACGGGCCGCGGGGCCCTTTGTGCGCCGCCCGCCCGCGGGGGAGGGGCGGCGGGCCCGGGGGAGGTGGCCGGCGCCCCCTCCCCACCCCCGGGGGGAGACATCTTGGCGAGCAGCGCCCTCTGCGCACCGGCCCCGGGCGCCCAGCCCGCACCGAGGCCCAGCGCCCCCGAGGGGCTCCGGCGGGCCTTTTGTTCCCTCCGCGGCTCCCGCGCCCTCCGGCCAGCCCACACGTGGTGGCGGCGCTTGTGTGCCTCCAGGATCCAGCCCTTCTCCCGAGGCTTTGTCGGCGCATCGCTGATTGCACAAAGGAAGGCAGGCATCTGACGCCCCCTCCCCCTTTTTTCCCCCCCTTCTTTCCTTCCTTCCTTCCTCAGAGCAAACGAGACCCCAGGACAACTCCCCCCAGCTGAACTCGGAGCCCGCGATGGCCAAGCCCCAGGTGGTGGTCGCCCCAGTGTTAATGTCCAAGCTGTCCGCGAACGCCCCCGAATTCTACCCTTCGGGTTATTCCAACTTCACAGTAAGTACACGGCCTCGGTGCAGCCCGAGGTGCCCGAGGACCAGCGGAGGACGGGGCTGCTGCCCCACGGATCCGCACGCCGGCGCGCTCTGCGCTGCACACAAAGGCGTGCGTGCGGGGAGCCCGGAGGAGACAGCACCCGCGCAGGAGTGTTCAGGGTATCCGCATGGAAGCTTCAGAGTAGACAGTCTCTACGTTCAGGAATTCAGCATGGAAGCTTCAGAGTAGATAGTCTCGTCCGTTTTGTTCTCAGCATCTGCAGAGTATCTCGAGGCGGATAAACTTGATGCAGGCAACCCTCTTCTCCCCCCATCATTCTATAAAACGAAAAATTTTTGGCCAGACTTTATCAGGAACACACAGAATAGGGGCCTGGCAAAGTTTATTTTTAATTTGAGTTTAGTGAGATAGAACCACTGATAGGTTTGGGGTGAATCAAAGAGGTTTTGAGGCAGACTGATTTGTGTAGGTTTTTTGAGTGTTGAGAAGTACACATCTGGGCTCTGTTAAAATAGATGGCTCTAAATTATGGTTATGGGGACATGTCGTGGGGGGTGTTGATAAAGTGTTTAGGTATAAAGAACTTGGAAGCCTCCAGATACATCTTTGTCAATAACATAAAAAAAATTTAAATTGGTCATGTTTTTCTTAAATACCAAGAGAAAGGAATGTGTGTGCTAATAAATGCTGAGCAATTAATTGTAGGTACGTGGGGCAGGACCATTTGGGATTGAAGAAATAATAAGTTTAGCATTAAGTCCTATCTTTCCCACCTTCTTAGCTTTATTGACATAAAACACACAGAATAGTGCACATACATGTTAGCTCAAAGCTTCACAAAGTGAACACTCGGGCAACCAGCACTGAAATCGACAATAGTTTTGCCTCTTCTCAAAGTTTATATAAATGGAGTTATCCTGAATTGATTACGTTTGTTTCTCACTTTCAGTCTATCAAAATTCGCCCATGGTG
Source organism: Pipistrellus kuhlii (assembly GCF_014108245.1). Classification (NCBI taxonomy): domain Eukaryota; kingdom Metazoa; phylum Chordata; class Mammalia; order Chiroptera; family Vespertilionidae; genus Pipistrellus; species Pipistrellus kuhlii. The sequence goes on along the minus strand of NW_023425540.1, from coordinate 8,421,200 downwards.
TAGCATGCACTTGGAGGTGACTTATTCCATTGTGGGACTGTCCCACGGTCCCATTTGTCTGTTTAACATTGGGGTGGCTTCCACTTTGGGGCTGTTATGAACAGAGCTGCCATCTCTGGCCATGTCTTGATGGATACACACCCTTGCCTCTGTTGGGTACATACTAAGGACTGGAATTGCTGGGACAGAAGGTAGCCAGCTTTGGAAGACACTGCCCACTGGTTTTCCTGAGACTTCAGTGTACGCTTGGAGTAGTGTGTGATTTCCAGTTGCTATATTTGCTTGACCACCGCTTAATATTTTCTCTTTTTTAAGTTTAGCCATTCCAGTGGGTGTGTGGTAGCTAGTAGTTTCAGTTCGTATTTACCCAATAACTAATGGTGGCACACCATGCATCTGAGACTACATCAGGAAAAGGCTTTGGGGCTGGAAAAGGGGAAGTGCAGGCATAGTGGGAAGAGCATTTGGGCTGAAAGGGAGCCATCAGTCATGTCAAGTAGAAGGGAGATCAGTTTGGATTCTTGCCAGAAGGTTGTATTTAGCCCAGAGAGGAGAGAAACCATTGGAGACCTGTGAGCAGTTGAATAAACACTTAAGGGTACTTACCTCCTAACAGCCGCAGAGTTCTCCATCTGTTTTTCTCCCTGGTGACTGAGCTGTTTTATGATCGGAGGGATGCGGTTTTTTCACGGTTCTGTACCAACTAGTTTTACAAGTGGCTCCTGGGCTAGCTGTAAAGCGAGTAATGGCTGTGTTAGTCTACTTACTCTGAGCCACTGGCATCTTTTAGGCGTCCTTTGATATCCTCTCATAGATCAACTGCTTCTCTGCTTAATTCCCTAGAACGGATTGCAAGCTGGAAGCCTGGAGCTCACATGTGGCCTGCAGGTGTGTCTTCTTAGGCCTTGTTGCCTTTTTATTTCTTTTTAAGGATTTTTAATAAGTCACCAATATTTAATTTGGTATTGCAAATCTTAATTTTCTGGTGTTTCATGAAATCATAAGATTTAGCCATACTAGGCTGTTATTTTGGTGAAAATTGGCGAATAGAAGCAGCTGCTTTAGACGGAGTGTGTGAACTTGAATTTATACACTGGCTTACTTCATTTGCTTGGAATACACCTGGATTCTATAAGCATTCAAGTTTGCCACTCTGCTCTGGTCATTCTTCAGCCTTTATCCTCTAACCATCTGCCAAGGCTAGGAGTTTTTCCCCAAGCCACTTAGTCTCCTGACTCTTAGGATAAGATCTTTTTTTCTTTTTCTTTTCCTTTTTTCTTTTTTTTATTGTTTGGAGATATAAAATATTGATAGACACAGGTATCAATATTTTTTTAAATTTATTTATTGATTGTGGTATCACATAATTGTCCTCATCCCCCCATTCCCATCCCAAACCCCTCCCCACAGATGCCCCCAACCCCCTGTTGTCTGTGACCACTGGTTAGGCTTATATGCATGCACACAAGTCCTTTGGTTGATCTCTCTCCCTTTCTCCCACCCTCTCTTACCTTCCTTCTGAGGTTTGACAGTCTAGATCTTTTTTTTTTTTTTTTTTTTTTTCTTAAATCCACACCTGACAATATATTTTTATTGACTTTTTTTTTTTTTTTTTTTTTTTTTAAGAGAGAAGAGGAAGAGAGAGAGAGAGAGAAACATCAATTGGTTGCCTCTTGTATGTGCTCCGACCGGGGATCCAACTTGCAATATTTTGGTGTACAGGCTGATGTCCAACCAACTGAGCCCCCTGGCCAGGGCAGGATCTTGTGAGGGAAACTTTTTCCTACAGTAACCATAATCCAAAGTTAGGTATGTTCGCTCACTCAGTCAGCAGCAGTTTAACACCAATCCTGAGTCAAGCACTGGGGTGCAGCAGTGAGCAACGTGGACAAAAATTCCCACGTTCGTGGAGCCTCCGGTCTATTGGCCGCCTGGCTTGTCTTCTGCAGCTCCTCGAGTTTTCTTCTTAGACATGAAAACCTATTGCTTGGTGTCCTTTCAGGAAAGCATGCTGCCCTGTGCTGCCAGCTCAGTTGGTTAGAAGATCCTCCTGATACTCCAAGGTTGCAGGTTCAATCCCTGGTTAGGGCACATACAAGAATCAACCCATGAATGCATAAATAAGTGGAACAATAATATTTCTATATATGTTTCTTCCTTAAATTAATAAACAAAATTTTTTTAAAAAGAAAGCATGCCTTTTCTAAAAGCTGTTATGATAGGCTTTTGCTGTGCTTTCTTAACCCTTCCAAAACTCTAAGCCCTTCTATCTCTAGTCCTAATCCCACTGCTAGAATTCCTGCTCTCTGTCTCTTCTTACCATAGAGGTCTGTATCCTTCTATTCCCCGCCATTGTTTTCCTTTTGTCTTTGTTTTTTTAACGAAAGCCTGGATATGGCAGTCAGAGTCTCCTACCCCTGTACGCTATGATGAAATTATACAGTCACTTACTGTACCTATTTCCCTATCCATGAGGGTTAACAGACAAACGACAAGCCTTATTAGCTTTTTTTCAGAAGTTGTCAAATATCTATTAGGATATAGAGAATGGTATAATGAATCCTCATGGCCTTGTCAGTTAGCTACATGTGGCCATTCTTTTTTTTTAAATATATTTTTATTTCAGAGAGGAAAAGAGGGAGAAAAAGATAGAAACATCAATTATGAGAATCATTGATTGGCTGCCTCCAGCATACCTCCTACTTGGGATTGAGCCCACAACCCGAGCATGTGCCCTTGACCGAATCAAATCCGAGACACTTCAGTCCGCAGGCTGATGCTCTGTCCACTGAGCCAAACCATCTAGGGCTACATTAGCCATTGGGTCTATATCCCTGGCCCTCCCCTCCCATTGCAAATCTTAGATCTTCTTATATCCATAAATAGATTGAAATCTTAATTTTGATGTTGGTATTGTAGTGAAATGTTAGTTTAAAGGTTGTCAGTCATGTTGCGCATCTGCCAGGGATGAGAAGACGATTCCCTGCCTGGCTAGGTGGAGCCCTTCTGTTATAACATGGGTCACTCGGCAAAATTAAGTGGACTTGGTCTGGCTGGTTTGGCTCAATGGATAGAGCGTTGGCTTATGAACTGAAGGGTCCCAGGTTCGATTCCAGTCAAGGGCACATGCCCAGATTGTGGGCTTAATCCCCAATGAGGAGGTGTGCAAGAGCCAATCAATGGTTCTTATCATTGATGTCTCTCCCTCTCCCCTTTCCTCTCCTTTCCTCTCTGAAATAAAAGTGTTAAAATTAAGTGGACTTTATCTATAATAACAATGGAGTAATATGCTAATTAGACTGGATGTCTTCCGGACATCCTTCCTGACAAAAGCCAGGCCGGAGGGAAGCCAGCCCGGGTCCCGGGTGCCAGCCGGTGACCAGAGGAGGGCAGCCTGTGCCGGCAGCCGAGGAAAGGAAGGCCTGCCCTTGCATGAGTTCTCGTGCGCTGGGCCTCTAGTTTTATTAATAAAATAACTTTTATCATATGAAAACTCCTTTAAAAAATTATTTGTTCTGGAACCATCTCGACCTAAAGCTGCCTCATGTTTATTTCAGCAGTTGCATGCTTAAAACTTTTCTTTCTATTTGCATCTATAGGAACCCTATGAGGATGGCGTTGAGGATTATCCCACTCTATCTGAGTATGTTCAGGATTTCTTGAATCATCTTACAGAGCAGCCTGGCAGTTTTGAAACTGAAATTGATCAGTTTGCCGAGACACTGAATGGCTGGGTTACCACAGACGATGCTTTGCAAGAACTTGTGGAACTCGTCTATCAGCAGGTAGGTGGGCGAGGAGTACGTAGCGTGGGGTGGTCCTCAGGTAGCTTCCTGGGAGCCCAGGGGTGGTGGCTGCTCCCTGAGGGAGGCCGGGTTCACGTCCCCCTGCCTCTACACTTTTAAAAATATATATTTTATTGATTTTTTTTTACAGAGAGGAAGGAGAGGGAGACAGAGTTAGAAACATCAATGAGAGAGAAACATCAATCAGCTGCCTCCTGCAGACCCGCCACTGGGGATGTGCCTGCAACCAACGTACATGCCCTTGACCAGAATTGAACCTGGGACCCTTGAGTCTGCAGGCTGACGCTCTATCCACTGAGCCAAACCAGTAAAGGCCTGCCTTCACTTCTTAACTCTTTATAGTTCATGGGAGCTTTTAGGTCTTTGTTGTATAAAATTTCTATTGTTGGGGATCCAGGGCTGGAGCCAGATTGCAAAGTGTAACCAGGGCACTAGCCTGGCATTGGAAGGGGCTGCCAGCACTTATGAGGAAGGCTCCATAAGTGCCATGCCTTTGTCCCGCCCCTTTCTGTTTTGTGGGATCTGATATTAACACATTAAAAAGACTGCAGTACTTTCTCCTCGATGTTGAACAGTAGAGTATTATTGGAGTAGGGGAGAAAAAAGATCATGGGAGAATTTTTTGTCTCATAATTGGGTCCTTAAAAAAAAAAGGGGGAAACCACAGAACACCCTGTCTTGTTTTAACATTTCTGCTTGTCCTTATTTAAAACTTTCACAGATTTACATCTTAATTCTTTGGAAATCTAATATGTAGATTATTTTTTCATACAAAGTTTAGTTTTGTTGCTAGTATATTGTCACAGATACATTAATGCTATTTTAAGGAGGGAAAGTAGAAACACTATTTTTTAAGGCAAATAAGGTCAGGTAAGACTGAACAGAAACGGAGTAGGAGGGGAACATAAATAGAACCTTCGGTATTCTTTAAGTCACCGCTAAATGAGCAACGCAAACATGGAATGTATAGGAAGGGTGATTATGATAGCAAACAGGTTGGATTGTTGTTTTTTTTTTGTCAGCTAGTATCTCATTTGACTATATTTCCCATTTGTTCTGGGTTGTTACTGGATCCTACTATTACTTAGCCCAGCAGTTTTTGAGCCATTTTTTATCTCATGGCACACATAAACTAATTACTAAAATTCTGTGGTAGACCAAAAATATATTTTTTGCTGATCTGACGAGAAAATAAAGATATAATTTTGACTCATTCACGCTAGACAGCTATTGTTGTGTTGGCTATTGTCATTTTTTGTTTGACAACTTACGGGAAAAGAGGTCAGTGCCCCTGACTAAATAGTCAGGTATTGCATCATTTAAAAATCAGGGTACTTGCCACACACATCCATTGAAAATCGACCTACCCAGAAACACCTGAAACTGTAGGAAGAGAGAACCGGTCTGTTTGTCCTGATCCCTACTTTCAGCCTCTCAGTGGATTGAAAAAGAATGTGAGATAAGAAATGGAAGAATTACACTCTTGCTTAAACTTTTTCTGGTTTTTCTTCTGTCTATTCTAGCTCCTCAGGAGGCTGCCTATCATAGTTCTTAGGGCGAGCAAGGGCTGCAGCCTGACAAACACAGCTCCTGGGCTGGTCTCTTAACACATTGCGGACCAGTAGTTTTGTGGCTAGCCTTACCCAGTGGCCAGATGAGTTTCTATGGAACGAGTACAAAAAATGTTTCACATAAAGGTTAAAGGCACTCTTTAAAATTAAATGCCCATTGCATTTTGAATTATTTATTACATGTTCTTACAAGCTAATATCTTTTAAAAATTCTTCTGATTGGCCTCAAGCCTTAGAAGAGAAAACACGAGAATTCTTGTGATCCAGCTGCAATTTAACATTCTGTGGTCAGTGATAACACAGATTTGCCAACAGTTTCTAAATTCCACTGAGGGACATAGCCACTAACAAAAGAAGGCCTGTTGTAGAAAAAGAAAAATGACATTAAATATCCATATCCAACTTAGGTTCTTCCCCAAATGCCAGTAAATGACAGTGTGGGGATTTTGAAAGGCCAGAAGCCATAGGACTGAGTCGGGGAAAGAGAATGGAAGTCCAGTTTGGGGCTAGAAAGCAGGTGGGACAGTGTTAACTGACTTGGAAGATCTAAATACATTGAATTTCAAACAGGTGAGGATAGTTGAGAATCTCTCTGATTTATAATGCAGAATTTCCAAAAGACGAGGATAAGGAATGAGGCAAAAAGATTGCTGGAGAATCTTTAAAAATTAGATATTTTTACACTGAGTAGCCAGTTTGAAGTTTTATTGTAGCCCTTCTTGAGAAATTACTGAAGAAGGTACTCCAGCAAAGCAAAGGAATTAAAGGGAGGATGAAGACATGGGGACGAGGAAGTGGGAATTTTACAGATGTGTGCGTCATCCACACGGTGGTGAAGGGAGATCCCGAGACAGTAGCCATGTGCATAGCAGTCCGGAGGCCAGGCTTCCCCGGAGTGGGCCGAGGCTCCAGGAAAGAGTGCCCTGGTAGGATGAGCACAGGTGCTTCATTGGAAGATATTAAATTTACAAACTAGTGAGCTTAATAAATCAGTGAGAGAGAGAGAAAAACCAAAGTGCTAGAAAAAAAATCTAGTGTCTAGGAAAATCAGTTGTATAAGAAAGGAATAAGCATAATATGTGGTTCAGCTGTAAGTGGAAACACAAAACTAAGGAATAAAATATGGTATTACTCTATTGGAAGGTGGGAGAGTTGGGAAATAGTGGAAGAGAGTGGGATTAAGCAGGGTGAAGTCTAAATGCTCATATTCCATGGTAGGAAATAGTAAGAAGGGATGTCTAAACTGAGGGAATCACAGCTCATGCAGGCAGAGAGAAAACATGTTACCTGCAAGAATCCTAGTGGGTGTGGGAGTAAGCGAGACTAGTGGGGAAGCAGGAAGCTTTAACAGCCTGTGGGACTTGTCATTAAATTGTGTGTGATCATTTTACAAGTAAACTAAGAAAACAAGCCATGCCAATAATGGGAAGAGTAGACTTTTTGAATTTGAAATCTGAGAAGTAGGTCTTCTTGATGAAAAATGTTTAGGGTCTTGGGCAAGCAAGAAAATAATTAAAAATAAAAAGATCTAATAATTATAAAGTACTTACAGCATCCCAAACAATGCTGAACACTCGACATGTAGTTCATTCATTTCCTCCTCAGTGACTGCATGATATTATTCGTATGCCCATTTTACACTGATCTTAACAGAGAAGTGAAATGACTTGTCTGAGGTTACCACAGCTGGTTAGTAGCCCCAGCATAGAATCAGAAGGGCATCAGGACATTTGTTAGATCTGAACTCTGGTTAACTACCTTTGTGACCTTGGCTAAGTCCCTTAACTTGTATTATTTTTCTTACCTAACGTTTGGTATGAAGTATGTTCTCTACTATTTAAAGGCTACAGTGAGAGTTAAACTTCTTGAGTACTGCTTTGGCTATTTCATAGTCTTTGATATGTAGTGTTTGCTCACTGTCTCTCTCTCTCTTTTTTTTTTTTTTTTAATGGCTTGTCCATTTGAACTTCCTCTTCACCCCAGGTGTTTTGGGGCGTTCTTTGAGTGTTAATGTCACACACCAGATCCCACTAGTCACCACTTTAGGAATCAAGAAACTAAAGCTCAGGGAGGTTTCGTGATGGCCAAAGTCACAGCACAAGGCGTGGGAGCCTCACTGTGGACGACTGATGCCAGAGTCGGTTCCTCCTGTTGCTGAGAAGCAGCACAGAGCAATGTTTGGCAGATGCTCTGATTTATAACTGGCCCAGTGCAGTCGGGTACATGTACATATTTTGTGCAAACATGGGTTAGTATAAAGACATACAGTCTGCTTGCTTTCTGGGAAAAGATAGGGGGGGAACTTGCCTTAAACATTTTCTTTTGTACTTGCTCTGGCTCTTGATGTAATGCTGGGAGGGAGAGTTGACATAATTGCCTTAGGCCTGGCAGTTATAAAAGAGTTGTACATTTTTCTTTACAATATGGTTGTTTGGGGAGTAGAAATGTTTTTCCTCTCTGGGATGTTGCTGTTTGCATTAATGATGATGTCTCTGTGTCATACAAAACTTTCTTCTTTTTGAAAGGCCACGTCCATTCCAAATTTCTCCTACATGGGAGCTCGCCTGTGTAATTACCTGTCCCATCACCTGACAATTAGCTCACAGAGTGGCAACTTCCGCCAATTGCTACTTCAAAGGTCAGTGTGAATATATGAAATTAAAGGAAAACTACTTTTGAAGGTTCTAGAGTTTGACCATTCCTTTTTTCCAAAGACTATACATTAGAGAAAGTTGCAGGGGAGAAGAGAACAGACCATTCTTAATTACACAGTATTAAAAGTTTACATTTATATATATATATACACCAGTCTTTGTCTGTAGCGGTCTTTGCCTTTGGTTTTATGCTTAGAAAAGCCTTTCCCAAGTTCTTAAAAATGATCCCATGTATTTCTTAGTGCTTTTGTACTTTGGTTTAAGCAAGGATCTGATTTATTAATTGCCATGTGTTCAGCCAGTTTTTCCCATACCCCTTTTTTGAAATGATCCATTTCCCTGTTGATTTGAACTGCTTGCTACCTTTATCGCACCATATCCTTCTATTAGGGTTTTGATTCTGGACTTTCATTATATTCCATTCATCATTTGTTTTATTATTACCATGATGTTTTTTAAAAGCTCTAATTTTTAATGTCTGGTCTAGTTAGTTCCCCATTGTTTTGTGGAATTTTTCTTGGCTGTTGCATGCTTTTTTCCTCCAGTGAACTTCAGAATCAGCATGTGAAATTATATAACTCTTGTTGGTATTAGATTTTTTTGGGATGACACTGAATTCATAAACTAACTTGGGGGAACTAACTTTCTTATAATTTGAGCTTTATTCAATGACAAGGTTGTCTGTGTTTATTATAGTTTGCACATTAGTTCTTTAGAGATACTTTAAATGGTTGCACAGTGTGGTTAGCCTGCATGGGGACAGAATGAAGATGCAGAAGTAACTTCAGCAGCACATGGGGATCAAGCTTACTGCTGGCGGCTCAGGTCCACATGCACGAGAGACACAGCTGGGGAGTAACAAAGCAAAGATGGGCTCCTGTCTCTTCCCATCAAAATGTATTTCAGATACAACAGAGATTTAAATAGAAGTGAGACAGTAAATACTAGGCAGAAATTGCCAACAAAAACCGTAGGCTGATAAACCCTTTTAAACAAGACATGATTCCCATAGACCCTGATGCAAGAGATTAAACTTAATAGCACAGAGGTTATAATATTTGGGGGGGGGGTCATAAGTTTATATGAACTAAAGTAAAAATAGGAAAATATATATATTACACATGGTAATGACCTCATTTATTTCATACTAGAGGCCCAGTGCATGAAATTTGTGCACTTGGGGGATGGGGGTGGGGTCCCTCAGCCCAGCCTGCACCCTCTTGCAGTCCAGGAGCTGTCAGAGTCGGACATCCTTAGTGCTGCAGTGGAGGCAGGAGAGGCTCCCACTGTCACTGCTGTACTCGCCAGCCATGAGCCTGGCTTTGGCTGAATGGTGCTCCCCCTGTGAGAGCACAACGACCACCAGGGGGCAGCTCCTGCGTTGAGTGTCTGCCCCCTGGTGGTCAGTGCACATCAAAGTAACTGGTTGTTCTGCCATTCGATTTGCATATTAGCCTTTGATTATATAGGATGAAAAGGGGCCTATTAGGAATGAGAAGGAAAAGACCAGTATTTTAATAGAAATATTTGGAATGGCTCTGAATGGGTACAGTTTGGAAAAATATAAATGGCAAAGTTATGAAAAGATAATCTAACCTTCCCTGTAGTTAAGGAAATGCTAATTAAAGCTTCTGGAAAGATGTGAGAGCAGGCACTTCCGGGAGTAGGCTGGAAGGAAAGTGGTCCATCTCCTCTGCTGCTCAGCCTGGCCACGCAGTGAAACTGGGCTGAGCCCCGCCTCACGCTGGGAAATGCCAGCGTGGTGGGCTGAGTTTGTTAGGACTCTCCAGTGTAGCTGTGGTTGAGAAGCCTCTTCCAACTCTATGACTCTGCCCCCATGTGTGCTTCTGCAGTATTGACACTGTCAGATGTCAACACAGAAAATGCTAATCATACAACTAGTGAGAAGCAGGGCACAGTCTACTACCTAGCTTCAGGGTGTGTACACACTTGAGGAAGACAGAAGTTTACCTCACAGCAGTTTTTTCTGGGTTGCAGTGACTTTATTCTTTATTTTTCTCTGCTGTAACCTTTCTGAAATGAGCATGTGCTACTTTTATAATTGAAATTCTTAAGCTTAAAAAGGTTTAGGTTCTTTTCTCTCACCCAGATAATCAGTCATGTACAGGAGTAGGAATTTACTTTTGCACATACATTCACATATCTTAATGCCGAATAGCTTAGCATTTATAAAACAAAAGGAGGTCATTTCAAAGATTTTTACCTGCAAAGTCATAAAAGAAAGGTCAGAGAAGGTGCCTGAATAACGGAATTGGCATTAATTAACTAATCCTTTCCATTATTAACCACAGTGTTCTATTTATAGATATCCCAACTTTTTCCTGGTGAGGAATTAATATGTATGAGAAGGTAACAAATACCTCTGTCTCTGACTCACACAGAGATGTTGCTCATTTAATGCAGCAAGTGAGCATTGGAATCAGCCACACAGGGCCCAGTAAGCTGTCCTGGGTGTCTTTATGTATTAATTTTAAATATATTTTTATTGAATTCAGAGAGGAAGGGAGGGGGGGGAGAGAGAAAAACATCAATAATGATGAGAATCAATGATCGACTGCCTCCTGCATGCTGCCCCCTTCTGGAGATCGAGCCTGTAACCCCAGCATGTACCCTTGACTGGAATCAAACCCAGGACCCTTCAGTCCGCAGGCTGACGCTCTACCCACTGAGTGGCGTAGATGCTTATGTAGGTGGGTTCCGATCTCCGATTTAACCCAAGGAGTGCCTGTAATTGTTGTTATGAGTCTATTCAATTGGGGACTTCCCTTTTCTCTGATCTGTATACTGGAAGTTACAAGAATAATGGGCTTAATAAGAATTCATTTTATTTTCAGTGTAGTTGGAGGCCATATTTATCTATTTTAAAAAATCTGTTTCAAAGTTCATGTATTAGAGAACATTTTACAGACAGCTTGGATAAAAACAGTGCCAGTATTATGTGAACTTCATAAAACCTATGTTGTTAAACTTGCTACAACTCGATCTCATAGGTTTATTTTCAACTATCTTACCAGTTTCTTAAAACTGTCATCTCAGTAAGAGAAGATAACGTGTAGTCTGGCCTCTACACTAGACAGGAACATGTTTGTTATAGAAAGTCAGGGCCGTGGCGCATTTTACTTGCCTCTGTATTGCTTGTGGACAACCAGACCAACAAATGGTCATCTTGTGTGCCTGTTTAAAACACAAAGCAGTGTGAGATTCTAAAAGGCTTATCTCTGTTAGGTGTCGGACTGAATATGAACTTCGAGATCAAGCTGCAAAGGGGGATGAAGCAGCTCGAAAACGATTCCATGCGTTTGTGCTCTTCCTGGGAGAACTTTATCTTAAGTTGGAGGTGAGGAGTCTCTTTCTTTTGTTAAGTACTTGTGTTTAGTGAAGCTTGTGAACAAATTGATCTCCATAAGGAATTGTGTTTACGTTACTTTTACAACATAAGAGGGAAATGGGAGAGAAATGACAACTCGGTGCCTGTCTTCCTGTTGAAGGGCAGGTGCTGGGAAGTAGTGCTGAGCATTGGAAAGTCTTCCCGTGCTTTTGGGAAGCCTCAGTGCTCCATGGGTGTCTGAGTGTTTAACATGTGTAGACATGGGTGCTTCTTTGTGTTCTTGCTTCAGGGACATGTGTTCTTGTTAGTACATGTAACATGTTGACATTCAGATGGTGGCTGAAAAACAACTTGACCTACAGGCCATAAAGGGAAGAGACTAGAGTTTGGTTTTTATACCCAGTTTGTCCAGATTAGGTCTTGGTCCCGTTTTATAATATATGTTAATCTTCCACATAAAATGCATTTGTACAAAGGGTACTGCTAAACTTGTTTGTAAATTGGTGGTATGTGAACATATGCTTGTTAGTATGCAACTTAAGTCGAGATAGTGCTTTGTAAAGGATATTCAATTTGTTCTTCGACTAGTTAGTCCTGACTAGTTAAGTCTCAGATGCAGGTTTATCTGTGTAAGCCTGAAATTGGGGACTTAGCACCATAAACACTACTGAAAAGACAAGAATCCACCGTCAGGTGTGTGTCAGGGCATCTACAAATCTACGGCCAATCCAGTGCCCATTTACTGCCTCTTTTTATCACAGACGGCTCAGGTTTATAAAACTTTCACGTCTTAATCTTTTCTATTCTATGAGCCACAGGAGCACCAGTACAAACGTGCCTTCAGTGGAGAGCCATTTAAGATGGCTGTGTTCCTCCTTGGAAGTGCTGGTGCTGTGCGGGGGAGTGGGAAGGCCAGGCCTGGCCTTCGAGCCTGAAGTTCTCCCAGCCAGAGAGCCAAGACACGTAGGCCGTTCTCATGCAAAACGAGAGAATTTGTGAACAGTGTATGAACAGCAGATAAAATGCTGTGTGTTCCCCGCACACGGGGTAGGAAGCTTAGACTAGAGATGCTTCATGAAGCAGTTACATTCAAGGAGGCTTACATTATCCAGACCACGCATTACGTATAAATGTAATATAAACGAAAAATTTGACCTATAATTGACTAGTTTTATTAGAAATTTGTTATATGTAAGGTAAGCCTAATTTTGTGAAGATACAGAGTGGATCTCTATGATTTTTGTTTCGTTTTAATGTAAAGTGCTTATTTTGCCAACACTTTGTTAGGTCATTTATATCTGTGTTATGTTTTGGCATAGTTGCTGTTCATTTTCTTTTGTCCCCAAAGATCAAAGGAACAAATGGACAGGTTACAAGAGCAGATATTCTTCAGGCTGGTCTTCGGGAGTTGCTGAATGCCCTCTTTGCTAACCCTGTAGATGATAATCTAATTTGTGCAGTAAAATTATTGAAGGTAGGTTTTACTTAATTTCTTAAAGTGTAACGAACTGTTCTGCCCCTTCAGCATATAATTTGGAGAGAGGAAAGTGTATATATAATACACAAATGAATTCAACATAGTTATTACATTAGATGTTGACATTTTATTTTGCTCTGGAATTTAAATATATTAGAAAAGCAATGCATGCTTCTTTAATGTAAGACGTGGATTTTAAAAGTGAAAAATGGGATTTCTTCGCTATGCCCCGTCCTTTCCCACGTCTGTAGGGTGTGCAGGAGGCAGCTGATCAATGTTTCTAACTCATCGATGTTTCTTCCTCTCCCTCTCCCTTCCTTTCTGTAAAAAATCAATAAAATAATTTAAAAGAGAGAAAGAGAGAGAAAAAAAAAAAGAATGCTTGTGGTAGGGAAGAATGCTTGAAGTTCTATTATAATTTTAGAATATCAATACTTGAATTCTTTCTTTTATTGATCCCTGTGTCTTTTAGTTGACAGGGTCAGTGCTGGAAGATGCCTGGAAGGAAAAGGGAAAGACGGACATGGAAGAAGTTATCCAGAGGATTGAAAATGTCGTCCTGGATGCGCACTGCAGCAGGTAGGAGAAGGAGGTGGTCGCCAGGGAGCCTAGTCCTTGCTTTTCCTTTAATCAGCTGTGCTTCATCAGAACAATTGAAATCTTAGAGATTCATCCACAGAAGCCTCTTAAAGGCACAGTATTTCACTAGGTAGATTCTGCTCACCTGGCCATCTTTCTTCAGTTATTCAGTAAATGCCTAGGGGAAGTGCTACTCTCAGTCTAGTAAGAAACAGAAATGCTTGCAGGATGGCCACTGCATTAAAAACCATATAGTTAGTTACATGGAACAAATTTCAAGGCCTTTTTTTTTTTTTTTTTTTAAGGGTAAATTGGTGAAATGGTGGTAGGGTCTGGTATCTTAGAGCCTGACAACAGGGTGGGTACGCTCACTCCCTGTCTGCCTCTGTCTGCAGAGACGTGAAGCAGATGCTCTTGAAGCTCGTAGAGCTCCGGTCGAGTAACTGGGGTCGAGTCCACGTGACCTCGACATACAGAGAAGCAACGCCCGAGAATGACCCCAACTATTTCATGGTATGCCAGTGTTTGCTGTTCAAATGTTGCTTATTGCTTGAATTCGACTTTGGAAATTTCTTCGAGTTACATAAAGCCATTCCCAGGATTTATTGCCTACTAAGTCTTCAGTGGCTTAGGGTCCCTGGCAGCAAGCAGAGCAGGTAAATAGAAGAGACTTGGGTTCCTCCCATGGAGGGTGGACTAGAGAAAGATCCACCCAGTGGCCAGGGAAATTATGAGACTTGGACTTAAGTGAGTGTAGGGGTTCCAGGAAACTGTTTTCCCAGGAAATTCATAACCAAGCCTACAGTTCAAACTTTTACTTTGTATATATGTTGTCATAAAGTAAACTAAGAAAATAAAAACGTTTGCCAGGCCAGTGATTCCGGAAGCTCCCAACATGACCAAACAGCAGTTTTGGAGGAACTAAAGCCAGGTGCACGGGTTTGTGTACTGGTGGGGTCCCTTGGCCTGGCCTGTGGGGATTGGGCCAAAACCAGCTCTCTGAAATTCCCTGCAGGGTTCTGGTTTGCTAGAGGGTGCAGGCAGGCAAAGGGACCTTGCCAGTGTACAACTGGAGCTGGGGAGGGGCCACGGGAGGGCTCCAGGGTGTGTCCGGCCCATCTCGCCCAATCCCCAGCAGCTGGACCCCAGCAGCAAGCTAAACTGCCAAGGTTGGAGCATCTGCCCCCTGGTGGCCAGTGTGCATCATAGCAATTGGCCAAACAGTTGGACGCTTAGCATATTATGTTTATTACATACGACTAGGGGCCCAGTGCACAAATTCGTGCACCTTGAAAGGAACTATGGACCATAGTGGGCACAGGGACAGGTCTTGGCCCATCCTTTGCGAACTGCCCTCGCGCCCCCCCCCCCCCCCCCCCGCCGTCCCCCCCCCCCCCCGCAATGGACCCCAGTCCTGTCTATCAGAAGCCCCATTTACACCACCACTCCCACACTGATGGCACCAACCCCACTCGCACCAGCTGATGGCACGGAAAGTGGATTGGGGCCAGCTGCCCTGATTGCCTCTCAGTAGCAAGGGGAAGGTAGAGAAGCCCTGTGGGGCGATCAGGGCTGGTGCCGGGCACTGGCAGCAGGTGCGAGTGGGGCTGGCGCCAACATCAGGTGAGTGCCAGGCCAGGCCACGGTGTGCTGGAGCAGAGAATTTTCAGTAATCACCAAAGGTTTGCCGCAGTGACAGCAACCAGCAACCCTCCTTGGTCTGGCTCCCCCACTCACCTGCTCCACCATCCAGCTTTGGGCGCCTGCCACATTCCACGCCCTACCACCTGCTGCCAATGCCCACAATGTTCCGTGCATGCCCTCTGATGGTCAGCGCGTGTCATAGCGACCAGTTGTTTGGTAGTTCTGTTTCCACATGAGGGTTTTAGATACATAGATTGTTCCTACAACCCCGTCTCAGAGAAAAATGGTGGGAAGGGGGAGCCAAAACTAAATGAGTGGATGCCGAGTCATGCTGCACAGCAGAACAGTTCACTGTGAGTGACAGGCCATAGACAGTGTGAGAACCAGAACTCGAGATAATAGCATGAATCAAGAGCAGAGATGTTTGCTTGTTCTTGTGTTGCATTATCGGGTGCAGCTGGGTGGCATCAGCCATGCTTCATTGATAATGAGCTTATAAAGAATCGATTGTGAGAGGATGACATGTTTTTGTCACTTTGTTTCATCCTAGAATGAACCAACATTTTATACATCTGATGGTGTTCCTTTTACTGCAGCTGATCCAGGTATCTTGTCTTGCAGTCTTTCCCCCTGGTCTTTGGTAAGATAGGAAATTACAGAAAATCATCCCTTCACTAGCACTGAACTGTAGCTTTTCAGAGACATGCTAATTTTACAAGACATAAGGCAGGATATCAGCCCTTTGAATGGCCTGGGTTTGTGCAGAATGGATGAGTGAGGGGCGTGAATCCCATCTTCCTGCTTCAAAGGGCCCAATACCTTTCTTTCTGACCTGTGGGTTTTCAATCCAAGCCCCTCTGTACCACGTGGTCCACAGCCTCCCAGCTGCTATAAGGATGTGTGGCTTTCAGTTCCCTCTCGTTTCTGTCATCGGGTGACTGGATGATTTTTGTGAACTCTGTACACTTAAAAGAATGTTTCTTACCTGTTAGCTCAAGTATTTGTTGCAGGGAGGCTTTATAATTTAAAATGGTCTCCAAATTGCCAAAATGGAATGCCAAAATATTGCCAGTCCTTTAGCTGGAATTCATGTTTTTAGAAACTGACAATCTTGGGAAAAAACATCTTTAATCAGTCAAGTATAATTATATTATCCTCTTGAAAACTGAGGTAGCTGTTGTTCACAGGAAACTGCTTTTAAGGTAACTAGTTTTAATACACACTGATCCATTTTATTGTTCAAAGGTAAAGACTACACAGACATGCCAATCCTACAAGGTACTCAGGCATTGTTCTTAGGCAGTTGGCAGGTGGAGAGCTATTCTGTCACCTGCATTGCCTCGGAAGCGCCCACTGAGGGGCAAGGGGTAGAGCTGAAACATTTATTACGTAGCTGCCTCCCAGCTGTCTCTAGGACAAGGGAGAAAAGAAGATGCCCTATGCTCGGAGCCCGTGTTCGGGTGGCCTCCACTGACGGGAACATGGAAAAGTGGCTGTTCCCTGCCAGCCAGATCACTTTACCTCCTTGGGGAGGACAGCAAAGCCCAGAAGCCAGGATGTTTGATTGAAATCTCTCCTTGTGGAAGGAACATAGGAGAGAATGGAGAACACGTGTTCTTCCCCACAGACTAGATAGCCAGTATTTTGTCTGATGGAAAGAAGCAGGAGAGACTATAGATAGCATACCCATAACCTGTGAAATGTCCTCTGGTGTATGCACAGTGGCTCTGATTTCCAACTTACATTTAGAGGAATATTTGTATAAATTAGAGTCATGAGGATGCAGGGGGCAGAAGCCAGCCAATTAGAATAGATTTTGTAAAAGCTATTAAATTAAGCCAACTTGCTAGATGAATAAACATAGCTTACTGATGTTCAAACATTGGATCTCCTTAAATGAAAAGTCAGAATGTTAAAATTTCTTTAGGAAAAACTGGCTAATACATATTTCCTGTGAATTTTCCCAGCATTAAAATTTTTTCTTTATTTTCATTTTTCTCAGATTACCAAGAGAAATATCAAGAGTTACTTGAAAGAGAAGACCTTTTTGCAGATTATGAAGAAAATGGAACAGATTTATCAGGCGCTGGTGATCCGTAAGTTCTCTTTAGCTACTAACTTTATTTGTGAATTTTCTGTGGCCACAGCTTATAGAATTTAGACTGGAAAAAAAGCAGATAATGAAAGAATGTGCCTTTTGATTAGATGGTATTATAGTGGCATGTAAGTAGTACTTATTTACAAAAATTTTCCACATAATCATGTTGGAAAACACATGAACTATGATTAAAAAAATATACAAAACTATGATTTTAAAAATGTTTCTATAGTGGAGTCCTGACAGGGAATCGAACCATGACCTCCAGTTCCTAGGTCAGAGCTCAACCACTGAGCCAAACCAACCAGGCTTACACATTTTCTCCCTGGAAAAACAGTAGGCTTAAGAGTCATCTTTGCTTCTTTCACAGGTACTTGGATGATCTTGATGATGAGATGGACCCAGAGATAGAAGAAGCTTATGAAAAGTTTTGTTTGGAATCAGAGCGTAAGCAAAAACAGTAAAGTTAAATTTCAACGTATCAGTTTTATAAAGCAGTTTAGGTTATGGTGACTTAGCAGAACACAGGAAAACAGGAAATTGTGTCACACTTATACCAAATTAAGGATGTTGAGTTATGTTACTAATGTATGCAACTTTAATTTTAACATTCTCTGCCAAAATAAACTTTATCCCCTATAACTTAAAATGTGTATATATATATAAGATAGTTTATTATGTACAGTTAATTCCACTGTTTTGGCTGCAATAAAATCGATTTTGAAATAAATGAAATGTTGAAAGTAAGTTTTGCTAGCTGATTAGAAGCTTATCCTTTAAATTCAGCTTTTCTTGAAGGAAAAAGTCTTAGTGTGGAAATACATAATACTGCAAAAATGTAGCATCCTTTTGAAAGATATGAGTATATAGCTTTCATTTAGTTTTACATTGAGTGTCTCAATGAATTGGGTTTCAAATATGAGTCACAATCATAAAAAAATCTCTGGCACTAAAGTCTTAGAATATATAATTAATTTATTTACATATCCAGTTATTTGATACCAAGGGCTTTTAAAATAGAGTTAGAACTTACAACTAAACAACCAAGATTCTTCACTGAGGATACATTGCAATTCTAAAGTGTTCAAATTTTTCACCTGATTTCATTACCCCAAAGTCCAGGACATTATTCTACTTTATTTATATGGCTTTCTCATTTTTATTTGGTAGCATGAGTTGCATTGACTTTTTTACTAGAGAATTTTGCTAGATCTTTGTCACTCAAGTTTTCATCTGCTTTGTAATTGATATACCTTGAGGATCACTTTTCTAATACTTTTACTATAATGTGGTACCACCTCAGTCCTATTTTTACCTAATGTCAAAAATCTTTTTCCGACTAACCACAAGTAAAGCTTATGTACAAAAGGATTGCTTGTAAATATGCATGTAAATAGTTCTGTTAATAACCCACTGTTTCACATTTGGTACACCTGTGTCTGCTACTACAGTTAGCTTTCTCCCTTTTCTGCTTGTTTGTTCAGTCTGGATTAAAATTAGTCTTTGAAAATAAAATTGAAATAGTTTTGTTTTCTCTAAGTTTTTGGAGTGGTATCCTGGTATTTTAAAGAATCTGTTGTGAACTTTTTTATATGATATCATAAAATTATGATTTGAAATCAGAGAAACTACTAGGATAGCAGATTCTCTATTCAATGTCTTTTTAATAAGACTTCAGTTCAGTAACAAGTCTAGTTGGGAAAACTAGCAAATGTAAAACATTGAAACTTTAGAATCTTCATTGCAAAAGGGAAATATACAGGCTAGGGCAAAATTAATAATACAAGAATGAACTGTTTCACATACAACTGTGCACCTATTTTTGCCCCACCCAGTACATGCAATTTGGGGGTTTTGGAAATTGTAATAGAAATCTTTTTTTTTCCCCAAATGGCTCCTATAATGTGGTGGCTGTTACCTTATCTGCAGTTCTCTAAAGACTGCTCACTGTATATATAGCTCAGAGGCAGTGGAAGGCAATGTGGGGACGGGACAGGACATTAGACCGGGGGCCAAGTATATGCTAACGGAATGCTTTAACCTTGTAGCATTTGCTCTGAGAATAACACCCAGTTTTGTCCGCTAGCTCATCATCATTACCCCTGCTCTACTAACAGCCTCCAACAGGGTCAGTATGCTAGTATGTTCCACTTACTGGTGCTGCTTTAAAAGCCACCCAAACTTATGTTTTCATACAGTAAGCATTGTATTACGCTCAGGGGTCCTGTGGCTCAGGAATTGGGACAGGGCACAATAGGGATGGCTTTTCTCTATTCCACAATGTTTGAGGCTTCTGCTGGGAAAACTAAGGACTCAGGGCTGTGACTCCCTGGCGTGTTCTTCACTCACGTGGCTGATGACTGGAGATGTTGCTAAGCCCAGAGTAGACAGGAGGCCATCAAGGAAGGTGTGGCCATGTTTTAACACTGCAGCAGCACATACAGGAAACTTTGCTCCTGTGCTACAAGTGTTGGCCTTTATACTGCCATATCTACAGAAATAACGGGTCAGTAAGCCTTTAGTCAGGATTATCTGTGCAATAATAATTGCCACAGTCTCCTGGCAATAAAGTACAAACACTGGTCTGAACCTGGCAGTCATGTAAACAACTCAGACCCTCTGTCTGCTTGCAGTTCCCTTCAGCCAAACACTATCAGGAACACAGCTGTTCCTGCACATGCTGGACTCATGTAGTAAGGCAGAATGTCTTCCATGGCAAATTGTGGGTTGTGTCACTAAGGGGAGTTAGAAATAACCTATTATAGGATTTGGGTTTTGGCTGGATAATTTGGGAGAGAATCTTAAGAAATGAGGTTCACTCTAGACCAGTGGTTCTCAACCTTAATGCCGCGATAATACAGTTCCTCATGTTGTAGTGACCCCCAACCATAAAATTATTTTCATTGCTACTTCATAACTGTAATTTTGCTACTGTTATGAATCGAAATGTAAATACCTGTGTTTTCCAATGGTCTTAAGCGACCCCTGTGAAAGAATCGTTCGACCGCCAAAGGGGTCGTGACCCACAGGTTGAAAACCGCTGCTCTAGATGTTATCAGAAAGCAAGGACAATTCTATGATTGGATATTTTATTAAATCTTATTGGGAGACAGGTATAGGTTAAAATGTAACTTGTTCCTTAAAAAAATAGTCACATTTCGCAAGAGAGGAGGATGCTTTGCTTGGTATGAAAGTAAGAAGTCCAGGATTGAAGGACTGAAAATTGGTTCAAACTGAAGAAAAAAAGTCCTGCTGTTAACCAGGCTGGGAGGACAGACACAGAATTAGCAGAAAGTCATGCAACAACTAGGAAATGTCATGACCCCTTCTCTCTGTGTGACCTCTGTTATGCTGACAATGACATCTCCAGGCTTATGTGCTGTCCTCACCCACCTATCACTGAGGATTGCAGTTGCTAAACTGCCCTCTCTCATGAGAATACCCAGCCTCCTCTTAGTCCCACTGCAGAAACAGCATCCAGCCCAGTCTCCCTCAGAGCTGCTCAGCATCCTTCAGCAGGAACCCAGACCTCACCCAAAAGCTGAGTGCTAATCAATCATGACTTCTTCAGAGTGAGCCTTGCTTGCAAGTCAGTACGATTTTGTCAAACTGCAGGCTTGAGCCTAGGGGTCTTTGGCTGACTTTAGCAGATGTAAATAATTTAAGGTCATGTACACTACCGCCATTTGCAACAGCCTGGCAAGACACCAAACCTGTATGAACCCTACACTGACTGCAGGCAGACAGCTGGAGGTCATATTTCTGGTAGGTTTGTACCCCTGTTAACTAAGTCCTGGGCTGTCAGCCCTGCCATTAGCACACTGTTCACGCCTCCTTTCAACCCTCTCCACTCCATCTGCCCCTAACTGATGACTTGCTTCACAGGATAAAAAAAAAAAAAAAAAGCACAAATCATAAATACCTGGAACTGTTTTTAACTTCTACCCTCCCCCTCAAACACGTTCGATCATTACCAAGATTATATAGTTTATCTAGATATTTCTTGGAGGTGTGATCTCCATTCTCACTGCCCAGTCTCAATTTTCATCTCTCTTGTTTTTCAAAAGCGTTCTATTGGGTTCCCACATATGCTCTTGCATCCATCCTACAATCCATTCTTCACTCAGCAGTTCCAGGAATATTTCTAAAGTACAAATGGCATCGCAAACCCCGCGGCTGTAAACAATTTATATATGGGAGGACCTGAGATATTAGAGAGGGAAAAGGTGGGAGAGGGATAGGACCTAAGTTAGCCCCGTGTAATACAAACCAGAGTCATAGATCAATGACAACTGGGTTGTCTAAGGATGCCCTTGTACTTTACATAGGGCAGAGGTCAATTTGTGTATCAATCTTTTGAAAATGGAGATGAATTTAAGGAGTCAGATTTCTCATCCCTTTGCTCAAAGCCCCTAGAATAGTTGACACCATTGCTTTTAAGATCAAGTCCACCATCCATAAAGTCATCCTGATCTCGTCCCTCCCTATCTTGTAGCTCCATTTCAGGCTTATCAGCCCTGAAGGCCTCTCTTTTCTCTTTAATCACCCTTAAACCAAACTGGTGTTCCGGCCTCAGGGCCTTCACACAGGCTGTTACCTCAGCTGGGAACACTTCTCTATCTGGTTAATACTGAAAGGGTTAGCTAGCTAGGTTATTAGGCAGGTTTAAAAACTTTTAGGAATTAAAAGGTGTCTGGGGGAAGGAGTATCTGATGGAGACTTGAAGATGTCAGGGTGTTTTATCTTGTACAGAGAGTAGAGAAATGGAATAGGCAAATAGAAATATAAACCAAAAGGCATCTCGGGCCTGAGCCATGAAAGTGACCATAAATTAAGCCAAAAGTAGCCCTGACCTGAGTAGTTGGAGGGCCATGAGGCTTTCTCTGCCAACACAGCTGGGAGAGCTGTAAGATCAATCAACATTGACTCCAGCCAACAAGGTAAGAGGGGATTGGGGGACACCAGGTGGGCTTTGAGCTTTGAAAACTAACTCTGTAGCACAATGACCAGTAAGAAGGAAGAGGTCGAGTTCAGACCAAGAACTGCAGCCCATTGAATGCCTCAAGACAAACAGAGCAGCGGGCCCTCTGTCCAGTCTAAGAGGGACGGCGTCTCAGGCTCAGAATTCAGACTTAGGTTTTAGAGGTAGTATCTGCTTGCAATCAAGTTTCTGTACTTTTCACCTAACACCTTGTGCCTGTGTCATTCTGCTTCGAAACCATCGAGACAAGAACCAGGAATTCAGGGCGTTCCAGGTCAATTTTCACGTTTCCATACCTACTTATCCTTTTGTATTTCAGTGGGAATACTTCCTCGGCCCAGGTTGGGTCTACCCATTATCTGCAGTCACAGACAACTCTGTTTTATTCCAGGAACACTTACCACAACTCCATCAAACTATTGCCTAGTCGTTTCCTTCCGCTTACTCTCTAGTTGCCATGCTGGACCCTGGGTCCTCCCCGCTCTCCCCAGTGCGCCCAGCACTAGCACGTCTCTGGGGATCCATGACTCATTTAGTGACAATAAACCAACAGGCCAGGCCAGTGTCCTGGCTGCTTAGATGAAGGAGTAGATACACAACTGAGACAAGTTTCCTGGCAACAGATTAGAAGAAAAGTCTCCGCCTTTGGCCAGGTTCTTCCCCAACAGCTTTTCTGAGGTGTAACTGTCGTTTAGGTTCCTTAAGAAAGCGTCCCTGCACTGACACCCCCGCGCGGGAAGCTCCCCGGAACCTCACGACGCTCCAGACTCAGGTTTCACCGCAGCCGGGCCGGACGGGTCCGTGTGGCGTACCGGAAGTACGCCCGGAAGAGGCGGGGACCAGATTCCGGCCCGGGACCCTCTCCACCCTCAGCGCTTCCCCTACTTCCGGTTCCTCACTTCTCCGAGCGCGGCAGGGGCGGGACTTCCTGCCTGGCTCGCCCCTTGGGGGCGGGAAGGTTTGAATCGCCGTTGTTGGCTTCCGTTTTCTCTCCGGGGCCGTCGCTAGCGCTCCCCCCGCCCAGCCCCTCCGACCTGGGGCCTTATCGCCCTGCGGCTGTGATTGTTTTTCCTCGAGCAGCTTCACGCGTTAAAATCCCGAACAGGTTCCTGGGGAAGCCGCCGTGGGCAGGCGCAGACGCTGCGGTTCGTGCCACTTGGCAAATCCAAGCGCCAGGGCTGCTGATGGGCCTCGTTTCCACGGCTTCCCAGCCCGGCTGCTGTGAGTTCCAAACGCTGGCTGCCTGGGTGAATTTCCATTGTCACTAGATGAGGCATTTTGGCAGAGTCAGGTTCCCCCGGATGTCAAGAACAGGCTTACGGCTTTTTGATCGTTAAACAGACATAATGTGCTGAGTGTTGTGGCTGGAAATGTGGACTGGGCGGATTTATGATGTGCCAGGAACTTTATACATTCTATTGTGTATTCTTTTTATTTTATTTTTTAAATCACACCTCATTAAGCTGTTTATAAAAAATAAATAAGTAACCAGGCTAAAAATAGAGACATTTTCCCAATTGTTATCAGAAAATCTTCTATTCCTTTTTTTTTTATATGCATCTGTTTATTTGTTTTTTGTTTCCTGAAATAGCAAGTAGACATCATATATATATATATATATGTATGTATATATATATATATGATGTCTACTTGCTATTTATATATATATATATATATATATATATATATATATATATATATATTTATAGGGTGTGTCCCCGCAAAATGTATACACTCCTTAACAGTTGATAGCTCAATTTTGAAACCGAAATGTATTTTAATAAACACTGCCTTTATAATTATTCAAAGTGTTTGTGTACATTTTGGGGGGACACCCTATATATGGCTATGAATATTGCCGTTTAACAAGTATGTACACAAGTGGCGTAAAGAGGTTGGTATCAGCTGGGTTGTGGAAAGTTACCTACGACAGCGATACTGGAAATGGATTGGAGGGGAAGGAGCTGGAAAGAGGCCCCAGATGGTTGCAGGAATTGAGGGAGAGTTAATGGCCAGAAGCAGAAGAGGAGGGGCCAGGTTCATGAGAGACAAAATCAACAGGACTTGTTTTAAGAGTGTGGAAGGAAACAGAATGAGAAGTCACATATTGCTAACATTGAGATACCATTAACTCAAATTGCACATTCAAGAAAAACAAGATTGCCCTGGCCTATTTGGCTCAGTGGAGAGAGCATCGGCCTGTGGACTAAAAGGTCCCAGGTTCGATTCCGGTCAAGGGCATATACCTTGGTTGCAGGCACATCCCCAGTAGGGGGTGTGCAGGAGGCAGCTGATGGGTGTTTTTCTCTCATCTATGTTTCTAACTCTCTATCCCTCTCCCTTCCTCTCTGTAAAAAATCAATAAAATATATTAAAAAGAAAAGCAATTTTTTAAAAAATTTACTTATTCATCATTAAGTAAATCTTTGTTCCACCCTTATTATTGGCCAAGTATATATGCCAAGGGTACAAAATGTGAATAAAACAAACGAAGTCTCTGTTCTGATGTAAGTTTACATCCAAGTGGAAAAAGAAAAAAAAAATGAATAAGTAAAATCAGTTCTGACAGTGATAGATGCCATGAAGGAAGATGACATGGGTAAAAAGTGGCTGGGAGATGGTTGGGAGCAACTTTTATTGATCTTCTACAAAGTGCCATCCATAATACTAGGTACTATCGTGTGTGTGGGTTGTCTCATTGACCCTCACAACAATCCTGTCCCTATCCCCATTTTACAAATAAGGAAACAGAGGACCTGACGCTTATAGCTAGTCAATGGTGGGTTTGATGGA
Source organism: Pipistrellus kuhlii (assembly GCF_014108245.1). NCBI lineage: Eukaryota > Metazoa > Chordata > Mammalia > Chiroptera > Vespertilionidae > Pipistrellus > Pipistrellus kuhlii. The sequence goes on along the minus strand of NW_023425540.1, from coordinate 8,396,248 downwards.
ACCCATTCTCTAATTCCATTTCCATCATCCCTTTATGGAAAGTGTAGGTGAAGACACAGTCACTTTGGAATGGAGAAGAGGAAATCGAAACAAGTGAGACGAGGATGACACTAAGACCCAGGAGGTTAATGAGTGTTTTCAGTAGTGACATGAGGATACCTCTTTAATGCTGGGCTAGGGACAAAAACCCAGGTATGTATGCTTTTCTTTTAGATCTAATCGTTACTTTTGGTCTGCCCTTTCCCTCTATTACAAACGATTTGCTGTATTCTTATTGCAAAGGTGGAATTTGCTTGTTACTCGAAATGAGATACTAAATATAGAATTTTCTGAAATGGAACTTCAGGAGAAATAAAGCTTCTAAAATTATACAGGCAGTTACAACGTGGTGGACTGTCTTCTACCTCTGTTACGTTTCCCCTCTGGAGTAAAGCCTTAGGGGTTACTCCGGGCACTCTGTCAAGGATGCTAATCTCAAATCATTTACGTGTGTCCAGTAAGATCAATTTTTCTCCCACAAAAGTAGATGCAATGGCAGTGTGTTTTACTTACGTTCTTAGGAAATGCACCAGCTTATTGGGTAGAACTTTTGTACGTTTAGGAGAACGATTTGTGCCCCTGTTCCCTGTTCCCCTCAGTCTCTGCCTCGGAAGGACATTGTATCCACAGTCACAGTGATGGCGGCCGAAGTGAGGATGGTGCTTTACGAAGACGATTCTGTGCACGTACAGTATGCGGACGGCTCCAGGCTGCAGCTTTCTCCCTGTGGCTCTGAATTTTTATTTGAAAGGGCACCTCCTGTGTCAGCACATCCTTTAGAACAACCAGAAAGAATCCGTCAAAGGACACACTTTGTTATTAGCACTTACCGAGTAAGTAAAGATGACACAAACACTACTCTTTCAATGCTGTTGAGGTGGACGGGATGTGGAAGTAATTGGGATGCAGGATTGCTCCATACCAAATGGATTTTCAGTCCTTTTTTAAGATTACATTTGTATCTTTTTGTAGGAGCAACTACAGAGAGCCCTAGATTTTCGAAACTCTTTCGCCACTTGCCCTTTTTTATCTGAAAACATTATACCTCCTGAAAGAAAAAAGGTAATTTTCTAAAACTAATTTTTGTTTAAGATTGGAGGACAAGCAATTAGAAATAGGTAGTTTAATATTTAGCCTTTTTTTTTCATGACACTTGGGAATAGACATGTTGCTGTAGAATGAATGCATAGTCACTTGGCATTCACTACACTGGAGTTCTCATGTTTTGCATACTGATTGAGACGCAGAAGTTACATAATTCATTAGCCTGTCTTTTTCTTTGTAGCTAGAGAGTCTATGTAGAGCTTTTCAGGTTGGTGTCTTTTTCATTCTTGGAGGTGTGAAAATTAAGAAATTATGTGGATATTTTTAGTAGCTTATATATATTTATCTGCTAATGTGTAATAGAGATATGCAATTACTTAGGGGCATGCAAATTTTATTCTTTTGCTTATTCTCTATTTTGAACTTTTAGGAATAATAATAATAACTATCATTTATTGAGAATTTATTGTGTGCCATGAACTGGGAGTGATATTTAAAATATTTGCCAGCACCAGTATGCCTTGGGTACCTGCTGATCAAAATAGGAGTCCTGCCGAAACTGGTTTGGCTCAGTGGATAGAGCTTCTGCCTGCGGACTGAAAGGTCCCAAGTTTGATTCCAGTCAAGGGCATGTACCTTTGTTGTGGGCACATCCCCAGTGGGAGTGTGCAGGAGGCAGCTGATCGATGTTTCTAACTCTCTATCCCTCTCCCTTCCTCTCTGTAAAAACTCAATAAAATATATATTTTTTAAAAAAATGGGAGTCCAGCTGGGACCGGTTTGGCTCAATGGATAGAGTGTCGGTTTGGGGACTGAAAGGTCCCGGGTTCGATTCCGGTCAAGGGCATGTACCTTGGTTGCGGGCATATCCCCAGTAGGGGGTGTGCAAGAGGCAGCTGATCAATGACTCTCTCTCATCGATGTTTATAACTATCTCTCTCCCTTCCTCTCTGTATAAAAATCAATAAAATATATTTAAAAAAAAATAAAAATGGGAGTCCAGCCAGTCAGAAAAGGTGTATTGGCTGGATACAGCTCCTTTTGATAGGAGCCAAACCGACACTTTCAGAGTTTCCCTTACTCATACATAGAAAGTTTCTGAGTGGCAAAGTCAGGAATTGAACCCCGTCTGTGTGTCTATTCACCGCTTTCTGCTACTATCATGGTGCTTGCCTGCCTGTTGAGTGGTTTCTATTACAGTGTCTCATGACAAAGAGGTCCTGACAAACTGTAAACTGGACCTTGGTCTACAAGGCTGTTTTCCCATTGTATCTTTTGAGTGACTGTTCATTGAAAATGGGTATCTTGCTGCTGATGCTGCACTTGAATTATCAGATAATCTAATTCTAGAAGATGGAACTTTTTGAACCATCATCCTTATAGATAAGCTTTGCCATCAATGAATAATGCCCTTAATTTTAGTGTACTGACATAGCACTATAAGTTTAAGAGGCTTTCCGACAATGGCTTTTGTACATTTCGAGTTTTATATAAATGGAAGTTGAAATGTTAGCTGTTGGCAAGATTAACCAATTAAGAGACTTATTTGATACCTGTTATTTCTACCTTACATGAAAAGATGCATCAGGCACTGTTACTGTTAAGAATCTGTTTGCTATTGATCAGCATCCATATTTACCTTTGAGTAATTCAGTTTTTAAAAAGGTTATTCTTGCCCAGCCCACATGGCTCAGTGGATGAGAATTAATCTATGAACCAGGAGGTCATGGTTCAATTCCCTATCAGGGCACATGCCTGGGTTGTGGGCCTGATCCCCAGTGTGGGGCGTGCAGTAGGCAGCTGATCGATGATTTACTCTCATCATTGATGTTTCTATCTCCCTCTTCCCTCCTCCCTGAAATCAATAAAAAAAAATATACACTGAGTGGCCAGATTATTATGATCTCTGAACATATAATAATCTGGCCACTCAGTGTATTTGTATCTCAAATGGGTACCAACAGTATGCTAGACTTTTGCTGGTGATCAACCACCTATCTGCCCAGAGCTTTTTATCAGCCAATGCAAAGGGGAAAACTGGTCAGTGCATGATTTATAGTATCTTTGATATCAAATAAATGAGGTACTCAAGAGAAGTACACTGAGTGGCCAGACTATTATGCGTTCAGAGATCATAATAATCCAGCCACTCAGTGTATATTTTAACAAATTCCTCTTTAAGTCACCTGGAACTTATTTTAGGGTCTGATGTTTCAATTGCTGTCTAGGACGGGTACTTTAGTCCAGGTCATAACGCTTTGAGAGAACATTTCCAACTGCTATTCAATCATTCAGTACCATTTATTAAATAACTCTCTCCTCCCCCTTGTTTTGAAACCTTATGTTGTCGCATGTAACATTTTATGAAATATTGAGTCTGTTTCTGTATTCTCTGGGTTGTCCTGTCAATGATTTTTATGCTAGTTTCATATCAATTGAGTTAATAATAGTGCATTATATTGCTATAGACATTGATAGCCTTTTTGAGAGTAGAATTTTGGGAGGGGCTCAAAATCTAATCTCTGATTCATTGTACATTTAAAAAATATGTCTAACACTAGATAATACTATTAATCAGGATGATTTTTTTCTTTTCTCATATTTTTTTTTCTGTGTGTGTGTGTGTGTGTGTGTGTGTTTTATTTCTCTAAAGATAATCTTAATATCAAATATTCTCTGAAAAGCCATATATAAGCTGACACCTGGCTCTGTCTTTTTCATTCTGCCTAGATAGTAAAACACAAAACTTTAAGAGCATTCTTACACAATATGTAGTTATCAGATGTATGGAAAATTTGGTCTGTTAACAGAAAATACCGACTATCTCTTTTCCCTCCCCCTCAACTCAGCGTATCCTCATCGACATCCCAGAAGTGAGGTGGCCCAGTCTGGATACTGACGGTGGCATGATATGCATGCAGAGCGGCGCCGTGAAGATACCATCTGTAGACGGTCATGCATACCTCTGTCTGCCCAAATCTCAGCAGGAGTTTACAGTACATTTTTTGTGTAAAGTGAGCCAGAAGCCAGGCTCATCTGTACTATTGTCAGAAAAAAATAATCAAGCCCCAAAAGAACAAGTAGGGAAAGCGGACAGAATCCGTGCATATGGAAGTTTACCAGGACAGAGACGGAAGAATAAAGAAAACGAACTTCACTGCCAGATGGTGAAACCCAAAGAACCTTCAGAGGAGAAGCCGTGTGGAAACAGACCTGCAGGGAAGGAGGCGCCGCCTTCGCCTGGCCCCCAGCACAGCTGTGTCCACGCGTGGGTGGAACAGCGCTGCTCTGTGGCCTCCTGCCCAGAGGAATGGAAATACCCTCTGTCTTTAGCACTTCGCTTTGGTAATAGAGTCAGCAGTATGTCTGGAACTGATGGAAATGTCGCCCAGAGCACAGTGTTAACGTCTGCTGCTCCAGAGGAAGGAGGAAAAGAGGTTTCTGTTCTTCCCCAGGCCTTGCTGCTCAGCTGCCCTGTCCCACACCTGCACAGGTAATGGGAGAATGACTGACTGGTCAGAACCTGTCCTCCTATAGGTAATTTGTCTTTCTAAAGCATCTGATACCAGTCATAAGGAAAGCTCATTCAGTTAATCCAAACCTTGTTTAAAACTGATTGTAAAGAATTTGCCTAGCAAATGTTTATGGGAGGCTGACTGTACTAGATGCATTGTTAAGTACCGAGATGACTGAGACACAGTTCCTGCTTTCTAGAAGCTTAGAGTCCAGTGAGGGTCACTGTCACTGAAAAGATTATTGCTCAAGTGTGGTAAGGGATGGCCCGGGACCTACATGGACCCCTGTGGGAGCATCTGCTGCCACTCAGTGGAGCCTGTTACCATGGTTGCTGGAGTATAGATCTGACAAGTTTATGATCATGGGTTCTTTCTTTCTCACTTGGCTACTGAGACCATCTCTGTCTTTGATTAACGCAAATATTGTCCATTATCAAAGGGATAGACATGGATGGCTAGGTAAAAACTTTTGGCCTCCACTAACAGATGAATAACCTAATGGTGATAGATTTGTAACAGGAACTTTGCATAAGTAGTGCAAATCTACACTAATAAAAGAGAAAGATGCAAATTGACCATACCATATGCAACACCCACCAGCCAATCAGGAGTGAGTATGCAGATTATCCCAACAAAGATTGTGGGTTTGTTTGCACATGAAGGTAGCATGCATATATATATATATATATATATATATATATATATATATATATATATATTTTTTTTTTTAAAGACTTTATAAAGATTACTAAAATAGTTAATTTAGGTAATTCTGTTGAGATTCAATAGTGAGATTATTGCCGAAACCGGTTTGGCTCAGTGGATAGAGCGTCGGCCTGTGGACTGAAAGGTCCCAGGTTCGATTCCGGTCAAGGGCATGTACCTCGGTTGTGAGCACATTCCCCAATAGGGGTGTGCAAGAGGCAGCTGATAGATGATTCTCTCTCATCGATGTTTCTAACTCTCTATCTCTCTCTCTTCCTCTCTAAAAAATCAATAAAATATATATTTAAAAAAAAATAGTGAGATTATTGAAAATGCATGGAAAATAAGACTCGTTTTAAAATGTAATGTACTTTCATATTTTTACTTCTTTGATCTAATTAAGCAAGGAATAAATCTTATTACAGTCACTATTTTGTTGACTTCTCAAGGTAATTTTGTTGAGCAGCCAGAATCCATAACTTGTATTTTGTCCTTCACAGGTGGACTTTCTGTGATTCCCTTTCACAGGGGCAGGCTGATGAAGAGGAATATTCCTACTCTGAACTAGTGAAAGTGGTTTGGTACAAGGGCGTTACGTACAGGTAAGGCACCTGAGTTGGAGTTGGTTGTAGTGATGGCACAGGGGAGGGCTAGCCTTGCAGATAAACTATGAGAGAATGCAGTTTGCAGGGCCACCATGCTCCTGTGCTCAAGTCTCAACACCCTAATTATATTCGGACACACAGGGGTCTTGTTCCTAATTCACATTAATCATATTCGCAAGATTTTTGTGACAGCTCGAAAGCCAGTGAGGGATTATTCTGCAAGTGAATGAGATACGCATGGCAGCTATTTAAGCCACGCCTTCCAAGCATGGGGGATCTAGTTGTCTGAAATAGTCACATCAGAAGGTGCCTGGTGAGCATAGAATAGAGATGTTAGATTCCTAAAGGAGATTTCAGCTACATTCACTCAGCAGATATTCACTGAGCGGCTGCTCTGTGCTGCACAATCCCATTGAATAACCCTACCTCTCCAGGGCCTGGAACACTAGTGCTGGCCAGAGGAGCGGTTCCCTCTGTACACAGTGCTGACCAGCTCTGCCAGCTGTTTGTTCTCGGGCTCTCCTTTTCCTGCACGAGGACCCGCTCGTTACTGACAACATACTAGTATTTTCCATCGTGTTTCAATAAAATTGACCTGGCGCATATCTTTATTCCTTATATACCCAATACCTTGATTGTCCAGTGAGTCACCTTCTCTTTGGGATAGCTCCTTCTACACATGGCTAATCTCATCATCAGGTATTGATTCTGCTAGTTTTATTATTAAAGAGTAATCTCATTTTCAGGTTCTAGAGTTGTTATATTTAACTCCTATACAATGAGCACTGCTTTTGTGACCATTATAGACTAGCCACGTGATCGGCTGGCGGGGATACTAGGGTAATAAGGCAAGATGCCTCACTTCTAGAAGCTGAGCTTAGTTACTGAAGTAGATAGTCCCACCAATTCTTTTTTTTTTTTTGCCAACAAGAAAATAATTTAGTTGGCTGGAGAAACAGTGTGAAATTATCAATTTGCTAGATAGGTTAAAAAATTATACTATTTTGCCTTTCTTTTTTTCTTTTTTTTTCTTTGATAACTGACCATGTATGTGGTTTTTTTTTTTTTTAATATATTTTATTGATTTTTTACAGAGAAGAAGAGAGAGGGATAGAGAGTTAGAAACATCAATCAGCTGCCTCTTGCACACCCCCCACTGGGGATGTGCCCGCAACCAAGGCACATGCCCTTGACCGGAATTGAACCCGGGACTCTTCAGTCCACAGGCCGACGCTCTATCCACTGAGCCAAACCGGTTTTGGCTGACCATGTATGTTTTAATCTCAATTAGAAAAAATACTTTTTTAATGATTATTTATTTTCCATAGACTTACTCATAAAAATGTGAACTCAATAGAGATTTATCCTGGAGATGGATCTGTTTTCAAATCAGAAGGAGCTTACTTTGGGAACTATTTTACATACTATTCCATTCCAGAAGAGGTAGGTGGACAATGATATTTCCACTCAAAATTTTTGGTCTATAGCCGTTTCTAAATAATTGTGAATATATTTGGGAAATTTGATCTCTATATAACATTGCTTGCTACTACTTAGTCAGAACAATCAGTGTAACCTTACTGCCAGAATATGGCACAATAACTATTAACCACCTTGTCCTTACTGTACTATCATCCTGTATTCTGTCTTCCATTTACCTAAGCAATAATGTTTAAATCAAAAGTTACATTTCTTCTGTCATAGAATATATCAATAGAAAATACTAAAACTAGCAGTATTATTTTGAATCAATATACTTCTTTGAATTAATATTTGCCAATTAAAAAGCACACTCTTTTTTCCCTAGCGTGTATTATTTGCATATTTTAAATACTCCTTAACTCCTAAATCTTTATATTCAACTAAAAAGTTGAACAAGATTGTTTCCTGGTGTTGAAAATAGTGAAACATAACATATTTAACAGATCAGATCAAAATGTAATAATGTGGATATTTTGTTAATAACTCTTAATTTACTCAGTCTGACATTTGATACGTTTAAAGATCTCACCACAATATCATGTGGCTTTGGTTTGCAGGATGAAATACAATAAAAGTGTTGTCTTTATTACAGAGTAGAGCATGTAAGTGATAAAATTATCAGAGATGCTAGACCCTGGCGAGTGTGGAATATTGAAAGAAATTAAAGTGCTGTTGTTCAGTAGTTGGAACAGAAATAGAAATTGGGGGTGGGTTTTTTTGGTCTAAAAGGAAAAGCTTAAGTGATATTTTCTGCTAATATGTAGGAAAATTTGTTTGTAACCATGTTCATTTTTTTAAATATATTTTTATTGATTTCAGAGAGGAAGGAGGAAGGAAAGATAGAAACATCAATGATGAGAGAGAATCATTGCTCACAGACCCCCTACTGGGGATCAAGCCTGCAACCCAGGCATGTGCCCGACTGGGAATGGAACCATGATCTCCTGGTTCATATGTTGACACTCAAGCACTGAGCCACACCAGCTGAGCTTGTAATCATGTTAGTTCAAGTGTGCCAAGATTTGGACAGCAAGTTATAGGCTATTGAGAATATAACTTTTGAATAGAGAAGGAAAATGGGAAAATGGAAAACATCATGAAATACCTTTAGATTATACCTTTTATGACCTTTAAGTTAAAATAACTGCTTCCTACCGAAACCAGTATGGCTCAGTGGATAGAGCGTTGGGCTGCGGACTGAAAGGTCCAAGGTTCAGTTCCGGTCAAGGACATGTACCTTGGTTGCGGGCACATCCCCAGTAGGGGTTGTGCAAGAGGCAGCTGATCAATGATTCTCTCTCATCGATGTTTCTAACTCTCTATCCCTCTCTCTTCCTCTCTGTAAAAAATCAATAAAATAAAATTAAAGAAAATAAAATAACTGCTTTCTTTGTCATTATGTAAATATGTAAATACAAAATAGCTAAGTAATAATGGCCAATGTTTATTATTAAAGAAATTTTTCCTTTTAAACTGGTTTTCAGAGGAAAGAGAAAATGTATTCAGTAAATAATCTTCCACCAGAGAGACCAGGAAGTCTGTTTTCTGTGTGCTCTCTAATTAAACAGGCCACCAGGTAAGTCCTTCACATTCAACTGAATCAAGGGTTATGTTTGAGCCCTAGCTGGTTTGGCTCAGTGGATAGAATCTCGGTCTGCGAACTAAAGGTCCCGGGTTCGATTCTGGTCAAGGGAACATGCCTGGGTTGTGGGCTTGATCCCCAGTGGGGGGCTTGCAGAAGGCAGCTGGTCAATGATTCTCTCTCATCATTGATGTTTCTATCTTCCTCTTCCTTCCTCTCTGAAATAAATTTAAAAAAAAATTTTTTTTAAGAGTTATGTCTGAGAACCTTGATACCTTTTATCATGGTTAAGATAAGATTAAGAATTTGTAATTAGCTCTAGCCAGTTTGGCTCAGTGGATAGAGCGTCAACCTGCAAACTCAAGGGTCCCAGGTTCAATTCCGATCAAGGGCATGTACCTTGGTTGTGGGCACATACCCGTAGGGAGTGTGTAGGAGGCAGCTGATTGATGTTTCTAACTCTCTATCCTCTCTTCCTCTCTGTAAAAAATCAATAAAATAGATTTTTTTTAAAAAAGGATTTGTAATTAAAAGAGTACTTCCATCTTTGAAACGTAAAATGAAATATGGAGAAACATTTATATGTGGCAAGCAAGTGCTGGAAGTACTTCCTGGGTAAATTTTGCATCATTATTGCTCCCTGGAATCAAGTTGAGGAGTTGATGATACATTTAAAAATTTTATACTTCTTTATTATCTTGAATAATAAAGATTTCTGAATGTGTACAGAAGAGAAGTATTGTTTGGTTCTTTGGTTCATATGCTCTTTAATTCTCCTAGTTAATTAATGTGTAGCACTCAGAAGAATGAAAGTGAATTGTTGGATTAAATGATTTATTTGTATAAACTATGTCTAAGCCAGTTCCAACGTAGATTTGAAGGAGCAGATCGGTTTGATTTCCTAGGGCAGTTTATTTACAACCCACCACTCTCAGACTATGCTAACCCTTTTAGGCACTGTCAACCTATCACCTCATAAAAAAGAGCAACTGAAAATTCTATTTGGAGTCATTTCATTGCTACAAATTCGAGAAATAACTTTAAGTATTAGCCAAAGGTCCCTAACCAGTTTAGCTCAGTGGATAGTGTCCGCCTGTGGACTAAAGGGTCCCAGGTTTGATTCCAGGCTAGGGCATGTACAGGAGTGGATGTGCAGGAGGCAGCTGATCGATGTCTCTCTCTCTCTCATATGACGTTTCTAACTTTCTATCCTTCCCCCTTCTTCTCTGTAAAAAATCAAACATACATATATATATATATATATAAAGAGCTTAACATTTATTTTTTTTAAAATTAGCCAAAGGGAAACAGTAATAGTTCCTTCTAAAGGCTTATTATTTTCTGGAAGGAAATGGGTCTGGACATATATCAATGGAAATGAACTTCTTGACTGAGATGTCACACAGCAGTTAGAATGGTTGCTAGAATTGGAAAATGCCATAATCTGCAATTTGCAAATGTTTACGTTGTGTATTTCATGTTCACAGGATTCTTCACCACTGCGCCAAGATGAGGCTCTCTTTAAGCCATAACTATCGTATATGCTGCTGGAAAATGGTATCTTAAAATTCTTTTCAAAGCAAGATAATTTTGTTTTTATTGTCTATATTTCTAAATTCAAATTACTTTAAGTCATGTAAGAAATTCTTTGTAACATTAATATTGATTTATTCAGAACAATATCCACTTAATCGCTGCAAAATGAGGCTTTTACTTATATTTTATTGTATATATTTTGGTTTTGCTTCTTCTTTTAAATGGAATGGGAAGGCCATAGGAATTAGTTGGATTTGTATGTAAAAACATAGTTATTGTAAACACTGCAGTCTTCTACTCTCTTTCCATGCTGTAAGTACATTCTTTAATGCTGACTTGGAGAAGTTATTCTCAGACTTTGATTTCTGCATCTATACTAATTTGGTTTTAAGTTTATACTGTATGTCACTATAGTTTCTAAGTCTTGTCTGTGTTCTGTGTAAAGTTCAGAGCAAATGGTGGTTTAATCTGCTTGTAGTAGACTGTTGTGGGCATCCACTTGTGGAAAGGTTAAACATACATAAGGATTCTGCAATATTCAGCTTCTGTATAGAATCTGAAAGTTGCCTGAGAGTTCATTAATCACTTAAATCTTATAAATGGATAACTCTACTTCCTGCTATTTTTACTTACTTGGTTTTAGGCACCTGGGATAAATGAGAATATGCTGCCTTTGCTTTTGAAAGAATCATTCATACCCAATGTGGGAAGATTTCTTGCTTATTCTGATGACAAAGTACATACCATCTTTATAGATGGCATTACTCTAACCCTAAATTGGAAATTTGGCTCTTTTAATGGAAAAAGACAGGTGAGTATACTTCAGACTAAAATCTATTTTGTATTGTTTTTTGTTTTATCTGTGGAAATACTGTGGCACTTTTTTTTGTTGTCCTTATGTCTCAATTTCTTTTTTTAATCCTCATCCAAGGACATGGAGAGAGAGAGAGAGAGACAGAGGGGGGGGGGGAGATCAAATCTATGTGAGAGAGAGAGAGAGAGAGATATCAAATATGTATCTATACTATATTAGTTATAAATTTACATGTTGCCTTTAACATGTGCCCTGACCGGGAATCAAATCAACAACCCTTTGGTGTATGGATGACGCTTAACCAACTGAGCCACCCAGCCAAGTCAATTTGTTTTTTGAAGTATGATATCTTCAAAAGGCTTTATTGATCTCATTAGATTTCCTAAAAAAATCAAATAGGTGTGGCAAATATTTATTTTTATAAAGTAACTCTACAGAGAGAGGGACTAGTATTTCTTAAATTGCTAAGTTAGAAGAGGGTTTTGGGGTGATTTTGTAGTTTTTTTAGTTTTAGAATGATAAAACTTAACTTTCCTCCATGTTTCTTAAGATAAATCAAGGTCTCAACTTAGGTTGGTGTAAGTTAACTTTTCCTGATGGACACGATCAGTTAATTCAGATTGAACACCCCGGACCATATGAAAGGTACTGAAAAGCAATGTAAAAATTATTTTCTTTTTAGTAAAAATCTTTTAATTGATAAAGTGGAAATATAAACAATATCTACATATTTTGTTCTAGGTTTTACATGTAGATGTGAATAAAGTCATTTCAACAGGTTTCAGAGTTTGATGTTATATTGGCATCTATAATAACAAAAAAGATGAAGTCAGCTTTATTCATTTCCATTTGTATTTGAAGTGATTTTTCACCATAATGAATATGTTAGATCTAATTGGCTTGCTGGAGAAGTTATTGTCAGATGTGTTAACCTATTAATCCCCTAACCAATTTGAAATAAGGTTTGCAACCACAAATAACTAAATTTCTGTATATTATTATAAAGTAGGAAAAATTAATGATTATTTTTAAAATGGAGATTCTTGAAATCAGCTTTTCATGACTGCTTTCTTTTAGTTTAGTAATATATTTTGTAATAATTGTTGTACTTGTGATGTTCTTAACATTTTAGGATTTTACTTGAAAATTATAATGTTCATAAAAGAATTGATTTGTTTTATCTCAAATTTATTTTTCTGTGAGCTTTATTGCATTTTGGTCTAAATGCTCCAATACTCATTGCTATAATAGTTTGAATAATTTGCCTCAAATAAAACAGTGTGCATTTAGCAAACGTTGTTTGTTTTATCCAGTCACTTCAGAATAATCATTTTATTAAACTTGATACTTGTTTTGCATATTCGGTGAGTTAATATGTAATTAATGGGTGTTTTCTAGTTTAAATTTTAAAAAGCAGATGTTCACTTAGTCTTATATGTAAACACATGTACATGATAAATTTAATGAAATTCGTTTATTTTGAAAAACTAAAAGGAGAATTTAGACATTTGAATTTGAACTTTGTTCTGACTCTTAAATCTCATCATTATTAATCATGAATGTGAGTGAAGAATTTTCTCCTTGATGAATAATGAAAAAAACTGCCTTATTTTCAATGGAGCCCTAGCTTGTTTGGCCCAATGGATAGAGCATTGGCCTGTGGACTGATGGCTTCTGGGTTCGATTCCAGTCAAAGATACATGCTCAGGTTGCGGGCTTGATCCACAGGGGCCTGCAGAAGGTTTTCTCTCATTATTGATGTTTTCCTCTCTCTCTCCCTCTCCCTTCCTCTCTGAAATCAATAAAAAAAGATTTTTTAAAAAGAAGATTCATAGAATTTTTCAGTAAATGCCTTATTTTAAAATATTCTCTTTACCCTTTTTCCCAAATTGTTTTGATTTTTCAATCATTTTTCAAATTTTTATAAATAGAATGCAAGTTCATTTTTCAAATATTTCTTTTAATGTATTTAATCTAGATATGTGTCAACAGTAATATCATGGTGCAGAAGACTGACCCAGACCAGTCAGAGAGAGACGCCCATACATCCTTCATCTTCTGTTCTTGAAGAAAATTGGTATTTATATTTCTTTTAAATTTAATCTGTGTAGAAGAGCCCACTAATACTCAAAATTAAAATGTCAAATGGAAGGGGAGGAAAGGAAGGGAAATAAAACTTATGTCTCTGTTTGATTAAAAAATAAATGTGGGGAGAAAGAAGTCAAATGGTAAACTCTAAGACTTTTTTCCCCCAAGAAGATCTTGTCTTAATTAAATATATTTAACTCTGTTTTTGATAGCTTAAGATTAAAATAATTTTTCTTTAATCAGGTATCTAATTTATTAGGTTTTTCTTTTTAAAATTTTAACTTTTATAAAAACAATCAAGTATGCTTATTTGAAGGCCCAGTGTTGGATTGGTGGGGGGAATCCCTTCAGCCCGGCCTGCACCATCTTACCGTCCAGGACCCCTCAGGGGATGTCCGCCTGGGGAATCGGGCCTCCGCTGGCAGTCAGACATACCTCTCACTCCTTACCACCTGCCTGCTCACTGCTCCTCGGTGCTGCCACAGAGTTGGGAGAGGCTCCTGCCATCACTTTTGCACTTGCCAGCTGTGAGCCTGACTTCTGGCCAAGCAGTGCTCCCCCTGTGGGAGCGCACTGACCACCAAGGGGCAGCCCCTGCATTGAGCGCCTGCCCCCTGGTGGTCAGTGCGCATCATAGTGACAGGTTGTTCCACTGGTTGTTCTGCAGTTCAGTTGATTTGCATATTAGGGTTTTATTATATAGGATTATGTGTAAAAAAGAATCAGATAACTAGTATGAACTTACTTTTCTCCACAGGTGTGTAGCTTCTGAACTTGAAAAAATACAGAAGTTTAACTGTATCCTTTAAACATAATGTATTGTCCTGCACAATTACTCCCTTTCCATTTTAGGTTTAATTCATAACCCTATAGTTTATATTAATCCACACCTATATTGTGGAGCTTCAGTGAATACTAAAGATATTTGAGAAGTAGCTTGTCTGTGGAAGGTACATGGTATTGAAGACTTTTGCATGTTCATCGGTGATATTGACAAGTATTTTTGTTTTCTTGTAGTGTGGTTGTTAGCGTAATGCTAGCTTTATACTTTGAAAGTATTCCCTCCTCTTGTATTTTTTTGAAATAGTTTGAGAAGGATTGGTATTAATTCTTCCTTAAATATTTGGTATAATTCACCATTATTTGATCTGGGGCTCTTGTTTGTTGGGAGGTTTTGATTCCTGGTTCTTACTAATATTCCATCTATTCAGGCTTCGTTTGATTCAGTCTTGGTAGAGTGTGTTTTTGGAAATTATCCATTTCTTCTAGATTGTCCAATCTATTGGTATGTACTTATAGTAGTCTCTTATGATCCTTTGTATTGTGTTGTACCCGTGGTCATTTCCTCTTTCATTTCTAATTTTATCTGACTTCTCTTTTTTTTTTTTTTTTTTAAATATATTTTATTGATTTTACACAGAGAGGAATTGAGAGGGACAGAGAGTTAGAAATGTCGATGAGAGAGAAACATCGACCAGCTGCCTCTTGCACACCCGCCACTGGGGATGCGCCCGTAACCAAGGTACATGCCCCTGACCAGAATCGAACCCGGGATCCTTCAGTCCGCAGGCCGACACTCTATCCACTGAGCCAAACCGGTCCCAGCTGACTTCTCTTTTTTCTTGGGTAAATTTAGCTTCAAGTTTTACTGCGATTTTTATTTCCTCACTTTCACCAAACCTCCATCCAAACACACCTACATACTCTTTCCTTTTCCCTTTACTCTGCTTTCTTCACCTATGGGGAATAGACTTGATAATTTCTGAAGTACCAACTCTATTATGTATCCAAAAGATCTTCCCCTCAATGGAGAAATCCTATTTTAATATGAAGTCAGGCTTTCTGCCATTAAAAACACTTGTATAATGAAAAATGTGGGCAAAAACTCCTTGACTAAGCAACTTAGTGTTACTGGAAAACAGTGGTGTCCTAAACCAGATTTCTAACAAGAAAAATGAACAGTCTTTTGATTGTAAACCAAACTACTCAGAAACCTTGCTAGAAGAAGTTAATGAAAAGAGAGTATCAGTGGCATTAAAAAGAACCTCTGAAATTATTCAGGATATTGATTGTCTTCTATCAAGCTCTAAAACGTGAAAAATGAAATTATTACAATATATTATTAAATTGTAAGGGTGTTTCAAATCAATGGTATAAAATTACTAGAAAACAAAAGAATTGTATATATGACTTCTGTATAATAATCTGAGAAGTGATATTTAACTTTGGATGTATTTTACCTAACATGTAAATTTAAAATGTGCATTTATAAAATGCTTTATTAATAAAGAATTATTTTGAAATTTTGAACTGTTATTTCATGTTTATGAGAAAAAATTTATAAACATACAGCTTTATCTTGTGAAGCATTGACTGTTAATCAAGGATTTTTTTTAAAAAATGCAGTATTGTGTGTGTGCATTTGTCATTTGCTATTTAGTTTCTTTATTCCAAACATTTTTTCAGTTGAACTATGAGAAGGGAATTAGATCTTAAAAAAGAAAAGTAGGTGATATTGCTCCAGGCCACTGGCCTAGACAACAGTAAGAAATGCATCATGCTAAATTGGTACTGTATTCAGAAAGAAAAAACTTAGCACCGTGACTCAAAGCACTCATTATTGTGTTAATGTGTTTGATATTTTCAATTAGCTTTTATGCTGTGTGGATAAAATGTGTAATTTTTCTTCTAAGTTGACTCTTAAACCTTTAGCTAGAATCAACAATATGATAAGCAAAGGACAGTTCTATATCTGAGATACTGAGCCACACTTTAAGATTCTGTGGGAGGCCTATGAAATAAGATTGAAGATTCTATGGTCCCTTTCAACGATCCTGTATAATGAGGTAATATAAAATTGACTGTCACAGCCTTGCACAAGATGGCCAGCAGGGGAGGGCAGTTAGGGGTGACTGGGCCGGCAAGGGAGGGCAGTAGGGGAGGACCAGGCCAGCAGGGGAGGGCAGTTGAGGGTGATCAGGCTGGCAGGGGAAGGCAGTTGGGAGCCAGCAGTCCTGGATTGTGAAAGGGATATCTGACTGCTGGTTTAGGAATCAGGCCTAAACTAAGATGACTAGATGTCCCAATTTTTAACGATTTGTCCCATGTCCTGCGGCGTTTTAAAAAAGTCCAAAAGATTTAAAAGAATCTTTCCAAAAATCTGGACTTTTTTAAAACGCCGCGGGACAAATTGTTAAAAGTCGGGACTGTCCCGCCAAAAGCAGGACTTCTGGTCATCGTAACCTAAACTGGCAGTCGGACATCCCCAGAAGGGTCCCGGATTGGAGAGAGTGCAGGCCGGGCTGCACAAATTCCCCCAGTGCACAAATTTCATGCATCTGGCCTCTAGCATGAGTATAATCCCCCTGCTGCCCTTTCTTTCCATCTGACAGCTGTTTTTGAGCAATGAAGTAAGAAGGAAACGGAACTGTTCCTATTTGAACCTCTTTGTTCGGGCCAGTACGTCCCAGAGCCAAATGTCTCGCTATGCGTTCTTGGTGCTAAGAGAGAGCCCTCGGAGGCAAGGAGACGGGCGTGTCCCAGTCCACAAGCTGCATCTTGACCGCCTCGTTAACTGGGGTCCAGCTAACCCAGTGGCGGTCACTTTCCCAAAGGAGCGTCCGGCCGCGCTGTCCACAGGAAAGAGCGGCGGCGAAGAGTCGTCCTCCAGACGTCCCCCAGGGGGCGCTGCAGCGCCGCGGGGAGCGGGGGCGCCGGTCCCTCCAGGGCCATCGCAGGGAGAGAGGAACTCCGCCTTCGGTCCGGGCACCGGGCTCGCGCCCTCCACGTTGATGGCTAAGCCGAAAACGAACCCAGGTCACTGGTCACTCTCACCCCGCCGTCCTGCAGGTCTCCTTCTAGGGTCAGGTGACCAGGCGTCCCGCTCTTTAATAATGTGTCCCGCGGCGTCCTAAAAAAGTCCCGATTTCCACCCCCCCCAAAAAAAATCGGGACATTTTTAAGACGCGGTGGGATGCGGGACAAATTAAGAATCGGAACGTTTGCTGAAAAACGGTTTGGCTCAGTGGATAGAGCGCCGGCCTGCGGACTGAAGGGTCCCAGGTTCGATTCCGGTCAGGGGCATGTACCTTGGTTGCGGGCACATCCCCAAGAGGAGGTGTGCAAGAGGCAGCTGATCGATGACTCTCTCTCTCATCGATGTTTCTCTCTCTCTTTCTCCCTTCCTCTCTGTACAAAATCAATAAAATATATTTAAAATAATAATAAATAAAAAATAAAAAATCGGGACGTCTGGTCACCTCATTCTAGGGGGGGACAGGACGGGCCAGAACTCGAGGTGCCCAGTCCTCCACCGGAGAGCATCCGGACCGCGGCTCCCGCCGGCTCAGATTGGCGCCCTATCCCGGCGTGCATCTCGGCGGCGCGCGGGCCGGAGCCGCTCTGGCCGCACCGGCGTCTCTATGGTCCCTGCGGGGGCGGGGCTTCCATCGATGGGGCGGGGCTTCCATCGATGCGGCGGCGGCGGCGGCGGCGGCTTCCGCCGTGAGAGCCGGGTGGGTGCGGCGCGGGGCCGGTTGGGAGGGGGTGCGGGGGATGCTGCGAAAGAAGCTCCGTCCTCCGGTGAGGCCCGAGGCGGGACCGCCTGAGCCCGGAGTGGGGCCTGTCCAGGTCGCAGATGGGGAGGGCGTGCGGGCGGCCGGGCCGGGACCTGCGCGAGGCGCCCTCCGGCTTCGTGGCCCCGTCCCGGTCCCCCCGGGGCCCCGCCGCTCCCGGCGTTTCCCTGGCCCGGGGCGGGGGGCCGGTCCCGGTCTGAGGGCGCTGCCCGTCGCCATCGGTACCGGCGGCAGAGCCCCCCTGGAGGCGGGAAGGCGACCAGTGTGACCCGGCGCCTTCCCTGCGGACGCCGGGCTCCCCGGTTCCTGCCCTGTGTCTTAGTGCACACGTGAGCCATGCCTGCATCGCACCCACCTGATGGAAGCGTGACTTTGGGGATGGATTTGCAAGTTGAAACGTGGAATTGGGTGTTTTATTCGTAATGGTCATAGGCTCCAAACATGGTACGTGCAGGCTGTGAGAGTTTCCGTGCGAGGGAGCGCCGTTTGTGTCTCCTTTGCTCTGCCAATGAGCTGCGTTAGGTTTGGCTTCTCTTCTGGGTGTTGTCGCATTAAAGGAATAGAAGCATAATAAAGACAGTTTTCCCATGTCAGACTGTGCTTTTACTGGGGGCTTTTGGAAACGTGATTGGGGAGAAGAAGAGGGTGAAGTGGAAGATGATGTTTACATTGGGAATGTGTTAGCTCTGATTTGTTGTTGTTTTGTTGTTTTTTTGTTTTGTTTTATTAGCTCTGGTTTGTTTTGGCAGACAGATGTCTTAAGAAGTTATTGACAATACATAGCAGTGTATAATTAAAGTAACTGCTAATTGTGTGTTTGTGGAGTTCAGGGAAGGGAAGAATACTGCTATATATATATATTATACTTTGAAGGCCCCATAATTGATGGCATTTTACCAGAATGGGCAGTTTGGCCATTGCAGAATGTGGCTCCTGCAGGTCAGAGGAGAGAAATGTGTGATGTGGAAACTGGCTATTATGGCAGAGAAGTCCTATCCAATTAACACCTTTAGTTATAGGCTGAGGATTGCTGACCTGCTTATCCCTTTTATTAATATACTAATGAGATATTTATTAAGCACCACAGCACATTAGATTTTATGCATGACAGGTTTAAAAGAAAATTGTAATTACTACTCTTAAGGAACCTGTTCTTTCCTCCCCTCCCCCCAAAGTGAGTATGTAAAATAAACAGAAGGCTCTTTTGCAGTTCAGGAGGCTCCTGGAATCCATTTTATTTGTAGAGGGAGGAGAATCTAAATATCTGCACCAATAGTTGGAGAGGAATGGATGTCAGAATTATGTGTTTCTGGGACCATACCTTCTTTAAAACAGCAACTTTTATCTACTGCTGCATAATGAATTACTCCAAAACTTAGAGGCTTAAAACAGAAGATATTTCCTTTTGTCTCCATCTATCCCTCCCCCTTTTTAATCGATTTCAGAGAGAGGAAATAAGAAAGAAAGAAAAAATATATACATATCTATTTGTTGTTCCATTGACTGTACATTCATTGGTTGCTTCTTGTATGTGCCCTGACCCGGGATCCAACCAACAACCTTGGCATATTGGGACAAGACTCTAACCCAGTGGTCGACAAACTCAGTCAACAAACCTCGGCTCAGGAGCCATATGTGGCTCGCTGACCACTGCTCAAACCAACTGAGCCACCTTGGCCAGGGCTCCGTCTGTCTCTTACTAGAGAAATTTAGGACATTCACATTTATTGTGGTATTTGTGTTTGATGTGTTTGGTTCCAATTGCTTTTCTTTGATGGGGGTGGTAAAATTTTCTTGTTTGCTTTTTTTCCCTTTTCTGTTTTGTTGTATTAATCAAGTTTTCTTTCTCCTCTCTCCCTTTCCCCTAGAGATTTAGAAGTCCTGTTCCTCAATTCTTTTTCCCCCAAGAAATTGTACCTAGGTGTTATAATTTCTAAGGAAAACTCTTAAAATTCATGATTGTGACATAATTCCCATAATTTAGTTGTGTTGAGAATCCTACAGTAATGATCCTTTTTCTCTCAGAACTCTGTACCTCACAATATTTTGGTATTGTTGGTGTTAATCACTCTTTTGCAGATAACCTTGGGGGGTGGGAGAGGCTTAAGTACTCTTAAAGGGTTTTCTCTTTATTTTTTAAATTTATTTTTTTTCAATATCCAACTCAAGCTTTGGGAAAATCCTTTGAAAATGTTCATGCTCACTTGTGGTTTTGAAGCATTCATTTAATATGCATTGCTTCCATTAACCTTTTAGTTGGGCAATCAGGCTTTTCATCTTCATTATCTCTTTCTTGTTTTTGTTTTGTTCCTTTTACATGAAGTCTGCTGTTATTTTTGGCAGTAAAATGTCATGATGAGCAGTTTTGCCCAAAGGAAGGGGCTGATATCAGAAAAAGTGTGGAAGGTAGTTGCTGGGTACATAGACAGTGGATGCCAACTACCGGGCAGTAAATATTTCTGAGATGGATGACCTCAAAGTAATACATTACAGTCAGTGGGCTTCCTTAAGTTTCCCATGCTACACATTACCATCTAACCTGCTTTTCCTACAAAACTCATCTTTGGGCCATATAGCTTATTATATATAATGTAACCTTTACCGTTCTCACCACACATAAGAAAAGTTGACTATATGAGCTGATGGATGTGTTAACTAACCTTATTGTGGTAGTCATCTCACATTATGTATATTAAATCATTACATCATATGCCTTAAACTTACACCATGTACTAGATTGGTTATATCTCAATAAAGTTAGAAAAATTTCTTTAAAAAATTAAATATTTTTAAAAAAATATGTTTTATTGACTTTGTACAGAGAGGAAAGGAGAGAGAGAGTTAGAAACCTCGGTGAGAGTTATCGATCAGCTGCCTCTTGCACACCCCCTCCTGGGATGTGCCCGCAACCAAGGTATGTACATGCCTTTGACCGGAATCGAACCCGGGACCCTCCAGTCCCCAAGCCGATGCATTGAGCCACACCGGTCCCGGCAAAATTAAATATTTTTTATTGTTTTTTTACAGAGAGGAAGGGAGAGGAGAGAGAATTAGAAACATCGATG
Source organism: Pipistrellus kuhlii (assembly GCF_014108245.1). Taxonomy (NCBI): domain Eukaryota; kingdom Metazoa; phylum Chordata; class Mammalia; order Chiroptera; family Vespertilionidae; genus Pipistrellus; species Pipistrellus kuhlii. The sequence continues at coordinate 8,375,199 of NW_023425540.1, read as the reverse complement.
AGAGAGAAACATCAATCAGCTGCCTCCTGCACACCCCCTACTGGGGATGTGCCTGCAATCCAGGTATATGCCCTTGACCAGAATCGAACCTGGGACCTTTGAGTCCACAGGCTGACGCTCTTATACACTGAGCCAAGCCAGATAGGGCATAAAATCACAGTAATTTAAAAAGAAATACCAGTTTTTTTTACAACTTTATATTTATTTGTAAAATTATTGCTGATGATGTTTTGTTTAGATATTGTATGGCAACCCATAATATGCATTTGTGTGCCTGTCTCCTTTCTCTTTTAGGGTGACTGGGAATGTCAGCAAGATTAAGTGGCTCGTTTCCTGATGGCTCTTCATGTACAATGACACACTGTTTGTGATGGCATCCGAGACGGAGAAGACCCAGGCCTTACTCCAGTCTTGCAGCACTCAGGCTCTTCTCTCCAGCCTCGGCCTGGGGACATTCTGCCTTGTGGCTGACAGGCTTCTGCAGTTTCCCATAATTCAGCACAATACCTGGCTCCGCGCCCTCTCCGACAATGCAGTGCACGGTGTGATCGGCATGTGGTCCTGGGCGATCGTCATTGGCATCAAGAAGAAGACTGACCTCAGAGAGATCTTCCTAGCTGGATTTTTAGCCTCTGTTATTGACGTGGACCACTTTTTACTAGCTAGATCCCTATCTTTACAGGTAAGAAGCATATCTGTTTAATTTTCCTTTGATTTTGTTAGCACCATTATACCCAACTTTGCGGCATCATTTCAGTTACAACCAGAGAAGACTGACCTTGTTTTAAGATAAGAAAGCCCAGCCCTGGCTGAGTGGTTCAGTTCGTTGGAGTGTCATCCTGTACACCAAAATTACACGAACCTTATACATTTAGGATTTAATATGGGTTTTATTGACTTTTAGAGAGAGAGGAAGGGAGAGGGGTAGAGAGAAATGTCTGAGAGAGAAGCATCATTGATCAGCTGCCTCCTGCACACCCCCTACTGGGAGTTGAGCCCACAACCTGGGCATGTACCCTGACCGGGAATCAAATGATGACATCTTGATTCACAAGGTTGACACTCAACTACTGTGCTACCCTGACCAGGCAGGACAATATTTTAGAGTATTAGGAAGTATGTATAAAATGTTGTTTGCCAAGAAGGAAATGATAGAAGTATTGCTTCCCGCCCTCCCCACAGGCTGCTCTGACTCTCCCACGAAGACCCTTCCTTCACTGCTCTACGCTGATACCCATCGTGGTTCTGACCCTCAAGGCTACCATGCACCTCTTCAAGCTCAAAGACTCGTGGTGCTTCCTCCCCTGGATGGTCTTCATATCCTGGACCTCACACCACATCCGGGACGGCCTCCGTCGCGGCCTGTGGCTGTGCCCGTTTGGAAAGACCCCTCCCCTGCCAGTCTGGCTTTATGTCGTAAGCACGGCATCTTTGCCTCACTTCTGTTCCATGGTCATGTATTTAACAGGGACAAGACAGGTGATGTCTTCAAAACACGGAATCCGTATTGATGTCTGAGGTCACCGTGCAGCAGCCTCAGAGAAACGAATGGTTCGGACAGTGATAATTAAGGATATCCAACATTAAAGGGACTTTTAGAAAACATATTAGGTACTTACATGAATTATTATAATTCCTGAATCCTCTTGCTCAGGAGGTGTGTGCAATTTTTTTTTAATGTTACGTTTGTTGTAATTCTGTTTTCCTCTCTGTAACAGTTTCATGCTGTATTGGACTTCCATTTATTCCACTTCTATTTTTATTTTTTCTTCTGTGTATCTGGCTTTACTAATAGCTTGATTAGATTGACATCCAGTTGTGTTTTCTGGAAGTAGAGTTTTAAGGTAGTTGATTTCCTGACGAAAAATAGTTCAAATTTTAGGGTGAATAGTTTGTGGAAGATTAGCATGATGTTTGGATCCTCATTTTCCTGAGATACTGAAACAGTGAAAAGGCCAAAGTTAAGGAGACCGTGAGTGAGATGTACTAGTACAGTGAGGGCTCACACTTCCTTCTGCCTGTCTGTGTGGGCCCTGACGGGGGTGGAATTGCCCAGTGCTGTAGTGAGTTGTGGTTACTGGCAGGATCAGCACCAGTGCAGTTGTGCTGGAAATATAGCATTCATACAAGACAGTAACCAAGATTAGATCTGGGTTATCGATATATATAAAACCCTAACATGCCATAGGCCAAACAGTGGAACACCAAACAACTGGTCGCTATGATTTGTGCCGAGCCACGGTGGGATGGGGGACAAAACAGGGCACCAGTCGCTGTCATTGGGACGAGCCTTTGGTGGTTACTGAAAATTCTTTGCTCCATAAGCCACAGTTTCACCCGGTGCTTGCACCTGCTGCTGGCACCCGTGCTGGCCCCGGCCCCCCTTGCACCTGCTGCCAGTGCTAGAGCCACTGCTCACACCCACTGCTGACGCCCGGCGCCAGCCCCAGTCAGTTAGCAGCATCAGCAGGTACGAGCGGTGGCTGCCAGCCCCAATCCCGGAGGGCTTCTCCACCTCCCCCTGCTCCTGAAGGGTGATCAGGGCAGCAGCCACCACCGCACCCACTGACAGTTCTGGCTCCACTTGCACCCGCTGATGGCGTGGGCCAATCGGGGCTGGTCCCAGCAGCGGGTGTGAGCAGGGCTGGTGCGGGAACCAGGCGGCCAGCTGCCATGGTGGGAGTGGCCAGGCAGGAGTGCAGAGGATAGGCGGAGACCCACCCCTGTGCCCACCGTAGCTTTGCGGCCCACAGTTCCAAGGTGCATGAATTTGTGCACTGGGCCCCTAGTTGTCTCAGAAATCACTTTAGAAAATTATTGCAATATGTCGGCTATAGTAACATCTTCCTGAAGTATTATTATGTCAGTATCTTTGCTCAAGAATCTCATGTGTTAGGGTTTTAACTGTTTTTGAAAAACCTACCTAAATTTAACAAAATATTTGCTAAGAATTAACATAAAGTATTGCTACTTGGCTCATAATATAGAATTTGAATACATACACAAAAAAAGAACTTACCAGTAATGCCATTTTGAATGTGAACTCCTGGATGTGCCATTAAAATTGTTTTAGTTGCTGTCAATTTCTTTATACACTCCTCTAAAACATTACACCAGTTAAAACAGTTTTTTAAACATCTGCCCAATACTGAGAGACACAATAGCTTTTCTGAAAATGAAACTGTTTTAGAAAATTTGATTTTTTCTTTTTTTCTTCTCGATTGCTGTCTGTTAAAAATAGTCAGTCTGTCTTAGAGAAGGGAATTGGGTTGCTGTGAGTTTACTCCGCACAGTGTGATGTTGCTTTGATATAAAAGCCAGGGCCCCAGAGGCACCGCTTTTGTTTGCACATGTGCACCATCTGCTGTCTTGGTAGTTGCTTACACATTTTGTGATTTTTCTTGCCTGTGACTGTGTGCCTTCCTCTCTGAGAAATGATGCAGCAATGCCTTACTGATCCAGCAGGTTTTTCTCATTAAGTTAAACAGTTCTGTAAATTGTTACCATTGTTTAAGCTCTGTAGTGCAAGCCTGCGGCCCACCGACCACAAGTTTGATATACTTGCTGTAGTGTTTTTTGTTGTTGTTAAAGCCAATTGACTGCATTCTGTTTTTACAATCTACTAGACCAGTGGTCATCAAAACACGGCTCGCAAGCCACATGTGGTTCTTTGGCCCCTTGAGTGTTCCAACGCCACTTCTTCAAAATAGACTTGCCCAGGCTGAAAACCGACTTCTGCGCATGGGCCACGAAGTTTCAATCGCACTGTACATGCGCACCTGCACGTGGTATTTTGTGGGAGAGCCACACTCAAGCAGCCAAAGAGCCGCATGTGGCTTATAAACCTCGGTTTGCCGACCACTGCACTAGACCTTATAATCTGTTATCTTTTGAGAGCAATCATTGTGGCAGTTTGGTTGGTTTAATCATAAATATATGTTGTGGGAGTAAATTTGATTAAGGTTGAGATTTTTAAAAAGCATATGATTTCAGAAACCTGTGAACATAAATCATATATCTTGAATGACTTTTTCTGACTAAACTATAAAATTCTATTTTTTTCTTTCTCCATGTTGGGCGAAGGAATGTGTTTAAAACATAGGGCCTTATTTAAGAACGCCACCTCGGCCTTCGGGGGCTGTTCTGCCTTCTTATGAGAATGGGAGTTCACTCTGACCATGACTCTTTGCTTCTACAGTAACTGCAGATTGTAAGTGTGGTTTAGCTGTCAAGAATCAGAAACGGTTCTTGTCGTAAAGCTGTGGCTGCAGCGTCTAGAAATATAACAACCAACTTCCCATGCTCGGCTGCCACTGTGTTCCTTTCGTGGTGAAGGAGTTCGTGTCAATACTTGAGATGGAAAGTTGGCTTGTATCTCCTTTGTGTTTGTTTTCTCTGGACTCCAGTCATGAAGCCGTAGCCCATAAGGAGTTTCTTTTCCTAATTACCGATTCCCTCTTCTCATTGTGTGACTCACCGAACACGAAATTGTACCGTGACAGGACCTCAGAAAATCTAGTTATTATTTTGCCTTGATGCAGATTAGCTTATAAGTCATTCCACAATGATGAGTCTTACACTCTCCTGAGAAACGCTGTTTGCCACTTCAAAACGGTTACTATATTTTTTTAATGCCTGTTTCATGTGATACAAGACATACTGTATTTAATCCTAGTGAAATATGTTAGAATGTGGGAAGGGGTGGATTTTTATTTAGTTTTGTTATGAATTTACAGATATTATTTTGTTATTAGGTACTTTTTGCCTCAGAGACATCAAGAAATGCTTATTTCTAATTATTGCAAGATATTATAACTATTGTAATGATGTTATAGAGATAAACCTTTATTTAAATGTAAACCCCAAAGCATTGAATCTAATTAAAATGTAAGAGAAAACAGCAATGAGTTGTTTTGATTCTCAGTTTGGCAAACTTTAGAAAGATGGATAACACTGAGTGTTGGCAGAGTGTAAGCATATGGGCGTTGTTGGTATGACAAGAAACTCATACTTTCTTGCAGAGGGAATTTGGTAATGTGTCTTTAAGCCATTTTACCCAGAAATTTCAAATTCCAAATTCCAACTCTAAGAATTTATTCTAAAGAACTAAACAGGTACATATACAAAGGAAAAAGACTTTTTTTGGCTGCTTAAAATGAAAAACAAACAAAAACCCCACACACCTAAAAACCACCTAAAAGTCTTTAACTAGAGAGTTAGCACCTAACTGATGCTACAAGCAGTGGAATACTAATGGGTGAAGTAACCCCTGTAATATATGCAAAATTATCTGCATGAAAAAGTAAAAACCAGCAGTAGAGCAGTATGGGGCCATATTTGTAAAGTAGGAATTTCCATTTTTCTATCGTAAGTGCAGTCCTTGCCCCACTGGTATGACTCAGTGTTTGAGCACCAACCTGTGAAACAGGAAGTCACGTTTTGATTATTTTTGGCTCCATCCCCAGTAGGGGGTGTGCAGGAGGCAGCCCATCAATGATTTTCTTTCATCACTGATATTTCTATCTCCCTCTCCCTTCCTCTCTGAAATTAAAAAATATATATACTCAGAGGGAAAGTAGGGGAGGGTGGGAGTAAGGGGACAAGATCAACCAAAGGATTGTGTGCATGCATATGGGCCTAGCCAGTGGCCATGGACAACAGGGGGGTGGGGGCATATGTGGGGAGGGGTTTGGGATGGGAATGGGGGGATGAGGACAATGGACAATTATGTGATACCATAATCAATTATATATATATATATATATATATATATATATATATATATATATTTATTTATTTATTTTTAAATAAGAGCAGTCCTCAGGCTGCAGAGCAGGACTGGTCTGAGTGAGCAGCTGACACTCACTATTCCTCAGAGGCCTGGACTGTGGCCTCTGGGGCTGATTGTCCCAGTGGGTCTGCAAGCTGTTGACCTGCTTCTCCGCTTCCACTTGGGATTCACCACCTCCATTAGACCCACATGCTGGGACTGTTACTTATTTCCCCAGCCTCCAGGAATATTCCAAACCCGTATTCGATCCAAGCCCAGCAGGAGGCGCACAGCCTTCTCTGACCTGAAGAGCCCTGGGAATACTCACTCTCCACAGGCACAACTCCAAGGCATTGCGGTGTGTCTCATTGGCATTCGTTTACATACCAGGAATAAGGTAATAATTAAAGGGTTTCTGCAGCACTGGACCCTTCTGACAGACCTGGCAGGAGCTGCTGGGCTTGCCTGCGCAGCGATACTCCTGAGTGTTGCTTCAGAGTCTGGGTAGCCGTCCAATCCCATCAGCCCCATGATCACTGAACACATCCTCTGATCTTCCTCAGACGTCATCTATGTGTTTTCAAAGAAAACACCCCCCTGAATTCACACACCTGTACTCACTTAATACTGATTTGATTTCATTAGAACTCCATTCCCCCACCCCCCCCCCCCCCCCCCCCCCCCCCCCCGGCCCAGGCTCCAGGTCAGTGATTCCATCCAATCACATAAAGCGAAGGCAGGGAGAAAAACTTCCCTAAATGTTGGGGTGACGCTAAATAACGTATAAAATGCAGATGGTGCCCTAAATGGTTAGAGCATCAGCCTGCGGACTGAAAGGTCCGGGGTTTGATTCTGGTCAAGGGCATGTACAATACCTTGCTGCAGGCACATCCCCAGTAGGGGGTGTGCAGGAGGCAGCTGATCAATGTTTCTAACTCTATCCCTCTCCCTCTCCATAAAAAATAAAAAATATATTTTTAAAAAAGTGCGGATAGTGTGACCTAACAGACGGCAGGCAGGGTAACGTCTGTAAATGTCAGTGGTCTTACCTGCTGCCTGCGGCCACGGCACACCATCACAGGGAGTGGCTGGAGCGTCTTCAGGTGTCCTGAGCCCCTGCCGTGAGGCCAGGAGGCCCCTCTGCCAGGAGAGCCATGAGCAAATGCCACTCTTCCCTCTTCCCTGACCTCAGGCTGTTTGCCCGGCTGTACAATGGCCTCGGTGTCCGGCCTGGCTTCTGGCTGGCAGAGACGCTGACGTCTCCCTGGATCTGAGTGGACTGCTGTCGGTCAACCGGCCTCACCAAGAGTGGCACCCTCCAACCCTGGAAGGGGCTCTGCCAGAGCAAGTGACTCAGCAAGCCTCATGCTCCCATCCCGACAAATCCATCCAGGTGAAACGGGAGCCTCCGGGGAGCTTTGAACGGGCAAACATATTACAAAAGAGGGAGAGGGGAAGCTGTTTGGCCCACTTTGAGGGTACAGTGTGTGTGTGTGTGTGTGTGTGTGTGTGTGTGTCCTGTATTACCCTGCTTTTACTGCTGTAACAAATCACCATAAACTCAGTGGCTTAAGACAAGACAAATGTATTATCTTAGTCTTTTTTTAAAAATATATATTTTATTGATTTTTTTTACAGAGAGGATAGGAGAGCGATAGAGAGCTAGAAACATCGATGAGAGAGAAACATTGACCAGCTGCCTCCTACATGCACACCCCCCATCGGGGATGTGCCCACAACCAATATACATGTCCTTGACCGGAATCGAACCTGGGACCTTGCAGTCTGCAGGCCGACGCTCTATCCACTGAGCCAAACCGGTTTCAGCTATCTTACAGTCTTTATATGTGAAATCCAGCCCGGATCTCAGCAGGGCTGGTTCCAGGGGAGGCTGTCTCTCAGCTTCCAGGGCCACCTGCTTTCCTGGGCGTGTGGCCCCTCGTCCCACCCTCCACACTGGTGCTCAGGCCGGCTTCCTGTCTCACTGCATCTCCCTGGCCCTCCTACCACCGCCCGTCTCCCTCCGACCACGGGGAAGGCTCTCTGGCTAAGGACCCTGTGGTTATGTGGGCTCACCGGGACAGCCAGGGTAAACGCCGCATGGCCAGGGTCCAGGCCACCTGGGCAAAGCCGCTGTTGCTCCTGAGGCAACACATTCACAGGTTCCGGGGACGAGGGTGTGCAGATCTTTGGGGGCCCTTATCCCGTTTACCCTTGTTTAGACTTTTTATGTTGGTGGTGGTGTTATGTCTGTTTCATGTGAGCTGGCTAGCCACCCCTCACCCGACATGCCGCGACTCTCTCTTGACTCCCGTGCCCTGGACTGGGATCTAGCTCAGGTCTCTGGACAGGTCACTCCCCCTTTCTGAGCTGATGAGAAAGAGGCCAGATGTGTCCCGAGGCTCCCTTCCCCCTCTCACTGCCTAGAACCCCTGCTCCTGGTCCCGGGAACGGCGGGCGCCTCAAACTCCTGGGAAATGACCTCCAACCCACCTTGTCAGAGTTGGGTTTAATCTCGGGGTCGTAATGACCTCCTTTCCCCCCTTGCTATCAGCATGTATAGTTGTGTTTCTCTTCTGTCTTCTCCATGTGGAACTATTGAATCTGTACATAAACCCTTCTTCTATTCTCCATAAAAGAAATATTTAAATTTAAATTCATAAACGTCTTGGCCAACTGAACATTCCCAGGTCCTTTGGGCGAAGATGAATTTAATCCTTGCGCTCACAGAACACTGGCTCAGACAGCCAAAAAACCAGTGTTTCAGGAGCTCCTGTGTGGCAGGCCTCTATGAAAGACGAATGTTGTTTGTTTTAAAGACGAATGTTCTGCCGAAACCGGTTTGGCTCGGTGGATAGAGCGTTGGCCTGCGGACTGAAAGGTCCCTGGTTCGATTCTGGTCAAGGGCATGTACCTTGGTTGCGGGCACATCCCCAGTAGAAGGTGTGCAAGAGGCAGCTGATTGATGTCTCTCTCTCATCAATGTTTCTAACTCTCTATCCCTCTCTCTTCCTCTCTGTAAAAAAATCAATAAAATATATTAAAAAAGAAAAAAAAGACGAATGTTCTAATGGTGGACAAGACTCTGGGGCGCTCTCACTCTCCCTTCAGGCCCCAGCTCAAGAGTGTGCTGTCTCTGCTCAGGCTCCAGGGAGGAGCGAGGGCCCCTCCGGGCAGCCTTTCGCAGCCTCCTGTCTGTGGTCCCCACCGTGGGGCAGGCTAAAGGCTTTTCCCTGCCCCCTCATCCAGCTACTTCAGCCCCACCCAGTCCCGGGGAGAAAAGGGGGAAAGAAACCTCCCAGTTAGAACACATTTGGGCACTTGCCACTTCCTATGAGTTCACATGGAATGCTCAGTGCTGTTTTAGCACAGCAGCCCCAGAATATAAGTTCCCAAGAAGCCAGTGCAAAGGGGTGTTAGTGAGCGGACAGGACTCTCTCCTCTCACCAGGGACGCAAATGGAAATTAATCTCGGGGTGTTGAGCTGACCACAGCCTCCCAAACATCTTCCCCTGGTGCCGAGCAGCCATAACTGGGCAGAGAGATGCAAAATCCTCCCAGAGGCCTGGGGAGGAGGACTGAGAATGATTTCCCCCAGGGAGGTGCCAGACCCCGGGGAGGGAGCACTGAGCCCGGAGAGGCGGGGGAGGAAGCTGTGGGGAGGGAGGGGAATAGTGCCCACCCTAGGGTGCCCTCTGCAGGCCCCCGGAGAAAGCCCTGCAGGAGGCCCAGGTGATAAGGTCTTGCCCAGAGGAAGAAGGACTCAGACTGTATGTGTTCCCTTTGGGGAGAAAACCATAAGGAAGTCTCAGGAAAACTGATAGATGGCGTACTGCAGAGGGCGCCAAACTTTTGGCCAACAGTTCACAGAACTACACCGCCAACAGAAATAGCAGCTAATTCCTGTTATCTAGTGAGATACAGACGGCCTACTGGGAGTAGCTGTGTGGTGTCCAACGGCTGTCCCTGTGCTTCCCTCAACCATTTCGGCTAGGCCACGGTGTCCTAGGAGATGGTTGTGGAAACCTGTGGTTCCCCGGCACCCAGCTTGGGAACTGCATTCCTGATTTTAGTGCAACGGGAGCCTTCAAATTGAGGACTTGGGTGCGAGGAAGCCTCAGTCCCAGGCAAGACAAAGACCCGGCTGAGGACCTGTCTTGATTTCCTCCACTTCCGGAGAGCAACCAAAGACCCACCCTGAGCACAGAAGGGTGGAACCTACCACAGGAATCAACATTGAAATTGTTGGTTCTCTAGCCCTAAACAGTTTGGCTCAGTGGATAGAGCGTATGCCTGTGGACTGAAGGGTCCCAGGTTCGATTCCGGTCAAGGACATGTACCTTGGTTGCGGGCACATCCCCAGTGGGAGGTGTGCAAGAGGCAGCTGATCGATGTTTCTCTCTCATCGATGTTTCTAACTCTCTCTCCCTCTCCCTTCGTCTCTGTAAAAAAAAAATCAATAAAATATATTTTTAAAAAAGAAAGAAATCGTTGGTTCTCTTCCTCTCTCCCCTGAACCAGCCTGGGCTCCTGAAGGGCAGGGGCATCCTCTCCGCCTCTTACTCTGTCTCCAGCGCAAGGTGGGGACTCAGTACATTTTGGCTGAATGAATGAATGGCTGAATGGTTACCTCTGTTTTCTTAGAGGATAAGTGCTGATCAACAGCTCTACCTCCACACCTGCTCCAGGCTCCCTCCTACCGGGCCCAGCCCACAGGCAAGAGGCCCTGGACCTGTGCTAACTTCTATGGAAAAGAGCAGCTCCACTGCAGAGGCAATTTGGCTGCAAACCAAGACCAGAGTGGGGTTGAATGGTTTCGTATCTTTCCACCAGATAATGTATTTTTATGACTTGTCACCCTTGTCCCCAGAAACTTTTGGTTTCAACAAGCAATTTAAAAACAGATTTCTTTATGCAATGGTTCCCCATGGAGGTGCCCGTCAGAACCACCGGGGAGCTTTCTAAAAGTCAAATCCCTGGCCTCCCGCTCCAAAGTTCCGATGCATAGGTCCATGGAGGAGTCTCTGCAGGTAGCTAATTTTTTTTTTTTTAATTGTTTCCAAGTGACTGGCCCACACCCACCACTCACAATAAGCACGCCAGCTGTCAGATGGCCACTGACCCTCCCTGAGCCAGTGGCTGGAAACAGGTCTGGTCTTAAAGAGGCGCCTGGTGCCCAGGAAAGAAACCTGAGAAATAGGCTCCTGAGCACCTCCCCGGGCGGGGCCTCCTGGCCGCCTTTTCCTTCTGCTGCTTCTCTGCGCCCAAGGACACCTTAGCCCATTTCCAGACCTTCCAGCCTCGCCTGCGGTGCTGCCCGAGCGAGCGGGACAGGCAGGAATGCAGCAGACGGGACTCGCCTTCCTGGCCTTGGCTGCCTGGGCTGCTCTTCGCCCCTCGGCAGGTGAGTGGGGTGCTGCTTCCAAGCCCCCGGGGGAAGGGGTGCCTCCCAGAACAGAGGGGCTGCCAGCAATCCGGAGCAGGCATTTCTGTCCTCAGCTAGGAATGTCCAGGGATCTACAAGAGACTGGCATGTTCCTGATCAATTCCTGATGTCCAAGAATTTTCAGGAAGGAACCTCAGTTGAACAGGAGTCTTAGTGACTGGCTTACCTGGCAGATGGGGACAACTGCGAGCTGCGTTTTCTTTTCTGGTGAGAGAGTCTTAGAAAGTCCCCAGGGAGCCGTTGGGCCAGAGCCCCTCTTATTCTCCGTCGCCCCCTCACCCTAACCTGCTGCACTGTCTGGGTGCAAGGTGCATGTTCCTGGAAGAAGACAGACTTTTTAGGGTTTGGGAAGTTGCAAGTTTTCTGGACACAGTCAGCTCTGTAGAAGCTGAAAACCGAAACTTCAATCAGACCTTAAAAAAGGGCTGCAGGCCCTAGCTGGTTTGGCTCAGTGGGTAGAGCATCAGCCTGTGGACCGAAGAGTCCCAGGTTCAGTTCCAGTCAAGGGCCCATGCTCAGGTTGCGGGCTCGATGCCCAATAGGGGGCATATGAGAGGCAGCCAATTAATGAGTCTCAAATTTGATATTTCAAGCGCTCTCTCCTCTCTTTTTCTCTGAAATCAATAAAAAAATATTTTTTAAAGGGAATATGCCGGAGACCTATACAATTTATATTCAAGAGAACTTAAACAGGGAGCAGCTAACATGTAGATGGAGATGAGAATTGCGTTTGGACTGGATGTTTTCTACTGTGTTTAGGAATCCCGGACACAGGTGCTTAAAGCTTGACTGAGCAGTTACTCTTCCCATCTCGTGCTCTGGACTTTACCTGCAAAGATTCTCTAAATCCAAACCAGATGTGAAATAGGAGTCTTATTTGGTCTGCTCTTAAAAATGTAAAAAGCCAGCCCTAGCTGGTTTGGCTCAGTGGCTAGAGCGTCGGCCTGAGGACTGAAGGGTCCCAGGTTTGATTCCAGCCAAGGACACATGCCCAGGTTGCAGGCTCCATCCCCAGTAGGGGACGTGCAGAAGGCAGCCGATCAATGATTCTCTCTCATCACTGATGGTTTCTATCTACCTCTCCCTCTCCCTTCCTCTCTAAAATCAATAAAAATAGATTTTTTTAAAAAAAAGTATAACAGCCAACACACTAATTTGACACCCACTACTCACACGTACACGGATGCAAATTGGATTTTAAATCTACTCTTGACCAGTCAGATCTGGCCACAATGGACGGCCTGCTCCCTGGCGGCCGGTGTCTGGGGACTCAGGAAAATCCCACCAATCTCTTCTTCATTCCTACCAGCCTGGTTTATCAAGACAAAGGCAAGCGGCTTTCATTATACATGTTCTTGTAAAGTTTGTCAGAAAAAGGCACCACTGAAATTTTAGGACTCCCTTTCACTGTTTCCCAAGGGTTGGCCTGCCAAGGTTTATCTAAACAGGGCGTTTGGGCAAATGTTTACTCGCATAAGCGTCTCCCTTCAGCCTCCAGATCCGGCTCCAGCTGTCCCCGCAGCAGCAGGGGCAGCACCGCCTGCAGGACCTGCAGGACCAGGGAGGGAGGGAGGGAGAGAGGGAGGGCAGGCGGAGGGCACAGGGCAATGAGAAGCCCTGCCAGGCAGAGAGGGGACAGGAGCGCACAGAGGTGTTTGAAAAGGAGCCGTGGTGCCCGGCCGGCATGGCTCAGTGGTGGAGTACTGACCTATGAACCAAGAGGTTATGCTTCCAGTCCTGGTCGGGCTGTGGGCTCGATCCCCAGTGTGGGGTGTGCAGGAGGTAGCAGGTCAGTGATTCCCTCTCGTCATTGATGTTTCTATCTCTCCCTCCCTCTCTTAAATCAGTAAAAATACATTTAAAACTTTTTAAATTAATTTATTTTTAAAGCAAAGGAACGGAGGTGATGAAAAAAAGAAAGAAAGAAAGAAAGAAAGAAAGAAAGAAAAGAAAAGAAAAGAAAAGAAAAGAAAAGAAAAGAAAAGAAAAAAAAAGAAAAGAAAAGAAAAGCCGAGGAGATGGGACAGTAGCTTTTTTGGTTAATCTCGGGGCTTTCTCTAGGCTGTTTGGGCTGGAGGAAAATCACATTGTCTGAGAAGCCCCACCTCTGCCCTTTAAAAGTAAGTGATGGGTTAAAATATGGAGGGGAAGCCCGAGACCAGGTGTGGAACTGAGAGGGGCAGCCCCACTGCTTTCATGGCCAACCTCAGGGTCTGTGTCCCGGGGCCCTGCGGAGGCTGGTGGGGATTCAGCTGGGTGGGGTGGGGAAGGCCAGGGAGGGGGAAGGGGACGGAGAGAGGGATGCTGAGTAGTGCTGGGAAGGAGGCACGGGTGGCCTTGGCCACTGTCCAGGCGGGGGGAGGGAACAGGGAAGTGGATGTGCCAGTTTGGGACACAGGGAAATACATGCTGTTCCTCTGGGCATTAGCTGTTCTCTTATCTTAATGACCCCTTTAATGGCCTCCCTGGTGTGACGGCCCAGCGATTGGCATTGCCAGGGTGTTCTGCGTCCATCAGGAAGCAGCTGACGTGCCCACGGTTAAAAGCCTTGGATTCCACCCAAAGACAAGAGGGCATACTCCACACCCGCTGACACAGCTACTGGCTCCCAGAACTCCATGCTGAGCCCATAAAAACGTCTCTCGTGCCCTCTCTGGGCCCCCAGCCAGGTTCCTTAGAGCCACAGCCCGGGGGCGCTGTGGGCCTGGCTGTGTCCACCAGGTGTGGGCGGGGGATTCGGCTTCGCTGAGTCCTAGACGGGCTTCCTTCTGACGGGCAATCCACTGCCCCAGGTGAGGAAGGCCCCTCCCTGCACAGATACTTGCTGGAGACAGCGCTCTTGGCATCCTTAAAGGAAAGTAGCTTTTGTTTGTCTTAACCACAGGAGACTCACTAGGGAAGGTTCCCAAAGATATGTTCAGAAGTTGTCCTGCACAGTTTTCAAGGGAAAAATCCTGCACCCTGTAGCCTACCGACTGAGCTCCAGACCTTGGAGATGGCACAGCCCTGGCTCCCCTGAGGGCGACAATAATCCCTTGATCAGCCCTCCAGTTTGCAGGGGGAAGTCCTTCCCAAGGAGTTGGCTCAGTGGATGCGCTGGCTCCGAAGCCACCGGCAGGGGGCGCTGCTGGCTGCTGCGCTCTCCCAGAGCCTGGTGCTGGAGAAGTGCCCTGGCTTGAGCCTGCTGAGAAGAGCCAGGAAAACCCTCTCCCTGCCATGTCTCTCTAGCGCTCTCTACCGACAAAGACAGCTGGCGAAGGAGAAGTATTCCAGGGGCCCTTCTTAATTTTAATTGCACAGAATTGGCCAGTAAGGATGACTTTGAAGTGGAGGGGCAATACATCGACACCTTCCACAGGCACCGAATAGACAGACCCCTGGATGCCCCATGGGGAAGGGACTGTGCGCTTTGTCCAGTTTGTTTCCGCTTACTGAGCATTTACTATTTGTCACCCCCGTCCTAAGCGCTTAAGGGTACACACTCATGCAGTCTTCACAGCAACCCTGTACAGAGTGCTATCTCCCACCCCTACTTACAGATAAGGAAATGGAGACACAGAGAATGAACTCGGCTTGTACGTGGCAGAGCCTGGAATCGAACCTGGTTGGCTCTCTCCATATGCTCAACTGTGCAGTCAGGTCTCTCAGTGTATCTCTGCAGCCCGAATCACCCACCCCTTCTGGGCTACCCCTGGCCACTCCAGTGTCCATGCTGAGGGAAGTGCTGGGGGCCAGGTGGCTTCATATGAAGGTAAAGAAAAACCCTCAGCACTCTGCATTACCCAAACGTTACCCCAGGTTCCAGAGGGCGCCAGGGAGGACTTGACCAGTATTTGGGCTTAGCATTTCATGCCTCATGGCTTGGCGAGTCCTTCCTGCCTGCAGGAAGGTGACAGCAGAGGACACCTTTGTTTGTAGGCATCCATGTGTGACGTGTGACATGTCTCCATGAGGCATGAAGTCCACTAGAATGGGGAAGTGTATCTCTAACCAACCGCATTCGGCACACTGTGTTTGTTTACGTGTTGCCTTCTTAAACTGCAGCCATGGGCTTGAGATACGGCCAGCAGCCACGTGCACCTTCTCGTCATGTCTTCTTTACCCCAGGAGTCCTTTCTCCAGCAGCGGCAGGTGTCTTTGCCCTGATTCCATGTCGCTGTGCCCTTTGTACCAGTGCATTTCCGATAAGCCCCCGGCTGATGCCATTGCTGCAGCTCTGGGGACCACACTTGAGTAGCAAGAGGCTGTGCAATACATCCGGGGAAGAGAGGAAGCTGGTTTCCGTATCTACAGTCACAGGGTCCTTCCCCTAAAACCCAAACCTAATGCTTATACCCCAGGTTTGACATGTAGTGCCTTAGTGTTCCACTTCATCTGTCTTGAACACAGAACTCTCTAAGACAGTGGTTCTCAACCTTCCTAATGCCGCGACCCTTTAATACAGTTCCTCAAGTTGTGGTGAACCCCAACCATTACATTATTTTCATAACTGCAAGTATGTTACTGTTAATGAATTGTAATGTAAATATCTGTATTTTCCAATGGTTTGTATTTTCCATATATCTGTATTTCCAAATATCTGTATTTCCATATATCTGTATTTCCATATATCTGTAAATATCTGTATTTTCCAATGAGACCTGTGGGTCGCAACCATCAGAAAACACAGATATTTACATTACGATTCATAACAGTAGCAAAATTACAGTTACAAAGTAGCAACAAAAATAATTTTATGGTTGGGGTTCACCACAACTTGAGGAACTGTATTAAAGGGTTGCGGCATTAGGAAGGTTGAGAACCACTGCTTTAAGGCCTTTAGGGACCAAGGGTTAGGGGAGGGGCTGCTGGTGAAGGGGATCAATTGACAGAACCCAATCAGGGACTTTCATAACAAGGCACTCATTCCACTTGATACTAGAAACCACAATGATAACAACTCAGAACCAACAGAATCAATAGCAATAGCACCCTAATTAATAAGACAAATAGGAATGCATCTCATGAGATCCTAATATCTTTAAAACATTAAGTATAATGAACAAATAATTTATTTTATATTGAGTTGACCCCTAATTGCTTGTGGGTAGAGAGATGGTATGTTTCTAAAAGGCAACTGTGAAATTTTAAGACATTTGGTACATAAGACCTTGATAATCTTACTTTTTTTTAAAAAATGAAAAAATATTTAAATGGCATCAAAAGCCTTAAACAAGGTAAAATGAGACATTCAGAACTACAACATAACTTAGTTCAGCTCCAGAAACGTTTATTTAGTAATAACCATAGACCCTGTGCTGTGGTGTGGATAGAAAGATGTCTTGAGGAAGTCTTTTTTTTTTCTTTTTAATATATTTTATTGATTTTTTTTTTAACAGAGAAAAAGGGAGAGAGAGAGAGTTACAGTAGAAACATTGATCAGCTGCCTCCTGCACACCCCCTTCTGGGGATGTGCCAGCAACCAAGATACATGCCCCTGACAGAATCGAATCTGGGACCCTTCAGTCCGCAGGCTGATGCTCTATCCACTGAGCCATACTGATTTCAGCCTGAGGGAGTCTTAAGAGACAGTCATCCAGACCCTTAATGTTATATGTGGGAAAGCCAGAGAAGCGCAGGGCTCTTGGGACCACAGGCTCATGTGGAGAATGGGCAGCGCTGGGAGAAAGGAGGCACCTGGGAGCTCAGTAGGCCTGGAGCCAATGAATGAGGTCTTGAACTTGGGCGGTGTAGGAGGGATGGAAAGGGAGAGGCAGATCTGAGTGTCAAGGAAGTAACACTCCCAGGAGATTGTGGCAGGCTGTGGGGTGCGGGAGGTTGGGATGCCACGCGGGTTTTGGCGTGGGTAACTATCAATGACGGTCAGCTGAGATGAGGGAAGGAGTGACGCTGAAGCAGCAGGAGAGGATGTCTTCGATTGAGTATTGAGTTAGTGAGCCATCCAAGTGCATGTTTGACAGCAGTTGGATGTAGGTCAGGGGCTTGGGGTAGAGGTTAAAGTAGACCAAGAGATTTTGAAGTTACTGACAAAGCCTGAGAAGATGTAGATGGGGGCGGGGGGGGGGGGTGGGGGAGTAGAAAGTCATGGATGGAGCTTGGAGAAATGCTAATGATTGTGGAGTGGACTGAGGAGAGGGAACACACTGGCAGATGTTACCCACAGAGACTGCCTGGTCTGGGCTTCCCTGGCCCATGACCTCATGATGTTCGGATCCTCCCTTCCCACAACCAGTGTTGGTCTTACCTGACAGTTATGGCAGGTTTCTCCCATGATTCCCCAACCCAAATATTCTTGATCATTATGAAATTGTGGGTCTTGGATAAGAGTCCTTCCCCTCTAAGAATAGGGGCGAGGTGGATTGATAGGGTAGAGGGGCTGGTCTCCCACAGGGTCAGAGGCCCTACCTGCTGGGCAGGTGCTGCTGACCCACCCCCTGCCCACTGGTGCTCACCTGCGCCTCCCAGAGGACTGGCCTCGGCCGGCAGGCGCTGCTCTCATACTTCACCTGTCAGAGGAGATTCCAGTTGGAGCTGCTGGGCTGATGTTCTGGAGCGTCCTTCCCAAAGCAAAGGGGCATCTCCCGAGAGTTAGGGGAGGGGGTGAGGTTGGGGGTGAGGGGGATCAAGCCTCATAATAAACCTAAGCTTGTTCATACCTTGGGCCCCACTGCTTTATCAAGCCCGCTCTGCGAGACCTCTCATTTCCCTCTCGGGAACCCCTACTGCATCAGACAGGCCTTGTGGGTTCCTGTTTTGGGGCCAAAGCAGGTTCTTTCCTTGGGGTTCCTGGCTTCCTGCAACGGTGGCATTCAAGGTGACCTTTACAGGAAGGCTTGGTTTTCCTAATTCCTTATCAGCTTGCTTCCGCACACAAGGAAACGTATCATACGAATAAAACCGACATCAATGCAGAAGGGATGTCAACTCATTCCTTTTTTCAACTTTATTGCCTCTGGTAATCTCCCCGATGTGGAAATCAGAGGAAGTTGCTGACCTTTCTTTAAAAATGGAAATATGCGGACTGAAGTCAGCGTGAGAAAACCTCTAGGGGGCGACATTGTCCAAAAGAACCTTCCCACTGCCCTAGCTTAGTCCAAGCCTCCCTGATGCCATTCTTCATTGCCTGACTCCTCAAGAACTTTCAAAGGATTCTAGCTTCTATGTATTTCGGAATTCCTCATTAGGGCACCAGTCACATCGGCCAACATGACTATTTCTGGAATTGATGCCAGAACTCAGATAACTCAAACTCTTAAGCACACAGGTGTGCCTATGACTCGGAAAGCCATTTCCTCTTTTATGGTTTCCTGGGTCACGACCCTGCAGTGGTCTGTGTATTAGCTCTTTGAAGCTAGTAACTCTGTCTTCCTACCTTCATCCCTAGCATAGTGACTCATTCAGAAGCCATCTTATACACATAGCTGTGAGAATTCACATAGTGAATGGACACATGGATAAACTCCCAAATTTGGGGGGTGGGTATTAAAACAGTTTTGACTTGGAGAATAAGCAGCACAGCATAGCTAGAGGAGGAAAAAAATAACTCATTTTAATAAATAAATGTAAAAACAATCAATGTGCTGTGCTCCTATAGCACTTTCTAAAAAACATATTTTATTGATTTTTACAGAGAGGAAGGGAGAGGGATGGAGAGCTAGAAACATTGATGAGAGAGAAACATCAATCAGCTGCCTCCTGCACACCTCCTACTGGGGATGTGCCTGCAACCAAGCTACATGCCCTTGACCAGAACCGAACCTGGGACTCCTCAGTCCACAGGTCGATGCTCTATCCACTGAATCAAACTGGTTAGGGCCTGTGGAACTTTTTATAAAGTTGAAATATAATTCGCATACCATAAAACTCACCACTGAGTGGTTTCCAGTGCCTTTGCTGAATTATACAATCATCACCTCTAATTCCAGCACATTTCACCACCTCCAAAACAGACCCTGATCCTGTAAGCAGTCAGTCCCCACCCCCCATCCCAGCCCCTGGACACCACTCGTTGCTATGGCTTTGCCTGTACTGGACACTTCATATAAACAGAGTCTTTGAATCTGGCCTCTGTCCCTGATAATCCCATCACACAGTGAATGTGCCTGTCAACACGTCTGCTGTGTTGTGATTACTTGTTTAACTGCCTTCCTCCCTTGAGGGCAGACACTCTGCCTGGTTTATTTCAGAGTTCAGGCTGGCACAGAAGGGCCCTCCATGCCTGTTTGCTGAACGAATGGTGCTTTTCCTATTCCAGTGAGTCTGGTTGGGTGATGGGGGGTGTGCCTGACACACACTCCTTACACCCATAACAGCTCGGAAAGTTCTCTCTGGCTCTAGATTGAGAGGGAAGCGGAGAGATCCTTGTGGCATGAAATGTCTTGCCCTGGACAATGTTAACCTGTTCCTTTCTAGGGCTGTTGCATCTCTGGGTGTCACTAACTGAGGACAGAAGTGAAGCTGAGCAGAACTTATCAATTTATTTGGCAGATGTGGGTGTATTTCAGCTATATGTTTCATTTAAACGCATGGTTTAGTAGTCACTGAAGACATACATTTTTGTAAGGAATTTGTGTAGATAAATAATTAATGTCTACGTGGAGGTTGTATGTATATGTTAATTCCCTGAGCATTGAGAGAGAGATGTCCTGGGCTGCAGCCAGGTTGTCACTGATTTACATCAAGCTGGGATTCTGTTCCAAAAGGAGCAGCACTGACTGAGCTGTTAGGATAGGAGGGGAGGGGGACCAGGCGCACGTCTTTCTTCTGGAGGGAAAGAGCTCCAGTGACCTTGACACAGATAGTCCTTAAGGGTCTGGGACCAAGGTCAAGGCACACATTCCCCGGGATCTGGACAAGGCTGCAGTCTGAGCCTCCCCCTTGGACTGTTGTTGATGAGAATCTTGCCAGAGGAGACTTGTCTCTGTGTAAGACACCAGGTTCCTCAAATGTGACTCAGATTCTGTGATATAAACAGTCTTCGGTTCTCTTCCACACCAGGGTTCTGGAGATGCAGTTCCTGCTGCTAGGAATGTTCCTCCTCCCCTTTCAACCAGTGAATGCTGACCCCTCCTCCAAAACGGAGTCCAAACTTCACACCCTTTGATGCCTCCCATCTTCCCTGGGTGGTGTTTTCTATAGAATTCGTTCCAACCTGCCTAACACTGGGAGTTTAAGAAAATTACAAGTATTGCAGGCTAGTTGAAAAAGTGTCCCCTTTCTAGTAGTCTTTTCTTATACTAGTAAATTAGGGCTAAATATTTCTACATCTTTTCCTCTGTGTTTGTGTGTATATTTTTAACAAAGATGGAATCATTTGTAGTTCTTATATTGAAATTTGCTCTTTGCACTTAATAAGTTATGGAATTTGAGTGTTAACACATATGGACCTACCTCATCCTTAGAGTGTACATTATGTATTTAACTTCTGGTAGACATACAGATGGTCTCTAATGTTCTGCTCTCGGGAATGCCTGTGCCCTGTCTTTATGCTTGTGGGAACCCCAGGAGCACAGATTTGAGAAGTGTAGTGACTGTACCAATGTGGTTGTTCCCTGAGCATTTCGCTCCAAGCTTGTCTCCTCTCCCACAGCCTCTGGAGGTCAGGGACACACTGTTTATGTATTGTTTGTATCCCCCAGTGAGTGTCATTGTGCCTGGAACTGTTCAGTGAGTCTTTATCGAATAATTAAATGAATAGCCTTAGCCGGCTTGGCTCAGTGGATAGAGCATCGGCCTGTGGACTAAAGGGTCCTGGGTTCTGTTCTGGTTAAGGGCATATGCCAGGGTTGCGGGCTCGAGGCAGCCGATCAATGATTCCCTCTCATCATTGATGTTTCTCTGTCTCTCCCTTCCTCTCTAAAATCAATGAAAATATATTTTTTAAAATTGAATGAATAGATGAATGAGTAACAATGGAAAATGTTGGTGCCCAGAGAGTGAGTCACCTAGATATCCTTATTTTATTTCCTCTCTACTCCCTCGCTGGGAGGAGCCTGTCTCCAGGTGGGCGGAGCATGGACTCAGGTCTTCTCTCCTCCCGAGGGTAGCTGCCTCTGTTGCTTACAGCTGACAACACGGAGAGGCTGACTCATTTCTATCAGCCTCTCGTTCTAACTGTTATTACCAGGCTGCACCTGCATCTAATTTTTAAAAAGAGATGTGTTAGCCACTTGGTGACATGGGAAGCCAGAAGAATGCTGTGTGCCGGTGGCAGGCAGGGATCTGCACACTTAGCAGGGGTGAGGTTTCTCTTTATTTGCGTTGCCCTCCTCCCCTTACCTCTGGATAAGGCTAGCCCCTCCCAGCTTGATTTCCTGCCACAGACTCTCCCCACGTTGGTCCATCTTGCTTGTCACTGTAACATGGATTTTCCTAAAACCCTTCTCCTTTCTCAAACCTTTAGTGGTCCTCACTTCATAAAAGCAAAACCCCCTGAGACTGACACTAGGCCTTCATGGTGTGCCCCGTGCTCCCTGTCACTCACCTTCCGAGCTGCTCCATCCAGACAGTGGTCCCTTTCTCCACACCCCATGCTTTCCAGTCCCAGGACTCTCTGCTTGTTTGTGTAAAGTATTGCATACGTCTCCTCTTCCCCCACTGGCCTCTCCCAGCCTGCCCCCTTCCACCCAGGCCTCCATGGGCTCCTGACCATGCACTTACTTCAGTCTGGGTAAGTCTCCCTTTTCCTCCACACACTGAGTCCTTCAGGATTCAGCCAAGTCCTTCCCGCGTGGGGACTGCCCCGGGGCCCATGTGGGGCTCTCTTCTGAACTGTGTCACCTGCTTCTGCCATCTTTTATCCAGTCAGTCTGCACCCCAGCACATGGCTGCCTGAGCGGCGTTCATCTCTTCCCTCGGTTTGTGCTCCATCTGACTTAGTTTTTATTTTAAAATATATTTGTATTGATTTCAGAGAGGAAGGGAAAAGGAGGAAGAGATAGAAACATTAGTGTTGAGAGGGAATCATTGATTGGCTGCCTTTTGCACGCCCCGTTCTGGGGATGGAGCCTGGTACCCAGGTAAGTGTCCTTGAGCAGAATGGAACCTGGGACCCTTCAGTCCACAGGCTGATGCTCTATCCTCTGAGCCAAATCAGCTAGGCTGTACTTAGTTTTATCCCCCCCCTCACTCCCCCATTTAGTGTAAATTCTAGAAGGCAGAGCTGGGGCCTGCAAGCAAAGCTACCCATCGGTCCCTGTCTGCCCCTTGCTCAAGTGGATTAACATTCTGTTTCTCTGGAGTCTTTAAAAAAAAAAAAAAAAAAAAAATATATATATATATATATATATATATATATATATATATATATATATATATATATATTGATTTCAGAGAGGAAGGGAGAGGGAGAGAGAGATAGAAATATCAATGGTGAGAGAGAATCATTGATGGGCTGCCTCCTGCACGCCCCGCCCTGGGGATCAAACTCACAACCCAGGCATGTTCCCTGGTTGGGAATTGAACTGTGACCCCCTGGTCCAGGTCCAGAGGCCAACACTCACCACTGAGCAACACCAGCCAGCCTCTGTGGGGTCTTTAAGATGCGAGCCAGGCCGTTGCTCTACAGACTGTAAGGGGTGGCCTTGCCTCTCCTGTCCTCTTCCAGCCATCCTCCCCATCGCCTCCAGCTGCTGCACCTTGGTTTCCCACCACGTCCCCCGGCGCCTCCTGGACAGAGTGAGCGCCTGTCGCATCCAGAGGGCCGACGGGGACTGTGACCTGGCGGCCGTCATGTGAGTGCCCTTGGGGGGGGGAGGCCTGCCCCTGGGTGTCTGAGCTGGGCACTGCCCGTGGCCAGCGGCTCCCGGTCCTTTCTCTCCGTGATGTCCTTCTCCTCTCTCTGCAGCCTCCATGTCAGGCACCGGAGGATCTGTGCCAGCCCGCACAGCCACACCGTGAAACAGTGGCTGAGGAAGCAAGCAGCCAGGAAGCATGCCCACGGCCACGTCTGCCACATGAAGAGGCACCATGGCAAGAGGCACAGCCACGGGGCACATCCGAGGACGCCGGGCGCACGGGCCCCGAGCTCCATGTTGGAGAGTGTGCCAGCGGGCCTGTGAAGAGGCTCCTGCGGGAATCTGGCCGGGGCCGGGTGTGCACTGATGGTGGGAATGTTCCTTCTTGGAAGCCAACATGGCAGACAAAGCCCAATGACACAGTATGCAGAGGTAGCCAGTGATACACTCCCCTGGAAAATGAAAAGATAAAGAAAAACTGCATATCCTATTTTAAGAGTGTGGCAAATAGATACAACTTCTTCAACTTTTTAACAATATATATTTTATTGATTTTTTATAGAGAGAAAGGAAGAGAGATAGAGAGTTAGAAACATCAATGAGAGAGAAACATCAATCAGCTGCCTCTTACACACTTCCCACTGGGGATGTGCCCACTACCAATGTATATGCCCTTGTCGGGAATTGAACCTGGGAGCCTTCAGTTTGCAGGCTGATGCTCTATCCATTGAGCCAAACCAGTTAGGGCTTCTTCAACTTTTTTACTGTAAAGTTTTCCAAACCTACAGAGTAGTTGAAAGAATGGTAATATGAATCCCTGTATCTGTCATCTAGATTAATCATTGTTAATATTTTGTCATAGTTGTTTTTCTCTCTCTTTTTGTGTGTGTGTATAAAACATTATATATATAAGTATATAAGTTTTTTTGTAAACCACTGGAAAATAAGTTATAAACATCATGATACGCCATTCCTAAATTTATTTTTACTGGTACAATTTGGCATCCCTCAAGAATAAAGACATTTTCTATATGATCACATTATCAGCTTTCTACCGAGAAAAAAAATAGTTTCTAATCTATATATTTCACATTCAGTACCTAGTTTGAATAACCACCGTTGAAATTACCGGTTGATAATTTGATGCTAAAAAAAAAAAAAAAAATGCTCGCTTTGCTCCAGGAGCCATCTACCCCTGAAGCCAGCTCTCACGGCTCCTGGGGAAAGGCATGGAATTGGGTCCCATGTGGGATGATCTTACTCTCCCTAAACAAGAGCCTACACCTTGTAACTCCTCCCCACCTTTCCCGCACTGTGGGTGGATCCACCTTTGCCTTCCTGTCCATAGAAGCTTCGGGATGAAGAGCCAGACCTGGTTTCATACTCAGACATTAGCTGTCAGGAGCGTGTGTCCACCTGGGCAGGTGTCAGGTGTCCTGTGCTGCCCAGCTGGCTGGTCCCCACAGTGTGGCCAGGATGACCCGGAGGTGATAAGGGACACACGGAGGTGCTGAGCCTGGTACAGTCTAAAGTGTGGACTAAAAATGTACACCTAAGGATGAGGACAATGGCAGGGGGCGGGCGGGGTGGGGTGGGGTGGGGTGGGTAAGGGCAGAGGGTGGGATGGGAACCGGGTGGAAGGGAGCTATGGGGGGGGGGGCAGGGAAGGAGAAACAATTGTAATAATCTGAGCAATAAAGATTTATTAAATTAAAATAAATAAATAAATAAATAAATAATCACCAAGCAGCCTTTGTGTAACACTGCTCATCAGCACCAACTTAGCAGGCCGTTTATTTGCTCTCACCAACAATCCTGTGAGCTTTGTATTGCTTTCTCCACTTTTTGGATGAGGAGACCTCAGAGATGCTAAATAATTTGCCCAAGGCCACACAGTAAGTGACAGAAGCCTTGTGCCCAGGTCTCCAGGTTTTTCCTGTTCTCCTATCAGCCCCGGCAGAGGGCCCACAAGGTGTGGACACACAGGGAGAGGCTGCAGTTAGAGATCTGAGCACCTAGCGCTTCACAAAGGGCCAGAGGATGCCTGCCAGTCAGCGTTACCTGCAGCCTGGGAGTAGGCAAGCTGCTACAGGCGGTGCTGGTGCTGGTGCTGATACAGGCAGTGCCCTCTCCATAGATGAAAGCAGGCCCCAACCTGATTTCATTGACTTTCCCAATCTGAGACAATGGAGAGTGTTGCACACTCTCTATCATCTTTGCATTGCAAATCTGCCTCACCAGGCTCTTCTGTCAATTTAAAGACAGATTATGTAAAAAAAAATCCACAATCTTCCACTTAACCCCATCATATATTTTAGTGTGATAATCCGATAACACAGGGGAACTGAGGAAAATGGTTCCTATGTCCTAGTCCAGGTGTCGGCAACCTATGGCTCCAGAGCCACATGCGGCTCTTTTGAAGCATTGCCGCGGCTCCCAGCAGGGCAGATAGCAGGGGGTGGGCGGGGAGCTGTATCGCTTACCTCCGCCCGCCTCTGGCGCTCCCAGCGCTCTGTGTTGCATTGAGGGTGACTTAGCGTCGCCAGGCAACCACAGCATCCCTGTCCTGGCCCAGCCTCCTTCCACTCTCACTAAAAATCAATGGAAAATAAATTAATGCCATATCTACAAATGTGGATAATATAAAATGTGATGGATGTGGTCATTCAGATTGTTAATAAGATAATGGCAAAGGTTTTAAACCACTGCCAGTTCCGTTTGCTATTGGATGAGGTGGAAAGCATATATTCTGACCTCCTGCTCCACAACAAGGTCCGGTGGCTGTCCAGAGGCGAGGTGCTAAAAAGCTTTGTTGCATGTTTGGAAGAAGTAAAAACTTTCCTGGCCAGCAAAGAGCTCACCTTTGCTGAGCTGGAACAACCAGAGTGGCTGGAAAAATTACATTTTATGGTAGACATGACAGCACATCTAAACACACTAAATACAACCCTTCAGGGGAAAGGAGGCACAGCCCTGCACATGTTGGAGGAGGTTTTGGCATTCGAGCACAAGTTGACAGTGTTTGTCAAAGATTTACAGAGAGGTACACTGTCTCACTTTCCCTCTTTGAGAGAGTTCAAACAAAGTCATGATACGATAAATTTGGAATATTTGAAGTCTGCAATCACCACAATGCAAAGTTCGTTTGGGAAACGATTCTGTGAGTTCAGAGAGGAAAAAACTACATTATCCTTCCCTGTCACTCCCCTGGCGATCGATCCATCCCTATTGAATATGACTGCATTTGCAGGTGTAAGTCAACCTGATCTTGAGATGGAACTGGCTGATATAGCCGACAAAGATATATGGGTGTCCAAGTTCAAATGCTTGACCGCTATTCTTGAGGATGTTGCCCGTCAGAAGGCCATTCTGGCTCAGAATCTTAAATGGAGTGATATTGAAAACCTTCCCAAACAGGACAAACTTGTATTCAAAACATGGAAGGCCATCCCCAACACTTATATCAACATAGAAAAAGTATGCATTTGGAGTCCTGTTGATCTTCGGCTTCACATATGTATGTGAGCAGGTCTTCTCCAACATGAACTATATTAAAAACAAACATCGATCACGCCTCACAGATGACAACTTGCAAGCCTGTGTGAAAACGAAGGTAACGTCTTACAGCCCTGATGTGCAGACACTGTGCACTGAGGTTCAGGAGCAAAAATTCCATTAACCAGGTAAATTAAATATTTTAATTAGCTATTAATTTGCAAAAATATATTTTACATTGTTAAGTGAAAAAATCCTTTTTTTCTTCAGATTGACAGCTAACTGCACGATCCGGTATATAGCATTAAGGTAAGAAACAATGTATGCAGTGTTATATTTGTTTTAAATGTCGCAATGGTTTTGCGGCTCCCAGGTTTGTTTGTTTTTCCTTCGGAAACGGGTCCAAGTGGCTCTTTATGTCTTAAAGGTTGCAGACCCCTGTCCTAGTCAGTTCAGGCTGCTGTCACCAAATTCCGGAGACGGTGGTTGGGGAACAGCAGGCATTTATGGCTCACAGTTCAGGAGGCTGGGAGTCTGGGGTCGCGGCCTCGGCAGGTTCGGTGTGAGACCAGAGTCCTGAACTGGGGTAACCTGGAGAGGCCTGTTTTTAGGATTCTTATCCGTGCCCCTTTGCTCTCAGCGATAGGGATGATGAGGGGACTGGTGTGTGGCCGGCAGGTGTCGTGTGTGAGCCTGTGTGTGACCCGGGAGAGCTGCATCTCTGGGACCCAAGCATGCAGCGCCTCACGTTGGCCGGTGGCCCTGGTCCAGGAAGGCATTGTTCCCTGCATCCCATCATCCTGGGGAAGGCGCAGGCAGGCGGAAGCCGTGTCCACTGTGCTCCCCCAGCATCTTGTGCCTAACCCCCGTGCTTGGCCCATGGGAGGCACTCAGTGAATATCTGAGCATAAAAGTTGCTCACAAAGAACACGGAATCTGGCATTTAGTAGCCACACCCGTGGTTGCAAGCACAGGGACAGATCTGGTAGACACGAATCTCTCTCTCTAGCTGGTGTTTGGGAAGCTCGGGGCTGAGTTCTTAGTCTCTTCGGGTGGAGGAGATAGAGCGGACATATTCTTGTCTTGGGGAATAAAGGTAAGTTGATTTGCAGTCCATTACGTGGGAAAATGAAAGAACTGTGACTGTGTCCATACCCGGAGGTGGTGGAGCATGAGGTGCCGTGTCAGAGACTCGAAGGGTGTAGAATGGACGGTGAGGCCTGGGAGCGCTGCCTCCTGCAAGGACAGGCCTGAACAAGGCGATCGCAACTGGGTGTGGCACTTACACCCTCACCTCATTTTTTTAACGTGAGAAATAGCTCCTCCATCCAAAATGTGATCAAGTTACTCGCTAGGGGTAAAAGGAGAAACTTGGCACTTACAGTTCCCCGATGTAAATTCCCACACCAGGCAAGGACTCCCCATGTTTCAGGTGGAGAATCTGAGGCGGTGAAAATGCTCACAATGAGTGTTATGTAAATAACTGAATAAAATATTAGTTGTAAGAGTATTGTATAAATTTTCATGGCATTAGCACCTGTTATTTAAACACACACACACACACACACACACACACACACCTTTAAAACTGTAAGTGAACCTGTTTTATATATATATGCTAACCATTCCTGAAAACTCTTGCTATTCCATTTATTTTTATAAATTGAAATCAACTGTAAATGAAGTGGGTGAGTTTCTTATTGAAAGACATTTCTCCCAGAAGCCTTTTGATAAAGCAGACATTCTTTCTGAAAGCCATGTTGACATTGGATTTTCGGTCTGTGCAGTGTCTGTGATGGGAAAGAACACTAGGCCCCTCTGGTCAGACAGCCCTTCACGGCGATCCCTGGACACAAGGTCGGTCTGTTGATCTGCAGACGGAGAGGGAGAAAGATAGTTGTGGAGTCAGAGAAGGAGACAGGACGGCAGAGGAGTGATCCGGCCCTGGCCGGGGTGGCTCAGTTGGTTGGGCATCATCAGGTGCACCAAGGTTGGATTCCCGGTCAGGGCACGTGCCTGGGTTGTGGCCTTCATCCCCAGAAGGGGGCATGCAGGAGGCAGCTGATGTTTCTCCCCGCCTCTCTGTCTAAAATCGATTTTTTAAAAAGCATATTTAAAAAAAGAACCATCTGTCTCTCAGAAGAACGGTGAGAAATACTCGACCCATCACCCGCTGCGGGTTTCGAAGCTCGAGGAAGAGGCTCCCAGCCTGTGAACCCGGGAAGCCTCCAGAGGCCAGAAAGGGCAAGGAAACGGATGGTCCCCCCAAAGGGGCCGGGACCTCCTGGCACCTTGGACTGAGCCCAGTGAGACTCGTTTCAGGCTTCAGACCTTCAGAACTTTAAGGTATAAATGTCTGTTGGTTTAAGTCATTAAAAAAAGGGGGGCAGCCAAAACTGGTTTGGCTCAGTGGATAGAGTGTCGGCCTGCGGACTGAAGGGTATCGGGTTCGATTTTGGTCAAGGGCATGTACCTTGGTTGCGGGCATATCACTAGTAAGGGATGTGCAAGAGGCAGCTGATCGATGTTTCTCTCTCATTGGTTTTTCTAGCTCTCTATCCCTCTCTCTTCCTCTCTGTGAAAAATTAATAAAATATATTAAAAAGGGGGGGCAGGTGTAGGCTAGAAGGGGTCAATGAGGAAAAAGGGGAACACCTGCTACACTTTCAACAATAACGATTTTTTTTTTAAATAGATCATTGCGAAGAGGTCACGCAGAGCACTGTGCTTGCTGTGTGAGAGGCGCTCAGCCACTATTACCGTATTTTTCGGACCATAAGACGCACCGGACCATAAGACGCACCAGTTTTTAGAGAAGGGAAATGAAGAAAAAAAAGATTCTGAAACAAATAGTGTCCTAAAATATTTTATGTGCATTAAAACCCAACATCACAGTCATAAACACATGTAATCAACCCTGTAAAGTAAACAGCAGCATTTAGAACCATTTTAGAGCCGGGCAAGCACACAGAGACCACACAGAGCTGGGCAAGTAAAAAAACTTTTTTAAAAAAGTATATGTGTAGGCTATACTTGGACCATAAGACGCAGGGACTTTTTCCCCCCCACTTCTGGGGGGAAAAAAGTGTGTCTTATGGTCCGAAAAATACGGTAGGTTGTTTGAGGATGACTGTAACCTGGTTTGTTCAAAGTGAGGACAGACAACCTCTGAGAGGAGAGGCATCCTCTTCTACGCGACTGCCACCCTCTGGTTCCCCGCACGTGAGCACCTGTTAGACAGTGCAACCTGGCCTTGGCCGCATCTCAGACAGTGGGGGGCGGATCCGCCTTGTGCTTTAGGAAGAGCAGCTGAGGGGAGAGCAGTGTCTTCACACAGCCTGCGTGGCGACACGGGGGCTGTCACTGACAGAACAGAGGGCGTCTGTGCCCCTGGCAGCAGCGACTCCATGTGGGCCGTGGGTAGCGGAGGCAGCCCCGAGGCAGCAGAGACAAGGCCAGAGCAGAAGCAGGAAACTCACTGGTCCCCAAGCACCACGGGGGCAATGCCCTTGGGCTCTGGGGTTACGTTGAAAGAGGTAAATCTGACCATTCGCAGTGGGATTACAAGATGTCTTAACTGAGCATCAGAATCATGTGTCCCCATCTTTTTTTTTTTTTTTTAAATATATTTTATTGATTTTTTACAGAGAGGAAGAGAGAGGGACAGAGAGTTAGAAACATCGATCAGCTGCCTCTTGCACACCCCCCACTGGGGATGTGCCCGCAACCAAGGCACATGCCCTTGACCGGAATCGAACCCGGGACCCTTCAGTCCGCAGACCGATGCTCTATCCACTGAGCCAAACCGGTTTCGGCATGTGTCCCCATCTTTGAGTCTCACGTGCTATTTGTTTCACAGCATGGAAATCACTCCTGTTTTAGGATTGGACTTGGATTGGGGAGAGTTTAGAAAATGACAAGAACTTGGCCTTTCTCCCTTCCTTCCTTCCTTCCTTCCTTCCTTCCTTCCTTCCTTCCTTCCTTCCTTCCTTCCTTCCTTCTTCTTTCTTCCTTTTTCTTCCTCCCTCCCTCCCTCCCTTCCTCCCTCCCTCCTTCCCTCCCTTCCTTCCTTTCCTTTCTTTATCATAAGGACCTCTGAGACCACGGTTGGGGTGGGGTAGTTAGAGAGAGAACACAAGGGCAAAAGATAAAGTCTTGCTACAGCTATTTAAAATGAGGAGATGATTTGGGGAGCTTCATATGTTTTTACTTGTGTTTTTGTTTCATTTCCCTCTGCTTCCACTTGCCACCACCCCTACTTTCAATGACAATAACTCATAATGGCTTTCCTGTCATCCCCATTAGGAGTGGTGTCAAAGGAATGGTTCTTCACTCATTATATCTTTCTTCTCTAAAAATTCCCCTCTTTAAGGAAGTGCCTTCAATGTCTCTTCCCGCCCTTCATTGGCTCCCACGTTGCCTGTTGTCATCTGAGTGCAGGTGACCAGGTTTCCTGCTCCCGGATTGGGGTGCAGTTTGAGCAGCATGCTGCCCCCAAGCAGGGCAAGCTAGGGCAGGACAGGGCTGCCTACTCACGGTCATCCCAGCAACTCAGACTTTGTCACTCAGAATAGCGTACCTTTCCTTGGAGCAAAGATTGTTTATTTGAGGAACTGTGAAAACAAACCAGCATTCTCAGTTTAGGCATTAAAACAACCTTAGAATTTAAGAACACATTAGGAACTCTGAAAATCACCTCACCCAAACCTCTCATTTGGAAGATGAAGAGAATGAAGGCTAGAAAAGCTGAGGTTAACAAGGGTAAGCTCAAAGCCAAGTTTCCTGATTCAGAGGTCATATGTGCAGCTCCTTCACAAAATTGCTTTTAAAAATATATTTTTACTGATTTCAGAGACAAAGGGAGAGGGAGAGATAGAAACATCAATGATAAGAGAGAATCATTGATTGGCTGCCTCCTGTACATTCCCTACTGGAGCGAGGCCACAAAAACGGGGCACGTGGCCCCACCAAGAATCAAAAACGTAACC
The DNA here is from genome assembly GCF_014108245.1 of Pipistrellus kuhlii. NCBI lineage: Eukaryota > Metazoa > Chordata > Mammalia > Chiroptera > Vespertilionidae > Pipistrellus > Pipistrellus kuhlii. The sequence continues at coordinate 8,343,765 of NW_023425540.1, read as the reverse complement.
TCCAGGTTGATAGGTCGACGCTCAGCCACTGAGCCACACCAGCTGAGCCTTAGGGAAATAATGACCCAGGTCAAATACATTCATTTCAGAAAAATAGTTATTAGGGGTCTACCTTAGGCAAAGCATTGTGTTAGATACTGGAGATCACAGAAACATGAACCGGAGCAGTATCTGTCCCCAAAGCTTCCAGAACACAAGGGCAAAAGATAAAGTCTCGGGGATGGGTAGGCAATGTCACCAATACGGGAGATGACTCTAATGTAAGCAAGAGTAACATTTGTTCCATAGATGTTATGGGGTTATGCCCTAGCCAGTTTGGCTCAGTGGATAGAGCGTCAGCCTTCAGACTGAGGGGTCCCAGGTTTGATTCTGATCAAGGGCATGCACATCTCCAGTGGGGGGGGGGGGAGGGGGAGAGTGCAGAAGGTAGCTGATCAATGTTTCTCTCTCTGTAAAAAATAAATTTTATATATATATAATTATGGGGTTGTGAGGATGGAGGTCTGACGTCCAGTAAAGGATGGAGGACCTGACCTGGCTTGGTGTTCCTCTAATGCAGAGCCAGAGCATGAGACAGACTGGAGGAAGGCTCACTCCTTGAATGAGACGGGAACAGATGGGGAGCCCGGAGTGTTCTCTATGGGGCTTGGGCCTCGCCTGTGTGGTTCTGTTGGTTGGGTATCATCCCTTGCGCAGACAGGTTGCTGGTTCAATTTTTCGTCAGGGCACATGTTCAGGTTTTGGGCTCAATCCCAGGGAGGGAGCATGCAGGAGGCAGCCCATATTAGATATTTCTCTAATATCGATGTTTCTCTCTTCTCCCTTCCTTCTTCTTTCTCTGTCTCTCAAAAATCAATGAAACTATTCTAAAAAAAAAAAAAAAAGAAAGAAAAAAAGAAAGGAAGGAAGGAAGGAAGGAAGGAAGGAAGGAAGGAAGGAAAGAAAGAAAGAAAGAAAGAAAGAAAGAAAGAAAGAAAGAAAGGAAGGAAGGAAGGAAGAAAGAAAAGTAAAGAGGATGGGGCTTACCAAGCACAGCCAGTCAATGAGTGAGACAGGAACAGGACAGGCATCAGTGTAAGGCCAGACTGCAAAGCACAGCGGCCAGTTTAAGAACCAAGGAGATCAAGAGAGGCCCAAACTCGGGGTACAAACTGAGGGTGAGGCAGGGAGATTCAGGGGGCTCACTACTCTGAACTATTCTCTTGATGCTGAGCATCAAGATGATACATAAGGAAATTAAATTCGTACAATGGATATAAAATCCCAAATTGAGTGCTAAGATAAGATGCCGATTTTCAAAGGAAACCCTCAAGCACGGGTTTCACAATTCTAAAAATACTCAACCGGTAATATGGGTGTGATGGCCACTTTCATGTGTCACTTTAGCTAAGCTGCAGTCTTTATTCAAGCTGAAGGTAACCTGTTGTGGAGATAGCATTTTATGCTTGAAACCCACAGTCAGTTGACCTGAAGGGAGATATCTACATCATCTGGCCGGCCTGATGCCATCAGGTGAAAGCTTTCAGAGCAGGGCCCAGGCTTCTCTGAAGAAAAAGTAAGCCCACCTGTGAGAGCAGCTCCCAGCCTGCCCTCATGCTGGTCTGACCTGTGGGTTCACCTCCACCATCACATAAGCCAATTCCTTGCAATCAATCCCTTCATATAGACTAGTATAGCTCTCTCTCCCGGGGGTTCCGTTTTTCTGGTGGAACCCTCACTGATACAAGGGTGTTAGTGAGTTGAAAGAGGAGTGCTTGAGAGAAAATTCCGAGAGGAGAATTTCTTTGGAGAGAAGTGACTTCCTCTTCTCAATCCAGGCGGCGCTTCAGTGGGACCTCTGAGACTTGGACACTTGTTTCCTGAAGTTGGGGCCAGCCTGGACCCATAACCCCTGCTGAAGTTGAGAATTGATTGGTGGGTTAGCTCCTTCGGCACAGGACCCACTAAGACCAGGACAGAGACCTCCAGTAAGCTTAAGAAACATCCAAACCTGTAGAGAATTCTTAGAAGAGTTCATTTGAGCCAAACTGATAACAAATGCTGGGGAGCACACTCTCAAATGCTGCAGAGGATAATAGTTTTACAGCTCCTCTTATGCATTTAAAATTAAGGAAGGGACATACGGAAGGTTCCCTGGAGGTGGGAGGAAGCAAGGCAGGGACGGGTTACAACTCAACAAGATTATGTGCTCTTTTGAGGGTGGTTACAGCTTATTTCAAAGGTATGTTAACCTAGATTCACAGAAACAATGAGCAGGGCTTGCTTAAAGCATAGAAAAACCTTTTACTAAAAAGTTACAGGCCTGCCCTAACTGGTTTGGCTCAGTAGATACAGCGTCAGCCTACAGAGTGGGGGGTCCCAGGTTCGATTCCAATCAAGGGCATATGTACCTTAGTTGCGGGCACATCCCTAGTAGAAGGTGTGCAGGAGGCGGCTGATTGATGTTTCTCTCTCATTGATATTTCTAACTCTATCTCTCTCTCTTACTCTTTGTAAAAATCAATAAAATTTATTTTTTTTAAAGTTACAGGCCTCACAGACAACAGTGTGGTGATTACTGTGTTTCCCTGAAAATAAGACATCCTCCGAAAATAAGACCTAGCACATGGAAAGATAAGACATCCCCTGAAAATAAGACCTAGCGCAACTTTGGGAGAAAAAATTAATATAAGATACTGTCTTATTTTTGGGGAAACAGGGTAGAGAGCAATGGAGTGGAGGAAGGTAGAAGAGTATAAATGGTGATGGAAGGAGACTTTACTTGGATAGTGAACACATGGACAATATACAGATGATGTCTTATAGAAATGCACCCCTGAAAACAATATAATTTTACTAACCAATGTCACTCCAATACAGTCAATAAAATTTACTCCCCGACAAAGAAAAGTTCCAGGTCTGTGAGTTACTTTCCATAGAACCCCCTTTTTCCCATCCACAATAGGCATATGTTGACCTTTGCTTCCTAGTGAAGACTGACTAAAATAATCATACATGGATTTTCTAAAAAGCCATATATCCAAAAGGTAGGAGACAACAGGAACAGACTTTTGTTAGGGAGGAAATACAGCGATAACAACCTCTCAGTACCACCTACATATATAACCAGTTATCTGAAGGGAAGGTATATTTGATCAGCAGCATCAACCTATGAACCAGGAGGTCATGATTCAATTCCCAATTAGGGCATATGAGGACTAGGGGGCATGCAGGAGGCAGCTGATAAGCTGATCAATGATTCTCTCTCATTGATGTTTCTCTCTCTCTCTCTCCCTCTCCCTTCCTCTCTGAATCAATACAAATATATTTAAAAAAATAAGTTACTGGGCGTTTTCTCTTTCCTGGTTGGGGCAGCAAAATATACATATTAGACTTTTACAATTTTACTCTGAAAGTACATATGGAACCATTTGTATAAATCTGTTAGGAGTCTGAGGGACCATAAATAGAAAAGTCCTCTTCTCTTGTCAAGTTCTGAAACAATTGTGGGCTGAGATTTAAGTATTGCTTTTGAAAGCCAAGGTGAAGGACATGGTGTAGGTGTGTGGAATCTGTGGGCTTCCTAACCCTGTGCTCCAGAATCACAGACTCAGCCTCCCAGGCACAGGCCATGGGTGGCCAGGGCAGGCCTCTTTCAGCCGCTACAGCAAACTACACCGTGGTAGAGAGCCACTGAGACCACCCCTCTCTGCAGGCCTCTCCTCCAAGCAGGGGGGAGGGGACATAGCTGCTGTCTTCTCCCAAAGCCTCTCGCTAGGTAAGTCACTTCTTTCTCCCAGTGAGATGGAAGGATAAGCCCAGGGAGGACAGGAATGTTACACAGTCATGTCCTCCACATGCCTCCCCTCAACCTCAACAGGTCTATGCCATTCTAACGTGATTTTTCTAGGTTTTACAAGGACAAATTTACAGAAGACTCAGATGAAGAAGGTGAAGGGTCAATTACAAGGTGATAAAAGGAGACTAGACTTTGGGTAGTGAACTCCCAGTTGAGTACACAGACAGTATATTATAAAATTGTACACCAGCAATTATATGATGTTATTAACCAACTGGAGGCCTAGTGGACAACATTTGTGCACTGGGGGCTGGGTTGGGGATCCCTTAGCCTACCCAGCACCCTCTCACAGTCTGGGACCCCTCAGGGGATGTCCGCCTGCAGGCTTAGGCCTGCTAGCCGGTAGGTGGACATCCCCTGAAGTGTCCTTAGTGCTATTGCTGCTGTGCTGGCCAGCTGTGAGCCTGGCTTCTGGCTGAATGGCACTCCCCCTGTGGGAGCACACTGACCACCAGGGGGCAGCTCCTGCATTAAGTGTCTGCCTCCTAGTGGTCAGTGCATATCATAGTGACCAGTCGGAGGGACACTTAGCATATTAGCCTCCTGCACAGATTCGCCCAATCCCTGCAGGCCAGGCTGAGGCTGAGGGACCCTCTACTGGTACACAAATCCGTACACCGAGCCTCTAATATGCAATAAGATCTTTGGTTAATCTCTTCCCACTGTCCCTTCTCCCCCCTTCCCTCTGAGAGTCATCCATCTGTTCCATGTTTCCATGCCTGTGAGTTGAGCATCTGCTCCCTGGTGGTCAGTGCACATCATAGCTACTGGTCGAACAGTCAAACGGTAGGACACTTAGCATATTAGCCTTTTCTATTTACAGATATTGACTTCAGAGAGAAAAGAAGAGGGAGAGAGATATAGAAACATTAATAATGAGAGAGAATCACTGATTAGTTGCCTCCTGCACACCCCTCACTGGGGACCAAGCCCACAACCCAGGCATGTGCCCTGACCAGGAATTAAACAGTGACCTCCTGGTTCATAGGTGAGTGCTCATCCACTGAGCCATGCCGCTGGGTAACAATCACCTACACTTTTGATTGGCATCTGATTTGGGTTGGAGTGGGAAGCAGTCTTGTAGGACTGGGTCCTTAGCCTGTGGGGTCTGATGCTATCTCCTGGTAAATAATGTCAGGACTGAGTTGTCGTAGAACGCCAGCTAGCATCAAAGAGTTGCTTCATGTGTGGAACACCCACGTCTGGTGTCAGAGGTAATGCAGTGTTGCAGGAGAGCACTGGGAGCAGAGGAGAAATGCGGGAGTGTGTTTCTCCTTCGACCTCTGCCCTAGAAAGTAAGCTCCATGGGACAAGGGGTTTGCCTATCTGTCTCCTATTTTGTAGGGGGAATCTTAAGCAAGGAAGAAGCCTTTCTGAGAAAAATGCCAAAGCCAAGGAAACCATTTTTTGAACAATGAAGAAGTAATAGTAAACGACATCAACTGACTTCTTGAATCCAATTATCCTTGAAATAAAACCAACTGCCTAGCTCTAGCTGGTTTGGGCTCAGTGGGTAGAGCATCAGCCTGTGGACTGAAGGGTCCCGGGTTTGATTCCAGTAAAAGGCTCATGCCCAGGTTGTGGGCTCGATTCCCAGTGGGGTGGGGGTGTGTGTGCAAGAGGCAGCCAATTGACGTGTCTCACATCAGTGTTTCTCTCCATCTCTCCCTCTCCCTTCCACTGTCTCTAGAAAATTAATGGGGAAAATATCGTCAGGTGAGGATTTAAAAAATAAATAGATAAAATAAAAACTGCTTTTCATGCATCACCCTACAGTAGTAACCCTTTCAAGGGTGAGAGATGGGTAAGAGGAGGGGTGAGAGGTCAAACCCTAGAGGGGAGCAGTGTTGGAAACCACTGGATTGTTGGGGTAGGAGTGCTAAATCAGTAGGGTTTTCAATTGAGTTCTCATTCAGACCTTTCCAGGGAGGTGAGTTCTGGAGAGAGGGACCCACCAGACCACTTTGGAATGGAACGCTTGTCACTGTGCAGTCAGGCAGGGCAGGCCCCTCAGTTCCCGGGTCGGGTGGGAAGATTACAGAAGCTCTGTGTCATGCAGAGGAAAGGAGAGCTGAACCTCTGGTTGGCAGGGTTGTGAGCTTTTGCTGCAAACAGGGCTGAGGGAGCCTACAGCTGCGGGCTGCTGAGGGCAGACTCCTGGGTAGGGCATCAGATGAAAGCGGTGAAGCCTTAGGATTCGGCAGCACTGGGACAGCCATGGCCGGGTCCTGGTCAGCAAAGGGAGGCCAGTACCAGAACCCACAAGTAGGGCTGAGCCCCCTCCTCTGATGTAAAACCCAATGCCACTTTGCCAAGTGGAAGGTTTTGGGAGAAATAGCCCGGATAGGGAGTCCAATTTTGAGTTGCTCGAATATTGGGGCAAAATAAAGCTGTTTACACCTGAACAGATGGCCATACCTTTACTGACAAATTTGAAGGGTCCTCCCAACCCGCCCGCTCCTACTCTTTAGTGAGTTAGAGGCTGGAAACCTTTGCAATATTTCTTTCTCTCTCCTCCACTCTTTAGACTCTGAACTCTTAAAGGACAGTGTCTGTCTTCCAGTTGTCTGGCACAAATGGAAGCTGCTTATGTCGTTTTATGTTTTCTAGCCGCCACATTCAAAACTAAAAAGAAACAGGTGAAATTAATTTTGAGAATATATTTTATTGAACCCAATATAACAAAAATACTATCATTGCATGTAACCAACATAAAAATTATTAGTGTGATACTTCCTTCCTTTCTGCCTGCTCCCTCCCCCCACGTCTTTAAAATCTGGTGTGTATTTTACAGTCTTAGCACACCTCACTTTCAAATGCTCAAGGAACACCTGTAGCTAGCTAGCTAGGGTTTGCCTTGCTGGATGGCATATGGCTAGCACAATCCCTGCCACAGAGCAGGTAAAAAAGTAAATATTGATTCAATGGATGCATTTATAATACTGAATGTTATCATTACCTGTTCCTGCCTTTTGAGAAGCCTGTGTTCCTTTCAAAATAGGGCAGATTAGCGCTGTCCTTCTCGGAGCTCAGCACCCCGCCTTCTACATTCCCTCCTCTCCCCGCAGGTGTCTTCCCTTTGCTTTCCCCTCTCCTGGGCGCTAAGGGCCCTTCTTTTGCTTCAGTAACTTGTTTCCTGAGTCTATGCAGCCCAGCCGGCTCACTTCTATTACCTTTGAAACTTTCTCATTAAGCTTACTTTTATAATTTGAAAACACACACACACACACACACACACACACACACACACACACAGTAGGGCAGAACAATAAATCATGCTTTGCTTGGATGCATAGCATCTACAGGGCTTGGCCAATACTACTTGGCATTCAATTTAGAAACAATACAATAAAACACACATCTTACCATGCCTTAAAATGCACATTCAAGTGCAACGCTGACTTCACTAGCTTGTGTCAAATTGCAGCTAAAAAACACACCAAACAAATCGTACAGTCACTCCTAAAATAAATATATGTATACTTTGTTCTCAATTGCACGGCCATGCCTAATATTTGTGGGGCCTGGAATAATCTCTTACGATATTTAACAGCATCTCAGAGGCTTGCTTTTAAAATTCAATTGATATGTTCTGTATTTAACCAGAAACCAATTTTGTTATTCATTGTTCAGTGCTATCCAATGACCAATAACCATGTTCACTTTGCTTAATTGAAGAATAATTTGATCGAAAGGACAGTTTGTGCCTCGAGGGAATTTCCTGTTGCACGGGATCATCCTCGTGACTATCTGGCTGATCATTTCCCGTGTGTACTCCCGTCGTTGGAACTATTTGCTGTCCCTTTCTAAGGACACAGCTATGTCCTCTTTGTCCTTAACAGCCTTTCAATGCATTCCAGCATGCCAGGAATGTCCAATTCCTCTCTCAAAATTGCTGTTGATCACAACCGGGCTGTGTTCCTCCCTTTATCGCCTAGTTACTACAGGAAGGTATGCAATGGCATTGATTCTGGAACAAAAAGGCAATATTATGGAGAGAAAACCATCATTGAGTGGTCCTCTCCCCCAAATAACTTAATGTCACTACTTCATAATGGTTCCATTGTCCATGTTGTTAATGTAAAAAAACCATTGAAACCTATAAAAAAAAAATTTTGTGAGTTTATTTAAGCCAAACTGTTGACATATGCCAGGAAGCAGAATCTCAACAAACTGAAATAATGCTCCGGAGAAGGGCGGATTACATCTGTATTTATACATTGCAATCAAGGAAGAGACTTAGGTGGGTTACATGAAATCCACTGGTGATAGACTAGAGAGGCGGGCGAAAGCAAAGTGGGGAAACCCCTGGGATTAGGTAAAAAGTAAAATGATAGACATATACTTAGGTGGGTGCAGGAACAATTAACACGATAATGAAGGAATCTGTGGTATCTGTCCTGGTGATGAGCACATTAGGCTGTGCCTCAAGGAGTCTGGAAAAAGGAGAGTTACAAGTTACCCAGACATTTCAAGGGTATGTTATCATAGATGCAAAAAGACAGATAGGCTCATTTAAGACACTAAAGGTTGACCTTGTCAGGACATAACTACCCACAAAACTGCTTTTAGTTAAAGTTTAATTTCAGACCATCCTTTGTGACTTTAGGTTTCTGAGTTTGCAAGACCACCATGCAGGCCTCCCCTGAGCTTGTCAGGTTAGCATGTGGCCCCTTTCATCTACAATGTATTTTGCTACTTGGCTGCTGCGAATGTCTCTTACTAGGTTAGAATCTATAGCAGATAATAAATTTTCACATAAGTGACCTGTTATCAACAGTTTCCCAACTCAAGGGTGAGAGATACAAACAACTCTCATGGTCCTCCACCAAAGCTAAGTATTAGGGTTTCCCTATCTGAGGACGAGAGGAGGCAGAGCCTAACTTAAGGGCCTAAGGTCCTTCTTTGGAGCTTCCTAAATAGAATTCTAGTGGTTTCTATCAGGATTGGTCAAGCAATTGAGTTGATACCTCTTCCCCGGGAACTGGCTTTTCAGATCACTTCACTGTGGACATTCACTTGCGGTGACCACATTCGATTCTCTCCCCTCCGAGTATGCATAAAGAAGTCTCCGCCCAGAAAAATCCCACCAAAAGTCCTTTAAAAGTCGCTGACTGCCTTCCCTGGGTGCTGGAGCCATTCAGGCTCAGCCACCTGGTGTGCGGACGATGGAATAAATTTGTAATCCCCCCACTCTGTCCTCCTTCCTCGGCCTAACAATTTCCTCAGTTACAGCTCTCTCTCTCTCTCTCTCTCTCTCTCTCTCTCTCTCTCTCTCTCTCTCTCTCTCTCTCTCTCTCTCTTTTTCTTTTTTCTGGGAGAGCTAGACAGCCCCTATCCTGTGGATTCCCTACACTGAGAATTATGGGGTGTCTTCCTTTTTTCAACAACCTTATATTTAGTACCTACCACATATCAAGCTCAGAAGAAACAGTGGGAAACAGGCCCCAATGGAGCCCATCCTCAGAGTGCATTGGAGAGCAAAAATCCCAGAATCCGAGATCACACTTCCCTTCTCCAGGCACAGCCCTTGCTCTCCTCGCTGCTGCCTAACCCCACACTATCTTCTTAGGCTGAGTTAAGAACTGCCCCACCAGCATCTCTTAAAAAGTCAAGCTAGTTTTGAAAGAGGTGACAACACTGGGTATTTACAAATAGAGTATTTACAGATTTACAAGTTCTGAGTGGCATATTCTGCTCTCACTTGTAAGGCAGGCGCACTTGGCTGCTCTGGAAGCTAGAAAACGTTAAGCTCGAATTCAAACCAAGTATTTCAGAAATCCTACAGCTGAAGCCTCGCTCCGGTTGCTAGGCAACCTGACCGACTCTCCAGTGAGGACCACTGGACCATCTCTCCCCAGCGGTGGGACGCGGAGGCCCCATTGGTCCCCGTCTCCTCTCGCTCGCCTCCCATTGGCCGCCGAGCCTCTCACTCCGCTCCCGTTGGCTCTCGCCGTCTGGCGCCGCGCTCTCATTGGCTGGCCGGCTCTCGGGCCACCCGACGTCACTCTCTCACCCCACTTCCTCTGCCCTCCGACGCGGACACCGCCCCTCCTCCCGCCCTTCCAGCCACGAGGGAAAATCCCGAGCGAGCGCCCGCCTCTACCTCCCTCCCGATTGGTCGGAGCCGGGCCGGGGGGCGGGCACCGCCGGGTTAGTCTGCCGGCTGCGATTGGCTGCTTGCGCCACCGCCCCGCCTCCCGCCGCCTCCCGGCACTGCCGGAGTCGGGCGGGTGGGCGGCTATAAAGCCGGTGGCGAGGGGAGGCGCCGCGCCCTGCGCCTTCGTGGCTCGCTCCGTCCGCCGAGTCGCCGCCCGGTCACCTCTGGGTGAGTGCCCCGCGCGGAGGGCCGTCGCCGGGCGGCGGAGGGGCCGCGGGCGCGACGAGGGCCGGCGGAGGCGGTGCCCTTGACTAGGCCCGAGGAGGTCCGGCTGGGGCAGAGGGGACCTGCCCGGGAGGCTCCGAGCCGGGCATCTGGGCCCCCCGCGGCGGGCGAGGGGCCGGGGCCGGGGCATGGGGAGGGCTGGCGAGCTGCGGAGGGGAGAGGGCAAAGGGCGTTGAAGGTTATGGGTTCTAGGGACACATCGGCCAGGAGGTGGAGGTGCCAGGGCAGGCAGGGGCCGTGACCCCCGAGAGAGAGGGCTGGGCGCCGGGCGTGGGCATCTGCAGGGGCCGCGGCCGGAGCTGGGCGGCCGGGGCGCTCCTGCCGCCCTCAGGGAGCGGAGGTGGGCGCCCGGGGATGGGGACGATCACCCTTGGGTTGTGGGTTGGCAGGGGGTGTGTCCTGCCACCTCGGGGGGCGCTGATGGGAGGAAGGAGAGTGGGCAGCATCACCCCCCTCTCCCCCCCGAGCGCAGGGCCAGGAAGGCACCGTGGCCGGGATGAACCTGGCCGGGCACTGCTGCCCTCGCCTGCTGCTCAGTGTGCTGCTTCAGACACCAGGTTCCTGCCTCCCACCTCCCGCCTCCATAATTTGTACGCCCCGTTTCAAAAATAGGGTTTCCTGCACCTCCTCTCTGTGATAGCTTCAGGACCAGCCTGACCTGCTGGGGTGATGTGATGGATGGGCAGGCAGGCGCCCACAGGGCCTTCACACACAAAGAGGTTTTGGGTTAAAGTCAAGGACATTTCCAAAGCAAGTGTCTGGAGCCTTTCAGAGCGAATGCCCTGCCGTGGCCAGCGGGAGAGAGAGGATTGCTCAGAGCCACGCTGGAGAAGGGATTTGGACCACAGCTAAAGCGAGGCTGCCCCTGCGGCCTTGGTCTCAGGGGTTCTCGGGCCTCTTGGGGGCTCAGGTCAGCTGCAGGCCTTCCTCCTGGTGCTCTGGCCAACCTGCTGCAGCAGGGCGAGGGCTGCTGCGTCAGGGATGTCATGAAAAAGGAATAGCAAGATAAATGACGAAATCAAGACGAATGGAGGTGCTCACACAGCTAACCGGCTTCTCCTCCTGAGACGGAGTGTGGGCCTGTGTGGCACAGATTCTTCAGAAGGCAGACCAGGGGGGTCTTTGCAGCTTGAGACGCCTAAGCAGTTGGTGTTCGTTCCCTGATCAAAACTTGATTTTTAAAATTTCAGTTGTTTTCATATGGACTAGAAGAGCAGGAATGGCATGTTTTATGGGGGGTGGAGTAAGACATTTGTGTGTGTGTGTGTTTATCCTGTGTAGGTTTCGCCTAAGTTTGGCCATATTTCCAGTTCCAGTTTAGTTCAGTTCCATGCCACTACTACTACCTTAGTCAGTAACTCCGGTTCTCAGAGGAGAGGGCGTTTCCCTTCGGGGAGAGCTAAATGGATATGATGTTTGAGGCCATAGAAGGCCATGTCATCGGTTAGGCTTGCTTTTGATCTTGTTCACGTAAATATTCCTCCAAAATGCGTTTACATCTTGTTTCTCTTAACTGGGATGGATGTTGAGGATCTTGGGTCCGTATTTTAGATAGCTTTTCTCACAGGAGATGCAGAACCCTGATGTCGATGTACCGTGTTTCCTTGGTACCCTGGAATTATTTAAAATCATAATCCAGTGGAACCCAGTGAGGGGGGAGACAGTTGTGGAGGGAGGAGCTTGATGGGCTATATGTCAGAATCACTAGTTTCACTTAGACAGGGATATAAGGCTTATAATTTTAGGTGGGGTTATAAAGAACCAAATATAGGGGGGTGTGATATTTTTATGTTTCTCAAGAAGGAGTTATAGGTTGAAAAGGTTGAGAAACGTGTCGCCCCGTCTAATGGGCGGGGGCAGGACTCGGTTCTTAATCACCTCTTCATCCTAGTGCTTGGCATGTGGTGCTCACTCGCTGTCTGTCAGCTGAGCATAGAGCAGTGGAGGAGCAGCTGATCCTTCAAGCTCACAGTCATATTTGGGGGGGTGTGCATGTGGGAATGATTGGAAGACTAACAGATGTTCTCTTCTGATTCTATTTCGATTCCTTACATTTGGGGGGTTAGGATCTGAGAACCGTGGGAATCTACCATTTGCTTTGAACAACAACAGTAGAAAGCTCATTTTCTGAACACTCTTGTGCTGCAGCTTGCCTTAAAAGGGATAGCCACAAGAACTTTCTAGTGAGGGCTGCTACAAGTACTTGAATCTATAAGCTTTGTCCTGTAATTGTTACAGCTCCAAACTCAGCCCCTTAAAAGTTGGCAGTTGAGAGCCCTTTACTCAGGGTCTCAAAGGGATTTCAAAAGAATAAAAATACAGTCCTGCCCCCAAGAGGAGTCTAGAAGCCAGGGTGGGTAGGAGGACTCGCATAGCTTTCTTTTGAGAGGAGAGTGTGGAGACTGGTGTGAATGGCGTGCCTGCCGCAGGAGTTAGAAAACTCCAGGAAACTTTCCTGGAAGAGGATCTAACAAGGAGGTATTGAAATATGAGTATAGTCTCTGATAGCAGGCCAGTAACTGAGGCGGGGTCAGCAGGGTATCCATGTTTTGTGCTTAGCCAGCCAGCCAGAGTGTACGCGTAGGCAAGGCTCTTCACAGCAGTCTTGCTTGCTCGCTCCTGTGGTGGGGAGGCAGCTTACTCTCAATGCTTCGATTCCTCTCTTGTAATAGTGAACAGGTCACCATGTGGCTGCTTATAGTTGATCTTGTACCCAAATGTGTCCTGCTGAATTCTCTGACCGCCTGTTGGAATCCAGGGTACAGGGGAGCCAGGGGGAATTCAGAACACTGACTAACCCCCAGAAAAAAACATGGCTGCAGGAGCCTGCTGGCCGGAACCAGGCAGCCTCATCATTTTAATCTTTGCCAGACCCATTGCCCCTCAGGAGTTTCCAAACACTCTTTATGGTAACCTGCCCAGCCGCTGTGATTCATTAACCACGCAGGTCCTGACCCAGGCTGCTCGCTCGGCACCTGCTCTGCAAACCCCTTCTAGGAGAAACCTGGTGGAGGCTTCGGCAGGGCTGCCGTGGGCAGAATAGAGAGCCTGGCGAGCAGTGACAGAGGATGAGAGCCTCATCCCTTTCCGTGGACTCTTCCCAGATGGCATTGGCTGCCTTCGTTAGTTCACCGGGCCCCTCCTCCTGGGAGCCCAGGAGCCGGCAGCCCTCTGTGACTCTCCACTGTTTCTTTGCCTGGTGCCTGCTGTCCCACCTCCATTCCCCGCCTCGCTTTCCCCTCCCCCCTCTCCCCACATTCATGCCCAGCCCATTTATTTGTTATCTTTTGAATTTTTATAAGCGTTTATTTGAGCCAAAATGATGACGTATATTGGGGAGCAAGATCTCATATGCTCTCCTTCTTCCCCAGTTTGAATAATTAAAATTGAAAGGAGGAATATCAGCAGTTAGGGGAAATTTCCTTGGCACAAATAGTGTCGAATACATATACATCCATGGCTTCAAGAAGAAATATTACTGCTGTTTAAGTAGTCTCAACATACAGAGAGAAACACCCCCCACCCCCAGTGAGAACTGGTCTGTTTCATTTGCAGACTTCAAAAGCATAAAATGAGATAATAAAGAACAAAAATAGGTTATTTTTCAAAGTGTGAATTTAATACTTTAGTCAAATAGGTTTTTTGGAATATAGTAGTCTTTTCTGTTGCTGTAAAAATTGGGATTCTTAAACTTTTTTAAAAAATTGCTTTTTAGAGAGAGGAAGAGAGAGAGAAACATTGATCAGCTGCCTCCCATGTGTGCCCTGGCCTGGGCTTGAACCTGCCACCTTTTGGTGCACGGAGGTGACGCCCCAGCCAACTGAGCCACACTGGAGAGGGCAGGATTGGTTTGTTTTGGGAGGTGAGGTTAAATGTAATGAGGTAAAAGGTACGAAGTCTGTGAAGAGCTCTTAAATGATCTAATGATGTGAAGAAAGTAAAGCTTTACTGACTAGCATCTCATTGTAGTCTCTGGGCCAATCCCAAATTGGCCAGTACTTGGCAAAGGAAACTTAAACAGGAACTGTTGTCTCAAATAACAACCGTACAGCACAGGTGTAGTAAAGGAAAGGCTGCAGGTCATCATCCCATTTATTTTCACTCTATTATTTATTTATTTAAAATAATCATTGTTGAAAGTATTAGAAATATCTCTCTCCTTCCCCCATTGACTCCTCTGACCCGCCCCTGCCCCCCACCCTCACCCAGCTCTTCCCCACCTATTATCTGTGTCCTTAGTTTGTGCGTATTTTTATACAAAGTCTTTGGTTGATTACCTCCTCACTTCTCCCCCTTCCCTCCGAGATTCTGCACTATTGCCACTCAGTTTAAATGTTGATAAATTTTGATGTTCCTTTGTCTTGATGTGTCAAATGCCTGTCTTTTCAATACAAGCACTAAGGGGAACTCACTCTAAAAGGTTGGGGCAAGTGAATGTGGCTGAATGCCGAGGAGTTGAAAACTAGAAGCATGAGTGAGTGAATGAAGATAATTACATCTTGCTAGAAAGATAGGTATTTTGTTTGAAAAATCCTGAGAACTAGAATAGTCAATGCATTGATCATTTATGTTACATATTTTACCTTCTCAACAATCCCCCACAGTGAGCCAGGAGGGCGGTATTGATTAGCTCCGTTTTACAGATGAGGACATTTACGCTCAAAGAGGCACAAAGTATTGTGAAAGCCACAGCTCCTGATCATTGATGGGCTGCCTCCTGCATGCCCCTCCTTCTCTCCCTCCTCAAACCCCCCCCCCCACACCCACACCCTAGTACTGAACCTGCCCTTGTAAGAGCTAATAAAGAGGAAAGATTTATCTATAAACGTTAGGTAACATTTGTTCTAAGCAAGGTCAAACTCTACTACATTGTGTAATTGGATAAGGAAATGTTTAACTCACTGTGAAGTAGTTATTTGAATTCATGTGGTAATTTATGACTTTAAACAAAGTTCTTATTTTGAAATCCCTAGTGCCTGAAGGAGGAAACAGTGACAGACCTGGAGACTGAAGTTCTTTGTCGCTTACACAGGTAAGCACCCTGTCATGCTGCTAAGGGAGTGTCCTCGACAGTAAGGGAGAATTTAACTTTTATCCCAGGGCACGTCACCATTCCTATGTGCCACCCAGCTGTGCCCCACCCTAGCTGGAAATATTAGCTAATGCTAATTTTGTGTTTAATGGACTAATGGTAAAAATCTAGAACGAATATTGAAAATTAGCGTTCACTCATAAAAGAAAAGTCTAGATAATAAACCATAACCACGCATAGTGCCTAATCAGAAGAAATCACAGGAAAGCATGTATGCCATCAGTGCTTTTTAGATTACAGCCTCAGATGATGCCCGGTGGGCAGTGGATGGGTGTTAATGATTATGAGATTGGACAGTGGTTGTAAATTTGTTTGAGCCAATAACCTAATCTTTTGTGGCTATTGTTTTTTGTTTTTTTTTCTCTGTGGAGCTCCTCACTTATGATTCTGCTTTTTTGCTTTATAATTATGATTTCCTACGATTATTACTGATTTTAGATTAGCAGGCGAGTAGAATCTTATTTATTCTACATTCATCTTCCACCATATGTCAAGTGATTAACAAGATACAGTTCCTGCTCTCCAGAAGCTCCTTTTCTAGCAAAGGGCTGACCCTAAATAATAGAGAAGAAAGCTGGAAACATTTTCAGTAGCATCTTTACAAAGGCAGATTAGCCGAGGGCAGGGGGAGAGGGCAGGCAGAGGGCTCATGTAGAAGGTTGCATCAGCATTGGTGACTGATGCTGAAGTCCCTCCTGGCCCGGCCACTCAGGAGATGGGCCGGGCTGTCCTCACATCAGCATTCTCAGCTAATTTCCCTGCCTTTCCCTTCCTCCCCCTTTTCCAGTTCTTCATTTTAAAGATGCTCATAGAATCATAATGGTCACTTTTGTGTCCTAGAAATAAGACCTGGAGCTCCTTTTGTTCACCCGGAGGGTTGGGCCTTCCCTTTAGAACAGACTTGAGTCTTGTTGGTACTTTCTTGTTGGAAGATAGCTTTAAAGGTTTCCAGAGCTGTGATAAAATATCCTCTTTGAAGATATTTAGTCCAGCCAATGTTGCTCGGTGGTTGAGTGTCAATGTATGAACCAGGAGGTCATGGTTTAGTTCCTAGTCAGGGCACATGTTGGGATTCCAGGCTCGATCCCCAAATGGGGATTATGCAGGAGGCAGCCGATCAATGATTTCATTGATGTTCCTGTCTCTCCTTTCCGCTCCCTTTCTCTTTAAAATCACTAATATATATATATATATATATATTTTTTTACAAAGAGCTTGGCTGGCATGGCTCAATGGTTGAGCGTTGATCTATGAGCCAGGAAATCACATTTCTGTTCCTGGTCAGAGCACATGCCCAGGTTGAGCTGGGTACATGAGAGAAGCAGTCAATGGTATACTCTTACATCGATGTTTTTCTCTCTCCCCCTCTCTTCCTCTCTCTCTCTCAAGTCAATAAAAACACATTTTATTGTTAATCCTCACCCAAGGATATTTTTTCATTGATTTTTAGAGAGAGTGGATAGGGTGGGGGGAGAGAGAAAGAGTCATCACATAGTTCTTTACAACATGGAAGAATCTTATTTGAGTTTCCTTTACTTCCAATAATCATATTTTAAATCTAACGATGTCTAGTTTTGAATAAAGTGCAAGCTTTTATGAAAGATGATATTTTTGAATAATAGTACTTCATTCTTACTGTAATTGCTATATTTAAAATTGACTGTCCTAAGTAAATATGCTGAACTTAAAAGTAAACTTACATTTTAGGTGATAATTGAACTCTTAATGTCGATTTCTCAAATTTGAACTTAACAGTTGAGTTAAGTAAACGATGTTCTTCTGTTCTTCCTAAAGCTCTCGCACCATGCCTGGGTCACTTCCTTTGAATGCAGAAGCCTCCTGGCCAAAAGATGTGGGGATTGTTGCCCTTGAGATCTATTTTCCTTCTCAGTATGTTGACCAAGCTGAGTTGGAAAAATATGATGGTGTGGATGCTGGGAAGTATACTATTGGCTTGGGCCAGGCCAGGATGGGCTTCTGCACGGATAGAGAAGACATCAACTCTCTCTGCATGACTGTGGTTCAGAACCTCATGGAGAGAAATGGCCTTTCTTACGATTGCATTGGGCGGCTAGAGGTCGGAACAGAGACAATCATCGACAAATCCAAGTCAGTGAAGTCCAACTTGATGCAGCTCTTTGAGGAGTCTGGGAACACGGATGTGGAAGGCATAGATACCACGAACGCCTGCTACGGAGGCACGGCTGCTGTCTTCAATGCTGTCAACTGGATCGAGTCCAGCTCCTGGGATGGTGCGTTATGTCTCTATTCCAAAGAAGCAATCTCTGAGGATGAACAAGCCCAGATTACCTTTTATTTACTTATTTAAGTATATTTTTACTGATTTCAGAGAGGAAGGAGAGAGAGAGATAGTGATGAGAGAGAATCATTGATTGGCTGCCTCCTACACGCCCTATACTGGGGCCAGCCATGTGCCCTTGATTGGAGTCAAATCCAGGACCCAGGTGACCTTTTAATTAATTTTGTATGCAAACGTTATCACTTATGCTTGTTGGAATATGTTCAGGAAGATAGCTAAGACTTTCAGCTTACCTGCATTATGAATCTATTATCTTTATCATGTAGGATATTACCTTATCAAAGTTTATAACATTTTTTTGAATCCTTATCTACTTTTTGTTGATTTTAGAGAGAGAGAAACATTGATGTGAAAGAGAAACATCAATTGGTTACTTCCTTTACTTGCCCTGACTGAGGATCGAACCCTCAATCTAGGTATGTGTCCTGACTGGGAATTGAACCAGACACCTTTTGGTATACGGGACAACGCTCCAACCAACTGAGCCATCACCAGCCAGGGCCCATTTTCTTTCTTTTAAAAAAAATATATTTTATTGATTTTTTTTTTTACAGAGAGGAAGGGAGAAGGATAGAGAGTTAGAAACATCGATCAGCTGCTTCCTGGACACTCCATACTGGGTAATGTGCCCACAACCAAGGTACATGTCCTTGACCGAAATAGAATCTGTGATCTTTGAGTCTGCAGGCCGACGCTCTAACCACTGAGCCAAACTGGTTAGGGCCCATTTTCTTTCTTTACCAAAGATTGGGGAAAGCATATTCTGGGGGAAATGGAACACTTCAGTTCCCATGTGTAATATTTGCAGTATAGATCATCTTTTGCACTGACGCTGTTTTTCAGGACGGTATGCCCTGGTGGTTGCGGGAGATATTGCTGTGTATGCCACAGGAAATGCTCGACCGACAGGTGGCGTCGGAGCCATTGCTCTGCTCATTGGGCCAAACGCTCCTTTAATTTTTGAACGAGGTGAGTAGGAATGTTTTTTGTTTTTCTGAATTAACACAATACTCTGAGAAATTTGAAAATAGAAGCTAGTATTACTGAGTGGTCATTCACAGCAGACACTACTTGCTAAGTGCTTTATATGTGCTATCATGTTTAGTCTTCATAGCAGTTGTATGAGGAGAGCAATGTCATGCCCATTTTGCAGAGAAGTAAAATGGGGTTAAGTGATAACTTAAAGGAAGCACTTGCCATAGTCACACAGCAAATGTCACGTTTTATTTCAGTATAGTAAAACAATTGTAGCCTACTGATTAGATTTATGAAGCTTGCATGAAAACGTATATCCAAGGAGTCTTAGGCCTATTGCGGATACAGTTGTTTCAGTTACTGTTGGCTTCACCGTGGGATGCTCATACTGCAAGAGGCGAGAGTCGACTAGTTAAGGAGGGCCCAGTAATGCTTGCTAGCATGACGACATCAAGAAGCAGAAATCCATGGACCTCTTCCTTTTCGGTTCTAATAGGACTTCGTGGGACACACATGCAACATGCCTATGACTTTTACAAGCCTGATATGCTTTCTGAATATCCCGTCGTGGACGGGAAACTCTCCATCCAGTGCTACCTCAGTGCGCTAGACCGCTGCTACTCTGTCTACCGCAAAAAGATCCGCGCCCAGTGGCAGAAAGGTGGGTGTGCGCCGCTCTCCTCAGCTTGGTCCGTGTAGGACGACCGCCTGGGTGTCATCAGCGAGAAACTGCTCGTGGGCGTCCTTCATCAATCAGAGTCCTTTAACCATGTCTTCCTCACTTGCCCAGTGGCATTTCCTATAGTTTTGAGGTGTGTAATTTAGGGAAAGGGGTAAGCATTGGAAATGAGTATACCTCTGCAAAAGTACTTAGGCTGACTTATCCCCAAAGAAGATTAAAAGTAGGGTAAAAAGTAGCTTGAATTTTGTTCATCTTTTGTGAAAGGTACTTCCACAGGTTTTAGTTTGTGGCTGTGTCCAGAGAAAACTAAGAAGGTCAATTTCTCCTCCCATTTGTATTTGACCTGTAGATTCATATTTGCTTTTTTAATGTCGTCATTATCTCTATCTTTAACCCTGAAAAGGTTCTTTTTTTTCTCCCCAGTGGTATATTTTTTAATAGTTTTCTAGGTTGAATAGCTTTTTCAAAACTGCATAGCTTTTTAGAGTAAAAGTAATCATGATGTAAGCTCAGGTACACGCTCTGGGACATTTGGTAAACCACAGGCAGTCTGTGTCTTTGGTGACCGCTCAAAAGGGTGGCAGACTTCGCAGAGTAACTTGATTACAGGCGTGGGAGTGGATAGTCACATCGTGGCACACTGTCTATAAAACAACATGATGACAGTCTGAACTTCAGTAGGACACAGCACAGTTCCAGGTGTTAATTCAAGCACTGCTTTCTGACCAGTACAAACTGCCTAAAAACGGGATGTATTTTGACTAGGGAAAAAAATAGACGTAGCTGCTATTTTTTCTGCTGGATACAGCATGTCTTTTCCAGGATGAGACAGGCTCAGCCGGAGGAGTTCTGAGGTACGGAAAAGGGCAGTATTGAGTCAGTGCTGTTAAAACGCACAGTATCATCAGATAAGATACACTTTTCCCATAGTCCAGCTTTGGTTTTGAGGTTGTGAGAGAGGGTTAGAAATATATTCAGACACCTCTTGGCTCTGGACAAGCAGCATTGCTGCAGTCTGTAAAATGGTACTACTGAGCAGCCTGTATTTAAAGGTACAGCGATTCTATGACTGTTAGGACACAGTAAGAAATATACTTTACATCCTTTGTGTATGCTAAACCCAAAGGAAAGTATCATGAAATTGCTTATCCATGCTGCAAATTATGCAGCTTATTTTCTATTTTAATTTTTTTTTAAACTATAATTTTTAAAGATAAAAAACTCCTAGCTCTGACCCACTGTTTTGATTACACAATCCACTCATGGGTTTTTACTGTTATCACTGAAAACTAGTAATATGGTAGTGTATATTCTATCTCTGGTTGTCTTTTTGATAAGCATTTTAAACACACAGGTATTTCATTGTACAGTATATTTTTGGTTGTGATTTAAAGATATAAAAACATCCTAGCCCGGTTCAAAAATAAAACTTCATAGTCAATTATATGAATTTCATAGTGTCTTCGGATTTCTTTTTCAGAGGGAAATGATAGAGATTTTACCTTGAACGATTTCAGCTTCATGATCTTCCACTCACCCTACTGTAAACTGGTTCAGAAATCCCTGGCTCGGATGATGCTGAATGACTTCCTGAATGACCAGAACAGAGACAAAAATAGCATCTACGGAGGCCTGGAAGCCTTTGGGTAAGGGGAGTGTTAGGATGGTTTCCTCCTATGTGGCAGCATTTCTTATACCTATCTATTGAACTTATTTGTACAGTCCTGAAAGTTTTAGAGGCCAAAGGATTTTAGAAGTAATCTAGTTTAACCTATTTGTATCATTAGTGAAGAAACCAAGTCCCAGGTGGCTTACCTATAGGAATTGTTGAGTCATGTCTACTCAGATTTTCTGATTTCCCCTTTTTGGCACCCTGCCATCATGATAATAGGAATTTTAACATAGGGCCCTTACAGCATGATAATGTGGCCCACCATTGCCTGTATTTACAACAGCCTCTTCACTCTCCTCCTGCCTCTCCCCAGCCCAGGGCCCCAGATCCATCTGCTCACTGTCACTGTCAGAGTCTGCCTCAGCTTCCCCATGGTTCAGGCTCACTGCCACCCTCCTTCCGCTTTTCCTCACCTCTCACTTCTCCATCTGATGAAATTCTACTCACCTTTTAAGACTTGGCTCCTGTAATACAATAATTCTCCTAACTCAACAGACATTGTTATGGACTCAAAATAGTATATTCTTTTTGGTGACTGCAACACTTTAGTGGGCGTATTAGCCCATTAGCAGCAAGTTGTCTTAACTTGGTTATTAAAACTTTGAGAAAAAAGGATTCTCTGTCTACAACTGTTAATGTCTTCCCTATCAATTAGTGTGCTACTACCTGGATTTTAACAAATGGAATCATAAAGAACAGAATCATGTACACTTGGAGATTAGAATAGTAATGAGGTACACTAATACAATAAACATGGAGTCTTTGAACACTAAAGCTGTCTTTTACATATCTTTCAGGGATGTTAAATTAGAAGATACCTACTTTGATAGAGATGTGGAAAAGGCATTTATGAAGGCTAGTTCTGACCTCTTTAATCAGAAAACGAAGGCATCTTTGCTCGTATCCAATCAGAATGGAAACATGTACACGTCCTCCGTGTACGGCTCCCTCGCCTCTCTTCTGGCCCAGTAAGTATCTTCCCAGTAGCTTTCCGCTACTAACTCCTCTCTTTCGGGGAATGTGAGGATTCTAAGACCAGCTTCGGTGCCAGGTCATGGAACCTGTGCTTCCAGGCTCTACAGCACATTGTCCATTGACTTAAAGAATATACGGGGTGAGGCTGCTGTTATTCCGTAGTATTTCATGTCAAACTGGCTTTTAAAAAAAATTCATATTTTTATTGATTTTAGAGAGAAAAGGAGAGGGATAGAGAGATGGGAACATCTTTGATGAGAGAGAATCATAGATTGGCTGCCTTCTGCAAGCCCCCTACTGGGGATCAGGCCCACAACCCAGGCATATGTCTTGATTGGGAATTAAACCATGACCTCCTGGTTCATAGGTCAACACTAAACCACTGAGCCACACCGGCTGGACACGCTGGCTTTTCTGGCTCCTGTTCTCATGGTTTTATTATTCCTGACCTGCAGTTGAACCAGAAATGCACGGTTGACAAAGTGACTTATTTTACGGTAAAACAACTTTCATAAGTCCGCTCCCCAAGAGATGAACAGCTTGGTTCTATCAAATCAAGCTTCAGGTTAGGTCCCTCAGGCTACAGGACGGGCTCCTAGTCCAGGTTAGGGCTTCCTGCACACTTGTTTCACATCAGCTAAGCTTCCTGGCTCCTCCCCCGCACAGGTACTCACCTCAGCAGCTGGCGGGGAAGAGGATTGGCGTGTTCTCCTATGGCTCTGGCTTGGCTGCCACCCTCTACTCCCTTAAAGTTACCCAAGATGCCACCCCAGGTAAGTACCACGTCTGTCAGCAAGAGCGTGTGGGAGCCTGTTCTGGGCAGGCTGTTCAGCAGCTTCTCAAGCACGCTCGGTCTGTCCCACAGAGCGTTGCTGCATTTCAGTGTCAATGCTTCTTCCTGCACAGCTGGGTTTCCCCTCATCTCAGAATCTGCCTTTCCTGGGTGAAGGGCAGTTCTGTCTGCCTGAGGATATCTTCTCTCCACCCTTCCAAATGAGGAAAAAATACCAGTTTAAACTTATTTTATGATAGGGTGTGTTGGTTTTTCCTTTTTTGGCAAGTAACTTTACCTTTTATCTCATCTTCTCATCATGTAGTCAGGGGAAAGGAAGCATATCTACTTACGGCAGGCAGCTTTTTGAGTGTTTAATGATTGAGTCTGATCACGGGAGTGAATAATAAATCATTTCTTACTGTTTGCTAATACTTAAGTAATTTAGTTTTCCTAACTTTATGGTCTTGGCTATATTTAAGGAAATTTCTGTGCCTTCTCTGGTAGAAGGAGAAAAACAGAAAGAGGGATGGTAGACTTGGCACTGCTTTAAAAACTGCCTCTAATACAAGTTATGTATAGTCTCAGCCTCACCTGTTTATAAACTTGTGCACTGGCTGACACTGAACAGGTGTCGAGTCAGGTTATAGAGGCTGTCAGATAGATACCATCTTATCTTTAAATATATATACTAGAGGCCTGGTGCACGAATTCATGCACTAATGGGGTCCCTCAGCCTGGCCTGTGGGATGAGGCCAAAACCAGCTGTCTGACATCCCCTGAGGGGTTCCAGATATCAAGAGGGTGCAGGCCAGGTCTAGGGATCCCCCTGGTGCACAGTTGGGGTCAGAGAGGGACTTGGGATGTTGGCCAGCCAGGGAGGGGCCGAGGGAGGGCTCCAGGGCTTGTCTGCCTGTCTCTTTCAGTCAGACCCTAGCAGCAAGCTAACATATCGGTCAGAGCGTCTGCCCCCTGGTGGTCAGTGCATGTCAGAGCGGGTGGTTGAGCAGCCTTAGCATATCATTAGCATATTATGGTTTGATTGGTTGCAAAGCCGACCAGACAACCAGATACTTAGCATATTAGGCTTTTATTATATAAGATGGTTTTTTTAGATGTGATTTTTAGAGAGAGAAAGAGCAACACTGATGTGAGAAATTGTTCTGTTGCCTCTTGTATGCATCCCAACTGCAGTCTGGGTCTGTGCCCTGACCAGGAATCAAACCCATGATTCTTTGGTGCACAGGATTATGCTCCAACCAACAGCCACACCGGCTGGGGCGATAGATACCATCTTATCTTTTAACTAAATGATAGCCAGTAGTTCTAGAAGTTAAGAAGTGGTTTTTCTTAACATTTGGCAACACTTTGTTTAGGCTTTTGGGCATGCTATTTTTAGTCTCTTAATGTTGGAATTCTTTACTATTTTAGGTTCTGCTCTTGATAAAATAACAGCAAGTCTATGTGACCTTAAATCGAGGCTCGACTCAAGAACGTGTGTAGCACCAGCTGCTTTTGCAGAAAGCATGAAGCTCAGAGAGGACACTCATCACCTGGGTAAAATGTTCTGTGGTTCATATACACACATATACACCCAAAGCCTGAAACAACATGGAACATACCACATAAAGATAAGGTTATCCACAGATCGAGGCTGTATTCAGTACAAACCTGATGTTGGTAAAAATGGTAGGAAAGTAGGCAAATCTTCAGTTTAGTACCAGGTAGGTTGTGTGTCATAGCTAATTGTTCCCATTCTCCACCCTTCCTTCAGGCAACTACATTCCCCAGAGTTCCATAGATTCCCTCTTTGAAGGAACATGGTACCTGGTTCGAGTGGATGAAAAGCACAGGAGGACTTACGCCCGGAGACCCTCTCCAAATACTGACACTTTGGCTGACGGAGAAGGACTTGTGCATTCAAGCACAGCCGCTGAGGTACAGGCGGTGCATGGTGTTTGGTGGGGGGACGTCTCTATCCCCAAATGCTGGGCGTGGGGGGCCCTTCCTGAGGCTTAGCAGCTTAGGGACTATCAGAAAGCAGAGAGACTCAGAGCAGGCTTGGGGCTTGGGTTCCAGCTGTGCCCTTTCCCACTTTTATAAAGTCCTTACACTTAAGTGGTTAGCATTTTCAAGTGTTGATAATACCAGAATTGAAGGGAAGACTGGTCTAGAGAGAGGCTCATTTGTGACACATCTTGGAAGAGACATAGGGATAGGTGTTGTGGCCCTCACCTCTTCTCTGGGCCGTTGACAAAGCGGTCTCCAGAGTTGCCAAGAGGTGGCAGTAATAGCTATGCTTTGAATTCCTACTAGACTCGGTACTTTATTTTCATTTTCTCATTTAATACTTATCAAAAGGGCCTTTTGGTTATTATATTATGCCCATTTTAGAGATGAGGTTAGATGAGGCAAGAAGTTAAATGGCTTGACTAGGATCATAGCCAGACTTCAAAGGAATTATTTATTATATCTCCTCAGCAGGAATTTGGTGAACACAGTCTTGCTTCTTGCTATTCTACAAATTAGGTAGCTTAGCCTTCTGGCATTTGGGTTGTGAGTGCGCAGTGTAACAAGTACAGGCCTGTCTGGTGGGTCTCTAGCCTTCCCCTCTCTTGCTGTGTTAATATTTGTATAAGTTCACCGTACGGTAAAGAAGGACGTTTAGTGCCCGCTGTGAACAGTTATGTAGCGTATATTTAGCATAAACCTCCAAGGTTGCGCTCTGCTTTTCCATTGGAACTTGCATGGCACCATGACTCAAAGCCCTGTGACCTGAGGCAGCGTCTCCCGTTGATTTTCAGCACATTCCAAGTCCCGCGAAGAAAGTGCCTCGGCTCCCGGGGACGGCGGCAGAGCCGGAAGCAGCTGTCATCAGCAACGGGGAGCATTGAGAGCTGCCGTGCCGCGGGGGAGAGCCGCGGGGGCCGGGCGGGGTGGGTCTGTGGGAACGGTTGGGAGTGGGATGTCTGGGACAATATTAAAGGATTACATGTTGCTTAAAATGTTGTGACTGACATGGAGCCTGGAAAACGATCGTGTTCTTGGGAAAGTCTCTGCTCAGCTTGCTAATGCGCTTCCTGTCGAGTCTAGCCAGCGCTTACCGTACTCCATGACGTTAAGGGCTCCGCAGAACTTCATACCTCTCCGGCCATCCGTATGCATGATGCTTCATTTTTAAATGTGGTTTGATGAGTCGTTTGTTTCTGGCAGAAAGGAGCAGAGGTAATGGTCTTCGATTTTAATTGTTTTGAATGTATAAGAATTTTATACTTTGAACAAACGAGATTACTGAAAGTACCTGTGGTTTTTGATAAAAAGTTTCTAGTTTAAGAAATGCACTCTTACATGTGATGTACACAAACCCTGTTTGACAATGGTAAGGAAAACAAGTTTTTTTAAACTTTGTACATTCTGGAGAGAAGAGTTAGGATGATAACTGGTTCTTGGAAACTGGACTGTGGCTTTACATCCAGGCAGCAGTGGCGAGAGGTTGCAGAGGCCCTGAGCGGAGAGACTGGCCCCGAGCAGGCCTGGGAGGGCGGCCTGGTGTGTTTCTGCTCTGAGGGTGGCTCTCGGGCCCTAATCTATTCATGCTGGACGAGGCAGAAAAACACAGATGTTACTGGAACTTGTGTGTGAGGAAGCTTGTTGCTGCAGTCCTTCTTTGTACCTTATTTTGAAGAATAAAACATTTTTCTGGCTGCCTTTTAAAAATGTTTGAAAGGATGGGGCAAGGCGCTAGTTACTCTGATGCGTCAGTGTTATAAATGCAACCGAAAGACTGACACCCTAACTTCACGGTGTAAGTATTCTTTTTCTTTTTCTTTTTTTAAAATCTGTTTAATGAAAATAAAAAGGTAAAACCCAAGTTTTTACATAGTTTGATCAGCCAAAATGAGTATTCCACTTAGATCTGGAAGTAGGATCTATAAAGCATTTTCTCAGACTTTCACCTTAAGAAAACCATCACAAGGTCTGCATAAGACTGGCTAGACAGTTCTGTAGGTATTTTTGGTGCTGAACTATGACATGAGCCTTATAGATTGTAAAATAGAGCTAGTTGGAACTAATGTACAGAATTCAATTTTTAAAACTTTATTTGCTGTTAAATTCTGTGAAGTCTCAGTTATCTAAAAATAAACGCACACAAATATGAAATGTAATGTTTCAAATTGCAAGGTAATATGTAATGTAGTGTTTGTAAAATACTCTTGTCTAATATTAGCTAGTGATACTTTGATTTGTACAGTCATACTTTGTTAAAATGACTTCATTTTAACATCCAGATTAATAATGGAAGTTCAGATTTAAAGATTGGTGGGAAAGTGGTGCATGCAATACTTTCACAAGTATTGGGAGTTCCATATGTTTTGCAAAGAGTAACTTTTGGTGTCAGAAAAAGGGTTGTCTCAGGTCCATTGCCAGCAATGGGCAGGCCCAGTAATACTGGCACAGAATTAACTGTACACCTTATTGACAGTGAGGTGAATAACTTTGAATAAAGTTTTCGAGAAATATGGCAGATATTTGCGTCTTTTTTTTCTCTTCTAACATTTAGGCAAGAAATCAATCTATCTTGAAATATGGGCACTTGGGTTATTTAAATTTATTCATTCACCAATTCATTCATCATTCAACAAACATTCCAAAATGTGATATAAACAAGGCACTCACTTAAGTCAGAAATAAAATTTATAAGATATATGGTCTTACCTTCAAGAAACTGTCCATCTGGTGTGGAGGGATTTATACTGATAATTTATTATTATACTTTAGACAAAGTTAGGAAGTCCCAAATTGGGTGATAGCATGTATGCATTTTGCTATAAATTTTATTTTAATAGGTTTTTATTTATTGCAGAAAGAGGAAGGGAGAGAGAAACATCAGTGATGAGAGAATCTTCGATAGGCTGCCCAGGCATGTGTTCTGAT
The DNA here is from genome assembly GCF_014108245.1 of Pipistrellus kuhlii. Taxonomy (NCBI): domain Eukaryota; kingdom Metazoa; phylum Chordata; class Mammalia; order Chiroptera; family Vespertilionidae; genus Pipistrellus; species Pipistrellus kuhlii. The sequence continues at coordinate 8,316,119 of NW_023425540.1, read as the reverse complement.
CGAAATCAAACCATGACCTCCTAGTTCATAGGTCAATGCCCAACCAGTCATCCACACTGGGCTTGCTGTCAGTTTTTATATAGAGAGTTACTTTGTGTTCCTTGAAACAATTTGAGATTAAGAGTTGGCAGTTAGGATTCCGATAAAATTCTGCAGCCCAGCGAGTTTCCAGCCGGAGGGTCACATGTACCTGTCCATGGTGCTCCCGGGGTTTACAGAGAACTGCATTGGCAGTAATTGTACTAGGGCAGTGGTCGGCAAACTCGTCAGTCAGCAGACCCAAATATCAACAGCGCAATGATTGAAATTTCTTTTGAGAGCCAAATTTTTTAAACTTCTAATGCCACTTCTTCAAAATAGACTTGCCCAGGCTGTGAAAGAGCCACACTTAAGGGGCCAAAGAGCTGCATGTGGCTCATGAGCTGCAGTTTGCTGACCACAGGACTAGGTAATTTGAGTCCTATCAATGCTTGGATTGTATGAATTAGGGAGTACACCTAATTTTCTGTTACTGGTTAGCTCATTTTGCCATGTCATATCTAGATTCAATACTTAGTAATAATTCCATTTCTCTCCTGTCCCTCTGGTTCATTCAGAAGAAGGCCAGTGTTCTCTAGGGTAATGTTTGCCAATTCTAGAACCCTAGGGAATGTGGCTTTAAGAATCCTTCCCCTTCTCAAAGGAATTCATGTACTTTCCCCCTCACCTTCTGGGTTTTTGTTTATTTTTGTGAACACTGATAAGTCTAAAATTTTAAACACTAGAAGAAACTCAAATAGATGCAAACAACCACTTCGGTCCTCTTGTGACTTAGTTGAAATACTTTCTCTTGTCCTGTTTGAAATGGCCTAAGAAACAGGAAAGAGGAAATCAACAGAACAAGGAATGGAACATGATTTTTTTTTTAAATATATTTTTTTATTGATTTCAGAGAGGAAGGAAAAGAGAGAGAGAAGAGAGACACCAATGATGAAAGAGAATCATTGATCGTTTGCTTCCTGCATGCCTGGGGATCAAGCCCGCAGTCTGGGCAAGTGGCCTGACCGGGAATTGAACCATGACCTCTTGGTTCATAGGTTGATGCTCAACCACTGAGCCATGCCAGATGGGTGCAACATGATCTTTAACTTAGAGCTATGTAATCTTGACACAAACATGAATCCTTTCTTTAAGATTTCTAGCAACTGCTCTTAATTGAACAGAGCTTCCTCTTTTATTCCCTCTAATTGGTGGTGGAAGAAAATAGTTGATCCGACTTCCACATGCAAAGTGTACAGGCTATAATTTGCTGCAGGAGATTATGAATACCAATCAGGAAGTTTCTAGATCATCAGGGCTTTAGCTTATAATTTTTTAAAAAATGCATTTGTATTTAAATGTTTACAAGTCATCGCTTCTTGACCTTTTGGCTAAGATCAAATGTAAGTGTTTACAAGTAAAAAACAAATCTTATTTGTCCATCTTTGTGTAGGCAATAATAGTAAGAATTACTGAATTTAGTTTTACAAAAGCTGCCAACCCACCTTAGCAAAGTCTTGTTGATCTTTGGGGTCCAGCTCAAGTTGCTTCCACCCTGAGAGCTGCCTGGACTACCTTACTTGGTAGAGAGCACTTTTCACACACACACACACACACACACACACACACACACACACACGCCAGAGGGGGGAGTGGTGGCTTGCAAACTCCCACGGGATCTGGTCCCTGCCAGCACCACACTCAGTCCCACACTCATCCTGCCTTTCCTCCATTCCTCAAACATGCCAAGGTACTCTACCAGCCTTTGATTATGCATCCGAAACCTTGGGCCCCACTCAAACCTCTGCCCTGTGGTCTTAACCAGGGCCTCAGAGAACATGAGAGCACCTCCTTTTGGATTCCTGCTACATTCTCCCCTCTTTGGCCTCACTTCGATGTGGGGTCCCCCCCAGAACTCACTTGGTACACAAAATTTCACATCCCGAAAGTGCAGAGGGGTTCAGTTCCCTTGGGGTCACTTGCTGGTGGGTAAATGCTTTTTCCTCCCATCCCCTGGGTGGACAGTTCTGAGCAGTGATCAGATCCTGCAGAATCAGCGACCAGTGTCCTGTGGCCGATCCAGCAACACATCTTACGCTGGCTTTCCTTTTTGTCGTCGTACTCCTGTGTGTCCTGCACCCTGGGATCATTTCCCAAATACATGACCTGCCTGCCAGCTTCTGTCTCGGGCTCTGCTCTTTTGGAGAATTAAGGCTGAAACCATTGATACCCGGGATAGTCAGAAAATGGCCCCTCGGGATGGGAGGTTGGAGCTGGTTTACTCACCAACCATGCGAACAATCCCATTGTGGTGTGTAGTTGGCAGAGTGATGGCCTCACCCCCAAAGATGGCCGCCTCTGGCCCCTGAGAGTGTTACCCTGCGTGGGGAAAGCAGATACTAAGGTTAAGGACTGGGCTGTGGCCAGGTGGCCGTGGGAGGTGTGCATTACCAGCTTTGAGGATGGAGACAAGAAACCACCAGGCGGGGACCGTGGGATGCCTCTAGAAGCAGGAAACTGCCAGCTCTCCTCGGAGCCTCCAGAAAGCCCAGACCTCACACATTTCAGCCCAATGAGGCTCAGGCTGGGCTCCCTGCCCACAGACTGCCAGGTGATACATTGGTGTTTCTCACCACGAAGACATGGCATCGGTGGAACCTAAGGCGCTGCTGGTGGGCGGGGTGCAGTCGCCCTGCAGGCAGGGGCAGCAGGTTACTGTCACGACAGGTGCCGGTGGGCCAGAGCCGGATCCTGTGGCACCTGTGGTGCTGGAACAGCACAGCGCGATGGTAACGGCTGGGTTTGGCCAGCTTTCGTTAACGGCATTGGGAGCCTGGGGCAAAGACTAAATAACGTGCTTTTAAGTCAGCCAACCTCTCCAGTCCACTGTGGAGGTCTGAGGGCCTTGGACTGCAGCAGAGGAAAACCACCCGTGAGGCCCAGGGCCCAGTGGGGGGGAGGTGTGTGTGGCTGGGCTGCACAGGAGGTACTTGATCCCTCCTTTACCAAAGTCAGGGCCTTGATAGGAAGAGGGTGGGAGAGTAGGGAGTAAGTAACGAAAGGGAGGATGAGCCTGAAAATGTTGAAAACCGGCTCCCATCACATCATGCAGATCTTCCTTGTTTGAAGACCCCCGCCAAGGACTAGGGAGGCAGATGCCTGCCTGCAAGATGCTGCTCCACCTCCTGGAGATGCTCTTCCAACACCTTTGTTGTTCTCCAAACGAAGAGCTGGGCAGGTCCCCACGCCTCCCGCGGGGAGAACTACAACCCCGTCCGGAGGAAATAGCTTAGACATGATGGAGCTGTGGGACCTGGCTGAGGTGCACTGTCAGGAGCCAAGGGGCAATGTGGAGGAAGCGGGGGAGGATCCTGAGAGCATTGGGCTGGGGGTGGAGGTGGAGGGACAAATATGAGGCAGGACAAAGGGCAGTTTATTATCCTGGGAGCATTTAACTGTGACGTGGAGTGAAGGGCGCCTGAGCTGGTCCTTATGCCCTGCAGGGACAGCTGTTGAGGCTGGCCATGAGTTTGGCCCATGGTGAATGAGGCACACACCATGGAGCTGCCGTGGCATGGTGTTCGGGGCAGGGACAGGAAGTTCCAGGAGGTGTGAGTGTCAGCATGGATTCATTACGTGAGACTGAAGAACCGCCTGTTTCCCAGGAGCATGTTCCCTTCACTGAGGCAACGAGAACGCGCAGCACCTGTTCGAACGTCAGGGATTGATGGGGAAACACTGCATGGAGCCGGGCACGCCTTTGCAAATGGGACAGTGGGCGTCCGGCGTGGCAGAGGCCATGTGGGATTATGTAAATGTCAGGCAAGGTGGACATAATCGAATGGACGTGAGGCTGGAGTGGGAATCAGGGTGTCTTGCCTTGCAGGTGCTTGTGACAATGGTGAGCAGATCACAGAGTTCTGAGTGAGGCAAGTCGGTGAGCAGAGCCTGGGGTGGCCTGTCGCAGTGAGAAAATCATGGCCCCAGGTGTAAGTTGATTGACAGGTCCTGTGCAGTCTCTCTTCTGCCATACATGTATGCAACACATACACCCAGAATTTTTGAGGATAAAAATTGGATAAAAGTCTACACTGGAATGAGACCAGGGAACGGAGGACCCAAAAGAGTTCACATTTCTCTGGGATGGACATCAATTGTCATTTACTCTGTTGCCCCAGGTGGTGACCAATCTCCTGTTGTATGTTAATAGAGTCTGAAGGACCTTGACATTCTGCAGAACATCATGCCTGCCCACCGTATCCAGGTGGCTCTAGCATCTGACAGTGACAAGTAGAGAACCACAATGGTGGTGTAGGCAAACGGCTGTACTTGCTGCCTCTTGTAACCATATCAAAATTACTACTAAAATACAGAACCACCATCACTCAGAACCGCCTGAAAGGTGGCTGAATGGGAGTCCTACAACTAGGACTGTAAAGAAGTAAAGAAGAAAGTGCAGGAGGGGAGGACACACAGAACAGGATGGCCCGACACCCATGTGTGCCGTTATTTTAATTGGGAGGGAGATTGTCCCTATCCCTGCGGAGGCTGCCTGTGAGGAGCAAGGGGTCCCAGCTCCACACCAGTCCCCAGCCCAGGCTTCCAGAGCTGGGAAGAGAAGGCCCCAAACTATAAAACCCAGCAGGGCTGTGGCTGAGAGATGGGGAGACTGCTGGAGACCCATTTAAAGGGCCAGCACACAAACTTACTCAGACTCACATCACTGGGGAGGCTTTGGGCGACCCAGACACATACGAAGAGAAACTGGATTGTCTGGCATCCGGGCAGCTTTCTCCCAAACAGAGGTGTTTGCAGGGGTCATTGTTCCCTCATTGCTGGGGCCTCCCCTGTCACAGGGCTGACTGGCAGGCACCGTATCTGAGTATCAGCCCGTGGCACACTGCTCTGCCCTGGGGATTCCGAGACCTCACCCCATCCAATTTGTAGTCCCACCCAAGCTGTTTGCGCAGCTTTTCCATAGGAACTGCCAGTCCTGGCTCCAGGCTTCAGATTTTGCTAAAATCTCTTAAACAAGCTGCAGCTGGAGCAGCCATGCCCCACACCTATCAGTAAAAGGCCCAAGATCCGGCACCAGGCACTAGCACCAGCCTGCCTTGCTTCACAGCTGGGCCTTGTCTGGGCACCTCCAACACCAATACAAATAGCCAATAGCAGTCTGAAGATCTCTCTGTAGCTCCTGCCAGGTGGCTCTTGGCAGTGGCTGACTTTGCACATTCCTGGAGGCCCTAGAACCAGTACATCCGGTGCACAGCTTCAGACCACACCAGATTACACCTCTGCACACCCACAAGCAACACACTCAAGGGACAGACCCAGTGAGCACCTTAGCCCTGCTGAAGCAACTCCTGCTCCATAAGGGTGTCTCCTGCACAGCAGCTCTTCCATCGTAGACAGAGCTGGAGTTTTGTAACAAGAGGAGATTGCAAATCAAGCCAGAATCTGAGCTAATACACTTCTTTTTGGGGAAAAAGAATGCATACCTTAAATTTATATTTATTCAGAAATTATAAAAATATCCCCACCAAGGTGACCGTGAAAAAATTTAAAAAGCAGCAACAATGACCTTGGTTCATTATCAACCGTCTAAGACAGTTTATAAAATGGAGCACAATTTGGAGGTGTGCCTGATGCCTCTGTAGACACGGGACCCTTTCTTCAGGTCCCGATCTTTAGGTTCCGGGAGGATCACTACCGGGACACTCTCCAAAGCCTTCTTCCTTTGGACCCGGTGCAGAATGATGCGATAGACACCCGTGATGGAGCTGCGGGCATCCTGCCCTTGGTTGTTCCGGATGTGCTCCTCTGTGATACCCAAATGCTCTAGCGTGCTCTTGACCTCATTTTCTTCCTCTTTGAGGGTGCTGGTTTCTGACAAGTGTCTGGGGTCCAGCTGGAAAGGCTCCAGGGGGGCGGGGTAGGGCACCCCTTGCATCCACTCGTGGTTCATGATGGACTCGATCCCGTACCGCTCCGAGGGTGTGGGCTGCAGGACGCCCCGGATGAGGCGGAGGCACGGCTCCGACATGTCGGGGGGCACGTTGTACGTCCCCTCGAGGATGCTCTTCTTCAGCTTGGCCACGGTCTCCGCCCGGAACGGCATGGTGCCCGTCACCATGAAGTACAGGAGCACCCCCAGGGCCCAGATGTCCACGTGCACGCCCACGTAGTGCTCGTCCCGGAAGAGCTCGGGGGCGGCGTAGGGCGGGGACCCGCAGAACGTGTTCAGCGTCTCCCCTTTCCTGCTCACTGTGCTGAACCCGAAGTCGCCCACCTTCACGCAGGTGCTGCTGGTATAGAACACGTTTTCCGCCTTCAGGTCCCTGTGGATAATCTGGTTTTCGTGCTGTGGGAGGAGACGGAGGGGAGAACGGTCATTTCCAGAGCAAAACGCCAGCAGGAAACGCGCATCGGTGGCTCTGAGACAGTGAGATGATGTACAATACCGGGAACTCAGCGGAGATGGACCGGAGAGCTGCTCTGCCCTAACCTTTAGCCAAACAATACCCACTTACTGTAGGGATGGGATGGAAGGCTTTATGTTCCTGTGGGGTGAGGTTGGAGTCTGTCCCCCACGTGTGGACTCGGGAATCAGAGCCGGAAATAAGACCCAGATCTTACAAAACTACTGTTCCGGAACACAGTGACACAATAGTCCTTTGTTTTGAGGTCACCGATGGGTATTCCCGGCTGAGCAATCTCTTGACTAGGGTCAACCCCAACAAGGCGTGGGGGCCTCCCAGCTTGCCCACCACACTGCTCCAGGCGGCCCCTCCATCTCCCAGAGGTCAGGAGGAGGGAGGAGGTTCCAGCAGCAGGTGCGCTGTGGGTTGAGCCAGGCCCCACCCCTACCCTGGCGTGCTGAATCCAGACAGCCTTCACCTGCTCAGTCCCAACGACTCCTGGGATGTACCGTATTTTTTGGACCATAAGACGCTCCGGACCATAAGACGCACCAGTTTTTAGAGAAGGGAAATGAAGAAAAAAGGATTCTGAAACAAATAGTGTCCTAAAATATTTTATGTGCATTAAAACCCAACATCACAGTCATAAACACATGTAATCAACCCTGTAAAGTAAACAGCAGCATTTAGAACCATTTTAGAGCCGGGCAAGCACACAGAGACCACACAGAGCCGGGCAAGTAAAAAAACTTTTTTTTTAAAGTATATGTGTAGGCTATATTTGGACCATAAAACGCAGGGACTTTTTCCCCCCACTTTTGGGGGGGAAAAAAGTGCGTCTTATGGTCCGAAAAATACGGTACTTTATCGTTACTCTTGCTGATGTAGGTTCAACGCTACCCGCTGTGTCAGTGCCCCACCTTGTAAGATGGGACACGGGTGGGCACCTCATAGGGCTTGGGGAGAACTGTAGATGATGCTGTGTCTGCCCCGCTCAGCAGGGTGCTGACACCGAGTAATTACCCGCCATGAAATTTGGGACCACATCTGAGATTCATCCTCTGGAGACCAGAGCGCAGGGAGGAATGCCAGGGCCTGAGCTCCGGAGGACTCGGTCTGCACCCTCCACTGCTCGGTCTTCTGATTTATTTCTTCTCCTTTCCCCACTGCCCTGCTGTGTGAGGTGCCTGGCTTGTTCCTGGGCCCGGGAAGGATCACTGCAGCAGAGGCCACCTAATGACAGGCTACAGCGCCCACCGCCACGGCCACTAGGCTCTTCTCTCCGGCTCCCTCCCCCTCCCCCACTCCTCCTGCCTGCTCGCGTGGGTCCCCAGGTCACCAATTCCCTGCTGACCCCACAGTGTCCAGGCAAAGGAGTGAACTAGAAATAGCCTCTCTACTAACACCCCAGACAAGTGTCTCTTTTCTGCCCGTTGGACTGACTGAGACCTGGGCGCAGAGGGCAGCCAAACGTCTGCACTGAAGTCGTGAAAGTGGTGGTCGGGTCTGCAGTCAGTTCCTCCTGTGCCCAGCAACTCAGCCAGCGCCACAAAAGGCACTGGAGCTCAGCCCTTCAAAGACCTAGCCCTGCCAGGCGTGGCTCAGGGGCTGAGCGGAGATCTATGAGCCAGGAGGTCAAGGCTCAATTCCTGGTCAGGGCACAATCCCAGGTTTTGGGCTCGATTCCCAGTAGGGGGCATGCAAGAGGCAGCCAGTCAGTGATTCTCTCTCACGGTTGATGTGTTTATCTATCTGTCTTCCTTTCTGAAATCAATAAAGAACATATATATCTATATCTATATCTATATCTATATCTATATCTATATCTATATCTATATCTATATCTATATCTATATCTATATCTATATCTATATCTATATCTATATCCACCTAGGGAATGTGCTTTAGGAGCCCAGATTTAGCTAAAGAAGGAATAAGGGGCTAAACTAGTACACCATAAAGTGTGAGCACAGAGGCAGCAAGAGAAAGAGGAGCTCACGGAAGTCAAGAAAGATGGGTGGGAGCTGCTGTGAGGTTGAAGGGGGTTTCAGAGAGACAGGTCAGAGCTGGGTCGTGAAGGGTGGATAGGAGTTGGAGTGTGAGCCATGTTGACGGGGGACAGGGCATCCTCAGCACAGTGTCAGGAAGGCAAGGCCACAAAAGAGCGAGGAGCTATCTCTCTGGCTAGAACAGTGGTTCTCAGCCTTCCTAATGCCGTGACCCTTTAATACATTCCTCATGTGGTGGTGACCCCAACCATAAAATTATTTTCGTTGCTACTTCATCACTGTAATTTTGCTACTGTTATGAGTCGTAATGTAAAATACCTGTGTTTTCCGAAGGTCTTAGGCAACCCCTGTGAAAGGGTCGTTTGACCACCCAAGGGGTTGGGACCCACAGGTTGAGAACCACTGGGCTAAAGGTTGGAGAGATGGGTGTGACCAGTGTGGGTGAGTGTCATCGGGCTGCTCACAGTGACTCCTCCTAACTTCCAGAAGCCAGGAGGTTCCTGGGTGACGCTTCAGAGGCAAGAAGAAGGAGCACAGCCAGGCTTCTGACCAGCAGAGAAGGGGCTACTGTCTGCCCTGTGGGACTGACACCCTCCGGGCTGCTGCGTGGTGGCGGTCGGAAGCCGCACACTCCCACGGTGGGTAGAATGAGAGCCAGCCTCGCCTCACTCGCCCACTCACCATGTGCTTCACAGCAGACACGATCTGGGAGAAGATGAACTTGCTTTCCGGCTCCGAGAGCTTCCCTTCGGTGCTGATCTTCCCGAAGAGCTCCCCGCCCCCCGCATACTCCATCACCAGGTGCAGCTTGGACAGGGTCTCCACGACCTCGTACAGGCGGATGATGTTGGGGTGGTGCAGCTTCTCCATGCTGGAGATCTCCCGGGAGAGCAGCCGCTGGGTTTTCTGGTCTAGCTTGGTCTTGTCCAGGATCTTAATGGCCACCTTTTCTGGAAAAAAACAAGAAGAGAACGTGCCAGTGTTCGTAGGCTCGTAGAAATGTAGAACCAACCCAGCTGCAGCGGCTCAGTGGTTGAGCGTCGACCTAGGAACCAGGAGGTCACAGTTTGATTCCTGCCTGGTGGCGTTGGTTCCTGCAGGAGGCAGCCAATGAATGACTCTCTCTCTCTCTCTCTCCCTCTCCTATCCTCTCAGAAATCAATAAAGATATATTTTTAAAAAAGAAAGGAAGGAAGGAAGGAAGGAAGGAAGGAAGGAAGGAAGGAAGAAAGAAAGAAACTTAGAACCCAAAGGGACCTAGATCAGCCCCTTTATTTTATGAGATGGAGGTTAAATGGCTGTCCCCAAGCTCACAGAGCTCATCCCTGATCTTCCCTGCACAGGGCCTGATGCCAACTCCTGCCTCCCAAAATGGCAAAATCCAAATGTGCATGAAGGTGCTCCATGATCGAGCCCTGCCTGCATTGCCCACCGCCCCGCCCACACTCTGTGGTGCGTCGCAGGTTCCAGCCTCCCCGAACTGCTTTCACATCTACAAATACTCCCAGGCTGGCTCACACCTCCATGAGCTTGACATCCTCGCTCTGCCTGGAGTTCCCTTTTCCCTGTGACTTGTACAATTTCTCCTCAAACCTCAGGACCCAACCCTGGCCTTTCCAGGTCAACTGACCCTTTCCTGACCCCTGCAGGCACAGCTGAGCACACCCTTTGTTCCGTGCAGGGTGGCATCACTTGCCGATTGCTTCCTGTCTGTCTCCATTACATAGTGCAGGTCCCTATCCGGCTAGAATGTGCCTCCTTCATCTCTGTGAAAGGCCCGGGAGAGTGTATTGTATTTTTGAAAAGCGGGATGAGCGAGCTGATAAATAAATAAGTTGGGAGAGGAGAAGAAAGCGTTCAGGGAACCGGAGACAGAGTGGCGGGAGGAAGACATGGGGCGAAGAGGTCGGGAAGGGCTCACCGGAGAAAGGGACAGGCTCCGCGCCTCTTCGGCTGTTCTCGGTGACAGCAGATGGGACATGAAATATTCAGAGGCCAAGTGCATCATCTCTTTTGAGAAATTCCTAATCAGCCCGATTCTAATCATGATGGCTTCAGCTGACCTATCAGCTTGCAAGGCCCGGGGGAACCTGAGCTGTTCGCCACAAAAATAAACGGCGGCCTGGACTGGAGCCTTCTTTCTAGAGACCAGGGCAGCTGGCACCGGTGTAACACCACCGTCCTGAGTGCTGCCCCACGGGAACCCTCGGCTTCCCCAGGAAAGTCCCCGTTATTTATCCCACGGAGCCCCCCGTGTCCGTGTTTCCTAGGACCCCTGCGACCATCTGGCCCATGGGCTTTGTGTGGGGACCGTACTGATAGGAATGGCAACCCATATTGCCCATCCTGGCATGGCCTGGCTATGGGACAGGCACTGAAATCCCCAGCAAGGGTTCCCAAACCACTCCCAATGAGTCACCTTCCCCGGTTAGAGGCACAGCTTTTAGAGGAGCGTTCCCCTTTTCTTCCCATTCCCGTCCGCTCAGAGGAGCCAGCTGTCCCCTCTCCGTGGACAGCCTCAGTCTTCTCGCCCTGACTCTTCTCGTCCTCTTTTCGTCATCCTGCCCGAGGTTCTGTCTCCCAGCACCTGAAGCCACCTGTGTCCAGCCCCTCGCGTGCTTTGCACCCAGGTTTCCCTTCCTGCCCCCTTTCCGTTCCACTCATTCTCATTTTCCTGCTCCTTCCTCTGCTCGGGGGTTGGGGGCTCGCTGATGGGTAGAAGCCCAGGGGAGAGATGGGGCGTGCGTGGTGCCAGGACTAGGGCGTGAGAGTCGGGAGGTGCAGCTGGGATTCCTGTCTCCTGTTGCATCAGGCTAACATGCTGTTAGCTGCGATACATTCTCTGGCTTGTTTGAACTTGCTTGTTGATTTGATTTCCCCACTGCCTGTGCTTTTGACCTTCGTCCCCTTTGGCACATGGATCCCGTAACCAGAGGGTGACTGGCACCTCTGACAGGGCAGCCGGTTAGCAGTGAGGATCTCCTGCCAGCGAGGCCACCCCAGGGCCCAGCTGGTGCGCCGATGGAAAATGTGCTCTCGCAGCTCAGGGACCAGAATTAGCTTAACTCCGTAATGGCACAGCCACCTGAGGAATCCAAGAAGGAAGTCACGGATAAATACCAGTTGTTGTTGCTTCTCCATCCTGCCCAGCCCACGCTGGCGCCGGTCTACGGAATCAGAGGCTCCTGTCTCTGTGGTGGACATGTCTGTCACGCTGCCCACCTTCTCAGACACTCCTGTCGGGACCTTGGCCGCTGTCGAGAGTCAGGGGGCCGCGGGACCCTAAGGCTGCCGCTGACTGGACATGGGAGGCCCTTGACCCCACGGTGGCCCGTCATTGACTGGCCAGTGAGCAGTCATACGGGGGCGGGCAAAAGCAGGCTAACAACAATAATAAATAATACAATAATATGTGAATAATAATACAAGAATAAACTCTGTGATACTCACAATGATAAACCTGGTTTTGCCTAGCCCTGTGTTCTCTCTCTTTATTTTTTATTTATTTTAAATATATGTAATTGGGGATAGAGAGTTGGAGACATCAATGAGAGAGAAATATCGATCAGCTGCCTCCAAGGTACATACGACCAAGGTACATGCCCTTGACCGGAAATCGAACCTGGGACCTTTCAGTCCGCAGGCCAATGCTCTATCCACTGAGCCAAACCGGTTAGGGCTGTTCTCTCTCTCTCTCTAAACTCTGAGCTGACATAGAAACATGTGGATGGAGACAGACAAGAAAGCTGAGAGCGTTCCGCATGTGGCTGTGGGACCCGCAGCCACCGTTCTTGGCCGTGTGCCTCTGACAGCGGGCAGAGCAGCTCGGGCTGGGGCCTAGGAGAGGACAGGTCAGGGCGCTCTCAGGGAGACGGCAGAGCGAGCCCATGGGCTTAGGAAATCGTAAACTGTACGGAGTTGCAGGGGCTCCTTTCCTGTGTTGTACCTCCCTTTGATGATGTCCAGGCTTCAGCTAAGCAAGCGGTGAGCGGGGAAGAGCTGCTGCACGAGGACCCAGCGTGACCGGTACCCACCGGCGTGGGGTGCGCCTTTGGTGGCCAGCAAGGAACCCAGCCTCAGTGAGGATGGGCCAGAGCAGGCTGGAGCAGAGGAGGTCCGGAGAGCACAGCCCTTTCCCCCAAATGCACCACAAGCAGCAGCCTGGGGTCAGCAGGGCAGACTGGACCCGCTGTCCCCGGACTGTGTGTCCGGAGGGCTCGCGGCCGGTCTGCGTCATTGGTATTGACTCGCAGGCGCGGACGGGAGGCATAACCAGCGCTTGGCTGCGGGTTGCCTTGGAACCAAGCCACGCTCCACGTCAGCAGGACAGAGTCCCCGCAGAGTTTTTTTTGTTAATCCTCACCTGCAGATATTTTTCCCAGTGCTTTTTCAGAGAGAGTGGAAGGGAAAGAGGGAGGAAGGGACAGAGACAAAGGGAGAGAGAGAGAGAGAGAGAGAGAGAGAGAGAGAGAGAGAGAGAGAGAGAGAGAGAGAGAGAGAGAGAGAGAGAGAGAGAGAAACATCAATGTGCAGGAGACACATCGACTGGTTGCCTCCTGCACTCATCCTGGGGAGATGGCAGGGAGTGAACCCGCAACCCAGGTGCATGCCCGGGACCAGGAATCAAACCTGTGAATCTGCCGAAAACGGGTTGGCTCAGTGGATAGAGTGTCGGCCTGCGGACTGAAAGGTCCCAGATTTGATTCCGGCCAAGGGCCTGCACCTTGGTTGCGGGCACATCCCCAGTAGGGGGTGTGCAGGAGGCAGCTGATTGATGATTCTCTCTCATCGATGTTTCTAACTCTCTACCCCTCTTTCTTCCTCTCTGAAAAAAAAAAAAATCAATAAAATATATTAAAACAAAACAAAACAAAACAAAAACAAACACCTGTGAACCTTCGTGGCATGGGCCAAGGCTCCAACTACTGAGAACACCAGCCAGGGCCCCACGGTGTCTGAGTGAATCCATTTGCATGGTGTAGGGGGAGACTTTGGAGTCAGAATCACCTAAGATGGAACCGCTGCGGCCACAGGTGACTTCTGTGTGTCTGTGTCCCTGTCTGTAAAGTGGAAACATACACACTGTCCTCACCCCCCTCCTGTGAACATGAACTGAAACAGCCGGGGGCAGGGCTCGGGTGACCACACGTCCTTGGCTTCCTGGCCCCGGACCCCCGGCCCCGCCCCGCCCTGGGTCCCGCTCCCCCGGGGGCCGCCCGGGGGGGGGTGCAGGTCCTACCTTTGGTCAGGGAGTGGACCCCCAGCTTGACCTGGGAGAAGTTCCCGCTGCCGATCTCCCCGCGGATGCGGTAGAAGCCGATGCGCTTCCCCAGCGTGATCTCCCTCACCACCTTGTCGTCCTGGGCCATGTCCCGGGTCAGCCTCTCGAAGGGCGTCAGCCGGCGGGCCGGCCCCTCGGCCTCCTCCTGGCTGCCCTCCGTGGGGCAGCCGCTCTCCTCGCTGCCCCGCCGGTCCCAGCGGCCGCAGGGCGGGCTCACCGGGCCGCCGCCGTCCACGCACACGGCTGTCATCGTCATGGCCCCGCCGCTCAGGCCTCCATCCCAGCCGGGGGGCGCCGAGGGGGCCCTGCGGGCGGGCGGAGGGCGTTAGGGACCCCCGGGCCCCAGTCCATCGGAGCCAGAGCCGGCCTGGAGGAGGCAGCGGAGCCCCAGAGCTTGCCCGGCCCCACCAGGCCCGGCCCGAGGCTGCCGGCCTCCGGGGATCTCAGCGTCCCGATCTGTAAAGTGGGCTCACTGAGCAGGAGGGCGCTGTCCTGGCACCGCGGTCACTCCCGGTCCGGCTGCAGGAACTTCGCGGCTGCTGGGCAGGCGGATGCTCTGTGGCAGGCGGCTGGCCCTGGGACAAAGGCTCCTGCTGGCTCTTTCCTTTGAGGGTCAGAGGCTCTGTCACTGTGGAGGCCCCCCGAGGCCCTGGCTGCTGGCGCTCAGCTCTGTCCTTCCTTATTTCCCAAGGCTCTGGCCGCCGGCAGGTCACAGGACCCGAGACCTAATAATCCGGAGCCCCAGGAAGAGGAGGGCTGCAAATCAGCCTTCTGGCCGGGACAGGCGGGCCGGTGGCGGATTAAGTCCCAGCGCTGTCACGTTAGCCGCTGGCCTTTATTTAGACGAGCCTTCCCCTAAGCCGCGAGCGGCCTCACAAATTTGGCAGGTGCTCTTGGCCCTGAGGACAGAGAGGAAGACCAGGTGTTAGTGAGGCTAATGAACTGCACAGGGCGGACGGCGAGTGCGGGGCTGCCCTGGAAGCGCTGACCTGGGAGCTCTGAGAATTTCAGCTCCGAGGCAGGCAGCCTGCGGGACATGCCCGCTTACATGTGACTTCGCAAGAGGAAAAGGTACGTGTACCCGCTCCTCAGGCCTCATTTTAGCCTGCAAACACTTCTAGCAAAACTGTTTCTCTATTTTGTGGTGTTTAGGAAAACATGCGTGTTGCTTTGGGTTGCTGTATTTTATTTTATTTTATTTTTTTATTTTTTTATTTTTTATTTTTTTTAAATATATATATTTTATTGATTTTGTACAGAGAGGAAGGGAGAGAGATAGAGAGCTAGAAACATCGATGAGAGAGAGTCATCGATCAGCTGCTTCTTGCACACCCCCTACTGGTGATATGCCCGCAGCCAAGGTACATGCCCTTGACCGGAATCGAACCCGGGTCCCTCAGTCCCCAAGCTGACGCTCTATCCATTGAGCCAAACCGGTCTCAGCTGTATTTTATTTTATTTTTAAAATATTTTTTAAAAATTATTGTAGAGAAGAAGCGAGAGGGAGAGGGAGATAGAAACATCAATGACGAGAGGGAATCACTGATAGGTTGCCCCACACTGGGGATGGAGCCCACCACCCTGCCATATGCCCTGATTGGGAACCGAACCGTGATCTCCTGATTGATAGGTTGACACTCAACCGCTGAGCCACATCAGCTGAGAGCTTTGAGTTGCTTTAAAACCAGATTTTTAAAAGTATCATAGGATAGTCATGATGATAAAGATTTTCTGTTAACATCGGTTTTCAAAAGTTCTTACATTGATCCAAATAAAGATGTTATGCTTCCAATGCAGTCTCAGAGGTGGGTTCTCCTGCAACATCTTATGTATTTTTTGCTCCTTCTCTTCCTTCCCGCTGTCATTCTATGCCAAAGGCTGGATGTCCTCCTTGTCTTATTTCCTGGGTGTTTTTGGTCAGGTGTCGGCACCGGCCCAGCAGCTCATTCTGAAGGGGCAGGGGCAGAGGGTGCAAGTCCATGACATCCTCAGTGACAGGAAGTCCATGGCATCCTCAGGGACAGGAAGTCCATGGCATCCTCAGTGGCAGAAAGTCCATGGCATCCTCAGGGACAGGAAGTCCATGGCATCCTCAGGGACAGGAAGTCCATGGCATCCTCAGTGGCAGGAAGTCCATGGCATCCTCAGGGACAGGAAGTCCACGGCATCCTCAGGGACAGGAAGTCCACGGCATCCTCAGTGGCAAGAAGTCCATGGCATCCTCAGGGACAGGAAGTCCATGGCATCCTCAGTGGCAGGAAGTCCATGGCATCCTCAGGGACAGGAAGTCCACGGCATCCTCAGGGACAGGAAGTCCATGGCATCCTCAGTGGCAAGAAGTCCATGGCATCCTCAGGGACAGGAAGTCCATGGCATCCTCAGGGACAGGAAGTCCATGGCATCCTCAGTGGCAGGAAGTCCATGGCATCCTCAGGGACAGGAAGTCCATGGCATCCTCAGGGACAGGAAGTCCATGGCATCCTCAGTGACAGGAAGTCCATGGCATCCTCAGTGACAGGAAGCACGCCCGCTGGACCGCCTTCCTGACCTCCTTCCCTGCCCCCTCGGGAGGAAGGACTCACTTCCTCTCTGAGCCCCCGGCACTCTGTGCATTTCCTGCCACGTCTGGTCTCCGTGAAGGTGGGAACTGTAGGCCCTGCTGCCCCCGTCTCCCTCCGCTCGGAGCATGGGGCCTGCAGACAGAAAGTGCCGCTAACTGGGTGTTGAACTTGATTTTTGGATTTGGGCCTGGCCTTGGAAATGTGAGTTTCCACTGCTGTTGATGACATCACGGTGTTACGGGTGAGCTCAGGACGGCCTAAGGCACCTGCCCCTCATACTCCTGTCTCCCAGAGCTTGGCACTGTGCCAGGCACTTAGGCAATAGAGTTTCATGGTGAAGGGATGCATTAGCTTAGAATTCACCGGCCGTTACATTAGGCATGACTTAGTAGAGGCGAGTACCTTTTTGTATCAACCAATGACGCTCTCCCAATATTGGCTTGAATTCTTCTAGAAGGCTGATTTCAGTCCCCATGCCCCCACACCCCGACCTGGGCCACCTTCTACTCCATCTGGATTCTCGGCCCCATTTCCGAGCAGGTGAAAGCCAAGTTGGAATCCACCTCCACACTGAGAATTGCAAGACTGAGAATTGCTACAGGATTGAATGCAAGAGGCAGAGAACCCTAACCTTGCCTCTTCCAAAGGCTCAGGTGTCCCCAGGCACCGGGTCTCGCCCCCTGGAACCTGGTCACTGGCTCCCGTGCTTGCCCTGGACTCTTCTCAGCTCCCCTCCCCTCCCCTCCCCTCCCCTCCTGACCTGGGCTCTGTATCATCAACTCCATTCAGGCCTGTGATTTAGAATCAGGCTTTGGACTTGCTACCTGATTAACTTCAGGTTCCAATTGCACACAGAGGGGTCAGGCTCAACTGCCAAGTGTGGTCGGATTACATGCGCCCACAAATTAAATTTCCGGCACAATGGCTCCGAAACAATCCCGTCTTGCCTTAATGACCAGGAGACAGTTACTCTGGTCGATCAGAAGGAAGGCTTTATGATTTTAAAACATTGCTGTGGGTTTGTATTGAGGAAGATTTGTAAGTTGAGACAGGTTGCCAGCCAACTGAGGGAAAATTGAATCTCTACCTCCTGCCAAGATATATGCCAACTACATCACCTAAATAAAAGCAAAATAAATGAAACCATAAAATACTAGGGGGAAAAAAACCCAATTTTTTTCATGATCTCAGTGGTCAGGAAAGAGAACATTAAATTTGACTACATAAAATGGTAACTTTCCGTTTGCCAAAAAAAAAAAAAAAAAAAACCCCACAAATGCAACAAGTAAACTGGTAGGAGAGCTTCCCAGCATGTGTGATAGACAAAGGGCTAATTTCCTAGATAAAGCATTTTCACAAATCGATAAGCAAAAACACCAATATCTTAAAAGAAAAATTATAAAGAATGTGAGCAGACATTTTACAGAAAGTACAGGTGACTCTATACTATATAAAAAGATGCTCAAGCTCAATTGCAAAAAAAAATACACATAAAAACGATACCGAAATTAGATTTTTCTACAAATAAATTTGGAGACTACAGAAAATGTGATAATGCACTGGTCACAGAGGGAAACTCGTTACTAAGAGTCAGAATTCCTACAACTGCTTGGAGGACCATGTGGCTATAATAGCCAGTGAGGTACAAGTGTCCATATCCTTTGCCAGCAATTTCACTTCTATAATTTATTTTCTCCCTGTGCCTGCAGGGAGCTTCCAGTCATATTGCACTTAGAATGAATGTCCGGTCCAGAAGCACTGTATGCCTAAGCAAAGGCTCCAGAATAAAAGGAATGAACCCAACCAAAATGGTAACAACCAAAAGGCACTTGAAGGAAACAGAGCAATGCAGGAAACAGGAGGCAGAGGTAAGAGATAGCGTCCATAATACCAGAATAAAACGTGAGAGGGAGAGAGAGCAAGAAAGAGCTCTCTTGGAAATTGAAACGGAAGAATTGTAAAAAAAAAAAAAAAAAAAAAAAAAAAAAAAAAAAAAATTCTAGGAGAGATAAACAACAGTGAAAAAAGACAACAAAACCAGCTGATCATTTCCAAAGGCACCTAATTATTAGACTTTCTAGTGACACTCCTGCCTCCCATAAAGTAAGACACATGGTTTCTGTGTTTTACTTGAATGGCCAACAAATCTCAGAAATGTCAGAAAACTCTAGGTTCTCACAAATTCCAGTAGAATGAAAAGAAGCTTCATGGAAAAGATAAATTATGGTTGAGTGTGTAAATACTCATTTTTACTTTTCAAAATGTATTTCTCCCCCTCTGAATATGTTTCTTAGATGTGTGTGAATAGAAATCCTGACGATGGGCTGTGGGATTGCTATAAATAGTTTATATTTTTACTACTTTCTAATTACATCATATTGAAAAGTAAGCAAGCAATAGAAATGATGACATACCGAACGACAGATAAAATCTCCCTTTCTTAGATGCAACTGGGGTTTGTTGTCATTTTGCCTTTTGCCCTTCCGGTTTTGACTAATGTTTATGGACATTAATGAGAGCGTAGGGACCCAAATAGCCAAAACTATGGAGTCCCGCCATTGTAGAGGAGACCTCTGGCGAAGGCGAAATGGTCCTTAATTATTGACTTACTGCTGTGCATTAAACAAGATTAAACTGCATTAAACAAGATTAAAGAACACAGAGCTTGCTGGGTAATTTATTTTCTTGACTTGCAACCACTGTGGAAATAATATCAAAGAAAACCACCTCGCCTTCGTTGTCTTTGTCCGAGTTGAAGTTACAAAACTTCTGGGCAAGGCTCTCGGGCACCGGGCACCATGGCAAAAGAAGGCACTGACAGCCAAACCCTCCTCCCATTGGTGCACCTCAGGGGGAAATTACTAGCAAACACGCTTCATTTGAAAATCGAGTTATACCATCTAACAGTCATTTGCAACGCCTTAGCATTTGGCCGTGGCTCTTTGTTCTCACCACACATGTCAAGATACCCACGGGTGGAGGAGGGCGCAGCTGGGAAATCTGGAAGCAAATGGAAAACCAGTGTGAACCGGTTGTACAAGCCTTGCGGTGAACAGCGGTGCTGCTCTTGGGTACTACTGCCCCTTGCCCCTCCTGATCTCACGGGCTGCTTTCCTGGCCACTCGGCTGGTCGCCCTAGTCCCATTCGCCACCCATCGTCAGTCCACCCCGCCTGATGGACGTCAGCTCTTCCCGCACAGAATTCTCCCACACTCGAGGCTCCCTTGATGGTCAAGGTCACAGACTCAAGCACCGAGTGCCGGGCGGGTGTCCTATGGGGCTAATACGGCATCCACGCCCCTAAGGATGAAGAGGCCGGCGCCCAATTGCAGCCAGGGGGGCCACGCTGGAATGCTGGCTTCCTTTGGCCAGGCCTGCCCATTCTTTAAGAGCAGCTGGAAATCAAGACACTTTTGGAGAGCTCTTCCAAGGTTCAGGTGGTGGGTTGAAACATTGTATGGGCCAGTGACCTGAACCATCCGGCCAGATTTGGCCTTTAGGCTGCCAATCTGCAGACTGCTCTCGGTTTTCGAGGTACACCATCAGCACACAAGGGGAGGGCAGCCATAGGGCTGCAGTGAAATAGATGCCAGGATGGTGCATATTACCCCCCTCTTAGGGTTTTGCATCAGTACTGTGCAGTCTTGCAGTATTCTGTTAAAAAAATTATATATATATATTATTGATTTTTCACAGAGAGGAAGGAAGGGGGATAGAGAGTTAGAAACATCGATCAACTGCCTCCTGCACACCCCCCAACGGGGATGTGCCCCCAACCAAGGTACATGCCCTTGACCGGAATCGAACCCGGAACCCTTCAGTCCTCAGGCTGATGCTCTATCCACTGAGCCAAACCGGTTTCGGCAAGTCTTGTGTATTTAAAGCACACACAAGTAAACAGACAATTTGTTTGTTTGTTTGTTTGTTTCAGCATTCTCCAAGTTTAGTTAACCATTGAATTCATTCTCACAGGCTACCTTTCTGCTATTGGCATTTTTCTTACAACTCGGACCTCAGCGCTATACAAAGCTGCACCATACTCAGCCGCACAGGAGGGAAGTGCGGGTTGAATCACCAGCAGGTGGCCCTGAGAGGGGGAAAACAAAATGTGTTCTTCCTCAGAAGCCACTCTTTCAGGAAACGCCTCTGGCCTGGGTGCAGCTGTAGGAGACGGAAATGCCTGCGAGTCAAAGCAGAGGCTGCTCTTCTGCTGCCTGTAATTTCCCTCAGTGCCAAGGTCCCGGCTCACTGCGAGCAGCATCCGGTGCTGGCCTTAAGGATGCCGGGGGAAGACTCTGCATTTGAGCAGAGCCCTGGAGAGTCTTGCAGCGTTGGGGAGGTGGGGGGCGGGGGGAGGAGGCTGGAGGCTGGGCCACCGAGGAGGGAAAACAGATGCAGAGCAAAGACTCTCACTTGCACTATCACAAGAAGTTCAAGTGGAACTGGAAACCGGTGTGAAGAGCCTCCCAGGCCTCCTAAGTGATGCCGCATGCAGGAGAAGCAGCACAGCTGAGGGTTCTTACCTATTCTCCCAGCAGTGGGGGAAGGCGAGAGGGCTGGTGGCCGGCAAAGGTTATTCGCTACAGAAGAGGGAGCTAGAGTCAGCGCGCAATGGCAGTCCGAACAAACAGGATAGAGATAGTTTAAAAAATATATATATATATCTTCAGCCAAAACTGGTTTGGCTCAGTGGATGGAGTGTCGGCCTGCAGACAGAAGGGTCCCGGGTTCGAAACAGATTATTCACATTGTTTTAAGTTAATGTAAGGTGTCATGCAAATGAACAGGGAGGCTCATGCTTTTCCAGTAACAGCACTACCCCAATAGTGGGTGTCAGGACACATGCATATACATGTCTGTGCTTATCTGTGTATTCATAGAGAAAGGTTCGGAAGAGTACGGAGTTGTGAGAATTTCATTTCTTCACAAGTTATGGATACACGACACGACTTTGAGAAGCTCTGCTTTTCAGGGAGGTTCTCCCAAATTAAACAAATAGGGGGGGTGGGGATTAAGGACAGATTCGGAGTCGGACCGAGGTTAGAGTTTTGGCTTTCACACTAAATGCCAGTGTGGCTGGAAGCAAGTCCCTCCCCATCCCCGGGCTTGTGTCTCCACAGGAAGAGAGTGGTGGCCACCGTGGTGTCTGCAGACTCTGCCAGCCCTGGCCTCTGAGATTCTCCACTCAGCGATGAGGGTGGATTCCAAAATGTTTGTGAATAAAAAAACAAAACAAAACACAAAACCCTCCTGAAGTTCAAGTGTCACATTGCCCCCTTCTGGACCTTTCTAGTGTTCACACGAAGGAGGTTATTAACCTACAAGCCCTCGTGGACATGCTGAAATACGCTAGCCCAGTTCCTTCCCCGTCACAGTTTAAGAGCCGGGTTTGAGGTGTTCTAGTGGAAGGATTAGGAGACAACCCGGGAAGGGGGAAGGGCAAAGGGTGTCAAAGGTCTAGAGGTGGGCGTGGGGGAGGAGCTGCACTCAGGAGAGCATAACAGTTTATTTTTATTTTATTATTTATTTATTTATTGGTACTGATTACAGAGAGAAAAGAAAAGGGAGAGAGAGAGAGATAGAAGCATCAATGATAAGAGAGGATCATGGATCGGCTGCCTCCTGCACGCCCCCTACTGGGGATGGAGCCCACAACCTGGGCATGTGCCCTTGACTGGGGATCGAACCTGTGACCTCCTGGTTCACAGATTGACGCTCAACCACTGAGCCACACAGCTGGGCGAGCTTTACAGTTTACCTTCATCAAATTCCCCCAATTGAATGAGCCGTTCCTCATCAAGTGCCTACTGTGTGCCAGGGACCAGTTTTTTTAAATCCTTCCCACGACTTCCAGACAGGCCTGAGTGGCTCCTGCTTGTTCCCACAGTTTTGCCTTTTTCCTGTCCTGTGAAGAGGGGTTTCCTTCTAGAAGCATTCCCTGACTGCTCCTGACCACATCACTACCACACCGGGCCCCTCAGATCTGTGACTCCTGATCTGGTCCTCGACTCCATATCTTTTCTATTTGATTTGTGTGAGTCGAGCTTCCTCGGGAGTTCTCCTCGTGTCCATGTGACACGTTCAGGGGCTCTGTCCATCTCCTGGAACAGTGCTGCTCACTTAGGGCTCGACAGCTCACCAGGTGACCTTGGCGTTACCTCCTTCCTAGTTCCCCTGCAGGGAAAACTACCTGTGCTTTGGGGAGTGGCCTCTCTTCTTCACTCTGAAGGTGGAAGACCAAGCTTCTCATTTTCTTCTCCAGAGCTGTCCCCTTTCACATCTTGGCAAATGGTAAGCTTCCTTCCTGATGAAGCCACAACCCTTAACTCCTCTTTTTTCTTAGGTCTCATGTTCAGTGTGTCAGCAAATTCTATTGGCTCTCCCTTCAAAACATATCCTGAATGCGATCCTTTTTCGTCATTGTTAGAAGCCTGGCGCACGAAATTTGTGCATGGGTCGGGTCCCTAGGTTTTCTTCCCGTTGTTACAGGTTTTCTTTCATTAATTATTATTTTTTATATATATATTTTATTGATTTTTTACAGAGAGGAAGGGAGAGAGATAGAGAGCTAGAAACGTCAATGAGAGAGAAACATCGACCAGCTGCCTCTTGCACACCCTCTACTGGGGATGTGCCCGCAACCAATGTATTCAATACATGCCCTTGACTGGAATCGAACCTGGGACCTTTCAGTCCGCAGACTGACGCTCTACCACTGAGCCAAACCGGTTTTGGCACGGGTTTTCTTTCAGTCGCCGCAGTCTATCATCAATGGTTTTCATCTTCCTCCCCACCCTCCACCCTACTATCTTGGTCAATGTTAAACGTATCCTGTCTTCCCTCTGCTCAGTCCTAAGCAATAGGCTCGTACTTCTCATCCTTCATTGACTGGCCATCCTGCTCAGATCGCACAAAGAGAGCTGACAGTCCGGTGGGGAGGCAGGACACGAGGCAAGAACCTCAGAAGAAGCACCTATATCTACAGGTGTACCAGGATCAAAGAGTAAGTTGATTTTTTTTTAAATCAATTAAGCATTCACCTTAATGACTAACCTCCTGGAAAGCAGGAAATTCATAAACCATGTGGATACAAGCAGTGAATCTAGGCTTCGCATGAAAATACACGGAAACCTCACTGGCCTCCCATCCCAAAGGAGCCTGGTACATAATGACGGAAACCCATGAAAGAACACCAGTCACGAAGTCCGAGGTCTCGCAGGCCCACTGGCCTGGGAAAGACGAGAGGGACTGCTCTTCTGAGAACAAGGAAGGGCCTTCCCGGGTCTGGCTTTGTCTTTCCTGCTCCAAGAACGGCCTCACGGAGGACCGCGGTGACCTCAGAGGAAGGCCGAGCTCGCCAGAGCCGCTTTCTCCCCTGCAGCGGAACCCACCTGGGAGCCATTGAGAAGTGATTGCAGGGCGCTGAGAGGCTGCCTGCGTGCTGCCCGCAGGGGGCCGAGGCTTCGGAGCCAGCTCCGAGAGCTGCACACTGTCCCCCAGTACTTGCTCATTGGCCGGGCGCTTCTGGCTGAAAACATTCCCCAGGGAGGTGAGCGGACGATAGGCAAGCAGGATGCCTCACCTCACAGGCCCAGCAAAGCTTGAGTTCTGGAGATGAGAGATGATTCCAACACAGAAGCGGCGAAAAGATCACAGGCTGAACATGCAAAGATTCAGAAGCGTGCATCCAGAAGGTTCTGCTGTGATGGGCTTTACAAAGCCCACACTCCTCCTCCCCGCTGCTTCGTACCCCTTCTGATTGGGCTTATGAATGCCTTATCACTGTAAAGATAAAGGGGGTGTGTTTCGATGGGGCAGGTCCTTGGTCTTATTGATTTTAGGATCCTGGGCACCTGGTACCCAGAAGGAGCCTATAAATGCTGGCTGAACAGACTGGAATTGTACAGCTGTTTTAAAAAATAGTGTGATCCTAATCCGTTTGGCTCAGTGGATAGAGCGTCAGCCTGCGGACTCAAGGATCCCGAGTTCGATTCCGGTCAAGGGCATGTACCTTGGTTGCGGGCATATCCCCAGTAGGGGGTGTACAAGAGGCAGCTGATCGATGAGTCTCCCTCATCGATGTTTCTAACTCTCTATCTCTCTCCCTTCCTCTCTGTACAAAATCAATAAAATATATTTAAAAAAAAAAAAGATGAAAATGTAACAAAACGACAAAAACTCGAGTGTTCAATCCTGAAACAAACAAGGGCAGGTTTATTACAAGCTCCCTCCCTCCTCTGCTGGAGGTCTGCCCCTCTGTGGGTTTGGTGAAATGCCCCCTTGTGGGCCAGCAAAGCACCCCTCCAATGTGGACAGACATTCCTAAAGAGGTTATTTCAATCGTAAGCGACAGAATGTTTGCACTCCAGCATCTGCTCCAGCCCACAGACAATAAAAACAACCCAATTATGGCTTTCCTGGGAAGGCTACTAAGATTAACATGAGCACAGCAGGCGTCAAAAAGGCTCCATTTCTCTCTGATTTTATTTTGGGGTGTCAGTAGCTAGCTTGCAGCAGAATTTGCTCTATTTGAAAGCCTAAGAAATAACCCTGCTCTATTTTCAAGACCTCCTTTGAGCGTCTCCATTCCTCCCAAACAGCTCTACAAACACACACGCCCATGCACTTGCCTTTGACCTTGTCCCTGCTCCTTACCTTCCTCGTGTTGACTCTTCCCCAGGGGAGAGCCAAAACCAACACCAATTAGCGTGAATTAGATCCCACCTCTGAGCCGATGGGGAGGCGTGTTTACCCAGTCCCTTTCCCCTCAAAAAGACACTCAGCTAAATACCCAGCCCTGAAGGAAAGTTCTGAGACCCGAATCAATTATCCAATTGATGCCTCCAGTGCACCTCGCCTGCCATAAAACAGCCTTTCACGCCTGGGGAGCTCTCGTCCTGGCTGGGCCTGCCTGGGACACACTTGCTCCTTGTCTTCCTCAGCCTCCACGGCCCCGCTGGCACATCACCACGATGTTCTCTTCTCTCTGTTCGCCCAGAAGAGGCGGGGGCCTGGGAGGGCAGCAGGGGAAGAATTAGGAAAGGTCACCAGGGGCAAAGAGGTGTCATTAGAGGCCAAAGCAAAGGTCATCTCACACCCTCGTATTCCCAATCACTAAGCAAAAACTGGAGTGTGGATGAGGCCGATAGGGGACAATGGGTTCGTCTGAGATTCGGTATTGGAGGAGAGCCCACTGGATACCCCGGACCACCAGACAGACAGACAAGCTGGACGTTCAAGCGTCTCATGGCCTGGTCTGAGTTTCCCTCTGCAGTCTCGCTTCTGAACACATCCCTAAAGCAAATCAACCCGGGGCTGCAAGCGGATTAGCCGTCTCATAGATCCCCGTGATGACCCACGCACATTCCTGGCATCTCAGAGTGCAGAGGGGCGGGTCTCGCTGGGTGGTTTAATCTCTCATGTTGTATTTGAAAAACAGATGCAGGGAGGGAAAAGAGATCTACGAGTGCCCAGCTGGTGTGGCTCAGTGGTTGAGTGTCGACCTATGAACCAGGAGATCACAGTTCAATTCCAGGTCAGGGCACATGTTCAGGTTGTGGGCTGGATCCCCAGTAAGAGGTGTGCAGAAGGCAGCCAATCAGTGATTCTCTTTTATCATTGATGTTTCTATCTCTCTCTCCTTTCCTCTCTGAAATCAATAAAAAAATTTTAAAAAAAGAGAGAGACTACTATTTAGTGGGAAGAACAAGATGAGAACCAAATACCTTTATGTCTTTCCACTATGCTAGCCCACCAAGCATCCCAACAGAATGAATGACTCTCTAAAACTCAATGTTGGGATTTAAAAACCAAGCTAGGAAAAAGAAAAATAACAGCTAAGTAAATATTTTTTTATTTGGTATTAACTCAAAAGAAAATTTAGAAAGTGTAAATATTTCCTTTTGACCAAAGAGGACTTCATTAGTAGAATAGCTCTAAGTCACTCTCTACACCATGTTCCACAAGAGAATAATTTAGAAAATCACCGTTCTCCAAACTTTCTGTGATAAGTTGTTTGTGATGGCAAAAGAAAAAAGCATACATGTGGCTTAATAAATACCAATGGCTTTTTATTTTGTGCCATGAGTCCTCAAAAATGCTCTTAGGCCAAATCCTATCTCAGCATCGAACCTCTGGTTACAAAATGTTCCTCACCCAAACAAAGGCGGCAGTAAAACTTGCCTGTTGTTAGTCTTTCCAAGAAAAGTCCCTGGCACAGAAACTGTGCTTTTTCATCCTTCGAACTGTGCCCAACCCATTTATCTTCCCTGCCTGGTGATGCCTCTCCCCCTCACGCTTCATCTCCACCCAAACCAGCTCACCCAACTCGTTTGCCAATTCACACCCATTCCTCTCTCTTGTGAGCCCAGCACGTCTGCGGCCTGTACCACACAAGCACTCCCCAGATGTGTCCTTGGCTTGTTATTTACTGTACAGATGCACTCTATCCTCCTTATTAACAACTGTTTACTGGGAGCTGATAATATATAGCTACTGCTCAACAAGTAGGCGAACAGAGAACTTGCCATTCAAACCGGGCCACTTTCAAGGGGAGGAGGAGGTACTAATAATAATAACACTGGAATGGCAGGAGTGAACCAGGGGTGCCTGACAAATGAGCACAGGGTCCCCCTCTCCATAAGTGATGGTGTGGCCCACCCAGCTGGCATGGCTCAGTGACTGAGAGTCGACCTATGAACCAGGAGGTCACAGTTCGATGCCTGGTCAGGGCACACGTGCAGGAGACAGACAATCAATAATTCTCGCTCATCATTGATGTTTCTCTATTTCCTTCCCTCTCCTGTCCTCTCTGAAATCACTAAAAGTGTTTTGTTTTGTTTTAAATAAGTGGCGGAGTGGCGGACAGTGTAGGCTGGCTCACTAATGTGTTTGCTAACTCTCTTCTTCCTTCTTGCTGTCTCCTGTTATAAAGGCTGGGAATCCCGACTCCTCATAAACCCATGGCTCTCCTTCATAGCTACCGCTGGCCAGGAGACACTGCTCTGGACAATGAGACTTCAGGGACTGGTTTCTAACGAATTTGTGGTCCTGATAAAATGGGATATTTAAAATGATAAGTATCTTCTTCTACGGAACGCCGCCTCAAGACCAGGATGTGAGAAATATGAGAGCAAAAGGGAGGATGACAGAGTAAAAAGTAGGAATAAACCAGGTCTTTGGAGCAGTTAAAACAAGGTTATCAGTCGCCTATTGCAGCGATTTTCAGCCTTTGCACCTCATGGCACACATAAACTGATTACCACACTTCTGTGACATACCACAAAATATGTTTTTGCTGATTTGACCAAAAAATAGGTATAATCTTGATTCATTCACACCTGACAGCTATTGTTGTGTTGGCTGTTGTCATTATTTTATTTGACAATCTAAGAGAAAAGAGGTCAGTGTGCCCGATTAAACAGGCAGGTATTGTGGCACATCAGTTGAAAACCACTGGCTTATTACTATGTATGAATTGTGTTCCTGCAAATTCATATGTTGAGGACTTTAACCCTCAATTTGATGGAATTTGGAGATGGGGCCTTTGGGGTTAATTAGGGTTAGATTAGTTTAGATCAGTGGTTGGCAAACTGTGGCTCGAGAGCCTCAGTTTGCTGCTCTGTTGATTAATGAGTTTGCAGAACACTGGGATAGGGGCTTAATCACAAGGAACAACAACAGCCTGTAATTATTGGAATCCAGAATCTAGGTCAGTGGTCAGTGGACTCATTAGTCAACAGAGCAGCAGTTTGCCAACCACTGGGCTAGGCTAACCTGGTTCTGGTTCCTAGGAAAAAGCACTAGATCATGAAGGTGGGGCCCTCATGATGGGGTTAGTGCCCTTATAAGAAGAAGCCAGAGAGCTAGGGTGCTTCCCCCTTTCTCCTCTCCTTCTCTCTGTCTCTACCATTTGAGGACAAGGCAAAAAGGTGGCCATCCACAAGCCAGAAAGAGAACTCTCATCAGAACCAACCATGCTGGTCCCCTGATCTCAGACGTCCAGCCTTCAAAACTGTGAGAGAATACATTTCTGTTGTTTCCACCTCCCGGTCCCTGGGATTTCGTTATGGCAGAGTGAACTGACTAACACACCTGTCTGGACTTCTTTCTCTTCAAGGAAATGCCCTTCTTTCAGCTGAGTAGAAAGGTTCTTTGATTACTTGCAGCCAAAAGCATTCTTAACTAAGAATAGCAATCCTTATTTTGTTCCAATTACTTTAGACAGTTCCAATTTTCTTTAATCCTTACAACAGCCCTGAAAGGTGCCTGCGATGAAGAAACTAAACTCCAGAAAGGGCGTGGTAACTCGTCCGAAGTCATACCACAGGACATCGCATGTTGGTGGCCAGTCCAGCCTGTCTGACCTCAGAGCCTGTGCTTCCCACACACACAGGCCGCCCGCCCCGTGAGCCGAGCTGTGCCTGCCACAGGCAATCCCACTGGTCAGTGCTGCTAGAAAGGAGGGAGGGAAAGACCTCATTTCCCCCTGCTTTCTGCCTCACTCCCACCCTAAGCGATGCGAAGGTACCATCCCCTCACCGGAATGGAGACTCCATAAAATGAAGGCTTAAACCAAGAAAGGAAAAGCAGAGAAGAGGCCGAGCAGGGACTCAGCACAGAAGGGAAGGGAAGGGAAATCTCAGAAGCCAGTGCCAGGGCTAGAGCAGAACTGACCAGCCTGGCGAACTCTGGAGGACTGGGCTGGGTGAGGGCAGCAAGTAACCATTGTCTGAAGACAACCAAGGAGAGGTGTTTCACAGAGCCACTCGAATATTTGGGAAGAAAGAGAAATAGGTTCTTAAAAATTGAACAAATGTAAAAAATAATTATTTTCTCCAAGAAAGTTGTACAAAAAAAGAAATACAATTATAGTTCACAATCTGGCTCTGTGGTGAACAATAATTACAGTCATGATGCAAACTCAATGTTGATGCCATTAAGATTGTGACATCAGCCCTAACCGGTTTGGCCCAGTGGATAGAGCGTTGGCCTGCGGACTCAAGGGTCCCAGGTTCGATTCTGGTCAAGGGCATGTACTTTGGTTGTGGGCACATACCCAGTGGGGAGTGTGCAGGAGGCAGCTGATCGATGTTTCTCTCTCATCGATGTTTCTAACTCTCTATCCCTCTCCCTTTCTCACTGTAAAAAATTAATAAAATATATGTATATATTTTTAAAATTGTGACATCAGCCCTGGCCCTGGTTGCTCATTGATTAGAGCATTGGCTGGCATACCCAAGGGTCTTGGGTTCGATTCCTAGTCAAGGGGCACGTACTTGGGTTGCAGGTTCCATCCCTAGCTGGACCCTGGTTGAGGTACATGTGGGAGTCAACCAACCTCTACATCTGTCTCTCTCACCTCTCTCTCTCTCTCTCTCTCTCTCTCTCTCTCTCTCTCTCTCTCTCTGTCTGTCTCTCTCTCCACACACCCTTCTCCCTCCTTCCTTCTTTCCTTTCTACTATCTCTAAATATCAATGGAGCCGAAACCGGTTTGGCTCAGTGGATAGAGCGTCAGCCTGCGGACTAAAAGGTCCTGGGTTTTATTCCGGTCAAGGGCATGTACCTGGGTTGCGGGCACATCCCCAGTGGGAGGTGTGCAAGAGGCAGCTGATCGATGTTTTTCTCTCATTGATGTTTCTAACTCTCTATCCTTCTCCCTTCCTCTCTGCAAAAAATCAATAATATATATATATATATATATATATATATATATATATATATATATATTTATATTTTTATTTTTTTTAAATAAATAAATATCAATGGAAAAAATATCTTCTGGTCAGGATTAACAAAAAAATAAATTGTGATATCACATGTGAGAGGCACTGCAGGACAGAATTTTCCCGTTAGATGTGTGCAAGCCTTGTCTCCCTCACCAACCTTACTCAACACTTCAGTCCCCAGCTCTGTTTCCTTTTTCCTGTATAAAATCCAAACCACCCAAACAGCAGCTGCTAATCTGCAAGCACAGTTCCTCCCTCTTCCGAGAGCCATGCCTGACCAACTGTTTCTGAAACCTGCCGAATGTCGGCTGCTCTGGCTAAGATGAGACGCTCCTAGTAGCTTTCCTGGCATCTTCAAACAAAGGGTGGTGCTAATGGTGCTTTGGCTGATTCCTTCCCACAGACCACGCCACAAAAATAAAGGGTGGAAAGTTGGAAGGAGTGGAGTAAGAGAGCTGTGGCCTCCCTGTAATAAGATAGCTTCTGTCCAAAAAGGAATCCAGCAGGTTAAGAACAGAGTGACTGTATCCAAGGAGGGAACTGTTGTTTTTGTTAGAATCTTTTAATATGCTCTCCTTCATAATTAGATGAATGCATTATTTCGTTAACTAAGCAACTTTTTAAAAAAAATATATATATATTTTACTGATTTTTCACAGAGAGGAAGGGAGAGAGATAGAGAGCTAGAAACACCGAGGAGAGAGAAACACTGACCAGCTGCCTCCTGCATCCCCCCACTGGGGATGTGCCCGCAATCAAGGTACATGCCCTTGACCGGAATCAAACCAGGGACCCCTCAGTCCGCAGGCCGACACTCCATCCACTGAGCCAGACCAGTTTCGGCCTAAGCAACTTTTTAAAAGTAAAAACTTTCCATTTAAAACAACAACAACAACAAAATGCAATTACATAATCAAGTGTGTCTATAAATGATCCCAACTAAACGGTCCCAACAGAGAGACATAGCAAGCTTTCTTGGTGGCATACTGCTGCAAAGAGGAAGGCCTTGGGAGCAGTTGGTTTGGTACAGGCGGGGAAGCCTCCAGGGGGGCAGGGAGCCAACACATTTCCATCTGCCAATCAAGCCCCCTGGCACCCTGGCCTCATAGGACTTGGTTAAACGGGGGAAGGGGACTTTCTGGAAAAGTGTCTACTGGTATTTTTCTGTTCCTCAAGGAAGATTAAGATCATAGTTCTTTTTAACATTCTGTCCTGGGTTTCTTTTCCTTTCTTCTTTCCTTCTTTTTCTCTTTCCTTTGTTCTCTTTTCTGTGCAACCTCTTTACACTGGACTTTTTCTGTTTCCCTCCCTTCTCCTCAGTCTGTGGGTTTTCTCTCACTCGGGATGCTTTTCCCCTTTGGCTTTATTTTTCTCTGTGATCATAAATCCTTCCTGCCACCCCACCCTGTCTCCCTTCTCGTCTCCACGCTCTCTAAGTCTTGGCTGGCGTGCGTGTATTTTTTGCCTTTTAATTTTCCAAGTGGTTAGCCAAAATGACTTGAGTCTCTCGACCGAAACTCATCCATCTGTAAAACTGGTTAATATTCCTTGGGATGCTTAAAATATAGGCTGGGCTATCTTTGAAGTTCCTGAGAGAAAATAAAATTTAAGAGCTGTGTCCTGCTTAATTCTAATTGTAGACTATTGTCTTCATAAGTAATTTGAATATTTCCTTCTCTTAATTTATAACTTCAAGTCTAGAAAACTAGAAGGACAATAAGAAATGACAACAACAGAATGAGAGTAATTTTTTAAAATATATATATATTTTTTATTGATTTCAGAGAGGGAGTGAGAGACAGAAACATCAATGATGAGAGAGAATCATTGACTGGCTGCCTCCTGTATATCCCTACTGGGGATCCAGCCCACAATGGGAGTAATTTGATGAAGTTTGTCCTTTCAGCAACTGAGGGAAAATCAGCCATTGAATTAAGGCTCCTGACTCCCTGGAGAAATACTGTTATGAGATTCAAAGAATAAAGTTGGATTTCACAATATTTTAATTAAGTTTCTCAAAATAGAACTGTATACTAGTATTTGGCTGAAAATCATACCCTACTAAGACAAAAGCTTTTCTTCTTTTAAAACGGTAAGTCTAGGGGGTATTCAGATTTTCCAGTCATATGTTACCCATGCATAATATTGATTTATAGGACTCATTGCTCAGGAATTACGGCTGTGCAAAGAATGACGGTTCTTTAATGGCACAACATTTGCTAATTAAAGTATTTGAATGGCCGGGACCGGTTTGGCTCAATGGATAGAGCGTCTGCTTGGGGACTGAAGGGTCCCGGGTTCGATTCCGGTCAAGGGCATGTACCTTGGTTGCGGGCACATCCCCAGTAGGGGGTGTGCAAGAGGCAGCTGATCGATGACTCTCTCTCATCGATGTTTCTAACTCTCTATCTCTCTCCCTTCCTCTCTGTACAAAATCAATAAAATATATTTTAAAAAAAAAAAAAAAAAAAAAAAAATAAAGTATTTGAATGCTGGCTCTACTCACCCCCACAAGTTAATCCATTTTAACCGAAAATCGAAGGTTAACATCAAGCGCGCCGGGGCCTCTAAGGCCTATCTGGGAAAGTTAAATGTTACACAGACCTGCCTTTATTTCAAATGTAGGTTAGCTATTAGGAAAAAAGCACATACCGCAAAACTAAATGTGCAATCCACATTTCTCCCGAGCACAGGAGGAGGCCTCTCTGAAGGTTTTTCCAGGCTTACCACGGAACAGCGGGCAAGCCAAAAATAAGCCACGAGGGCTTCGCTGGGCAAACTCAGCAGCACAGGAAACACTAGTCCACAGAGCGCTGGGCGGGCTCCTCCCCAGGAGCCTCTCTCTGGGACCCCCCACCCACTGCCCATCTCCTAATGAGAAGGCTAATGAGGACTCCACGCTGAATGCTAACTGGGAGGGAGATGTGAGGTCGGGCAGGATTCCTTTCACATCCAGCCCTGCCTCCTCCCTCCGGGGCTGCAGGGAGGGTGGCGCAGGGAGTGGACAGGGAGCTGGCCCAGGGCCCGCTGGCCGGGGGGCGTGTTTATTTCCAGTTGTCCGGGAAGGAAGATCTATTTGTCTTACACATTGCAAAAACTCTGAAGAAATAAAATGCACAACAACACCACGCCGCGGGCTTTTCGCACGTTGAGGAAAGCAGCAAGTGTCCTGGAAGCTCGGTGACTGTTGACATGGTGACTGAAGGGGGCAAGAGGAGGTCTCTGCAAGAGCAGTTCCGGAATCCGGCCAGGCGGCGGCGTCTCCACTGCTCCGGTTACCATGGCAACCGAAAAAATCAGAAGTGCTTTTGCAACACTAACAGAAACCATCTTCTGAAGCGCTTCTGTGAATCACATTGAATTGTGATGATGCAAGCTTGAGGGATACATACTTTTTTTTTTTTTAAGCAAAAAAAAAAACTCCAAAAAAACAAACAAACAAAAAAACACGCCCCCAAAACACAACAAACAGAAAACACCAGATGGCCATAAACAAATGCTCCTTTCAGACGCCCCTTAGAAATCCTGGCTTGGCTGCGGATGTGTTTTTCGGTCTGGTTTTGTTTGTTTCCCTTTCGGGTCCCCGCAGCCTCGAGTGCAAACGCGATCTGTTGGATTTTCCAACTTGTCTGAGCTGCTCGGAGGGAGCTGAGCCGCGGAGAGGGCCGGGCAGGGCGAGGCCAGCAGAGCCCTCCCGTGTCTCCCAAACGCGGGGGACCACCCGGGGGTGCGGAGCTGGAGGTGCAGGGAGAGGAGGGGGTGGGAGGGAGGCGGGGAGCAGGGGGACGGGGCGGGAAGGCACAGATGCTGGATCTTCCTGCCCCGGAGGCTCGGAGCGCCGGCCTGGGCGGCCTGGACCTCTCCATCCGCCCAGGCGCCGTGTGGGGCGCACAGAGCAGACCGGACGAGAGGGACACTGCACAGACCCTGCCGGGACCCTCCGCCCTCGCCCGTCCTGGGGCCGAGTCCCGGGGCTCCTGCCATTCCCGCAAGACACCCGCGCAGAGGAGCCCGGGTGCTCCCCACTGGCGCTGCCTTTCTTTGGGGCGGTCGCGGCTGCACCCCTGAGCTCAGTCCCCGCCGCCGGCCCGGTGCACGCCAGCCCGGCTTCCCGGTCTCCGGGGCCCGGGTCCCAGTGCCGGCGCGGGGCGCGCACCGGGGCTCCGGCCGCGGCGCCGGCGGCCCCCACGTCCACGGGCGGCGGCGCTCAGACGTGGGCGGGCCCCGCGCGCACCCCGCGGGCAGGAGCGCCCGCCGCCGCCTAACGCCCGCTCTTCCGCGGGGCCGGGGGGCGCCCCAAGGAGCCCCGCGCCTTCTCCCGACCCCGACGCCGCCCTCCTGCCGCCGGGGGTGCGTCTCCCGGGGCCCTGGGGTCCCGGTGCGGGCGGGGGACCCTCCGGAGCCCCGGGTCTGCGGGTGGGGGGTGCGGGCGGGGGACCCTCGGAGCCCCGGGTCTGCGGGCGGCGGGGTGAGGGCGGGGGGTGCGGGCGGGGGACCCTCGGAGCCCCGGGTCTGCGGGCGGCGGGGTGCGGGCGGGGGGTGCGGGCGGGGGACCCTCGGAGCCCCGGGTCTGCGGGCGGGGGGTGCGGGCGGGGGACTCTCGGAGCCCCGGGTCTGCGGGCGGCGGGGTGAGGGCGGGGGGTGCGGGCGGGGGACCCTCGGAGCCCCGGGTCTGCGGGCGGCGGGGTGCGGGCGGGGGGTGCGGGCGGGGGACCCTCGGAGCCCCGGCCCCGCCTTACCTTCCCGGCTGCCCGGCTCCGGCCTGCGGGCGCGGCGGGCGGTGCGGGTCTCGGCGCCGGGCCGGCCTCCCCGCTGCCGGGCGGTGACCGGAGAGGCGGCGGCGGCGGCGGAGCGGCTCCCGGGCGCGGGGACAGGCGCCCAGCGGCTCCCCGAGGACCAATGGGGAGCGGGGGGCTGGCCCGGGGGAGGGGGCTCGGGCCGCGCTGCCCCGAGGCTCGGGCCCGGCCCGGGAGGCGGGTTTCCATGGCAGCCGGGGGGGTGGGGGCGGCCGGGGACACCCCCGCGTGCCCGGAGGGAGGGGTGGGCCTGCGGCGGCGAGGATGCCCCCTCACCCCCATCCCAGCCCCCCAGCTGCGGTGGGAGGCGGCCACACGGCCCGGCTAAAGGGGAGGACCCGCTCCCGTTAGCTCCCGCCGGCACCGCCTTCGGATCAGGGTCCGTGTCTCCCCCAGACGCCCCGGAACTGTCCCCCCCCGAGGGCGGCTCCCACAAACGCCGAGCCGGTTCCTTGGAGGCGGGGGTGGGGGTGGGGGGTACTGGGGGGGGGGTCTGGCAGCGCCCACACTCTGGAGGAAGACGCTGTGTCCTCGCAGACATGGGGGTGCCCCTGTGTCCCCGAGGCAGGGGCTCCGGCTCTCCCGCCTCCTCCGGCGCCGACCCTCGACCCTCGGTGATGAATGGACGCGGCAAGCAGCCGGCCAGGTCACAGATGGGGAAGCCGGCTCGCGGCCCCGCGTGCGGACCGGGAGTGCCATTCACAGAATTCTAAATCAGGCGGCCATTCATTGCTGCTCCAGCCCCTCGTTTCACAAAGGGGGAAACTGAGGCCAGGGAGGTCAGCTGGCTTAGCGAAGTCCGCCCGGCTGGTGCAGGGCCAGCCAGGACCAGGCGCTCTTTCCACCTCCTCCTCCTCCGGGACCCTGTGCTCAGGCGCCAGGGGCCTCTTCACAAAAGCAATAACCCAACTTCAACACCCTCTTATGGCAGGAATTTGGGGACCCGAAGTTTCTTTTCCTTTTTCTTTTTTCTGTCGGCCAGCCATTGTGATAAGTACTTCCACGAAGATGATTAAATCCGCAAAGAAGCCTAACACGTTAGGGACTCTCTCATCTCCATTCCCACTGTGACAGATGAGGAAACTGAGGCCCAGAAAGGCCATTTGACCTGCTCAAGGTCACACGGCAGCCCACGGCTGGGGCTGGGATTCAAACGCAGCCAGTCCGATTCCAAAGTCCGTTTTCCTCTTTTTTCTTACCCTCTGCAGCCTCTCGGTGTGATGCGGAAAGGGGCCAGGAGCAGGACGGGCAGGAGACAAAACCTTGGACAGCGCCAGGGGCTGGCCCTTGAGAGCCGCAAGAAACCGAGAGAACTTGGAGTGCTTCTTCCTTGGCGCGTGAGAGCCGCTGTCCACTCCCGTGGGGTAAGATTCTCTGAGAAAGGTTTGCCTTTAAGGGGGAGGTCCTCTCCTCAAAAGACAAGAGGAGTTTTATAAAAAGAGGATCATTAAAATAGTGCATGCCATCCGTGTGTTTTCTCCCTTAGAGCAGTGTTTCCCAACCTTCTCTCATGATGAGAATCACCCGGTGGAGTTGTTAAAACACAGATTCCTGAATCCCAACTAAGAAGTGCTAAACTAGAATTTTTGAGAACATATAGGTAAAATTGCATACCTAACTTAGTGCTCTGTATATAAAATCTGTCTTAGAGCACTAATTAAGTATACAATTTTACCTATATGTTCCCAAAAATTCTAGTTTAGCACTTCTTAGTTGGGATTCAGGAATCTGTGTTTTAACAACTCCACCGGGTGATTCTCATCATGAGAGAAGGTTGGGAAACACTGCCTTAGAGCAACCCAATGTAGGATAAAGCTGCATTCTTAAACAACGGAGCATGACATAGCCGTTGAATTCTATCCTGTGATGACACATGGAATAGGATGTCAGGAAATGGCCTAGAAATCAAGACCCTCCAACACCCAGCCTGACGGAGGCCCTCCCATCATCCCCCAGACACCCGATGCTGGATTCCAGGGGCTCAAAGGTTCCCGGAGACTACCCACAGAGAAAGGAAAACTTAAATAAGCCCCAGAGGCAACTTCTAAAGTCCACTGGCCAGACTCGATTCCTGAGGCTCCCCTGCACCCCCATTCCGCTCGGAGCACGCTGCTAGGACCCGCCGATCTTCCCATCAGAACCTTTTCCTTGGTCCTGGGACCCACCGCCATGGAGGGCTGACTTCCCGTCCAACGCCCTACAGCCGAAGAAAGTGTTTTTCTCCTAGAAAGGACCTTCAGCAATGGGCTGATTACATTGCAATAGAATACAGAGGTTAGATTTTTTTGTGTGTGTGAATAGTAGGAGGAAATATTTTCACAAATGTATATATGTTAGGTAAAAGTAAAAAAAAAAAAGAATGGTTTTCATCAGCTGGTAGAATCACAGGTGGTTTAAGTGATCTTAATATCTTCCAGTGTTTGTGTGTGTGTGTGTGTATATATATATTACAATTCTGTATGTCAGAAAAAATACTTTAATATCAGAAAAAGATTATTTTTTCAAAAGAATTGATGAAACTGTCAGATGAATAAGACAGGGAAGGCAGTTTCCTGGTTATTGGGGAGCTCACTGAAGCAACGTAGTTACTAACCCCTCTCCCTGTGTTGGCAGGAAGGAAGGTGATACACACTTGGAAACACCTGCGGAGGGGGAAGGGGCGGATGCAGGAGGCACTGTTCTGTGCTTTGAGAAACGTGGACGGTGTTAACGCTACACCTTGACGCCCAGCTCTGCTACTTGCTGTGTGACACCCTTTAGTTTCCAGACTCTTTTGACCTCAGTTTCCTCATCTCGAATCGGGGTGTTGTTGTGAGAATTGATGAGATTTATGATTATTTCTGGCAAATAAGAAACTAGGTTTTCTTAACCTGGAGTCCATGGGGGAGGGATCCCCTACTGAAAATGTGTTAAAGCACATTCCTAAGTCCTGAGGCTCAAAGAAGGCCAGAACCCCCTTGATAAGTTTAATAAGTGGTAGTGAGCCCGACTGGCATGGCTCAGTGGTTGAGTGTCGAACTGTGAACCAGGAGTTTGTGGTTCGATTCCCGGTCAGAGCACATGCCCGGTTTATGGGTTCGATCCCCAGTGTGGGGTGTGCAGGAGGCAGCCAATAAAATGACTGTCATCATTGATGTTTCTCTCTCTCTCTCTCTCTGAAATCAATAAAAATATATTTTAAAAAATAAGTGGTTGCCAAAACTGGTTTGGCTCAATGGATAGAGCGTCGGTGTGCGGACTCAAGGTTCCCAGGTTCGATTCCGGTCGAGGGTATGTATGTTGGTTGTGGGCACATCCCCGGTGGGGAGTGTGCAGGAGGCAGCTGGTCGATGTTTCTATCTCTCTTCCTTCCCTCTTCCTTCCTCTCTGTAAAAAAATCAATAAAATATATTTTAAAAAAACAAACAAAAAAATAAATGGTAGCAATGATTATGATTATTGTAAGTTCTGAGAGATCCTATGTCCATTTCTCCAAAGTGGTTCCAGGACTGACAGCACCACCTGGGAACTTGTGAGCAATGCAGTTTCTCCGGCCTGACCCAGACTAGGTGAGTGAGCATGTGTGGGTGTGGGGCCCAGCAATGTGGGTCCGAGCAATGCTGCTGCCACTGAAGCAGGAAAACCACTGCCTGGGTGGGGTGGTCCCAGGGCAGGAGGTGGCAGAGAGAGAGCCAAGCGCAGTTGGCTGCTCCATTCCCTTCCCTCCACCCCTGACCCCACTGAGGGCCGGTGTGGATTCCCAGAGGAGAGCAGGTGTGTTAGCCTCGGATCTCACAGAGGGGTGGGGTGGGGATGGGGGAGAGTGCATTTCAACCAGAGGAGTCAGCTAAGCTAGCTCCCTGGTTTCCAACATTGGCCCTACTATTCCCTAGCCATTTCTCACCTCCCCCTTCCCTCAGGTTCCTCCTTTTACATCTACCTCAGGAGGTCATTGAGGCCATTAACTGCAATTCGCTTGACATAGAATAAGTGACTCACAAATGATGCTATTATGTTACAGTGAAAACTTTAATTCCTAGGCTGTATCTTAGTACAAATATCAAGGTGGATGGGCCTTGCTTCATTTAAAGAAGCATGTTATATTAGGTTACAGCAAAGTTCGGGAGAAAAAAAAAACCATGGAATTCACAGGCTGCCTTCCTACTTAACGTGTCAACACAATGAATGAAGTAACGCTTATAGGACACGGGGCAGGGGCAGTTTTCAGGCACCCTGTAAAGTCAGAATGCATTTATGATGAACAATGTTGGCCTCACATCCACTGTTTAAAGCCACGTACTTCAGGCCACCAATTATAAAGGATCCCACCAAGTGGTGCTTGTGAGGTTTTGATAGTTTTGATTCATGCTGCTTCTCATCTGAATCCTTTGTGACAAGTTTTGTCAGCGCTGCAGCACAGCTGGGCACATCACACAGGAAAAACAGGCCGCCTACGTCCCCATCTCCTGATGTCACAGCATGGAGGTCAGTATTACCCTCATGACGGCAAAGCTATTACATTTTCTCCCACAGATTCAGCCTGACTTTTAAGGTCAGGCATTTTCTTGCAATTTTTGCTGTGACAGTAATAAAACACTATTTCCATGTGAACACCATGACCGTCTGGTCATTTGTTTAGAACCATCAACACTATTAAACTGAAGATATGCATTAAAATCCACTTGACACTGCAGGTTGCCCAGGACCAAACCAGAGAGGGTTGGGCCTGCATTACCACCATTTGCCCACCATCCAGAACTGAAATATCATTGCTGACAAGTACACATAAGGAACTGTTTGACATTGAAATTGGGTCTCAAAAGAACTGGTGGCCCACAAAGAAACTCACTACAGACTGATTCATATGCCTTTCAGCATGATTTTTGCTTGTCTCATTTTTGATTCTTAGAAGTATATTTCCAGTAGGACATGATCTCACTCATCTAGGGGAAATGGTGAACAACATAGACTGATGAACAAGAACAGACCCAGAGATAAGGAGCCAAGGGTCAGACTGTTGGACCTCAGAGGGAGGGTGGGAATAAAAGGGAGAGATCAACCAAAGGACTTATGTACATATTAGCCTAACCAGTGGTCCAGGGCAATAGGGGGTAGGGACATGAGGGGGTGAGGTGGGGGATTGGAATGGGGGGTTGAGGACAAATATGCGATACCTTAATCAATAAAGAAATTAAAAATAAAATCCACTTGATTTCCTGGTTGACTTTTATCTGCATTTAGCCTCAGTCTCTACTGTTGACTTAAAGTATAAAGTGGACAATTAGTCTAGACCTCACAGACCCTTTTAATCCTGAAATCTTTACTTCCAGATTGAATGTGGTGTGGGCATTGCCATCACCATAAAAATATTCCTACTTCAGCCCTAGCTGGTTTGGCTCAGTGGATAGAGCATCGTCAGCCTGCAGACTGAAGGGTCCTAGGTTCGATTCTGGTCAAGGGCACATACCGGGTTGCGGGCTTGATCCCCAGTAGGGGGCGTGCAGGAGGCAGCTGATCAATGATTGTTTCTCATCATTCATGTTTCTCTCTCTCTTCCTTTCTCTCTAAAACCAATAAAAATGTATTAAAAAAGTATTCCCCCTAATATAGGATGGCAGCTTTCCTAAACTAGTCAGACTATAGTAAGAGCCTTCTGGTTTTATACATACTGAGATTGCTAGATTAGAGTTCAGTTTACTTTTCCTTTGAATCTCACTTGGTAAGGGTGGTGTAATAAAAAAATATTTGGGCCCCAGCCGGTTTGGCTCAGTGGGCAGATCATCAGCTTGCGACTGAAGGGTCCTGGGTTCAATTCTGGTTAAGGCCGCATGGCTGGGTTACGGGCTTGATCCTCAGTGGGAAGTGTGCAGAAGGCAGCCAATCAATG
Source organism: Pipistrellus kuhlii (assembly GCF_014108245.1). Classification (NCBI taxonomy): domain Eukaryota; kingdom Metazoa; phylum Chordata; class Mammalia; order Chiroptera; family Vespertilionidae; genus Pipistrellus; species Pipistrellus kuhlii. The sequence continues at coordinate 8,275,438 of NW_023425540.1, read as the reverse complement.
ATTCTCGCATCATTGATGATTCTCTCTCCCACTTCCTTTCTCTCTGAAACCAAAAATAAAAAAAATAAAAATTTGGTCTTGGTCCCTGGTTTCTGGCACTGAGCTCCTAAAACCCTAGGAATTTTCTCAATTATATTCCTAACAAGCCCCTTTGCCCCAAACCTGAGCTTATGCTAACAAGGGGACTCGGCCTCGGTTGCCCCCAGATTAGAGGGCTAGATCCATCAGCCGTACCCCAAGATCCCTGGGAAGGACAAGAGGCAGGATGGCTCAATAAACACCGGGCCATGGTTTACTCCATCATGTTCACGTGATAGACCTCTGGCGAACAAGGTCGAGGGAGCTTCCAGGTTGAACACCTGCTGGGAGGGTGAGGCGCCAGGAAGCTGTCCACCTCCCCTCACTGCTCCCCACCCTGCACACCTCTTCCGTTTGGCTGTTCCTAGGTCCTAGCCTTTATAATAAAACTATTGTTATCCGTGCTTTCTGGAGTCATTCTAGCGAGTGACCGAGCCTGAGAAAGTCCTCCATTTGTAGTTGGCCAGTGAAGTGTGGCTGTCTTGGTGTCTGAAGTGGGGCAGGCCTGTGATCACAGCTTGGGGAGTCTCTGCTCAGTAGTGTCTGAATGAATTGATGGACACCCAGTGAGTGTGAGCAGAGCATCGAAGAACTGCTGTTGGAAGAGTGGAGGATGGGAGATGGAAGAGGCCCCTTCGGTTGACCAGTGGCTGGTACACTGCAGACCCAGCCGAAAACCTTAGCAGGCGTCAAGTGGGAGCAACGAAATACCCAGTTCAGTACCGGGAAGCTTTAGGAGCTGTGTCATGTGTAAAAGTGCTTTGCAAACTGCAAAGCAATATTAGGTTGTTACAGAGGTTAAGCCAAGTTGCTGGTATCTGGAGAACACTGACATACCTTCTTGGAAAAGTAAAAGGAACTGTACCTGCCCCTCAAATCCACCTTGAGAGACCTTGGCAAATCTGAAAACGCAAATCATAATTCTAACTTCGTTGGGCTTCTATCCCTGATCTCCACCTTGTGGTCAGAACTTTTGAAAGTGTTTAAAAATAAACCTTGTTTCATACCTTGGCTTAAGGGCACAACCTGGGCTATTTTCAGTATTCAAAATTCACTAGGAATGTGTGTACTTGAGACCATTATTTGTCTGGGATTTTTTCAAAACTACAACTAACTCAGAAACATGGACATTCTTAGACAAATTGAAAATTCAATGTGATTTCAATTTATTTCGTCAGCATTTCCTGTCTTCAAAGAAAAAATAAAAACGCCAAACAGAACAGAACCTGAATTTTGTGCCCATTGTTTACTAACTGCAAATATCAACCTCTTCCTCCTTCCTTTCTTTTAAACTGGTTTTTGAGGGTTGGAGGTGTGTCCTGAGACTTTTATATCTCAATTCATGTGTCAATCATGTTAATATTGGTACATAAAGTCATGTTAATACAGATGAGAAAACATCTCTGACCACAAACCAACTTCCACACTGGTAATTAAAAAAATAAAGAGTCACGAACACTTAATTTTAAAGTTTACTTTAAAAATGTAAATATCTCCCAATATTTAACAGGTAAAGAAAATAGCATATTGGTTTATGTGGTTGTTATATTTTATTTTCCAAGTAATACTGATTAAAAATATTTACACACCTACTTTGAAGTCCACAGTTTAGCACTCTTATTTGTATGGCTTTAAAAGTTATAGCACAAGATCTTTACATTAAGGATCGGGGGAAAGATTCATTCAAAACAAAGCCTGATATATTATATACATGTTTTCCTCTGTACTTTATTTTAAATACATTAATTTTTAAATGATGCTCATCTTTTTTAATCTGGTGGTAAAATACTAGTGCAATTTTTCTTCAAAAAAAAAAAGGGTACCAGATATAAATGAATTTTCCCAATTGAAATTGGCCCTTCAGCTGCCATTAAATGAAATTTCTCAACCTAACTTCCGTGAAAAAGAACCGGTAGTTGTCACTAGAAACAAAAAGATAAAGTCCTACAGAGCATCATCTACATCGCTCCTCACAACACAAACTCTGAGAGAACCAGAGGTGCTTTAGAGAAGTTCGGTTGGTTTTGAAAGGCACGTGGGTGTTGATCTTTTTTACATTCTGGACATTTCTGTTGCAGAGATGGGACTATCGGGTAGACAAGAACGCGCTCAAACTAAAGGAAGCCAGAAGCCACGACGTAACTGCACAGTAACAACGCACTTTTCTTCATGCGGCCCGTTTCCTATGGATTCGTTTTTCTAGCATGCATTAGAATACCCACTTGTATTCCAATGATTCTGTTTGACTCTACGAGGAAGAACACAACCTGGGAAAGAGAAGGGAGGGCCCTCGCCACAATGAAAATAGATACGTTCGTACCCAACTATGTATAAGAATATAATCCATTTAAAGTTTCCAGAAATATACTTCCCAAAACTTCCCATCCGCCATGGGCAACGTCCCTCCTCTGGGCATTACGTGGGAGGGAAATCTGTTCGTTTCAATAGAGACAGTTGAGCACAACAAGGAAGAGTTGAACTTTGGTCCGCTTGTCTGTCAGCTCAAGGACAGTCACACTGCCCCACCCACATCATCAGTTCAAAAGCCCAACACGTACGTTTAAAAATACGTTCGTTATTTCATCCTAAAACTGGCCTCGGCATTCTGTTCTGTGCCTGCGCTTTCCGCGGGGGAATCTTCCTCTGTTGGTTTGGTCTCTGAATCCTCGGCATCGCCCTGGTCTTCCGCGGCCGCCTCGGCTTCATCTTCCTGGCTGGGCTCCCGCTCTTCCGGCTTCATGATGTCAGGGGACACCTGATCCAAGCCCGCCTGGAGCAGCTCAGTGTGGACCTCCAGGGGCACCTGGCTGAGCCGCTCCACATGCAGCTCCTCCACGTGGACTTCAGTTCCTTCTTCCGTCTGAATCCGACCCACTTCCAGGTAGCTCACCTGCACCTGCTCCGGCAGCTCGGTCATGTGGGAGTCGGGCACCTGGCCGTCCTGGAGCAGATCCGGGTGGACCTGCTCCACGGTCACCTGGGCGGAGTCCACCTGGACCTGCAGCAGCGGCAGCACGTGCACCTTCCCCACCTGTTCGATGATCGTCATGGACGTCACCGGCTCTGTCTGCACTCGCGTTTCCACGGAAAGAACTTCCTCGGTTACCAGACGCTCCGTGATGTTGTGAGTATCGCTGAGATGCCGTCTTAATTCATTTCCTTGCATGAACCACAAGTCACATAAAGTACAATGGTTGGGCTTATCTCCAGTGTGTATTACCAAGTGATCTTTGAACTGGTCCCAGCTGTTAAACACACTGTTACAGACCTGAAATAACCAAATATCTGGTGTTAACAATATTTCTATTCACACTACAGAGAATATGGATTCATTTATTCTCTGTAAGGAAAGCATTAAAATATTTTTCTGAATATGTTATTTGTAATATATGGTCAAAGGGACTTCATAATTCTTTTATCTGGTCTTTTAGCTGATGTAGCTAACAAATTAAATACATTTTGGAAAACATTTTGATTGTGCTTTCATTGTTTAAATGTCATATAAATTCTAATACAAAGTAACAACATTATAATTTCTCCCATAACAAAGAAATTTAGAGCAATGCATATTTGCGGTAAATATACATTCACCAGGGGAAAACCCATGATGGCATGGCTCTCCCTGGCCCACTCCTGTTTCAGACAACTTGCTAGTTAGAACACAGCTTGTGGGCAGTGGTGCCATCCAGGGTTCGGTAGAAATCACTAATGTAACCCCCTCATAAAAAGTAAGACAATGATGTTCCTGACTCTCACGTCCTTCCACACCGTCCGCTCTCGGCCTCACCGACTTCAAACACAGACTGCTGCGGACAGGACACACCGGCACATACCTGACACTCGTAAAGCTTCTTTCTTCCCTTTTTTGCCCCCACTCCAGTTTGGCACGCGGTCAGGTGACATTTGAGGGTGCTATTTCTAGCAAAGCGTTCATGACAGTTTGGACATTCGAAAGGTTTTTCACCTGTTAGAATAGAAAAAGTTATACTGACAAATTAAGAAAAATAGAAACAGCGAATAGAAGTTGATTCTTTTGGTAAAATGTAGATCTAAGTTCTGTTCCATAATTTTGCACTTCTTAAAAATTATCTATCTTCCCTTAGATTAAAATTAAGATTAGTCTCTATTTTGGGGAAACGTGTCACTGTCCGCTCCACAGGCATTTCCTGAGCGCGCCAGACCACGTGCTCATTGTGGGATGAGGACAGAGAAATAGTCCTTGTTTTTTAAAGCTTCACGAAGGAGAAAGACCTGGAAACGAACACACGCTGCACCACAGAAGGCCTGTTACGGACAAGGGGGCCGTGGGAAATGTATGCAGAAGCAGAGAGGAGAGGGATCAGTTCTGCCTGGAATGGAGTGAGAGAAGGAAAAAGGAAGTTTATTCCAGGCAGAGCACGGTGGGTGAGGAGTAAAGAGGGAGGTATCTGGCTTAGACCAGCAACCGGGACAGAGAGCAGAGAAGTGCAGACAGGGGTGGAGCGGGCTGTGCTGGGAAACACCGTGAGCTCAGTCTTGTGTCTGTTGAGTCTGAGGTGCAGACAGTTGTACAGTCAAATCTGGAGCCAGTTAGAGGTGGAGCAGTACACAGATTAGCAGTTACATGAGGTGGCGATAAAAACCCTGATGTGGATGAAGCTCGCGGCATGTTACGTGGTAACAGAATCCAGGACAGAACGCAATGAAATGCCAGGTTAAGACTGCAGGTTGATAAGGCCGCAAAGGAAATGCAAACAGAGCAAGCAGGAGCAGAAGCAAAGCACACTGAGGGAATCTAAGCACGTTCAGGAGGGTAGTCAGTCATCAGCGCCACAGCGGACAGAGACGTAGGGAGGAAAACTAGGGGACAGCTGGGCTCCAGTAAGAATGGCGTGAGTGTGTGTGTGATGGAAAGCAGATACAGCGGGAAGAGGCACCGAGCGAGGCAGGTCAGTGACAGTCCGTGCAGAGGGCTTGGGAGAGAAGAGAAGTGGCTAGAGGGGACAAGCCAGCGAGCGGAAAGAGAGACATTACCTATCTGGAAAAGGAGAGGAGAGGTGGGAGTGACAGATGGAACAGTCTAAACTCTAAAAGATAGAGTGAAGTTGTGGGATTCAGAGCTCATCTCTAAAAAAGTACATTACTTGAGGCCTTGGCTGGGAAGTCAGATGGTTAGAGAGTCATCCTGCTACGCAAATGTTGTGGATTTGATCCCGAGTCAGGGCACATACAAATCAACCAAGGAAATGCGCAAGTAAGTGGAATAACAAATCAGTGTTTCTCTCTCTCTTTCTCTCTCTCTCTCCCCCCTACCCTCTTTCTCTAAAATCAGTAAATTAAATTACTTAAACATGTACACAAAGGTATATGTACAAGTAGTCAGTGCTGCACAGTGTGTAACAGCAGACTAGAAACATTCTAGTATGCATCAAGGAGTGGGGCGGAAACCATACTGAATGCCCTGCAGCCACAGCAAAAACCATGAGAGACTGACCCCGCCCCCTGTGTTTAAACTGTTAGGATAAACTGAAGAGCACACACATTACCACATGCTCCTGTTCCCTTAGGAGCTAAGAGCTCTGTGTGCATCTCTCTGCGGTGACTTGAAAATGCAAAAAATGTACCTGGAAGGATAAGTAAGAAAAGGATGGCAGCTGTGACTTCCGGAGAGACCCACTGAAGTAGGAGAGAGGTTCACTTTACAGAGCAGGTCACCTGAGCTTTGGTATTTAAGACACCAGTTCTAATAAGCCCAGTCACATCTAAAAATAGCAACAGATTAATTATACTTCGGCTGTGTGGGATACAGCCGTCAGAGTGCCAAAGCCTGGAAAGTAGGCATCGTTACCCTTATTTTCAGAGACAAGGAGAGGCCCAGAGATAGTGGTCAGCCAAGGGCCTCCCGGTGGCGAAGGCCAGGACCAGAGAGGAATCTAGTTCTGACTCCCAGACCCACGTCCTTCCTGTGCCCATGCACCACCTCGAGGAAAGTGGGAGACCATCGCTGGAACACGGTTAGGGGTCTTCTCTGGGTTCTCTCACACTGTGTCCCAAGGTGTGCCGAGCTGATGTCCCCTCCCCTCCAGAGTGCTAACGCCCTGCATTTTCCTGAGTGAATGACCTCCAACCACACAGCCAAAGCACAAAGCTGGAGCCACCCCCCGTCACTCCCACATCTAGCCCGGCACCAATCCTGTGGATTCTGCCTATTTACGTCCACTCCCACACCTTTCCCACCATTTCTGCCTGTGTTCAGTCCCTCACTCTTGTTCCACTGACTCCAAAAGCTTCCTAATTGGACCTAGTAGGTTTCACCCATCTCACCCATCCAGGCAAGCCTCTCTCTAAACTTTAGAGTCTAAAGCATAAACCTGAACAGACCTCTTTCTGGCTTACACTTCTTTAAACTGGAGCTGGAGCTCCTTTACAGCAGAAAATACCTCCATGACCTCAGCTTCACCTCCATCACTACCTCTTTTCCACTCACTGGCCCACCACCATGATGCCCAAGTGCATGCCCTGGGTCAGCCGTCCCAACGTTCAGCTGCATCTTCTGGCTTCCCATCATTGGGACCCAATCCTCGAGCCACAATACCCTGCTACCAGCGCTCGGAGCGAGTGGCTGCCTCACTTTCCACTGGGCCTGTGTGGCTTTGTTGCGTTACGCTGGGACGCTCCTCTCCTGCTAACTCCGTTCCCGGGGAGTCACCGTAGGGCGCGCCTCTGTGAAGCCACCTTGTCTCCTCCGTCATAGACACAGCCAGGTAGGCATTCCCACCGACTCTGGGCTTACCCTACCAGCACTTAGTCTGCTGCTGCACTGTTACTCCCATGACCTACCAGGTTGGCATTTTCATTACTATTTTCCGAATGGAAACAAAATAATTCAGAGGATGAGTAGTCAAAGTCATAGAGTACAGTGCATACTTTAAGAATATATAAGAAACGAAATCACTAAACTAATAAAAACATGCAAAATATGAAACTGGGGGAGGGGTGCATGATGTATATTTTGAGGGTAGAAAACAGGACAAGGATTGTTTCCCTATTTTTACACTTGGTTTAAGAGGGGGGAAAAGATCCATTCTTTATGAACATCAGCACAATTAATCCTGTTTACTTGCACTGCTCTCCAATTCACTAGCTCACTGATCACATCTACATCTTGCCACTATTAGTGCAATAGTTGAGGTTAAAAAGGCAACAAAGTTCAGTTTGCTTTATGCACAAACTTTAAACTGTTTCTCCAATGGGCAACTGGTTTTATAATTTGTAACAGCTACTTAAGTTAAATAAATTATTGCACATCATTGTGAACAAAAGACAAAGGCATCCAACAAGGTCTTTTTGCTCTACATCCTACCCAAAACACAAAGTGCAGGACTTGGAAAGCACATTTTAAAACTCCCCAAAGGCCCGAGCTGTCTTACTTTCAAACAGGAAAGTCACAAGTAATGTTTTCAGCAAAGGAGACAATTGCTTCAACTTTCACACTATCGGGAAATTACACGCGTTATGACCTGTTGCAGCACTGGAAACCCCCTCTCAAAACATGCTAGTTACCAAGTAACGTTTACATGCTAATTTAATGCGCTTTTGGTATGTTAATCCTTTTCCTACACAACTGCAGTTACCACAAAAATGTTCATCAGTAGACCATTAAAATAGAAGAATGTTATTTAAAAAACCAATAGCTATTGATGTTTCCAAATATGCAACAGGTATATACATATAATGTTTGAAAATAAGCATTTCCCAAAAAAAGACTTCATAAATACCTGTTAACCAAATTAGCGTACCTTAAATAAAGCCTTTTATTCCAGTCAAGAAAAAGTTAAAGGAGTTCATCACCACCAACCCAGTATTATAAGAAATGTCAATTGGGCCTCTTTAAGAATATGAATAATAAAATGGCAATAACTATGTATCTAATGATAACCACTTTAAATGTAAATAGACTAAATGCTCCAATCAAAAGACATAGGGTAGGTGAATGGATAAGAAAACAAGACCCATATATATGCTATCTATAAGAGACCCACTTCAGATCAAAAACACATACAGACTGGAAAAAAAAAAAAGAGGAAAAAAAAAAAAGATATTTTATGGAAATGGAAACAAAAAGGTGGGTAGCAATACTTAAGACAAAACAGATTTTAAAACAAAGGCTATAAAAAGAGACAAAGAGATTACATAATGATAAAAGGCCCAAAACAACATGTATGTAAACATGTATGCACCCACATTGGAGCACCAACACATATAAAGCAAATCTTGATGCACATGAAGGGAGAGATCGACAGTAACACAGCCATAGTTAGGAGACTTCCACACCCACTGACATCAATTGACAGATCTTCCAGACTAAAAATCAACAAGGAAACAGCAGCATTAAATGACACATTAGACCAGATGGATTTAATTGATATTTTCGAGCATTTCACCCCAAAGCAGAATATACATTCTTTTTAAGTACACACGGAGCCAATATTATTTACAAGTCAAGCTATGGAAGCAACCTAAGTGCGTATCAATGGACAATTGGATAAAAAAGCTGTGGTACACATATACAATGGAGCATTATTCGGCCATAAAGAATGAATTCTTACCATTTGCAACAACAAGGATGGACCTAGAGGGTATTATGCTAAATGAAATTAAGTTAGACAGAGAAAGACAAATACCATATGATTTCACTCATGCGTTGAATCTAAAAAAACAAAAAACAAACTAAAAGAAATAGATAAACAACGAAGCTAATAATTAGGGACTGGGGGACTGAGTGAGAAAGGTGAAGGGGTTGAGAAGTACACATTGGCAGTTACAAAATAGTCACAGGGAAGTAAAACACAGCATAAGGAACATCCTACATAATAAAGAGCTAATATGCTAATCAGATTGGACGGCAGAGCGACCTTCTGGAAATACCAGTGGGTGGGGGGTGGGTCCTGAGGCAGCCGGGGCTGCTAAGACCTACTCTTGAATGAACTTTGTGTGTGAGACCTCTAGTACTCAATAATATTGTACTAACTACGTATGTCATAAAGTGAGTTCTATTACTTACTGGGGAGGGAGTCACTTTGTAAATTATGTAAATGTCTAATTGCATTCATGCTGCACACCTAAAACTAATATAAAATACTGAATGTTAATTTTAAGGAAAAAGAGAAACTCCTCTTAAATCTATACTAAGAGATTCCCTTGCTATCTGCATTTATTCCGTTTCTGAGTATTAACACCAAAAATCTAAATAGTGAGGAAAACCAAATTATTTGAATCTATCAGGTTTCTGTTTCAAGTAGCGAGCAATTCTAAAAAGTGAAGGATCTATGAAAAAATTTCATCCAAAGTTGTCTGAATTCCAGTACTGAAGAGAAAGATTCTGAACAGTGTGGATACAGTCCTGCATTCGGTGTTAACAGTGTAACATCACGTAGGAGGATGTGGCAACAAGTGTCCAGACGTCTGGCACTTAGTACACTGCAGCAGCTGCCGTCCCTCGCACCTTTGCTGCTGTGGGTTTAGGGACTCCCCAAGTAGAAGCCATCAGAGCTAGTTCCTGTGTCTGGCTCAGGAGATGTAACAAAGAACACCTGGGGAGTGGGAACAAGGTGGAGAATCCGCAGGGAAAAAACAGGCGAAGGGGTTGGAGGCAGGCTCCCTGGGACTCTCCCTCAAGCCTGGCTCACAGCATAATGTCCCTCCTTGTCCATGGAGAGGTGGGAGGGAGAGGGACCTGTGCTGTCTGTCTACCTGCCAGGCCAAAACAGAGGGCCCGATGTCGTGAAGGCACAAACACGCCCAGGGTTGTTTATAAGTGCATTCATCTATGTAATGTGGTAACATAAGACAGGAAATGCAAAAAGAGTAACAGTGAAGTTTCACTATAAGTAAAATTTCATAATTTATGACCCTTAGGAAATAATTACCAACTGTAATTTACATATTTTTTAAAATATATATAAAAATTGGCAAGGTGCAAGAGTGATGATCACTTCCAAAGTTAATATTGATTTTGCTTTTAAAGCATCAATATTTCAACAAACTATTATTATAAAGACAGTCTGCATATTATAAGATACGAGAGATGGTTTCCATGGTACCAATAAAAAAGGACTTAGACATTTAGACTTGAAGCGATTTGGAGAAAATAGACTTTTAACATAAGGTATGTGCTAATTAATTACCTGTATGTTTTCGAAGATGCTCTTTAAAATGTCCAAAGTGGTCAAACTGTTTCTCACAGTACTGACATATGTGAATTTTTTTCCCAGTTCTTTGCTTCTTACTGACCCCACCTTCCTCAAGGTGGTAACAATTGAGGTGCTGTTTCCACGCGCTCTCCCGCAGATACCTTTTATTGCATATTTCACACTTGAAACTCTCAGTGGAGTGTGATTTCATGTGCTCCTTAAAATGGTAAAACAATTTAAATGAACGGTTACATTTCTCACAATGGAACAAGTCCTTCACATGTGACAGCTGAAGTTCCACAATTTCAATACCTTCTACCTGTTTGCTTGTGAGGTCAGATGCACAGCCTTCTTCGTTAAGCTGCCCTTTCCTATCACCTTGACGGTACTTGCTGGTAATGTCTGCCAACAGTGCCAGCGCCGAGTCGTCGGAGGACCCTGTGCTCTGAATGTACTTGATGGACTGCTTGGCAGAAGCCACGTCCTCCAATGTCTCCATGCCCTCGTCTTCCACCTCGATCGTGCCTTCGGCAATCTCCACCTCAATTTCAACCGGTTCTGATTCCACGGATGGCAACGACTCAGTGATAACATTAGAAGTTTCTGCGATCTTCCTTTTCTTGGCCTCATTTTTTCCTGTGCTGCTGTCCTCTAGTGGAGCGGAGTTCTCTTTGTTCCTGGAATACATAACGCATGAATTTAAAAATCAGTAAGATCAAAATCCTAGTATAAGCTTTTTTAAAAAAAACCTGATAAGCTGGTAATAAAATGTATGTGGAGAGGCAGAAACAAAGTTGGAGGGTGTATCCTACCTGATTCCAAGACTTACTGTAAAGTTGTAATAAGTTAAGACCAGTGATACTGGCGGAAAGGACACAGAAGATGAATGGAATAGAAACAGACCCACATTCACTACCAACTGACTTAAAATAAGCTTGACTTGCCCTAACCGATTTGGCTCAGTCGATAGAGCGCCAGCCTGCAAACTGAAAGGTCCCAGGTTCCATTCCAAGGGCATGTACCTTGGTTGTGGGCACATCCCCAATTGGAAGTGTGCAGGAGGCAGCTGATTGATGTTTCTCTCTCATTGATGTTTCTAACTCTCTATCCCTCTCCCTTTCTCACTGAAAAAATCAATAAACTGTATTTTAAAACAATAATGATAAAATAAGCCTGACTCATGTTCTTGTATCATACATAAAAAAAAATTAAAAATGGAATGTGAAACCCAAAACTTCTACAAGCAGAAGAAAATCTCTGTAACACTGGATTAGTGAAATGTTTCTTAAATAGCACACAAAAAGGAAAAACCTCAATAGCAAAAATTGGCAAAATGGATTTCATGAAAATTAAAAACTTGTGCTCTTTGAACTACACTGTTAAGAGAAAGGCAAGGAACACCTGCAAACACATTTGTCAAAGGTCCTGTATAGAGGATGTAAAGAGTCTCACAACTTAATGAACACAGTAGGAGACACATTAGAAGATGCTTCATTAGTCTATTTCTGCACATCTTAGGAACGGAAGGCTGTGCTCTGGACTATCTTGTCAAGGATGTTTGCAGTAAAGTCAACCGTATGAGAAGACAGACAGTGGCTCCCTCAGGTACAGAGGAAAGCTTAGCTTACTGCCCCATACAGAGATGTCCCTCTGGGATGAAGGGCAGGCGGCCCTGCACACAGCCCAGTAAAGAGAAAGCCACCTGGCTTGTAGGGACTGTTCAGGTGGCTGAGTCCAGGACCTTAGGGAATGGGGCCTGGTTAAGCTCAGCACTACAGGGTGGCCACATCCTGCTGTTTGGAGTTCTGTTGGTAGTTGTCTTCATTAAGCCCAGTGTGAGAAGAGAAGAATGGATTAGGTAGCAGCCCCTACTGGTCAGATTAATCAGAGTGGTCAGGGAGAGGTATGCTCATGAAGCTGAAGTACATAGAAATGAGGGCACTGCGGGAGACATCTCTCATGGACCTTTTATGTTTCTCGTGTCCTGTAAACAAGCACGCTGGCAGCCTCTTGTTCTGGACTATCTTTCAAGGTTGTTTGTACAGTAAATAGTCTTAGAAGACAGAGCTCGCCTTCCTCCAGAGGAGGGCAGGTTCACTCTGGCAAGTGGACTGAAGATAACGGACCCTCTGGGCAAAGGTCAGGCAAGTTTGCTGGCAGCTCGCTATAAGAGTCCTCAACTGTGACACCAAGCATCGGGAGTCCAGCACACACCTAGGTCACTGTGTCACCCTGCGGAACCTGGCTCTAAGGGTAAGAAAACTTGTATAGACATCAAGCTTATACTATGAGAAATAAAGTCCCTTCTCCATGACTCAGGAGTCTCATGTCTTCTGCAGCATCTGTAAAACTCAGCCTGCAGATAGGAATGAATCTCAGACTCTTCACTGCTCTTACCAATAACCCAATTTTTAAAATGGGCGAAAGATGTAAATAGACACCTCACCAAAAGATAAACAGATGGCAAAGTAGCAGGTAAAAAATGCTTGACATCATTAGCCATTATGGAAATGCAAATTGAAGCCACTGTATACCTATGAGGGCAGCTAAAATGAAAAGGCTTCACCATATCAAGTGTTAGCAACTAAATTCTCAACCCTGCAGGCTGGGATGTAAAATGGCAAACACTTTGGTGTTTTAAAAAATTTAAACACATAAATCATACAACCTAGTTATTTCATTCCTGGGTCTTTCCTGAGAGAAATAAAAGCATATATCCAAAGAATGTACAGAAAGAACATTCACAGCCACTTTATTTGTAAAAGCTAAAAACTAGAAACAACCTAAATGTCCATCAACAGGTGGCAGATCCATACAATTGGAACAGAACTGAGCAATAAAATAGAACAGTGCCCTAACTGGTTTGGCTGTGGATAGAGCGTTGGCCTACGAACTCAAGGGTCCCAGGTTCGATTCTAATCAAGAGCGTGTACCCAAGAGCAGGCACATACCCAATAGGGAGTGTGCAGGAGGCAGCTGATTGATGTTTTTCTCTCATCAATGTTTCTAACTCTCTATCCCTCTCCCTTCCTCTCTGTAAAAATTAATAAAATATATTTTAAAAAAATGGAACAGTGATACCACAGCATGGATTATCTCTAAAACATAATGCTAAGTGAAAATGGTCAAACACAAAGGACTACGCAATGTAAGAGTCCATTTATATGACATTCTAACCAAGATAAAACCACAGTGGTTGCCTGGGGCTGGGGGCCAAGGTCCACTGCAGAGTCGTGAGAAAACTTAGGGTGATGGACATGCTCCTTTGTCTTATCTGTGGTGGTGGTTATGCCATTGTACACAACCAACAAAATTCAAACTCTATACTCAAAATGTGTGGATTATATGTAAATTATACCTCAACAGCTTGGGGAGGAAAAATCTATAAGGCAAATGTTGTTTCCTACCAAAGAACAGGGACCTTCTCATTTAAATAATGATGCAATTCCAGCAAAGCAAAATAAGGTCCTGGTATTTTTTCAGTAGCATTAAAAAATACTTGCATACTACAACTGTGAAAAGAACACCTTATACACCTTCTGTATCTGAATAAGTTATACAATAACCTTCTCAATAAAGAGCTACCTTAACCAGTTGATTTAATTATAAATAAATTAATTTTTACTTATCTTTAAAAATGTTTTTATTGATTTCAGAGAGGAAGGGAGAGGGAGAGATAGAACTATCAATGATGAGGGAGAATCATTGATCAGCTGCCTCCTGCATGCCCCCTGCTGGGGACTGAGCAGGTAACCGGGCATGTGCCCTGACCAGGAATCAATGTGAACTTCTGGTTCATGGGTTGATGCCCAACCACTGAACCACACAGGCAGAGCTAAAATTAACTTTTATTCTTAAATGTTATTATTATAAATAGCCAAATATGTAATAGTTATTTTCCTATTATCAAAAAAACCTTCGGAGTATACTGCATGCCTCACTGGTTCAAGAAACAATTCCACACGTTAGTGTTTTACACTGACAAGCACTGATGATTGTAATTATCGATACTATAAGGACCCCAGTCTGTAGTAAATCCTCTAAAAGGTTCTTAACCAGGACTAGAAAAATGGCTGTGCCCAGTTGTTCTTACCGGCATCTCCCAGGACTCACATAAGAACTAAGTAAATGCCTCCCAAATCCAACCTAGAATGCATCCCACTGCTCTGCTGCCAAGGGCTGTTCCTGCAGCGAGATGTTACTCACTGCCATTACCGCAAAGGCACTGCACAGACACACATTTCTTAATGAAGATGCTCATCTAGTTTTAACCACAAATTTGGTATTGCCCCATCCATATACAGGGTGTCCCAAAATGTATACACACATTGAGCTAATAGCTCAATTGATGTTTCTTTCTTTTCAGATTTAACACAGTGAAATTAATAATTATTCAGCCGGGACCGGTTTGGCTTAGTGGATAGAGCGTCGGCCTGCGGACTGAAAGGTCCCGGGTTCGATTCTGGTCAAGGGCATGTACCTTGGCTGCGGGCACATCCCCAGTGGGGGGTGTGCAAGAGGCAGCTGGTGGATGTTTCTCTCTCATCGACGTTTCTAACTCTCTGTCCCTCTCAATTCCTCTCTGTGTAAAATCAATAAAATATATTAAAAATAATAATAATAATAATAATAATAATTATTATTCAAAGTATACAGACAGTTTTTTGGGACACCCTGTACATACCTCTAGTCTATCCCCACTTTGAAAAGATACGACCTAATAAACTCACTTCCATTTTGCTACCTAGTACTCCGAAGGAGAGTACTGATCTGTTTTAATCAGTATGCATGCATCTATCCAACCATTCAAATATTTACTGCATATCTATGTGCCAGACAGTAGGCATCAGAGAATATATACATATTACCCTCTGATCAGAAAAGTTTAATCTTGAGCTGTCATCAAACTAATTCAAAGCTCATTAGAAGAAATTCTATTTATAAATTACTATTTTTTGGAGTTATTCTAAATTATAACTTATGACTAAACCACACCAGTGAACTAGACTAAATTATTTTGCCCAAATTGCCATTTAATGTTATGCCAATGACCTACACTGAGGATCATCATAAGGAACAGAGCATGGAGAGTAATTACATTTTTTTTAAAAATATATTTTATTGATTTTTTTCTACATAGAGGAAGGGAAAGAGATAGAGAGCTAGAAACGTCGATGAGAGAGAAACATCCACCAGCTGCCTCTTGCACACCCCCCACCGGGGATGTGCCCACAACCAATGTACATGCCCTTGACTGGAATCGAACCTGGGACCTTTCAGTCTGCAGACCGATGCTCTACCATTGAGCCAAACCAGCTTTGGCAAGTATTTACATCTTAAAGTATTATGTGCCAGACACCAGGCTAAGCACTTTACATGCATTCAATTCATTTAACTCTCACAAATAATCCTATGCAGAAAGTATCATTATCATCCTCATTTGACAGATAAGGAAGTGCACTGCTGACAGGAGGCTAACTTCATTAAAGCCACACACACGGTGGCAGAGCTGGGATATTGCTAAGCACTTGCTCTGACTCACTATATTACACCACCACCATTCATTGTGGAAGACGATGAAATCTTCATTCATTATGTCAGTAAATGTTTTAATACTTCCTATGAGAAATTATGTGTTTTAATACCAGGAATTACTCCTAAGCAATTAACTTGTTCTCATATTATAACCATGAATACTGAAAGACAGAGTAGTTTTTCCTTTTTTTTTTTACACTTGGTGTTTCAGAACTCAAAGCTAGATTTGGTTCAACTAACAAGCATATACTTTGGTCACCATATGTCTGACTTCACTAATTATCACCCATACCTGGCCTATTTTATTTTCACTAATTTCCTCACTTTTAAAGAGTACTATGTTAATTTTTGTAAGCCATACCTTTTTTAGAATAAGACTTGGTACAAATTAACAACTTGAATTCAATGCGACAGTTTACAGAGAATTCCTTAAAAGCAACCTACTCCTTACTAATGCAAAAGATGCCACTTTAGTTAACCTTAGCAGTTTTTACATAAGGACAAGAAATCAAGTAAGCCGGGACCGGTTTGGCTCAATGGATAGAGCGTCGGCTTGGGGACTGAAGGGACCCGGGTTCGATTCCGGTCAAGGTAGCGGGCATATCCCCAGTAGGGGGTATGCAAGAGGCAGCTGATCGATAACTCTCTCTCATCGATGTTTCTAGCTCTCTATCTCCCTCCCTTCCTCTCTGTATAAAATCAATAAAAAATATATTTAAAAAAAAAAAAAAAAAAAAAAAAAGAAATCAAGTAAGAGGGAAAGAACAAATTGGAATCCAGAATTTTATAAATCCTTAAATATTCTTAATTTGAAAACATCAGTTGATATGG